>NC_136072.1:580441485-581779610 GCF_964261635.1 Lissotriton helveticus
TGCTTGGGCGGGGTGGAAGGGAGGGTCTAACACGTCACTTGAATAGGCAGTGTCCTGTCCTCACAAAAAGGACAGCTTATCCCTGATGGACAGGACTGAGTTGAAAGGAGAACCTATGCACTTCAGAGGGCTGCTTTGAAGTCACACCCTCACATCAAAGGCACTTTTGGGTATAAGTACTGGGTCTTTGACCCCCACCCCGAAAATCAGACACTTATAGATCTTGAACTGAATCTATCAGAAGGACTGTTGTGGTGCTCAAATGACTCATTTTTAGACTGCAAGCTTGAAAGGCCTGCTTCTATCTTGCGTTGCCCTGCTATCTGCTGCTCTCGGACTCTGCTGAAGGAGAGCTTGACTCTGCCTTACCGCCAAGTGATCTCCAGGTGCTTTTGGCTTACCCCTGCTCCTGTGCCTGAACTTACTGGAAGTGGTTCGGTTAGAGGCTACACGCAGGTATCGAACGGGTGCCAGGCGTTGCGGGCGGTGTGCCGCTTTCGCCTCCACCCCCCTCCCGAGACCTATGGGGAGTGGATCTTTTATTTTTCCAACTATACAGGTTCCTCTGATTATGAGGTAATTTTCTCACAACTTGTTGGTTTGTTCATTTTGCACCTTTTTTACACTGATTTTTAACTTTCACGTCCTCTGGTCAGGGTGGGCCTTAGCGTGCCCATACCGCCGAGGTACACTCCCCATGGTCCTGACGAATGCCCAGTAAATCACACATCAAGGGCAGAAATATGTTTTCCCCACTTTAAGTAGAAATAGCCAAACAATTAACTTGGTAGTTTCCTAAACACATTGCTTTTAATATGTCAGATTGGCCACAGAATAAAGTTTTTATGTGAGACACAATCTGTACATTTTTAAACCCTTTTCACAGTTACATAATCTTCACAACTAACCAGCTCCGCAGTAATCCTGGCATTGTAGCACACCGGGGAGGCATTTGGCTTCTCCCGGTGGGCCGGATGATGAAGCATGTCGCCAACCAGGGTGGTGAGTGAGGGCTTCCTATACAAATCTAATAAGGCTTGCATACTCATCTTCTCTCCTTTTGTGCTTCTATACATTTATTGATTTACACTCTTTCATTGTTTGAAGCTTACTGGAAGTGGCCCAGATACTTGCAACATGGAATTTAGTGCATCTCCTGTCTGTGTATAATAGAACCGGCGATCAACACTGTTGCTGGAGTTTAATTGCCACATCACATTTGAACCAGCACTTTGCCTCTAGAGATTAATGCATCGGACAGCGCATCTCCGCCACTGCAGCTTGGTGAGATCGAGGCATCCCCTCGACTGTGTGGCAGAATCTGGTGAGGCACATCACTCAACACCTCTCGACTCAAGCACCCATCTTCCGAACTGACACATCGCCATCACTGCGTGGAACAGATCGACCCATCTCACTGTATGTGACCAGGAAAGGTACTTTGATCACTGGTCCTGCATGGGTCCTGTAGCTGGCCTGCCCTTCCACGCGGTCAGCCTGAACGCTGACTTTGACCCGGTCCAGCATGATGTAAAGTAACGTTTTTAATGCTACTTGCTTCTAAGCGCTTCACTGCATGTATTCCTTTAACATTAAATATCTCAACTTCTATACATTGGATTTTTGTCATTTTGGTCTTGTTTTGTTTATAATAGTGTTAGTATTTCTAAACCTGTATGGAGTCTTTTTGTGGGGTATTCTTTCTGTTGCTGTGTGTTTGTGTGTTGCACAAACACTTTACACATTGCCTCTTTATATAAGCCTCACTGCTCTGTGCCAAGCTACCAGAGGGTGAACACAGGTTATCTTTTAGTGTGTATCTAGCTTACCCTGACTAGGATTACCGCTTCTGCTTGGACAGGCTGCAATCTTTTGCCAACCAGAAACCAAATTTCTAACACATGAGACCCATAGGAAAGCTGGGACAGGAATATGACCCCGTTGACACGCAAAATTAAGGGAAATATGGTGAGATAGATCTCCCCCCAATCATGATGGAGTATAGAGCCAGTCAAGTCAAGAATAACTTTATTTCAGCTCAGAGAACCATGAAAAGATTTACAAATTAATATGATTAGAATACAATACATACACAATTCATCATAAAAAGGTAAAATCTCTGTACAGATTTTACTCCTAAAGCTATCTGATCGCAATGGAGTCTCTTATGTAGTTAGCTACTGCAATACAGATTTCAGCCGTAGCCAAAGACAGTAAGAAGTTAAAACCATCAATACGAGCAAGAGTGAGTATTTCTTAGTAATGGGAGCAGAAATCTAGTTCTCTCTGATTTATACAATGTGCTAAATAAACAAAGTCCATAGTTCTTTAAACTGAGACATTATCACATGGGCAGAGCATAACCTTGTTTGATCACCCTCCTTGGCGAGGAAATGCCGGCAACAAAGTGCACAGTGCATACACAGAACCTGGTTTGATAAAATCAGAACTGGAACTTAGTAGAAATAAATGGATAACATTGTGCAGGGGCAGGAAGCAAACAGGGGACTCCAATATTGTCATGTTGGTAACTAATAAGCCTATTGCCCCTGGAACAGTATGCCTCCTTGAAAACTCCTTTGGCATTTAGGGGAATTCCTTCAGGGTTTTCAATAAAGTATTCCAGACCAATCTCATGGTAAATCCTCTCTAAATATTAAAACCATGGAACCTTGAAAACATTGTCTGATTTTTGGGAATCTTTAATAACTTTACATGAACATATTAAATCCTCAGAGGTCCCTATCTTGGCCTATAGAAGAAAAGGGGCACTGCCTATACGGTCTTCCATAAATTCTAGTTAAGTTTTGTATGGCAAAAGAGGTAGGAACACTTTTTGGGAGCATCAGTAATATTTTCATGAATTTATTTTCGATTCCTACAAACTATTGGTTTTTAGCGTAGCCCCAAACCCCAGCTCCATACCTGGCAATAGAGAGAGATTTGGCTATAAAGGGTAATTAGTTCCTTCACAGGCTTGTGCCCCAATGTATGGTTTAAATCTTTAATTAATTTTCAAACAGGAAAAAGGACAAGACCCCCAGCTCCCTAGGGACAATGCAATCAAGACAAAAAGTTGTCCCCAATTTAGAAGCAAAACGGAATAGTGCATCCGTCACCCTACTTGTCTGCTGTGCTCTTATGGTTAAAAGTGGTTCCCATCTCAACAGTTTGCTAAAAAGATTGCCCAAGTATGAGAAGTTACTGACCTTTTCTGTGTAATGTGCTAAAACCTGACAGGCATCTAAGTATGTGTTTTTTCCCTTTACTGCCATATCTTACTATGGCTGTGGTACCAGAGTGACGACTGGGGAGTAGGGTTACTAACGCTTTTTCCACACCCATACCTTCCAACATAGCCCATAATTTATCTCGGTTGACCCCGTCAAAAGCACCTGATAGGTCCATGAAGGACAGATGGATAGAACTCTTCAAGGACCTTCTGTGCTTATTAATGATTAAAGATGAATTAAGATATTGTTCAGTTGTACCCCGCCCTCTCCTAAAACCATATTGAGTATTGGACAGAATCCAATTTTCTGATGCCCAATCTTTCAAGCGTGCAAGGAGGACTCTGCCCAAAACCTTATCTGTGGCATCTATCAACTAAATGGGCCTTTGGCATGCCAGGTCACGCTGTGCACCTTTCTTTAAAGATTGAGACCACTGTTGCTTACTTCCATGATTAGGTTGTATAGCCCTCTTCAAAATGGTGGCATTGCCACAGCTGTTGTATGTTTTGCCACACTACATCCAGAAAATCCTTACCCATTGGTTTACAACCCTACAGTTCAACATCAATAGCTACAAGTAGGGAGGACCGGTGCCATGAATCTCTCATAAGGAGTGCATTCAATCCTTTGTGATGGCGGACTAGGGGCAGTAGACATCAGACTATAATACTGGGTAGCTCAGCTCAGCTGCTGGCGGTTAATGACTGGACCTTTGGGGACCGGGGGGACCCAGCCACGAAACTTAAGCAGACTCCCTTTACCGGGTAAGCACCAGGGTTTTGGCTGCATGGGGAGTTTCTCCTGCCCACTATCCCAGCCATTTTAGCCGTTCCAGCCATTCCATTGATTAACTGGAGGTTGCCTACTAGGAAGAAGCTGCTGTGCATGGGTACATGCCCAACGGAAACGGTAGGGCTGCAGGGCACTGAGATAAGTTTGGGATCTGTAAATAGGGAGACCTCTGGCAGACATACCATATGATGTTCTACGACCAACTTGAAGCTAAAGAGGATTTACAGAGATCCCAGTTGTTTATTTACCTACTGTGCGGACATGCACTGGTTAGGCACACGGGCCACATAACAGCGCTCACAAGAGTACAGTCCATTAGAAATCTGACTCATGATGTTAGCTATTGGTAGGAAAGGCAGATCTTGCTTATACAGAATTCTGGTGCTAAATGTCCCAGACCGGCTAAACAAATTGCAGGAAAGATATGAGTCAGCCCTTGGATGATGACAAATGGATTAAGGCAAACAATGGCAGCCGAAAATGGGTAATATTGCCTCACCTGAGATTAGACCAGGTTAAAGAATATATTAAACCCCTGAGAGGCTATGAAGGATGGGGAGGGACAGCTGCCCTGAATATTTTCGTTATGGACAGGCCAGAAGCTCCTTCATGCATGTGGTATGGAAATGCCAGGTGATTCAGGTGTATTGGATCCTGCTATACCCTAACCTACAAAGGGTATGGCGATTTCTGATAGAACACAATCCCACGTTGGCTATCATGGAAGTATTTCTGGGATGGGATGGGTAAGGGGACAAAAACTGATGATTGGGACCGGTTGTGTTTTTGCTAAACGTCACAAAGCAGGCTATTGGAGATGCAGGCCCCCCACAATCTCAAAGTAGCCAAGAGGGATGGTATAACTGCTCTGTAGCTGCGGAAGCAGTGTACAGATCCAGAGGGTAACCAGAAAAGTATGATATAATCTGGGGACAGTGGCAAGTACAGCACAAAACACCCAGAGCTGGCCACCCATAGGAAGTTCTTGGTGGAAAGTGCACAGTTGTCCATGGCACATATCCATCTATAGTGAACCGGATTGGTAGCAGTAGACTTAACTGACGTCTACTTCATGGTATTCCAGAACTAAATGGGATGTTGTGCAAGGGGGGCATGGGATGGAGTGCTATTCAGTGATACAGTAGTGTGATCTTAAATGTGTTGAAAACTCAATAAAAAGAATTTTCAAAAAATAAAGAAATTACTATCCAGCTACAGGAAAACTCAAAAAGAATTTCCTCTTGCGCAATAACTGCTCTTGAACCAGGGTGAAATTGCAGCAATGAAACTCAACCAATCTGTTCACTTCGCTGTCAAAGCTGACCCTGCAGCTGCACCAGCTGGACTTTCCCCCAACTTTTAATATTATTGACTGAAGTCCTACAACCTATCATGGGATTTTCAGGCTGTCAGAAATCCCTCAATACGGGGAGCTGTATGGCTACAAGGTCAGTGGAGTACATGCTTCCACTGCCCAGCCCAAATGGAGTTCATTATCTGATGGGCTGACCCATCACTCCAATATTTCTGAAGTTCAGATTATACAAATATCTATGCAAACATACATGCAATACCAGTGTAAAGTGTTAGAGTAACTAGCTAGAGCTGGGACTGCTGTTGTGACTGACATATTCTAAGACACCTTTCTTCCCCCTTTTTTGGTGCTGTTGCATTTCTCTAAACTATTCATCTAATCTGAGCCTTTCATTGTCTCGCTTTTGTTAGCCACTGATCATCTTAATCACTATTGTCATACCCCCAGCCAATGAGCAGAGACCTTCACATATATTAGCTTGCATGATTTTACAATAGGTCTCGAATTTGCACGGGTTAAAACTATAGACGTAAATGACAATGTCTTTTACATATGTTTTTTGGTTTGGAGTGTAGTGGATGTATGTGGTGTCCAGTGGAATTATGTTGGTTGCATTCAAGTTGTTAGTTTTGAAATTGTGTGGGGTGGAAGTGTGTGGTGTATTTGTGTTGTGGAATTGTGGTGCATTGTGAATAGATAGGGGTGAGAGCTGCACAAAATAGATAGAAATGGATGATAGAGAGGGATCGGTAGTTTGTGCAGGAAATTGTGATTGAATTTGAGATAGAAGAGCAGAAAGAGTATGTGAGAAAGATGGGGAGAGCAGGCCACAGATGCATAAAAGGGAGCACATGTGTATGCGGAAAAAACCTGAAGAATAAGAGGAGAGTGTGGGTTTGAGGGACAGAAATTTGAGATAGAGGAGCAGAAAGTGCCTGTGAGAAAGAAGGGGAGAGGAGGTCATAGATGCATAAAGTGGGGGCACATATGTCTGCAGGAAAGTAAAACACTTAAAGAATAAGAGGAGAGTGTGGGTATGAGGGACAGAAATTTGTGAAAAGGCATGGTATGGAAACAGTGCTTAAGAACTCAAGTGAACCGTATGAGAGAGACGGGAAGAGTGCATGAGAGAGCGAGAGAGAGCAGTGAGAGAGAGTAAGAAAGAGAGAGATAGAGGTACAAGTGGAAGGGGCACCAATAATAGGGGGGGAGGCGAGAGGTGGACCAGTGAAGAGCCTGAGGAGGTACAGGAAGGTAACGGATGTGAGCAGGCAGTATAGAGAGAAGACAGGGAGCGTGAGGGAGGGATGGGAGAGATCAGCGGTATTGTAAGATGAGAGGGGGTACTGGGAGTCTGAGGGAGAGATGAGAGAGGCAGTGGGTGTGTAGGGAAGTGATGACAGGGTTGATGATAGTGCAAGGGAGTGAGTGATGTGTTAGATTGGAATTGTTTGTTGTGGAATTGTATGGCATGGTGTGAAGCTGTGTAGAGGAAATATGTGGCATGGTGTGCTCTGGAATATGTGGATATAACTGAAGAGTGATGATGGTGGCAGCAAATGGGAAGTCCATGGGCAGGCTAAAGCCCATCCAGTAGATGCAGCATGTCTCGGTTTGAGACAGCCCATATGCTCCGTCTAGAGCTGAGGCCTAAAAAACATGACTTTATCCAGCTGCGTGGTTTACCATCAGAGAGATACCAAATAGCGCTGCAATGCTTTGCCTGTACAAGCGCATATGTGTTCTCATCCGTGTTCTCAGAGTGAGACAGAGAGCAAGATTGAATGAGCAAGCAGACATTGTAGTTTATGAATTGGTGGTAGCAGCATTCCCGACAAACAAAATGGCTGTGTGTGTTTTGACCACGGTGTGGGGGCAGTTGACAGATTTGTAGATGCAGAAAATATGGGTGTCACTAAATGTTCAATATGTCATCCTGCCCTTGGAAGAATGCCGACGAAGGTAATCCTAGAAAAATCACATGTACATGCAATTACGGTATAATCAATATAATAACAGAAACATATGTAACAGGTTTCATTGGATCAGATAATGAGTGTAAAATGACTTTGACAGTTACCAAAATGTTTATTGTGTAGTACCTTACAGTTTGCCACTCATTTCCATACACATACTAACCGTTTGACCTACATTTACTTTCTGAGAAAAATAGGCAATGTTCAGGTTTTATTGACCAGGCAGTGCACAGAGTGGGAGGCCACTTCAGTGCGGGCCACACTTTGCAGGAAAAGGCCCTACCTGCAGAGCCCAGGTGGGCGGTGGAAAGGGACAATTAAATGCTCACACTTTCAATTCCACTGCAGTTTGAGGGGTGCAAGGCCACAGGAGGTAGAATCATAGAATAATAAACAAGACTAGCCTCAAAACAATTGAAACAAAGATTCCAGCAATTTGCGGCAGACCCGGATGACAGGGCGTGTTATACAAATTTCCAATATGATACGACTAATGCTGAATTACCATAAACATAAAAGTCTACCACAGTTGGCAGCTCATCATGCTCAGAAAGAAAAAAAATTAAATGTAGCAAGTTACTGTTTGTAGCATGCTTCATTAAATAAACCCTGGCCTACGACGAAAGGCCTATGCAGGACTTCAAGTAAAAGTAAAGTAAAGTCCACATTTGTAAAGCGCACAATCACCCGTAAGGGTCTCTAGGCGCTGGGGGCCGTCGGGAAGATTAAGCGAGCTATTGCCCCGAGTCACATGGTGCTGGGCTAACCTGCCGCTGGAGCCGGGGATCGAACCGTGGTCCCCAGATTCCAGCGTCAGTCGCCCTGGCCGCGGCGCCACACCTCTCCCTCAAGTGGTAGGAAAAAACTGGTGGGTCCCTGAAAGGGGCGTGGCAAGAAGATTACGGATGTGGCTTAAAACATGTAAGCTAATAATATGTGCTTCTGTATAGTGTGCCTCCCCACAAGTATTTTGGAGCTGCTGTCATTGCACCCAGATATATAATACAGCAAGTTACATGGCTGATACAACAAGCCAAGGTTGTCAGCTTTGTCAATGGTGTGTATTTCCATTGGCTATATCTGAGGGTGAACATTTCCATGCCCTTTTTAAATAATTTGTTTCCTTTTAAGTCTTTTCTCTTTCAATGGGGGCTGGTTATCAAAGAGAGGATTTGAAAAGGTTAGTTTAAATAGGCCACCTTCTGTTTTTCCTGAGTTTAACGCAGGATATCCAAGTAAAGCCCTTGCCTTTCTCTCAAAACTTTTTTTCCTGCACAACTTATTTTTAACAACCCTGGTGTTTAACAAAATATATGCTTCAATACCTCGATTACACACTCAAAGTTTTTCTTCCTGCAGAACAGTTGTCATGTAAAAATATATGGTTTACATGTAAAGCCCTTTAGTGCGCTAGGGCCAAGTTTACACTATATAAACTGTCAGAAAAAAAAGAAAGAAAAAAGCATAACGTGACCTTGGTGTGGCCTGGCTAGTCATATGTCCTTTTGTGCAACAACAGCATGTAAGCATAATCGTTGCCTTAATTGCAGAAGTATACAAGCACATGAAGGGCAGAAACCTTCCCTAGTAGAGGACAATGACAGTTAATGTCATTTGTAGTGAACACTGTAATAATGTACTCTGCATTATATTGCTGTTCTGCAGAGTATGTTGCAATGGTAAAAGACCCATGCTTCCCTGTAGCAAGGAACTTCCCTTAAGCAGCGGGATCAGAGCAGACATTCCAGCAAAAAAGAGGAATCAGACAAAATGGAGGTTTCTGCCTGGAGGGTGCGGGCAAAAATGGAGACCCCGTTAAAGACCCGTCCCAGCACTTGCTTTTTAGAACTGCTGGTGCACCAGCAAGACCCAGCCCACTTAAAGCCCTCGGCCTATGTGATATCTATTTGTGCCTGGGTTGTTAAAAACATTATCTGCAAGACGTGCAGCAATGCTATGAAAATACAAAAATGCAGTTACATGAGCTATAAATTAAAACATACATTATTATTATTATTATGGTGTTCAGGCTGTTAAACATGAACATGTGCGCAGAGTCAGAAGGAGGAGAGCAGAAAGAAAGTATACGAGTAAACTGAATGTTTCTGCTGGGTGAGAACGAAACCTGCAGAGAAGACTGGAGCCCTATGCACCGTGTACCCCATGTTTTCACATCTTGCTTGGTCCCATCTAAGATCTTACTGCCAGGTCCTATAGGCAGGCTTGCTTCCAATGTGATCTGACTGAGCGCTCCTATTTGATTTTCACAACTTAGAAGCGGTGTTTTAGCCAACACAGCATTGGGCATTGTCAGAATTATGCTCTCACTACAGAAAAACAGCTTTTTACACGACAGGCATTGTGCTGTTGAAATTCCAATTTCTTTGTGTTACCCCTTAGATCACAGCTTTCCAATCTGTGTGGCGCGACACGTTAGTGTGTCGCAACCCACACGTAGGTGTGTCGCGAGCTGCAGAGAGGAGCCTCGTGGACAGGAGCTCTAGTAAGTATTGACCCCCACCCCACCTCCGGGAGTGCTGCTCACGGCCCTGAGCGTGTGACCTTGCTGGGACATTTTGGGGCACTTTTAAATCGCTAAATCTTCTGTTTGCCGTCTCCTCTCCGACGGGGAGCCAGACAGCATGAATAGAAGGACGTGCGCGCAGAAGGCAGAACCCAGGGCTTCTCGGTAATATATATTATTGGTGTACTTTAATTTCCTGCACGCTCACTGAAACTTCAACTCGCAGCTATGAGTTAAACATGGCAAAAACAAGAAGCAAGTAGCAAAACCTTATAATAACCTAAGACAGTAGCCAATACGTCAAACAATATTTAAACTTCATGTTCATTATTTAAAAGGCTCATGGGGAACCTACTGCGATAAACTGAACGGAAAAGCTCTCTCCTATTAAAAACAAATTCATTGAACAGCACTGGCTTTACTCATCTGTGCCTCAATGTTGAGTTTCCGCACTGACACCCAAAAGTACGGTTCCTCCTAACCCTGCAACTACTCATTTCTTTCTGCATGCAGTTGAAAATCTACCTCCTTGATGTTATCCAGAAGTGAATTCTAGAGCACGGGTACAATTAATGAAAATACATCTGTTAGTACCAGATTGGAGCTGGGGTGGCTAAGCAATCTAAAAGGGCATGCCTGTGGCTGAAGTATTTGTTTTTTATTTAAATGTAAGTGCCTTTCTATCTATCAGACGTGTTTGATAAGGTATCAGAAATTGTGCAGAAGAAAAAATGTCATCAGGTTTGTCACATAAAAATAAGATTGTGTCAGAGAATTATTAGTGGAGGGATTTAAACAGCAGATTAGCAGACTTGTGTGGCAGATAGTAATGTTGTTATCCAAGGGTTGTGAGGGAAAGGGGTCAGCTGATTCTATGTTTAAGACTGGATTTTATCTTGGGTCCAAGAGAGGTCTTGGGGTAACGCACAGTGCACAGATTTCAACTCTAAGAGCAAATGCCAGACACTAACACCCACATGCATCATTGTAGGAATTTGCGATTCCTAAATTGCGAAAATTAAGGAATCGCAATTTAGGAATTGCAAAATCCTATGCATCAAGAAATTGCAAAAGTTTTTGCATCGCATTACATTGATTCCTATGGGCCTAGAGGCCCATAGGAATCAATGGGAAGGCATTCTCATTTTACGAATTCGCAATTAAGGAATCGCAAAATGAGAATGCAATTTCAAGGGTGCAGGGGGGGTTCAAAGGACCCCCCCTGCACCCCTGATATGTCACGTAAGTACATTTTACTCACACACATGTCCCAAGGGCATGTGTGTGTGTAAAATATAAGTTTCAAAAATGAACTTTTGTGCATTTTTAAAACTTTTCGCAAATTACCATGAAGGTTTACTTCATGGTAATTTTCCCCTTCCTAATTGCGAATTCGCAATTTAAAAAAAATCATGCATAGCATTTAAGAAATCGCAAAATTTGCGATTTCTTAAATGCTATAGCAATTTAAGAAATCGCAAAAAATTGCGATTTCTGAAATTGAGAAAAATGAAAAAAAAATCATGCATCCCAAAAAAGGTTTTTGCATTCGCAAACGGCCTAATTTTGCGATTCGCACCGTTTGCGAATGCAAAAACGCTTGATGCATGTGGGCATAAATGTTGCTGGCTGGACGTGATCGATGACTTAGAGGTGGAAGATGATGGATGTAGCTCCTGTATTCTGAACCAGCTGTTTATTCACGAGGTCAGAGAAGAGGCCAATGTCAAGGTAGCTGGTATAGTCACTCTCAGAAAAAGCAATGGCTCATATCAGAAAAACAGGTGATAAGCATAATTATTTTAGCATGCCTAGGGTGGTAGCCATCCCTCACTTAGTGATCGCGACGTGTGGGGTTGTGTGTGTGGAGTTGTGTGGGGGTGTGGGGTTGTGTGGGGGTGTGGGGTTGTGTGAGGTTGTGTGGGTGTGTGTGTGGGGTTGTGTGTGTTTGGGGGTGTGTGGGGTTGTGTGTGGGGGGTGTGGGGTTGTGTGGGGGTGTGGGGTTGTGTGTGTGTTTGTGTGGGTTGTGTGTGTGTGGGGCTGTGTGGGTGTGTGTGTGTGGGGCTGTGTGGGTTGTGTGTGTGTATGTGGGGGGCTGTGGATGGGTGTGTGTGTGGGTGGGGGTGTGTGTGTGGCAGTATGCAAGTGACATCATGGTGCATGGCATCGCATGAAGTTACATCACAGCTTGTGACATCACAGGTGACATTGCAGGAAGTGGCATCACAACTCATGAGCTTACAGAAAGTGAGATCAGAGATTAAGACCTCACATATGTTAAGCAGGTCTATCATGAGTACATTTGAGCGCATTACAATATTTAACGAATTGATTTTTCCATTCGGGTTGTGCCAAAAAGTTTGACACAAGCCAGACACAAAATCTGGGCCTCAATTAAACAGTTAAGGGCCTATTTACATGTCCCTTGTGCCGCCAGTGCATCAATTTAACCATGCAAAAAAGTGAAATACCGATGGTGCAAGGTGCTTGTGCATGAGCGCTTTATTTTTTAAAACCCTACCACAAAGAAATTGACAATAAGGAGAAATCAGGCAGTAATCTGTTCTGCTTAATTGGTGGCAAAGTCTGGGTTTTAAAATATATCATGGGGTTAAGGCACATCTTTCCAAACTTTGGTGCAGGTTGCTTGCACAAACCTAACCTTGCTTACACTCAGTTTTGCCAGTCACTGGCTTTGTTAGACCAGATTAACAATTGCTTTATTAACCTTCCTGCTTTCTCAAATGTGCTTATAAATGCACCATTTGCCCAATATTTTTTCAAAAATTTCTCTGGGGAACCCCTTGGGTGGTTCGGGCTTGCTCGTTGCGCGCACGCCCGTTACCGTGTCACTCAACATTTTTTCATAAAAAGGTGTGTCACCAACATAAAAAGTTTGGAAAGCTGTGCCTTAGATCAATGAAGCAGCGGCCATAAAGGGGCACCTGCTGAACAACGGAACCTCCACAAACGGAAAACAAACCTGAGCCAATTATGTGTTGAGATAAAAGCACAAGATAACAATAAAAAAACAAGCATTTCCAAGATCAACGAGAGAGTGCGCCTGTAACCACCGTGCACAGTAGTTCTAAACTATGGAAAAAGTATTCCCAAAATGAGTACCTAAAATGGCCACTGTGTTAACACATAAGTAATTGGCTGGTGCTTTCAGGGGGGGTTCAATACAGGAAGAGGCATGATGTATTCATACCACGGACAAATGGAGTGACGATTGGGGCAGCTAAAGGGAAGCCTATGGGCAGGCTGGTTAGAGCAGCGCACACGCGCTGTCTAGAGCAAAGACCTATGAAGTAACCACTTTTGTAAGTTAAGAGCTTTGCCAGAAAGCAGATTTTTAACCTGTCGGAAAAAGTAATTTCATCCATCTAGTGACGACTTCATGCAGCTTCTGGGCACTGCTAAACTTCAAACGAAAACCTAAATTTCAGATATCGATCCATCACACTTAATATCATTGTTGGAAACGGGATCCCCGGCTTGCCAGGGCTCTCGCCAAAGTCAGTCAGAGACCACCACTCCCAAGTCAGGGCAAGGGAGTTACACACCAAGATAACCCCTGCTCACCCTCTAGGTAACGTGACGCGAGCAGCAAGGCTAATCTCGGAGGCGATGTGTAAAGCGTTTGCGCGCGCACCCCAGCCACAACACCCTAGGCCCACCACAAAGGAAACTCCACACAAGGTTATATAAATAATAGCCTTTGTATTATAATAAAAACACATTAGATAAGACACATATTTTACAATGTGCCAACAGGCACGGCAGGATTTACAAGGGATTATGTACAGGACACCGCCACCTGGACCACTGTCAGGGGAATGCACTTTTAGAAATAATACTTGTAGGTATAACACTTAGCACATAAACATATAATGAATGTAGCACACAAAATAGTTACATCTAGCACACAACCAGGACTTCCTGGTAAAGGGTAAATACCTCCTACGCAACCCTAAACACTGTAGGAAAATCACGCAGGGAACTAGGACCTTATTATCAGGACCTATGGAAGGGAAACACCATCACCTAAGCATGTCACATCTAGCAAAGGGAAGGAAACCTAAAACAATCCTCTAAGCAGGTTACTTTTAGCAAAGGGGAAGAAAAGCAATCGCCTAAGCAAGTCATATTTAGCAAAGGTACCGAAGCATTAAACACATTGCACATGAGGCATCAAAAATACATTCACCTATGCATGTCACATTTAGCAAAGGGAAAGAAGCAGAACACAACCTCCTAAGCAAGTCACATTTAGCCAAGGTAATAAACCATAACCACTCCTCTATGCAGGTCACTTTTAGCACAGGGGAAGAAACATAAACAATCACCTAAGCATGTCACATTTAGCAAAGGGATCACATAAGCGAGTAAATCATAACTTGCGCAGGGTGCATATAGCACAACACTAGAACGGTCCCTCAGGCCAACTGGCCTCGCAAGGGCTGAAATGCCCTGAATCCAATGTCAGGGAAGGCTGCGCAGGCAGCCAAGAACACAAAGCCTAAACGTAGCAACTGTCCACTAAGTGCTGGACAGTTGTAAATACAGATGATCAACGTTGGAGCCTCGTGGGCTCAAGAACACAGGTGAGGGCAAGTACTGCGTGGGAGCCTCGGGGCTCTGGAACAAACGTGGGCGGGAGCCTCTCTGGGCTCTCAATACAGAAATGCCCTCTTCGAGCCTCGCAGGCTCGTAAATTAACTGTGGGCGTGGAGCCTCTCTTAGGGCTCAAAGATCACTGGGCTGGAGCCTCTCGGGCTCAAAGAACAAATGCGGGTCCCTGGAGCCTCGTGGGCTCTTAAAAACAAATGCCCCAAGAGCCTCAACCGGCTCTACACACAGGAGGGGAGGGGCGGGCACCGGCAATGTGACCCGACGCCCTCCTCCCCGATTCTTTACTGCGGGCCCCACTCACCGGGTCTCTTGCTCTGGGCTGCGCTGGAGGCGGGCGGGCTCCGCTGCGGTCTCTCGGCTCTTCTGCCACTCCTGGGCTCTCCTCTCACTCAGGAGCCTCGGGAAGACGCGCCGGCCGCTTCCTGCTTCTTTGGCCTGGCCCGTCACGCTGCAATCCGCCTGACTTCCTCTGGGGCCGCCAATGACAGCGCGGCCCTGGGGTATGGAGGCGGGACGTCCGGGTCGCACTAGGCAGCGGCCCGGCAACGGTTTCAATGCCCCTGGGCTGCGGCGGTGATCACGGGCAATGCCGGGTGGGCACCGGCTTTTAAACAATTAAAATAACATGGGGCAATGCCGGGTGGGCACCGGCTTCCAATTAAAATATAAAGCGAGGTGGGCACTCGCTCGGCCGGGCAAAGCGCTAGTAAGCGCTCGGGGGCAGAACCATCAGCGCGCCCAGCGCTATAATCAAAATAAAGCGCTCCTTAGCGCTTAGGGGAGAAATAAAACGCTCTTAAGCGCAAGGGCAAGAGCAAAAGCTCCAGCAAGGTCTGGAGACAGGCAGAGGGCAAGGCTGGGCCCAGAGCCAGCTCACTGGGTCTCCAGGCAGGGATACAGTCCAAGTGGCGGTCCTCCTGGCCCCAGCAACAGCAGCAGCCCCCTCAGCTAGGATCCAACAGCAGAACAGATTGTAAGGGGACACAGCCCCTTCTTATACTCACAAATCCTTTGTCTCAGGGTGCAGCGTGGGGGGAAAACCAGTTGCAGCTGGCTTTGGAGCACCCTTGATGGCCCAACCACCCCTTTCATTCACTGGCAGGGCTAGGGTCTAAGCATGAGCGCAAAATCCACTCCGATCGCGGATTTTGCGGATTTTCGGTAAATCCGCGATCCGCGAACTCTCGCGGATTTACCGAGAATCCGCAATCCGCGATCGGAGCGGATTTTGCGGTCAAAAGTTCAAGCCTGCATAATTTACGATGGCGCCCGCAAGCTGCCAGCGCCATCCTCAAATGGTTACTTAATTAGCTTCGACAGGAAGCTCTAATAGATAAGATACAGCAGGGGCTCGAGCGCCTGCTTTATTTTAACAGTTGGAGCTTCCTGTTGAAGCTAATTAAGTAACTATTGCAGGAAGGCGCTGGCAGCTTGCCGGCGCCATGGTAAATTATTTCAACGGTGCCCTAGTTGAAGCTTTAATTCAGTGACCCATTGATCAGCCCAAAAATTAATCTGCTGCTCTGATCGGTCTCTGCCCTTTTATACACACAAGAGGCATGCTCGCATGGACGCCCCGTCCGTTTGGCCCCGCTCACACACTCGAGGTGTGCACCGTCTTCCCGCCATTTACCCACTATGATGGACATTTCACTAAAGGGACCCCTGCGCACTTCGGCGCGATTGCATAGTAACACACACTTGGTCGCTGGAACTAGTTGAAGCGCAAATGCAGTGACTCATGCATCAGCCCCAAAAAAATCGTGAGCGTTGGGAGGCTGGGCAGATGTGCCTTCTTCCCAAATATACCATCGATGCTGCTCTGACCTTTTAGACACACAAGAGGCATGTGCGCTCGCGTGGAAGCCCCGTCCGTTTGGCCCCGCCCACACACTCGAGGAAGCCCCGCCCCCAATCCGCAAATCCGCTGAATCCGCTAAATAGGCGGATTTTGCGGATCCACGATCCGTGGATCCGCTAAATCCGCGAATCGTGGATCCGCAAAATCCGCCCATGCTTACTAGGGTCATCATTCGCACTACAGGGGGGCGGAGCCAGCATTGTCAGGGGAAAACCCAGCCTCATTCAGGACACAGGTACACTCCTCCCCAGCCATCAGCATGCTAATCTCACACTCACCACCGGGCAGACTCACCCAGACTTCCTGGAGCCAGGCTTGCGAGCCAGCTCCAGCCAATCATGCTCCAGCACCCTCACTGCACACACACATCAATGTCTAGAAGTAGCACTTCCCTACTAGACACATACAAGCCGCACATACCATCGCGCAGCATTCATTCTCACGAGTTCACACATACTAAACTCGAGCCTGCACTCCCCACGCATCAGGAACTAACATGGACACACACATTCCCCATGCATTCCTATGGGAGTGCAGGCCAACCATACTACACGCACGCACTTTACCCTGAGACACAGGGAAAAAGTGCGCAGAGACCCAAAAATCACTAACACAGATCATACACTAAAAACAAAAAAATTAGGGGTGAACCTGCCATAAGGGCCAAGTCCAACACAACCCACTTCCAGCCAAAACGCAGGGCAGACCAATCACCACCGTGATGGACTTCCCTGCTTGGGGCGATAAAACACGGATGCGGGCCCGCAACTGCAGGGACACCCTCCTGTTTTACGCCATGGTGAACCTCTGGGATTCCTCCTAAAACTACTGTAGGGACTAACTGGGGTACCCCACTGGTACTCTCCAGCTGCCCTCGGCCAGGACCAGGCCCTAGGCCACCCAGGTGCCACTGGATCCTGCCTACTCACAAAGTGGGGGGTAGTAACCCCTGGCACATAATAGCCATTCTCCACCCTTCCTGTTTGCAAGACAGGGCTAGACTGCCACTGGTTCTCCAGCCTAGGGTCTACAACCTCAGGCGGACCAGGAGTCTCAGGGAAGGCTCTCCTCCCCCTACCTCTTCTTCTAGGGTTCCTCCTCCTCCTGCAAGGGGTACCCTCTAAACACCATTCTCCCAACCTAGGGTTTAACCCCTCAGGTTGAACCGGGTTCAGAGGTGGGCTCTCCCACCCTCTGCACCCCCTTCCAGAGTCCTGCTCCCTCCCAACCGGGGCAGTACCTCTGGAAGAAGAACTGGTCAGGACACTGATTACAGTAGTCTCACCCTTCGGGTCAGGTGGATCCTGAACCTGGCCTTCCAACCTCTGGTCTAAAACCTTTGGTGGAACCAATGCCTGGCACTCCAGGACTTCTGGGGACTCACATACTATCCCCCAATCACTCTCTTCGCTGGACTCCTGTACCCTCCCTACCGGAGCGGTACTGCCAGACTCTAGAACCATAGAAGCTCCGCTTACAGATGCTCCAGGTCCTCTACACACTAGGAGATCTCCCTCAAGTGAACTAACAGGCAAGCCTAGGTTCCTATCCTGGTGTTCCCTAAAGAAACCATCCAGGCTCTGAGGCAGGGCTTCGGGCGTCTGGGTACTCTCGGTCACACACTCACTCCCGCTCCACTGAGACAGGCAGTCAGCCCCTACACCCTCCTCACTATACTGGGACCTAGCTGGGCTACTCTCACCCTCCTCCACCACGCTGGGCTGGAGGACACCTGACCCACTATTATTGGAATCACTCACCAGTGACTCTAAAGAACCTCATGCACTTTCCCAGCGCTCTGCTTCCTCTGCAAGGTCCCAAGGACAAAAACATTTCAACTTCAGCAGGTGCTGGCGCAACTCTGGACACACAACACTGAGCAACTGTTCTTTGAGAAACATATTGACTACTCCGTCCACCTCATTGTCTGAGTTAGCCATCAGCCAATCCCACATTGCATCAGAACAGTCATCCACAAAATACCCCCACTCCTGGTGAGGTGGTGTCCTAAGGTTCCTGAATTTCACCCTGAACTCCTCTTCTGGGGAAACAGGTACCATACTCGGGGAACTGGGAGTGGGACTGTCTACACTAACATTTAAATAGCTGCCACCACTGGACTCAACCCTCCCTGGGGAATCCAGAAAATTAAAATTGCACTCAGGGGATAACACACCCTCTAGGGTTACCTTCTCCCTGAACAAGGCCCTTTCAGCCTCTAGCTTGGCGTGCTCCAACCTGAGCTGTTCCATCGCTAGCTGATGCTCCTGCTCTTCCTTCCTATCCAACCACTCCTCTGGGGACAGGACAAGGGATGGGGTGCTGGTACTGACACTGGACCCAGCAAGGGACTCCCTATCTATGGGGTCCTCACTATCTGCTGGCGCCCATTCATTCTCATCCTCATCATCCTCACATTCCGCAGGGCTCCCCTCAGACTCACCACCCTCATGGCGTGCGGCCCGGGCCCTCTCTCTCTCACTGTGCTCAAGATCCCACTAATCCTCTCGCCATTGGATCAGGCTGTCCCTAAGCTGGGACTGAGTATCCGACTCACTCACCTCCATGCCTCCCTCCTCACAGAATCTGACCTACTGTACCTAAAAAGACCACAGAGATCAAAAAGAGGCTCAATTTTGGCGGACGTTCTCAAGAAGAGTTTGACACAGGGAACCTGGGGGTCTGAGCTTAACAGGAGTATACAATTACAAAAATTCAGCAAGATGCCTATCTCAGAGAACTTGCACTCCTCTGTCCAGTGTAACACACCATTCATCCACACACACCCTCCCCTCGGACCGGTAAGGCAGTTTCTACCACCCCTGACTTCTCAACCTGGCCATAAGTGACACAGGTACCAAACTCTGGAAGCAGGGCGGGGGACAAATGTACTGGACACAAAAATTACACTCTTCAGGAGGAGAAATACTTGATCTTCATCAAAAACAATAATCCCCAAATGTGGTTATCTAAAATTGTAGAGTTTTGTAGTGTGGCCTGTCGCCATTGTGGTACAGCGCAAACGCAAGTCCAAGCCGCACCGCTTGCCACCAATGTTGGAAACGGGATCCCCGGCTGGCCAGGGCTCTCGCCAAAGTCAGTCAGAGACCACCACTCCCAAGTCAGGGCAAGGGAGTTACACACCAAGATAACCCCTGCTCACCCTCTAGGTTACGTGACGCGAGCAGCAAGGCTAATCTCGGAGGCGATGTGTAAAGCGTTTGCGCGCGCACCCCAGCCACAACACCCTAGGCCCACCACAAAGGAAACTCCACACAAGGTTATATAAAAAATAGCCTTTGTATTATAATAAAAACACATTAGATAAGACACACACTTTACAATGTGCCAACAGGCACGGGCAGGATTTACAAGGGATTATGTACAGGACAGGGCCACCTGGACCACTGTCAGGGGAATGCACTTTTAGAAATAATACTTGTAGGTATAACACTTAGCACATAAACATATAATGAATGTAGCACACAAAATAGTTACATCTAGCACACAACCAGGACTTCCTGGTAAAGGGTAAATACCTCCTACGCAACCCTAAACACTGTAGGAAAATCACGCAGGGTACTAGGACCTTATTATCAGGACCTATGGAAGGAAAACACCATCACCTAAGCATGTCACATCTAGCAAAGGGAAGGAAACCTAAAACAATCCTCTAAGCAGGTTACTTTTAGCAAAGGGGAAGAAAAGCAATCGCCTAAGCAAGTCACATTTAGCACAGGTACCGAAGCATTAAACACATTGCACATGAGGCATCAAAAATACATTCACCTATGCATGTCACATTTAGCAAAGGGAAAGAAGCAGAACACAACCACCTAAGCAAGTCACATTTAGCCAAGGTAATAAACCATAACCACTCCTCTATGCAGGTCACTTTTAGCACAGGGGAAGAAACATAAACAATCACCTAAGCATGTCACATTTAGCAAAGGGATCACATAAGCAAGTAAATCATAACTTGCGCAGGGTGCATATAGCACAACACTAGAACGGTCCCTCAGGCCAACTGGCCTCGCAAGGGCTGAAATGCCCTGAATCCAATGTCAGGGAAGGCTGCGCAGGCAGCCAAGAACACAAAGCCTAAACGTAGCAACTGTCCACTAAGTGCTGGACAGTTGTAAATACAGATGATCAACGTTGGAGCCTCGTGGGCTCAAGAACACAGGTGAGGGCAAGTACTGCGTGGGAGCCTCGGGGCTCTGGAACAAACGTGGGCGGGAGCCTCTCTGGGCTCTCAATACAGAAATGCCCTCCTCGAGCCTCGCAGGCTCGTAAATTGACTGTGGGCGTGGAGCCTCTCTTAGGGCTCAAAGATCACTGGGCTGGAGCCTCTCGGGCTCAAAGAACAAATGCGGGTCCCTGTAGCCTCGTGGGCTCTTAAAAACAAATGCCCCAAGAGCCTCAACCGGCTCTACACACTGGAGGGGAGGGGCAGGCACCGGCAATGTGCCCCGACGCCCTTCTCCCCGATTCTTTACTGCGGGCCCCACTCACCGGGTCTCTTGCTCCGGGCTGCGCTGGAGGCGGGCGGGCTCCGCTGCGGTCTCTCAGCTCTTCTGCCACTCCGGGGCTCTCCTCTCACTCGGGAGCCTCGGGAAGACGCGCCGGCCGCTTCCTGCTTCTTTGGCCTGGCCCGTCACGCTGCAATCCGCCTGACTTCCTCTGGGGCTGCCAATGACAGCGCGGCCCTGGGGGTATGGAGGCGGGACTTCGGGGTCGCACTAGGCAGCGGCCCGGCAACGGTTTCAATGCCCCTGGGCTGCAGCGGTGATCACGGGCAATGCCGGGTGGGCAATGGCTTTTAAACAATTAAAATAACACGGGGCAATGCCGGGTGGGCACCGGCTTCCAATTAAAATATAAAGCGAGGTGGGCACTCGCTCGGCCGGGCAAATCGCTAGTAAGCGCTCGGGGGCAGAACCATCAGCGCGCCCAGCGCTATAATCAAAATAAAGCGCTCCTTAGCGCTAAGGGGAGAAATAAAGTGCTCTTAAGCGCAAGGGCAAGAGCAAAAGCTCCAGCAAGGTCTGGAGACAGGCAGGGGGCAAGGCTGGGCCCAGAGCCAGCTCACTGGGTCTCCAGGCAGGGAGACAGTCCAAGTGGCGGTCCTCCTGGCCCCAGCAACAGCAGCAGCCCCCTCAGCTAGGATCCAACAGCAGAACAAATTGTAAGGGGACACAGCCCCTTCTTATACTCACAAATCCTTTGTCTCAGGGTGCAGGGTGGGGGAAAACCAATTGCAGCTGGCTTTGGAGCACCCTTGATGGCCCAACCACCCCTTTTATTCACTGGCAGGGCTAGGGTCATCAGTCGCACTACAGGGGGGCGGAGCCAGCATTGTCAGGGGAAAACCCAGCCTCATTCAGGACACAGGTACACTCCTCCCCAGCCATCAGCATGCTAATCTCACACTCACCACCAGGCAGACTCACCCAGACTTCCTGGAGCCAGGCTTGCCAGCCAGCTCAAGCCAGTCACGCTCCAGCACCCTCACTGCACACACACATCAATGTCTAGAAGTAGCACTTCCCTACTAGACAGATACAAGCCGCACATACCATCGCGCAGCATTCATTCTCACGAGTTCACACATACCAAACTCGAGCCTGCACTCCCCACGCATCAGGAACTAACATGGACACACACATTCCCAATGCATTCCTATGGGAGGGCAGGCCAGCCATACTACATGCACGCACTTTACCCTGGGACACAGGGAAAAAGTGCGCAGAGACCCAAAAATCACTAACACAGATCATACACTAAAAACAAAAAAATTAGGGGTGAACCTGCCATTAGGGCCAAGTCCAACAATCATTTATGGACTTATACAGCTTATTTTTATTTCATTTAACCCCTTCCATGCTCATGACGAGCTCAGCTCGTCATGCAGTACACTGGTCGTGTGCTTATGACGAGCTGAGCTCGTCATGAACAATGGATTTACAGATCATTCAGCACAGGAGGAAAATCTCCTGTAGCATTGAAGGTGTTAAAGGGTGCAGCTCATAGGTTTCATGCCTTAACAAACACATTTTTTGTCATAGCTATTGCCGCATTTATTGGAGTTCAGCTTCCACTTGCCCTGGTACGCAATGTACTGTGAAATAAGTGAGGGATGTGTAATGGCTGTTGGTTATGATAACGTTTAAACACAATTCTTTTTCTGTGCTAGACAATTGTGGTGGCGCAGGCAACATAAATTATTCACTCAAAGTTGAATTATGGTGTCAAAGAACTTTTGGGCAGCACTACCTCATGCACCTGTCTGCTCAAAAGACACTTGTCCCCTGCCAGTGGTATTTAGGTTAAAATTTAGAAATTAAATATTGAGGAAAAAAATACAAAAAGAAAAGTGAGAAACTGATATTTCAAATGTTAATGCTGTATAAGTATCTGAAAATGATTTTATAGGATTTTATTCTTGTTGTAAAGTACACAAATACAAAATCCTATGCCTAACCATAATGCTATCACTATCACTTGCCTATTACTATTATGTACTATAACCGAAACCCAAACCCCCTAACACTAGGAAGATAATATACCCACCACTTTTCATAGACCTGAACCTAGTTCATTCCAGCAAAGTATGCTGAACAAAATTCTTTACCCTAACCCTGTATCATGCCCATACTTCATCTCTAGCCATAAAGTTATCTCTAAGGAATATATGACGTTACAACGAATTCCGTTGCAACGCATGCCTTTACCACGCATGCGTTACAACGGAATTCGTTTACCACGCATAACATTTACCACAATTACTAGCGTGGTGACGTCATACGTCGTTAGAAGAAAGCAGAAGTTTATTTTCCGTTTTCTCTTAAACGACGCTGATACCCGACGTGACTTCAGGTGAGTTTCTTTTTTGGGGCGGAGACCCCCCCAAGACCCCCTTTTTCTACTTTTTACCTTTACCACATATACCTTTACTATAAACCTCGTAGTAAAGGTATGCGTGGTAAAGGCTTTCGTGTTAACCATGCATGCGTTGTACTGCATGCGTCGTTAACGATTTTGTTGTAAAGGCTTCGTTGTAATGGCCGTTTCCCATCTCTAAGACTAACATTAAACAAGAACTGTTCCGTAACTGGCACAATATACGCAACCTGAAGTCAATCTCTATCCTTTATGCTTACATTAACTCTACACCTAACTTTAATGTGTACCATTACCCTCACGCTAACTCTTATTCACACACACACACACACACACACACAACCTCAAAGGCGGCAGGAACGCCACAAACAAAATGCCCTGCAAAACCAATGATCCAGTGAATATTGCCTTACCCGGCTGCCTTAATCAACCCTGGCCTCAGTGTCACCCAGCCCCCAAATACAATGATCCTCCCTCGCCTTGTCCTAGGCATAGGGGACATGTGTGGTTCTCTGCCCCTACAACGCAATCACACTGCCTTACCCATGTGTCAGGGTGGGTTGTTCACGTTGGCCTCATGAAGGCCCATCCTCAGACACGAGAGGTAGTACTGTAACACAACACACCAGTGCTGGTGCCGGTTGCCTCCTGGCCCGGGCCAGTCACCATTTCAGTAGGAGTGTAGAACACAGTAAGCTGTGTGCTATAGAATATGGACTCAGCTGCATACCTTTCCTCAATGTAACTGTATTCTGTAGATACAGAGCCCAGCCTTTACCCAGGCCTGTTGTTTGATATCGAGTACCACTCCCCCCTTGAGTCCAGTGCCTGGTCTTAGACCCGGTCTTGTATTGAACACCCACATTCCTAAATGTAAGTTGTCTTGGAGGGTTGCATTTCCGTTGGTGCTCTATTACTTCTGAAGTCATGAGTAACTCAAAGGAGAAAGTAAAGGTTGAATGACTTGTTTTTATGGTAAATTTAAGAGATTGTTGCATTTGGTATCATAAGCCCCTTCAAAATAAATTTTCTAAACAAATTTCTAAATTTCTTCAACAAATGTTATATACACATGAGGAATGGAAGCTGCACTGGCCATTTATTTGATACAGTTTTGTTTTCGGAATTACGTCTTTAGACATATTTTAGCTTTTCTTTCTCGTAACCTTTTATCTAATTGTAAAATACATTTATTAAATGTGAACCGTCGCTGCTGAGGAAAGTTTAAAATATGAGACAGAAAGAGATGCATGGTTCTTACCAGCTCAATGTCAGAAAGACAACCCTTGTACGCTTCAAGTACCTGCCGGCATGCGAAAGGATGAACCTTGGCACATGTTTGGAAACCAATTACTATGCCCTGCAAATAGGGAAAGACAAATCACAGCCTCAGGGGGACAATAGACATTAACCAAACACAGACATTTAGTACAAGAGATTTCATATTAGAAAGAAAGGATAAAGCTGGTTCTTGATTTCACATTCAGTGTTTACAGCTGATATTGGTGAATGATTGTCAACTAGTAAAGCAAATATATTCAGTGGCCTGAAAGCATGATTTAAGGATACCTTTATACAGCTATGCTGGAGGGCCTTTACCATGCTACTTAAAAAGCATCTTTGGACAATAAGATGAGAGTTTTGTCACTATTTGTTTTCTGTCACTTTGTTCTCTCTGGTGTTTCACATAAAGGAACTGCAAGGACAGTTCAATACACAAGCCTTCTTTACAACAAAGGAGTGCGATTTCTTTAGAAGCAGTGCTTATCCTTTCTTCCTCATGTCTACTGTTGTCTATTTTGAAGGCCTTTCTGAGAGAGTCATTTCAAAGCCGTCACATAGCTTTATGTCTTTCACCACTTTATCTGCAACAATGATTAAACTTGATTTATCTTGTTCAAACACTGGCTTCTATCAAGAGAGATCACCTAAAGAGGCTCCTAACTATCCCTGATGAAATACATTATTAGTCACCTGAAAAAGGGAGCTCTACATTTAGTTTCTGCTAACTTGGTCCTCATCTACTCTGTAGAGGGGTTTCACTCTACTATAATTTGGCTTTGCACGAAGTACAAAATCACACTTTTGGGTGAGAGGAAGTACTGAGTGAGGAATGTTTCACCGGTCATCAATAATTTACCATCAAGCTCTATGCATGAAGTTACAAACCTACACAATGTACATCCAGATGCTCCACAGCCCATATGACTACCTTCTCAACTTGTTTTTGTTGTGGCGGTACAGGGTGAAATACCCTAGGGAAATAAATCTATGATAATTGTAAGAAATGCACTTGATACTTACTGCATGGTAAGGCGTAGCGATGAACCTAGTAGATTTGAACATGCTTCGAAGGAAGGGTAAAATCTGTGCAGTATCATCACAGCTGGCCATGCACTTACCAAGGCACTGGAAAATAAAACCCTAATATGGGAGTGAATTAAAGACAGTCTGAGTTAAGAATATACAGCATCTCCTGCTCACTCTATGAAAGTCTTACTTATATTGGAGTATTCATCTTTGATTCACTCTACACACATATTTGTCTCTCACTTTCAAATAGCACTTAATAAGTTGAGTGAAATGTTTGTTATCTTATGTATAGTATAGTTATATTTTCTGGACATTGTAGAGATTTGTATATGGCCTTAATATGATTCAAAACAAGGAAGTGAGGGGTAATGTGAGCCAATGAAGGTCCAGTACCAAGGCTCTGAAAGTGCTAATGCAGAAACCAGTGGAAATACTGCTCCTTTCAGAAAACAAAGTAGAAAGAAAGGCGGACAAAGAAAGGGGAATCCTAAGGATTTTTTCTTGGTGCCTTCACAAATCCATGAGCATGTAAAGTCTCATCATCAAGGGTGTTCTTCATAGGGCTGGCAATGCAATGCCCTATGGGCCCCACGAAGGGTCGCTTTAGCAGAGATCTTTTTATTTTTGCCATCTGATGAAAGTGCCAGTGTGAGGGCGTTTTGAAAGTGTGAGGTTGAGTGAATGTGTATAGTGAAATGAAGAGAGGCTAAAAAGAGGTATTCAACTGGACTTTAAACTGATGGTTTCCTTGGCAGGTTTTAAAAAAAACATAATTTGGTACGGGCGACTACACGGAGTAATGTATCCAAGTAGCCTAAATCTGTGAATGTGGTCAGGTCAACGTGTTTCTTGCCTGTTGGCCCAAAAAGTATCTGTACCACTTCTTCAGGACCTAAAAAAGGGAGAGCTAACCCTACCCCACATCTAAAATGTGATATAAAGTGTAGGTAATCCCCTAAAAAAAAATACCTTTGTTCAAAAAGTTTAAAATTGATCGTCCAACTTAGAAAAAAAATGAGAAATTGAAGAAAACACACAGTAAACAAATGTTTTGCATGTATGGGCCAATGTGTCTCCAGGATCGCTTTTCCGGGACACTGTATGTGCATGCTATTGTTATGGCTGATCAGTCGCCACAATGTGAAGGAAGTAAAAAACACACTAGTACATGCAATATAACAGAACAGGCAAGTGGACATACAGGCAACAGACAACATAAAACCAATCTGTGTTGCTGTTACACAGTGTATCACAAGTTGTCCTCAGGAGTGAGTGAAGGGTCTTACCCTTTGGATCAGTGACCCATAGGTCAAAAGCAGAGTGTAGCACTCAGCTGCTAACTGTGGAAAGAACAATGATAGTCAACATAAAGAAACAGCAAGTCAAGGGGACCCAAATTGCCTTGGGGTGAGAAAAAAAATAAAAACAGAGTTTTCAAGAGATGCAACCATACTCATGTGGTTTCTGTGCAGAGAGCACAGGAGACCTACCATCCTCTGTTCATCTGGATTGAGACTGAGCAGGGGAGAAGACCCGTCTTTTAAGGTGCAGGTAATTGTAGTGATTGTCCTTGGGTGGGGTGCATGCGACCGTGGGAAGGAGTGATGACGCACTGGGCCCCTTGAGATTCCAGAGCCATGATTCGCTTTTAAGTGTACCCAGAAACTGAAGGACCTCCTGGTAAACACCAGACCTCATATTCAACAGTCCCACATGCAGAACACCTTGTGGGCCTTACCACCTGTCACAGGGCACTATCCCTGTGGGTCCTACGGGGTATGCCCACTGACTAAACATTCCTAAGAGGTCAGGTTGGGTCCCCAATTCGCCTGGAAACAGAAAAGTCACAGTAACTGCAGTACAAAAAACTGTGTTTACCTGATCACCTGCCTTTGTGGCCTTCATTACGCGGGAATGACCACGAGCGCTATCGAACCAAGAATAATGGAGCACTGGAGCAACATATGCTGCAGACACAGCACTACAAAAATGTGCCATCACTTTTCCAACTCCAACCACTCTCCAGATGACCTCCGGCAGATCATTTGGGAAGCTATTAATTCATGGAGCCCTTTAAACCTTTTCAGAATGGAGCAAGGGTGGATTTTATGCCTCTCCACCAACAGCAAAGGTTTGAAAGATACAATCCTCTAGTGCGAGGTGTAATTCAGTCCCCTGTGAAATCAGATACTCTCTTACTATGGCTGGATTGACATTTTCTTCATACATGGGACCTGATATACCATATCACCATTGACACCATGTCACATATGGAATGCCCGGCTATGGAGTCCCAGACACCACACTAAGCAGTGCTTATGATAAGCATTTTGCGACTTGGCATTGGTCTCTTCTTCAGTAACACAAATGATTCTGTTGATACCAATGAGGTGGTACCCTCCAATAAGAAACCATGTAACTGTCTTAGTCTACTGTTTGAGATGAACAAGTTACTTACCTTCGGTAACGCTTTTTCTGGTAGATACAGTATCTGCCTGTGGATTCCTCGCCTTGTGAATATCCCCCTGAGTCAGCAACGTTCGGAAAATTCTTTGTAGCTCGCCGGCGTGGACGACGTCACAGGAACGCACGACATCGCGCGCGGCTGCGCTGACGTCACCGACTCCATAATAGGCCTACGCTGGCGTGATGACATCAGTTCCGCCCTTTTTTCCGTGCCTTCGAGGCACACGGACGAACCAACAACAATAGATATATACACAGTATACACAGTACAAACTAGTCAAGTTAACACACATAGTGTGAATATAACATAGTAAATCATGTACAAGAACACACTTCCTTTGAGGATAACATGTATACATTAAAAAAACATGAACAGAAATTCAGGTACAGAAGAGTGGACAACGGGGAGCCGGGTGGGCATGTGAGGAATCCACAGGCAGATACTGTATCCACCAGAAAAAGCGTTACCGAAGGTAAGTAATTTGTTCTTCTGATGGATACATCTGCCAGTGGATTCCTCACCTTGTGAGTAGATTCCCACAGCAGTCCCCACTCCTGGAGGACGGTGTCTACTCCTCTATACCAGAAAGTCCTGAAGGACAGAACGCGCAAAGTGGCCGTCCCTCCTCACTTCGGTATCCAAGCAGTAATGCTTCGCGAAAGTGTGGAGGGAGGCCCAAGTTGCCTCTCTACAAATGTCCTCTATAGGAACACCCCTAGACAAAGCAGATGTTGATGACTTAGCTCTAGTAGAATGAGCTCTTATACCCTCTGGAGGTTCCTTACCAGCCAGGGCGTAGCAGATCTTGATGCATAGAATAATCCATCTCGAAAGTGTGCGCTTGTGCACAGCTCTTCCTTTTCTACTGCCAGCAAATCCAACAAACAACTGGTCATCCACTCGATAGTCCTTTGTCTTATCAAGATAAAAGCTCACCGCACTCTTAGGGTCCAGACGGTGAAGCCGTTCCTCCTCCTTGAAAGGGTGAGGGGGAGGATAGAAGGTAGGAAGGGTAATAGACTGTCCTAGATGGAAGGGAGTTACCACCTTAGGCAGAAAAGCAGCCCTGGTCCTAAGAACCATTCGTTCAGCATGAATGGTCAAGAATGGGGGCTTCGAACTAAGAGCTTGAAGCTCACTTACCCTCCTTGCCGAGGTAATAGCAACCAGGAAGACCGTCTTAAAAGACAAGAGTCTCAAGGGACACTTGTGCAAAGGTTCGAAAGGAGAACACAGTAAGCACCAGATTCAAGTCCCATTGAGGTACAATAAAGGGAGTAGGAGGAAATGTATTCTAAGGCCCTTTAGAAATCTTAAAACAACAGGAGACTTAAATAAGGACGGCTGATCCGGCAGGAAGAGAAATGCAGACAAAGCCGAAAGATAACCTTTGACTGTAGGAACAGCAAGCCCTTGCTGCGCTAAAGAAAGAGCAAATTGAAGTATAGCTGATAAACGAGCCCTCAAAGGATTGATGGATTTCTCCCCACACCAGGAAACAAACCGAGACCACCTATAAGAATAGATAGACTTGGTGGAGTCACGTCTGGCCGATAGAATGACATCTACCACATCATGTGGGAGAGAAAAGGAATTCAGGTTGCCCCTTTCAATCTCCAGGCATGAAGGTGTAAGGTCTGGAGGTGGGGGTGTAGAACCTGCCCCTCCATCTGAGAGAGGAGATCTGCCCTGAGAGGGAGACGGAGCGGCGGGCACGAGGAGAGGTGGAGAAGATCTGTGTACCACACCCTTCTTGGCCAATCCGGGGCGATCAATATGACTTGGGCCCGGTCTTGGCGAATCTTTCTCAGAACCCGAGGAATCAATGGTATGGGAGGAAACGCGTAAAGGAGTTGTGAGCCCCAACACAACTGAAACGCGTCCCCCAAAGCTCCCAGCATCGGATACTGAAGACTGCAGAATGACGGGCAGTGAGCATTCTCGTGAGTGGCGAACAGGTCCACCTGAGAAGTTCCCCACGTCCGAAAGACGTGACAAACTACCTCTGGATGAAGCCTCCACTCGTGGTCGGCCAAGAACTGCCGACTGAGACTGTCTGCACGCACATTCAGAACTCCGGCCAGATGATATGCCATCAGACAAATCTGATGGTCCTAAACCCAGGACCAGAGACGCAGAGCCTCTCTGCAGAGACACTGCGACCCCACTCCTCCCTTTTTGTTGACATACCGCATCGCGGTGGTGTTGTCCGTCAGAACTTGAACCGACCACCCGCGAAGGGAAGGGAGAAAGGCCTTGAGTGCTAGACGTATCGCCCGCAACTCTAGAAGGTTGATGTGAAGCAACCTTTCCTCTTGATCTCCAGATCCCCCAGATGAGCACCCCACCCTAGAGTGGATGCATCCGTTATCACCGTTGCAACCGATGGAGGTAGATGGAAAGGCTTTCCTTGAGACAGATTGCCTTCCACGCTCCACCAAGATACATCCGCTGCAGCTTCTCTGGAAATCCTCACAGACTCCCTGAGATCCCTGTTGTGTTGATACCACTGCCTGCGGAGACACCACTGGAGTGCCCTCATGTGCCAGCGTGCATGGTTGACCAACAGAATGCAGGAAGGCATCAGACCGAGCAGGCGAAGGACCTTCAGGACTGGAACGACCGCTCCATTGTGAAATAAAGGAACCATTCCCTGTATGTCGAGAATCCTTTGAGGTGGAGGGAATGCTCGACATACAGTTGTGTCCAGTACCGCACCTATGAACAGGTTGCGCTGGGAGGGCACCAGGTGAGATTTGGGTACATTTATTGAAAAACCCAACCTGTACAACAACTGAGTTGTGACTTGCAGATGATGGAGCACTGTCTCTGAAGATTCTGCTTTGATCAACCAATCGCCCAGATACGGGAATAGAGGTATCCCTGACCTTCTGAGATGTGCTACAACCACAGCCATCACCTTGGTGAAAACTCGAGGTTCAGTAGTAAGATCAAACGGAAGGACCGCAAACTGGTAATGTTGCGATCCCACCGTGAAACGGAGATCCTTTCTGTGCGACTTCAGGATAGGAATATGGAAATAAGCATCCTGCAAGTCGATCGACACCATTCAGTCCTCTTCCAGCAGCGCCTGAAGAACCTGAGCAAGGGTGAGCATCTTGAACTTCTCCTGTTTCAGGTAAAGGTTCAAGATCCTAAGATCCAAGATTGGACGAAGTCTGCCACCCTTCTTGGGAATCAGGAAATACCGGGAGTAGCATCCCTGACCCCTTTCCTGCTCCGGAACCACCTCTATCGCACCCTTTCGTAACAGTGACAGGACTTCCTCCTGCAGAGAAGTAGGCGGTCCTCTGAGCAAAATCCTTGGCAAGGAGGGTAATCTGGAGGAAATTACCAAAAGGGAAAGGCATACCCATTCTCTTCAAGATTGAGAACCCAAAGATCTGATGTAACCGATTCCCAATCCCGTAGAAAATGGGTAAGCCGACCCCCTACAGGACCCGCATGATCCGGAATGGCGGATCTAGGGCTGCTTTGCTGATGGTGAAGGGGGTTGGGAAGAGGAGGAGGAGGCTTGGTGTCCTCGAGGACAAGCTCATTGTTTGCCCCTGTAGGATTTATATAGTGGATTTTGCTTTTGCTGCTGCTGTTGAGTTTGACGGTAGGGACGAAAGGACGAACGTCCAAAACCTCTATACCTCTTAGTCGCAGAGCCTCTGGACTGCAGCCCCAAAGATCTGGCAGTAGTCCTACTGTCCTTAAATCTTTCCAAAGCTGGATCAGATTTTTTGCCAAATAGTCCAGCACCATCAAATGGGAAATCCAACAAGGCTGCCTGAACGTCCGCAGAAAAGTCAGATGACTTCAGCCAGGCAGCCCTTCTAGAGGCAACAGAAGTTCCCATAATGCGAGCAACTGAATCAGCAGTGTCAAGACCACTTTGAATCACTTGACGTGCAGCCGCCTGTGTATCGGCCAACACCTCATTAAAATCCTTCCTGCTGTCCTCAGGAATTTTAGGAGCCAACTGCCGTACAGAGTCCATCAGGGCATGTATATATCTCCCCAAGAGACATGTGGCATTGGTCGATTTTAGAGCCATACTTGCCGAAGAGAAAATCTTCTTTGCAGTCTGATCCTGTTTCTTGGACTCCTTATCCCAGGCACTTGAGGGAAAGCACCAACAGTCTTCTTCGAACAGGCTGCCTGTATAACCAGACTTCCAGGCAAAGGATGTGAGGATAGAAACTCAGGATCACCAGGTGCTACCCTACACCTCCTTGCAACACCCTTAGCCACTGCAGGAGCTGTAAGAGGCCTGTTTCAAACCTCCAATATAGGCTCAGTCAAAGCCTCATTAAAAGGAAGCAATGGTTCCACAACTGAAGATGGGGAATGGAGGACCTAAGTCAAAAGATTAGACTTGTATTCAGCTGTAGGCAAAGTCAAATTTAAAAGATCTGCAGCTTTTTTGATGACCACATGGTATGGTGCAACGTCCTTTGAAGGGGCATCAGATACAGAGGACAGCTCCCATTCAGGGGAAAGCTCCAAACCACTAGCATCCCTCAAATCATCAAAATAGTCCTCTGAAGCTCACCTTCTTCCACCTCAGCCTCAGCCTCTCTAAATCTTTGCTCCTCTATAAGGCGCTGAGCTTCTCGCCTTGATCTCTCCTTCAAGAGTCGCGCCATCGGATCCGTGGCCGACTCCGACGGAGCCGGTGCCGGCGTCGAGATCGGATCTGGAAGCCCAGGTCGCTGCTCACGAGGTCGAGTCGGAGCCGGCGACGATGGAATCGGCGTCGATGACCTCGGAGGCGCCGAGAAATGCCAAGGCGAAGCCGGCGCCGGCATAAATGGCATAAAAGGAGCTGGAGCATAGGAGTGGGGAACTACTAAATTATATGCCAATGGACCCATGGGACCCGAAGGTGCACCAGAGGGGTACAAAGCTCTCGAGTAGACTCCATACATTGCGTTTAAAAACGAAGTAGGGTCTTGACCTGGAGCTGGGAAGGGCGGGTAAGGACCCACAGGATGCTCTCTCGGAGGTTCCAGATTTGCCTCCTCTTCCACAGGCGAATGGACTGGAGTCATCGAGCCCTCAGGTAATGGAGCCTCTTCTTCCTCTCGAGCCGGGGACGTCGTGGAGAGGGATCTGATACCGGAGCCGGAGAACGCACTGGCAACTCCAAGGGCGAAGCCTCACCTTCTGGAACACCAGGTGAAGGAGACACCTCATCTTTTCTATGCCTCCTCTTAGGCGACTTCGGTCTCGACTCCGAGTCCTTACCGGAGTGATGTCGAGATCCATGCCTTCGCTTCTTATGCGTCTTCTTTGTTGACCTCGAAGCATGACCAGATGACGACCTCGAAGGCGACGCCGTACGGGACCTCGACCTCGACCTCAACTTCGACCTCGCCCTACTCGAACGCGATCTCGAAGTCTTCTTCTCCTTTCTACCTTTCAACTTCACCACCAGAAGTTTTGCTTCCCTCTCTCAAAGAGCCTTCGGGTTCAACTTCTTACACAAAGAACAGCCTTTGACATCGTGGTCCGAACTCAGGCACCAGATACAATCCTCGCGCGGGTCCGTAATCGACATCATCTTGCCGCACTCCCCACATGGCTTGAACCCGGTCTTCTTAGACGACATCTTCAGCGAGAAACAAAGAAGCAAGAAGACACCAAACAGAGAAAAACAGTAACAAAGTTACTAACAGCTACAGAGGTTCTCTGAAACCGTTAGCGTCGACGACGTGGAAAAAAGGGAACTGATGTCATCACGTCGGCGTAGGCAAATTATGGAGTCGGTGACGTCCGCGGAGCCGCGCGCGATGTCGTGCGTTCCTGTAACGTTGTCCACGCCGGCGAGCTACAAAGAATTTTCCGAACGTTGCTGACGCAGGGGGATATTCACAAGGTGAGGAATCCACTGGCAGTTGTATCCATCAGAAGCCGCCTTACTAATACCATTGACAACTTTGGTCGGCCTGCATTTGACCGCTACACACTCCAAGATGTCCACCACAGAGGGATGATACTTTTGCTACACAAGCACATGAGGGGCTTGCTCCTATTGGCTCCAGCCTATCTCTTCTCTTTCCTCTTCTACTCATTTGACAATTCCCAATAGTGCTCACCAAGCATCCTAATCCATTGGGAATAGACCACTTGGCCGCCTCGTGTTACTTATTACATGAGGTGGCCTAGATTTCCAACATGAACACAGATGCCAATATGCCTAGATTCCACCATGAGGGATCGCTAGGAGTTATGTGCACCTGATTTGCTCTCCATCACTGTATATGCAAGAGTACTTAGGTTTACTATACATTTCTCTGACCATTACCCTTGATTAACAAAACATTCAACTGTCTTAGTTTACTACTTAGAGGCCACCTTACAAAAACCATGGATGACTTTGGGATGCCCAGCTTTTAACCACTGCACACTCCGAGATAGGCGCCACTGAGGCATGATACCTCTGTTACATCAGCACGTGAGAAACTCACTCCTTTTGGCTCAAACTCGCCCCTCCCCTCCTCTCCTCTCCTCATTGTCCACTAGGTCATCACTCCTTCCAGCTGCTGCCCACACCACACCTGAGGACAATCGCTCCAATTGCCCGTACCTTCAATGACAGGTCTTCTCCTCTGCTCAGTCTCGAGCCAGGCGAGCAGAGGAGGGTAGGTCTCTTGTGCTCTCCGTGCAGAAACCATGTGAGTATGGTTGCTTCTCTTGAAAACGTTTTCTTTTTCTTTTAACACTAAGTCATTTGGGTCCACTTGATTTACTGTTTCTTTTTACTGACCATCATAGCTCTTTCCACTGTCAGCAGCTGAGCACTACCCTCTGCTTTTGACCTATAGGGCATAATTAATTGATCCAAAGGGTAAGACCCGTCACTCACAATGGAGGACAACCAATCACTTATGATACGCTGAGTAACACGAACACAGATTGGTTTATTTTGTCTGTTCCATGTATGTTCACTTGCTTATTCTGTTATATTATATGTACTTGTGTGTTTTTCACTTCTTTCACGTTGTGGTGACTGGTCAGCGCCAAAAATAGCATGCGCATGTCTACCTTTAGAGACACTATGATACAGTGAGTTGGAAAATCGATTCTGGTGACACATTGAACCAAACATACAAAACATTTGTTTACTGAGTGTTTTCTTTTTTTCATTTATTGTCTAGGTTAGATGATCAATTCTAAACATTTTGAACCAGGTATTTTCTTCTAAAGGAATACCATAGCAGCATATCATGTCTTAGGTGTGGGGTCGGACTATCCCCCATATTTTTGGTCCTGACGAATTATTGTGGAACCTTTTTAGGCCATCGAAACATGACCACACTCACAGATTTAGTCTACTTGGGTACATCACACCCCTGTCTTAGCCCCAACTAAATTATATTTCTTTAATCCTACCAAGGGAACCATCACATTACAGTTCAGTTCGGTATCTCTTAGATAGTTTTAGTCTCCCTTTACTTCACTGTACACATTTACGAATCTCTGACAGAATATCGAGGCTGAAAATATCGACAGACAAAATATCGACGCTGGAATATCGAAGGCAAGTATATCGACACCCTATCTACAACATGGTAAGTACAAAAATATCGAAACAAAAATATCGATGTTAAAAAAATCGTAATTAAAAATATCGTATTTTAAAAAAAAGATAAAATTAAGTAAATAGTACTTATATATATTTTAAACTTATGTTAAAATGTGTTATAATGTTTAAAATGAAGAAATAATACATATTTACTATTAAACATTTAATTAAAATTAATAATACAATATATAATATATACTTAATTAAATATATAAATAATTTTTTTAATAATTATAAAATATTAACAAATACTACAATTTAAAAATACATCAACACTCATAAAATAATAACATAAATAATAATAAATAATTATATTTAATAAATAACAACAATTAAATATACTTTCAATATTTTTAAAATTAATTAAATTCAACATTATGTAACATCTTAAATACATAAATAAATATAAATAATAGTGAATAGCATAAGGGTAAAAATTACTATTCAAACTCCAGAGGGTGCAACAGTAGATAAAGCGTTGGATAGCGTAAGGGTAAAAATTACTATTCCAACTCCAGTGAGTGCAACAGTAGGGAAAGCGTTGGATCGCGGGTATGTAAAAATGACTATTCCCACTCCAATGAGTACAACATTAGGGAAAGCGTTGGATAGCGTAAGAGTAAAAATTACTATTCCCACTCCAGAGAGTGCAACAGTAGGGAAAGCATTGGATAGCAAGTGGGTAAAAATTACTATTCCAACTCCAGTGAGTGGAACAGTAGGGAAAGCATTGGATAGCGGATATGTAAAAATGACTATTTCCACTCCAATGAGTGCAACATTAGGGAAAGCTTTGGATAGCGTAAGAGTAAAAATTACTATTCCCACTCCAGAGAGTGCAACAGTAGGGAAAACGTTGGATAGCGGGTGGGTAAAAATTACTATTCCAACTCCAGTGAGTGGAACAATAGGGAAAGTGTTGGATACCCGGTATGTAAAAATGACTAATCCCACTCCAATGAGTGTAACATTAGGGAAAGCGTTGGATAGCGTAAGAGTAAAAATTACTATTCCCACTCCAGAGAGTGCAACAGTAGGGAAAACGTTGGATAACGGGTGGGTAAAAATTACTATTCCCACTCCAGTGAGTGGAACAGTAGGGAAAGCGTTGGATAGCGTATGGGTAAAAATTACTATGCCAACTCCAAAGGGTGCAACAGGAAGAAAAGCGTTGGATAGCGTAAAAATAATATTTAATATTCCAACTCCAGAGGGTGCAACAGTAGGGAAAACGTTGGATAGCGTAGGGGGAAAAATTACTATTCCCACTCCAGAGAGTGCAACATTAGGGAAAGCGTTGGATAGCGTAAAAGTAAAAATTACTATTCCCACTCCAGAGAGTGCAACAGTAGGGAAAACGTTGGATAGCGGGTGGGTAAAAATTACTATTCCAACTCCAGTGAGTGGAACAGTAGGGAAAGCGTTGGATAGCGGGTATGTAAAAATGACTATTCCCACTCCAATGAGTGCAACATTAGGGAAACGTTGGATAGCGTAAGAGTAAAAATGACTATTCCCACTACAGAGAGTCCAACAGTAGGGAAAATGTTGGATAACGGGTGGTTAAAAATTACTATTCCCACTCCAGTGAGTGGAACAGTAGGGAAAGCGTTGGATAGCGTAAGAGTAAAAATTACTATTCCCACTCCAGAGAGTGCAACAGTAGGGAAAGCATTGGATAGCGGGTGGGTAAAAATTACTATTCCAACTCCAGTGAGTGGAACAGTAGGGAAAGCATTGGATAGAGGGTATGTAAAAATGACTATTCCCACTCCAATGAGTACAACATTAGGGAAAGCGTTGGATAGCGTAAGAGTAAAAATGACTATTCCCACTCCAGAGAGTGCAACAGTAGGGAAAACGTTGGATAGCGGGTGGGTAAAAATTACTATTCCCACTCCAGTGAGTGGAACAGTAGGGAAAGCGTTGGATAGCGTATGGGTAAAAATTACTATGCCAACTCCAAAGGGTGCAACAGTAAGAAAAGCGTTGGATAGCTTAAAAATATTATTTAATATTCCAACTCCAAAGGGTGCAACAGTAAGGAAAGCGTTGAATAGCGTAGATTGGCTAATTACTATTCCAACTCCAGAGGGTGCAACAGTAGGGAAAACGTTGGATAGCGTAGGGGGAAAAATTACTATTCCCACTCCAGAGAGTGCAACAGTAGGGAAAGTGTTGGATAGCGTAGGGAGAAAAATTACTATTCCCACTCCAATGAGTGCAACATTAGGGAAAGTGTTGGATAGCGTAAAGGTAAAAATTACTATTCCAACTCCAGTGAGTGGAACAGTAGGGAAAGCGTTGGATAGCGTATGGGTAAAAATTAATATTCCAACTCCAAAGGGTGCAACAGTATTGAAAGCGTTGGATAGCGTAGGTGGGAAAATTACTATTCCAACTCCAGAGGTTGCAACAGTACGGACAACTTTGGATAGCGTTGGGGGAAAAATTACTATTCCCACTCCAGAGAGTGCAACAGTAGGGAAAGCGTTGGATAGCGTAGGGAGAAAAATTACTATTCCAACTCCAAAGGGTGCAACAGTAGGGAATACCAATTAATAAATATTTACAAAATATATTACACATAAAAATTACTTCCCACCCTATTCCCCTATAAACCCACAACCCACTCTGGTACTAAAACATAACATTTAATAATAATTAACATGAATTACCAATTAAATAAATATTTTATCAATTAAAATAATTAATTGCCAATTAATAATTAAATAAAAAATTAATTATTTACAAATAAATTACTTCCCACCCTATTCCCCTATAAACCCACAACCCACTCTTGTACTAAAACATAACATTTAATAATAATTAACATTAATTACCAATTAAATAATTAATTTATCGATTAAAATAATTATTTGCTAATTAATAATTAAATAAAAAATTAATTAATTACAATTAAATTACTTCCCACCCTATTCCCCTATAAACCCACAACCCGCTCTGGTACTAAAACATAACATTTAATAAAATTTAACATTAATTACCAATTAAATAATTAATTTATCAAATAAAATAATTAATTGCCAATTAATAATTACAATTAAATTACTTCCCACCCTATTCCCCTATAAACACACAACCCACTCTGGTACTAAAACATAACATTTAATAATAATTAACATTAATTACCAATTAAATAATTAATTTATCAATTAAAATAATTAATTGCCAATTAATAATTAAATAAAAAAATAATTAATTACAATTAAATTACTTCCCACCCTATTCCCCTATAAACCCACAACCCACTCTGGTACTAAAACATAACATATAATAATAATTAACATTAATTACCAATTAAATAATAAATTTATCAATTAAAATAATTAATTGCCAATTAATAATTAAATAAAAAATTAATTAATTACAATTAAATTACTTCCCACCCTATTCCCCTAAAAACCCACAACCCGCTCTGGTACTAAAACATAACATTTAATAAAAATTTACATTAATTACCAATTAAATAATTAATTTATCAATTGAAATAATTAATTGCCAATTAATAATTACAATTAAATTACTTCCCACCCTATTCCCCTATAAACCCACAACCCGCTCCGGTACTAAAACATATAATTTACTTAAAAATAAATTTATTAATATATAAAAATAATACACATATAATAAAAATTAATTTAAATACTTAACAAAAACATAACACATACATAATAAAAATCAAAAAAATAATACAAATATCGATATTAATAACATCGAAATTAGTTACATCGATATATATGCTATCGATATTACTAACTTCGATATTACTTATATCGATATAAATGAATTCGATATTACTTACCTCAGGGTCGATATTCTGTCCTACGATATTCTTGACATCGATATTCTGTACCTTCGAAATTCTAAACATGATATTTTGGTAGGTCGAAATTTTCAACTCGATATTTTGACTGTGTACCCACATTTACATCACCCCTCACATACAAAATGCCCTTGCACAAGCACTTCTCATCAGACATCAAAAATAAAAAGAACTCCCCTAAAGTGACCCTTCTTGGGGCCCGTAGGGCATTATAGCGCTGGACCTATGAGAAGCAAGCCCACTATGAAGCATTACATCCTCAGTGATGTGTGAGGGCACCAAGAAATAATCCTTAAGATTCCCCCTTCTTTGCCCGCCTTCCTTTCTTCTTTGCTTTTTGATAGGAACAATACCTCTACTGCTTTTTGCATGAATATGGCCTCACATCCCCTGAATGGGGATTGGCTCTAACATGAAGACTACCTATTGGCTAAAGGAGATCCATTAGGGAAATGAGTATAGCCCTGAAATGTTGTGGCTTTTATTGATTCAAGTGGAGAGGATTACCTCAGGGAGTTCATCTCCATCTGCTTCTTAGTAGGTCAGTCCTTCCAGGGAGTGGGAGAACCATACCTGATTTTCCCAACAGGCTAAGCCCAATGCTGTGTACCCATATTATAAAAGAACAAGTTACTTACCTTCGGTAACGCTTTTTCTGGTAGATACAATATCTGCCTGTGGATTCCTCACCTTGTGAATATCCCCCTTGCGTCAGCAACGTTCGGAATTTTTTCTTTGTAGCACGCCGACGTGGACGACGTCATAGGAGCACGGCTTCGCGCGCGACTCCGTCTGACGTCACCGACTCCTTATCAGGCCCACGCCGGCGTGATGACGTCAGTTCCGCCCTTTTTTCCGTGCCTTCGAGGCACACGGACGGACCAACGAAAGCAAATATGCAAATATACCATGTACACAGTACATATAAATCAAAATCAATACAATAGTATAAACCATATATACATAAAGACTAGGTATAACAGAGTGGACAACGGGGAGGCGGGTGGGCATGTGAGGAATCCACAGGCAGATATTGTATCTACCAGAAAAAGCGTTACCGAAGGTAAGTAACTTGTTCTTCTGATAGATACATCTGCCGTGTGGATTCCTCACCTTGTGAATAGAGTCCCACAGCAGTCCCCACTCCCGGAGGAGGGTGTCCACTCTGCTATACCAGGAAATCCTGGCGAACAGAGCGCGCGAAGTGACCGTCCCTCCTCACCTCAGTATCCAAGCAGTAGTGCTTCGCGAAAGTGTGGAGGGAGGCCCAAGTCGCGGCTCTGCAAATATCCTCACCAGGTACACCTCTAGACAAAGCAGATGTTGCAGACTTTGCTCTAGTTAAATGTGCTCTAATACCCTCAGGAGGGTCCTTACCCGCAAGGGAGTAGCAGATCTTGATGCACAGGATTATCCACCTGGAAAGTGTGCGCTTGTGCACCGCTCTGCCCTTCCGACAGCCAGCAAAACCAACAAACAGCTGGTCGTCCACCCGGAAGTCTTTAGTCCTGTCCAGATAGAAAGACACAGCCCTCTTGGGGTCCAGACGGTGCAGTCTCTCTTCCTCCTTAGAAGGGTGAGGGGGAGGATAGAAGGTAGGGAGGGTAATGGACTGTCCAAGATGGAAGGGAGTTACCACCTTAGGCAGAAAAGCAGCCCTGGTCCTGAGAACCATCCTTTCAGCATGAATGGTCAGAAATGGGGGCTTGGAACTAAGAGCCTGAAGCTCACTTACCCTCCTTGCCGAGGTGATTGCCACGAGGAAGACCGTTTTAAAAGAAAGAAGCCTCATGGGACACTTGTGCAAAGGTTCGAATGGAGAACCCATCAAAAAGGTCAGCACAAGATTCAAATCCCAATGAGGAACAACAAACGGAGAAGGGGGGAACATATTAATGAGACCCCTCAAAAATCTTAAGACCACTGGAGACTTAAAAAGAGAGGGCTGATCCGGCAAGCAGAGGAATGCAGATAAAGCCGAAAGATACCCCTTGACCGTAGCAACCGCAAATCCTTGCTGCGCTAGAGAAAGAGCAAACTGCAAAATGTCAGATAAGTGAGCCTTTAAAGGGTCAACATCCCTCTCCCTGCACCAAGAGACAAATTTAGACCACCTATACGAATAGATGGACTTAGTGGAGTCACGCCTGGCAGAGAGAATGACATCCACCACATCATGAGGGAGAGAGAAAGAACTCAGGTTGCCCCGTTCAATCTCCAGGCATGAAGGTGTAATGTCTGGAGGTGGGGGTGTAGAACCTGCCCCTCCATCTGAGAGAGGAGGTCTGCCCTGTGAGGGAGACGGAGCGGCGGGTGAGAGGAGAGGTGGAAAAGGTCTGTGTACCACACCCTTCTTGGCCAATCCGGGGCGATCAATATGACTTGGGCCTGGTCTTGGCGAATTTTCCTCAGAACCCGAGGAATCAAGGGTATGGGTGGAAAAGCGTAAAGGAGTTGACTTTCCCAACTCAACTGAAACGCGTCCCCCAAGGCTCCTTGCAATGGATACTGGAGACTGCAGAATGACAGGCAGTGCGCATTCTCGTAAGTGGCGAACAGGTCCACCCGAGGAGTTCCCCACATCTGAAAGATGTTGTGAACCACCTCCGGGTGAAGCCTCCACTCGTGGTCGGCAGAGAACTGCCCACTGAGACTGTCTGCACAAACGTTCAGAACCCCGGCCAGATGATTTGCCATCAGACAAATCTGATGGTCCTGAACCCAGGACCAGAGACGCAGAGCCTCTCTGCAGAGACACTGCGACCCTACTCCTCCCTGCTTGTTGATGTACCACATCGCGGTCGTGTTGTCCGTCAGGACCTGAACCGACTGACCGCGAAGGGAAGGGAGGAAGGCCTTGAGCGCCAAACGTATCGCCCGTAATTCCAGAAGGTTGATGTGAAGCAACCTTTCCTCTGGAGACCAAAGACCCTTGACCTCCAGATCCCCCAGATGAGCACCCCACCCGAGAGTGGATGCATTCGTTATCACTGTGGCCACCGATGGAGGCTGTTGAAAAGGCTTCCCTTGTGACAGGTTGCCTTCCACGCCCCACCAAGACAGATCCGCTGCAGCTTCTCTGGAGATCCTCACTGACTCCCTGAGATCTCCGTTGTGTTGATACCACTGCTTGCGGAGGCACCACTGGAGTGCCCTCATGTGCCAGCGTGCATGACTGACCAACAAAATGCAAGAAGCCATCAGACCGAGCAGGAGAAGGACCTTCAGGACTGGAACAACCGCTCCATTGTAGAATAAAGGAATCATCTGCTGTATGTCGCGAATCCTTTGAGGCGGAGGGAATGCACGACATACAGTAGTGTCCAGTACCGCACCTATGAACAGGTTGCGCTGGGAGGGCACCAGGTGAGACTTGGGTACATTTATCGAAAAACCCAACCTGTGCAACAACTGAGTTGTCTCTTGCAGATGATGGAGCACCCTCTCCGGCGACTCCGCCCTGATCAGCCAGTCATCCAGATACGGGAATACAGGGATCCCCGACCTCCTGAGATGTGCTGCCACCACTGCCATCACCTTGGTGAAGACTCGAGGCGCAGTAGTAAGCCCAAATGGAAGGACCGCAAACTGGTAGTGCTGCGACCCCACCGTAAAACGGAGATACCTCCTGTGCGACTTCAGGATGGGAATGTGGAAATACGCATCCTGCAAGTCGAGCGACACCATCCAGTCTTCTTCCATCAGCGCTTGAAGAACCTGAGCAAGGGTGAGCATTTTGAACTTCTCCTGTTTGAGATAGAGGTTCAAAATCCTGAGATCCAGGATTGGCCGAAGCCTGCCATCCTTCTTGGGTATCAAGAAATACCGGGAGTAGCACCCTTGATCCCTCTCCTGCTCTGGAACCACCTCTATCGCCCCCTTTCGGAACAGAGCCAGGACTTCTTCCTGCAGGAGAAGCAGGTGGTCCTCTGAACAAAAACCTTGGCAAGGAGGGTAATTGGGAGGGAATTCCTGAAAAGGAAGTGCATACCCATTCTCTACGAGATTGAGAACCCAAAGATCTGATGTAACCGATTCCCAATCTCGTAGAAAATTAGTAAGCCGGCCCCCTACTGGCCCCACATGATCCAGAATGGTGGATCTAGGGCTGCTTTGCTGATGCGGGTGGGGGTTGGGAATTATTGGAGGAAGTGGAGGAGGAGGAGACTTGACGTCCACGACCACGACCCTTCTGTCTACCTCTATAGGACTTATACAGAGGGTTCTGCTGCTGCTGCTGTTGTTGCTGTGCCTGTCTGAAGGGACGAAAAGAGGATCTCCCAAAGCCTCTAAACTTTCTAGTTGTCGACCCTCTCATCTGGAGACCCAAGGATCTTGCGGTAGCACGGCTATCCTTGAACCTTTCCAGGGCGACATCCGCCTTCTTACCAAAAAGACCAGTTCCATCAAAAGGCAAGTCCAGCAGCGTAGATTGCACATCCGCAGAGAAATCAGAGGATTTCAACCATGCAGCCCTCCTGGACGCAATAGAAGAACCCATAATCCTGGCAACAGAATCAACTGTGTCCATGCCACTCTGAATAACCATGCGTGCAGCAGCCTGAGTGTCCGAAACCACCTCATTAAAGTTCTTTCTGTTTTCCTCTGGAAGCTTAGGTGATAACTGCTTCACAGAGTCCATCAACGCATGGACATACCTTCCTAAAAGGCAAGTAGCGTTAGCGGACTTAAGAGCCATGCTCCCTGAAGAGAAAGTCTTCTTAGCAGACTGATCCAATTTTTTTGAATCATTGTCCGCTGGAACTTGAGGAAAGGAGCCCGCTGCCTTGTTAGAACATGCCGCCTGCACTACAAGGCTCTCAGGAGATGGGTGCGAAGAGAGAAACTCAGGGTCACCCGGAGCCACCCTGTAGCGCCTTGCAATCGATCTTGAAACCGCAGGAGCAGACAACGGTCTCTTCCAAACCTCCTTTATAGGATCAGATAAGGCATCAGTGAACGGCAAAGTAGGTTCAACTATAGAAGAGGGCGAGTACAAAACCTCTGTAAGGATGTTGGGCTTCTCCTCAACCGTGGGCAGTTTCAAGTTAAGAAGATCAGCAGCCTTCCTAATAACGACGTGATAGGGTGCCACATCCCTAGAAGGAGCATCAGGAGCTGAAGGTAAAACCCACTCAGGGGAGAGTTCCAGACCACTAGCATCACGCAGGTCTTCAAAGTCATCATCATGATCAAGAAGCTCACCCTCTTCCATATCTGAATCTTCACCACCTTTTTCTTCCAGGAGATGCTGAGCCCTGCGCCTCGACCACTCCAATCGAACCGAAGTCGACGGATCCGGTAACGACTCCGACGGAGCCGGATTCGACGTCGAGCGAGGAGCCGGAGCAGACGGAAGACGAGACTCACGGACAGGTGTGGTACCTCGATCCAAACTACGAGGTCGATCCGGAGTCGGCGAAGCCGCATGCGGAGTCGAAGACCTCGGTGGAGCCGTACCGAGCCAAGGTGTTAGTGGCACCGGCATAAAAGGCATAAATGGAGCTGGAGCATACGACTGAGGAATGCCCAAATTGTACGACAATGGACCCATGGGACCAACAGGTGCTCCAGCGGGGTACATTGCCCTGGAATACACTCCAAACATCGCATTGAGAAAATGCGAGGGGTCCTGACCAGGACCAGGAAAGGGAGGGTACGAACCTACCGGATGCTCCAAAGGAGGTCGTTCCGACACAGGTTCATTCTGACCTTCTGGATCCACAGGAGCCTCCATCGGAGTCGGAGTTTGAGGAGCTACCTCTTCTTCCTCCTCATGTTCCGAAGAATGTAAAGGTACCGGATCCGGTTCCGGTTCCGGAGTCGGGGAACCTCCGACGGACTGAGCAGGAGAAGGAGAAACAAAGTCCTTATGGTCTTTGCGAGACTTCTTCTTCGAATCTGAAGATTCCTTTCCTGAATGATGCCTCGAGCTGTGCTTCCTCCTCTTGTGCTTCCTCTTCGAGGAGCTCGAAGCGTGACCCGAAGCCGACTTGGATCCAGACCTTGATCTCTCCCTGGACCTCGACCTCGCTCTGGATCTCGACCTCGACGCCGACCTCGACTTCGATCGAGACCTTTGCTTCGACTTCGAGCGTCTCGACGTCGACCTCGAAGATCTCCCAGCATCTCTTCCCTTTACCTTCGCGAGAAGTAGTTTTGCTTCACGCTCACGAAGCGCCTTTGGGTTCATCTTAAAGCAAGACCGACAGTTCTTTACGTCGTGGTCTGAACCCAGACACCACAAACAGTCGCCATGTGGGTCGGTGATCGACATCATGCGGGCGCAAGGCCCACATTGCTTAAATCCTGTCTTCCTCGACGACATTCTCGATGAAGAAACAAATCGCGAGGAGAAACAGAAACCTTAAGACAATAGCCAGATACAAAGTATCGCAGAAGATCCCGAAAACCGTTAGCGTCGGAGACGCGGAAAAAAGGGAACTGACGTCATCACGCCGGCGTGGGCCTGATAAGGAGTCGGTGACGTCAGACGGAGTCGCGCGCGAAGCCGTGCTCCTATGACGTCGTCCACGTCGGCGTGCTACAAAGAAAAAATTCCGAACGTTGCTGACGCAAGGGGGATATTCACAAGGTGAGGAATCCACACGGCAGATGTATCTATCAGAAATTACCTTTACTAATGGAATACACAGTTCTACCCTTCTCCGACTTTGTGTTAAATTGACTTCTCCAATGGTTCAATACTGACCCTTGAGAGCACTAACCTCCTCATTCACATGATGGGCAAAACTGTCAATCTGTTCGGTGAGTTCTTCCATAAAAGAGACATGCCATTCTCTGTATGGGGCTTGTTTTAGGATAGTCCCCAGGAACTGCAAGAAAAACAGTGAGAGACTTTAATACAGTAATAGAAACGTAAATGCAGTATCCACGGCTGACGTCTGCAGTGATTTTGAGAAGATAAGGGTAAACAAACTTCAGCTAACAACCTCTGTAATTAAATTATATTTGGACATAAGAACCAGAGAACACATACAGCAATGCTTAAATAGTGTGGTGTGATATCAGTGCTCAGAAGAAACAGGAGGCCTTGACAGTGGCCGTGATTTACACAGAAACACATGCAACAAAACCATGCTGCCCACAAATTATTGTGAAAAGAGCAACAGTGCAGCCATGCAGACAGAAAACACATTGGGACTATGCAACAATATCACATACTTAGAAGCAGAATGCAAAAACATTTTGGGTATCCAGCAAGGGAGCAGAATGTAAATTTAGTGTTAACAAGGGTGAAGACTGAACACAAGGAACATAAAATTGCATCTCAGGAGCACAATAGAAGCTCAGTGGAGTGTGATGGCCTGGCAAAACATACAGTGACAGAGTGACAATTCAAATGAAGATAGGGAGCATGGATCATGTGCCTATCCGATTGCAGAATATGAATTTACTGATAATGTGGAATGCAGTGGGAAGAGTGATAGTGTGACAATCCAGGGAAAGAAGAATGTTGTGCTAGTGTGACTGTCTTGGGGGATAAAAAAGAGTCGGAGGAAACAATTACCAGTAAGGGGCTACATTTGTAGCCCTGTGCAACAACAGTCAGATGTATGAGTAATGCAATGATCACTGTGGAGCCTGTGGAGCCTGTAATTTACCTGGGTAAAACATGCAGATAAACTCTGATACATGTAGGACTAGGTGTCGTAAGCATGCAATTTCCAGTTTTATGAATGTCAACTTGGGCCAATAAGGTTTTTAATGCCTCTGGTAAACATTACATATTAGGGAAATGTTATGTACCGGGTACAGCTGCTCCCCCTCTGTGCCCAATCATAATCAACATCATAGTAACGATCATAATCCATAGAAATAATAGGGATATGGTGAGAATATTGCAACCTCATAGCAGAACAGCACTGTGATGGGGTGAATTTAATATCTGCATATATTCACGCTGAATGAGTGGCTTTGGAAAACAAAGAGACAAGCGTCATGTGTGACATTCATTAGCAATTCATCCTTACTGAAACAAGCGTGCATTTCCACTTTGCCAAGTCAAAGGTTCTTTCCGTGGAAGCTGAAATAGTAGTTGGTAAAAAAGAAATATATGTAAGTAAAAGTGAATAGCAAGCAACATTTCAAAGGCAATGTGCTTAGATTCACACAATTCAAAGTGTGCAAAATGTGATTGTTGGCTCAGCCTGTCCTGGGAATTGAGTTCAAGGTCATTAGTTGTTCATGTGCCCTTGATGTCACTCTTAGCTCCTTATATCTGGTTGTAATTTTAGGTTTATATGTTCTGGTTTCGTTTCTTATATAACAGAAAGGTCACCACACCACTTGTTTGCAGAAAATCAGTTTATTACAGAGCTACTGCCAATAGGCATTTCAGCTGTCAGATTAAGCCTTGATCACATAGGGGATCGCCGTTGTGGTTCAGAGTAAAAAAGTGCATATGTGCTCTAAAATTACATACACATAGAAAAATACTCCTTTATTATACCAAAGACCAAAATATTTTGTAACACTTCTTAATTTGCTATAATACCCAACGTACTCCAATATAGTCCTAGGTAGTCGCACAAGCTTTTACCGACATTTGTCCTATCTTGCTCTACATAACAGTTCTGGCCCTGACCTTTTACCTAGTTAGGTGCTGCATAAATGTTGTGTAGTTTTCTCAAAAAATTAGTCTAATTTATTATGCATGAGGATTCTTAGTATCACAGCAGGATTACAATCTTGTGCATAATAACTCTGTATAAGGGTCACCACTATCGTCATCCTTGGCTTACATGCCCACAGTACCATGGCACATCTAGGTAGAACCCCTGATGGTACCTTTCATGTATATAAGTACCACATCTTTGCTGGGCAAGCCGGAGGAGAAAAAGATTCTATGCTGACATGCTGACACGAGACGCTGAAGTCCCTGCATGCAGACACTCCAGTTAGCAGTCGTCTGACATTACTTGTGGGTTGTCCACTCGAGACCAAGATGGGGTCCTTTGCTTTCTCACATCAGGTATTGGGGTTTGCTCTTTCCTAGGAGGTTCTTGGCTATACTCCAACATACATGCTAGGTACACTTAGGTACATCTAGTTAGGGTTTGCATCGTAGGAGCACGCACTATTAACTTCATGTATTTATATGTCTGCATATATTCACTATTTTAGCACCATGTAGAATCTACTTTTTATTTACTCTATTGGTGCTTGTAATCGTCTATATCTGTTTCTGTCTCGTGGTTGTTGCAGCACATGTATTTTATGCTAGAATGACTCTGGTTCAATAAATACTTATTGAAAACACCCCCACCATTTAGTCTGTGTATCTCTCGGAGATAAAGTGAGCACAAGTGACCAAGCAAAAAGTATTGTACTGTTTCCATGATCCCTGAGGGGTCAGGGTTCTCATGTTCGATAGTTGCCAGAAACTATTCTCTCCTTGGTAAGGTTGTGGGGCTTATAGTGGCACTGTGAGCTAGCTGGTCTACATACTAACATATCCTTTGGGGGTGTCTGGAATCAGTCTGGACACCAATCCATGAGTTTATGTTGTCTAAAACGTGGAGATCCTTTATAGATTTGTAGGAACTACCCGACTAATTCACATAAGTGACATTATAATTTGCAAATAATTCTACCTTAAAAACGCAATAAAACACTTCCGCATGATATCTGCTACACAGGCTGAAATATAAATCTTGTTTTTAAGAAAACAAGGGTGACTAACCTTACAAAAATATGTATCAATCAATTTATTAACAACATAATATCACCAACTTTTCTAAATGTTCCTCCATGTGAACTTCTCACATAGTAGGATTCAATTATGCAACATTTAAAACATTACTTTTAACTGCAACATATGGTTGTACCAGAGTTCTAACATTTTCTTTCATATTAATTGCTGTGAAATACCCTCTTCATCCTTAGTCATCACACAAACAATGTTATGCCCGAGTAGACTAATCTAACCTACCATGTACCCTGACTAATACCTACTTCTAATACAAACGCAGAGAGAACGTTTGGTGTTTATAAATGTGTGTGCAAAATCTCTTCTGTTTTGAGGCCACCAGGAGTTTTTGTTTCAAGTTTAGTCATTAGAAGAGTTGGTGCTACTGAGTTGTTACAATAAGTCACAATTGAAATAAAAGAAAAGGTGCCAAAACAGGTAGTGCTCTAAAATAATGTTGACCTTGGATATACTGAAGAAATATTTTTTTCTGTGTTTATGGAATTTTTTGGCACATCTGTACTTTAAAACACTGAATCAAGATGTTGCATTCTTATGTGATCAAGGCTGCGTCTGACAGATGAAGCGCTTCATGGCAGAAGCTTTGTATTAAACTGATTTTTTCGGCAAACCAATGTGTCAACTGCCTTTCTGTTATATGCGGAAGTAACCCAGAACTTGCAAGAAGATACCTGACTCCGTTTCTGTTATTGCCTCATACGGTTTGGAGTATGGCATCGGCCAGCTACAAAGAAAGACTGTGACTATTTCTTTTTTTGCTTACTTATACAAACCCTCAGCCAGACCTCCTCATCTGCTGGTCTAACATGTCCTATCATTCACATTCTCTTCTGTCCTCCACAGCATACATCATGGGCCAATTCTGACTTTGGCTAACTTCACTGTGAACAATGGCGTTCTGCTTTTTCACAAGGAGCACATCCACACACAAATTATTTTCATTTAATAAGAATGTGACCTTTTGAGACCAAAACAGTATTTTTTATCTTGGTATGAACCTGGCATCACCTCCCACTACAATACAAGTTTATAAAAACCGTGAAAAAAACGAGTGGACAAGGTCTAAAAGCTAGCAGCCAACACCAAACTTAATGGCTTTGTCATTGGTCAATGGTTGTTTGAAATGCCATTAATACTTGTTTAAATTGTGTGCTCACTGGTTCATGCTTTGGGGTCTCACCTTCTAAATATGTTATCAGCGGGGGGATCTTCTTTCTGAGGAGTTTTGCTAGAAATGGGTAATTTGCAGGAATCAGCCGCGCGAGAAGAGCCAAGACTGAAGTTCCCCTTTCGACATCCCAGCGAGGATATGAAGAAGTTACCTGAAAACCCACAACAAAGAATTCAGAAAGTGATTCTGTCATGAGTTCCTATTCTCTAGCCTAAAACTTCTGGAAATGCTACCTTGTTCTCTGCGCAGTACTTAGTGCCAACCACATTTTGGCTGTTTCTGTACAATGTAAGTAGCATGTCGTACTGATAACCAATTTACTAGAAATAAAACTATCAAATTCAAAAGGAAAAAAGCTGAGTTGAATTTAAGACCTCTATTAGCAGGTTGCATAGAAATGGCAGCAAACAACTTGGGAAGAGGGATCTGGTGGAATATGATGGGGATGAAATGTGATACTCACTCACCAGCAATCTTATGAAGAGTCTGTGTATTGGAATTTCTTTAGCTGTTTAGGTACAAAAGAACGAAGATATGTCATACTCAATCCATAAATTACTGAGCAATACTTGCCAAAGGAAGACACATGGCTGACACACACACTTAAGACACCCAGTAGTACCTGTAAAGAAGATGATGGGTGATGGGTGGCATTTCAATGAGCCTCTAGCGGTCATGAGAATGCTTTGAAATTCCTGCAAATACTGGCAAAGGCACCCTTACCACTAAGGAGTGCCCAGGGGTGTACAGTACCTTGACAGCCTATGCTGCAATTCTCTTCCTCCCTCCCTTAGTGGTTGCTGTCAAGGAATGAAAGCTGGGGGAGGAGCTACCTAAGCTGCCATGCATAGGTTCCTGCTACAGCTTTCATTGAGGGATAGAAGACTCCAGTGGGATAAGAGAGGATGCGTCATGAGCCGTGGACGTGCTTTACATCCTGAAGGACCATGGAAAAATGGGAGCCATTTTCTGACAGCGGATACCCCAGAAGAAAAGAGGACTCCAGAGCATGTTCTTGCATATCTATTTTCTAATAAGGTTAACGACCTGGGGCAAGCAAGAACGAGCACATATTTTGCCTGTTCGATTCTGCTCAGGACTCCTAACATGAGTGACAAATAAATAGACTACGATACCATCTGCCCAGGTCACTTGCACTTTATCAACACATCCACTGGAAAGTTGAGCGGGGAGAGCTAGTTGGAACCCTGGAATTATAGCAATTACAGATATTCACCACCAGATGCGAATCTCCTTCGTAACCTTGGAGTCAGTCAAAATATTTATTTTCACTTACCATCATTGAGCATGCATCCCTGCTTACAAGTGAGGGCCGATAACTAGCATTTTAGTATGGAGCTGAAGTCCAAAATGTTGAACCAGAACTATTGCAGAGACAAATATCATAACTAAAAGTAACTCCATGGAGAAATAAAATCCCTGTTGCGGTCGGCAAAAGTAACAACACATAAATAGGTACCATACCCAGCAGGGCATGATCAACATACTAGACAGAAGTAACATCATGGAGAGCAAGAATACTCCAAGGTTTGAAGAGGAGCATTAGAGCCCTGAGTAGCCTCATGGTGTGTGGAAACCTGGGACAGTTAGTACATTGCATTTAGGGGGTAGGTGCATTAACCAGACTAAGAGCTGAAACAAACAGGAAAGTCACTTTATGTCTGGAAAACTACAAAAAGTATGCAGGGATTATTTATAAGCCCCTTGTGCCACCTGTGCATCACTTTTTGAGACACACCAGCAGTGCAACCTGCTGCTCCATATTTACAAGGACAGGTAAAGCCACCCTGCATGGCTTTTAATGCCCTTGTAAATATGGCCCCTTTACACGCAACACTTTGTGTGGAACAGTTGTGCCATGGGTTTTGCTGTGAGATTTCCTGCGCAACACCCAAGGCTTCTGCCGCATTTCCAGATTGACAAGAAATAGTACACCTGGAAATGTGTCAGAATGCTACACCTCCCCAGGGGGAGGTATAGGGAGGTGCAACAAGAACAGATATTTTTATTTCTCCTTGTTGTTTACCTCTTTATACGCGTACTGCCTACTGCAGCATATTTAGGAAGAGGAAATTACCTATTGTGATTGTTTTTGTGCACAAAGGTATGCCTAACTGCATAAAAACAAAGATATGCCTTACTGCACACAAACAATCATCCCTGTGACGCAGCCACCCTTGCACCATGGTACAAGGGTGCCTTCATAGGTGCGGTGTGCAGTCATAATATCGAGTCTTTAATTTCGACTGGACAGAATATCGAGTAAAAAATATAGAATGGACATAATATCGACTAGACATAATATAGACAACAAAAATATTGACTAGAGAAAAATATTATCGAATAGAATGGACATAATATCGAATCAAAAATATAGAATGGACATAATATCGACTAGACATAATATAGCCAACAAAAATATCGAATTTAAGGTAAGGTAATAATAATTTTTATTTTTTGTGTAATATAAGTCTGTAGCGGGTTGTGGGTTTATAGGGGAATAGGGTGGAAAGTAATTTAATTCTAATTAATTAAATATGTTAATTTATTTATTGATATTTATTTAGAATTAATTGTTAATTAATTATTAATTGGTAATTAATTAAAATATAATTGGTAAATAATTATAATTGATTAATTGATAAATATTTTAATTTTAGTAATTTATTTTCTGTAGCGGGTTGTGGGTTTATAGGGGAATAGGGTGGGAAGTAATTTAATTATAATTAATTAAATATGTTAATTTATTTATTGATATTTACTTATAATTCATTGTTAATTATGTATTAATTGGTAATTAATTAAAATATAATTGGTAATTAATTATAATTGATTAATTGATAAATATGTTAATTTTATTAAATTATTTTCTGTAGCGGGTTGTGGGTTTATAGGGGAATAGGGTGGGAAGTAATTTAATTATAATTAATTAAATATGTTAATTTATTTATTCTTAATTATTTGGAATACATTGTTAATTAAATAATAATTGGTAATTAATTAAAATATGATTGGTAAATAATTTTAATTGATTAATTGATAAATATGTTAATTTCATTCATTTATTTTCTGTAGCAGGTTGTGGGTTTATAGGGGAATAGGGTGGGAAATAATTTAATTCTTATTAATTAAATATGTCATTTAAATTATTGGTATTTATTTTGAATTAATTGTTAATTAATTTTTAATAGGTAATTAATTAAAATATAATTGGTAATTAAAATTAATTTATTAATTTTTAAATTGTAAATTAATTTATTGTTAATAGGTAATTAATTAGTATGAGTAGGCAATTTTTATAATTAAATAATTTTATTTTGTATTTATAAATAAATATTTAATATTTTTTATACACAAGTAAAATATTTTATTTATTTGTAATTGGTATTACTATTTATGTTATTTATATCTATTTGTGAAGTATTTACTTTCCCTATTATTGCACTCTCTGAAGTTGGAATAGTAATTTTAACCCCTAGGCTATACAACACTTTCACTACTGTTGCACCCACTGGAGTGGGTATGCAACGTTTACAACGCAACTTTTACTATGCACTACTATTACAACGAAACTTTTACAACGCAAACACTTTTACAACGCATACATTTACAAAGCATGTTTTTACAACGCAGATACCTTTACAACGCATACCATTACAACGTAAGTATTGCTAAGTATATAAATATTTTTAAAATGTTATATGTTTGGGTTTTTGGGTATAGGGGTATTTTTAGCGTTCAGGGTCAGTTTTCAGTTTTTGGGTAAAGGGGTATTTTTAGGGTTCAGGGTCAGTTTTCAGTTTTTGGGTAAAGGGGTATTTTTAGAGTTCATGGTCAGTTTTCAGTTTTTGGGTAAAGGGGTATTTTTAGGGTTCAGGGGCAGTTTTCAGTTTCTGGGGTAAAAGGGTATTTTTAGGGTTCAGGGGCAGTTTTCGGTTTTTGGGTAAAGGGGTATTTTTAGGGTTCATAGTCAGTTTTCAGTTTTTGGGGTAAAGGGGTATTTTTAGGGTTCAGGGTCAGTTTTCAGTTTTTGGGTAAAGGGGTATTTTTAGGGTTCAGGGTCAGTTTTCAGTTTTTGGGTAAAGGGGTATTTGTAGGGTTCAGGGTCAGTTTTCAGGTTTTGGGTTAAGGGGTATTTTTAGGGTTCAGGGTCAGTTTTCAGTTTCTGGGGTAAAGGGGTATTTTTAGGGTTCAGGGTCAGTTTTCAGTTTTTGGGTAAAGGGGTATTTTTAGAGTTCAGGGTCAGTTTAGGGTTTTTGGGGTACAGGGGTACTTTGTGAAAATAAAGTAAAATTACATTTAAATTAAATTAATTAAATAAAATTAAATAAAATTAAATTATATTATAATATTTTAAATTAATTTATATTAAAAAAATATATATACTTACCAATACTTACGTTGTAATGGTATGCGTTGTAAAGGTATATGCGTTGTAAATGTATGAGTTGTAAAAGTTTTTGTGTTGTAAAAGTTTTGATGTAATGGTAGGTGTTGTAAAAGTATGCGTTGTAACGTCATACATCCCTGGAGTGAGAATAGTAATTTAAACCCCTACGCTATCCAGCGCTTTCCCTAATGTTGCACCCACTGGAGTGGGAATAGTAAATTTTACCTCTACGCTATCCAACACTTTTGCTAATGTTGAACTCACTATAGTTGTTACAAATTTGTTTAACCATTTTCTATGCTACGCTAAAAATGTTATATATGTTTATTTAATAATATGTTTATATATATATATATATATATATATATATATATATATATATATATATGTATTATTTTTGGTGATATAATTTTTTTAATTATAGAAATTAGTTATTAAAATTAAAATTTTAAAATAATTATTTCTAAGTTTATATTAAATATATTTATTACTATATTAGTTTTAACTTAATTTTAAGACATTTAAAAAAATCGATATTTTGACAGTCTATAGTTTTGTAAGTCGATATTTTGGAGTCGATATTTTGGTACTTACCTGTTTGTAGATAGGGAGTCGATATTTTGTCACTCGATATTTTTCACTCGATATTTGTGTATCTCGATATTTGTGACGTCGATATTATGTCAGTGATCCCATAGGTGCATGGCAGCTAATTATGCACCAGCACTGGGAGAGCAAAGGGATCCATTATATCATTGTAGATATGAAGCATCCCGGTGCTTCGGAATTAACGCAGCGTGGCACAGCCAAGTGGCTTGAGGCACAGCAATTAGTTAATGCCTTGTGAATAAGGCTCACAGCGAGCAGCAACATCAGCACAGACACATATATCTCTAAAAGGAGAGCAACAAATGTTATTTGAAATATTGACACCCACATTCTATAGTAACTCAACCATAACATCCTGAGCTAATGGACTGGTTCTTCAACTCATGCCTGATCATGACAAAGTAAGAGGTGATCTGGGGAGCTGAGGAGGAAGCATTAACCACCTTCAATGGTAGATCCCACTGTGTCAATGAGTAGGATGCTTAAGACTCACCACATTCATGAAAGTTGATGCTTGCTTTCTTATCTACAACAAGTAGCATCTGGCACAGTGCTGGCACAGATGAAGTATAGTCATCTTCCAGCATGTAGCTCAAAATCTCTTTCCAAAATCCCTACAAGAAAGAGCAGCGAATGTGTTATTAGTATCATTAGCATTTAATAAGGCTGCATTCCCACAGATAAACAGTCATAGCCGGTGGGAGGGATTCTGGTGGGTCTTCTCGAGATGGGGCTACATTTGAATTATCCCCTTCCTGATACCATTCCTTGCTGATGGGGTCCAAGACAGATTGCTGGTATTACACTGATGTAGCACCAACCCTGTTCAATGCTACACTCCGTGATTCTATATCCGAGCAATTATTTGCAGAGAATGAGTGCAACATTTATTCTCCAAAAACCCTGTGAGTGAGCTGCTTTGTAAATTATCTCATTATCTGCTGTTATCCTCATAACAATCACAAAACAGAACTATCTTTATAAATGTGCCAGAGTGTGCAAAGCTATGGCTGGGAATGAACGACCCTGTTGATATGAAATATTGGTGCTTGATGTACCATCGGGCAAGTAGCAAATAGGTGATGCAGATTAAGTAGCTATGTTTTGCAATGTGACTGATGTGCCATTCAATCTCGTTTAAAAGTGGCTATTTAGAATAATTTGGAAAACCTCCTGCCTCATTAAAAAAAATGAGGTAGGATTCGGCAATCTTCTATGAATGCCGGAAATGCTGGGAATGAGGACTGCATGGGACAGCAGACCTCTATCCCTGCAGCAGAGGAAACAGACTTTACATCACGTTTCAAATCACGCTGTGCCTTAACAACTTGGTCCAAACCACTAATAATAATAATAATGATAATGAGATTTATAAAGCACATAGCTGCTTCAGCTGCGTGTCCCAGCTGGGGTATCAGTCCTATTATACAGAGTAAGAATATGTTTTCCCGTAATCTAAGTTAGCGTGAAAAAACATGTTTTTAAATTCTTGCGATATCGTATTTCAGATTTTTCTTGCCTAAGCCAAAGTGGTAGGGAGTTCCACATCTTGCCTGCCAAGTAGTTGAAGAAATGGCCTCCAATGTGAGCACTTTTGATTCTGGGGATAGATGCAAGAGAGGCATCAGCTGATCTCAGATTTCTTTTAGGAAGATAAGGTGTGATCAGAGGTGAAGATATTTAGGGCCTTTATGATTGAGAATCTTGTGACAATAGCACATGGCTTTGAAATATACCCAATGCCTTAACGGAAGTCAGAGCAGCATTGGTAGAGCTGGGGCTGATGGTGAGTGTCTAGGCAGATGAAATAGCAGCCAAGCTGCCATATTCTGCACCCACTGTCGTCTTCTTCATCATGTCTGTGACACTCCGAGATACAGAACAATGCAGTAATACAGTCTCAACATGATTAAAGACTTGACTACTGTCTTTCTGGCAGCTTCTGGCAGGAAGACAAGATGTTTTTAAGGTATTTAAGATCCCAACACATTGCCCTGCAAGACTCGTAATTGCTGTACGTGCCCTAATGTGTCTTTTCAATGCATTCCTTTATCAAGCAAGCCAATACAACCACTTCCCTGAAGGAAAGCATTGTTGGACTAATGTTGTACTTTAAGTCCAACTCTTTCCCTACAGTTGCTCAGACTGGAGTTGGAATAGTAAATACTATTCCAAATTCCAGTGCTTTCCCGAAGGCAAATCATGGTAACGACTTGGGTGGAAAAGGAATGCATTTTAAACATGCATTCATGGTTCAGATTACTATGTGCATATTTCCCACATACAAACCTGTAGCAGAGAGAGCTTTACTAAAACATGCTATTATGTGAGTTAGAGGATAGAGGATAATGAAGATAACCTGGGAATTGAGGAGTCTTTGGACATTCTGCAGTTTATATTTTGTACACTTCTAGTTTATTGACCCACCTTATTTCAAATCCTACTCACTTACCTCGTCAGTATTTTTATGGCGTAATGCAATTTTATTGAGGAGCTGAGAGATTTGGATGTGGATGGTCTCTTCTTCAACACCAGATTCAGGATCCATGTGACTAGTGCCCTGTGAAAATGTGGAAAAGCAAGAGAAGTAAAGTAACCTATATTTTCACATCATTTTCACTGTGTTTTCTCTCCTCATGGAGGTTCAAGAGATTTGAGAGTGAAAACATCACAATTTTCAAATCAAGGTTGTAAGCACAGAGAGAACCTCTTGGCTTAAATTCAAATGTGAAATTAAAACCACTAGCCGCAAACATGTAAATAAAAATGTATAAATGAGGTTATGCACCCATGCTCCGCTCTACAGAGAATAAAAGTATATGGTCATTTGGCGGAGAAGTGTATAGCATTCATATACAGTCTGTGGGACTTGGCCCTTTTCCCAGAAATTTTTCGCTTTTTGCTTCCCTAATTTAGGATGTCCCCCATTGTAATAAAAGGGTATAGGCCTTGTGTAGTGGAGATGCCCTGCGTAATGTTAAAGTAATGTTAAGGTGCAGGTGCCCACTTCCCCTAACATGGCTGCCACTGATCCCTGCTACTGCAGCGCGGTCTTTATGGGCGCATTCTAGTAGCCAGGAGCTGGCTGGAACCCTCCAAACAATGTATCAATACTAGCCTGCCAGCCTGTCCATAGCCATAATGGTGGAACCTCCTGGAACCTTCTGGAACAGGTGAGGTGGCACCAACTGCCACTGCCAACTGTCTACTGGCACTATAAAAGGAAAGGGAGGGAAACTTTACTGTCAGACTGAGGGAGCACAGACCTGTGGGGAGAACCTACGCAGGAGTTTTAGGCAATGGGGCCTAGACAGGGACCTATGACACTGGTAGAGACAGGGCCTAGGTGCTGCCTACCAAGTGTTGAGGGACCCTGAACTTGCCCCCTGACCTGGCCCGGTGGAAGGGGAACCCCGGGACCACTTGAAGGGAACTGGCTGAGGAGACTTGATTTCAGCCATCAACTCCAACATTCCCCCCTTCAAGGAACCCAGAGACTGCTATTTACAAGGGCGCAGAAATATAAAGCACCAAGAAGAAACCAAATCACCACAGGACTTTTGAGAAGACAACCAGGTATTGGCGCTGTATCGCTCCCTGCGCTCCCTGACGCCACCTGGTTTGCCACTGTCGTGTGGCCTGTCCTGTTGGTTCTCCTGAACTGCTTAAGTTGCCTCAGCTGACAGAATTTGTCTGTAAAGTGTCCCCTTGCTGTGTGCCGGGCCGCGCTGGGCCTGAATTACTGACTGTCCTGCCTAATCAGCGCTCTCCTATGGTGCCCCTGAGAAGTGCTCTGGACTGCCAGAATTGTTGTGCCTCTAAGCGCTGTGAAATTGCTAACCCTGGGCGAAGAACTACGCTCCGTTCGCGGAGCTAGCGGAGTTTCGGCAACTCCGCATTCCGCGGAGAACGCGTAGCTGTCGATTACTCCGCGATCCGGTGCGTAGCGTAGTTGTCGCGCGCTGAATAACATTATCGCGTGCGCGGCAATGGCTTTCCTTCGTTCTGCGTTCGCTTTTTCCTGGTCGCGTGTGCCACCATGTTTGGAAACACTCTCGCACAATCCCGTGCGACTGTGCGAACGCGATAACGTCATTTGGACGCGCGATAGCGTCATAAGGATGCGCGAGGATGCTTGTTGGTAAGATAGAGTTCCCGAACACGCAGAACCTGCATTCTTGCACAGAATAACTCGCGAGCAAGTTAAAACCATAATAAATTACCATTTTTGTTAGCAAAAAAAAAAAAAAAAAACTTAAAGTTGACGCGATCACGCACTTTGGCAGTGCGAACGAGAAGATGAGTTCCCGAACATGTCTAACACAACGCGAACACGTTACTTGTGACCCGGAACAGGAAATAAGAGAACGCAAGCGGGCGGGACAAACCTCTTGAGTAACTTAGCGCGCTAGCTATCTCGAGCATGCAGGCAGCGCCCCGAACACGCGCACCGCGCTCCCGAAGACGAAAAACGGCGCGCGAACGGGTCTAGCAAGCAACTACGCATGTCCGCGGAGCTACGCGTAGCTCGCGGAGTGCAAGTGCGTCTTCGCGTAGCTTCGCGGAGTGCGACTACGCGAACTACGCCCAGGGTTAGAAATTGCCCCCGCCCAAGCGCTAACTCTGCTGAGAAATTGCCCCGAGGCGCTATTATTGTCCTGCGCCGTTCCGCTCTGAAAGTGGCTGCCTCACTTACCACTCCGGTGCGGTAGCCTCGGCGCCTTTTTGTGCCCCCTCGGCGGCCCTCGGTGCCAGGAGAGGGCCGCCGCCGCTTCACCGCCGTGGCCAAGTGGGCTCACAAGGCCTTGTACCTGCAGTTGAGGCCCGGCGTTCGCTTTGTGGCGCCGGTGCCGCTGTTGTTGCCCCCCTCGGCGGCCCCCGGTGCCAGGAGGGGGCCGCTGCTACTTCGGTGGGGGCCGCGCTAGGCCCGGTGAAGCCGCTTCCCAGCCTCACATGCCAGGGGGTGCCCGGCCGCGTCATTGGCCGCACCCCCCTCCTGAAGCCGAGCAGCCATTGGCTGCTGTTGTCCCGCCCCCGGGAGCCGCTCCATGATTCGCCGCTGAGGGTGGGCCCCTCCACCAGCCTTCTTCCTAGTGGTTCCCGGGCCGGAAAGCCAGGGAAGGCCCGGGGACAGCCTGCCAGCACCGGAGGGCTGTCTGAGGAGAGCGAGAGCCCTCACCAGCCGGCGCAAACTCCGGGAGGGGTCAAGAGTGATCCTCAAGCCGCGTGAGGCCTCAGAGGGCCGAAGAGTAAGGTAAAGCCCGGTGGGGAGGGCGAAGAGCCGGCACAGAAGCGGGACCTCCGAGGAGCAAGGAGGAGTCCCTGGAGCCGCCCCTCCCCCGGGGAACTCTGCTGAAGGGCCCCGTTGGCCCTAATTATTCACTGAAGGCCCCCTCAGAACTGGGCAGTAGCCCTTATTGACTTAGACAGAACCCCCCACATCCTTCATTTGGTGACTGGTCTGAGGAGGAGGTAGACCCTTGCTGGGGAATTGTTTTAGCCAGATGGCCTCTTAGCAGGGACTGAGTTTCGCAAGGAGAAATCCCCTGCGGGTTCAATGATTTATCCATGCCTAATGAAATGTTTTGCCTTTCGAAGGGGTATTTACCTGACAGAATGGTTGCTTAACTGCTGAAATGGGAATGCTTATTCCAGTTTACAAAGATGTTTTTCTTACCTATGCTTAGGAGGTGGGATGTTGGGTTACGCCTACTGATATGGTTATTTTTACCTAGAGAAGGGTTGGCTTGCCTGATAAGATGTTAGCTTTGCATAATGAGCTGTTTCCCAACCTTTGAAGAAATATTTGATATGCATAGCCAAATTATATGCTTAGCGAAATGCACATTTTCACAGGTTGCCTGAGTTTCCTTGAAACTTTTATTCCTGCAGAGGGAAATGTTTATTCCTACCCAATGCCATGTTTCAGGAAAGCCTATAGTTCTATAAGGAATTGCTTGCCCTAACCTTACACATGGTTCACCCTGGCCAGATGAAAAGGTTTGATCTTGCCTGAGGAATGATTTGCCCTGTTATCTAAGGCCTAATGAAATGTTCTTCCTGATTAAAGGAAATGTTTACTCTTACTTGATGAGATAGGTAATTCTGGCCTAATGAAATGTTTTACATTGGCTACATAGGAAGTTCTACAACTGCTTAAGGGGAATGTTCTTTCTAGCCTACAGTTATTTATTTTCATGTTTACTGCTGTGAAACACTCACTCTTGCTTGGTGAGAAGTGGGTAATATGCCTACAGAACTAATATGATGCAATGTTATTTGGTTGCTTTTGTGATGTATTCCTTACAGGAGCTAATAAGAAGCCAGCTCGAGGTCAGGCCTGTGGTTATCTTTTACGCAATATTATCTAATATTTAATATTTATCTGATATTTAATATTTATTCATCTGATTACTTATTACAAGATGTTGAAACCTATGTATTCTGAAGGAGAACTAAGAAGATATTGATACTGCAATTCTTGATTTCCCTGAATCTGCTCGTTATAAAAGTTATCTAATTTTTATACAAACTAACTGGAGTGGCGTCACTCATTGCGTGCCCATTTTTACTGTCTCAGTGGTTGCGTGTGCTGAATGGTCGCTTTACACATAAGCTTTCGGATGCCTACCCGCTCGTGCCATGCTACCCTCGGGGAGCTGGTAACCCCAGTTCCAACACAGTCAAAATACCGGTGGACTTACTTATAATATTGAAGGTTCTGATGCACTGGGCACTACATCTGAGACATTGCACCTCTGGCACCAAAAGGTAGTCTCTCTTGCTCACTACAAAGATTGTGATGCCCCATGAGCCCTCCCCTTGCTGCTTGATGGGGAAGGATTTGCTACATTATGGTACTTCTTACACTCAATAAGACAAAACCGGGAACTGCATTTTTGGGAGGCAGTGTTGATATGAAATACTGATTTGAAGTATGTTTGTGCTACTTTGTGTAGGATTTGGTAGTTTGCCCTGTTAGGCATTTCAACGATAATGCGGGATATGTAACAGAAGAACAAGTTACTTACCTTCGGTAACGCTTTTTCTGGTAGATACAATATCTGCCTCTGGATTCCTCACCTTGTGAATATCCCCCTTGCGTCAGCAACATTCGGAATTTTTTCTTCGTAGCACGCCGACGTGGACGACGTCACAGGAGCACGGCATCGCGCGCGACTCCGTCTGATGTCACCGACTCCTTATTAGCCCCACGTCGGCGTGATGACGTCAGTTCCGCCCTTTTTTCCGTGCCTTCGAGGCACCCGGACGGACCAACGACAGCAAATATGCATATATACAATGTACACAGTACATACAAACCAAAATAGCACACAGTGCATAGCAAAGGCATCAAAACCCAAAATATATACAAACAATAAAACCAGGTATAGCAGAGTGGACAACGGGGAGGCGGGTGGGCATGTGAGGAATCCACAGGCAGATATTGTATCTACCAGAAAAAGCGTTACCGAAGGAAAGTAACTTGTTCTTCTGATAGATACATCTGCTGTGTGGATTCCTCACCTTGTGAATAGAGTCCCACAGCAGTCCCCACTCCCGGAGGAGGGTGACCACTCTGCTATACCAGGAAATCTTGGAGAACAGAGCGCACGAAGTGGCCGTCCCTCCTCACCTCGAAATCCAAGCAGTAATGCTTCGCGAAAGTGTGGAGGGAGGCCCAAGTCGCAGCCCTGCAAATGTCCTCAACAGGAACACCTCTAGACAAAGCAGATGTTGCAGACTTTGCTCTAGTTGAATGTGCTCTAATACCCTCAGGAGGGTCCTTACCCACCAGGGAGTAGCAAATCTTGATGCACAGGATTATCCACCTGGAAAGTGTGCGCTTGTGCACCGCTCTGCCCTTCTTGCAGCCAGCAAAACCAATAAACAGCTGGTCATCCATCCGGAAGTCTTTAGTTCTGTCCAGATAAAAAGACACCGCCCTCTTGGGGTCCGGACGGTGTAGTCTCTCTTCCTCCTTAGACGGGTGAGAGGGAGGATAGAAGGTAGGAAGGGTAATGGATTGTCCTAGATGGAAGGGAGTTACCACCTTAGGCAGAAAAGCAGCCCTGGTCCTAAGAACCAGTCTTTCAGCATGAATGGTCAGGAATGGGGATTTGGAACTAAGAGCCCGAAGCTCACTCACCCTCCTTGCCGAGGTGATTGCTACTAAGAAGACCGTCTTGAAAGACAAAAGCCTCAAGAGACACTTGTGTAAAGGTTCAAAGGGGGAACCCATCAAAAAGGTCAACACAAGATTCAAATCCCAATGAGGAACAACAAAAGGAGTAGGAGGGAATCTATTAGTGAGTCCCTTCAAAAATCTTAAAACCACTGGAGACTTAAAAAGAGAAGGCTGATCCGGCAAACAGAAAAAAGCCGACAAAGCCGAAAGATACCCCTTGACCGTGGCAACAGCAAACCCTTGCTGCGCCAAAGAAAGAGCAAACTGCAAAATGTCAGACAAATGAGCCTTCAAAGGGTCAACATCTCTCTCCCTACACCAAGAGACAAATTTAGACCACCTATACGAATAAATGGACTTAGTGGAGTCACGCCTGGCAGAAAGAATGACATCCACCACATCGTGAGGGAGAGAATAGGAATTCAAGTTGCCCCGTTCAATCTCCAGGCATGAAGGTGTAATGTCTGGAGGTGGGGGTGTAGAACCTGCCACTCCATCTGAGAGAGGAGGTCTGCCCTGTGAGGGAGACGGAGCGGCGGGTGAGAGGAAAGGTGGAGAAGGTCTGTGTACCACATCCTTCTTGGCCAATCCGGGGCGACCAATATGACTTGGGCCCGGTCCTGGCGAATTTTCCTCAGAACCCGAGGAATCAAGGGTATGGGAGGAAACGCGTAAAGGAGTTGATTTTTCCAACTCAACTGAAAAGCATCCCCCAAAGCTCCTTGCATCGGAAATTGGAGACTGCAGAATGACAGGCAGTGAGCATTCTCGCGAGTGGCGAACAGGTCCACCTGAGGAGTCCCCCACATCTGAAAGATGTCGTGAACCACCTCCGGGTGAAGCCTCCACTCGTGGTCGGCAGAAAACTGCCGACTGAGACTGTCTGCACGAACGTTCAGAACTCCGACCAGATGATTTGCCATCAGACAAATCTGATGGTCCTGAACCCAGGACCAGAGACACAGAGCCTCTCTGCAGAGACACTACGACCCTACTCCTCCCTGTTTGTTGATGTACCACATCGTGGTCGTGTTGTCCGTCAGGACTTGAACTGACTGACCGCGAAGGGAAGGGAGGAAGGCCTTGAGCGCCAAACGTATCGCCCGCAATTCTAGAAGGTTGATATGAAGCAACCTTTCCTCTGGAGACCAAAGCCCTTTGACCTCAAGGTCCCCCAGATGAGCACCCCACCCTAGAGTGGATGCATCCGTTATCACTGTGGCCACTGATGTAGGAAGTTGAAAAGGCTTTCCTTGAGACAGATTGCCTTCCACGCCCCACCAAGACAGATCCGCTGCAGTTTCTCCGGAGATCCTCACTGACTCCCTGAGATCTCCGTTGTGCTGATACCACTGCCTGCGGAGGCACCACTGGAGTGCCCTCATGTGCCAGCGTGCATGGTTGACCAACAGAATGCAAGAAGCCATCAGACCGAGCAGACGAAGTACCTTCAGGACTGGAACAACCACTCCATTGTAGAATAAAGGAATAATTTCCTGTATGTCGTGAATCCTTTGAGGTGGAGGGAATGCACGACATACAGTAGTGTCCAGTACCGCACCTATGAACAGGTTGCGCTGGGAGGGCACCAGGTGAGACTTGGGTACATTTATCGAAAAACCCAACCTGTGCAACAACTGAGTTGTCTCTTGCAGATGATGAAGCACATTCTCCGGCGACTCCGCTTTGATCAGCCAATCGTCCAGATAGGGGAACACAGGTATCCCCGATCTTCTGAGATGCGCAGCCACCACTGCCATCACCTTGGTGAAAACTCGAGGCGCAGTAGTAAGCCCAAAAGGAAGGACCGCAAACTGGTAGTGTTGCGATCGCACCGTAAAACGGAGATACTTCCTGGGCGACTTCAGGATTGGGATGTGAAAATACGCATCCTGCAAGTCGAGCGACACCATCCAGTCTTCTTCCATCAGCGCTTGAAGAACCTGTGCAAGTGTGAGCATTTTGAACTTCTCCTGTTTGAGATAGAGGTTCAAAATCCTGAGGTCCAGGATTGGCCGAAGTCTGCCATCCTTCTTGGGTATCAGGAAATGCCGGGAGTAACACCCCTGACCCCTTTCCTGCTCTGGAACCACCTCTATCGCACCTTTCAGGAACAGTGCCAGGACTTCTTCCTACAGGAGAAGAAGATGGTCCTCCGAACAATAGCCTTGGCAAGGAAGGTAATTGGGAGGGAACTCCTGAAAAGGAAGTGCATACCCATTCTCTACGAGATTGAGAACCCAAAGATCTGATGTAACCGATTCCCAATCCCGTAGAAAATGAGTAATCCGACCCCCTACCGGACCAACATGATCCAGAATGGTGGATCTAGAGCTGCTTTGCTGATGTAGGTGGGGGTTGGGTATTGTTGGAGGAAGTAGAGGAAGAGGAGACTTGACGACCACGTCCACGACCCTTCTGTCTACCTCTATAAGATTTGTACAGAGGGGTTTGCTGCTGCTGCTGTTGTTGCTGACCTTGTCTAAAGGGACGAAAGGAGGATCTACCAAACCCTCTAAACTTCCTAGTGGAAGAACCTCTTGTCTGGAGACCCAAAGATCTTGCAGTAGCCCGGCTATCTTTGAATCTTTCCAAAGCCACATACGCCTTCTTCCCAAAAAAGCCTGTCCCATCAAAAGGCAAGTCCATCAACGTGGATTGTACATCAGTAGAGAAATCGGAGGATTTCAACCACGCTGCCCTTCTGGAGGCAACAGTAGAGCCCATAATCCTGGCAACAGAGTCTGCTGTGTCCATGCCACTCTGAATTACCAAGCGGGCTGCAGCTTGAGTATCAGAGACCACTTCATTAAAGTTTTTTCTATCATCCTCTGGAAGCTTAGATGACAACTGCTTCACAGAGTCCATCAATGCATGAACATATCTCCCCAAAAGGCAAGTAGCATTAGTAGATTTTAGAGCCATGCTACCCGAGGAGAAAATCTTCTTTGCAGACTGATCCAACTTTTTAGACTCCTTGTCTGCTGGCACCTGAGGAAAAGAACCTGCAGACCTGTTGGAACAAGCGGCCTGTACCACTAGACTCTCTGGTGACGGATGTGAAGAGACAAACTCTGGGTCACCAGGTGCCACCCTGCAGCGTCTTGCCACAGACCTTGAAACAGTAGGAGCAGTCAACGGTCTCTTCCAGACCTCCATTATCGGTTCAGTTAAAGCCTCAGTAAATGGAAGTGTAGGCTCTATAATAGAAGAAGGAGAGTGTAAAACCTCTGTGAGGATGTTAGGTTTGTACTCAACAGTAGGTAAAGTCAGATTGAGTAGATCTGCAGGCTTTCTAATAACAACATGGTAGGGTGCCACGTCCTTAGACGGTGCATCAGAAACAGATGGTAAACCCCACTCAGGAGATAGTTCCAGACCACCAGCACTATGTAGGTCTTCAAAACAGTCCCCTTGATCTAGAAGTTCACCTTCTTCAACATCAGAATCTTCAGACCTCTTTTCCTCCAAGAGATGCTGAGCCCTGCGTCTCGACCATTCCATACGAACCGAAGTCGACGGATCCGGTAACGACTCCGACGGAGCCAGGTCCGACGTCAGACGAGGAGCCTGGGTAGTTGGAGGACGAGACTCACGGACCGGCGTGGTACCTCGATCCAAATCACGAGGTCGATCCGGAGTCGGCGAAGCCGTATGCGGAGTCATTGACCTCGGTGGAGCCGTACCGAGCCAAGGTGTGTAAGGCGCCGGCATAAACGGCATAAAAGGAGCTGGGGCGTAACTTTGAGGAATGCCCAAGTTGAAAGATAATGGACCCATGGGACCAGCCGGTGCACCAGTGGGGTACATTGCTCTCGAATAAACTCCAAACATCGCATTGAGGAAATGCGAGGGGTCCTGTCCTGGACCAGGAAAGGGAGGGTACGAACCTACTGGTTGACCTGAAGGAGGTTGTTCCGACATCGGTTCATTCTGACCCTCTTGATCCACAGGGATCACCACCGGAGTCGGAGCTCGAGGAACTTCCTCTTCATCTTCATGCTCCGAAGAATGGTGTGACTCCGGATCCGGTTCTTGTTCCGGAATCGGGGAACCTCCAAGAAACTGAAAGGGAGAAGGAGATATAAAGTCCTTGTGATGTTTACGAGACTTCTTCTTCGAATCCGAAGACTCCTTCCCAGAATGATGTCTGGAGCTGTGCTTTCTCCTCTTGTGCTTTCTCTTTGAGGAGCTCGAAGCATGACCCGAAGCCGACTTGGATCCAGACCTCGACCTCTCTCTGGATATCGACTTCGCTCTGGACCTTGACCTCGAAGCCGACCTCGATCTCGACTTCGAACGTGACTTCTGTCTCGACTTCGATCGTCTCGACGTCGAAGATCTCCCAGTCTCTCTACCCTTTACCTTTGCAAGAAGAAGTTTTGCTTCACGTTCTCGTAACGCCTTAGGATTCATCTTGAAGCAGGATCGACAATTTTTAACATCGGGGTCCGATCCAAGACACCATAAGCAATCTTTATGAGGATCGGTGATCGACATCATACGAGCGCAAGACCCACATTGCTTGAATCCTGTCTTCCTCGACGACATCCTCGACGAAGAAGGAGTAAATAAAGATGAAAATGTAATACTATAACAAGTAGAAGATACAAAGTATCGCAGAAGATCCCAGAAACCGTTAGCGTCGACGACGCGGAAAAAAGGTAACTGACGTCATCACGCCGACGTGGGGCTAATAAAGAGTCGGTGACGTCAGACGGAGTCGCGCGCGATGCCGTGCTCCTGTGACGTCGTCCACGCCGGCGTGCTACGAAGAAAAAATTCCGAATGTTGCTGACGCAAGGGGGATATTCACAAGGTGAGGAATCCACACGGCAGATGTATCTATCAGAAAGGAGCCCACTAGATAATGTATTATCAGTGAAAAACACAGCTTATCAGTGCATTCGCTGAATGCCCATGTGCCTTGCCCAATCACCCAAGAAATTTCCTAGTTAGCCCCGGCAAAGTCTAAGGGCCAGTTGTCTCACATAGGCTGGATTGTGTGGTAGGCCTATGTACTGCTTGGGAGCACTGCTGTTGAGACGGGTATGGAGCGAGTCCCATTCTCACAGTGTCTGAGCATCTTATTTCTTTGCACTCATGCCAGTAAACATGTGCATCGGGTTACTAAGTTGGGATCTAGGTATTCAAGCACCATTGTTACAATGCGATGCAACATAGAGACAGGCATCTGAATTGTTCCTGGCATGATGCCTCTGGCCTGTGGTAAAAAAAACTATGGACAGTGTCTGGCTCATCTATTAGTTGAGCTTAATGGGAATCCAAGAGTAAGACTAAGCATGGACTGCAGACACTCTGGATTATGGTCAGGCCCCAAGGAGATGGATACCAGACGTCATCAGTGGTGCCCAATCCCCACACATATTACTGAGCATGGACTTGAGTTGTGCATCTTGGTACAACTACTCTGTAATATGGATGCATTGGCCAAGCTTGAGGAAGTCCTACCTAGTTCACAGTGATCAAGAAGGTCATAGCACCCCTGCTGTTATGGAGGAATTGGTGAGACCATAAACCACTGTGGCCTACTCTCCCAGAGACACTGACAAAGCCAAGAATACTGCAGTTTTCAGACACCATGCCACCTGCCATGGCCCATGCTGCCACATATCACCTGCAGCCCCACAAGCACCAGTGAAGATAACTGATCCAACACCCATTCCAGGCCCCTAGTCAGATGACAGGTGTTTCCTCCAGCTACTAGAGATAGGATCAAAGTGTAAGTGCCCAAAGGACTTGAGATGGTCCAAGAAAAGAGAAGAAACAAAAGAAGTGCCCAATACAAAATCATACATGAGGCCTGTGGAAGAGGAGGGCAATGAAGGAGGAAGAGAATAAAGGATATTATCAGACAACTTTCTGAAACTCGTTCTTCACAACAGTGGACGATTTTGCACAACATAAGAGCAGGATAAAAGTTATAAAATTGCCAGAAGTGCCACAGTACGAATCAAACCAGCTGCAATAGTTGAACTTCGGGACAACGACTCCACTTGCATTTGACATCACTAACTCAGACCCCACAATAGTAAGGGTACACTAGGTTAAACTTTTCACAATAATGGAAAAACCATAGTTTGGGTGTACTGGAAGAATGACTCTTGAAGTGAAAGCTATAAGTAAATTCACTTGAGTGGTTTGGTTCACATCATGGGCACCCTGGAATAACAAGACATGAAGAAAAGGCATGTACAGTGTTGGCACTGATGGGCAACTGCTGAATTTCAGGTGCAAATGTAAGCAGACAAATGGATAAGGGACAACCATAAAAGTAACGGAGGGAGAAAGACGCACTGGAGTGGAAGTAGGGAACATCAAGCTCAAATGAAGAACATAGAATGTCAAGGTGAGACTATGGGAACTAACGAGAGGTACATGAGGTCTATATTCCACCACCAGGGGCAAATATGTGACACTGCCTATGTATATTATATGGCAAAGTAACTACATTGGGGCACAAGGAGGCTAAAAGGTCCACTTATTTCTTGTGTGGTGACTACTGTTGTTGTTCCCTAACACATTCACCTAACCAAATATGTACATCTGCCACTTACCTGCTCTTTGATAAGGAGGCTGTTTTTTTTAAGCACATAATCCATCACAGCTCTTCCATTCACATCATAAAAACCTTTGGCTGTTAAACTGGACATTAAACTTAAAGTGGCAAGAATAACCTGTAATTGAGAAAAAAGGTAAGCATGGTTAGTGAGAAACCCTTTTGGTGTATTAATAGGAGAAAATCACACATTCCAGTGAGAAAGTAGCAAGGGAGTGTGAGAAAACCATGCATTCTCTCCTTCCTGTTGTCCACAGAGTAGACAGATATAAATTTTTATGTGTGGAAAGCCAGTACCTGGATACAACCTTTTAAAGTATGTTGCAAAAAGGGATATTATGACACTCTGAGAATGAAACTAGAGTCAATTTAATTAAACTGTTCTTATAGAGTGTCTGACTGAAGTGTGAAAGAGGGAATATTCAAATATTCCAGGTGGGCTACACCTTCTATAGGTGCCTGAGATTTGATAAAAGATTTAAAAAAACATTGCAAAATATGCCTAGGTAGGTTAAAACCAACAAAAAAAGCTCTCAGGACCTGATATTGATTACAAAAATGCAAATGAGAATTCAACAGGCTGTGGATTCCACTGCTGAGGGAATTAAAAGAAAACTAGAGTCGTCTGTGGGAAGAATGATGGCCGCTGTCTAACTCCACCTGTAAGATTGAGCAGACATCCCAACACGGACAGCAGATAACAAATGGGTTGCAGTACTTAGAGTTCATTGTCCCACACCTTGTTGTTTGTTTGATCCATATCACTTTCAAGAATTAGTTTTGGCTCAAGACCGTAAATAGTCACAGTCTCCTGTATCCAGTATTGAGTTAAAATTCACATCCCTAACATGGTTCTGTACGCTGTATATTTGCACAATCTGGCCACAATGGCTTCAACTGCCAAAGAATACATCCATGCTTGATTTTTGTGATTCTAACATTCCTAGCAGAGTCCTGTCTCTCATGTTCCTGGTTTAATCTGAAAAATATCTAAGGATAACTTGGTTTATACGGTGCCCTGAGGTTAAAAATGACAAACCCAATACACCTCTCAAAGAGAATCCAATAGAGACAAAGTTATGGCAATACAGCCTTTTGTTTGTTATCAAAAGAAAACAGTTTTGTTGATTTTCCTTTGTGCCTATGTCCTGTGCTTGCTAACATGCTGAACATGGTGATTCTGATACTGAGTTACTTGCTTTCTCCATGGCACTGAATTCAGGCACATTGTGGACATACATGGCTTCTAGAAAGTCACATATATTCCAATTTCTACATAAAATTCATCTTTTATATCACAATCAGACTTTTCAAATGTGCACATTGAATATTATCCTGTATTATCGATCCACGTTTGGTGAGATTTCGCTGAGACATACCCAAATATTATTCTTGGTAGAGACATTTGAAATACCTTACACCACGGTTGTTAAATAATTGAGGGGATATTAATATTCTGAACTTCAAAACCCCTTATTTGATCATCAACATTCTCCTCCTCAGTGAGGGGTATTACAGATCAACTCAATGTGAAATACAGACCAAATATCTTAACAGCATACACAAACTTTCTTTTAACACACATTTATTAAACAATTAGGGATCAGCAACCTCTGGGATTGGGTCTGAAAATAATGCATTGACACAGACTAGGGCAGGAAAACTGGGATATGTCCACTTGGACAGGGAGACAATGGATCACAAGACACACTGAACTGACAGAAATGGCTGGAGGTTGCATGACCCAACACCTCCACTGAAGACTTGCCTTGGAGAAAGTCAACAAAACCACAGCTCTGAGTCCATGTAAGTAGGACTACTGCACTATGCAAAAACTGCATAACTTAATTAGATTGAGTTGCTAATTATGAAAGTGCTTTAACACACGTATAATAGCTTGATGGTACCTTGCGATTGTCATCCTCAAGCACGTGACGGACAGCATCCAGATAAAAGGCACCTTCTGAATCTATTAAATAAAACCATACAACAAATGTTCATAACACATAGATATTGACTTTGTCTATTAAGATCAAGATTAATACATAAGTAGTGAAGTTTCCACTATCAACTGTGATTACCACCCTGAGGGTCCTGTCTTTCAGTTTTGGTTTGTGAGTCTGTGACTGTGAGCCCCATAGGGCTATCAATGCCTTCCTGTTTCGCCGTGCATGTCTGTGTCATCATGTACCACTGAGCGTGTCTGTGTCGACCTGCTCCATATTTTATTTCCCTTTTTGTTCCTGTCCAGTGTCTATGTCAGGATCGGTTTTCACAGTGTCCCTGTCCCATTAATGGCTCACAATGGGAACAATTAACCGAAAAGAAAACAGTGGCACTCCTTTATTTCTTCACCATGATTCACATAATTGAAGTTGATGTAAGCAAGACTTTATTCGTAAATTGCAGTGCTCTACCAGGAAAAGTTGGCAGTTAATGTAGCTGAAGAATATAAAATTGAAGCATTTTGCTTATACCTGCACCATGTTGGACAAGTAAGGGAGTAAGTTGGGAATACAACGTAGGGCACCGGATTCTATGACAAGCATTTTATCCCTTTAACTATTTTCCCTGCCTAAATCACACACTGCCACCCACCCACTGACAGTCTTACCAGTTTCCGAAAGGAGCTTGCAGAGCAGCTGTAATGTTGTGGCACGGGACTCTGCACCTATCTGCATCAAGCTACTTTCGAAATATTTATGGACCTCACTAGAGTGAGAATGGGCTGCAAGAGTAAAGTGAAAAGAAAAAATAGACATAATTGAAAAATAACACAACATAAAATTATGCAAGAAGGAACTCAACGCCGGGGAGCAGCCCATCAAGGCCATTCTTCAACGCATGTCCAGGAGGTATGTTATTAATGGTCTGCAACATTTAATTATGATCTTACGAGCACATGGTACTCATGTGACTACTATAGCTGTATATAGTAAACTGCGCACCATATTCTAGTAGCAAGCCAACCAATGTACTGGGTGGGGAGATAAATACTGAAGCAATATTAGCTTTTAAGACGATCAAGTTACGTGCAGGGCAGTGTACAGAAATTAATGTTACAGAGGACCTGATCCCCAGTAAAGGCCAATATATACTTGCAGTATCACAAATATATACATACATACATTTATGACCAACTCACCCAGTGACAGGATAATAGCCGTGGACAACTTGAGTGGCTCTTCTGTTTCATCGGAAACCCCACTTGAGGGTGTGCAGATCTGCCAATAACAAAGCCATAATAAATAATAATGGAAGCTAGGCTATCTGAAAGCCAATCCCATACATCCAGACAGCAAATAACTTCCAGTGGGGGAATGATAGCATAGGAGTTTGTCAGGACTTGTGGGGCCATGATCCATACCACGCTACCGTAAAATAATTGTGTGGAATACAGCATATTCAGGGTGCCCGATATTGGTGGAAGTGCAAATTCTCAGATACCACTCTAAGATGGATGCCTTAGTTTCCTATGGTTTTAGGATAGTTTGTAAACTCAGAAGTCTGGCGAGATTGCAGAAGGTAGTGGTACTTAATGCTTTTAACAAAGCTGGCACTAGTGGCGGCTATTCAACGTAATCAAGACGACGGTTGTTGTTACACATCATCTTGGTTTATCTCTGGGGACGGTAAAGCTGTTCCCCTTTTGCGTCCTACGGTGTCTGGCCAGCATAGTGGGTTGCATGCTTTGCAGAGCAGGCCTTTTTTGCTTCACTTTTTGCCCATTTTGCGTCCCAGGTCTCTAGTCAGCAGAGTGGGGAGCGAGTGTTTCTGTCAGTGGCTTCATTAGGGCCTTTTTCTGTTCTCCCCGCCACTTGCTGTTTCTGCTGTACCACTTCATTTTTTTTTCTTTACCGGCATTCAGTTCTCGCACTTTGGTCCTCATCAGAGATGCTTGCCTTTTGTTTCCCATTCATTCCAGATTCCACGTGTCAGCAAAACAAGTTACTTACCTTCGGTAACGCTTTTTCTGGTAGATACAATATCTGCCTGTGGATTCCTCACCTTGTGAATATCCCCCTTGCGTCAGCAACATTCGGAAATTCTTTTCGTAGCCTCGCGCCGACGTGGACTTGGACGTCATAGAGACACGTCATCGCACGCGACTCCGCTGACGTCACCGACGCCTATAATAGGCCCACGCCGGCGTGATGACATCAGTTCCGCCTTTTTTTCCGTGCCATCGAGGCACACGGACGGAACAATGACAGTAGATATATACAAAGTATACACAGTACACAATAGTCAAGGCAAAACACACAGTGTAAAGCAAATGCAGGAAAGCAATTGAAACATTTATTTGACAACAAATAAATATACATTACATTACAGCAACTCTGGCATAGAATAGTGGACAACGGGGAGGCGGGTGGGTCAGTGAGGAATCCACAGGCAGATATTGTATCTACCAGAAAAAGCGTTACCGAAGGTAAGTAACTTGTTCTTCTGATAGATACATCTGCCGTGTGGATTCCTCACCTTGTGAATAGAGTCCCACAGCAGTCCCCACTCCCGGAGCAGGGTGTCCACTCTTCTAAACCAGGAAATCCTGAAGGACAGAGCGCGCAAAATGGCCGTCCCTCCTCACCTCAGAATCCAAGCAATAATGCTTCGCGAACGTGTGGAGGGAAGACCAAGTTGCCGCCCTACAAATGTCCTCCACAGGAACACCTCTAGCCAATGCTGAGGTTGACAATTTAGCTCTTGTAGAATGAGCCCTTATACCCTCTGGAGGTTCCTTACCGGCCAAAGAGTAGCAGATCTTTATACATAGTACGATCCATCTTGACAAGGTTCTCTTATGGACCGCTCTTCCTCTTTTGCAGCCAGCAAACCCAACGAAGAGCTGGTCATCCAAACAACAGTCTTTAGTTCTGTCCAGGTAAAAAGAAACCTCCCTCTTAGGGTCCAGACGGTGTAACCTCTCCTCCTCCTTGGAAGGATGTGGGGGAGGATAAAAGGTAGGGAGGATAATGGATTGACCAAGGTGGAAAGGAGTAACCACCTTAGGAAGAAAAGCAGCCCTGGTCCTAAGAACCATTCGATCAGCATGAATGGTCAAGAAAGGGGGCTTGGAACTAAGAGCCTGAAGCTCACTTACCCGCCTTGCAGAGGTTATTGCAACGAGGAAGACTGCCTTAAGAGTCAAAAGCCTCATAGGACATTTGTGAAGAGGTTCAAAGGGAGCACCCATCAGAAAGGTCAAGACAAGATTTAAGTCCCACTGAGGCACAATAAAAGGAGTAGGAGGGAACTTATTTGTGAGGCCCTTCAAAAATCTTAAAACTACAGGAGACTTAAAAAGAGATGGCTGGTCAGGCAAACAGAGAAAAGCCGACAGCGCAGAAAGATATCCCTTAACTGTGGCAACAGCAAGCCCTTGCTGCGCCAGAGAAAGGGCAAACTGGAAAACATCAGACAAATGGGCTCTCAAAGGGTCAATAGATTTCTCCCCACACTAAGTGACAAATTTTGACCATCCATATGAATAGAAGGACTTAGTGGAGTCACGCCTGGCTGACAAGATGACATCCACCACGTCAGACGGGAGAGAAAAGGAATTCAGGTTGCCCCGTTCAATCTCCAGGCATGAAGGTGCAATGTCTGGAGGTGGGGGGTGTAGAACCTGCCCCTCCATCTGAGAGAGGAGGTCTGCCCTGAGAAGGAGACGGAGCGGCGGGCGAGAGGAGAGGTGGAGAAGATCTGTATACCACACCCTTCTTGGCCAGTCCGGGGCGACCAATATGACTTGGGCCCGGTCTTGGCGAATCTTCCTCAGAACCCGAGGAATCAAAGGTATGGGAGGAAACGCGTAAAGGAGTTGTCTTCCCCAACTCAACTGAAACGCGTCCCCCAAGGCTCCTTGCAACGGATACTGGAGACTGCAGAATGACAGGCAGTGAGCATTCTCGAGAGTGGCGAACAGGTCCACCTGAGGAGTTCCCCACGTCCCAAAGACGTGACGAACCACCTCCGGGTGAAGCCTCCACTCGTGGTCGGCCGAGAACTGCCGACTGAGACTGTCTGCACGCACGTTCAGAACTCCGGCCAGATGATTCGCCATCAGACAAATCTGAAGGTCCCGAACCCAGGACCAGAGACGCAGAGCCTCCCTGTAGAGACACTGCGATCCCACTCCTCCCTGCTTGTTGATGTACCACATCGCGGTCATGTTGTCCGTCAGGACCTGGATCGACCGACCGCGAAGGGAAGGGAGGAAGGCTTTGAGCGCCAAACGTATCGCCCGCAATTCTAGAAGGTTGATGTGAAGCAACCTTTCCTCTGGAGACCAAAAACCTTTGACCTCCAGATCCCCCAGATGAGCACCCCACCCTAGAGTGGATGCATCCGATATCACTGTGGCCACCGATGGAGGCAGTTGGAAAGGCTTCCCTTGAGACAGATTTCCTTCCACGCTCCACCAAGATAGATCCGCCGCAGTTTCTCTGGAGATCTTCACTGACTCCCTGAGATCTCCGTTGTGTTGATACCACTGCCTGCGGAGGCACCACTGGAGTGCCCTCATGTGCCAGCGTGCATGGTTGACCAACAGAATGCATGAAGCCATCAGACCGAGCAGGCGAAGAACCTTCAGGACTGGAACGACCGCTCCATTGAAAAATAAAGGAATCATCTCCTGTATGTCGCGAATCCTTTGAGGAGGAGGGAATGCGCGACACACAGTAGTGTCCAGTACCACACCTATGAACAGGTTGCGCTGTGAGGGCACCAGGTGAGACTTGGGTACATTTATCGAAAAACCCAACCTGTGCAACAACAGAGTTGTCTCTTGCAGATGATGGAGCACCTTCTCCGGCGACTCCGCTTTGATCAGCCAGTCGTCTAGATACGGAAACACATGAATCCCCGATCTCCTGAGATGAGCTGCCACCACTGCCATCACCTTTGTGAAGACTCGAGGTGCAGTAGTAAGACCAAACGGAAGGACCACAAACTGGTAGTGCTGTGACCCAACCGTGAAACGGAGATACTTTCTGTGCGACTTCAAGATGGGAATATGAAAATACGCATCCTGCAAGTCGATCGACACCATCCAGTCTTCTTCCAGCAGTGCTTGAAGAACCTGTGCAAGAGTGAGCATTTTGAACTTTTCCTGCCTCAGGTAAAGGTTCAAAATCCTGAGGTCCAGGATTGGCCGAAGCCTGCCATCTTTCTTGGGGATCAGGAAATACCGGGAGTAGCACCCCTGACCCCTTTCCTGCTCTGGAACCACCTCTATCACACCTTTTCGTAACAGTGCCAGGACTTCTTCCTGCAGGAGAAGCAGGTGGTCTTCCGAACAATAACCCTGGCAAGGAGGGTAATTGGGAGGGAATTCCTGGAAAGGAAGTGCATACCCATTCTCTACAAGATTGAGAACCCAAAGATCCGATGTTATTAATTCCCAATCTTGTAGAAAATGTGTAAGCCGACCCCCCACTGGGCCCACATGATCCGGAATGGCGGATCTAGGGCTGCTTTGCTGCGTTGGCAGGGGGTTGGGAAGGAGAGGAGGAGGAGGAGGAGGAAGCTTGACGACCTCTAGGGCGGGATCTTTGTCTGCCCCTGTGCGACTTGTACAGTGTATTCTGCTGCTGCTGAGGCTGCTGCTGGGATGATCTGTAAGACCGAAAGGAAGATCGACCAAATCCCCTGAAACGTCTTCCGGTAGTACCCCTGGACTGAAGACCCAAAGATTTTGCAGTGGCCCTACTGTCCTTAAAACGCTCCAAGGCAGTATCAGCCTTCTTACCAAACAACCCTGATCCATCAAAAGGCAAGTCCATCAAGGCAGATTGGACGTCAGCAGAGAATTCTGAAGATTTGAGCCAGGCAGCCCTCCTAGTGGCCACGGAGGAACCCATGACCCTTGCCACTGAATCAGCAGTGTCCAGACCACTCTGAATGACCTGTCTCGCAGCTGCTTGAGTGTCCAATACCACTTCCTGAAAATCCTTCCTGTCATCCTCAGGGACTTTCGGAATCAACTGCTTGACAGAATCCATCAAAGCATGGATATACCTTCCCATCAGACACGTAGCATTGGTTGACTTTAATGCCATACTGGCTGATGAGAAAAACCTTCTTGGCACTTTGGTCTTGCTTCCTGGATTCCTTATCTCCAGGAACTTGTGGAAAAGCACCAGCAGATTTCTTTGAGCAAGCAGCCTGTATCACCAAACTCTCAGGAAGAGGATGTGAAGATAAAAATGCAGGGTCCTCTGGTGCAGCTCAATATCTCCTGGCCACTGTTCTAGAAACTGCAGGAGCAGATAAGGGTTTCTTCCAGACCTCATAAATAGGCTCAGACAAGGCCTCGTTGAAGGGCAACATAGGTTCAATGATAGATGAGGGTGAATGAAGCACCTCAGTCAAAATATTAGGCTTAGAATCAGCAGTGGGCAGAGTAATATTCAATAGACTCGCTGCTTTCTTAATGACAGTGTGATAAGGTATCACATCCTTTGATGGAACATTTGACACAGAAGCCAATTCCCATTCAGGTGATAGTTCAAGCCCACTGGCTTCACACAAATCCTCAAACGGATCCTCAGAATCCTGCAACTCTCCTTCTTCAGTATCTGAATACCCATATTTTTCTTCTTCCAGAAGTCTCTGGGCCTTTCTCCGAGATCTTTCCTTCACCACCGAAGCCAATGGATCCGGAATCGACTCCGACGGGGTCGGTGCCGGCGTCGAACCCGAAGTCGGACGGGGTCTATCCATACGAGGTCGGGCAGAATCCTGCCTCGGAGTCGCAGGTATCGGCGTCGATGGGATCGGCGTCGATGGCACCGGCGTCGTGCGCCTCGGCGTCGACGACACCGGCGGTGTCGGAAAATGCCAATGCGGTGGTAGAGCCGGCATAAAAGGCATGAAGGGTGCAGGGGCGTAAGCCTGAGGAACACCTAAGTTAAAGGCCATAGGACCCGTGAGACCAACAGGTGCACCAGACGGGAACATTGCTCTGGAATAGACACCAAACATGGCTTTCAGGAACTGAGAAGGATCCTGACCTGGAGTCGGAAACTCAGGATATGGACCTTGTGGCTGTTCCTGAGGAGGCGGAGTCGATACGACGTCGACCTCTTCATCGGGTGCCGGAACCGGAGTCGACGAACCCTCAGGTACTGGAACTTCGGCTCCACCAGCCCCCTGCTCCTCACCTTCATCCTCCTGACCAGAAGGATTGGATGGACACGGAGAATGGACCTGTTTCTGAGATTCGGGTGAACCCGGATGCGAAGCCTCATCATGTTCCGATTCTGAAATCTCCACTTCTTTACTCAGAAGCTTGACCTGGGACTTCGGTCTTGAACTAGAGTCCTTCCCAGAATGATGACGCGACTCATGGCTCTTCTTCTTGTGTTTCTTCTTCGAAGACCTCGAAGCGTGAGCCGAAGACGACTCCGAGTGCGACCTCGAACGAGACCTCGATCTCGACCTCGACCTCGACCGACGAGATCGAGACTTCGAAGATTTCTTAACCTTCTTACTTTTAAGCTTTGCCACGAGGAGTTTCGCCTCTCTCTCTCTCAAAGCTTTCGGCGTCATCTTCTTGCAGCAAAGACAGTCCTCGACATCATGGTCGGAGCTTAAACACCAGACACAGCATTCGTGAGGATCGGTGATAGACATAGTCTTGCCACACTCGCCACAAGCTTTAAACCCAGTCTTCTTCGACGACATCTCGAAAAGTATGAAGATAGACACAATACAATGAAAATAGTAACAAAGTTACTGTAAGCTACAGTACGATCCCTGAAAACCGTTAGCGCGACGACGCGGAAAAAAGGGAACTGATGTCATCACGCCGGCGTGGGCCTATTATAGGCGTCGGTGACGTCAGCGGAGTTGCGTGCGATGCCGTGCCTCTGTGACGTCCGGATCCACGTCGGCGCGAAGCTACCAAAGAATTTCCGAATGTTGCTGACGCAAGGGGATATTCACAAGGTGAGGAATCCACACGGCAGATGTATCTATCAGAACAAATGTATATGATATAGCCTTATTATTATTAAATATATAGATTTAAGATTGGGTGTACTGTTGTTGGGAATGTCATGAAGAGTCCAGTATATGTTATATAGTAAAGTCTAACTGGACAATTGAACCTCCGAGATAAGCTTTGTTAGTATTATGTATCTGTTGTAAACCATTGTTATTGGGTACAGTTTTTTTCTTTCAGGTCTCCATCCTTGGTGTTACCCCTGGGTCCCTTCCCTTTCCCTGTCACTCTGTTCCTCTGTTACCTATTATCAGAGCCAGAGCTGCCGGGAGGCAGACTTATGGGTGGTTCTTGCAGAGGAACTCTCAACACTGGCAGATTTATATCCATTGTCTTCTTTCTTAGCATCCTAGAAGCAAATTGGTTCATATAGGATTTTTATGGATTATATTTTAATATTTTATGCAAGAGAGTTCCCAAATGTTGCCCTTTAAAAACACTCCTACTATAAATTGGATTAAGGAGAAACTTTATTTGTTACAATATGTTACACAGGAAATGTCTGTCGCCTCCCACTGAAATACTTTGTTTGTCCTCATGTATATACTTACCAGGTGATGCAGGACGGCAAGCACGGTTGGCACAGTTCCATTCAGCGCTCTGCAACTCTTAGTAACAGCTACCTTGATGCATAACTCAAGGGTCTGCAAGGAGATAAGAAAATTGAGATGAGGCCAAAGGGCAGTTTGTGCAAATGATGATGGTCAGTGGTGAATTACAAACTTCAAAGTGTAAATTCTGTCTGAATGCAAGAGTGGGTTGGTGTGCGAATGAGCTCTCTTGTGTACTAATTCTAAATACATATGACCACAAGTAGATTTTGACAGATGACCGTGCTTATGTCTAATTTTTTCTTTCCTGGTTCCTCTGTTTTCTTGACTCACAGTGCCTTAAGATCTCTCAGATCCACGTAGTGATTTCTGTAGAGGTTATCTGTTGGAGTCAGATGTTGGATTTTAGTCCATCAAGGAACCATAAGAGAACATGTTCAGCATTTAACAGGGGCATGCCCTAACACATGTAGCCTAGACTCACTTGTCATCGTAGGCCCTGTATTCTTAGCCACTGTTGATGATGGTCCTTGCCTTGGTTGTCCTAGTTCTCTTGGTGGTTCTAGTTCTCTTGGTTGTCTGATACTCCTTCTTCTTATGGCACTGTCTAGATCCTCTTGGCCATCTTAGTCCTTTTCTTCCTGGCCTTGGTCTTCCTGCTCCTGGTCTTCCTGCTGGTCTTGGTCTTAATGGTACCCATCAGTTTTGTTGATCTCTCTTTCCTTTTCATATCATCATACAGCCTTTGTTTTTCCTGTCCCTAGTTCTCCTGATCCGTGTCCCGTTGTGATTCCCTTGATGGTTGTGTCCTCTTGCCGGACCTGGTAAACCTAGTGCTCCTGGACTTCCTGGTTGCCCTAGTCCCTCTACTCCTCTTGGTCATTCTCCTCTTCCTGGTCTTCCACCTATAGGTTTTCCTCTTCATGCTCCTGGTTTACCAGGTCTTCCTTTTAATAGTTCTCTTAATCTTCGTATTGATTTTCATGTTCTCCTTTTTCTAGGTCTCTTCCTCCTGATCATCCTCTTATTCTTCTTTCCTCTCTGTCAACTCATATTTTCTTCAAAATCATCCTCCTGGTCTTCATCTACATATTCTTGGTCCTGGTCTTCTAGGCATTGGCCATTGGCCATAAGTAGCCCTTATCCTCCTGAGATCCTACTCCTGTTAAAAGGATTATCTTTACCATGGTGCTTATTGCTGTGTCCCTCCTAGTTGTTCTTCTGGTGCTCTAGCCCTGGTGTTCTTCAATCTTTTCATTCTTCGGGTCCCAGTCCTGCTGGTCCTCATGATCTTCATTGTCCTTATGTTCATGGTCCAGCTAATCTTGGTCATCCTCTTCCTGGTCCTCTGGATCCTCTGGTGCTGTTACTCCTAGCAATCCTGGTGTTGGCCCTCAGGTTTTTCATGGTGGTCATGGTGGTGACTGCTGTTCTGGACCTCCTAGCCTGTGCTTTCTCTTCATGGTCTTCTTCCTCTTACTGGTTTTCCTCCTTATTCTCCCAGTCCTCTTAGAAATCCTTTTCCTGTTCTTCCTGGTCTTGATCCTCTTGGTTTTCCTAGTTCATGGACATGGTATTGGTCCCCTGTTGGTTCAAGTTTTCCAAATCCTTCTGGTGGTCCTGGAGTTTCTAAGCTTCTTGTCTGTCCTGCAGCCCCACCTCCCCTTCTACGCATCCTCATGGCCATCTTCCTCCACCTCATTCTGTGTAGGGTCTTCACAGTGGTGTAGGTTCTCTGTGTTGACCTGCCCATCTTCTTCCTTCTTGTTCTGGTGATCCTGGTCCTCCTGATGACCCTCCCTTTCCACTTGCACATCCTTCTTCTCCATTCCATTCCATTCCAAAGTAGCTTTATTCGAAGTATACTCATAAAAGCACAAAACAAACAACATTTAGATACAGTTAAAAATGCCTTGGCTGGATAGTTAAAAATGTTTGATAAAACGTAGATCTCAGAGCAAATAGACGAGATAAAAGTAACATTAATACAATTTTCTTTGCATTATGAAATACATTACAGCAGACAAAAACAATTTTAAATAATCAATCACATTCAGTGGCCAGGCTAGGGAAGTTCAATTAATGCTCACCAAAGAATTACCCAGATTTAGGTTTCAGCCTTATAGCCCACGCCCATCCTAGGTATTTGGCTACCTCTATTGTGATAAATGGTAAAGTGCTGGTACACATAAGCCTTTCCGCTTCGGCGCTCCTAAATGTGCAAAGTAGTTTGCACACTGGAGCCAGCCAAACTCGCCTAGGGAGTGCATAGGCGGGACAGGCAAAAAGCAGGTGGGCAACTGTTTCGCTATGACTCCCACAGGCAGGACAGATGTTATCACTTGTGGGAGTCCACCTGGACATAAGGGACTTTAAAGGTAAGGAGCCTGCCCTGAGTTGGAAGTAAAGCTTCCTATCTCTCGGCTTGGTGATATTATCCCAATAGGATTCTAATCTGGGTGTGAGTTTTGTTTCTAAGAAGATTCCCACCATAGAAGATGAGTCAGAGTTACTCCAAGCATTAAAAGCAGCCCACTCCCAATACTTCTCTTTTAGGATGTTTAGAGGGAAAAGAAGCCTCTAATGGGTTCTCCCATAGCATTCTTATTCCCAGGCCAATCAGGCTATTCCTAACACCTCTTAACCAACCGATTTTATGGAAGGCATCAGATTTTATTACATCCAGAAAACCTGAGGCATATGATGAGACTTCATGTGTTGTTCACAACCTGCGCCAATATAAAATCGGACGCAACTTGGCGACATCAATAATAGCTTTTCTACCCAAATCATATCTAAGTGGCTTAAGAGGGGTGCTTTTTGAGAGATTGGTAATGCTACGGAGGAACTTATTTTCAGAAAGAGTTAAAGGTGCTGCTTTCTCAAACCCCCATAATTCGGCACCATAAAGAGCGGAGCTAACAGCTTTAGATTCATAAACTTGGAGGACTGGTCTAATTGTTTTTTTAGAGACCTTTTATGCTCCAGACTTAAAGCTCCTGTAACTTGTTGATGTTTCAGGGCTGCTAAATCTTTATGGCAGTCCCACTTAAGTTTCTTCTCTAACTGTATACCCAAATAGGTAAAGGCCCTGACCAGTTCAAGTGGTTGTTTATTCATAAAAACCCTCCCCTTAAAACTTCGATGCGGATTAAAAGCCATGAATTTCGCTTTTGACACATTAACTTCCAGGCCTCGAGCAGCACAAAAATCTTCAAAAATTGATAGAGCTCACTGGAGGCCATTAGGAGTCTTGGAAATAACTAATGTGTCATCTGCAAACAGTAAAATCGGAATTTTTACACCTGCTAGAGAAGGGGCATCTGTATTCACTGGCAACAAACGGTCCACTATTCCATTAATATACAAAGAGAATAACGTTGGTGCCATGGCACAGCCTTGCCGTAGCCCTCTTTCAACCGGAAACTGGGTGGTGACCCTACCCTGCCCTCCCCAGTGGAATCTAGCATGATTGCCCTCGTGCAGCCTCATTACCAAGGTTAGGATCTTGTCCGAAAGGCCTAATTCCCTCAACGTCACCCATAACCGGGAACGGGGGACAAGGTCAAAAGCTGAACGTAGATCGACAAAGGCAGCATAAAGGCTGCCCTTGCCCAATGTAACAGTCTTCCACTATAAAAGAATAAAATGAATGACTTGATCAATGGTGCTAGTGTATTTAAGGAAACCCTCTTGGAAAGGGGGCAATATACTATTCTCTTCAATCCAATCTATGATTTTGTTCAGGATCAACCTCCCAACTAACTTCTGAATTGTATCCATCAAGCTGATAGGTCTGTAGTTCCCCGGTTGAGTTTTATCTCCTTTTTTATATACTGGAATTATCATGGCACCTTTCCAGGAAACCGGGATCGGGGCACCCTGGGCAGTTGCATTTGCCATCAACAAGATGTATCTACCCCATCGTATTTTGTCGTAGAGGAACACATCTGCGGGGACACAATCGGGTCCTGGCGCTCTACCTCCAGCAACTGCACTAAGAGGTGCTAAAACTTCTTTGTCATTAAAAGCCTCATCAGTATAAAAAACATAACTAACTTCTTCCATTTGATCATCTAATGGATTACGCCCATAGTGGGGCCTAAAGTAATTAACCCATCCTTCATGAGAGACATGAATTAGGGTCTGATCAGGTTGACCCCCTCTGCCTCACTTAATGATATTCCAGACTAATTTGGTATTATTCTGCAAACTAGCTTCTTTTAGGTCCTGCCATCTAAGCTCATCCCATAGGCACTTGGCTTTATGGATAGCTTTTTTGTATTCATATCTTGCAGTACGGACAGTACCCATTTCCCCAACCCTGATAGCATTGCCAAGGGCAATTCTTGCTTGCCTACATTCATTGTTATACCACCGAAAGGGTTTGGAGTCAGCTGGTTTCTGGCTTCTATGGCGCTTAATAAAGTGGCTACTTGTACTTCTTCTCCTCTTTGGCCTCCTGGTTCTGGTCCTTCTGGTCTACTTCATTCTACTTATTCTCCTGGTTTTACTGATCCTCCTCTTTGTCTTGGGCATGCTGGGCCTTATGTCCTTGGGGTCTCAGTCATCCTGGTCGACTGTGGTTTTTGGCTGTCTGATCCTCCAGGTTTTTGCCATGGTCCTCCTGCTATTGCTTTCTCTTCATTATCTTGGAAATCCAGTTCCGTGTGTTCCTAATCCTGCTAGTGATCTTGGTCCTCCTCCTCCTCCTCCTCCGTTCAGTTGTAGTGAACTTTTTGGAGAGTCTTGTTCCCTTGTCCGCCTCCTCTGTTTGACCTCCCTTTTACCCTCCTGTTTCTCCCTGTTCATCCTACAGGCCCTCTAGTTATCTGCCTGCTTCTCCAAGTGATCCACACTCCACTCATGTAGTCTCGTCCAAAGTCAGCAAAATACACCCTCAAGCCAAAGGGCACACTTAGATGTAGCATGGGTGGATGAACACTATTGGAAATACATTTTCCCTTTTTTGCTGTTAGATAGTAAAATACAGACATATTTGGGGTGCTCCTCTAAAACCTGGATCCATGTATGCGCCGCTACATCTGTTTCACTATTAACAGTTGTGGACCAGGATTGCTCAATGTCCCTCTTGCACCCGTGCACACTGTGAACCATGGGAGTACAGAGGAGCCTAAAAGGATAGTGTTTGCTTATGAAAATCAAAGGCAACGTGGAGGCAGGAGCTGCAACACAGAAGATGGTTGACGACTAAAAGCAGTTTTAGGAACACATTTAGCTACACAGATGCTAATGAGGAGAATGATCACCTGCAATGAAGGCTTGTAAGACTCATTGGGGGAACAACCTCAAATTATGTATATGGTCAATATGCCATACAACAAAATTCTGTCATGTTTTTATGTTTGTAGCTGGTATTCAAATTTTTATTACAAGTGGAGACTGTCAAAAGAAGGACTTGTAAGGAAATTTGAACATCCTGTCCTTTTAACTGTAAGTGCTCAGACCTAGCAGAAACTGTTCCACTTAGAGCCTCAACATTAATCTACAATTCTCAAGCCTTAAAAACAATAGTTCTGTGGAAATGAAAATTGGCAGATTGGAGACGTAATGATTCTAATATTGTGTCCACCAAGGTCTACGTCACTCTTGCTTTTCAGCTAATACAGTTTGCACGTCTCTAACTACGGACTCTTTCCTTTGCTAATATTGTTTTTTTATAGCAACTAAAAGTAGTATTCTATAATTCCAACACAATATTGATTACCAACATGATGCATTTCCAGTGCTCCTCTTAAGACTTCACTGTTTTACCTGTATGTTCGGTCACCAGGAGTGCAATACAAAGTCATGGGGCTCCTTAGTGAAGGTCATTTGTAAATGTACTTGTATTTCACAGGGTGTAAGCAGCCTCTCAGACTAGAGAAAATGCAATGGCACACTGTTTATTATAAGAGGTCACTAGGGCTTTAGTAAGCCCAATTACTATGTCAGGGCTCTAGTGACTGAAGATCTGCTGTTTTGTTATGATTAACGCAACAAGATGGAGCGTCAGTATGCTCAATTTCCCTTCCATAACCAATTTTACTTACCCAGTATCACAACAACAGGTGAAGCAAATTTCAGCACTGTTGATGTTTATTTAAAATCTAGCACAATTGCTTCGGTCCACATTTTTCCTTTATTAATCCCGATTTCATATGTAACAAATACAAATGTGCATTTTGCTTCTCTGGCTGCCTTCATGGATTGTGTACTAATCACAATTGAGCTGGTTCAGTATTTGGAATTAATGTTGGAAAACTATATTCCCTGTAATCCCTTCATCTCCCAAAACAATACACCAGCTCAAAACTGAAATAATTACCAGGCGTGAATGTGTCAAATAGTGGGGAATTACTGTCCGAATAGGTGTGGTGGTTCTTTTTCTCAGGGTTACCTAAGGGGCAAACTTGGAATCATACATTTTTCCTACATCTCAAAATTTCTGATACCCACAACATTGGTACTGTTGGGAGCGGAATGCCAATATGTTGGCCCAATGTACACATGATGGAGGCCTGAACCATCTCACAACTCCACCTGTGGTGTAACTAACTCACCAATGGAATCCTGTAGTTCTGTATTCAACCCTCATTTCTCAATAATGTAGTGTTTTATTTCAGCTAATCTCTCATTATGAGATACAGTGTTCATTATGAGTGGATCATTTGGGATTGGTTGAAGTGGCAAGCATGGACAGCAAAAAAGGTCACACTCACCGTGAGCAAACGAAATGCCATATCAGCAGGCAGCTGGGGCTGGAGCCTTTCAACTTCATTGACCAACCAAGGAAGCTCCTTATCTAGTTGCTCCTCTGGCAGAATGGAGGCCAAATGTCCCAGAGTGGTGATGACCTGCCCCCACACCTGTTAAGATAAATTACACCAGGTTTTCAGTTCCACACACTAGACATTAACTACTAAGAAAAGATGAGCCACATGTGGAAGTAGAGGGTTCCCTGGAGAGGCAGCTGCACTTGACATCTGTTCACTAGGGAGTGATTCTGTCATGCAAAGGTAGTGGTTTCTGTCACTGGCAGAATATTCCAATAGACAAAACTGATTCTCTAAAATAGAAATGTTATCCATGAATTTGTTTCGCTCTTGTCTTATTTGGATGGGGGTTCCCCACCCACTCTCTATTTTCTACCTCTCCCCAGCTCTTTAAAAAAAATATATTTCCCCTGCCTCCTATTCATGGACAGGTTGTGGTAGACATAGAAAATACACTACTGCAGCTGCGATTTTATTAAATTGCCCTAGAATCTAAATCTGTCACTTTCTTTTTCAAAAATACTTATTTCACTTACTGTTCCCTAATACTTAAGTATTATAGCATGGTTTAGCTTTGATTTTGTTTTATATATCTGACCTGATAGGAATTTGATACTTGGTCGGGTACAATAAAGGTTTTTACACATTTTATTCAGCTACATAAATAGAGATCACAAGTCTGGGTCAAGAGAATGAATTTCATATTTTTTTGTATTTCATCAAATGAAGTATATATGCAAAGGCAGAGGAAGGGGCAGTCAATGTGTATGCATCAGTTATCTCACAAAACGTAACAGCTCTAAACCTTCATCCACTGCACTCTGTTCTTTCCCCACTTTACCAACTCACCTCCTGGCGACTGGGGATGGTTTCAAGAAGAAATACCTTACAGGTTGAGTAGGCTTCAAAGAAAAGTTTGACTAGAGGAGTGTCTACACTGGAAGCAAACTGGCCTGATAACATCTCAATGACTGCACAAAAATAAAAAAATTACAGTTAAGTTCAAAGGCTTAAGTTTTGCATTAATCTACACATGTACCACCTCGTCTGGTAGTGCATAGGACATACTGAGCAAAAACAGTGCAATGCGTCTGCTGATAGGAAATGATTTTTAGCAGCTATTAGACTCAATTCACATAGGTATTCTCTGACTCTCATAGATACTGTAATGGTATCCATTTCGATCATGCATCCTATTGCACTTTTGAAGCATTCTAGACAATATATGGTAATAATTCCACATTACTGCAACTCATTGTATTGATCTAAAATGAAGGAAAGGCAGAATATGTTTCACCAGAGTACTTTTTGCATTCAATTAGCAACAAAGCAATTTAGTTTGTACAGTTTTGTTGTTTATGAAATAAGAGTGGAGAAATCTGATTTTCAACAAGTTATTACTTTGTGACGATATTTGCCCTCTTGGCAAAATAAAAAAAAGTATGTAAAAATATAAAAGATGATGCATCCGAGCATTCCTTATCAGTAATTTTGTGAATCATTTTATGTGGTTAATAAAGAAGTGCTGGTTCAGATATCACCAGAGTAAAGAGTGGTGTAATGATTTTGCACTCTTCTGCTAATCAGGCAGGAAGACACTACACCTGTTTTAATCTCACATCTAAATAAACACTGATTCATTCAATTTCCTATATTAAGCATAGCAACACGTGTGAAATCACATTGCCCCTTTTTCTGTTCTAATATTGAAAATGTTTAGTTGGGAGCAAATCTTGCTTCCTGCATTCTTTATTTTTCAAGAGGCAAAAATGGTAAAAATATATTTACTCCATGATTTGCACCAGTCTAAATCTTTACTTAACACGGTGACTAGTTTGCAATTGTGTGAGCTCTAGGTTGCAACAAGATGTATGTGCCATTGAAGTGAACAATTACCTTTGGGAAATGATGTACAATTTCTACAGGTTTTAATGCTCCACTTCCTAGGGAGGTAAGTTCACAACATAAGGCCTGATTCAGGCTGTGGCAGATGGGTATCCCGTCACAAACGTGATGGGATAGCCCGTCCCCCTTATTACACATACAATAGGATACAACTTGTCCACCGAACTCTAAATCAAGCCCTTCGTTTTTTATTACTGAAAAGAATAGGGTTTTTCCCGGAGGTGCACTATACAGACTAGAGATGTGTTCCAGTCATTACATGGCAAACTTGACACAGCAGCTCAGCATGCCAGTCCAATTGGCAAATGTACTAGAAAGTAGTGGAGTTACACATTATGCAGACCATTGTTGCAGTTGAGTTCTGATTTGTGCCACAAATGAAAGTTTAATGCAGAAAAGTAATCAGTTGTTGAAAACAATGGGATGAATAGGGACTGTTATTCTCTGCACCAATCAGACATAAGAAATTGCATCTCTTTGCATGAAGGGTGCTCTCAGGAAATGTTACAAAAGTGAACTTAATAAAGGTGTCCTCTCCCAACACTCTCCCAACCATCAAACCGAACCCGACCGCTCCACCAGCGCAGGTGCACACCAAGGCTAAACCAATATTTCTGGTTGATTGTAGAAGCAGTCTTCATTACAGGAAAGAGCGTTCTGAGAATCAGATCTAGATATGGTTCCATTTCCGGTCCTGTAAGAGAAAATAGGATAAACAATATTAATTAAACTAAACACTAATACCAACTTAAGATGATGAGTGTGCTGCAAAGGTGGTGTTGGTCATGAAACATATTGTAAAAAAATCTTGATGCATGGCTTTGTATATTTTCCACCTGGCAGAACATAAAACGTAATGCAATAAGCGGAAAAGAACGTTTCACATTGTCTTTTCCCAGGATTCACTCGCACCTTTTTATGACGGTGATGAAGGAGTTCGGCATTATAGCAGAGTTGCTGCATTTACAGAAATTCTAAATCCTTGTACAAATAAAGGCTTAATAGTTAAGTAGCTGGTTGGTGTAGAGTTTTTCAGTTTTTAACAGTTTTTCCTCAAGAGACATAATGAAACAAAACCTGTAAGGGACATCTGGTACTGGTATGTGGTGCTAAAATGTGAATCTAAAATGTGAAATTACTAAATGTCAACAAATCTAAAACAATATGTATCATTTGAACATAATAACCAAAATAGCAGCAATACATTTGCATCTTTCAAAAGTGGCTGTCAGTGGACCTGTATTTAACCCCTTCCACACTCATGACGAGCTGGGCTCGTCATGAAGTAGCCTCCTCGCACGCTCATGACGAGCCCAGCTCGCCATGAATAATGGGATTTACAAATTCTCAGCACAGGAGGGGAATATGCTGAGCAGCGAAGTGGTTAAGATGCAACCATTCACTTCTAAGGCCTCTTGCTGGAGTTCCATATTTTGATGCCTTCTGATGGCATAAGCACGGAGATGCTTGTTTCTTTAATTAGCACTGTACAGAAAGTAATCGTTTTAGAGCTTATTTGAATTACCATTATGACATGGGGTTGCAACACATAGTTGTGCTGTTGTATTTCCTTCCAATTATTTGTCACTTCCTTAAAAAATTAATTGTTTTAACTATGCGGGCTGAAATGGCAAAGGCATGGGCATGGGACTCTATTCTGAATGCCACAATCAGTTTGAAATATATGTAGAAAATAACTTAAATATACCCTGTGGCTTCTTTCCACTTTCAATTTGCATTGTATATGCAATGCTAGTGATTGATCCATTCTCAATCACCACTGTAAAATGCATAAATTCACCATACTGTTATGGGTTTTGTACAAAATGTAGAAATACTTTAAACAAGCAATGGAGTAAGGGAACTGAAAGAACAATGGAGTAATGGAACTGAAAGAACATGTTGCCACATGCTTCAGAGCCCACTCTGTGTATTTGAGTGTTGTGATGACATGAGCCATAGACAGATAAAACTATTTGCAGACAGACCTAAAATAATTGTAGAATCCGGTAGACTGCCACAGAGCACAGTGTTTGACAACAACATAGCATTTTTTCAAATTACCGTATTGAATTGTCATTTGATGAATGGCCCAAAAAACAATCTCCTCTGGAATAGAAGGCACCGTAAACAGATTTACAATCTTAGAAGATATTGACCGTGGTATCCACTTGGTAAGAGAAATTTGACACATTAAAGCCATCCTTTCAACTTCAGGCGAATTCTCCTAAATATGCAGAAAAAGGAAATATTGGTAATTTGAAACATTTGTGACGAACAAGAGGAGAAAAACAAATCCAAAACAAGTATTAAGTACCATGGATCAGGTATAGAGGGAATATTGTGAAACAGGAGATGCTTGAACAAATCAATAACGGCTTGATTATGAGTTTAGCGGATGGGATACGCCGTCACAAATGTGACGGATATCCCGTCCTCCATATAACATGTTCCAACTATAGGATATAATGGAATTGTAATACGGAGGTCGGGATATCCCTCACGTTTGTTATGGAGTAAACCTGTCCTCCAAACTCCTAATCAGGCCCTAAGACTCAATTATCAATAAGATAGAAGCGGAGCAAATAACAACAATGTAATCACTCCTTGAAATAGACCAAGTAGAACCAGCAGTTGCCAAAACAGATTGAAAATAAGGCTGTAGTCTGAGATTTCTTGACCCCTAGCAGCAAGAAAGTTTACAGGATAAAAATGGGTCATAATAAAATTATAAATATATTGGTACCCCCAATGAATGAATAAATAAGTCCATCAAAATATCAGAAATTCTTGTCTTTTCTTTTTTTTTTTTTTTTTTGAAGACCTTTATTTGCATCATTAGGATAAACATGCGTGGGCCTACAACCAATCCGGCTGGCCACAAGTCAAAGACGATCAGGAATCGAAATAAGCGACACAAGGCCAGTTGGCGGGCAAGCAAACATAATTAAACAATGCAAACATAGGATATTCAGCAATAACGGCCCAACATCAGGATCAATGAGGTCTATTTTATAATAAGGGGACAAGGCTCACGGCTGACTCACAGACACAGAAAACCCCCAAAAAACAGGATTACACCCACGCCAAAACGAGAGGAGGGGGGGGGCGGGGGGTAGGAGGATGAAAGGGCACGATATGACCATGGCACATAAACAAACGCAAAACATAGTAAAGAAGCATACAAGTGCCACCAGGATCTCATGACCCCCACCCAAGAACACGCTAACGGAGGCAATGGGAGCGAAAAACTGTACGGAGCAGCTCACTTCTCTCAATACGAGCCTGGGAAAAAGGGGGAGGGGGGGAGGGAAGAAGGGGAAAAGGGGGGGGGAGAAGGGACAGGGGGAGAAACAGGGAAGGAAGCAGGGGGAGAGGAAGCCAAAAAGGGGACAGAAGGGGGGAAGGGAAGGAAGAAGAACAAAATAAAGGGAATTATTAGGAGAAACACAGTCATACGAGATGGGCGCCACCCCGGGCCAGGCAACCCACGGCTAACAGTACAGAAGAAGATGGAAGCTAGCGAAAAGAAGGCATGGCAGTCGCAATAAAGCATCGAAACCGAGAAAGATGGCATAGCAACAGACCCCAACCCACCCATGCCCGAGAAGCGAGGACAGAAGCGGCACCGCTATAAAGGAATAGAAAAGGGCCATAGAACCAAAAGAAACCATCGAAAAGACCCCACCCACCCGTCCCACCCCGCACCCCTGCAGAAGGCTACGGCCTACCCTCCAAACAGCGTGCCTGTCGCCCTAATCCGAAACCCGAAATATAGTAAAAGAAAGTAGAGGAAGAAGACAAAAAGAGAGAGGGAGAAGAAGTACAAAACAAAAAGAAAATACGAGGGAGGAGCCACAGGATACGAGCAAACACATTCGGCTACGACCCTCCCCCGACCAACAAATGAAAAAGTATCAAATCAGTACTACATCTTCGCATACAGCAAGAACCACAGGGAGGGGGAGGAGGGAGAGATTGTAACACTTCACCGTGGCGGGAGCACAAACATCAATGCAAAAGGGAGGTAGACCAGCAAACCATCATGTCGTGCAATTCACCCCCAACCCTTCCTAACCACGAAACCAACCCAATAAGTCCAATAAAGGATAATGTAGAGTGGACCACCCAGCACGGAATAATCGTAACGTAGTCCAAAGTCACGGCAGTGATATAAATCAGGGAGAGCCTGCACATGGAGGGAATACACAAAGTCAATTAAGCAAGTCAAATGTAGCAGTGACGACAGGGCAAGCAAAGGCAAGCCGGAGTCCAGGTGCGCAGTCCGACAACACGAAGGTACCCCTCCAGAGCAAAAGTTCGAATCCAACGAAGCGGGAGCAAATAGCGGCCCACCATGAGTCCCAGATACCCGGGAAGGAGCAAGTCTCCGAGTCGTGTGGAAATCCTCGAAATCCAGGCGGCGAGGAAGCAGAGGGTCAAAAGTCACCGGCCCATCAAGCGGCCGAAGAACAACAGCAGCAACTCCCGGCGCAGCCGAAGGGGGCGAAGCAATGGCGGCATCAGGACGACGGGGGTGCATGAAGAAGCAGCGGCCCAAAATGGCGGCGAGCCGCATGGGGTCGGTAGAGGCACCGGGGGCCAGGACAGCGTACAATGACATCAAGGCGTCCAGGATATCTCCGGTCGTGGGCGCCCGAGTACACACCCAGGCCTCCGCACAGTCCGGCCAGCAAGGAGCATCAGTGTAGAGCGGAGCACCCCCTACGTAGTCGGTAGCCATCTTGTGAGTTCCGCCGCCCCACACTTCACCGTGGGCCCCCAAACAGCTCCCAAATGTAGGACTTTACAGACCCCCGGGGGCTCCCAACAACGGCCTCACCGGCACAGGATGGGCGAGCTCCCGCTGGGGGGGGGTCTCCCCCACCGCACAATGGCAGGCCCCACAGGCGAGAGCCAGGCGCGGGGCCAGGACCGCCACCTGGACAAAGGCGAAGGGACCCCTTCACTCGGTCAGCCCCCAACACATCTCGTCCCCCTCCAGCCGCACGGCCCCGTCATCGGGGCCGGTTCAGGATCTCCGGGGCTCACGCACAACGGCTCCCAGCAGTGGTTCACTGTCGCGGCCGGGGCCGACAATCTCTTCTTCGCCGGTCGGGTCCCGCAGGTATCTCTTCACTGCCGGTCGGGTCCCGTAAGCGAGGACCCGGTCTCGAGTGCCCGGAGGCCCCCAATCTCACCGAGGGCACAGCCGCGGAACCACCGCACGCTGGAACCTCCGGACCAGACGGTGAGTAAGGGTGGGTCTTCAAGGTTCAAATTCTGTATGGAAGTAGCGTCTCAGTGCAGGATATATGGCAGGATAGACGAAGTTAGGCAGAGGGCCGACGGAGCCGAGCTAAAAGGCGGCCATTACGTCCTCGAGCTAGGCTCCTCATTCTTGTCTTTTCTTAATTTCACATCAAAAAGGCTCTTCTTTTTTTATAAATGAATGTCTTTCCGCACTGCAGAGGTATCCAAAAGTGACTGATACCATTTAGGATGTGCACCAAATGTATTGCTTGGTACAGGCTGAGAGGTGCGAGCTATTCGACCTAGTCGCTTTCTGTATTGGCATGGGGCATATATCATCAGAAATAATTCATTCTATTTGGCTATTCTCTAGACCTGTATTACCTTAGTGTTTTATACTTATAAAATATCTGTACTAGGGGTATGAGTTTGTGAAATATTTAACCTCGTTTCAACACAATACTGGCCTTAGAGACTGCAATATCTTTTTGAGCTGAACAAAAGGTAAACTGGCTTTAAAAACACTGAATGATTATTTTTACAAATATTTTACCTATTTTAAGACTAACACAAATGTATTTGAAACACTGTAATTAGGATGGACTGTCTTAGATAAAAAAATACATGGAAATACATGATAAAGCACAATGTCAATAAATCAACAGTACTGTAATGGTATAATACATTAACTATATGCTAATAACAATGTGTTGTATTACGAAATAGGTCTACAGTTGTTTCATCTCTTTGTATATCTTGATACAAACATGACCTTGCTAGTAAAGTCCTGAAGTCTCAGAGGCCAGAGAGGGTGCAACAGTGAAAGATGTGCGGCACTTCCAAGCTGCTGTTCTGTTTTGTACTGCCAGCATATCAGAACACATTTGGAGGTGGGTATATTACTTAACTTCATCTTCATGTGGATGACTGGGTTTCTGAGACTCTCCGTAGCACCTCACAAAGTGTGCCTCGGTAGGTGTGCTACCTTTGCACCGCTTCCCTTAGACATCTTCTCCGATCCAGTTTGCCTTTGCCAGTGCTGAGTAATCTGACAGAAACAACTGGACAAAAGTGTTCTCTCATTTGTATGGGCCCTAGCCTCCTAGCAAATGGTGTAATGCATCTTGACACAATGTGGGGGTGAAATGGGTGCAACTACAATGCTTGTTACAAAAGGCCCAGCACATGCCTTGGCAGAATCTGCTGCAAAACAAACACCCCCTACCTCCTGTGGTCTTTGCCAATCTAGTCCATGATTTTAAATGAGTCAGCCCCGAACTCTCAGCCCCTTTCTTACTCTCTCTTCTCTCAGTTTCTCACACACATAAACATCTATAAACACAAACCAGTACAGACATGCACACACATTTCTGTGTGCAAATCAGGTACTAAAATAGGCAACTCATTCTACAAAATACAAATCAAGATCTATGAGAGAGCTTTACCTTTGAATCAATTAGTTTGTTATATACAGATTGACTCTATTTTGTGTTCTCAACCCTTGCCCTTACCTACATGTGGAATGTGAAGAAGAATCCGATTCTCTGTGTTTCAATATTTCTACCTTTGTTAAGATATTTCAGAGGAAATATGGAATTTGGGACCTGATTTTGTATTTGACAGACAAAGCAGTGTCCTCCAGGGTGTCAGAGGACATTGCGTCCGCCACCCCAATGGTATTTGAGTTGTTATGTTTCAAGCTGACCTCTTGCCCAGCGATCATCTCTGTACTTTAAAGGAACCGCTGTCACAGCGGTTTCCATCAAGGTACAAAAGGTTTGGTGGATGGCCATCCTCGGTTTGACAGCCGTTCACCAACTATTTAACTTTTTTTTTCAGAAACCCCAGAAGCGGCAGTTTCTGAAAAACAAAAGATTCATGACCTCCACACTCTGGGAGTTTTCTCCCAAGGTGTGGAGGTCAGTATTGTTTTTTCTGACCCTCACAGGCAAGTTTTTTTGCAGTGATGGACAAAAGAAAATCATTCTAGGCTTTTGTCGACTTAGCCGTCAAGAAATCCACAGATTGAAAAGTTGTAGTCTGCCCACCTGTAAATAAGACAGGTGGACAAAAGCTTGGAGGGCAGGGTACTCCGTCATATTTGCAACGGTATAACCTGTACGCCAACCTCTAAATCAGGGGCTTAATGTTTTTATAGTCTTATTAAAGGCTCTGCAAAATATAACAAGCACTGGCGCTGCCAATAGGTTTTGCATTTGGAAAGTTGGAGCTATTGGTTTTGTAAATGACATTTTATATTTATATATTGTTATTGACAATGCCAATAACGATATATAAATATAAAATGTCATTTACAAAACCAATAGCTCCAACTTTCCAAATATGAAACCTATTGGCAACGCCAGTGCTTGTTTAGACAAGCACTTCTCAAATTCCAATTTCTGCTCGAAGAAGCTGATCCTCGTTAGTGAGAGCTATGTTCGTTTTTGCAACCATATCGATTCACATTCACATTCGTTGCCTACTTTCTGCTTGCTTTCCAACCGGTTGTAACTAGCTAGTATCACCAGTATTAGCCCTGCTCGGGTGCAGTTACATATGAATCTCTTATGTGTACACTTCCTCAGGGGGTTGACTCCACCGCTGTTTATTCTCCATAAATCCTGTCAAGGTAAGGATGGCCTTTCAAACTGTTTCTTCTTTAGGGCCTCAACACTTCAGGAGCCGCTACGATTATATATATATATATATATACCCTATCTTTTAAGTGCCCACAGCTGTGCCAAGTATAGTGGTTTCTTGAATTTCCTCTCCCCCAGCTACAAGCCACATATCTGCCGAAATCATTACCTCAGCTCCAGGTAGAGGCCCTGGCGTGTCAGGGAGGTCTCCCGCTAAATCATTTTAATAATCTGGATCAACTATATTCAGAGTTTGTTCTTCATGAACCTCATAACCTCCAGCGAGCGGACTGGGCTCAAAGTAGTACAATGGTGCAGAGTTCAGACTTTCAACCCTTCGGGGCGGGGGAAGAGCAGCAAGAAACACATTGAACGTCATTCAGAGTCAAAGCAGTCAAGCCCTTGACCTGCGCCCTTCCCCCTCCGGCCTCTGCGTGCACGTAGCTGTGAGCAATTCGCAGAGCGGATACTCGATCCCAGGAACATGTTTAAATCATGAGGGAAAAACCCCTTTTCGTGCAAGCCCGGTTGAAGAAGCTAGACAGGTTTCGGATGTCATGTCAGTCTAGTTTAGGTATGCTTGTAGTTTGTATAGGCTTCATGTTTCCATGGTGTAAACGGTTTGTCCCTTTGTTGCATGTATACCGAAGTAACATAACACACAACTGCCTATGTGGCTTTGACAGATACAGCGAACCTTTTAACATGTAAATAGACTGTGTACCTGAAATGCTAAAGCTCCCTCTCCGTGCTTGCTGCAAATCATCCAAAGTAACCAAATTACAATATGCTCTCTTGATCAATGCAATTTCTTAACATGTGTCTAGCTGTCAAGTTAATTATCTATCTCCCAAATCCGATACAATAACATAGACAAACGTAATACATTAACCAAAGAATATTTAGATAACCTATGAACGTTATGTTGATTTTTTTTCAACTGCAAAACCTGCAAGATAAGCGCCTGTGCGTAAACCTATTACAGGCGCCTCGCGGTGCAGTGAGGGCGGCATGCATTTTTTTCAAATGGTATTCTTGTCCAATTAATCCGACTATGATATATGGCATATTTAAAAGGACCTACTGGTCTCAGAGTAGCAGAAAGTGCTCATCTCCGCGAGAATATCACACACGGCTTTAATACATTAAACGGGATTACCCACACTTCTCAAGAGCAAACAGGCATTTGTATAGAGAATTCTAGCACTTCTATACGTCCATTAAACGCACTGATCGTCAGACGTTGACCCAGAGAGAGAAATCACACAGTGGGAAGATGGTGAAGTGACAGCTCCACACGGTTAGTAAAGGTATCACTAACCTTTATTCAGGAGCACCAAGACGTAGCGTGATTCTCCTTTGCCAGCCACAGAACAACTGACTCGAGTAGAATCCCGCACCAACAACCTTCTCATAATACATCACTGCATGACATAGTAATCACTCTAAGCCCCGATTATTGCACAACCTCCTCCATTCGAAAACCACTACCAGCCACAGGATAACTGACTAGGGTAGACTATTACTTCACGTCTTCACGGGGCTTACAGGCAGAAGTATGAAAGCAGTGTATTTAATTGAGTGGGAAATTAAGAGATCCGGGAAAAAAAAGCATGTGAATACCAGGACGTTAATCAACTTTGGAACAATGACAGTGAGCCTCGACATTTTTATTACGATCCCCAACCACGATTCATTTAGGTGTGAAAAGCACCAAGTTAGTTAAAGCCTCCTCGGTTATGTTCTGAAAAACAAATAATGTTCCCTCAGTAATATTTTTCAGGTATGTCCTGGTTATAATACAATTACCTTGATGTGATTGTGGGTGCAGACTGCACGGATAAGGTAAAATACACCTTTGTTCCTCTTCGGGGAGACAGATCAGCCTGATTATCAACTCCTCCTTAGTACCGGCAATTACAGTGACTCCGTCTCCGGCTCTCGCTGCTATAGGGTAGTGGCTGGTTAACAGTACAGGAAAGACGTTAGCAACAAATCACATGGCAAAAACGTCACATCCGAGGTCTGTGCGTTTTTTTTTTGTATAATCTGGCACACTCTATCTAGGTTCACGATTGGCGAGATACCTTAATGTCCATTGTAGTTTTCATTGCGTTCCCTGTTCAGAGATATTATGTTCGCAACGAGAGCGTCATTTAGCTTTTATGTGGGTGATCAGTGGCTGTAGATTTCTGAGGTCTCTGTGGGCTGTCGAGCTGTGACATTCCCAGGGTTTCAGTTTAGTTATGACTGACATCTATTCTGCTGTCAAATACGTGACAGTTTATCGCATTAAAAAACAACCAATTACGTCCATTGTCTGATTCCTGCTCACCAAATTGAGCAACAGTACACTGTAGAAGAACGGCTCAGAGTGGACAAAAGCACGTGCGGAGATCCACATCCAATCAGCACCTTGGAATTCTGTGCGCGCGATATGATTGGCTGACGTACCGGGAGTGTTCCAATCCGATGTCACTTTACACGTTAGTTGTTCCTCCCAGAGCCAGGCGAGTCCCAGAAAACGTTCAGCGGCTGTATTGGTTCTGATGGAACTAGGAAGTGCTACATTGCGGGAAATGACATCCGTTAAACAAGTCAGGTCCCGGGCCGTGCTGTGATTGGCTGACGTCACGGGGGTGTCCCCGGCCGGCAGCCAATCACAGCGCGGCCCGGGAATGACGTCACGGGGGTGTCCCGGGCCGGCAGCCAATCGCAGCGCGGCCCGGGACAAAGGGGCGGGGCTTAAAAAAAGCCTGAGAAACGCCCCCGAATCGCATTTTCCCCGAGAAAGCGCGATTGACAGCCTCTGTCTCCCAATGGCTAGCCTCCATTTATGGAGCTAGCCAATGAGAGACAGAGGCGGGTCATCTATCATATATAGAACTCAATAGGTTTTTTTGCGAATGCGCACTACGTGCGCACTTGCAGGCAAAACCTAAAAAGAGGTGAAACAATGATAGACCTGCGTTGAAATCCAACGGTTTCTCTCCTAGATATATATTGAGCATCATATTGTTACAAAGAAATATTTACTTTGATGAATGCTCATTTACTTTTTAATTGATCTATGTATTTACAGTTTTCTTTTGTCGTTAGTTGTGAAATAAACCTCTCTTTCTTTTACTGTGAATGTGCAGAAAAAATAGAGTGGATAACATTTGAGATTTTATGACTTTTTTTCCGTTTGACCAGATTAATGTTTTTCTAATGTATAAGGTGTGTTAGATGTATTCATAATTCAAAACCTCTGAACACAATATGCAAAAAATGTATTTAATAGTTACAAAAATCACAACCAAGTATACCATTATTTTGCAATAGAATCAGAGATAAAGCAGAACAGTTTTATTGTTGCATTTTGTATGGGTATCGGTGTGGGATGTTGTGTTTATGTTTGAGATAAGCTCTATAGAGTAAAGTTTGTGAGACTTATGATTTGGCGGGTATTGATAGTGACAGTGGTGGTGCAGGAGTTGTTGGTCAGTATGTAGGTATAAATTATAGGATGTCTGGTGCAGGTGTTAATGTAGGGCACCGAAGGAGGAGGAATGTAGGTTAAGAAGTAAGAGAGACTTAAAGAGAAGGCAGTGGCGTGTTTCCTATTGGTGGATTAAAAGCAATGGTCTCCAACTAATCAATCACATGTTATTAGTAGCTCGCAGACTGCCATTGAGTAGCTCGCATATGATAATTGCCTGTCAACAAGCTTGAGAATATACAGGTGCCCACCTGATAACACAGCTATTTAAAACACAGCTCCCGTTCCTATGATTCACTCAGACGCTGACAGTGCTTGAGGATGCAGACTACCCTTTTCTGAAAATAATTTCTTCTTTTTCTACTTCTTTCTAGCCTCTTTTTACATGTCTTTCTGTTTTCCTTGCTTTTATGTCTCTCTTTCATTTCTCAATGTATTTTATTCTCTCTTTCTTGCTGTCCTCTTTCTTTATTTTTCCCTCTTTCTCGCTTCCCCCTATTTGTTTACACTATCTCTTTCCTTCCCTCCTTTGTTGTGCATTCTTTTTCAGTTCTCTTTCTTTTTTTCTTATTGGCTTACTATTCTTCTTGATATTTTTCTTTCTTTTTTCTCATTTCAACCTCTTTTTTTAATTTTTCCACCATTTTCCCGTTCTTTGTTTCTTTCTTACTATTTCTGTCTTCTCTTTTTCAATCTTGTGTCTCTCAGTAATTCTTTCCTTTGTTGTTTCATTTTTTCTTTTTCCTCCAATTTCTGCTTTTCTCCGTTTATTATTCTTTCTTCTACTCTTACTTAATTTCCCTCCTTCTCTCCTTCTTTTCTTTTGTCCTATCTCGATCTTTCTCAATGTCTTTCTTTCTCTGATTGTTTCCTTCTCTCCCTTCTTTTGTTCAGTCTTATCTGTTTTCTCTGCCTTCATCTTCCCTCCTCTGTTATTCTTTTTCTGTATTTCTCCTTTTGGTGTTATTATTTATTGTTCATTTTCTTTCTTTTTCCCCTTTCTTCATCCACAATGATCTTTTCTTAATTCCACCTCTGACCTGATTTTCTCCCTTCTTTTTTCTTCTACTTTCTTTCTCTTAATTTTTTTTCTTTCTTTCCTTTCATTGTTTTCTCGCTGTCTTTTTCTTTCTCTCACCTTCATCCTTTATTCTTTCTCTGTTGTGCTCTTCATTCTTTCGCCTACTCCTTTTTTACCATGCCTTCTTTCTTCCTGTCTTTTCATTCATTCCTTTCGTAGTTTGTTTCTTCGTCTTTCATGTCTTCTTAATTGCTTTCTTCCTACATTTCTTGCATTTGACTCTTTTCTCTGGGTATTTTGTCCTCGTTGTTTTTTTCCTTTATTTTGTTATTTATTTTCCTATATTTCTCTACCTCTTTCTTTCTTTCTTTCTTTCTTTCTTTCTTCCTTTCTTTCTGTTTTACTTTCCTGATTTCTTTCTTTATTCTGTCATTCTTTCTTTTAGTTTTATTTATCTTCTCTCTTTTGCTTGTCTCTCTTTCTCTCTCTTTAGGTGTTTCAAGAGCAAAGGGACAACACTGATCCTCAGTAACCCCAATTGTAAACCTTTGCGTTACAGCTCTTGTTCTATTAATACTTTATGCTCCCTGTATCTGGAATGGAGAACTTAAGGGTACTCTAGGGGCAGTGTTTAAGTTATTTGGCCTCTGTGTGCATTTATCAAATTCCGATATTGGACAGTAGCTCAGGAAAGGTTTGAGACTCCTGATTTAGTATTAAATCTGTTTATTGGTGACTTTTGAGCACAATAGACAAAATAGCAAACGCCTACAACCCAGCGGGCTGGCTCAGCATAGTAATTCCGTATATGCAATTCAAAGCCTATTGTGGTACAACAAGTGTTAAACACAGCAAGCCGCCTACAACCTCGAGGGGCCAGCCGCGTTGCTAAATCAGACCGTCATGACAGAATAAGCAATGTGTCCAAGTGGCCTTGTCTTTAGAGACAGAAAGCTAATAAATCAGAAAAGTGAAGAAAAATAGAACCCCCCCACCCCACCCTGCCCGAACCCCAACTCAAACATCTTCCCCTCTTTCCCTCCCTCCCCCCCCCAGGTCCAGGTCCGAGTCGTCCCACGTACAGAGTAAGCCTCCTCCCCACTCAACATCCCTCAGTTTGGGACAGACGCAAAATACGCAAGTACCTAGGGCATGTGACTTCTCTGAATTCCGTGGCTAAAAGGGACAGGAATGGTTGCCACAGGTCCACGTATTTCGCACCGTCCCCCGCTTTGATCAAGGACAGTTTTTCCATGCCCAGCACTGCCCATAATCGAAACAGCCAGCCCTGAAGGGAAGGAGTGTGTGTGGTGCGCCAGAGGGATAAGATGTTTTGCAATGCCGATTCAATAGCGATGGTGATCAATCTGCCCCTGCGTGACCGTAACGGGTAGGTAACAGGGTTTGGGAGGCGTAGTAGAACATAGGAGGGGAATCGCGGGATTTCAGTGTCGAAGTGGGCATCAACCTCATCCAAGACTCACTTCCAATAACCCCGGAGGTGCACACAGTCCCAGAGGAGATGTACCAAGGAACCCGTTTCCCCACAGCCGCGCCAGCATGTTGCGTCCCTACTGAGATCCATCTCATGTAACCTCTCTGGGATGTAGTACCAATATGTTGCTATCTTGGTGAGTGTGTCTGTTGAGCCAATGTGGTAGGCGGAGTGTCGCGCGCCATAATATATATCATCCCATTCTTTAGAGCTGAGTGTGCGTCCTAACTCTTTTTCCCATCGGACCCTAACCGAGTTATAGACGTGGGAGTAGCGATCCAACAACATGCGGTAGAGGTCAGAGATGAGATGCTTATCTGTTTTCCTCGTGATCAACCAATATTTATAAGGCCGCAACTGCCTGTCCGCTGCCTCCCGTACCTGACCGGTAAGAGCCCAGTGCCACACTTGTAAATACCTAAGGCGTTCCGACTCCGGCAGCCCATAGTCTTGCTTGAGCGATTCGAAGGGAATAATCCCGTCACCCGTGTACATGTGGAACAGAGACCTGCATCCCGCCGGGCGCCACCTCTCGTAAGCAACGACGTCCCGTCCGGGAGTGAAATCAGGATTCTCCAACAAAGGTGTAAGCGGGGATGGAAAGGTGGTTAGGTCATGTTTCAAATTGGTGCTATCCCACACCTCCAGAGGTACCCTCGTGATGTGGGAAGTGTAAAGATTAGGGCACTTCCTGGAGTGGACAGCCCGCTATGACCTGATCTTGGAAAAGCCAGTGTTGACTCCCATCTGCTCCATTCGACTAAGGTTCTCAGTTGGGTTGCCTGATAGTACAAGAGGAGGTCCGGTAGACCCACACCTCCCTTCTCGGGAGGTAGCGTTGCCACTCTAAGTTTCATCCTAGGCTTCCTGCCGTTCCAAATGAATTGTGCCAGTTCGGTTTGCGTCTGGCGGAGACAACCATCTGGTGGGCGGAGAGGGACAGCTCGGAATAAATAAAGAATCTGCGGCAGGATCGTCATTTTGACGGCGGCCACCTTTGTAGTGTAGTTCCTATTATCCCAATAGGCTCTGCGCATTGGAATAATACCTTCAATAGTATAGGCCTAGACCAGACGTTAACTAGGTCTTCTACTGTCGATATTAGACTTAAAGTTTTGGGTTTGCCAGCTAGCTCAGAGTTCACTAGAAACTTTCTCGAATAGGCAAGGAGGAGTTGAACCTCCCTGGATAGACAAGAAGGGATTTAGTTTCTGACAACCATAGAACATGACAACTTTGCTCTCCCCTAATCAAGAGTGTATCTCTAGAGTCGTGTGAAAACAAAAGACGACTTATTTTACTCAGTCAGTACGTGCATTCTTAGTTTCACCAGATTGTAGAGAAAAGGAAGAGACGGGCGTGTTCAATAAAAGATGTTATTTATTGATCAGTCTCTTTTCTCATACAAGAGAAATGGATCGATATTATTGCAATACTTATGGTTAAGTAAAGTGCATACATTAAAAGCAGAAGTATAAAATAATACTGTAAAAACATTGATATGGTTTATAAGCCATATGATGGTTTAAAATGAATAAAATAGATACATACACATATACATTTGACTAATCGTACTCAACTGGTGTTTCTAACTACGCCTACCCCAATGTACCTGACCTAAGCCTAATACGTGGGCGGGAATAGAAAGTAGCAGTTTAAGTTAAGTTTGTTTTGCCAAGTGACTGACTCAAGAATTCTCTGCGAGGGGTTATTCAGTTCTGTACCTGGAATTTAGGATGAATGAGGGATGGTATCTCTCGTCTCTGGTCTCGATATTCCAGGCTGCCTGCGAGGGCTACACGGAAGCGCCGGAGCTGGATTTCTCGGCAGGAGAAAGCAGCGTCTCGTTCTCAGCGCGTCAGGAAGGCGGGGCTGCGCCAGCGGGGTCTGCTCTGCTCTGGGCTTCGGCAAGTCTGGCTGCTCCGATCTCGTCACCACCGCGTGTGTTTGCATAGGGCAATATCGGTAATATTTATACCTTTAAGGTGCCGAGATTGACGTAAGGATGGACATAGATACGTCAATAAGGATGTCATACGACCTGGTCGTTAGCACATTCTTTTGCTGAAGTTCTCGATGAAATCAAAACAATGGCCGCAGGGTATTTCCCAGGTTGTCATAGGTTTGATTTGTTTTGAGAACTCCGTATGCCTTATCAGGGGCTGGAGGAATATCGCTTGTCTAATTAGATGGCAAGCGTTATGACCTAATCAGATAACACGTTCCTGTGCCGTAGTGTGGCTTAATCAGATAACGGTTTCTGCATCATGGGGGTTTTCTGCATCATGGGATGGCTGCTAGTTAACTTGTTAACCAGAATAGGGTCAGGAATAGGGGGATCGATACAGAACCTATAGGAATACATCACACCCACTCCACGCTAACTATGGACATATTTACGAATCTAGGCATAGTAAAACATACTGTAGAGTATTGTGTATACCTTACCACCCCAAAATACATAAATGCATTTTGAAATTATCTAATATACGGAAAAAGGCAGTCACATGTATTATATGCACTCAAGCTGTAGAATAATGCTAAAGTAATCACGCATATCTATACAATATCACTAATTTGTATATGAGAATTTACACATGAAATGGCTCTTAATACAGAAAAAAGGTTCGAGACCATTTCATCACAGAATAAAATATTTATGAACATACCAGCGGGCCGCTAATGTCTATAAAGTATCTAAAAATAGAAATTTTAGTTCTCTAAGAATAGTTCTTACTTTAAGCAGAAGATAAGTGTCCCGAAAAATTCGTAAAAATATTTTGGGGCTGCTGAAAAAAATTGCTGTCCGTGAACTGGAGGGAAAATTGTTCATGTGACTTTATTATTAAAGTTGAAGACCAAATTCAGGGAACGCCGTGTGCTAGCTTGCTCAAAAGTCTCTATTTCTGCTCTGGTGAGAACATCATATCATTTAGACTGTCGAAAAAGCTGTCAACAGCTTCCTGGGAGAGTTCCACTAACTCGGAAAAAGGTGTAACCATGCATTCGTGAGCATGATTGTCTCCATTGACGTTTTGATTAGTATTGCTGACAGAAGGTCGTACCTGATCGATGCTGCTTTCATCTTGAACTTCACTACCCCTTAATCGTAGTGGTGAAGTTTCCACGAATGCCGTCATCAGGATTGGTAGCCTTTGAGGGCAGCACAAAGCATGAGCCTTTATTGGACTCAACAATGTTTCTGCATCCATTGGCGCATCCGATTGTAGCGTCAGACAGGTGTCTAACACGCATTCTTCTCCGCATAGCAAGCACCTTAATACAGGTAAAACACATCGATGCCACATTGGTCGAAATGATAGAAACCAAGTCATGTTCAGGTCTCTAAGCCGGGATAGTCCCAGGATTTTTGATATCCGGTCCCGGTATCCAATGGCTCGGATTGTTTCTTCCCTTGTCGCAGGTGTTTTGTCTGTGACACGGTTTGCCATAACGAAATATTAGGACCAAGAATAGGATTCCTGCAATTAGTCCCAAAATGAGGGGAAGTCCGCCAAAAATCGAATGGACGAAATCTGGAAAAATACCCAGTATGGCTTTGAATGGTGTTAATGCCATTGAAAATACTGTCTTAAATACTTTTGAGACTCCACTGGTATCAGAAATATTTAGGATTTCATTCAGGATTTCTGCGAAATGTATGGGGGAATTAGTTGATAACAAAGAGTGAATCTCTGCAGTCGTCCTTGCGAGTTGGAGATCATACGTTTCTTTTGATGACGTGAGCCTGGTCGGCGTCTGAAGAAGCACTGTTTTCATTCTGCTTAAAGTATCTATTCGAATAGAAGTAATTTTCAAGTTGGGCCATGCCCTTGCCTCCCTGTCTGGAAAGGAGCTGGGGAACAATGAGTGTCCACAGCACTTGACCTTCGCAGTCGTAGTTACGAGATAAGGAGTCCCGGGCATAAGACTACAACATCTGCGATCTACAATTAGAACGTAACTCCCATTATAGAGTCTTTGAAAGAATGGTTCTATCTCTGTTGCAGGTGCGCCTAGCTGGTGACATGAAAGGTTATATGAATTCCCTTCACAGGCTCCATGCAAACTAATTCCATTACACAGAAGTGTACCGCTTAGTGACATTGCACAATTATTGCCACTAAGAAACACTTTCTGTCCTTTATTACTGACACATGCATGTGAATAGGGCAAGTTCCATGTTGTTTTAATGTACCCTTTTCCCAATTTTTCGTACATGCCAGCCTGTATATATTTTTGGCAGTATTGAAACCTGAAGGTTGAAATTGGAATATTAATTATCCCATGTATTATCCATTCACTGACAGGTCGTTCTGACATTGTCACTGGTAATCTTTCGAGTTTCTCAATGCTCAGGATTGTATAATCAGCACCCTTCTGTGCCATACTGATTTGTTTATCAGTAAGGTTAAAGATATTGAATAGTGACGTTGTGTTGATTAAACGCCAAGGCACATAGCCTGAACGCAGATTTTGTAACGTCCAGCCAAGTTGTACAATAGAACGCAATTGAGACTGACCGTGTTGTAACAACAGTAAGTCTTGCGATATTATGTCGATTGCTGAAGACACAATGCTGTCCAGAGAAAAAATTCTGGAGGACAGAGTCATTAACCCATTGTCCACTACAGAAAGTGATTTTTCCAAATTAATACGGTCAATTTCCCGTATACTTTCTGCTGTTTCAATTTGAGTCACCTTCCAGGCCTCGTTGTAAGCTGCATATACAGAGGCTGCTATGAAACGTTTTTGATGCTGTTTGCGCGGTCCCATAATGAAATCACGCAAGTCAGCACCATCAGTAAGTAAAGTTAGGTGTTGCTTAATTTCTGCCAGTGTGGAAGTTTGTAGCCATTGAAGGCATAATTTGCCCACACTGTAGGTGGTTATTATCCCTGGGTGTTGTCTTTGGGAATATCTAGGGTCTGGCCTGGTCAATTTGAACCCCTGTGTTTTGTTCAGGAATCTGTCTTGACAGTTATTAGTATCTGTGGGCCAGATCAACCACTGTTTCCAATCAGGATGTGTTCTGTTTTGGTTTACTACATAGTTTACGTCTATCTCTTCATCTGTAGAGCTATTGCTGTTCATTGTTGGCTTTGGAATAGACGGTTTATTTAAGTCTTTGATTTTGGCTAGGCCAAGACAGGTAGTTTGTTGAACAGTGTCATTTAAAAATATAATTTGTTCTGGGATCATGCAGGCTCTAAAAAAAGATTCTATACCTTGTACTTGCCATTCTTTTGTACCCCAAACACTTTTTACTTCAACATTTTTGTCCCAATAATCAAAACCAAAAGTATTCATTTGTTCAAAAAATGAGTCTGAATATATCAATTTCGTGTTTGTTATCATGGTCTTTGTCCCTGTCTTATTTGACAATTTGAAATAAAATGTTTCAGCATTACTTGTGTTGAATCCTGAAAAGTATGAATATTTGTCATAAAAGGTTCTTGAGCTTCCTTTTGGAGGAGTTGCACAATGTTCCCATTGATTATAATTTAAAACATTTCTAGGTTGTGCAGATTTATGTAAAAAATGGTTACCATAGTGGTTGTAACAGTACATACTATCATAATTTGTTGAACCCTGCAAATAATCATGTTTGGTAAATTTAGCAGACATCACTAAGTCAGACATCATATTATTTATACTTTCAAAGTCCCAATCATCAGCAAATGAGCTTGGTTTTACAAAGTCACTCAATGAGATCTTGATTTGGTGTGGATATTTCAGGATTTCAACCGGACCATAGATTTCGTAGTCAGTGTTGTCCCATGCTACCCCACCCGGTATAGGATTGGCTGTGAAGTTGACTGAAGAAAGTTCTCTTTTCTCGACGTGTGAAGATGTGTGTGGTTTGAGGATCAAGTTGATTTTCTGACTTGCTGTGTCCATTTTAGCATATTTTCCCTCAATGAAGCGTCCCAAAGTTAGTACCATGATGAGCCAAAGTATGAGGATAAATGCACCAAAACCCACCCAAAATTCAATCCATGGAGAAATCATATATGTTTCTTTCAGTTGTTTCAAAAGTTCTTTAGCTTTATCTTTAAAGGCTTTTGTTGATGGCTGTGTTTTTGATTCACTGAAGCCTTCAGAGGAATCATCGAAGTTTATGAAGTAGCCGGATGCAGTTCTGTCAATTGTTCCAATTGCTTCACGATTACTGTTTTTTGCATATTCGTTTGGTACTTCATTGTAGATTGGTGTGTCTCTGCTAAATGTTTTTATTTGGGTTTTCAGAGGTTTAAGTTCCATTGCTGCATAGTCCTTGTTGTTATTCTGTAGGCGTTTCGAATGTGATTAGCCTCTTTGTTAGGACCTCTGTATTGGTAGCAAACCTTGGTGTTCTGCTACTTATCGGGAGTCCACTTGGCCTACTATTTGTTATCGGCCACATGATTGTGGTTTTACCAGGTCGATTGATACAACTCGGTTCTCCTTTTTACCAGCAAGCGGCGGTAGTACAACTGATCTTGTCCCGTTGATAGACAAGACAGGAACTGCTTTTCTGTAAGAAGGCCCAAATTCCTTCTTTACCGCGATCTTTTCTCTGACTAGATCCCCGACTTTTGGAATCCAGACAGGTCTTGCTGGGACAGGTGGTGGTTCTTCAGTGGTTGTTGGCTGTTGTTTCAACTTTATGTTGCTCAGGTCTTTTCTTGTTTCGTTTAAGTCCTGTAAAATAGCCAAACGGTCTTTGATATCAAAGCTTTTTTCCTTCACCACTGAAGTCTGACTGTCGAGATCTAAGACTAACATCCTAGTTCCAAACAATAATTCGTACGGACTGAATCCCTTCAGAGAATTTCTTGGCAGGTTATTTAGACTACGTTGGACACTTATTAGATGTTTGACCCACCCAGCTCCCGAACCTAATATCCTTTCCGTTATAGATTGCTTTCTGCCTTGGTTTTTTCTTTACACCATCCCGTATCCCTCAGGAAGGAAGTGAGAAGAATCCCGCTGTGCTATGCTCATTTGGCCATGTTTCCCCACAGGCTTGAGGGCTAATGTGAAAACATTGGTCAAACGTAGCATGTTCCTAGCGTATATGCCATTTAGACTCGCTAATCTTTGTATAACAGTCCAGACGTCAGCCGAGTGCTGAGGATCTACATTATAAGTGGAAACTAGCCTGTATATGTTAATCGGACGCTTTGCTTTTTACTGTTGATTTTTTCTGGAGTGAAACGCCACGGTAGTATACCGTTTCTCTCGCCACTGCGATCCCTGTTGCAGTTCGGGCATTTTTTTACAAAAATGTGATGCTGCAGGCTCATGCCTGGCCACCAGTACCTTGATTGTAATTCTTCCAGAGAATCCTTTAGTTTGAGGTGTGAGAGACCCTCACCCATATGTGCGTCTGCAATTAACAACGTTCTCCTGTCCATGTTTGGAATCACTCTATCCCCCACTCCAGGGATTCGAGCAAAAGGGACGGAGTTTGCATCGATTATGTATGTATAATTGAGTGGATAATTGATCGGTAGCGCTGAGCAGTCGCCTTTTGATGACGTTCTCACCGCCAGCACTGTTTCACCGTCAATGTATTTTATTGTACGCTTTTTTCTGACTACGGAAGCCGATTTAGTTGCTGCCGCTGTGGCTGCCTCAGCCAATGAATTCCCTGCAACGTGAACGCCATCACGCTGATGACTCAGTGAGTGTGTCACATGAGTCTTTGGTAGTTCTTTTTGTAACAGAACTATTTGTTCCCAAAGCAGTTTTTGCTTTATTGTTGCACCTGTGTCATCTTTGTAACCGTTTTGAATCCATGTCTGCAAATCCTTGTTATATGATTTGACGCAGTAATATGAATCGGACACTATAAGTGTCGGGAATTCGCGATCCGCATTATCTAGCGCCATTTTCAATGCTAATATTTCAGTCTGTTGTTCTGAATTAGTTTCTACTGAGTGTGTTTTTGTTAATAGAGGTCTTAGTTTACCTCCGCGCCACACTTCTTTTGTAATCTCACATGTGGGGTTGTATGCTTGTTCTCCCCAAACGGAGGGTTGAGCATGTCCGTCTGTATAGATTACACAAGCGTATTGTCGTAAGGGCAGAATGTCGATTGGCAGAGGGAATGTTCTTTCATATTCTAGATTTTTTAATTCTTTTAATTCTGGATCAAAATAGTAGTATACTTTGTCCGTTGTAATTGAATTCACCCATTGTATCCATTCCGGATTCAATGTTGTTGTTGGTAAATTACATGGTGTTTTTAATGCCTCAAAGGCTGGTTCTGCTGTTCTGACCGTGATATGTCTACCGTCAGCTTTATCTTTTTCTCTAGCTATTGCGGTTTGAACTGCATGAACAATGTTTTCTTTAATACTGAACTTCTTTTCAGCTTCTGTGTACAAGTGTGATTTGAATGCAATTGGTACCTTTTCTCCCTCATTAGAGGTCAGGTATGTGAATCCGCATCTTCCTGGGATGACTCGAATCACAAGATTGCGTGTGTTATCACGTGTTTCTAATTTTGTCTTAATTAACATGTCTGTTTGTAAGGATCTCAGAATTTCTGTGTGTATTTGAGTCCAATTGGTTCTTTTAAAATCTGGTTTTATTAGATCATTAAGGGGTTTGACCCTTTCTGCGTAATTTGCAATGTATGTTCTTCCGAAATTTAGGAAGCCTAGAATTGACTGTAGGTTTTTTAGTGTTCTAGGGGCTTGGAGTACGGCACATTTCTCTAGGAAATTGTCGGCCAGGCTTTTGCCTTCACTTGATAATTCATATCCTAAGAACAGGACTGTCAGATGGGCAATTCTGGATTTTTTAAAGTTGAATTTGTAACCCTCTGCTGCGAACCCAAGTATTATGGTGTTCACTCTCTTCAAGTGAGTATCCAAGTCATCATCTGTTAGGTATATGTCGTCGACATAAGATAATGCTTCGTCATCATATGTTTGTAGTAATTCTGTTACTCTCGCTGAGAATACTCCCGGGATGTTCTTGTACCCCTGGGCTAACCGACAGAATTGTTTTTGAGTGCCATTTATTGAGAACGCAGACAAATATCTGCTCTCTGGTGCTATGTTTTGACAAAAGAATCCATTAGAGATGTCTAATGTTGTTTTGTATTTTTTGCGCACTATGTTATTCATTAGTGCAGCACTATGCGAGTTTTGCACTGCAAAAGTTTTGCAACATGAGTTAAGGTGTCGGTAATCCAAAACTAGACGATATGAATTGTCTGGTTTGGAGACCGGAAACAAAGGGTTGTTCATTTGTGAGGTGCAAGTTTCAATCACCCCCTGGTATTCTAATTGATCTAGTATTTCTTTTACCTGTTTTTTAGCTTCTTGCTTAATTGGGTACTGTCTTTGTGCAGTAGGTTGTGATTTTAACTGGATTTTGTGAGGAGGAGAGTCCTCATCCCATCCTACGTGATTTTTATATAAAGCAGGAGCTTGAGCTACTGCCCACTTTCTAGCAAGTGTGTATTTTTTATGAATTGGGATATGATTTGAGAAGGCAGGCATAATTATTTCTTCGCCATGAGGGCAGTCCCTGACAAACTCTGGTGGCCAGTCTTTTTCAGCTAGAAGGATGTCATAGCCCTTGGAGAGATTATCCCAAAATAGTCCCCTTATTTTTCTAGTCTTATTCCCCTCTATACGTAATGTTATTTCATATATTTTGTGAGGTTTGCTAACTCTGGTGTCTGCAGTTTCCACTTGAAGATATTCATTCGTGTCCACTGTCTCCAGATGATTCATAAGGACTTTGCGAGCTATGCTCACTTCTGCTGCGCTGTCTAGCATTGTCTGAGCCCATTCTCCGTTTTTCAGTTGTGTCCTCAGTATTCTCGGCATTGTTAACTATTTTAATGCTGGCTACCTTCTTTTTTGGAAATTGTAATTTCTTTTTTAGATGAGCAGGTTCCTTGTCTTTGGACTTGGCGTGCTCTTCTCTTTGTTCTGATCGTCCTCTTCTTTCCGATTTCTGCGAGGAAGTCTGAAAATATTGAGAGGGACGTGTATCAATGTCTTGATATCTATCAGGCTTCTTTATATTATCCCTATTTCTAAGGTTGTATTTTTTCCCAGAGGGCTCCCTTTGGGGAGACCTGTGTCCTTGGTTTGGAGATTTTTCTCTCCACCGAGGAGACCTTCCTCTGGACTGGAATTTCTTTTCTTTAGGATTGGATTGTTTGTTTCCATCCCAGCTCTTTTTTTGTGATGTTGAATTATTATTAAAAAATATTTTTTCAGGACTTTCAATCAGTTGGGGTTTTACTGGTATTCCACCTAGACTATCTCTACCTAGTTCCTAATAGGATTTTTCTATAATTCTGGCAATTTCAGCTGGTTGGTCTGCTATATCTGTTTCTTTTAACCTCTGGCGGATTGCCACGTTTGCTGCTTCTCCCTTTATGTTGGCTAATAATATAGCCGAGACCTGCTTGAAGTCTTTTAGTAATTTCATACCAAGAGTTAAAGCGAGTTCTGGACCGTATTCATCTTGAATTTGTTTTAGCACATCTGGTATTACCGAAATGGATGGAACACCATGTGTTTTTGTGTAAATGGAAGCAAAGACTGTACCCCAAGTGTCACAGTCCTCCACGTTTGGTGCGATTCCCATTGGAAGACAGATAGTCAGAATCCTGTGTTTTTCTAACGGGGTGATGTCTGGAAACACCGCCTCTATTTGGGTGATTTTTTGTGCTAACCAGAATGGTATTTGTTCCCGTTTAGCTGGTACTTTACCTAGGCAGGACTGTATGTTCTGTGGTGTAATTTTATTTGTGTTCCCCTGATGAGGGGTCAGCTGTGGAATTTTAATTGCAGGTTGGATTGTTGAAGTCCGCATTACATATTGGACTAATTGTCTATGTATTTTTATTAATTGTTTTAGTTGTACTAAAAGATCTACTGCAGACATTCTTTCGAAGTATGGATGTGGTGTGTATCCGGCTAGGACCGGCCACGTTGCTCCTGGTCTACCTAAAGGACCGAGCCTGGTGATGTGATTATTATGTTTTAGGGCGCCATTAAACAAGAGCAGGTGCTCTTGAAATTTGAGTGGTACTTCCACCTCCTCGAAAGGAATGTACTCATTAGGAGGTTCCTCTGTTTTGTAATAGTGGAAGTGCTTTGTTACAGCGTTTGCTGCTGGAAAGTGTATCCATGAATAGAATACCTCTGTCTGCCGATATTCGTGTGCCTCTATTACGAATATGACTGTGCCACCTCTAGATGTCAGTCCATTTTCTATAAGTTTTAAGGTTATAGATTTCCTTGTGTTGACCGGGATGATTATTATATCCGGGTCTGCTTCCTGCAGTGTATTATCAGCTGCTGCGAGTTCAGCTGCTATTCTAACTGTCTCTCTTTCATCATCACTGTCTACCATTTTTCCGACAGGAAGGTTATTCTGTTTGTTTGCAGATCAGGTTCTTATGGAAACAAAGATTAGATGCACAATATTTTGGAACAGTGTATCCTTCAACGTTGACTAAACCAACAACCATACATAGGAGTTTCCTCCTGCGAGGTCTGGCGGATATGACCTTTCACCCACTCCAGACGTCTTTGGAGTATTATGGGAAAAAGGGGTCTGAGTGAAAAAGCACGACTGAGTTACTCTAAATGTCTTGCGTTAGTTTTATCGCCTATCCAAACGAGTTGGGCGCCATGTAGTGTAGTTCCTATTATCCCAATAGGCTCTGCGCATTGGAATAATACCTTCAATAGTATAGGCCTAGACCAGACGTTAACTAGGTCTTCTACTGTCGATATTAGACTTAAAGTTTTGGGTTTGCCAGCTAGCTCAGAGTTCACTAGAAACTTTCTCGAATAGGCAAGGAGGAGTTGAACCTCCCTGGATAGACAAGAAGGGATTTAGTTTCTGACAACCATAGAACATGACAACTTTGCTCTCCCCTAATCAAGAGTGTATCTCTAGAGTCGTGTGAAAACAAAAGACGACTTATTTTACTCAGTCAGTACGTGCATTCTTAGTTTCACCAGATTGTAGAGAAAAGGAAGAGACGGGCGTGTTCAATAAAAGATGTTATTTATTGATCAGTCTCTTTTCTCATACAAGAGAAATGGATCGATATTATTGCAATACTTATGGTTAAGTAAAGTGCATACATTAAAAGCAGAAGTATAAAATAATACTGTAAAAACATTGATATGGTTTCTAAGCTGTTAGAACCTGGGGTAGCCTGGCCTAGGGCAAGACATACATTTCAGAGGCACAGTGTTAAAGTTGCAGACCACTCAACAGTAAAACCACGCAATATCACACAAAAATAACGCTACACCAAAATGTGGAAAAATAAGTACTGCTTTATAAAAATAATATACTCTTTGTTTTCAAAATATACAGCTTAGGACATTTCAAGATACCTTAGAATCAGCAATTATACCTTTTAAACTACTAAGCAATTTCAATTAGTTTCTTCAGTACATTACATTTAGTTGTCTTCAAATCAGAAATTCCACTTCCAGAGATGTTAACCTGTTTCAATAATACAGTACACTTGTCAATAAATTAATAATAGCACTTCAGACTTTCTATCTCAAATCAGTGACCAACATCAATTGTGCATTTCATCAGACTTCAGAACCAATTTCAAATGGTTACTATACTGTGCACAATACCAGTCTCCCTCAGCACCAACCTCCCTCACTGCTGACAATTGTGAAGGTGCTTTTCCCAGCAGAGCCACGTATCAGTTACACCTCTCATGAACTAACCGAGGTAACCCCACCCTCTGGAAGGGATTCTTTATTCCCCTACTCGTGCAGTCTTACTCCCCTCCCTTCGAGTACCTCTCCTTACTTGCAGGCAGGTTCTTGTGGTGTCAGTGCAAAGGGGAAAATCCACTTATCAGGGGACAGGGGACTCAGCGCTGAACAAGCTCATGTGGTGCCCCTCTCTCCTCTCTCCCGCTAGCGCTGGCTTCTCTGGTTGCGCTTCAGCGGGGAAAAGAGATCTCAGAGGACTGTAGGCCGCCGGATTCCTCTGTACCCCCTCCCGCTCGCGCCAGCCTCACAGTGGGCGCTCGAGCCGGGGAAAGGGATTCTCGCCGGTCTCCGCCGCCGAGAGAAACCTTCGGCGCTCCTCCTCAGTTACTCCTCGCTGGGGCTGAGGGTTGCGCTAATCACCTGGGCATGCGCGAGGCACACACAGGATACTCCGCCTCACAGCTCGCCTCCGCTTCCGCTTTTTCCCGCGCAGGCTCCACAGTCAAGACGCTGCTTCCTCCGGGCCCGCTTTCTTTTGTGCCCCTCCTTCCTGGGATATCGACAACAGACGGGGCATGCGCGAAGGCGCCTTCACTTCCTCCTCAACCGGGTCGCTGCAGGCAACGCGTCTAAAACGCGGAAGGCGCCCCAGGGGTCCCGGCCAAGGTGGCGCTGCCTCAATGAAACTGGCACCCTTCTCCTCCAAAGCGCCTCAGACACAATCCGGCGCCGATCTCTCCTGGCCACTGCTCCACAGCAGGTGAGAGGTGACTCCCTGTGGGATGATTGAATGAGGGAACAGGCGCTGAATCTAGGGCTGACTGGAATTGAGGGCCAAATTAAAGGGGGAGGGCCACAAGATCTAACCCTTCCCTGAGTAAGGAAATCACAGCAGAATTCCCTTCACTGGGCAGAGGACTGCGCTCCGCAGCGCTGCAGTCTCCTTCTCCTCAAGACTTCCCCTATATGGTTTAGACAAGGGGCAAGCTAGGCGCCCAGGGTCTCCAGTAACCCTTAACAGCGGGGTCAGGACATTAACCCAAAAGGGGATAGTGAGGTGATTCAGTCAGGCAGCTTCCCTATCCAGGAGGTCAACCCTAAGTCTAGCCTCTTCCCACCCTTAGCTACAGCCTGTCCTCCAGCTGACTCTCTCAGGTAGACAAAATGGCTGCCCGCATTCCGCCTTTTATAGGCTGCCCTTCAGTGGTCCAGAATGGACCAGAAGGTTCTGGAATGCCCTATGCTGGTCTATGGGTGAGTTCTGGACTTGGCAGTTAGGGCAGTTGGTAGCCACCATTTTGTGGCTCCAACTTTTCCCTGTCAGAACAGGCCTCTGGGCCTGAGGTAAAAGATTATGGGGGGAAAAAGAACACCTATCCCCTTGACCAACACCTATAAAAAGTAGTAGACACAAAAATATTAAGGGTATGAGGGGCAAAAAGGGGACAAAATAAATAATAATGAGGAGGGACTGCGCAAAAAATCCAGACAGGTCTAACATAAGCCATATGATGGTTTAAAATGAATAAAATAGATACATACACATATACATTTGACTAATCGTACTCAACTGGTGTTTCTAACTACGCCTACCCCAATGTACCTGACCTAAGCCTAATACGTGGGCGGGAATAGAAAGTAGCAGTTTAAGTTAAGTTTGTTTTGCCAAGTGACTGACTCAAGAATTCTCTGCGAGGGGTTATTCAGTTCTGTACCTGGAATTTAGGATGAATGAGGGATGGTATCTCTCGTCTCCGGTCTTGATATTCCAGGCTGCCTGCGAGGGCTACCCGGAAGCGCCGGAGCTGGATTTCTCGGCAGGAGAAAGCAGCGTCTCGTTCTCAGCGCGTCAGGAAGGCGGGGCTGCGCCAGCGGGGTCTGCTCGGCTCTGGGCTTCGGCAAGTCTGGCTGCTCCGATCTCGTCACCACCGCGTGTGTTTGCATAGGGCAATATCGGTAATATTTATACCTTTAAGGTGCCGAGATTGACGTCAGGATGGACATAGATACGTCAATAAGGATGTCATACGACCTGGTCCTTAGCACATTCTTTTGCTGAAGTTCTCGATGAAATCAAAACAATGGCCGCAGGGTTTTTCCCAGGTTGTCATAGGTTTGATTTGTTTTGAGAACTCCGTATGCCTTATCAGGGGCTGGAGGAATATTGCTTGTCTAATTAGATGGCAAGCGTTATGACCTAATCAGATAACACGTTCCTGTGCCGTAGTGTGGCTTAATCAGATAACAGTTTCTGCATCATGGGGGTTTTCTGCATCATGGGATGGCTGCTAGTTAACTTGTTAACCAGAATAGGGTCAGGAATAGGGGGATCGATACAGAACCTATAGGAATACATCACACCTTACCTAACCAGGATAGTGGCAAATGCTTCCACCGATTTAGCTCCCTGTGGATAAGAAGGCTCAGCCGCGCATAGTTGACCTGAACTGTGTCCTGTAGTGTGGGGCCGAGGTGGATTCCCAGGCAAGGGACAGTAGACTGCGTCCAGTGAAATGGAAAACTATTCTGCAGGTGGGATCGGGTGTGTGCCTCTAGAGAAAGATCCAGGGCCTCCGACTTAGCCATATTAACCTTAAATCCCGACACCCTAGAGAAGGCGTCAAGACCATCCACGCATGCAGGTAGGGAGGTAGCCGGGGAGGAGAGGGACAAAAGGATGTCGTCGGCATATAGACTGATGGTGTGTGTGTAGGGCCCCGATCTTAATACCATGCACCTCCGGTTTAATCCAAATCGACTGTGCCAGCGGTTCCATGTACAAGGCGAAGAGCAGGGGCGACAGTGGGCACCCCTGCCTCGTGCCACACTCGATGGGAAAGCGAGGCGATGAGTGTCCATTAACCCTGACTGTCGCCGTGGGAAGAGAGTAGCAATAAAGGGCCCACGTACGAAATTTGTCGCCCAGCCCTGCCTTCACCAGCACCTGCTCTAGGTAAGGCCAATGAACTCGATCAAACGCCTTCTCGGCGTCTATTGCTAGAAACATATACTCTCCTGTCGTCCTCGTGGCCTTTTCTATGAGATGCAGCGCCCCCGTTTCGTGTTGTACACCGTTTGGCACTCCGGGATGAAACCTGCCTGGTCAGGATCAATCAGGCTTGGCATGAGAGGCGCGAGCCGCGTCGCTAGAATACTAGTGTAGATCTTAAGGTCCACATTGAGTAGGGAAATAGGTCGGTAGGCCTCACAACGTGAAAGGTCCTTTCCAGGCTTGGGAATGACGGAGATGGTTGCGTCTAGAAGATCCCCCGGGATCGATCCCGGGTCAGCAAAGGAATTAAATAGAGCGGTCAGCAGCGGCACGACCTGCGCACAAAACGTTTTGTAAAAAATGGCGGAAAAAACGTCCGGGCCAGGGGCCTTGGCCAGTTTAAGGCGAGAAATAGCCGCAATGACCTCTTCCGGGCGATAGGCCGGTCTAATGACTCTGCTGGCTCAGGGGTCAGGGATGGGAGGGAAATGGACTCCAAGAATCTCTCGCCTTCCGCTGGGTCCACGGAGGATCCCGCGTACAGAGATGTATAGAAGGTGCTAAAGGCCGCAGCTATGTCAGCGTCTTCGGTGACTACCTTCCTGTCTTGTGTGGAAATCTCCTGAACCGTATGCCGTTGCTGCACCTCCCTCAGTGCACGCCCCAGCAATCTTCCACACCGGTCACCCCCCGTGTAATATAGATGTCGCACCCTCACCGCCGCGTACTCAGCCCGATCTTGGTCGAGCGCCGCCAGTTGCTGCCGTGTCTGCCGTAGCTGTCTCCATATTCTTGGCGCCCCGTGCGCTGGTGCATGAGCTCAAGTTCGCGCATTTTCTGTGTCAATTCCTCTCGCTTGCGTGCTCGTTCCGCATTTTCAACTACCGAAACCGCAATCAATTCCCCACGGAGTACTGTCTTAAGCGCCGCCCAGCGAGTGTCCAAAGAGGTGTCTGTGGTGCTGTTGTGTGTTAAGTAATCTCTAATAGTCCCTTTAAGCGTATCAACCACTTCAGCCCGGTGCAGTAGTGTGTCGCGCAGTTTCCAGGAACGTGTTCTTCGGGCAATCAGGGGGAGGGCGAACACCGCCATCACTGGGGAATGGTCAGACAGGGACGCAGCCGCGATTTCAACCTCCGTGGCTAGCGCATGTAGAGGGGAGGAAACTAAAAAGTGATCGAGGTGTGCAGAGGTCTTGTGACCATTGGAGTAGTATGTATATCCCCTCTCACCCGGGTGAAAGCTGCGCCACAAATCCACCATACCCATGTCCCTTAGTCTAGTGAACCCCTCTACAGAGAGTGTACCGGCCTGCAAAGAGCGCTGCCCTGACCTGTCCTGCAAAGTGTCAATTACCAGATTCAAATCCCCACCCACCAGGACATGGCGGTCAGGCAATCCGGCAACCTCCGTAAGGGCTGTATGTAAGAACCTCTCTTGGCCTTCATTCAGGGCATAGATAGAGCATACCGAAAAAGTGGACCCCCTAGGGAGAATCTATAGGACAACAGCCGCCCCTTCATTTCCACCCCCTTCTGCAGCACCTTCCCCCTGAATCGTTGGGCCACTAGTATCGCCACACCGGCCGTCTTAGTGGGAGATGAGGAGTAGAATTGGTGCGGAAAGCAGCGAGACCGCATACTGGAGCAATCTTTCTGTAAAAGGTGGGTTTCCTGCAGCAGACAAATGCCTGCTTTGGATGCTTCCAGAAGGGAGAGTATCGCCTTCCGTTTCACCAGGTTGTTAAGTCCTCGCACATTCAGCATGAGGATCCTCAATTCAGTCAGGGGCATGGGACATTCTACAGGGAACTGGAGCCCCCCTAATTGCTGTGTCACTAGTTAGCCAAAGCCTCCCTGCTTGACGTTGTCTGCTGAGCAGGAAGTGTCGTAACTCACGTTCCCTACCTTTAGGAATGGGGGTCACCCAATGCAGCATTAAAAGCGTCCCCGGACCTGGAACCTGCCGACCCCCCCACACCCTCCCCCCTCCCCAACAGAGCCCCTGAAAATAAGAGAAATAAAACCATAAGAAAACCAACAAATCGAAACATACTTATTGTCCATCATCCGAGGATGATTGGTGAAACAGGAAGAAAGACGCCCATAGGTGGAACAGACGATTCTCATCCGTTCACCCCTGACGCCCAGCAGGGTCTTCTTCTGGAACCAACGGTTGGTTCCCGTTGGCACCTTTCAACCGCCCACAGGATGTGTGCTCAAGACGGTGTCCTCACGCGTCTGTTTTGGCCTCTGTCACCCTGGCCACGGACGCCACTGCTGCCTCCCTTTCGCGCAAGGTATCCGAAAGATCCGGCCTCTCTGCTGTTGCCTGTTCGCCAACCTTCTGCCATTCTTGGGAACGGTGCCGTTGCCGGTAAGGGGAGACATTGGTGTCAGTCGGGTTGTTAGCTGGGTCCAATCCCAAGAGTTCGCAGGCCGCCTCCAGTGACCGAACCTGAATAAGTTTGGACTTCCATTTAAATATAAGTCTGAACGGATGCCCCCACGAGTAGGGTATCCCTTGCTCTCGTAGGAAGGTAGTGACTGGCCGGAAGGTCCTGTGTATGGCCAGGGTGGAGGCTGCAAGGTCTTGGTACAGCACAGGCCGATGATCACGAAATTTTAGGGGGGAGTGATCGCGCGCCTCCTTCAAAATTCTTTCTTCGAGCTGATAGTCATGGACACAAACCAAAATGTCTGGAGGCGGAGCCTTGGGACCCCTCAGAAGGCCAACTCGGTGCACTCTGTCCATCTTGATTTCTCGTACCTCCTCATCGTTCAGGGCGTGCCGGAAGAGCGCCTCCACGCAGTCTCGCAGGTCTGTCCCCTCTCCCTTCACGGCACCGCCCGTATCCGAATGTTATTACGAGACCTGTTCTCCAAGTCTTCCGTGTGCGCTTGGAGGTCAAGGTTCTGTTCCGTGAGGCGTAAAACATCTTGCTGTAGTTGGTGCACATCTTCCGCGGTGCTCAGGTCATGCTCCTCCAGTGTCGCGACCCACTCCCCCACCGCATCCACATCACGTCACATCTCCCTCAGGTCCGACGCTAGCTGGGAGCGTAGCTCAGTAATGTCCTCCTTAATCGCAGTAAAAAGCTCCAACATAAAGGCTTTGGTGGCTGGCGTGTCAGGGTCGTCGCGGCTTGGGGATTTATCACTAACCAGTGACGTTGACGGCTGTGTGCCTTTCTGGGTGCTTTCTTTCGGCAGCTTTTCCTTTTTGGGCTTAGTCGACACCATGTTGCCGCTTCCTGATGGGAGCTAACGTGAGGTGACCCAAGGTCCGTCCCCGTGTCCTCGCAGTGTATCTCGACACTACACTTCAAGCGCCAATATCGGTCCGCATGGGGTGGAAGCGGCTGCTGGGGTCCACGCGCCGACGTCACAGGTCGTCGCAATCCACCTCCATGGTGTCGGCGTAGTTCAGATCCACGCCGCTCCGTTCCGCAAAAGGCCAATGTGGGGGGGAGGAGGCGGCTCCGGAATGCAGGCTGCCTCACAACCAGCGTGGAATCAGGCCGCAACACTAGGCCTTACACCTCCCGCTTTGGATCGGGTCAGGGACGCGCTTCATAGGTCTCCAGCCCCAGGCGCAATGCAATCGCCCTAGATCCCGTAGGCCTCACCTCTCCCTTGCGCCATCCGGTGATGCCCCACTGTGGTCCCCGCGCAGGCCCCGCGGTCAGAGTTCTTGGGTGCCCCGCGCGCCACCGGCGCCCCAGCTGGCAGGTCTCCGGGCCCCGACCCAGTGAAGTGCAAGCACCGTCCGCCGAGTCGCGGACCAAGAAAAGGGAGGGGGGGTCGTCCCGCCGGCCGCCCTCTGCTCTGCCGGGTCGGAACCCCGCCTCTGCAGGACTGTGGAAGAGGGCCGTCGGCCACCCCCGGGCGCCCCGCTGCACGTCCGCGATGCTAAGCTGCCCTCGCCGTCTCCTGTAGTGACTGGGCGGGGGCGGAGGCGCCAAGTCTGTATTCCCTGTCACCGGAGCGCCGGCCGCCCCATCAGAAGCACCACAGGCTCCGCCCTGCTGTCACGCGACCCCGGGGATGCGCAGATCGCACAGGCCGCACCTCTCCGCCGCTCCGGTGAAAGCTGTCGGGTCCGGAAACCGGCGCCGCCTGGATCTCCAAGGTGCTTCTGGGCTCTCGACACCCAACCCGGACTGCAGATGGGCACCCTGCGGGGAGCTATTCAAAGCTGTGATAGGAACGGCGCCGGAGGGACCGAAAAGCGCGTCCTACTCATGCGCCATCTTGGCCACGCCCATCTTCGAGACTCCTGATTTAAAGAGTGCTAAATGAACTCTAGGCTGCATGTGATGGGGAAGGAAGTATATGCTAGCTAGTTGTAATTGATTTATTTTTTGATGCAGGAGTGTAGAACAGCAAACATTGGGATGTAGGTTTCATGTACGATGTAGGTAGTGAAGGTGTGGTATGGAAGTGCAGTGTAGATGCAGGTTATAGTTTAGCTGGTGGTGTCAGATATCCCTACAAAAGTATGAGAGTGTCATGCTTACCCTAATGTGCATTGCATAATGTTGTTCAGTACACTCATTTTCTACAGGCAGACCATTTAAGGCACACTATTTCTTTCTTCCTCAGGGCACTCCTTAATATCAATATAATAATTCATCACTATCAACTCTAAAGTACCACTACACCAAACTAAAGGACCTGGAATGATAAAAAACATAACATTCAAACACTAGATAACAAAAAATTAACTGTTGTCTTTTGAGTGCTAACAGCAGAGAAACTCCTTACTAAAACTTTTAAAAGGGAATAATTTAATATTGCACCCACAATAGTATCAAAGATGGTAGTTAAAATGATCAGCACATTGCATTTTACTCCTTCCTAAAGAATTCTTAATGGAAATACATGAGAAACCGGTGTGTACATAACAAAACTGTTTGGAACATGCCATATTTTATAGTTAATTACTTTTTTATCTGTGCAATGGTTTTAATTAACTATGCACTTTACAAATAAAACTGACATACTTAAACTTACTTAGTTAATACGGCCATTGTAAAAATAATTTGTATGGATTCAGTGTTACGTTAAGTGTTTGCAGTTTAATTGAAATAGAAATACTATGGCTGAATTTCAAACTCTGTGAAATCAAATATAACTTCTTGCTGCAGACACAGCTGAACTAGCACCTAATCTATCATATAGGTCCATGTGACATAATGTTATGACACAGTTGCAGCTGGTGTCAATGCAGTACTGTACATAGAGTTTTTCTGCTCTGCCTTCAATGAACGGCCCCAAGTGCAAGGTCAACATGTAGCCATACATACTGGATTTTCATACGGTACATCAGCCTGTCTGAGCGCTAATGAATTTCTTGCTAACAGCCCTTATTTTATTAAATCTGTCATCCTTTGTCAAATTCTATTGAAGGTGTTGTACCTGAATAGCATGGTCAGAATATTGACTGAAATAATACTCTGTACTAGACATTGTTCATAAACGTTATTGCCACATTTAGGACATGATATTTATGTGAAATGATCGACTATTTTTTAATTTTATTGGAATTCCATAGCAGCAAAATAAATAATACATAACTGAACACATACATCAAAACATCCATCATTGCCCATTTTAAGCCCCAATCCTAACCAATGGCCTCGACATAAAGTTAACATGAGGTACAAACTATATGATACATAATAGACTTAATTACCCCGCCATATACTCCCTCACCACCCCCAAATCATTAACGCTAATCTCCCTTTTCTATATCCTTTAACAGCATATAAACTGTATTCCATGTGGTACTCATTGAGAAACTTGGCCCGCCACATCTCAAAGGGCGGAGCCTCTTGCCGTAGCCAAAGTGAGGCAATTGCCAACTGAGCAACCACCGTGGCCATAAAACTAGGATAACGGTGTTCATATAGTAGCTGCCCCTGGTGGAAATCTTCCCCAATACCGAGCAACATCATAGACTGAGAAATGTTAACACAGTCCCCAGTTATTTCTGACAAAAACCTCTCTATAGATTCTATCAGAGAGCCCAATACCGCACATGCAAAAAACACGTGCACAATGTCTGCACTATCCTTTCCACAGCGGCAACACTTCCCACCATGCAGACCCCCCCACTTCATCATTTTAAGAGGGGTATGATACAAATTGAATAACATTTTATAATGTTGACTTTTAAGGCTGGCTGCAGGAAAGATCCTCCCTGCCAAATCAATGGATTTTTCCAATGAGATTTCGGGGTTCCCCAACCAAGTTCTCCGTTTCATATTATATTTTGCTAGATCATCCGTTCTGCCCTCTAACAGTGTTTTATAAATTAGCTCGATGTTTCCCTGCTGTCTAAAGTCCCTTACTTGTAAGTATTTAAAAATTGAGTTGTGGGTAGATGGAATTTATCCGCCAACTCCGCAAATAAGTGTAATCACCCATCATCATGATATAAGTCGCCAAGTCAGGTAATCCCCTTCCTTCTCAAGCCTAAGGCCACCTGGTCCCAGAAGATCGGGGGCAGCACTCCTGTGGCATTAGTGGGGGTATACATGGAAAGTACTGGAATCTCGAAGCTTTTCCGTAGTCTTCCAGACTTTAAACACAGCATTTAATACCTTGAAGTGCGTTCTTTTAAAATAACTGCTGTCCACTCTTTTGATTAGGCAATGCTTGACCTTCGACCCTAGAATCATCTGATAAATTGAGGGGGCTTTGGCCAGATTACTAATCTCTTCTCCAGTACGTAAAATACGTGCATTAACCAAAATACAGGAATAGTAATACAAAGCAAAGTCAGGGATAGACCATCCTCCTCTTTCTCGAGAAGGAGTCATATATCGAGCAGCCCTACGAGGTTTCCAAGGGGCCCACATAAACTTAGTACAGAGAGATTGTAAATATGTGAATTTTGAATTTGTTTATGGGATACCTCTAGGGGCACAGCCCTAAAAAAATACATAACTCGCGGTAAGACATTCATTTTCAGAACGTTAGCTCTGCCACTAATGACAGATGGAGATTCTCCTACCATTTAAGTGAGCGTTTTACTCCCCAATTAACCTCAACGATCTCTTTAACAGAGGTACGGATCGTAATACACAGATAGGTAGCTTCCTTAACACACCTAGAATCCCCATGCATTGCTTGACTTGAACATAAAATTTGGGTTTTAGCAGTATGAAGTTTATACCCAGAAACTGCCCCAAAAGTCTCCGCCAGGGATACTGTTCTTGTTGTACTATACAAGGCAAAATCTTTCTACTTAAATCTAGCATAAGAATAAAAGGGATAATATACAGCGCAAATAAAAGTGGTGAACAAGGACAGCCTCGTCGCGTGCCTCTAGAAATCGCGATGGTCTCTGAGTGATATCCCATTGAGCACATTTTCACTGAGGGGAGATGATAAAGGGCGTTTAAAACACGCATATAGCCCTGCCCGAAACCCATTTGTTGCAGTCCCCATCAGAGGAAATGCCACGAAACCCAGTTGAATGCCTTTTCGGCATTGAGTAAAATCAGGCCAAGTTCTCGAGATTCTACCTGTGCGATATCGAGGAGAGTAATTACTCTACGCACATGGTCTACCGTCCCTCTCCCAGGTATAAAGCTGTGTTGTTTTAACAATACTATTGATGGTATAATTTTTGCCTACCGTGTGGCCAAGACTTTTGCATAGATTTTACCGTCGGCATTAAGAAGAGAGATTGGACGATAAGACCCCGGTAATTCAGATGGTTTTCCCTTTTTCTTCAAAAAACAAATATTAGCCTCGGACCAGGTTCGTGGAATCTCCCCTTTTTGTGAAGTTTGATAAACTTTAAGCATATCATTTTTTATCTCCTGAAAAAAGATCTTAAATACTTCCAAGGGGGGTCTGTCTGGTCCCGCAGCTTTCCCTACTGCAAGAGAATTTATGGCCTGCTCTAATTCCCCCAACCTAATAGGTTCAACGTCCGTTTGAGCCAATTGGCCCCATAAAGTGGCTGGAAGTCCCATATCCATCAGAGAAAGGCCCCCAGTATCGTTCTCTGTATATAATTCTGTATAAAAATCATGAAACACTTTAAGAATTTCCTAGGGATCAGACACAATAACCTCAGTCGTTCTTTGTTCTTCCTCTTATATTTGCAATTTCTAGGCTAAATATCGGCCCCTGGCCTCGCCATACTAATGACACTCTTTTCTATATGTTTGATATTTTATGGCGCTCTCCTTGCTCCATTCAAGATTAATTTTGGCCTTACAACTCGCTAGATTATTCTGAAGTGGTGAGGTGTTATATCCTGCAGCTAATCCCTAACTAATTCCTCTTCGACAATCTTAAGCTCATCATATAAAACCTGCAATGCGTGTTTCGCTATTTTACATTTTAAATACCCAAGGCTCTGTGTTTCCCCTCTAAATCCAGCTTTGGATGTATTCCATACAGTCCCTCAGGACGCGGAGTGTCTATTAATTTGCAAACATTCCTTTATCCACACCTTCATGTGCTCAATAAATTTTTCATCCATCAAATGCTTCCTGTCAAATGTAAACGTTCTCGGGGCTGCACACCGAGCAAGTGCCGGGATTTCAACTACCACAAGTGCATGGTCCAAGGTCACCCATGGGTATACACAGATTTTCAGCCCAGTTAACACTGATGTAGGTACAAAACAATAATCAAGACGTACAAGCCTGTTGTGGGGCTGTGAATAAAATGTATATCCTGGGTCTTGCCTATGCAAGCTGTTCCACACATCCAATAGCCCATGATCAGTTAGTAATTGAAATAGAGCCTTCCTGATCCGGGGTTTTCTATCTTTATAGTTTCGCCCCCAACTTTGAAATTCTTCAGAGGTCAACTTTATATTAAGATCCCCACACAAGAATAACAGAATGGGCCATGTAGTAAGCTCCCCATTCAAATATTCCAATATTGGGGCTTCATCAAGGTTAGAGCCGTATATTGTACAGAGGGTAAATATAACCCCCCCTGTCCTACATTCCACAATGGCCCAACGTCCAAACATATCTGCCAAAATATGCCCAGTAGCTTGAATAAAAGGTCTTGCTAAAGTCACCGCCCCTCTTATCATGCTTGACTGCCTTGAGGTTTCTAATACTGTGTAGCCTATTTCTGCTAAAACCTTATGTCTTGCCCATGGAATATGCGTCTCTTGCAGATACACCACATCGGGCTGAATCACCCGAAGCTCTCTGGAGACCCTCTGCCTTTTATTATGATTATTTAACCCGCACACATTCAGTGTGCATATTCGAAGGCCTAAATTTTCCATGAATTCAAGGTTGCCATACCTACAGGCCTATACGCGAATCTTTTTAACCCTCTGTACTTTTCTTTGCTGCTATGAATCTTCCTTTTTATTTTACTTTTACCCCCACCCTCCTCCTTCCCCTCTCCACCACCCTCCCCCCCCAACACCACCCCAACAGCACACCCCACAGGCCCACTACCTCGAGGCTTTAGGACTGTTAGTCCTAGCGGTGACATGCTCCCTACACCCAAAAGTGCCTCCCACACCTGTGAAGTCCCTCAACAATTGAACCTAACAAAAAAAATCATTAACCTACTGATCAATAGGCCACAGACAGTACGCATACTCATTCTCTTCCCCCATGACATAACCTGTTGCAACAGCTGGGGGGTATACAACTTCATAAACAAGAGTTATGCAAATAAGTAAGCATAAGAGCACAAAAAGAAGCTGCAAATTTGATAATAATTCTATAAACCTAATCCCTGCTTATCCTTCTTTGAGGGTTTGCAGAAACTCTTTCGCCAAAATTTCAGAGGTGAAAAACCTAGTATTCCCTTTATGGATGGTTTTAAGTTTGGCTGGTTGTAGTAAGAAAGCTTGGGCCCCCTTAGTTTGAAATGGTAGAATAAGCTGAGGTAATTACCATCGTTTCTCTACCGTCTGATGGCCGTAATCTGGCCTAACAAAAAATGTAACCCCCTTGCCAACTCTTTTCCTGTTGGGGCGGGACAGATCAGAAACTGCTTCTCGTGCCAAAAAGTTGTTAAATGAAATCAGCATGGGCCTTGGTTTAGCCACTTCTGCCGACTGACCTGGCTGGGCCCGGACAGAAAAGGGAAAACGGTGAGCCCTCTGAATCCTCTGTCTGCCAGTCCCATTGAGTTCATTCTGGAAACGCCTCAGTAAACAATTCAATAATACATTTACGAGGGTCCTGTCCTGCTTCAACCCCCTCAGGAATTTGAAAGACTCGCAGATTGTTCCGCCGAGCTCTGTTCTCCAAATCAATAAGTTTCCATAGCATATCATCCTTCACTGCACATAAAGTCTCATTCATCGTCTTTTGTGAAGCTAGTTTATCCTCCAAATACGAAATACAGGCTTCTGCCTCGGTAATTCTTGCAGTAAACTCTGAGCAAGTCTTGGCGATGCGCCGTACTGAATTTTGTAATTTACGACAGACATTCTGTGTCCTTTGGCTTTCTAATCGCGTTTCCTCCCTGTGAGTCATTACCGTTTGATATATAAGACTCAAGGATACCTCTTCTGATGGCTCTAGTGTTCTTCGCACCTCCGATGAATCCCTTCCCATATCCTCAGGGGGTGTAATACTATGCTCACTCAGCTCATCCCAATGTAGAGCCATAGGCGTTTTACCATTTCTCATCATCTCCTCACTGGATATATCCGAATGATCTGATAATGACACAAGATCCACCAACTCCGCCTCCTTCATTAGTGAATCTAGACTGAGTGACTCTGTCCCATTAAGAGCCCCAGCCAAGCCAACCGAGACATTTTCGCTTCTAACCACAATGTTATTATCATTACAAAGCTTCTGTGGTACAACTGGTTCAGTATCTTGGCAACCCAGTTCCAGGGGTTCACCTCACTGTTGTTCACTCCTGCAGGATTGCGCCCATCCTTTTTACCAGCGCCGTTAGCCAGATCCATATTGCTGCCAGATGTTAAATTGTCCACGGCAACAGCGTCATACAGAGAAATCTGCTGAGCACCTGAACTCTCCTTCATGATGACCGGGGGGACCAACAACAGCTTCAACACCCAATGTTCCTAGGAGCTTGTCTGTTTGGGGATACGGAATACCCTGGATCCCCATTTTCCCACTCTTCCCACCTTTGCCTTGTGAGAACATTTGCGGGATAGTGCATTTCGCAGGACTGACCATGCCCGTGGAGTTACCACGGGCACAGCTCTCGCCCTTACTTGTTTTACCATTGAGATTAGAGGCTTTCTTACCGCTCAGCGGCTCCGCGTTTTTTCCTACCGTTCCGGAGACAGTTCCAACGGCTGCCACTGTAGCAGCAGTGGTATCACCATCAGCCAGGGCCTGGGCTTTCCCTCTAGCTCCTTTAGGCGGCATTATCGGTGTTCTGCGATATCCTGTTCTCAACTCTCCAGTAGTTTTGCCTGCAACAGTTGCTGCTTCTCGGCTCGGCGTCTACGCTCGGCCCCTTGTGGCTACAATGTATCCAAATCGGATTTTGCTGAGCTAATGAAAAATAGCTGTCGCAGCAAACCTGAACATGCCAATAGTACCAGGATTAAGCTTCGCACACCTCGGTAAGTGCTCAGACCCACTTTCACCCTCTCGTCCTCTCACTATCCACAGCACATCTTCCTCATGGGTGTAGGAGGACAGGAGCTACCATCTCACATGACTGAGCTGGCGGCCGCCATCTTGCCTCTGTCAAATGATATTCTATATGTAATATTCTGATATTAGTTCTGTTGATTTCTACATTCCCACCCACTGTAAAACTAAGACAGTGTTCTCGTTATAAGAGCTGCTATATTTCTTGTAGCTCCAGTTATATCCCCAATCCAACAAAATCCCTTCGATTTCCTTTGGGTAACTGATTAGACTTTTTCATGTCAGTAATATCTTGGTTTTTTTTGTGCCTCGTTGCGTCTCCCATGCACTACTTCTGCCAGGCTCTCTACTCACATCCATTGTGGCGACAAGTTAATCATCCTGTGCAACTTTTTTCAGATACTCTGAGAGAGCCATCTGTATAACCTTGTTAACCATTCAATCGCAACACTGCTAGTTTCCATACCGGCTGCAGATCATGATGGAACTATCTGGAATACCAAAGTTCTGACTGAATGATCAGAAGTAATTCTGCTTTGCCCTGAAGGTTCTGAGGTTTTCCAAGACTGAGTGAACGATCACCATCTGTCGGTGAGAACCTGTTACTTACCGAGTCCGTCAAGATGCTATCCAGAGTGTCAGCAGTCACCAACATGTTGCTCATTGTCACCTCCCTTTGAGTGATGGTAGTATACATACAATGTACAATGGCTAGTTCCTGCATGAGTGTTAACTGGAAGAAAAAGTACATTTCATACATGTGATTAACAGAGTCAATCAGGAACGTATTCACAAACTGCAACATACTGCAAAATGCTTATCCCAAAACCTTTGTCTGAAGACCTCTGCCCCCACCTCTCTTATCTTTACTACGAGATCTTTGCCCCACACATACAACTATATAATTGTGTACTACCCGTGGGAGGGATGGGAGTGAGTGGCTGGAAAACAGGGAATAGTTATTACTAAATGGGAGAGCTTTAGGGAAAGGTAGATTGGGTATATATATTCATTAAAAACCAAAGGTTATAGGGAGGTTGCAGTTAGGTTCAGATTTTCCACACTCAAAACCATAGAAATTCAGCAGTTATAGCTAGAGTTATCTCAAGTAACTATAACTCAACCCCGCCATGAACTGTTATCTCATCAAATATTTGGAAGAAAAAGTTGCACTGCTATTATCAATAATGTCACAGAAGATGTCACGAGTGAAGTAAAATGTGAGGTGCATGGTGACCTTGCAAGTTATAGTTGCCTTAGGGCACAAGGTATAGTTACTCCCCATTAGTAACAGGGCCGGACCATGGGGAATGGGGTCCCCAGGGCTTAAATCAGCCCGGGGAGGGGGTCTGCGTGCCCCCCTCACCCTTCTTACATATATCTGTACCCGAGAAGATGGGGTCCGAGGCTGAAAACGGTAAGGGGCCTACGTGCTGCCCTCTCAATATTTTATAAAGCTGGGCCCCGGGAAATGGGGACATCAGGGTTGGCTCATCCTTGGGAAGTGGGCCACGTATGCCCCTGACCTATATGCATATACAAAAATGAATATGCCGTCAAGTAATACAGGTCAAGTTCGCGCTATATAAAACTCTGTAAAAAAAAAAACACGGGACCTTACCCGTCCGTGGAATTAAAGAAAACAAGCACATGAGACTGTACTTGTTTATTTTTTTGAGTTGGCCACAAATCCTCTGGAAAATCAGAGAAAAATGTAAATCTAAACATTTTTGCCCTGACTCGGTTACCTGGGGCCCCCTTGCAACCAGTCCTAGGGGGTCAGAGTATTCCTACCCTGCCCCATTGCATTTTCCCAGTTTTTTTGTGAGTCGGGCCAAGTCCTGAGTCCCAAGATGTCTACCACTACTTTCTAGTAGAAGTGTTGGCAGCCAATTAGATCTCACTATGAGAACTGTCGGATCTGCAGACCCTCTGCGTCTCTATATATACATATATATTTGTTTTACTTAAAAACTGCTGAACAGATTTAAACCAAATTACGAGAGCATGCTTTCTGCCAAATTTGGTGTAATTCCATTCAGCAGTTCGGGTTATAGTCACGTTCAAAATTCCTATGGGAAATTACATGAGGAAAAGTTGTTTTGGGTCCTCCTACCTAATGGCAACTGCCAGTAGGTGATTTAAAAATATATGTAAATAAACAAACAAAGGATCCCTATACTCTCAGTCCTTCTTGCAATGGTTGTCTCTTCAGATTTCAAGCCGTGCAGTGTCTCTGGCCATTTTTTGTTGCTCAACTGAATATGGAGAGTGGATAGATCTATAGATAGATCTATTATTCACCATAAAAACAAAGGGTAAAGGGACGTTATAGTTAGGCTCAGATTCCACTTATACAAAATCTGATCTAACTATAACTTACGGGCCCCCAATGCACTGTTTATTACCTCACATATTACATCACTCATGACATGGTCAGTGACATCACTGAGGTCATCACTAATGACATTATCCACAGAACTACTCACACACCCTCTCACACTCCTATATAACCTCTCATGCACCCACTCACACACTCACACATTAACTCACAGACCCATACAAGTACTCACACAACCACTTACTCATCAATAAAGCCACTCACACACCCACATAGCGAAGATTCGTTAAACTACGCCAAAGATACAAACAAGTTCCAAAACCCTTTTCCTATGGAAACATGGTCCAATTGTCCAAACTATAACTACCTACTGGCGTCCGTCAGTAGGTAACATGGCATACATCCATATATACATATTGTCAGCATACAAATATTTATTGGGCTATAATCACAACCATACAAGAACATAAAATCATATGTTTATAAAATAGTAAAAACTAGTAGGCGTAACATTTTTTAAAGAAATACGAATGTGTCAACAGTAACAATACATTATATAATCTCATGCATCACATCAAGGTTAATCAGGTCTAGATTGTCTTGATCTCAAAGCAGCATGTAGAAAGCATGAAACAGCAAAAAGATAATGCTTGATCATCAGGAGCTGCAGATACATAAGTGCCAGGTATCCTTGTGAGAAGTTCAGAACTTTCAGTAACGGGAAAAGGAACTGCTTCCTAGGGAAGCTCAAATATTTGCAAAACAAAATGTAGGGTAGCCTGTGGAGACCTATTGTTGCATCCACAGGGCCCTAAGTGCCTGAAAGAGACTGACCACTAGATGTGGCCAAAAGATGATGTAGCACGTTAACCTTGAATCGTACCAACAGAAATCTATACCTTTCATTAGATATGAGAGAAAGGAAAGCTCCATGCCCTGAACAGTTTTTAAAAATAAATGCCCCTATACAATGGGTTTCACAAGCTCTATCTGTTCATGTTGTAATAAGGGACTTTTGAGAAACAAGTCTCTCACTCTTTTGAGTTCCAGGGGGTACGGGGAGTAATATTTGCAGTATATGTTCACCCAACCCATGTTGTTAAAAGCTGCCTTCGCATAAGCAATCCAAGGGATTTGATGCATGTTGTCAAGGGTCAGACAATCAGACAAAATCAGTCTATTTAGTTGGCATCCCTCCCCAGTCTATATCTTGATCCAGCACAGCAAGGGTCTGAGAGCAACAATTTCACCAATGTATCTAAAACAAAGTTCCTGACGAACAAAAAAAGCTGGGGTACTTTGTGGACCCGCAGAATACACCTTAAAATGTATTTTCTGTGAGTTCAATTTTATCGACCATCATGTAACCCCATACATCACTGTCATATAGCTCCTTGGAGATGCACTTGGACTAAAAAACGTAACTAAAGGGTCCAGTCACCATGAGCCCAACCTCTGTGCAATGCTAACTACAGTCCCTGTGGTCTTGACCAAATCACAAGTCTTACCCTCAACTAGAGGTTTAAAACTCATATTAGCATCAAATAGCACCAGCAGGTAAGAGAAAGCTGGGACCTTACCCAGGGTATGACTCCCCACCTTGAAGGTTTTGAAAGTGGTGGAAATTCAACGATGTTAAGAACTCTCTCCGCAAGTTGGGCTTTAAATATGATATGCTCTACCCTGCCTGGCTATGAGTTGAGGTCAATGGGAAGCCTCGCTCCTTTGACAACCCAGCAGAGGCAAACGACTTTTGCAAACACTTTGCTTTCAAGTCCTCCTCTTCGTTTAGTATTGTTGACTGAATTTCGCGATCTGGCTGATAGGGAAATCGCATATCTAGGGAAACACATTAGGGCTCTGTGCTATGGTGAGGGGGTGCGCCCAACAGCACTCTTGTGCGGATAATCCACCCTAATCGCCTAGGTAGTTATGTCAATGAATTGCGCACCGTCTCTGAGTCCTCTGTTTTTGTTGGCGAAGATGTTCTGGCAGAGTCCCAATGCTATTATGAACTCCTTTATACATCCTGCATGCCTGACAATGCACCAGAGATCCCATCATACTTGGTGGAGATCGCCATTGGTCTGGCCCACTGATGGCCAATGACAATTTTTTAGCAAGATGATTTTTTGCGAGGAGGTCACCTAGGTGATCGACTCTTTAGACAGGTCCAATGGCCCTGGCCTTGATGGCCTTATGAGAGCTTTCTATAAAGCTTTCAAACAACAAGTCCCCCACATCTCTTTGCAGTGGTCAACAGGATCTCCTGCCAAACACCTGCTGTAGTTACCCTATTGGATGCCGAAAAGACATTTGACCCCTTGGAGTGGCCCTTCTTGAAAGAAGCTCTGATCAAACTGGGAATCCCGACTGCGCTCATCTCCTTGGTCATGCTCTTATATCCTAATCCTGTGGCACGCATAGGAGTCAATGGCTCCCTCATGGATTTGTTCCCTATATTGTGGGGGACTAGGCAAGGCTGCCCTTTATCTCCTCTCCTCTACATTCCCTTAATGGACCCTTTGGTCTGCCAACTTCTGGAGCGCCACATACATGAGGCTCCCGCGCTTCATTTCTTAAAATATTTTCGGCCAGTCACGCTGGGTGTGAAAGTCCAGCCCCCCAAAAAAATGCTCTTTTGGCCCTGTGGGACCCTCTGATCAGGCCTATGCGGTCAGGGTGCTTTTACCCTGCCACCTTTTCTTCTTTTTTAATAGTTTTTCTTCCTCCTCATACCAAGTGACAAGATGGCTGTCAACACAAGTGTTGGCAGCCAATCAGAGGCAAGCTCCACTGTGGCACTTACTGGATGTACCGAGTGGGCTAGTTGGACCCCACACTGAAAATACCATAGGCTTCAGGGACGTTATAGTTATTTGGAGATTTCACTCGTACAAAACCTTAGAAATAGTCAGTAGACCTAACTTTAACTCGTGCCCATGCAATGCACTGCTGATGACGTCACATATTACATCACTCATGACATGCTCAGTGACATCACTGATGACATCTCAAATTTTCCATTGGGCATACAAGTCACACAGTCCTTAAAATAACAAACGGAGATGTCTGTTCACCATCTGCCTACTGGCTCAACTACTGTCTCCCGATTGGATAGAAAATAGTCAATTGTGACATTAAATTGCTTACATTCTCATGGTTCTGCCTATGTCGAACATTTACTTTTGCCACACTGATGAAGGCTGATTGCTGAAACGCGTATGTGGCCAATAAAGTTATGGTGAAAGCCCCGGGAGTGTTCCAGTTGCTTTTTTGGTTGTTGAATGAAATGGGTCACACCCCCGCTAATTGGAGACACCAGTTGTGAGTTCGGAGGAACTGGTGGGAAACATGTATGGATATATATATATATATATATATATATATATATATATATATATATATATATATATATATATATATATATATATATATATATATATATATATATATATATATATATATATATATAAACGAATTACAGTTATTATAATTTAAATACATTTAACAACAAACAATTGGTAATTTTTAATTCAGATTAAATAAAAATATACATTTTACTTTCTGGTTGATTTTTTAAATAAATATTTAAGTAAATAATTTTGTATTAGCTTATTATATTTACAGTAAATATTTTAACATACTTTCAAGATTGTATTGCTGAGGAATTTATTTTCAATTTCTTTTAGGTTTAAAAAAATATAAAATACATTAAAATATTTTCATTAACTTGTTTTAAAGATTAAAAATCCCCAATACTACACCATAGGGAGAACTCTGCCCTGGTGAAATAAGTGTGAAACGTTACCAGTGGCAACTAGTCACTTATAAATTTGCCTCCACCCTCTAGTTTCAGGGATCGAGGATATGCACATTTCCACTGTGTTGTAACATTACATGTGAAAATGGTGAATAGCCAAAAGCAGTAAAGTTACTACAAAGTCTAAGAGTAAATGTGCACGTTTACAGGTATTTCTACTTTTGTGAATAGGGATGATAGTCTTTTTTGACCTGTAATTATTGACCTTTTCCTTGTGCCACATTTTTCTCAATTATCCCTCTCCAGAGTAGAAACTAGCCATGCATTCTTACGTCTCACAAACGGCTCCTTTAGATGACACTCAACATAATATTGTTAAGGACAAATGTAGCTGACATGAGAGCTTTCCATTCACAGATTTGCTGTAATCAGGATCAGGATATTTCACAATAAGTCCCTCAAAGCAGGATTCTGGTTACATTTCTGGATTAACCAGAGTGTTTAAATGATCTTCATTTCGATGAGGTTATGTACATTTGTTTTACAGGGATATCTTGAATACCTGGCATGATCCAGTCTTTCTGGTTCTAGGTTGTAGACCCCAAGATCTGAAGCATTTTTACAGCAAACTTGTAGTGTAACTGTTCTTTCTTCACTCCAAGAAAGAATTTGCCATGACATGTTTCGGTGAGAGGTTAGTGTCTGCCATTTTCTCCCACAGTCTCTGAGCGAACAGAGTTGAAATGTTCAAACAAAGATTACAATACTGTTTTCTCTAATGACTCATCCATGAAGTACGATATCAATATGTATACTTAATGGATGCTTTAGATGAAAATCTGTCATTCCAGGCACTTGTAACACAACACAGCGATGTAATTAATTACAATACATCTCTGCATCATACTACAACATAACACCACAAAACACACATAGCTGCACTACAGCACAGCATGACACTGACAAACTACACAAGACTATAGTACACTGCACACAAATATGATATAACACTGCAACACCACACTAACTTACTTATTCTGTACACTATAGCAAAGCATTGGACTACAAGCCAAGACAACCTAACCTTATACAACTCTACTTCACACCACATAGTCCTTTGCAGTGCCCTAGGGCCCAAAAACATCACACTACAACGCTACACTGTCAGGAAACGGGCTTTTTGCATGTTCCCATCCCAGTTCTTGACCCTATTTGAGTACTAGTTGCTGTTTTTTCGACTCAGTGCACTTAGGCCTGTTAACCTGACCCCAGTGCCAGTGTACTGACCCATTATAAAAGATTTCTTGAATTGGATGACCCCAATTTGCAAGCACTAACTTACTTGTGAGTCCCTAGTATATGGTGCAGAGTGTGACAAAAGACAAGAAGGCTACCAGCCTCCCACTGCAGACTAGAAGGGTAGTGTTCACAATGCTAGTTTTACTATGGCATTGCCATTAATGGCAAAGCCACCCGTTCCCTTAATGATATATGTAATTCCCCCGTCAGGAAGCCATATAGACCCCTATGGCAGGGAGCTGTATATTGTTAAGCAAGACATATAAGTTTATATAGCCTTAGCAGCAAAACCCTTAAAGTTGTTGTTTTGATGAGGAAAGTTAGTCCGGCTAACTTCTGAATGGGACTACCTTACATCAAATTCAACTTGATGCCCAAATCGAAATTAATGTCACTGTTAAAGTTAGGCAGCTTTTAAAAAGTTGACACTCTGTGCCCTAGCTAGTCCAGTGGCTTTGTGCAGGCCCGGGCCAACAGACAGCTTTCTGCCCACCTGGGGAGACATGTGAACAACTCCAAGGCTTAAGCACAAAGGCAGTTGCCGCAGAGTGAGGTGTCACCTCCTCTCCCAGAAAGGCCAACTGAGGTGTTAGCCCAAAAGGCAGGCTCAAAGGAAATGCCCCCTTTAAAGGGTGACAACACACCCGAGCAGGATGACTTTTGTTCCTGCAGACAAGTTGGAGGCAGGGACGGAGAGGAAAACACTGTCCTCAACCCTGTTTTCCTGTGGGCTTGACAGTAGCAAAAATATTGCACACTGGGATTGCGAAATGCCAAGCATTACTTGAACTTTGTCGCAAAAAAGGAGTGGGCCTACAAGCCCATTGGATAGTGACCACATTGTCCCCCCAGGCACTCTCCCAGGATAAAATAGGCACCCCTGGCATGCTAAACCTCAGTACACATTGGATTTGGAAAAAGAACCCAACAAAGACTGTCCTCCTGCCCTTGGAATAGCACAAAGAGAGGATTCACTGTTGGAAGGACTGTACCTGCTGCACTTTGGACTAGTAAAATTTGGACTGTGCCTGCGGCTCCCGGCTTGGGGAAACATTGATCCCAGAGCCAGATTGAAGCAGTGACTCCAAGGGTTAGTTGGTTGGCCCCCTGGAACAGCACCATGGATACCAAAGTTGAGAAAGCCGAAACCGTCAAAGCAGTATCATCTTCAGAGGAATCACCACTGATTGCTGTTGGGTGCTCCTAGAGACATCTCCGATGTAGCCAAAAGTTGCACTTGAGTCTGCTGGACCCAGGACTGCTATCAAAGGATTTCTTGCCTTAGAGGGACACTAGCCTCTACCAAGGATATTCGCAGTGATTGCTGTGTCGGGAGAACAGCAGCCCAGCCGCTGCTGGCCTTCGACTGTCACAAAGAGGATGTCATGGGACCTCACATGCAGTGGCCAAAGTTGTCCCACCTCACCCATGCACCAAGGAATCACCCACAGCTCACCCTTGTCGACTGCACAGCTCCAGGATGATATTTGAACATCTTTTCTGCCTGCATCCCCAGCATAGGAACCACTTCATTGTTCTCTATGGTGGTTATTTTCTAAGGGCTGGAACTGAACTGAAAAAGGGTCTGGTGGCCAGGTCACTGCCCAAAGTGACCTTAAGTCAGGCTGAAGTTGGCAAACTAACTGTTTTAAATATTAAAAAATGTACAAACTTTTGTTGACCAGTGCTGTTTTGTGGTTGTATTGAAAGTTTTTTTTATTGTTTTCAAAATACATATCTCTGGAACCTCCAATGAAATTTGATGAACATGGATTCTAAAAATGTATAAAAATATGTTCTATTTTCATAAAGTATTGTTGTATCTCTTGTGTGACTTTATTATTCCATTGTTTGGTGCTTTTAAATGATTTACACTAAGTTCCTTTGTCAAGCTTTGCTGCTCGAAGCCCCAGATACCCAGGGTTGAACAAAGGTGATACAAACAAGCTTCACTGGACCCAAGACAGTTTTTGTGACTGTATTCCATGATAAGGCTTCTACTGCCATATCATATAATACTCTGAAATTCTCGCATACATAATATATCATACCATGAGACAACCACATGTTTAAATGAAGCACATTGCCTCTTCTTCCCTAGAATGCCAGGTAAAGCAATGGAGAATCACAGTTACCTTTTTTCGATGTTCCAGGATTTTACAACATAACAAGATGTTCTCATTTGAATTTGCAGAAGCAGATGTATGCAAAAAAGCCATAAGGATGTTTATGTCCATGCGCCGGTCAGATTCCATCAGTCGAACTGTAATGACAACCCAGAGAAACAGACACATGTACAAATAATGCCCAAACAGAGGTTACTTGACATTTTTTCGAAGTTTAGAAAAAAGTGTCACAAGATATTTTTAACTTGCAGCAAAATTTGCATGAAATACTAAAGAAAGGACACTTGTCCAAGATGCATTGGTGCTTGTGCAAATTATGTTTCATGTTATTTTCTTACAGATTGATTATATCTGGAATTCAGCGGTAGGTCTTGCCACATTGAGATTGACACTTTGTGTTCATTTTAGACTTTTACTCCAACTGTTAGGATCATAATTGGTTTTTGTACCTCATTCCACAAAACTTACAGGCGCTTCGTTTTAGCTTGCTAATCAGGGTGACAGCTTTTGTGATCTTCCATCCCTGCCCCGTTCCGCCGTGGCTTTTGCCGTTTGTTGCAGAGGTCTAAAGGACCGGACATACCTGACTAGCACTTGCGGGTTTGGAACAGCTGATGTGTGCGCGAGACCCCCGACTCACTGCTATTTAAGCAGCATGCCGGCGCGGACGCGAGAACACCAGCGGTAGGTCTTGTCACCTATCATTTTGCCCTGCTGCTATTTTTAAAAACCGCATTGAGATTGACACTTTGTGTTCATTTTAGACTTTTACTCCACCTGCTAGGATCGTAATTGGTTTTTGTACCTCATTCCACATGCTTACCGGCACTTTGTATTAGCTTGCTAATCAGGGTGGCAGCTGTTGTGATCTTCCCTCCCCGCCCGTTCTGCCGTGGCTTGTGCCGTTTGTTGCAGAGGGCTACGGGACCGGACATACCTGACTAGTACTTCTGGGTTTGAAACAACAGATGTGTGCGCGAGACGCCTGACTCACGGCTATTTAAGCAGCATGCCGGAGAGGATGCACAGAGGGCACGCCGCTGGCACGCCAAAGGAAAGCCCGTCTGCGCCCATCCGCGCCTAGATCGGGCCCAGGGCCACCCCCCCCTGTCCGTTCCCTACTGATCTTGGGCCCAAGTTTCAAATATACAAGAGATACTCTTGTAAGTCTTAACCCCCAGATGAAGAATTCCTTTCCGCAACTCGATCCTTTGAAAGAGCCTAAGGTGTGCCCTCTGTGTGACATGAAGTTCCTCTTCACCAAAACAAAATGCGACTTTAACTCGGATCAAGTCCTTTACCCGGAAACAGTTTTGCAAAAGTCCCTCCAGGGCCTACTCCTGAATACACACTCTTTAATTAAACACAACATGGAATTCGCCGAGCTGCTGGAAGCTCACAATATAGATATGGCATTTGTCACGGAGACGTGGGCAGATGGAACATCTGATCCGGAGCTATCATTAGCCATTCCCCAAGGATACTTATTAATCAGGAATGGCAGACAGGATAAGCGGGGAGGGGAAAAAGCGATTGTTATCAAGGACACCTTGTCGATGAAAAGCTCTACTTCAGGCAGCGGTTCTGATTGTGAACTGCTTTCATTTGGAATCACCATCAGTGAAAACTATATTTTTAACGGCATACTGCTGTATAGACCACCAGGGGCTAAGAACAAGTTTGTAGAGACAAAAGGTCATATCATCGAGTCTAGTGTTGGCTTTCAGGAATTTTCTATCTTAGGTGACTTCAACTACCATTTAGAAAAAATAAATGACCAATATACAATCTCACTTCTAGAGCTGATGGCCAGTGTCTTGATGGAACAACTGATCAAGCATCCTACCCACGAGGATGGACACACCCTAGATGGAATATTCATATCTAATCCTCAATTGAAAGTGCAGGAGAGGTTGCCAATCCCATGTTCTGATCATAAGGCCATTCGGTTGATACTTACCTCGTCCTATCATCTTACTCGTCCTCATTCTGCTCTTAGGACTTTTAAAGGAAGAAATTGGAAGGAAATCAGCCCACAGCAGCTGCAAATAACATTAGCTGCCTCTAAACCAACAATAAGGCCCGAAGTAAATACATCCACCAATATTTGTACTAATTGGATAGCAACCGCAGTAAATATTCTAGCTCCAGAAAAAACATTTACTAGCAAATGGTTGAAGAAATCAGAACCTTGGTCTGTGACTCACTACGCATCCAGAAGCAACTATGCAGACAAGCTGAAAGGCGCTGGAGAAAAACTTATACGGAAGCCAAAAAAACGGTTTATACACAGTCAGTCACCGAATATAAAAAGATGATTCTGGAGAAAAAAAGCAGCTATTTCTCTGATAAATTGAGCAGGCGGGCAACTCAAGTAAATTACTTTTCTCAACTTTAAAGGAATTAGTGACACTTTCCACCCCACTAGCACTGAATAGAAATGTTACTTTCTGCAATCAACTCGCAGATTCCTTTAGGGACAAGGTGCTTTCTATCTATGATTTCGTCAGTGGAAAAGGCAATGAGCCTCAAGTGAATCAACCCTCTTCACCTACGCGACATCCTGGCCATGGCCAAGGCCGTCTCCGTACGGAGACGGCCTTGGTCATGGCAGCAGAGGAACTTCGCTCTATGCTGGTTTCCGGTGCAAAGGCCGCCTTGATCCTTTTGGATCTTTCAGCGGCCTTTGACACCGTGAACCATGACATCCTCATTCTAAGGCTTCAGAAGTTGGGAGTGTCAAGCTTAGCACTAAGCTTAATCAAATCCTACCTTAACAATAGGCGACAGTAGGTTCAGATTGATGATTCTTGTTCAAAACATTTTTTCACTACCTTGTGGGGTACCGCAGGGCTCATCTTTAAGCCCTAAGCTGTTCAATCAGTATGTCACCCTCCTAGCTGACGGCATCAGGCAGTTTGGCTTCTCGCTAGTGTCCTACACCGATGATACCCAGATTGTAGTATCCATCTCAGGCAATCTGGAAGAAACGGCGGCCAGCTTTAATCAGTGTATGACCTGCATGGATCACTGGATGCGGGCAAGGTGCCTAAAGCTTATTGGTAGTAAAACAGAGGTGCTTCTGCTGGGCTCAGACTCCACCATTTGGTCTCAGAAATGGTGGCTCCCAGCTATGGGAATACTTCCCACCCCAGTGCGTAAAGCTAAAAGTCTAGGCTTCATCTTCGATGACAGTCTCACCTTCCAACATCAAACCAAGGTCGCCTCTCAGGTACATTTAACTCTAAAACTAATTTAGAAGGTGAAACCTTGTATTCCTCCACCTGCAGTAAAAACATTGGTAACAACTTTGGCATTGGCCAAACTGGACTATGGAAATGCCCTTTATCTGGGCCTTCAGAAACAGCACTTGCTTAAACTACAGCGTCAAGTCAAAATTGTCAGAACAGAAGTTAAGTAGTGTAAGGGGTAACAGATGCTGAAAACAAGAGCAGTGAGATAAAGCAGCATTAGACAATGTGCAGGTAGGTGTGGCTCCCCGAGGGCCCTGTATATCCAGGTTGACAAATGACAAGTATTTCATTAAGAAGAAAGCAACGATTAGGTCAGGTGGGGGGACAGTAGGTCCTGTCTAAGAAGTGAACACCAGGTCACTTGACAAAATATATCCGCTTAACCTGACTCACCACCAGTAGGTACCGAAAAAATGGGGCGAGGCCAAAAAGGTGAAAACATATATGTGAAAAGGGGACCAAATGATATCTATACTACTATTATAAAGAGAGAACTTTGAACCTTTGAGGCGGGTAAACTCGGGAACCACAGCGCCAATCCAAACACCCGATACATCGTTGTAATTGTCAGGGTCTGCAGATGGACATAGGCTAAATAAAAAAAATATATACGTTCTTTAAAATATTCACGATTTAAAAAAAAGTAGTCCCTTGGAAGTAGCGCCGGCCCCGACGTGCGTGCTGACATCAGGAGCGCGGGGAGGAGCGGCGTACAGGAGCGCAAGGAGGAGCGGCAGACATAAGCGCGGGGAGGAGCGGCTGACAGGCGGGGAGGAGCGGTGAGGAGCGGCGGACAGGCAGTGAGGAGCGGCGGACAGGTGGGGAGGAGCGGTGGACAGGCGGGGAGGAGCGATGAGGAGCGGCGAGGAGCGGCGGACAGGCGGGGAGGAGCGGCGGCTGAGGTAGGTGAAGCGGCCCGTGTGCAGCTCATTAGGGGCCCTGAAAGTGGCGGGTGCGCTCCGGGGGACCCACGGACAACGTCGGGACGGGCGGGGGCCCTGAAGCCTGAGACAACGTCGGGGCGTGCGGGGGCCCAGAAGCCTGAGACAACGTCGGGGAGGGCGGGGGCCAAGAAGCCTGAGACAATGTCGGGGCGGGCGGGGGCCCAGAAGTCTGATTGCTCCCGGACAACGTCGGGACGGGCTGCTAGTAGCAAAATAATGGTGGAATTATTTGCTCACTTCTAATAAATGTTGATGATCAACTCCAAGGATCTACTTAAAAGCTTCCCATCATACATTTCATATATCAACCTTTTCTAAACTCAAAACCTAAATTGAGATACAAAGCTAAATGTTTGGTATTTGGATCATTGCTCTATAGGTTGTGTCATATTTCATATTTATTCAAATGTATCAGTGACAGCTTAGTTTATCTGCATGTTAAACTATATTTCGAGCATTTGCATAGTGCACATTTTGCCTTTGGCTTTGTCCTATGGTGCTGTCCGCAATCTGGTGGCTTTCCACGTGATGCAAGTGTTAACAAAGCAGACCAGCCTCTGCTTTGCTTTATGGAGTAAAGATGTGTTATTGGTATTGTGGGCTGGTCATACTTTGGGTGAACTGGATAGTTAAGGGTTAAGGCTGTATGTGTTCACCAACAGCGCATACATTCTCCAAATAGCTAAGTATAGGTGTGCATGTGCTTCTGTGTATGTGCTGTGTGTGTAGTGTTTGTAATGTTGGTGCTTTTGGTTGTATAGTGTATCTGAATCTGTGTTCAATGTATGCTAATGTTTTCTGTTGGAGGAGCTACTGTGATAGCCATTATACTGCATGCCTGCACTGTGTGGCATGCTGAATATGTGGGTGGTGTTCTATTTAATATGTTATGGAACTCTGTGAGTTTCGTAATCAGTAGGGCTACTGTAACTCACATGCTGGCCAGCTAAATTACATATCTTGTCTGTGTTGAGTTTGTGAAACATGTTCCTTCTTATGTGTTCTGTTGGAGTTGTGTGGCGTTTCCTAAGTGCAGTTGAGACCCCCATGATAACTGATCATAGATTCATCTTGAATGTGTTGAATTTATGTGATAGAGTGCTTGATTTTATTTCGGAGCATTCTGTGGGAGAAAGGCAGACTGTCTTGCTCAGGTTTGGTTATTTCCTGTATCCTACTTCTATTTAAATCTAACTGCTTGAACTACACCTTGCACGTGAGGAAGACTACGGAGGGAAATGTAAAGAGAATTAGCACTCCCAACAAAGCTTCCATAACTATGCAGACGTAATAAAAGTGCCTCTCATGATAAATTATAGAGCTGTTACTCTCCATTTTTATAATGAGACTCCTCAAATGTTATGCTGTGTTAAAGCCCCCAGCATACAAGACAGCATATCCAGGAGCTCTCTAACCTATCCAAAAGGACACCAATGGCATTTGCTAATCACAAAGAGCCTTTGGTCAGAAATTAGGGTTAGTTTGAGGGCACAAGTATCTCTAGATTGAATGTCAATTTCGATTACAGAGTCCCATATGTCTGCACAAACTGAAGAAAGTGGCTCCTCAGATGGTCCTACCTTCATGCCCCAAGTTGCTGCTGATTGAACTTATAACATTAAATACAATATAATAACATAGTATAAACTAACATAACATAACATAACTTATTATCTACTAGAGTTTAAAAGCCATGTTTGCTTGAAAACTAATCAGTTTAAAGATGGATACAAAAATGTCCTGAAACTCGGTAGCTACACGTTTCACTGCCAGTCCTGTAATACTCCTGGTGAAAAAGGCCCTCCAACTTGGGTCTCCCTATTCCCCCAATTGTATAGTTGTTGCCTGCCTTTCTCTGTTTGCAAAATGTGAATATTTGAGTCAGGATGGGCGATGGGGGACCATGCATGGTCAATTCAACTCATCTATGTTAGACTTCAGATACAGCTGAACAATTGTTCATGTTATGTGACTATACGTGTGAATTTATGATAAGGTTTTTTTTACCCAGGAATGGTGCAGCTGTTTGTGACTTTTGTATCAAATATAAGAGATTAATATATATAGATTTAGAGGGCACTGCTATGGCAGGCTCTTCTAATTTGCCCATGTAGCAAATCACTGCATTTTGTTAGTGAGGCTTACAAGTTGTGTTCCTGCTCCTATGCTCCCCATTGGAATGTATTTTCTCCAGGTCACTGTTTTGGACAATAACTTCTGAAGCTATTTGCCACATCTATGAAAGTTCTAAAATGTCAGCATTTTTGGTGGCCCAGCCTACAACTGTTCATTTTGTTTTATATTTCTGGGGTTAGGTACCTCCTATCCACAGCCTAGGAGTTCTGTAATAATTTGTCCGTACTGAACAAAGATTCCATTTGTGAGCGAGGATTGCTGGGAGCCCAGGCTTCTCCTTTTTCCATCAGCATACACTGTCCCTCGGTCTCTGTGAGCCAGGTACTTCCAAAGACTCCTGCCGTCTAGCGTAGCTCTGCGGCCACCAGCAGCATTTGGCTGCACATTTTCACAGCCCACACTACACTTGATCATCTTTATTGTCCTCATAAGGATTTGGGGGGCCCTGGGTAAGACATAATTTGAGGGCATCTGTACAGCACAAATTTGAAATGTATTACCCATTTCCTACTATTTCAATCCTGCTTGATGCCAAACAATACTAAATCATATGTCACACTATAACAGGAGCACACAATAACAGATTAAATATGTCCTGACAGGGATCCAAAAAGTCCTAAAAATGACTCAAAAGAGTCAGTAGTGGCATGGGGTAGAGAGTTTTAAGAGAGAAACAGAATAGTCAAAGATCAAATAGTGAGAAAGTCCACTTTCCCATGGGGCCCCATGGAAGGTGGGGGCCCTGGGCAATTGCCTAATTTGCCTATGCCTTAAAACGTCTTTGACCATCTTGCCTGGTGATCCAGTGGCCTCCAAGCCTACCACACACATGCCATAAGGCTCCAATATTTTGTCAGTGCTGCGTTTGGTTGTTGAATGACCATTCTGCCGAGGTGGTGCCAGGATTTGAAACACAGCCAGTACCTCCCACCACAAAGACTGTGGCCCAACACGCTCAGAAATGAAATACTAAATGATCAATGCCGGTGCCATACATTGTAACATTCAGTGACTGCTGCCTCCATATCCGCATGTACATGAATATTGAGGGGTTGATTCACCTGCATTTCACGTACTATATTATTACAAAATAGCTTCAAGGACAGTGTGTTCTGTGCTGAAAATGTACTTTTTACAGAAATGCATCCCTTCATTTCATTAAAACTATAAACAATCAAAGAACTCACACAAAGGGGAAAACTCAGGGGCAGATTTACAAGAAAGTGACCCAGGGGCATAGTATCAAGGACCGGTGTTAAAATTATCGCCGTTTTATCGGCAGGAAACTGCAGATATAACGGCGATAATGGGCTTGATAATAAGCCCTTGTTAATTCCCATAGAAGCCCATGTTCTGGTATTAACATGGGCTTCTATGGGAATTAACAAGGGCGTATTATAAAAAGCCCATTATCGCCGTTTTATCAGCAGTTTCCTGCCGATAAAATGGCGATAATTTTAACACCGGTCCTTGATAATATGCCCCTCAGTGCCTAATGCAAGCCACATTGAGTCACTTTCAAAGCACAGGGATGCAACATATTTACAACAATATCTCGCATCTCAGTGCTTCCCTCTGCACTGGCGTACAAACTGCTGCCGTGAGCCGTGCATCGTGGGGAGATTGTTTTTGTTCAGGAAGGGTTCCCTTCCTGCACAAAAACAATCTGAAATGCCGTTTTTCAACTTCTATGTGTGCTGCATTAGCACCCATAGAAGTTGAAAAACTGCATTGTTTCAATGATTGTTGATGTGCCGGAAGGGAACCCTTCCTGTACATAAACAATCATTAGAGGTGATTTTCTCTTTCTCTGTGTGCTGCAAAATGCAGCACACATAGGAAGAGGAAAAGAAAACGAGGAGAAATTAATAAATTTCTCCTTGTTGCGCCTCCCTACGCCTCCGCTGGGGAGGCGTAGAATTCACACTCATTTCCAGATTTATGATTCCTTGTGAATCTGAAAATGTGTCTGGTTCCATGGGTGCTGCGTGTGAACACCCATAGCAACACCCATGGAAAGTCCCTTTCATGCAAAGTGCTGCGTGTAAAGGCGTCATATTTACAAGGACAAGCAGCACACAGGGTGGCTTTTCCTGTCCTTGTAAATATGGAGCGTTACCATGCGCCACCGGTACAACACAAAAAATGATGAACCGGTGTGTCAAGGGGCTTGTAAATCTGCCCCTCAGAGTACATTTATGTCTAGTGGCATGAGGTAATGAGGGGTTTTCCTTTCGACCACTTACCTCCCTCAGGGACTGGTCTGCAGCAGCAGATTACTGCCCTCAGGCGGGCTCGCATGCGGAACTACAAGAGAAACAGAAAGAATCATTTGCTCTTTCTCTCTAAAACCAGATTTCACCATTTCATCATATTGATATACAATGTTACACCCTGTGCCGCTCAGCCCTTTTCTCGTTGAAATGTAGTAGCTAACTACTGAAGGGAATCCGCTATATTCAAATGCCATGGTCGGGGAACAGTCGGAACACTGTGGTATAAACCATCAGTGTTCCAACTCCGCTAGATCTACAGCACATGCCTTAACCACACATATGCCCTAAGCATGCATATGTGTGGTTAAGGCAATATGCATACTAACTGCTGCCTGCTACGGACAGAAGCAAGAAGACCTTGCAGGAAGCGTTGAGTTTATTTGTGCTGGGTGTAGTTTTGGGCTGGGGGTTGTTTTGTTGTAGTTTAGTAGGCTGATGGGGTTGGGGTAGTTGTATATGCTGAGGGTGAGTCAGATTTTGATTTGCTGGCTGGAGGGGGTGGGTTGGGTTGATTTGTTGGCTGGTGGTTGGGTCAGGAGTCGTTTTGTGGGCTGGGGTTGATTCGGTGTTGTTTCACCTTCTATGAGCTTCCTCAGTAAGCTGCCCTATATCTCACTCCTGCCTTGAAGGGGAAGTAAATTGTTTCACCAAATGTAACTCTTTCACTTCATATTGAAGGCCTGTAGTGGAGCGAGCTCTAAAAACGATGTTTGTACAACTATGGGAAAGAGATCACACCCCTACTTTTTTTTGAAGAAACTAAATTGATTGTCAACAAAATTGAGAACATCTTAAATGACAACTCTTTTCATGAAAGTGAAAACTTTAAAGTAGGCACAATAATTTGCTCACTACTTATCCTTCTGAACTTTTAAACTAACATTGTAAGTTGGGAAGAAACCGCGGGCAGATCTAAAAGAAATTAACGCAGCGCAATGAAGCAAGTCATTTTGCTGTGCTGCACTGCGTTAGTTTCAAAGCACAGGGATGCAACATATTTACAACAGTATGTTGCATCTCTCTGCTTCCCCTTGCGCTGGCACACAAACAGCTGCCATGCGCCGGCGCAGGGATCCTTGCACAGTGGTGCAAGGATGCCTGCGTCATGGGGAGATTGTTCTTGTGCAGGAAGGGGCACCTTCTGACATTCTGACACATTTCCAGATTTACGATTTCTTGTAAATCTGGAAATGCATCAGTGGACATGGGTGTTGCGTGGGAACAACCATATCAACACCCATGTCCCGCCCCTAACACGCAAAGTGTTGCATGAATTGGGGCGATACTTACGAGCACAGGTTAAGTCACGCAGAATGACTTTACCTGTGCTTGTAAATATCACTCAGCAGGCTACGCCACAAGTGCCTCATGCAACTAGATGCACCGCGGCACATGGGGATTGTAAATCTGATCCCATATATTTAGGTCCGATCTTTTCTCAGTCATCAAACAAAAACATAGTTCAAAGGTCACTACAAAAACTCTTCTCGCTCCCTTTGTTTTTAGTAGGTGACACTATATTGTTTCCTCTCCTGTTTTAAAACATTGCATGTCTTATGTTTTACCTTTGTTCACCTGCAGCTTCTTTTAGAATCGGGACTTAACATGTGAATTTTCACTCAAATAGCAGTACTCATCTCTATTTCCGAAACTCAAACCCTGATAATGACAATTAAGCATAATACCTCATTTACACTTACAGGCATGAAATCAAAACTCACATTGTTGGACATCCTGAATTGAGTAAAATTCAAATTTCAACTGTGGTTGATGGTGCTCACTCAACTAGACTGTAGACAATTAACTAGGAATCAAGAAAGAAAAGTAATGAGTTGAGTCGAGAACTTCAGTTGTCACAATAATTTTGGAGCAAAGGATTCCATGAGCTGTGAAAGTCGGAGATCAGTGGCATAGCCTCCCATAGTAGGAAACAGTATACAATATATGCTTTATAAACACTAGTGATTCAAGACGGGTCTGTGAACTACGACCTTATTTTTTAACATGAATAATTTCTGATGTCTAAAAGGGATTATAAGAGAAAGAACATTATCTCTATATCCAGGGTTCAGTTCAGGGGAGGCGAGAGGAGAAAAGAAAACTTGATTCTCACCTATGCTGTTGTTATACTAAATCCCCAAATACCAAAATATTTCAATATCATTTCGCCAAATAGAATGAGAAAACACCTTCACTACAATGTGCTGTACAAAATAATTCCTCACTTCTCATCCCTAAAACCCAGACCTTAAGTTACTGTTTTCATAAAAGGATTGGCCTATATCAGAAACTGTGGGGATTCACATTTTCATCAAGTAACACTCCCTTTCTATAAGTGACTACTAAAAAATTGTCTAGACTTGGGATGAAACATGTTGGCCCTATGGAACCTTGTAAATGATTTTTAACTATCCAAAGTGCTTTTGTTACAAGGAATCAGCTTCATTTTGCTATATGAGAATAATGCCCTAAAACATCACCTGCTTGTGACACAACTATTCTCTGTCTACTACAGCGTCATTGTTTAAACATATTTTTGGTTGCTTTTCAAGTTGCAAGTTAAATGTATCAGTATGAAGGAAATATATGGTAAGAACAGCTCAATATGGCACCTAGCGGTACAAAAGGGGGTGGTGATGGACGGAGCATCTGAACCAATCAAACACTCACACCCAGTCAACAGATCTGGGTTTAATCCATCACCATTCTTTAGCCCACTCTGCCACCCCAGTTCAGACATGTCCATATGCAAATCAGTCTGACCCTGTGCCTCATGGGAACAGTCCAGCCCGAACTGCCAAGCCATGCCTTCCCTGGACCGGAAACAAGCTTCCGAGAACCGGTTTCTGCCATTTCAGCCGTCTTCAGCCCGGCTTGCTTGAATCCAGTGGCAAAGTGAGCAAGGGACTCACGTCTGAGCATACCCTGCCAACTTATGGCGAACAAAGCGGTACAAAAGGAGGTGGTGATGGACGGAGCATCTGAACCAATCAAACACTCACACCCAGTCAACAGATCTGGGTTTAATCCATCACCGTTCTTTAGCCCACTCTGCCACCCCAGTTCAGACATGGCCATATGCAAATCAGTCTGACCCTGTGCCTCATGGGAACAGTCCAGCCCGAACTGCCAAGCCATGCCTTCCCTGGACCGGAAACAAGCTTCTGAGGACCGGTTTCTGGCATCTCAGCCGTCTTCAGCCCGGCTTGCTTGAATCCAGTGGCAAAGTGAGCAAGGGACTCACGTCTGAGCATACCCTGCCAACTTATGGCGAACAAAGCAGTACAAAAGGGGGTGGTGATGGACGGAGCATCTGAACCAATCAAACACTCACACCCAGTCAACAGATCTGGGTTTAATCCATCACCGTTCTTTAGCCCACTCTGCCACCCCAGTTCAGACATGGCCATATGCAAATCAGTCTGACCCTGTGCCTCATGGGAACAGTCCAGCCCGAACTGCCAAGCCATGCCTTCCCTGAACCGGAAACAAGCTTCCGAGGACCGGTTTATGCCATTTCAGCCGTCTTCAGCCCGGCTTGCTTGAATCCAGTGGCAAAGTGAGCAAGGGACTCACGTCTGAGCATACCCTGCCAACTTATGGCGAACAAAGCGGTACAAAAGGGGGTGGTGATGGACGGAGCATCTGAACCAATCAAACACTCACACCCAGTCAACAGATCTGGGTTTAATCCATCACCGTTCTTTAGCCCACTCTGCCACCCCAGTTCAGACATGGCCATATGCAAATCAGTCTGACCCTGTGCCTCATGGGAACAGTCCAGCCCGAACTGCCAAAATGATGGATTTAGGCCCAGATCCTTGTACAGGGGTGAATGTATGACACTGTTCTACATTCTGTCCATCAACTGTTTTTTTTGCAATTTTCACCCCGAGTGGGCTGGGTATGCTCAGACGTAAGTCCCAGGCTCTCCACACCACTGGAGTCAAGCTATCCAGGCTGGTGAAGGCTGATAGCCAGAAACCGGTCCTTGGATGCTTGATTCCGGTCTGGGAAAGACATGGCTTGGTAGTTCGGACTGGACTGTTCCCATGAGGCACAGGGTCAGAGCTGATTTGCATATAGCCAGTGTCTAACCCAGGGTGGTGTGGAGTCAAAAAAACTATGGATTGAGGCCCAGATCTTTGTACTGGGGTGAATATATGACATTGTTCTACATCCTGTCCATCAACTGTGTTTTTTGCAATTTTCACCCCGAGTGGGCTGGGTATGCTCAGACGTGAGTCCCAGGCTCTCCACACCACTGGAGTCAAGCTATCCAGGCTGATGAAGGCTGATAGCCAGAAACCGGTCCTTGGATGCTTGATTCCGGTCTGGTAGTTCGGACTGGATTGTTCCCATGAGGCACAGGGCCAGAACTGATTTGCATATAGCCAGTGTCTAACCCAGGGCGGTGTGGAGTGCAAAAAAACGATGGATTTAGGCCCAGAAACTTGTACTGGAGTGAATGTATGACATTGTTCTGCATTCTGTCTATCAACTGTGTTTTTTGCAATTTTCACCCCGAGTGGGCTGGGTATGCTCAGACGTGAGTCCCAGGCTCTCTACACCACTGGAGTCAAGCTTTCCAGGCTGATGAAGGCTGATAGCCAGAAACCGGTCCTTGGATGCTTGATTCCGGTCTGGGAAAGACATGGCTTGGTAGTTCGGACTGGACTGTTCCCATGAGGCACAGGGTCAGAGCTGATTTGCATATAGCCAGTGTCTAACCCAGGGTGGTGTGGAGTGCAAAAAAACGAGGGATTTAGGCCCAGATCCTTGTACTGGGGTGAATGTATGACATTGTTCTACATTCTGTCCATCAACTGTGTTTTTTGCAATTTTCACCCCGAGTAGGCTGGGTATGCTCAGACGTGAGTCCCAGGCTCTCCACACCACTGAAGTCAAGCTATCCAGGCTGATGAAGGCTGATAGCCAGAAACCGGTCCTTGGATGCTTGATTCCGGTCTGGGAAAGACATGGCTTGGTAGTTCGGATTGGACTGTTCCCATGAGGCACAGGGTCAGAGCTGATTTGCATATAGCCAGTGTCTAACCCAGGGTGGTGTGGAGTGCAAAAAAACGAGGGATTTAGGCCCAGATCCTTGTACTGGGGTGAATGTATGACATTGTTCTACATTCTGTCCATCAACTGTGTTTTTTGCAATTTTCACCCCGAGTGGGCTGGGTAAGCTCAGACGTGAGTCCCAGGCTCTCCACACCACTGAAGTCAAGCTATCCAGGCTGATGAAGGCTGATAGCCAGAAACGGTCCTTGGATGCTTGATTCCGGTCTGGGAAAGACATGGCTTGGTAGTTCGGACTGGACTGTTCCCATGAGGCACAGGGTCAGAGCTGATTTGCATATAGCCAGTGTCTAACCCAGGGTGGTGTGGAGTGCAAAAAAACGATGGATTTAGGCCCAGATCCTTGTACTGGGGTGAATGTATGACATTGTTCTACATTCTGTCCATCAACTGTGTTTTTTGCAAGATGGTACCTAGCCTGTTCACAAAGCCTTTAAAATTAACTAAGCAGCTAATTTATAAGTTACTGGAGTAAGTATGTAGATGAATCAAAATAAGGAATGGGCAGGTCTCTTGGAGGGATTGTAGTTGGCATAAGAGAATTGCAGGGGAGCATTACACTCCTGTTCGCAGAATGGATGTGTGGGTGACAGTGATATTTTATGAATGCAGGCCACCCAGTGCCCTTGTAATAGATTATGTGTGTGTGTGTATATCTTTGAACTGGATGTGAGGACAGACGTATTGTGAGAGTTCAATAAGTTGGAGTTGGAGGGTGGAGTTGGAGGGTGGAGTTGGAGTTGGAGGGAGGAGTTGGAGTTGGAGGGTGGAGTTGGAGGGTAGAGTTGGAGATGGAGGGTGGAGTTGGAGGGTGGATTTGGAGGTTGGAGTTGGAGTTGGAGGGTGGAGTTGGAGTTGGAGGGTGCAGTTGGAGTTGGAGGGTCCTATTGGCTATGGCAATGCTTGTTGGTAGCCCGTAAGGACAGTGCTGTTGTGGTGCTGAGAGATGATGTGGATGGGCCGAGTAAAGTGGCGGTGTATTAGAGTGATGTGGTGGTGTCCCAGAGTGAATTGGTGGTGTCCCAGAGTGATGTGGTGGTGTCCCTGAGTGATGTGGTGGTGTCCCCGAGTGATGTGGGAGTCCCGAGTGATTTGGTGGTGTCGCTGAGTGAGGTGGTGGTGTTCCTGAGTGATGTGGTGGTATTCCCAGAGTGATGTGGTGGTGTCCCTGAGTGATGTGGTGGTGTCCCCTAGTGATGTGGTGGTGTCCCTGAATGATGTGGTGGTATTCCTGAGTGATGTGGTGGTTTCCCTGAGTGATGTGGTGGTGCCCCTGAGTGATGTGGTGGTGCGCCAGAGTGATGTGGTGATGTCCCTGAGTGATGTGGTGGAGTCCCCGAGTGATGTGGTGGTGTCCCCGAGTGATGTGGGAGTCCCCGAGTGATGTGGTGGTGTCCCTGAGGGATGTGGTGGTGTTCCTGAGTGATGGAGGGTGGAGTTGGAGGGTGGATTTGGAGGGTGGAGTTGGAGGGTGGAGTTGGAGGTGGAGTTGGAGGGTGGAGTTGGAGTTGGAGGGTGGAGTTGGAGTTGCAGGGTGGAGTTGGAGTTGGAGGGTGGAGTTGAAGGGTGGAATTGGAGGGTGGAGTTGGAGGGTGAAGGGTGGGTTGGAGGGTGGAGGTTGGAGTTGGAGGGTGGAGTTGGAGGGTGGAGTTGGAGTTGGAGGGTGGAGTTGGAGGGTGGAGTTGAAGGGTGCAGTTGGAGTTGGAGGGTGGAGTTGGAGTTGGCGGGTGGAGTTGGAGGGTAGAGTTGGAGTTGGAGTTGGAGGGTGGAGTTGGAGGGTGGAGTTGGAGGGTGTAGTTGGAGGGTGGAGTTGGGGGGTGGAGTTGGAGGGTGGAGTTGGAGGGTGGAGTTGGAGTTGGCAGGTGGAGTTGGAGGGTGGAGTTGGAGTTAGAGGGTGGAGTTGGATGGTGGAGTTGGAGGGTAGAGTTGAAAGGTGGAGTTGGAGGGTGGAGTTGGAGGGTGGAGTTGGAAGGTGGAGTTGAAGGGTGCAGTTGGAGGGTGGAGTTGGAGGGTGGAAGGTGGGTTGGAGGGTGGAGGTTGGAGTTGGAGGGTAGAGTTGGAGTTGGAGGGTGTAGTTGGAGGGTGGAGTTGAAGGCTGGAGTTGGAAGGTGGAGTTGAAGGGTGCAGTTGGAGGGTGGAGTTGGATTTGGCGCGTGGAGTTGGACTGTGGAGTTGGAGGGTGGAGTTGGAGGGTAGAGTTGGAGGGTGGAGTTGGAGGGTGGAGTTGGAGTTGGAGGGTGGAGTTGGAGGGTGGAGTTGAAGGGTGCAGTTGGAGTTGGAGGGTGGAGTTGGAGTTGGCGGGTGGAGTTGGAGGGTAGAGTTGGAGTTGGAGTTGGAGGGTGGAGTTGGAGGGTGGAGTTGGAGGGTGTAGTTGGAGGGTGGAGTTGGGGGGTGGAGTTGGAGGGTGGAGTTGGAGGGTGGAGTTGGAGTTGGCAGGTGGAGTTGGAGGGTGGAGTTGGAGTTAGAGGGTGGAGTTGGATGGTGGAGTTGGAGGGTAGAGTTGAAAGGTGGAGTTGGAGGGTGGAGTTGGAGGGTGGAGTTGGAAGGTGGAGTTGAAGGGTGCAGTTGGAGGGTGGAGTTGGAGGGTGGAAGGTGGGTTGGAGGGTGGAGGTTGGAGTTGGAGGGTAGAGTTGGAGTTGGAGGGTGTAGTTGGAGGGTGGAGTTGAAGGCTGGAGTTGGAAGGTGGAGTTGAAGGGTGCAGTTGGAGGGTGGAGTTGGATTTGGCGCGTGGAGTTGGACTGTGGAGTTGGAGGGTGGAGTTGGAGGGTAGAGTTGGAGGGTGGAGTTGGAGGGTGGAGTTGGAGTTGGAGGGTGGAGTTGGAGGGTGGACTTGGAGTTGCAGGGTGGAGTTGGATGGTGGAGTTGGAGTTTTAGGGCAGAGTTGGAGGGTGGAGTTGGAGTTAGAGGGTGGAGGTGGAGTTGGAGGGTGGAGTTGGAATTGGAGGGTGGAGTTGGAGGGTGGAGTTGCAGTTGGAGTGTGGAGTTGGAGGGTGGAGTTGGAGTTAGAGGGTAGAGTTGGAGTTGGAGGATAGAGTTGGAGGGTGGAGTTGGAGGGTGGAATTGAAGGGTGGAGTTGAGGGTGGAGTTGGAGGATGGAGTTGGAGGGTGGAGCTGCGGTTGGAGAGTGGAGTTGGAGGGTGGAGTTGGAGGGTGGAGTTGGAGGGTGGAGTTAGAGGGTGGAGTTGGAGTTGGAGGGTGGAGTTGGAGGGTGGAGTTGGAGTTGGAGGGTGGAGTTGGAGTTGGAGGTTGGAGTTGGAGGGTAGAGTTGGAGTTGGAGGGTGGAGTTGGAGGGTGGAGTTGAAGGCTGGAGTTGGAAGGTGGAGTTGAAGGGTGCAGTTGGAGGGTGGAGTTGGATTTGGCGCGTGGAGTTGGACTGTGGAGTTGGAGGGTGGAGTTGGAGGGTAGAGTTGGAGGGTGGAGTTGGAGGGTGGAGTTGGAGTTGGAGGGTGGAGTTGGAGGGTGGACTTGGAGTTGCAGGGTGGAGTTGGATGGTGGAGTTGGAGTTTTAGGGCAGAGTTGGAGGGTGGAGTTGGAGTTAGAGGGTGGAGGTGGAGTTGAAGGGTGGAGTTGGAATTGGAGGGTGGAGTTGGAGGGTGGAGTTGCAGTTGGAGTGTGGAGTTGGAGGGTGGAGTTGGAGTTAGAGGGTAGAGTTGGAGTTGGAGGATAGAGTTGGAGGGTGGAGTTGGAGGGTGGAATTGAAGGGTGGAGTTGAGGGTGGAGTTGGAGGATGGAGTTGGAGGGTGGAGCTGCGGTTGGAGAGTGGAGTTGGAGGGTGGAGTTGGAGGGTGGAGTTGGAGTTGGAGGGTGGAGTTAGAGGGTGGAGTTGGAGTTGGAGGGTGGAGTTGGAGTTGGAGGGTGGAGTTGGAGGGTGGAGTTGAAGGATGGATGGTGGAGTTGGAGTTGGAGTTGGAGGGTGGAGTTGGAGGGTGGAGTTGGAGTTGGAGGGTGGAGTTGGAGTTGGAAGGTGGAGTTGGAGGGTGGAGTTGGAGTTGGAGGGAGGAGTTGGAGGGTGGAGTTGAATGGTGGAGGGTGGAGTTGAGGGTGGAGTTGGAGGTTGGGGTTGGAGTTGGAGGGTGGAGTTAGAGGGTGGAGTTGAGGTTGGAGGGTGGAGTTGGTGGGTGAAGTTGAAGGGTGGAGGGTGGAGTTGAAGTTTGAGGGTGGGAGTTGGAGTTGGAGGGTGGAGTTGGAGGGTGGAGTTTGGAGTTGGAGTTGGAGGGAGGAGTTGGAGGGTGGAGGGTGAAGTTGGAGGGTGGAGTTGGAGGGTGGAGTTGGAGGGTGGAGTTGGAGGGTGGAGTTGGAGTTGGTGGGTGGAGTTGGAGGGTGGAGTTGGAGGGTGGAGTTGGAGGGAGGAGTTGGAGTTGGAGGGTGGAGTTGGAGGGTGGAGTTGGAGTTGGTGGGTGGAGTTGGAGGGTGGAGTTGGAGGGTGGAGTTGGAGGGTGGAGTTGGAGTTGGAGGGTGGAGTTGGAGGGTGGAGGTGGAGTTGGAGTTGGAGGGTGGAGTTGGAGGGTAGAGTTGGAGGGTTGAGTTGGAGTTGGAGGGTGGAGTAGGAGTTGGAGGGTGGAGGGTTGAGTTGGAGTTGGAGGGTGGAGTAGGAGTTGGAGGGTGGAGTTGGAGGGCGGAGTTGGAGTTGGAGGTTGCAGTTGGAGGGTGGAGTTGGAGGGAGGAGTTGGAGGGTGGAGGGTAGAGTTGGAGGGTGGAGAGAGAGGGGTAGGGAGGAGAAAACAAGAAAAGCGGACATCAAAGGAAGGGTGGGAGGGAACGAGCATATGGGGTGTGAGTGAACGAAAGTTAATTGCTGTAAGAGGGGGAGCAGGAAGTTAGGCCAAGCGCGCGCTGGCGAAGCAGTCTGCTGCTTTCAAGTCAATGCCAGATGCCTGCTTCGCACTTTAATGCCTCACATGCACTGGACATAAACCGCATTCCAGAGGTCTTTGGTAGACTTTTCTTTTCCCCTTACTATAATCTCACATAGCATGGAGTTGGAGTGTGGAGTTGGAGGGTGGAGTTGGAGTTGGAATTGGAGGGTGGAGTCGGAGTTGGAGGGTGGAGTTGGAGGGTGGAGTTTAAGGGTGGAGTTGGAGGGTGGAGTTGGAGTTGGAGGGTGGAGTTGGAGGGTGGAGTTAGAGGGTGGAGTTGGAGGGTGGATTTGGAGGGTGAAGTTGGAGTTGGAGGGTGCAGTTGGAGTTGTAGGTTTGGAGTTGGAGTTGGAGGGTGGAGTTGTAGTTGGAGGATGGAGTTGGAGGGTGGAGTTGGAGGGTAGAGTTGGAGGGTAGAGTTGGAGGGTGGAGTTGGAGGGTGGAGTTGGAGGGTGGAGTTGGAGGGTGGAGTTGGAGGGTGGAGTTGGAGGGTGGAGTTAGAGGGTGGAGTTGGAGGGTGGATTTGGAGGGTGAAGTTGGAGTTGGAGGGTGCAGTTGGAGTTGTAGGTTTGGAGTTGGAGTTGGACGGTGGAGTTGGAGTTGGAGGATGGAGTTGGAGGGTGGAGTTGGAGGGTAGAGTTGGAGGGTGGAGTTGGAGGGTGGAGTTGGAGTTGGAGGGTGGAGTTGGAGTTGGAGTTGGAGGGTGGAGTTGGAGGATGGAGCTGGAGTTGGAGGGTGGAGTTGGAGGTGGAGGATGGAGTTGGAGGTTAGAGTTGGAGTTGTAGTTGGAGGGTGGCGTTGGAGGGTGTAGTTGGAGGGTGGAGTTGGAGGGTAAGTTGGAGTTGGAGGGTGGAGTTGGAGGGTGGAGTTGGTTTGGAGGGTGGAGTTGGAGGGTGGAGTTGGAAGGTGGAGTTTTAGGGTGCAGTTGGAGGGTGAAGTTGGAGGGTGGAGGGCGGGTTGGAGGGTGGAGGTTGGAGTTGGAGGGTAGAGTTGGAGTTGGAGGGTGGAGTTGGAGGGTGGAGTTGAAGGGTGGAGTTGGAAGGTGGAGTTGAAGGGTGCAGTTGGAGTTGGAGGGTGGAGTTGGAGTTGGCGCGTGGAGTCGGAGTGTGGAGTTGGAGTTGGAGGGTGGAGTTGGAGGGTAGAGTTGGAGGGTAGAGTTGGAGGGTGGAGTTGGAGTTGGAGGGTGGAGTTGGAGGGTGGAGTTGGAGTTGCAGGGTGGAGTTGGAGGGTGGAGTTAGAGGGTGGAGTTGGAGTTGTAGGGCAGAGTTGGAGGGTGGAGTTGGGGTTAGAGAGTGGAGGTGGAGGTGGAGTTGGAGGGTGGAGTAGGAATTGGAGGGTAGAGTTGGAATTGGAGGGTGGAGTTGGAGGGTGGAGTTGCAGTTGGAGTGTGGAGTTGGAGGGTGGAGTTGGAGTTAGAGGGTAGAGTTGGAGTTGGAGGATAGAGTTGGAGGGTGGAGTTGGAGGGTGGAATTGAAGGGTGGAGCAGAGGTTGGAGGGTGGAGTTGGAGGGTGGAGTTGGAGGGTGGAGTTGGAGTTGGAGGGTGGAGTTAGAGGGTGGAGTTGGAGTTGGAGGTTGGAGTTGGAGGGTGGAGTTGGAGTTGGAGGGTGGAGTTGGAGGGTGGAGTTGGAGTTGGAGGGTGGAGTTGGAGGGTAGAGTTGGAGGGTGAAGTTGGAGTTGGAGGGTGGAGTTGGAGTTGGAGGGTGGAGTTGGAGGATGCAGTTGGAGGGTGGAGTTGGAGGGTGGAGTTGGAGTTGGAGGGTAGAGTTGGAGTGGGAGGGTGGAGGGTGGAGTTGGAGTTGGAGGGTGGAGTTGGAGTGTGGTGGGTGGGTTGGAGGGTGGAGGTTGCAGTTGGAGGGTGGAGTTGGAGTTGGAGGGTATAGTTGGAGGGTGCAGTTGGAGTTGGAGGGTGGAGTTGGAGTTGGCGGGTAGAGTTGGAGGTTGTGAGTTGGAGAGTAGAGTTGGAGGGTGGAGTTGGAGGGTGGAGTTGGAGGGTGGAGTTGGAGTTGAAGGGTGGAGTTGGAGGGTGGAGTAGGAGGGTGGAGTTTGAGTTGGAGGGTGGAGTTGGAGGGTGGAGTTGAAGGGTGGAGTTAAAGGGTGGAGGGTGGCGTTGGAGGGTGGAGTTGGAGTTGGAGAGTAGAGTTGGAGGGTGGAGGTGGAGTTGGAGGGTGGAGGCGGAGGGTGGAGTTGGAGTTGGAGGGTAGGGTTGGAGGGTGGAGTTGGAGTGTGAAGTTAGAGGGTGGAGTTGGAGTTGGAGGGTGGAGTCGGAGTTGGAGGGTGGAGTTGGAGGGTGGAGTTGGAGGGTGGAGTTGAAGGGTGGAGTTGGAGGGTCGAGTTGGAGTTGGAGGGTGGAGTTGGAGGGTGGAGTTGGAGGGTGGATTTGGAGGGAGAAGTTGGAGTTGGAGGGTGCAGTTGGAGTTGTAGGTTTGGAGTTGGAGTTGGACGGTGGAGTTGGAGGATGGAATTGGAGGGTGGAGTCTGAGGGTAGAGTTGGAGGGTGGAGTTGGAGGATGGAGTTGGAGGGTGGATTTGGAGTTGGAGGGTGGAGCTGGAGTTGGAGGGTGGAGTTGGAGGTGGAGGGTGGAGTTGGAGGTTGGAGTTGGAGTTGTAGTTGGAGTGTGGCATTGGAGGGTGTAGTTGGAGGGTGGAGTTGGAGGGTAAGTTGGAGTTGGAGGGTGGAGTTGGAGGGTGGAGTTGGAGGGTGGAGTTGGGTTGGAGGGTGGAGTTGGAGTTGGAGGGTGGAGTAGGAGTTGCAGGGTGGAGTTGGAGTTGCAGGGTGGAGTTGTAGTTAGAGTTGGAGGGTGGAGTTGGAGGGTGGAGTTGGAGTTGGAGTTGGAGGGTGGAGTTGGAGGGTGGAGTTGGAGTTGGAGGGAGGAGTTGGAGGGTGGATTTGAATGGTGGAGGGTGGAGTTGGAGGGTGGAGTTGAGGGTGGAGTTGGAGGTTGGGGTTGGAGTTTGAGGGTGGAGTTAGAGGGTGGAGTTGAGGTTGGAGGGTGGAGTTCGTGGGTGAAGTTGAAGGGTGGAGGGTGGAGTTGAAGTTGGAGGGTGGGAGTTGGAGGGTGGAGTTGGAGGGTGGAGTTTGGAGTAGGATTTGGAGTTGGAGGGAGGAGTTGGAGGGTGGAGGGGGAAGTTGGAGGGTGAAGTTGGAGGGTGGAGTTGGAGTTGGAGGGTGGAGTTGGAGGGTGAAGTTGGAGTTGAAGGGTGGAGTTGGAGGGTGGAGTTGGAGGGAGGAGTTGGAGGGAGGAGTTAGAGTTGGAGGGTGGAGTTGGAGGGTGGAGTTGGAGTTGGTGGGTGGAGTTGGAGGGTGGAGTTGGAGGGTGGAGTTGGAGGGTGGAGTTGGAGGGTGGAGTTGGAGGGTGGAGGTGGAGTTGGAGTTGGAGGGTGGAGTTGGAGTTTGGAGGGTGGAGTTGGAGGGTGGAGTTGGAGTTGGAGGGTGGAGTAGGAGTTGGAGGGTGGAGTTGGAGAGCAGAGTTGGAGTTGGAGGGTGGAGTTGGAGGGTGGAGGGTAAAGTTGGAGGGTGGAGAGAGAGGGGTAGGGAGGAGAAAACAAGAAAAGCGGACATCAAAGGAAGGGTGGGAGGGAACGAGCATATGGGGTGTGAGTGAACGAAAGTTAATTGCTGTAAGAGGGGGAGCAGGAAGTTAGGCCAAGCGCGCGCTGGCGAAGCAGTCTGCTGCTTTCAAGTCAATGCCAGATGCCTGCTTCGCACTTTAATGCCTCACATGCACTGGACATAAACCGCATTCCAGAGGTCTTTGGTAGACTTTTCTTTTCCCCTTACTATAATCTCACATAGCATGGAGTTGGAGTGTGGAGTTGGAGGGTAGAGTTGGAGTTGGAGGGTGGAGTCGGAGTTGGAGGTTGGAGTTGGAGGGTGGAGTTGGAGGGTGGAGTTGGAGGATGGAGTCGAAGGGTGGAGTTGGAGGGTGGAGTTGGAGTTGGAGGGTGGAGTTGGAGGGTGGAGTTAGAGGGTCGAGTTGGAGGGTGGATTTGGAGGGTGAAGTTGGAGTTGGAGGGTGCAGTTGGAGTTGTAGGTTTGGAGTTGGAGTTGGAGGGTGGAGTTGGAGGGTGGAGTTGGAGGGTGGAGTTGGATTTGGAGGGTGGAGTTGGAGGGTGGAGTTGGAGGGCGGAGCTGGAGTTGGAGGGTGGAGTTGGAGGTGGAGGGTGGAGTTGGAGGTTGGAGTTGGAGTTGTAGTTGGAGGGTGGCGTTGGAGGGTGTAGTTGGAGGGTGGAGTTGGAGGGTGGAGTTAGAGGGTCGAGTTGGAGGGTGGATTTGGAGGGTGAAGTTGGAGTTGGAGGGTGCAGTTGGAGTTGTAGGTTTGGAGTTGGAGTTGGAGGGTGGAGTTGGAAGGTGGAGTTGGAGGGTAGAGTTGGAGGGTGGAATTGGAGGGTGGAGTTGGAGTTGGAGGGTGGAGTTGGAGTTGGAGTTGGAGGGTGGAGTTGGAGGGTGGAGCTGGAGTTGGAGGGTGGAGTTGGAGGTGGAGGGTGGAGTTGGAGGTTGGAGTTGTAGTTGTAGTTGGAGGGTGGCGTTGGAGGGTGTAGTTGGAGGGTGGAGTTGGAGGGTAAGTTGGAGTTGGAGGGTGGAGTTGGAGGGTGGAATTGGGTTGGAGGGTGGAGTTGGAGTTGGAGGGTGGAGTTGGAGTTGCAGGGTGGAGTTGTAGTTAGAGTTGGAGGGTGGAGATGGAGGGTGGAGTTGGAGTTGGAGGATGGAGTTGGAGTTGGAAGGTGGAGTTGGAGGGTGGAGTTGGAGTTGGAGGGTGGAGTTGGAGGGTGGAGTTGAAGGGTGGAGTTGGAGGGTGGAGTTGAGGGTGGAGTTGGAGGTTGGGGTTGGAGTTGGAGGGTGGAGTTATAGGGTGGAGTTGAGGTTGGAGGGTGGAGTTGGTGGGTGGAGTTGAAGGGTGGAGTTGAAGTTGGAGGGTGGAGTTGGAGTTGGAGGGTGGAGTTGGAGGGTAGAGATTGGAGTAGGAGTTGGAGTTGGAGGGAGGAGTTGGAGAGTGGAGGGTGAAGTTGGAGGGTGAAGTTGGAGGGTGGAGTTGGAGGGTGGAGTTGGAGTTGGAGGGTGGAGTTGGAGTTGGTGGGTGGAGTTGGAGGGTGGAGTTGGAGGGTGGAGTTGGAGGGTGGAGTTGGAGGGTGGAGTTGGAGTTGGTGGATGGAGTTGGAGGGTGGAGTTGGAGGGTGGAGTTGGAGGGTAGAGTTGGAGGGTGGAGTTGGAGTTGGTGGATGGAGTTGGAGGGTGGAGTTGGAGGGTGGAGTTGGAGGGTGGAGTTGGAGTTGGAAGGTGAAGTTGGAGGGTGGAGGTGGAGTTGGAGTTGGAGTTGGAGGGTGGAGTTGGAGTTGGAGGGTGGAGGGTGGAGTTGGAGGGTGGAGTTGGAGGGTGTAGTTGGAGTTGGAGGGTGGAGTAGGAGTTAAAGGGTGGAGTTGGAGGTTGCAGTTGGAGGGTGGAGTTGGAGTTGGAGGATGGAGTTGGAGTTGGAGGATGGAGTTGGAGGGTGGAGGGTAGAGTTGGAGGGTGGAGAGAGAGGGTTAGGGAGGAGAAAACAAGAAAAGCAGACATCAAAGGAAGGGTGGGAGGGAACGAGCATATGGGGTGTGAGTGAACGAAAGTTAATTGCTGTAAGGGGGGGAGCAGGAAGTTAGGCCAAGCGCGCGCTGCCGAAGCAGTCTGCTGCTTTCAAGTCAATGCCAGATGCCTGCTTCGCACTTTAATGCCTCACATGCACTGGACATACACCGCATTCCAGAGGTCTTTGGTAGACTTTTCTTTTCCCCTTACTATAATCTCGCATAGCGATTGCTTACGCAATAGCAAGGCTCGACCTAATGAGGGGCATCAATCAGATCAAAACTATTTTATTCATAGTGACTTGCAAAACCCACCACAAAGATTGTGTGCATATATTAACATTGAAGGCAATGCTGAACCATCTACTGCCCTAACCTCTGCAGGAACATTCTTAGTGATCAAAGGTATCTCTAATGATTGTCCAAACTTGATAACCATTTAATTCCCTGAGACACCTAAACCTGACCTGAAGTCCTGAAACCAATTCACCTTGTTCATTGGATAAAATAATTTTGTTAGGAACTGCTAAATGAGTAATCAATCACTACATAGTATTAGCTGCCTATTTTGTGCCGAACTGCTTATCTTCACTCAACAAGGCAGCACCATTTATTGTCGAGGCGCTCAGTTTTCCACTGGTTTTAACCTTTCTAACTGGAGGCATCTGTATTTGACTCTTGAAAATTCTATGTTTACTGTGACAATCTTTTAGATAATATCCAGATTTACCACAATACAAACACATTCTTTGTACACATCTTCTTTTCGTTTCTTCCTTTTTCAAAGCTCATATCATAATAAATTGCAAGGATTAAAAATAAAAAAAGACTGGGGCGGGGCCTATGTTGGCACCGCGAATGTCACATCTGCTGCTGACTACGCCAACAATACGATGCAGTGCCAAACGATGCCAACTACCAGCATGCAAGGGGAAATTGCAAAAAATTATTCAGGATGCAGTCTGACACTAGGGAATATTCTCATATAAAGAATCAGCATCTAGATAGAGTCTCTACCAGCTAAAGCGTTATGGAATGTAAGTAACTTGTTTGTCAAGATGTTAGTTTTCACCTCTGTTGTAGGTAGGGTCAGGTCAAGGAACTCCTCAGACCCTAGGCACCACAGACATAGTTCATGGGAATCTGTCACAGACATTGGTTTTCAACATTCCCTGAAATGTTTAAGCCCTGTTGTTTTGGTAGGTGACATATTGTCCCTGGAACTCTGAAAAAGAACGTTTTGGGAGAAAAATAGTTGTCAAAGAGAGGAGGAGTAAGCTCTGTTTCTGCCCGAAAAAGCATGTATACAAAGGAACTGGCATCAGCACGCCTGGATGGTGGTTATTTACACCCAAGTCTTCTGGAGTGGAACAACGTCAGCACTGAGGTGCGTAACGCCATCCACTGGTATACAAGAGTACTGCTGCTTTTAAATATCTGGATCCAGTCTGATGCCTACCAGAAGCCTTAAAACAGCAGAATGTCATGCCAATTTTATTTGCTCTAGCATCATCCATGTAGCCATGACTGTCACAGCAACCTGTTGCTTTCATTGAACCCCCAAGTCATACTTTCCAACCATTCAGTAAAAGGTGGAAATCCATTAAGGAACTATTTGTCTCATCATCTTAAGAAAAGAATGGTAATTATCCTATCTTCTTTCTGCAATGTCTATGAAAATCTCAGTTTTTGTCAAGACCGTAGGGAAGGATTATGCATAGTTTAAAGCGTACTCACCACCGACTGTACTGCATAGCTTTAAAATAAAACCACTTAAACGTAGAATACCCACACCACTTGACATCCTTGAAAATGTTGTCCAATCTAGCTCCCACTACCGGGGCTTTTAGTGCCTTTGAAACTCCTGTCGAATGTGGCTCAAACCTGCACATTTTTACCCTCCCTTGTTCAATCATCCACCTGATGCATCTGTTTAAGGCAGATGAAGACATTGTAGTGCCGACTGGTCTTGATTCTGTTGTCTTCTTGAAAGTTGTATGAAGTGTGTATCAATAGCAAATTGATGTTGCTAGAAAGCATGTAAGAAAGTCTAAAGACACTGGAGGAAAGGTTTTAACTCAAACCCTAATAATAATGCCATTTCCAGATTTTAAAACCTATAAAATAGCCATTAAAACAAAACATTCGACTCACTTTGTGCTCAGAGTAATCAGTTCACCTCTCGGACTAGACAGATTTTGGAGTTTGTTAGAGAGTTTGGCCCACTCACTGTGAAAGATGTAAGTATCTGCCCTCCTACACTTTATACAACCAACTCTATCACTTTTTTGCAGGAAGCATCTTAGAAATTAGCTCACCCTCTGCAGATCCCTCATAACATATTAACTGGACCCTACTTCTCAAGGAAACACTTTTATGCGGTTTAAGCCTATAAAATAGGAAGAGCTAATTGAGCAGCTGAAAGAGATATTATCAAGATCTCTTCGGGATATCTGTAAGATAAAGATCATTCACACAGTTTGTGAAATTATTTGAATTAAACTTACAGAATTAATGCATCAGGCCAGGTACCTAATGGGTGGGAAAATACTGCTGTCTTTGGAGCATAATTAAAGTTTACATCAATTACCGACCTGTATCATTTTTATCGTTTGCCACCAAACTGATGCAAAGCCTGGCTAATAATCAGTTATCAAGTTATTTGGAAAATAATTGCTCAGCCCGCAACAATCAGGTTTTAGACCAATGCACTCCTCTGATTAAGTCTTGACGTCCCTGTTGGATGCCCTCCATCTGTTGCATTCCTGATTCTTTTAGGCATTTTGGCTTCTTTTGAGTCTGTTTCCTATCCAGTGCTAACGCGGATAAAATCAAACTTAGTAGTGGGCAACAAACTAAACAGCTGGGCTAACAACTGTTGGCTGGATAATCGATCATATAAGTCACATATCACACGAGCTCCTCCAAAAGTTTATTTAACCAACAAATGATGAAGTCGGCACAATCTGGAGTGTTATCAAAGGGTAAAAAGCTTTAGAGCAAGGGGATCTGGAAAGCCCATCTTGCTGCAACATTAGGATTCAAGGTCTTGCGTGAGTGGGAAAAGATATTCAGAAGCTACTCCCACACATCGTGAACAACATCGTTAACATGCACTGTACATACATATGTTCGAATGTTCCTCACCCATTACTGTACCCATATGTGATGAGTTCCAACACCTACAGGAGTACTGCACGTGTCTTGCATAATTATGTAATGATTATTTTGCCTCCCAATACTGTATCCCTCTTACCCAAAATTGTGAAGCGCTCTAATACCCGTAAGGGTCACGTTGGCGCTATACAAAACTTTATAAATAAATGTTTGTGCCTTGCTCACCAGACTCAAAAATTTTACCGCTGACCTGACTCTGTGAAATATCTAGTCTGTTATGTGACTTGTTCACCAGCCATTAATATTTTGTTATGTATGACTATAAGGGAGAGCCATTAGCATGAATACCGAATTCCAAATCCTGTTATTGCTATGACAGAAAAACTGGGAGAAAAAAGTTGTTTCATACTGTTGCAAACTGATAAATCAGTTCCAGGGTATCCTGCCATGGCTCTCAGAGAGCCTGTCAGCATTGGATGAAGAGCAGAGAGCACAACTTGGAGCAAGGAAGGAAAGGAAAGCTCTAGAGAGAAATGTGGTAGGGTAGCCAGAGGCCAGGAATAATGTTTTTATATTTTGGCAGGAGAAAGATTTAAAGAGAGGTGTGGTGGGAGGCAAAATACCAGGCTTATCAGGGAGTAAGGCAATGGCTTTTGCCTCAGGGTTCTGAGATGCATCATAGACAGGGCCAGACTGGGCGTAGCGGGCACTAGGTTTTTCCCCGGTGGGCCGCCAGTGTGAGGGATGGTTTTTGGCCTGTGGGGTGTTGTTTTTGTTACAGGGCCGTTTTTGCAGCACAGCTATAATATCGGACCCTGTAACAAAATCGTCCGAAACCGGCACTGGCAAACAGCTCGGCCGCACCCCTAACCCCCCAGGCGGTCCGCCGAGCACTTTGCCGGGTCTAGTTTTGGTTCTCAGTCCAGCCCTGATCATAGACAACTCAAGCTTCCATCTCATCATCTATTTGATGCTACCTAGGACCCCTGCGTGCAAAACATAGCAGTTGTGTCAAATGATCGCTGGTCCGAAATGTTTAGTTGTTGCATGAGAAATTACAAGAGATCTAATTCAATAATCACCTTCAAAATGTATTAGTGGGTTAAATGGATAATTCACTATAAATATTATTCCGCTAATAGGAACAAAACAACATGTAAAGGGTGATGACCCTTTGTGGTTCAACTTAAATTTGAAGAACTGTAAAGTGTCCTTTTGACTAAATTATTTTGGGGAAAATATACAATTGATGATGGCACTTTGTTGCAATAACTTTTTTTTGCAAGGTGCACATGAAATTCCTATGGTCTTGTTTAGCCTAAGAGTGTTATGTTAAAATGTCTGATTTAAGCACCATTAGCGACAATCATTTGAAAAGGTCTGGATAGAGATAATTGAAACCCCTGCGTCACTGGCCCCTCTGCAACAAAGGATAGATTCATTCTGAGGTCATCCATGTGGGCTCATTTAAAAGAATTCATTGCACCTGAGAGACCTTCCAGGCATGTACTGATAACTCTGCTTTGGCTTCATTCATAAACAATTAATTTAAACTGACCGAGCGTTAGAAACTGGGTGAGAGGGGTGGAAGCACCACTCAAGTAATAAACATAATCCTTGTCTGGTTAACCACAAAAGTCACTAAGTAAACCTGTGCTTACCCTCTGGTGCCTTGGCACAAGATCACTTATGCTTAAGATAGGGTTAATGTGTATAGTACTTATGCAGCACACAAACAAAGTAATAAAGTGATAACACAACGCAAGACAAATCCCAAATCTATTGATGATCCTGGAGCTTCTCTTTGGCAGTCATTGCAGTCTACTGTGCTGGTGCTGGTTATCTTGACTGGGAGTGAATGTTTGATTCATTCAGCTCTCCGTCCATCATTTGTTTGCTGAGCACTTTTGCCGTAAGTGGGATGAGTAAGCCTAGATGTGTGTTCTTTACTGACTGTGCCACTGGATTTAAGCTAGCCTAGCAGATGACGGGGATGCTCCGAAATTGGTCCTATGATACTTTTTTCTGGTCCAAGGAAGGCCTTGCTTTACAGTGCAGGCTGGACCGTTCCCATGAGAAGCAGGATCAACACTGATTTGTATATGGCTGGGTCTAAACTGGCATGGCATGGAGAGCAAAAGAGCAATGGGTTTAACCCACATTTCTTAACTGGGGATGAATGTTTGGTTCATTCAGCATTCCTTCCATCATTTGTTTGCATAGCACTTTTCACCCTAAGTGAGACAGGTATGCCCAGACATGGGTCCCTTGCTCACTGTCGCACTGGATTGAAGCTACCATGGCTGATGAGGGGTGATACTCCGAAATCCGTCCTAGGATGCTTGTGTCTGGTCCAAGGATGGCCTGGCTTTTCAGTTCGGTCTAGAATGTTACCATGAGACGCAGGTTCAAGACTGTTTTGCATTTGGCTTGGTCTAAACTGGGATGACATAGTGAGCACAAAAGCGATGGCTATAACCCAGATCACTTGACTGGGGGTCAACATTTGATTCATTCAGCATTCCGTCCATCATTTGTTTGCTCTGAACTTTTCACGTTACGTGGGATGAGTAAGCTCAGATGTGTGTTCCTTGCTGACTGTGCCACTGGATTCAAGCTAGCTTGGCTGATGAGGGGCTATGCCCCGAAACCGGTCCTAGGATGCTTGCTTCTGGTCCAGAGAAGGCCTTGCTTGACAGTTCGGGCTGGACTGTTTCCATGAGGAGCAGGATGAAGACTGATTTGTATATGGTTGGGTCTAAGCTGGGGTGGCATGGTGAGCAAAGGAACAATGGATTTAACCCAGATCTCTTGACTGGGGATGAATGTTTGATTAATTCAGCATTCCAGCCATCATTTGTTTGCATAGCACTTTTCACCCTAAGTGGGAGGGGTATGCCCAGACATGGGTCCCTTGCTCACTGTCGCACTGGATTGAAGCTAGCATGGCTGATGAGGGGTGATACTCCAAAATCGGTCCTAGGATGCTTGTGTCTGGTCCAAGGGTGGCCTGGCTTTTCAGTTTGGTCTAGACTGTTACCATGATAAGCAGGGTCAAGACTGTTTTGCATATGGCTGTGTCTAAACTGGGATGGCAATGGGAGCAAAATATCGATACATTTAACCCAGATCTCTTGAGTGGGAATCAATGTTTGATTAATTCAGCAGTCCATCCATCATTTGTTTGCGTGGTGCTGGATCTAGGAGTGGACATGAAGAGCAGGTCGTCGCAGGAGATTCACGCTGGCAGGCATTGCAGATGGTTGTCGGGTGACATGAGGAGTCCATTCGCAGTCGCACAGTGGCCAAAAACTTCAGAATCTTCACCTGGGACTCAGGACTTGTGGTTTCAGATAAGGAGGGAACACTGATGCTAGCCAAGGGTCCATGACTTGGATGGGCACCTATTGGGGATCAGAGTTCACTCCAGCAGAGACCGGCAGCAGGGCTCAGGCAGGCCCAGTTGGTGCTGGTCAGCTTTGCAGTTGCAGGGAGGCTCTTGGAAGCATGCCTTGTCCCTTTAGCTCAAACAGGAGGTCAGTCAACTGACTCTTGGAGTCACTTCCATGGAGCCTGAGCCCAAGTCAAGCAGGTCCAATCTTCCAACTTCAAATGGCAGGACAGTTCTTTTTCCTAATCTTACACAGGTCAAGGAATGTTCTGATGAGAGGTTTTGAAGGTACCACTTTTATTTTTCAGTGTCAGTCTGCAGGTGAGGGACGTCCCATTTGTCTAAATTTCACTCTTTCCTATATTTGGCTCAAAACTGTCCAGGGTGACAAAGGGGAGACAGTGAATCATGCCTTTAAGATATTCTCATTATCAGGGCATGTAAAACTGAAGTAAACCTTTGCTACTTTTTAAATACACTGCACCCTGCCATATGAGCTACTAGGGCTTGCCTTAGGGGTGACTTATAAGTATTAAGAAGAATGCTTAGGCCTAGCAAAAGGCATGTTGTGCCTGGTTGAAATCGCAGTTTAGTTAAAAACTGCATGACAGATTTAGTGGCAGAAGTAAGATATGTTTTGCAGTGCTACCTTAGTTAGGGAGAGGGGGGCACAATGAGTGCTGCAGCCCACTAGTAGCATTTAATTTGCAGGCAGTGGGTACATTTAGTGTCATGTACTACGGTTTTACAAGTAAATTAAATATACCAGTCAGGTGTAGGCCAGTTTTACTCTGTTTTAAAGGGAAAGCACAATCAGTTTACCAGCGATTATCAGGAGCAATGTCCTAAAAGCCAACATAACTGTGTCCAGCAAAGGAAGGCAAAAATCTGGGGTGATCTGGCTTAGAGGGCAAGTTTGAACACCAACTCATTCTGTTGCTGCTTTTAACATTTAGAACTCATATTACCAGCCCACTAAATAGTAATATTTCTGCAGGTTGTAAGGCTGACCAAGAGATATTGAAACCATCACCACTGACATTGATTAGATGCAAATATACCTCATAGGTATCTCACCTTTTCCTATTTGATAGGTCGACAAGCCCAACCCTAACGTCAACATATATTAGATATCTCTAGATGGTAAATAGTGTTTGAACAGAACACAAGTAATCGTTCTTCTTTTCCCCACAGCCTATACGTTTTTCTCCTATACCTTACCAATGCACAGGTTCATAACACGGGTGTACAGCCTGACAGCCCACGAACACAAGACTCACATGAACAGACAGAAGGAAGAGCAGAGTTTAATAACAACAATACCAGCCCAACAGTGCAGCAACAAACACAACTTACCAGAAAACGAAATAGCTAAGCAAAAACTAGAGATGCCTGTAACTTTTTGAGGACAATAAATCAACAAAAGTATTTTTCACTTCAGAACATCAACTCTGAACCACTAAGGGAATGTTTGACAATGAAAGAAATGTACAAATTAGGTATGTCGTAATATGTACAGACTTCAGCCCCTATCAATTAAAACACTTCACGCTCAATTACCACATTTATAGATGTTTTGAAAATATACAAGCAAACACAACCAATCATAAACAAATTAAACATGTAAACATAAATAATAATCTTTTTTTTGAAATGAGAAATCATCTAAACTGGTGCTTAATGAACAAAATTCCATGGGTACTTAGTTTAAAGCCAAGAAAGAAGAGGATCAGAGAGACATCTATGATTGTCGTAGGAACTATTATAGATAACAATAAAACGACATACTCAAGAGGTGTGTGTTTGAGTGTATGTGTTTGTGTACCTAGATAATTCATGTTGTTTACTGAGAAATAGATGGCTGGAAAGTCATGTGTGTTCCATTGAAATAAATTGAGTGCAATGTTAGTATGAAAAGTAAACCTGCATATTTTTCATACAGATTAATAAAATTTAAAAATATACTCATTAGCATAACTCATATGTAAAACATGTTCCTCTATATTATTAAAGAGATGTAATATCAGGGTTTCTTTAATCCTAAACCTACACTTTTAACCCTCTTCACCATAACCTTAAAAAGATTCCTGAAATACATAAGCCATACCCTTAGGCCCTATACCTTATACTTAACTCAATGTGTTAATCTCTGTTCCCTTAATCCATTAACCCTATACCCAAAAGTGTCAATCCTAATACCGTATATCCCACAATATTAAACCCTAGCACCTATAACCGTCATAACCCTCACTCCTAACCTTTTCACTCCTTAACATTATACCCAAAACCCTTAACACTTAAATCTGTACCTCAAAATCTTAACTATTATACCCTAAACCTCTAACCTAAAACCACATTACCTCACATCTATTCCCCTAATGCATAAACACTAGTCCCTGAACTTTAACGTAAAGTTTCATCCTTTGTCCCCAGTATGTGTGTGTGTTTATGTAAGTGCACATGGATTCTTTAAATTCACAGGCCTTTGGAGGTAGAACAATGTCTATATTCTATTTAAGTTTAATATTAATACAATGTTTTAGATTCAAAACATCACAGATATCCCATCCATCAAATTCCAAGTGTATTATAATCTAAAGCACTTGTAACATAGGGGAAGAAGTATCTGTCACATTTTGACTGAGTATCCCATCCACAAACCTCTAAATAAGACCCTCAGTCAAGCACTCTAACACATAAATGACCTTACCAGTTGTAGAAGTATTCAAGCTCACTAATAAATGTTAGTGTTTAAAGAAATTGCAGCTCTCACAAGCTAACACAGCTCCAACCGCCTCCTTCCAAGTCTCCAAGGAAAGTGACCACTGCGCCAGAGATCTAGAACTCTCAGCCTCAGTTTCCTAGGCAGCACTAATGGAGCCCTTATGACACTATCAGCAACCATCTGCTTGTTATGTTTCTATTTGTGCTCCTTGGCAATGGCTGATGATGTCACACACACAGAATCTGGAGAGGTTGGAAGATGAATTGAGAATCCTGGTGTGTGGGAAATTCCAACAAACAAAAGAAGCAGGATTATCCTTATTTATAATGCAGAAAGGTCATCGTTCCTCAATATGGGAATGCCCACAAGATTTCGAATTCAGGTAAGCTTTGTTCTGCCCACAAGATTTCGAATTCAGGTAAGCTTTGTTCCAGTGGCAAGGTGTCACTGAAACCACGTCTGGGCATACACTGTGTCACAGGAACAAAGCTATACCTATTTGATGAGCCCTAACCAGGGTAAAACCACTCCTGGGTTGCTTGGTTCCTGTTCAGGGAGAACTTAGCCTGTTCTCATTGGAGCAGAGTCAAGAGTGATTTGCATAAGGTTGGATCCAAACTTAAGTGGCATGGTATGGAAAATAATGATGGATTGGGATGTGGCCCAATTAATTAGCAATGAATGAGATTAATTCATACATTCCATGCATCACTTTTCTGTACACTTTAATGAAAAAGCATACATTGTTTATTAACCATGTACATCATGGGAAGGGTTTCCTAATTTACAGCTATATTTGTTGTCAATTCTTGTGGAGTATTGCTATTTTTTTTCAATGTTTTAAACCATTTGAAAACGGTTGTAATAACCAAGCGTGCAGTGTGCAATTTGCACACTTTTTGCATGGTGTAATAATTTTTGGCCACTATTTTCTGTTGCTTTTATTATGAAGTATTATGATAGCAACATTGTTTGATATATCTTTGGTTTATTTCCTGCCTAATGCCTCTGCACTAAACCTGGACGGAGTTTGCGGAGTTGCACTATGCGGCACTATGCGAACTGCAAACAAATCTCCGCCGCACTACTCAGAGCTATGCGAGTGGCGGAGTATGATAGGAAAATGCTGTTTGCAGTGATTGGACAGTGACGCATGCTTGTCCGCACTGTGCAATCATTGCGAACGGCACCATGCACAGTGCAAGTGGTCCCTGCTTTCCTTTTGTGCCGCTCAAGTAGATTTTTACTCGAGCGTCAGCTTTCTTAACGGGAACGGGCAGTTTCTCAACGCGAGCTGTCACAAGCATTCGCGACCACTTGCAAGAGAAACCTGTTGCCCCCTGCATTAAGAAATCTTGCCGGGATGTTGATTTTCCAAGCTCACGCTCGCCAACTTGATGTTGATGATCGCTAACGAGGCAAAAAACTCTGCTACACAACGCGAAGTGGAGATTTTTGGAACTCAGTGATCTCCGCTCAACGCGGAGTGCAGGAAAAGTGAGGTTCAAGATATGCTTAGGAAGACGCGTTTCAGCCTTCACATGGCTTCATCAGTGCTGGTTTCACGCCCTCCCCCTCACACTCACACCCCCTCACCCTCACACCCCCACACACCCCCTTCACCCTCACACTGTCACACCCCCTCACCCTCACACCCCCTCACCATCACACACCCTCATACCCCCTCATCCTCACCCTCACACACCCTCACCCTCACACACCCTCACTCTCACACACTCTCTCACCCCCACACACCCTCTCACCCTCATACACCCTCTCACCTTCACATACCCTCTCACCCTTACACCCCCTCACCCTCACATCCCCTCACCCTCACATCCCTTCACCCTCACATCCCCTCACCCTCCCTCACCCATCACCCTCAAAGCCCCTCAACTTCACCCTCACACCCCCTCACCCTCACACATCCTCACCCTCACTCACTCTCTCACCCTCACACACCCCCTCATCCTCACACCCCCTCACCCTCACACCCCCACACCCTCCCCCTCACACAGCCTCACTCACCCTCTCACCCTCACACACCCCCTCACCTTCACACACCCTCACCCTCACACCCCTTCACCCTCACACCCTCACACCCCCTCACACCCCCTCACACCCTCACTCACCCTCATACCCTCACCTCCTCACCATCACAACCCTCTCATCCTCACTCACCCTCACCCCCTCACACCCTCACCCTCACTCACCCTCACACACCCTCTCAACCTCACACACCCTCTCACCCTCACACACCCTCTCACCCCCTCACCCTCAAACCCCCTCACCTTCACCCTCACACCCCCACACCCTCACCCTCACACACCCTCACTCACCCTCTCACCCTCACACACCCACTCACCCTCACACACCCTTGCACCCTCACAACCCCTCACCCTCACACACCCTCACACCCTCACCCTCACACTCCCTCACCCTCACACACCCTCACTCATGCTCACTCACCATCATACCCTCACCCCCTCAGACCCTCACCCACCTCACCCTCACAACCCTCTCACACTCACTCACCCCCTCACACCCCCACCCACCCTCACCCTCACACCCCCTCACCCTCACACTCCCTCACCCTCACCCTCACACCCCTTCACACACCCTCACCCTCACACACCCTCTCACCCTCACACACCCGCTCACCCCCACATCCCCACATCCCCTTACACCCCCTCACCCTCTTACCCCCAAACCCTCACCCTCACACACCCTCTCACACACCATCTCAACCTCACACACCCTCTCACCCTCTCACCCCCTCACGCAAACACCCTCACCCTCACACACACTCACCCTCACACACCCTCACACACACCCTCAAACACCCTCTCACCCTCACAAAGCCTCACACACTCTCACCCCCACACCCCTTCACCCTCACACACCCTCACCCTCACACACCCTCACCCTCACACCCCCTCACCCTCACACCCCCTCACACTCACACACCATCACCCTCACCCTATCACCCTCACCCTCCCTCACCCTCACACCCCCTCACCCTCACACCCCCTCACCCTCACACGCTCACCCTCACGCACTTTCACCCCCTCACCCTCACATACCATCATCCTCACCCTCACACCCCCTCACCCTCACCCCCTCACCCTCACACCATCACACACCCTCACCCTCACACACCCTCACACACTGTCACTCACCCTGACCCACCCTCACACACTCTCACTCACCCTCACTCACCCTCAGACCCTCACCCCCTCACCCTCACAACCCTCTCACCTTCACTCAACCTCACCCCCTCAAACCCCACAGCCCCTCACCCTCACACCCCCTCACCCTCACACATTCACCCTCAAACACCTCCTCACACCCTCTCACCCTCACACACTCACACACTGTCACTCACCCTCATCCACCCTCACACACCCTCTCACCCTGACTCACCCTCACACCCTCACACCCTCACCCTAACCCTCTCACCCTCACTCACCCTCACCCCCTCACACCCCCCACACCCCCTCACCCTCAAACCCCCTCACCCTCACACATCCCCACCCTCACCCCCTCACCCTCACACACCTCCTCACCCTCATACCCCCTCAATCTCACACCCCCTCACCCTCACACTCCCTCATCCTCACCCTCACACACCCTCACCCTCACACACCCTCTCACCCTCACACACCCTCTCACCCTCACACCCCCTCACCCTCACATCCCCTCACCCTCACATCCCCTCACCCTCCCTCAAATCCTCACCCTCACACCCCCTCACCCTCACACCCCTCACCCTCACACACCCTCACCCTCACACACCCTCACCCTCACACACCCACACCCTCACCCTCAAACACCCTCACTCACCCTCTCACCCTCACACACCCTCTCACCCTCACACACCCTCTCACCCTCACACCCCTCACACACCCTCACCCACACACCCTCACACCCCTTCTCACCCTCACACCCCCTCACCCTTGTACACCCTCACCCTCACACACCCTCACCCTCACACACCCTCACCCTCACACACCCTCACCCCTGTCACCCTCTCCCTCCCTCACCATCACACCCCCTCACCCTCACACCCTCACACACCCTCACACCCCTGCTCACCCTCACACCCCCTCACCCTCATACACCCTCACAGACCCTCACCCTCACACCCCCCCCAACCTCACACACCCTCACCATCACACACCCTCACCTTCACTCACCCTCACACACCCTCTCACCCTCATATACCCTCTCACCCTCACACACCCTCACCCTCACCCTCACACCCCAGACCCTCACCCTCAAACACCCTCACTCACCCTCTCACTCTCACACACCCTCTCACCCCCTCACCCTCACACCTCCTCACCCGGACACCCTCTCACACCCCTCACACCCTCACCCTCACACACCCTTACACACATACTCATCCTCACATATCCTTACCCTCACACCCCCTCACCCTCACACACCCTCACCCCTGTCACCCTCACCCTCCCTCACCCTCACACCCCCTCACCCTCACACCCTGATCCTCACCCCCCCCTCACCCTCACACCCTCTCACCCACAGAACCCCACACCCTCACCCTCACAACCCCACACCCTCACCTCCTCACCCCCTCACCCTCACCCCCTAACCCTCACACCCCCACACCCCCACACCCTCTCACCCCTCACCCTCACACCACCTCACCCTCACTCCCTCTCACCCTCACACCCCCTCACCCTCACACCCCCATACCCCCTCACACCCCCTCACCTTTACACCCCCACACCCCCTCACCCTCACACCCCCTCACACACCCTTACCCTCACACACTCTTACCCTCACACACCCTCACCCTCACACCCCTCACCTTCTCACCCTCACCCTCACACCCCATCACCCTCACACACCCTCACTCACACACCCTCACCTTCACACACCCTCACCCTCACACCCTCTCACCCTCACACACCCTCACCATCACACACCCTCACCCTCACTCACCTTCACACACACTCACACACCCTCACCAGCACAGCATAACAAAACATAGCATAGCATAACAAAACAAATCACAGGATAGCAAAACAAAACATAGCATAACAAAACAAAACATAGCATAACAAAACACAACAAAACATAGCATAGCATAACAAAACATAGCATAACAAAACATAGCATAGCAAAACACAACAAAACATAGCATAGTATAACAAAACATAGCATAGCATAACAAAACACAACAAAACATAGCAGAACAAAACATAGCATAACAACAAAACATAGCAAAACCCAACAAAACATACCTTAGCATAACAAACACCACAAAACATAGCATACATAACAAAACATAGCATTGCAGAGCATAGCAAAACATAGCATAGCATAACAAATCTCAACAAAACATAGCATAGCATAACAAAACACAACATAGCATAGCATAACAAAACAAAGCTTAGCATAGCATAACAAAACATAGCATAACATAGCATAATAAAACATATAACAGAACACAGCATAGCAAAACAAAGCATAGTATAATAAAACACAACAAAACATAGCATAGCATAACAAAACATAGCATAACAAAACATAACAAAACACAACAAAACATAGCATAGCATATCAAAAGAAAGCAGAGGATAGCAAAACTAAACATAGCATGGCATAACAAAACAAAGCATAGGATAGCAAAACTAAACATAGCATAGCATAACAAAACAAAGCATAGGATAGCAAAACAAAACATTGCATAGCATAACAAAACATAGCATAACATAACAAAACATAGCATAACAAAACACAACAACACATAGCATAACAAAACATAGCAAAACACAACAAAACATAGCATAGCTTAACAAAACACAACAGAACATAGCATAGCAAAACAAAACATATAATGGCATAGCAAAACATAGCTTACCAAACACAAAAAAACACTGCATAGCATAGTATAACGAAACATAGCATAGTAAAACAAAGCAAAGCGTAATAAAACACAACAAAACATAGCATAGCATAACAAAACATAGCATAGCATAACAAAGCATTGCATAGCATAGCAAAACATAGCATAGCATACCAAAAAATAGCATAGCATAAAAAGACACAGCATAGCATAGCATAACAAATCAAAGCATAGGATAGCAAAACATAGCATAGCATGACAAAACAAAACATTGGATAGCAAAACAAAACATAGCATAGCATACAGCATAGCATACAGCATCACTCCGCACCACCACAGCATCCCTCAGGGGTACCACAGCATCACTATGCGCTACCACAGCATCACTGAATGCCACAGCATCACTCGTTCGCTATCACAACATCACTCAGCGCCACCACAGCATGAATCTGTGCAACCATTCAACAACACCTGATTCAAATATGTTCGCTCAATGTTTCAAGCTTTATTACAATTGTAACAAAAAGATGTTAATATTTCACTTCTGTTCTTGGATTTTCGTCACAATAAAATGCACTGAACATAATCTTCACAAAAGTTATTTAAAAAACTTTAAGCTATTGCTATTATAAGTTACAATAACTTTAATTTAAGTATTAATTATTGAAAAAAAATTAAAAGCCATTGTTATTTGTAATATCAATACATGTAAGTCACGTAAATACAATTGTCATTTACAATACCAATAGCTCAAACTTTCCTAATGCGAGACCTATTGCATTGCAAATGCTTGTTCTAATTGATAGGTCAACAAGCCCAGCCTTAGTGTCAACACATATGAGATATCTCTAGATGGTAAATAGTGTTTGAACAGAACACAAATAATCCTTCTTCTTTTCCCCACAGCCTGTACGTTTTTCTCCTACACCTTACCAATACCCAAGTTCATAACACAGGTGTACAGCCTGACAGCCCTCAAACACAAGACTCACATGAACAGACAGAAGGAAGAGCAGAGTTTAATAACAACAATACCAGCCCAACAGTGCAGCAGCAAACACAACTTACCAGAAAACAAAATAGCTAAGCAAAAACTAGAGATGCCTGTAATATTTTGAGGACAATAAATCAACAAAAGTAGTTTTCACTTCAGAACATCAACTCTGAACCACTAAGGAAATGTTTGACAATGAAAGAATTCCATACATTAGGTATGTCGTAATATGTATAGACTTCAGCCCCTAACAATTAAAACACTTCAAGCTCAATTACCACCTTTATAGATATTTTGAAAATACACAAGCAAACACAACCAATCACAAACAAATTAAACATGCAAACATAAATAATATACTTTTTTTTAAATGAGAAATCATCTAAACTGGTGCTTAGTGAACAAAATTCTATGGGTACTTAGTTTAAAGCTAAAAAAGAAGAGGATCGGAGAGACATCTATGATTGTCATAGGAATTATTATAGATAACAATCAAACTACATACCCAAGAGGTGTGTGTTTGAGTGTATGTGTTTGTGTACCTAGATAATTCATATTGTTTACTGAGAAATAGATGCCTGGAAAGTCATGTGTGTTCCATTGAAATAAATTGAGTGCAATGTTACTATGAAAAGTAAACCTGCATATTTTTCATACAGATTAATATAATTTCTAGAAATACTCCTTAGCATACCTCATATGTAAAACATGTTCCTCTATATTATTAAAGAAATGTAACAGCAGGGTTTCTTTAATCCTAAATCCACAATTTTAACCCTCTTCACCATAACTATAAAAAGATTCCTGAAATACTTAACTCTTACCCTTAAGCCCTATACCTTATACTCAATGCGTTAATCTCTATTCCCCTAATCCATTAACCCTACACCCAAAAAGTGTCAATCCTAATACCGTATGTCTCACAATGTTAAACCCTAGCACCTATAACCGTCATAACCCTAACTCCTAAACTTTTCACTCCTTAACATTATACCCAAAACCCTTAACACTTAAATCTGTACCTCAAAATCTTAACTATTATCCCCTAAACCTCTAATCTAAAACCACATTACCTCACATCTATTCCCCTAATGCATAAACACTAGTCCCTGAACTTTAACGTAAATTTCCATCATTTGTCCCCAGTATGTGTGTGTGTTTATGTAAGTGCGCATGGATTCTGAAAATACACAGGCCTTTGGAGGTAGCACAATGTCTACATTCTATTTAAGTTTAATATTAACATAATGTTTTAGATTCAAAACATCACAGATATCCCATCCATCAAATTCCAAGTGTATTATAATCTGAAGCACTTGTAACATAGGGGAAGAAGTATCTGTCACATTTTGACTGAGTATCCCATCCACAAACCTCTAAATAAGACCCTCAGTCAAGCATTCTAACACATAAATGACCTTACCAGTCGTAGCAGTATTCAAGCTCACTAATAAATGTCAGTGTTTAAAGAAATTGCAGCTCTCACAAGCTAACACAGCTCCAACTGCCTCCCAAGTCTCCAAGGAAAGTGACCACTGCGCCAGAGATCTAGAACTCTCAGCCTCAGTTTCCTAGGCAGCACTAATGGAGCCCTTATGACACTATCAGCAACCATATGTTTGTTATGTTTCTATTTCTGCTCCTTGGCAATGTCTGATGATGTCACACACACAGAGTCTGGAGAGGTTGGAAGATGAGTTGAGAATCCTGGTGTGTGGGAAATTCCAACAAACAAAAGAAGCAGGATTATCCTTAAGTAAAATGCAGAAAAGGTCATCGTTCCTCAATATGGGAATGCCCACAAGCTTTCGAATTCAAGTAAAGCTTTGTTCCAGTGGCACAGTGTCACTGAAACCACGTCTGGACATATACTGTGTTACAGGAACAAAGCTATACCTATTTAATGAGCTCTAACCAGGGCAAAACCAGTCCTGGGTTGCTTGGTTCCGATAAGGGAGAACTTAGCCTTTTCTCATTGGAGCAGAGTCAAGAGTGATTTGGGTATGGTTGGATCCAAACTGAAGTGGCATGGTATGGAAAATAATTAGGGATTGGGATGCGGCCCGAGTAATTACCAATGAATGAGATTAATTCAAACATTCCATGCATCACTTTTCTGTACACTTTAATGAAAAAGCAGACATTGTTTATTTACCATGTACATCATGGGAAGGGTTTCCTAATTTCCAGTTATATTTGTTGTCAATTCTTGTGGAGTATTGCTACTTTTTTTTTTACATTTTTTAAACCATTTGGAAACTAGTGGCTATCAATTTGCACACTTTTTGCATGTTGTAATAATTTTTGGCCTCTATTTTCTGGTGCTTACAGGGAATGCTGCTTTTATTATGAAGTATTTTTGATACCAACATTGTTTGATATATCTTTGCTTTATTTCCTGGATAATGCCTCTGCACTAACCCTGTTCGGAGTTTGCGGAGTTGCACTACACGGCACTATGCGAACTGCAAACAAATCTCAGCCGCATTACGCAGAGCAACGCGAGAGGGGGAGTATGATAGAAAAATGCCGTTTGCAGTGATTGCACAGTGCCGGATGCTTGTCCGCACTATGCAATCATTGCAAATGGCATCATGCACACTGCAAGGGGTCCCTGCATTCCTTTTGTGCCGCTCAAGTAGATTTTGACTCGAGCACCAGCTTTCTCAACGTGAACTGACAGTTTCTCAACGTGAGCTGTCATGAGTATTTGCGACCACTTGCAAGAGAAACCTGATGCCCCCTGCCTTGAGAAATCTCGCCAGGATGTTGATTTTCCAAGCTCGCGCTCGCCAACTTGATGTTGAAGATCGCGAACTAGGTAAAAAACTCCGCTACGGAACGCCAAGTGGAGTTTTTCGGAACTCAGTGATCTCCGCTTAACGCAGAGTGCAGGAAACTCCGCAAACTCCGTGAGCGGAGCGAAGTGTACCACCCAGGGTTACTCTGCACTCACTAGCGGGTGCACCGTCGTGTGTGGGTAGGCTAGCATATATCTGAAGGCTCAAATTTCAAACAGACCAGTACTAATGGGAGTGTTTAATCCTCTTACGTATTTATCTGCACTTTACACAACAAACTCTTTTTGGCAATCCGTCTTCATCAATGATGAAGGCGAACCTCCAAAATACTTTTGTTGCATAAAGTGCCAATACATCTGAAAGGGGGGGCGTGGCTTGAGGCGTCAAGATGGCGGTTGCACTCTAAGAGTGCTCCGGACCCCCTCCGTCATCCGCCTCATCTTAGCCCACTGTTTGTGACCATTGGTGCCCCAGAGTCCTGGGAACGATTCCCGCATCCGACCTGCAGCGCTCTGACCCCTCGCGGGGCGGATCTGATGCCTGTGATCTCCTGCGGGCTCTCGGTTCCTAACGGCCTCTTCTAACCTAAGATGGCGGCCCTGTAGCTCCCGCTCCTGTGGCCTGGGTCCCCGCCTGGCCGCCCCTTCTCGCCTAGCTTACCTGCACTCCGCCGCGGGTGCCGACCTATCCTTGTGGGGTGCGGCCGAGCAGCGGCTGGAGACTGAGGGGTGCCATCCCGCCCTGGAGCCTGTGGAGTTGCTGGATCGGCTACGGAGCGAGTGGCGGGACTCATCAACGGAGCGCGCCTGGAATCCGGGCGGCGGAGGAGTGGTGTCGCCTCTGTGCTCCCCGGCGGCTGAGGAGTAGGCCCGGCATCCTACTGCGGGATCGGATTGTGGCCTGTCCCTTGGTGCGGATCCAGTGAGGAGGCGGTGGAGGTGCTGGCAGCTGGCGCTCTGGAGGAGGTGAGGAGGCGGGGGGAACGTGCTGTGGGCCTCTTCTCCCCTGCGCAGTTCGGCGGCTGTGTCGAGCCGCGCTGCTTCGAGCTCCGGTGCATGAGGCTGTGGTGGACGAGGTGTGGTGGTGCTGGGGGGCCGAACGGGCTGCCACTGACGCCCGAAGTCACTGTACTGCTGGTGAGGGCCCCATTGCGCCCTTGGGGTGGTCCCCTGTCGGGCGCCCCTCCATCCCCCATCGGCCTGCCTTTGGTGATTTTGAAGGGCCGGTCGGGCCGCTTCTAGAGTTGCCTTGCTGCTGGTGTGGGCCCACTGCGCCCTTGTGGTAGTCCCCGACTGGAGCGCCCTCGCCCCCATCAACCTGCCTTGGATCCGCGGCCATTGCCGTCCTGCGAGGTGAAGGGGGTGGAGGAGCGGGGCGACGGAGGGGCTGTCAGCGGAGTCTGTGGACGTTCGTCCCCTGCGATGGAGCTGGGGGGCGGCGGATGACGAGACCTGCATTGAAGGAGGCTGCCTGTGTACAGCGAGGTCCTGGGGTGGGGGAGTGCCCGACTCTGAGGGCCCGCTGGGTCTGCTGGCCGGCCTCGACCTACGGGCTGATGGGTCCCCCCCTGCCTTCTTGCTGCCTGTGTGTTGAGAGGAGTGCCCTGGCTTGGTGGGAGGCAGATCGGCCACTGAGTCGGGAGGCGCGCGTGGGTGCCTGAAGCCCTTTCGCCTGGAGACTCGGGCTCTTTGAGCCGGTGGGGGGCCCCTGAGGCCCTGGGCCTGCAGGAGTCACTTGGGGAGCCAACCACACCTGGCACGGTATATTATCCTTGTGACGCCCGCCTTCCATTATCCGTGGAGTGGGAGGGAGATCGACCGCCACACCTGGCGGTGGGACCACAACTGGAGCGCGGCTGTGTGCCCCCCTCCACCCGGGGCCGACCACCCACACTTGAACCTCCGGAAGCATGGGCAAAAATCGCACCTCTCAGGTCCCTGGGCCCTCCACTCAAACTACAATGGACCAGTTCACCAAGTCTGATCGGGACCCGGCGGTTAGGTCGGCGAGGCGCCTGAAGCAGCCGGGGGAGACCTTTCCGCTTCCTACAGGCGATCAGTGCATCACAGTCGTCGGTGGAGGCCAAGATCGGGGAAGTGCGGGTGGACGTGGCGTTGATCCGGCAGGACCTCCGTAATGCCACGGCCTGGATTACTGAAGCAGAGTCCCGCATTTCCATGGTGGAGGACCATGTGGGCGCTCTTAAATCCCAGGTGACGCGTCTAGAGGTACAGACTGCGGAGTTACACCGTAGGGCAGAGGACGTGGAAAATAGAGCCTGGAGAAACAACCTACGCCTCCTGGGTTTTCCGGAGAGAGTGGAACAAGGATGCACTGATACCTTCATCGAGCCGTGGGTCAAGTCCTGGATCCCCAAGGAGAAATTCGCCCCCTGGTTCGCGATAGAGCGAGCCCACCATTCCCTTGCTCCTAAACCCCCTCTCGGAGCCCCCGCCCGTCCCATCATTCTGCGGGTCCTTAACTTCCGGGATAGGGACGCGATCCTAGAGGCCGCCAGGATGCAGGGTCCAGTGCACTTCCAAAATTCCAGGATCCTGGTTTTTTCGGACTACTCTAGGGATGTTCAGTCACAGTGCCGGTCCTAGGACGAGGTCAAGCAGAAACTCCGAGCCATGAGTCTTCGTTACGGACTCCTCTTCCCGGCCCGCCTTAAGGTGATTTTTCAGGACAAAACCTTTTTCTTTGACATCCCACAGGCAGCATGGACCTGGCTTACGGAGGAACTTCCCCTCCTTCCGGGGGCAACCCCGGTACCTGTCCTGAAACCGGTGGGGACCCGTCGGGGGCGGAGCTCTCGGTCGCCGGGGACGCAATCCCGGCGCTTCCTGAGTCAGGCCCTGAGCCAGAGGGCTTCCTCCCCTGCTGTGGTGTCCTCCCTTATCGACATGGGTAGTGCCCCTGGGCCGGCGGCTACCCGGCGACGGGCCATGCCGGACTCGGATCTATCTGGAAGCCCTGTAATTTGTGGCTCTGGTGGGGAGGAGGGGGTATGATCAGGATTCCTGTTGGTATGCCTTTGCCCAACTGCTCTGTACCTGAAGGGGAGAACTTACTCCTGACCCCGTGACCGGGGTTTTCCCTTGGCTCTGATAGCCGAATTAGCCAAGGACTACATTTGCACTGTTATCCTAGACTTGATCCATCTTATGTTTCTTGCTGTCCAACCATACTTCCTACTCTGGGCATGTATCCGTACATATGGAGGGGGGTCCGACTCAGCCATCTTCCTGCTTGACTGTAGCTAACCGTTTTAGAGTAGCATATCACCATTTGCAGTGTAGTTAATAGTTGGGTTTTTGGGCGAGAGATGCTTCCGCTTCAGAAGTGTAGGGTGGGGGAGTTGGGGGGGTTGGGTGGGACGGGGGACTGTTGTCCATTGACAGTTTGTTTTGTTTAGCCGCCTACAGGCCGCTGGTTGCAGTTCATCTTGCCATTTCCGATCCTCTGATTACTTCCCAATGGGCATGCAGATCACGTCCTTCCTGGGGTTTTTTTTTTGGCCACCTACGGGCCACCACTGGGGTTCCTACTGGCAGTTACCTACCTCCTTTCCCCGATTCCCAAGATTGATGGGCTGACCATCAAATACCGCGACTCCGATCCTGGGCCCGGGGGTAGGGAGGTGTTCCCCCCTGGAGGGGTAGGGATCCATGTTCTTATCCGGCCCTCCACAGTTTCTTCCCTTAGATGACCTCTATCCTCACTAGACCTCTCCACATCCTTTCTTGGAACGTCAATGGCCTCCTGGATCGAATTAAGCGTATAGCGGTCCTCCCAGCTGCTCATCGCCTTGGGCGGACATTCTATTCCTCCAAGAGACCCACCTCTAGGGTACACAATGCAACTTCCTAGCTTGATATGGCTTTGATAGGGTCTGGCACTCTGGGTTTGCATGGGGCTCTCAAGGGGTGGTCATCTTGCTGAGGAAAGGGCTTTCTTTTACCCTCGTTAACGTCGAGTCGGATACACAGGCTCGATATGTGGTGGTTTTGGGAACCATTGAAGGGTGCCCCCTGAACCTTCTCTGCCTTTACATTCCCCCCCCCCGCTCCTACCCCCTACACTCCGGGGTCTTACTCAAGTGATCTCCTCCCTCCCACAGGGCCTTATGGTAGTAGGGGGGGACTTCAACACAGTTCTGCAGCCCCTGCAGGATACGACCGGGCCGCCATCTGGAGCCCGTGTCTCCTCTGCGAAGATTCTCTCACGCTGGTCCTCGACCTTGGGTCTGTGGGATGTATGGAGAATATGGAGCCCGTGTACAGAACAATACACCCACACGTCAGCCGCCCACCATACTCACTCCCGAATCGATCTTATCCTGATGCCGGCCACGGACTGCCAGCTAGTGTCTGCGGCCGTGATACTGCCAAGGTGGATCTCAGATCACTCTCCCATCTCACTCCGCCTCGGGACCCCACTGAGGGGTCCGCGGGCCGTCTGGCGACTTAACTCCTGGTTCTTACAGGATACGGCGTTGGTGGAGTCCCTTGACCAGGAGCTGCGTATTTTTTTCTCCACTAATACAGGCTCGGTCCCCTCGCAGGGGACGCTGTGGGAGATGAGCAAGGCCGTTATCCGAGGGGTGGCTAGGGGATTGGTCCACGCGAAGCGGTCAGAGCGGATGGCCCAGCTTGCTCACCTAGAATCCCAGGTGGAGCGGCTCGAGACGGCTTTGCTCAGGGGCGGCAAGGGGGATTCCTCCCGACAGCTGACCGTGGTGCGTGAGGAGATCCGTCGGGTGTCATTGGAATCTGCCAAGATGCTTTGGCGTTCATCGGTCGCCCGTATTTACGGGTGGGGGACAAGAATGGTAAGCTCCTCCACAATCTAGTGTCTTATCCCTGAAATCCGTTCCCATACTGGGGCTCAAAGGGTGACGTCTTCAGCCATTGCTCAAACCTTCGCGGATTACTATGAGACCCTTTACACCGTCCGTACCCCAGGTGCTTCCCTAGATGACTTGTTGGACGAGACAGATACCCGACTCCCGGGTCTCTTTCCAGAGGCGGCGGAGGCTCTGGACCGTCCTTTCACCCTGGAGGAAGTCCAGGACGCTATCTCACTCTTGCATCCCGGGAAGACGCCTAGTCCCGATGGGTTTCCTCAAGAGTACTACGCGACCTTTCGGGATGTCCTGGCCCCCCATTTGGCGGATCTTTTCCGCCACGTGGCGGAGGTAGGGGAATTCCCTCCTGAGTCGGATGTTGCCACGATAGTGGTCATTCCAAAGACACAACCGCCCTCCCTGAGCTGTGCGGACTACCGTCCGATTTCGCTGATTAATACAGAGATCAAGATTTTCGCCACTGTCTTGGCTCAAAGGCTACGACCCCTTCTGCAAGATCTTGTCCACCCCGACCAATGTGGGTTCATGCCTGCCAGAGGCACTCGCCATTGTGTTCGCCAGCTCCATTTGGCTCTGGCTCCCCGTGGCCGCCTCACCCCATACTTGGCACTACTCTTCTTAGACTTCGAGAAGGCCTTTGATACGGTGAACTGGGAATATCTGCAAGATGTGCTGGACAGGATGGGTTTTGGTCCCTCGTTCCGCCATCTGATCAGTGTTCTCTACGCTAGCCCGAGAGCCTGAGTTCTGATCAAAGGAGAGCTGTCCGGGGCCTTCCCGATCCGAAGGGGTACACGCCAGGAGTGTCCGCTCTCGCCACTCTTATTTGCTCTGGGGATGGAGCCCCTGGCGGCTCTCATCAGGCAGGACCCACGTATCCGGGGAAAGGACTGGGACTCGAGTCAAGTAGACAAGATAGCCCTATACGAGGACGACGTTTTGCTATATTTGGCTGACCCTGATAGTTCTGGCCCCAGGTGCCTGGTGACCCTTGCCGCATTTGAACGGGTCTCAGGACTCCGCCTCAACCCTGCGAAATCAACCCTAGTGCCCCAACACCCCTCCCGGGACTGTTTTGACTGGCAGTCGGACATCCCCCTTAGAAGGCACTCGGTCAAGTACCTCGGCATTTGGATAGCTCTCTGCCAGAACTTGAGTGGGCTTTAAACGTCACGCCTTTGGTTGCCCGGATGAAGGCGGATCTCAAGAGGTGGCAGACTCTCCCCCTCAACCCTTATGGAAGAGAGTGCGTTGTTCAAAATGATGGTCCTCTCCCATTTTATTTACATAATGCTAAACATTACTGTCCACCTGTCGAGTAGCTGGTTCCGCGAACTGGACAGTGTCCTCACCCGGTTTCTCTGGGGAGGGGGTAGGCCATGCCTATCTCTGGCGTAATGTCATATCCCCCCCTTTGATGGAGGCATGGGGGTAACCAACTTTCACCTCTACTACCTAGCCACGAAGCTCATTGTCAGCCACGATTGGTATGCGGGCGGCTCGTCCGACCCTGCATATCGGGTGGAACTTGGTGCGTCAAACTTTACACAGATCCAGGGTTTTTTGTACGGCAGCCCAGTCCCGCGGGCCTTGCCCCTGGTCACCAGGACGGTGTTTCTGGCCTGGCACACGGCCCTCCGCCATGTGCGGTGGGATCAGAAACTAACTCAGCAGACGCCATTATGGCATGGGTCCTGGATGCAAGAGGTCTTGTCCTTGCAGAAGTTCCGACGGTGGGACCTTGTCGGAATCTCAGTACTCTGTGATGTTTGGGTGGGGGATCACAGCCGCTCCTTTGCGAATCTGCAGCACCGCCACGCCCTTGCACACTCCAAGCACTATAATTACCTGCAGCTCAGACAGGCCCTCCATACCCATGTCTCACCCTCTGTCTCTCTTCCAGAGTTCAGCCCATTAGAAGCCCAAGTGATGATGGGAAATCTGGGGAGGGGAGGAGTGTCCCGTATCTACCGATCCTTAGTGAATAATGGCCCGCTTCTCTAGACCGGCTCCGGGGTCGATGGGAGAGTTGGGTGGGCTTCCTAGAGGAGGCAGATCGGAGGAATGCCCTTATGGCACCTAAAACCCTGACCACATCCTCCAAGCTTCGTCTGGTCCAGCTCTATTATTTACACACGGCGTATCTCACCCCGACACGGCTATTCCAGGCCCGGTTGAAGCCATGCACACGATGTACATCTGCCCCAGATGACTTCTATCACATGGTATGGTGCTGTCCGGCATTGGCGCCATTCTGGGAGGGGGTGAAAAGAGAGCACACGACCGCATTGGGCTGGGAGGCTCCTCACGACCCCATATGTTTGTTGCTTGGGGTGTTTGATGGCCTGGATGGTTCAGGGGCGGATAAGCCCCTACTGGGGACAGCTGTGGCAGTGGCCAAGAGAGAAGGGGGAAGAAGCTTTAATTGGATTATAATTGAATACATGGATATAATTTGAACAGATGGCTTATTATCTCATTTGTTATTCCAGTGACCCCTGATGAAGGGCAAGAGATGCCCGAAATGCATTGGGTATTTTAAATAAACTCCACTGTCTGACAAAAATTGCTCTACTCGTGTTCTGTGCATGAGGTTCGGATGGCCCAGCCGTAACATGTGAAACAATGTAAATTGGCAAATCCACTCCGCGTGTGGGAGAAGAAGCTTGAAATATTGGATATCATTGTGCTTTAATTGGATTATAATTGAATACATGGATATAATTTTCACAGATGGCTTATTAACTGCATAAGGCCATCTCAGTTGTGCGTTTGGCGGGGGCAGCAATACGCCCCCACCTTCTGAAACATATGTACCCAGGCACGTTGTGGGCATGGTGCCTTTCCAAACGGCACGCTTCATACACACACATTTGCATAAAGAGAAAAATATAATGAATAAACAGGTGTGCATCCCTATCCCAGTGAATTCTTGTCAAAATGAATGCCCCGCATGGGATAGCACCCGCAAAGAATTTAAAGAATTATGGAGGAAGAAAATGAATACTGTAACCCCACACGGAAGGCGATACATCGTGGTTCGTCATCAAAGACAGAGGTGGATTTATAAGAACTTTTATATATGTTGGACTACGAATTAATTTGGTCTTTACAAACAATGTGCGTTCAGAGTTAAAAATCAAACGCTAGGACACGTGTTTAATATTTATTTACAATCGCCATGCAAGGCTTTACGTGAGGCATACATTCGATAGAGCTTGTTTGGCGGGAAACGCAAACCATATGGACCAATGGGGGTGATTGAGAAACGTTTAAAGAAGGGGTGGGAAGAGGGAGGGAAAATTCAACGGTCAGCAAAGTAACTAAGTCGGATGTCCCGTAGCGACAGTGGCAGGTAGGTTACCCGTCTGTTATAAAAAAGCAGGATTGACGCTTTTTAGGTTTCGCCTGGCGATCCGCTGCGCAGCAGCGTTCACGCAGGTCGAAATCTTATGATCCTACAGTGTGGGGCTTTGTCCCGCCTTCTCTTCCATTGGCTAGCTCCATAAATGGAGGCTAGCCATTGGAAGAGATGGTTGTCAATCACTCTTTCCCCCTCACAACGGAATTCGGGGGCGTTTCCGTGTCTTTTTTTAAGTCCCGCCCTCTCCTCTTCCCATTGGCTGGAATTTTACCTTCCAGCCAATGGGAAGGGGAGAGCACGAAAAACACGCCCCCGAATCCCTACAGGGCGCGCTGTGAATACACACATGCCTATCGTTCTATTATTTGTATACACCTGACCCTACCTATTGTGTTGTATTTGCTCCACTTTAATTGATCAAACATAACACAATACCCACTGCCAAACCCCACTCGTTCTCAATTCTAACCTCCCCCCAAGCCACGTGTCCCCCGCAGGCAACAGCACCACATGTGCAAGCATGGAAGCACACGTTTTACCACCAAAACGGCAGTTTTCTATTTTCAACCGCGTGCTCTACTATAAAAACCGTTACTGGTTCATAAATTACCAAATTCAAGAAGCACGTCCTGCTCAGAGTTACCTTTCACTATGTTGAATCGCCTTTACACTACTCCACATCCTTTTTCCTTGCGCCAACTGAGAGTTACATTTCTGCATTCTCATGGAAAGTCCCAAATTACTGCTGGCTTTGCCAATGGACGTTGTTTCACACTTCGACCGCTGAGAAAGAGAGGGAGGAGGGAAGAGGGATCTGGAAGTGAAAGCAGAGGATGGGAGGAGTAGACGGCAGAGGGCGGACGCAGAGAGGAGCAGAGGAGGCGTCACTCGTGATCCACGAGGAAGTGACCCAGCGTGGGGACAGATGCGGTGCTTTCCAGCTGCCAGGATGGAGGCGTCTCCCGGGATCTGCACCCTCCTGCTCTGGGGACTGGGGTCCGTGGCAGGGAGCTCCGGAGCTCCGCAGCCTACAACTGACGGTAAGGGAGGGGGCAGAAAGGAGAGGACAGAGCTCAGGAGACCGACACCAGTGCACCGCTCCTGACTGAAACTCACAGAGCGGACGGACTGACGGACACGAGAACACCAGCAGACACCAGTAAAGTGTGGGACAGATGCTGAGGCGTAGGGCCACAGAGGGACAGAGGCTGTTAAGTGCAATAAACTCCAGAACACACCGGCACGGAAGGTTACACACCAGGAGGACACAGGGGATACGCTGGAATCCAGACCACGGAGTAAACGCTAGAATCCATAATCCGGAACATACACAGAGCACACTATATATATATATATATATATATATATACACACCTGAACAGAGAGGTGCAGACTCCGGAAGAAACTAAGCACAGAGTTTTTTTATTTAGTGCATTTTTATATAGCGCGGACATTACCCAAAGGTGTCAGAGCGCTGTACTATAGGACCAGTTACTTTACATGAGAAACGTGTTACTCAATAGAACGTTTCAAAAAATAAACAGGAGACTAAAAAAGGTAGGGTACTCGCAGTGTGTGGGGGGCTCGCAGTGTGTGGGGGGGCTCGCAGTGTGTGGGGGGCTGTGTGGGTGTGTGGGGGGGCTCGCAGTGTGTGGGGGGCTCTGTGTGGGTGTGTGGGGGGGCTCTGTGTGGGTGTGTGGGGGGGCTCTGTGTGGGTGTGTGGGGGGCTCTGTCGGTGTGTGGGGGGCTCTGTGTGGGTGTGTGTGTGGGGGGCTCTGTGTGGGTGTGTGTGTGGGGGGGCTCTGTGTGTGTGTGGTGGGGGCTCTGTGTGGGGGGGCTCTCTGTGGGTGTGTGTATGGCATTTGCGAGAGATTAAGCTATTGGCATTGTAAATGACAATGCCATTTATTTATCTGTTTTCAAAACCAACACATAAATAAAAATTTTGTCATTTACAATGCCAATAGCTCTAACTTTTGCAAAGGCGAAACCGTTGCATTGTAAATGCTTGTTTGCTGCATGAGAGAGATCCAAACTGTGAGGAATGTGTAAACGTGGTAAAAAAAGTAGAGAGCAACAGGACCAACCGATGCCGGCGCTTGAATGGTGTTGATTCTTTGAAACGGGGTTTGGCTATAGAGATATTTGGTTAAGTGGGAAGGTGATTGTGGAAGGAGTAAATTATGGTAGGATGTGTGAGCAGTTATATATGGGGACTGCATGTTAATCCCGTTATTTTTAAGCATAACAACGATTTTTGATGAAACGTTTGACCAATGATATGGTGTTTTGAAAACGAATTGAGCACTTATGCACTTGTTTGATAATGTTGTAAATTTAGAATGGTAATAGTTGGTATCTCATTTGTTATTCCAGTGACCCCTGATGAAGGGCACGTGATGCCCGAAATGCATTGGGTATTTTAAATAAACTCCACTGTCTGACGAAAATTGCTCTACTTGTGTTCTGTGCATGAGGTTCAGATGGCCCAGCCGTAATATGTGAAACAATGTAAATTGGCAAATCCACTCCGCGTGTGGGAGAAGAAGCTTGAAATATTGGATATCAGTGTGCTTTAATTGGATTATAATTGAATACATGGATATAATTTGAACAGATGGCTTATGGCCTGTATAAGGCTATCTCAGTTGTGCGTTTGGCGGGGCAGCAATACGCCCCCACCTTCTGAAACATATGTACCCAGGCACGTTGTGGGCATGGTGCCTTTCCAAACGGCACGCTTCATACAGACACATTTGCATAAATAGAAAAATATAATGAATAAACAGGTGTGCATCCCTATCCCAGTGAATTCTAGTGGCCAAGAAAGACATTGGGGCACACTGGTCCCAAGCCAAGGCACCCACGCTAAAGGGGTGGAGGAGGGGAGTGGACTGGTGCGGGATCCAGGAGGAAGCCATGTTCGAAGCTCGGGGGTGCCCGGGTTTGTTTAATAAAGTATGGGGTAAATGGTTTAATATGCTTCCCCCTTGAGGATCTGCCTATTTACCTGTTCATCGTATCTTTATTTCACCCTCCATTATGTGCAATTTTCCCTCGTCTATGCTCGGCCATGCTCACCCTGAAGGACAGTTTTGCTTCGTGTCAACGGTGTGTACTGTTATTTTCTTTCCTGACCTCAATTGAACTGCAACCAATGAATGTGTCTTGTTGTAATAAACTTAATAAAATTGATTATCAAAAAGAAATCTGAAAGAGGATTAAACTCTCCAGCGAGTGATGTCTCCAATTAAAATTGGAACTTTGATATTATATATATAAATATATATATATTTATTTTTTTGGGACATTGACAAAGGCGTGTAGCCGAAACGCGTCTGTCAGGTGTTTTTGTGCGGAATAAAAACTGAATAATGTATCCCCCTTGTGTGCGCCTCATCTTTGATCCAGAAGTGGATCGTCATACTTTTCATATATATATATATATATATCCAAATGAAATTTGCTCTCAAGGTGAAGCGCCACACACGAAGTTCAGATTAAACCTTCTTTTATTCAAATCGGCAACAGCAGAGGCACAGCGCACTGAATTTGGTAAGTCTCTTACAGCCTTCCGCCAGACGCGTTTCCGGGGACATTTCTCCCTTCTTCAATGGCAGGCGCAGAAGGGAAAGTACAGCTACCTTGTATCCCACATTCACTTTAAATGTTCACAGTACCGCCCAACAGGGCGTGTGGCGTCAAGCATTCTGGTAAATGTAGTTGGGGGCGTGCTCGCAGCTGTCTCTGTGCTTTCCTAGGTGAACAATGCACATTACAGGTTATGCCGCTTCTGCTGCTTTTCTCATGCCCAAATGAACAAGGTAACTTCGTTCCCAAGTGTTGTTCTGTTTAGTAGAACAACCAGACCTGAACTGTCAGCAGGGGGGCAGCTTTGTGGCCGGAGCGGGCCACTATACATCCAAATGAAACTTGCTCTCAAGGTGAAGTGCCACACACGATGTTCAGATCAAACCTTCTTTTATTCAAATCGGCAACAGCAGAGTCACAGCGCACTGAATTTGGTAAGTCTCTTACAGCCTTTCGCCAGACGCGTTTCTGAGACATTTCTCCCTTCTTCAATGGCAGGCGCAGAAGGAAAGGTACAACTGCCTTGTATCCCACATTCATTTTCAATGTTCACAGTACCGCCCAACAGGGTGTGTGGGGTCAAGCATTCTGGTAAATGTAGTTGGGGACTTGCTCACAGCTGTCTCTGTGCTTTCCTAAGTGAATAATGCACATTACAGGTTACGCCGCTTCTGCTGCTTTTCTCATGCCCAAATGAACAAGGTGACTTCGTTCCCAAGTGTTGTTCTGTTTAGTAGAACAATCGGACCTGAAGCGTCAGCAGGTGGGCAGCTTCGTGCGCAGAGCGGGCCACTAACCATCCAAATGAAACTTGCTCTCATCATATATATGGCCGAAACGTGTCTTGACTTCATGCAGCAATAAATAATGCTGGTACAAAAGCTGGTCTACACCCGTGATTCCGCGTCTAAGCGGGAGAATATTACGAGTTCCTGTTGATATATATATATATATATATATATATTCCTCGTGTAACTCGAGCATTCCATGCCTCCTTAGCGAGAGTTGCGTCGTCGAATAGACTCCTCGAGACGAGTCTCCACTATTGCAAATAAAGATGACGACGCCGTGTACAATTTTCAATCTTTAATAGCTGCCGCTACCAAACGCGTTTCAACTGACTCGCAGTCTTGTTCACTGGTAATTGAGCTTCTGAACGCGGCCATTTTTAAAGTGCATGACGTGCAAAACATTAAAACTACAACAGTGACTAACGTGAAAACAGACTCATAGTTTTTCATCATGTTCACAGAGTAACATACAATAAAATGTCATTACAACATTTCTCGTGGTTATAAAGTGAACCAATACCATTTAAATGATTCAATTTATATTTTGTCACATAAAATCGCTAGCGCTGTGCTTCTGCCCATTATAACGCTCCTGTGAGCACATTCATAAAAAGCTAATGTACCGTTTCAGTACTTGCGGTTTTATCTCTTTGCCACCTGCACTCTTTTTACAATTTGAATCAAACTTTATTTAAAATTATGCTCAAGTGAGCTTTAGTAAGTTCCTTCATTCTATGTATTGGTTACACCTCTATTTAACATGCTTTAACCTCTAATGAATCTTAAAGATTGAAAATTGCACACGGCGTCGTCATCTCTATTTGCAATATATATATATATATATATATATATATATATATATATATATATATATATATATATATATATATATATATGTGTGTGTGTGTGTGTGTGTATGTGTGTGTGTGAAGCTTTCCCCTGCTCCAAACCAATCCACTGGAATCGAAGGACAGCACGCTAGGAAACGGCACAAAAACTTTATTGTTCACTAGTTAACAAGGACAACGTGTTTCGGTGTTTGCCTTTATCAAGTAACTTCCTGTGTCTCCATTGGCCATAGAAATACACTTCACACTTCATGATGGAAATGGAAAAAATACTGTATCTTACACTTTGTTTTGACGTCAACATGAAGCATTGTAAAACCGAAATTCATCGGTAAAAAACAAATTATCCCATAAATCGCCATAATTGAAATTTTATAAATTAAGGCATGTAGTCAAAACAGTTTACAAAGCATCAATGACATTTCTAACATTAGAAGACGGAATGTGTATGTGCATCGTTGTTTCGTAGTGCCAGCAACGAATTGTAAAATACATTCGTGAAACCATTAATTACGTGACGACCGAACAAATTCTGAAAACGGCTGCAGCGTTTTGTAAAATTATAGGCATTTCGAGCACAATATACATAACATGATTGCAGCGGGATACTGACAGCAGCATAATGGACAATGTAGGCATTGCTGACGGAAAGACACATAACCATAATTATAGCGTAATGCTAACAATTAATTTTAAAATTAAAATACATTTTCGCTGACAACAAGCACTCATATTATCCAGCAATATAATGTGCCAATATGTTGCATACAACTCTTCGTAACTTTGCATTCATATAAATGTTAATTTTGCCAGTAACAGTATTGTCCTGCCCTTTACGCGCTATTGATCATTTCTCTTGTACATTCACTAAGGTAGCGCTTAAATAATGCCCCACTATATTTGTATTCCAACGTCAATGTTGCCCAACGTGTAACTATTCTCCAGGGGACACAGGTTTTATCCTTCTCTAAGTGCTGGGTATATGGGATGTGAAGGGACAGTGTAAGTGTGTGATTCAAATTATTGCTAAAGTGTCTAATATGTGTATAGGAACAGGATGTTCGGGGGAGACATCTGGTGCTTATGGAAGACTACATAGCTTCCCAATGAGACTCCGCAATTGCAGATATATTACCCTAGATAGGCAAAACACCAACAGTTCAAAATCCCCCTTTATTCAAAATATCTATCCTGTCTGAATTAAAAGTGAAAAATAGAAAAGCTTACTGCTAGCAAATCATCTTAATTAAAATCCTAACATACTTCTGTTCAGGAGATTCCCAATACTATTTATTGACTAAAGAGAATACCGCAGTTCTTTATAGGCCTATATGCCTAGCAAGTTCTTCCCCACTGTTAAGTCCTTTCGGCACTTTACAATCCAGTTCCAGGATAAACCTGGATTCAAGGATCCTGAGTTGCTTCTCTCGGTCCCCACCCCTTATATGTTTTGGTATTCTATCCACACCAAAAAACTGTAAGCTGCTGTTGTTGCTGTTGTGACATTCTGTGTAATGGCGTGCCACCGGATAGTTATGATAAAAATTTGCGATGGCACGCAGATGTTGCAGTATCCTTAGCTTAAGTGGGAGTTTGGTACTGCCTACGTACTGGAGGCCACAAGGGCACTCCAGCACGTAGACAGTAAAATCGCTATTGCAATTGATAATGTGTCTTATTGGTCGCTTCCGTTTGGTGCCTGTGGTATATTCCTTACAGTTCCTACCATTCCGGTCTGCTTTACACATACCACAAGTGGTAAAGCCATTTGGCATTCATAGCCACTGTGTTTGTGTGTCTTCTCTAGGATAGCTACGGACCAACCTATCTCGTAAGGATCTAGTGATGAAGGAGTAGTTTACTCCGAAACGCTTAGGACGTTGTGTCTGAAATAAACTGCACCACGAACAGAGGCCACGGCTCCTGTGTTGTTCTTTTCCGGGACTGAAGGGAGGAACACGCTGGTTGAATGTGTAGATGTTAAAGGGGGTGGCTACCCCTGCCGTGAGCCCGCCGATACAGAGGCTTGGGACCAGCTAAAGTTCGTGTCCATATATATATATATATATATATATATATATATATATATATATATAAATACATCGATGCCAATCCTGCTGAACACAATGAATAAAACAGGCGCTGACTCCGTGGGTAAAGGTTTCAAGGATAAGTGTTTTTATTCCTCCGTGATGGACGACTCATTTCGGCGGACGTGTCCGCCTTGCTCACAACATCGCAAATCTCTACGGTGCAGTATAAATTAGAAACAAGGTGTAAACCAAAACTGATTGTCATGGAAACTGACTTAGCGACCACAGCAATGGAAAAGTTACATACAGCCTGGGACATGCAGAGTCATGGTGAGTATGTGTAGTGTTTCTTCCAGTCAAACAAAGTTACAAAGGTAGATGAAACTTTAGTTCGCTAACATTATGCATAGGTTAAATCACATTGGTTGAAAAATCACAAAATGGAAATAATACTATATACATCACACTAGAACCAGTGTGATTGAAGAAACAACAGACGAAAAATGAAATCAGAATCAGATTAAAGCACGAATTAATATATATGTGCGCCTCACCATCTGCCTACTAGGTTGTATATGCAGAAAGCACATTCTAATGAATGTGTTTGTGTGTGAACATGTGCTCAGGCAGTCAATGTGGCTTACTCGGGGAGTTATTGTTCCTGAGTAATGGTGGCTATTGCCTATTAGGTGGCGTACCGCGTGGAAAGGATCCAGCCCAAGTGGGCAGAGGGGCACGAAGTTGTGCGCGGATCTACGGTGCCAATAAGACGCCCAATGAGCGTGCACATGTTAAGGTGATTGTGGTCTAAGGCAGTCGGTATGCAATTGTGCAGGAGTGTCCATATATTCCAAAGTGAAAGTGTTGGAATGTGTACGGTGATAAGTGACCAAAAGGTGGGGGGATAGTGTTAAGAATATATACAAGTGAGATTGATGTTAGGGAAAGGGTGGGTCAGGGAATGAGAAGTTGCCGCTATGGAGTCATAAACTCATGCGGAATTAGAGGTGGACACTCAGTGCCTCATCCGCATTCAGACCGTTCTGCATCTATATATATACGAATACACACACACACACACACCCACACACACACACACACGCACACACACACACATACAAACACACACGCATACACACACACACACACATATACACACACACACATACACACATATACACACACACAAACACACATACACACACACATTCAAACACACACGCATACACACACACACACACTCACACACACATATACACACACACCCATACACACACACGTACACGCACACACACACACACACAAACAAAGATGTTGCTGGTTCCCCAAGCCTCTTTAGTGCGGCGATTGTGCAGTGGGGTAGCGAGCCCCATATAATCCTCAAATCCAGTTTCCCAATATCTCTCATTCCATATGGTGAAAAAGGGAAGACGGGTCATCACTCTGGTGCGAATATAGCAGTGTTATTCACACAAATATGCAGCAAAACAGCCCAAAGAGTTTCGGAGCAATTGACTCCTTGATCATGGGTCAGGTTACGTTCACTATCACATACTTTTAATACACCCATATGATTCATAGTCACTTAACATAAATGAAGGACTCTCCTATTGACGGTGGGTCAATGTAACATTTTCTCCCATTTTAACATAGTGATTATCCAATGTGATCAACATGCCATAATTTCATCCTTTTGTATCATAATATCATCTGTGGCATAAAATAAATCACACCCATCAACATCTTTATACACTGGTATCAGTTCAATTGTCATCTGGTCTGGATGACAGACATGAAAGCAAGACTACAGGTTGGTCAGCAATAGCATGTTTTCTCATTAATTTCATAGGATTGCTGGATAACCCAGAATCCAGCAAGGCAACACATTATGATGGCTGCAGCTAGGGATACAAAAAGTAGGAAGCTGCAGAGAAACTATTTGTTCAACCCAGTGACAGGACTAATACCAATGATAACAATGGCGATGCAACGCAGGATGAGACACCAAATAAAAAAATATTTGTGGAATAACTTATGGAGGGCATTTAAACAAGGACAGTTGAAGTAGTGGAAGGCTACCACTTTGCAGAAGTATATGGACTGTGGCAGAGTCCAGACAGAATTAAGAATCTTTATTACACCCATGTTCAACAACCCAGATCCAGAGATGATTGAGGAGTGGGTGACAAACAATCATGACTGCAGGACAACAATGCTCAAAATCCTTGTAAAATATGCAAGGAAAGACTGTGAAAGATTATCAGCAGAGCTTGAAAAAATCACCAATATGTTCAAAGAAAGTGTATAAAAGAAGAATTTGAGAATGATATTAATAAATTGAATATCCGGCTGGAGAAAGCAGAATAAGAGATCAAGGCTAAAAAACCAACGCACATCCCATTGAGACAAAGTGGACTATGAAAGAGGCCAAATCCTCACAACCGGTAGAACATTTGATCACCTCAGAAATAATATACAAGAAAAGATGCAAGGGGAGCAGCCTCTGGCAGAATCAAAAAGACAGCTAATGATCAGGAATAGTGGCCATCTAGAGCAAGCTGAAAGTGAGAGTGATACATCAGTTCAGTAATAAGCGGCAGAAGTAAAATCAAACATTTTAAAGGTGTTCAACCTTACGACACAAGGAAGCCTGATAGCACAAGCTTTAATCTCTTTAATCTTTTTTTGGCCGACCTACCTGAGGAGTTGGACAGTTGCGTATCCCATGCTCCCAACTTGGGGAACAAGCTAATGTCAAACTTGCTATATGTGGACGACCTGGTTTTAATTAGTAGAACACCAATTGGCCTTCAGCATTTGATAAACACGACAAGCAGTTTTTCTAAGCAGAACTCCCTTAAAATAAACCTCATGAAGACGGAAATTATGGCAGTCAACTATCATAAAAAGAAGACCAATAGTTGGTTCCTTGACGGCCAACGCTTGTACCAAGTACAAAGTTACAAATACCTGGGAATCCTAATGGATCATAAAAATACATTTAAACTCCAGCTAGAGTCCATCCGAAGAAAGGGGACCACCACGTATCTCGCCCTGAAGTCATTGAAGAGACAACTCCCGACCTCATGCTTGAACCCTTTTTACAGGTCTTTAGGGCTAAACTACTGCCGACACTGTCATATGGGAGTAAGGCTCTAAAAGGTAAAGATGCAGCAGTTTTAGATGTCTTAATAGCTAACGCCTACAGAGCAATTTTCCACCTCCCAAAAAATGTCTCCCCGGCTCAAATCCGGTTAGAATTTGGGATTCAAAGACAAACGGTAGAAAGGAGGAGCACCTATGTTAAAAGTTGGCATAAAATCCGAAGCGCTGAGGCAGGATCTTTAAATTTCCATCTTTGGAAAGCCCTGGTCAGCCAAGAAAAATGCCCAGCCAGGGATTACTTGCTCGATTCAATTGAGTCACTGGGCCTGTCTGATCTATGGGCCGTTCCAATGGACCATCTTTCTTTCAAAAAAGCAGTACGAAAAAAAACATCAATGCTATCTGTCTTAGAAGACAAAGCAATTCTCACTAATAAGGCACACAGCTGGATAGTGCTTAGTGACTACGTAAGGCTGAAACTCCAAGCCTATTTGAGTGCCGGAATCAAGATAAGTAAGAAGGAAAACTTTTTGAGGTTGCGGCTGGGGGTAATTGCGATTAAGCCCCATCTTCCACCATGGGAAAGGAAAGGCGGCACTCCGACTTGTCGCCTATGTGGAAGGGGGAAGGAAGATATCATCGACGTTATCTGCAACTGCCCCAGCTTAAAGGATATAAGATGCACCTTGTTGCGCCCTTTCTTCAGGCATTACGGCATCCGGTCCTGTGGGCAGGCAGTGAAGCTATGCTTCAAACCCACTGATGTTCAGCTCAACTGTCGGCTAACAATTTTTTTTTAGACTGTAACAAAGAGACTTAAAACCCTGCTGCTATCCGAACCACGCTGAAACTCTTTATAAGTATAATATTAACTCAATGCTTTGTTTTAGCTGCATCTGTATTTTAGTCACCAGATCTTCAATCTGGACAGTGGTCTTGATTATGCTTTGCCATTAGATCTGGGAAGTTGCTGTAGTCACTGGTAGATAGCACTACATGAGATGCAAGAGTCTATGTGAATAATGTATAAATATAGAACATGCAATTGATGACTTTTAGATTAAGCATCTTTTAACTGTTTTAATTGTATTTCATTGTGTATAATGGGAATCATTCTTGCTATGTATTTGCAAAGATTTTAACTAATCAAGCAAAATAAAATATCTCTCTCTGAAAGCACAAGCGGCCAAAGGTGCACAGGGGGTACAGAGGTCACGGACACAAAGGCTGAGGAGGCAACAGGAAAGGTGCAAAAAAACAAGAAAATATAGAAGGCTTCATGGGAATCCAAACAAGAGAGCAAACATCAGCACAATAATGGAAAAAAACTGTGGTAAATATTTCTAAACTTGTTTGTAAATATCTATAAAAATTGAAATTCAATTAATAAACCAAAGTTTGAAGATAAGTTATAGTTATAAAGACCTATTAATTATTTGTATACATAGCCAAAATAAACTACACAAATCTTCGAAATTCTAAATTTATAGTTCTAACTTAAAGTCATAATTTGCGCATCACCCAAAACCTAACATATGTCTATCTCTATCTATCTATCTATCTATCTATCTATCTATCTATCTATCTATCTATCTATCTATCTATCTATCTATCTATCTATCTATCTATCTATCTATCTATCTATCTATCTATCTATCTATCTATCTATCTATCTATCTATCTATCTATCTATCTATCTATCTATCTATCTATCTATCTATCTATCTATCTATCTATCGCTCTATCTATCTATCTATCTATCTATCTATCTATCTATCTATCTATCTATCTATCTATCTATCTATCTATCTACCTATCTATATGTATGTATATATATATGTGTATATATATATATACACCATAATCTAGACATAGTCTCTTTCAGTTGCCTTTCTTCTTTCACGTGAAGGTGCCAAGCTAAGCGGAGGCAAAGCATGTAGCACGACTCGTTGGTGTCAGTCCTTGTTTGCCAGCTAGAAAGCCTGGGAAGATCCAGTGCCTTGAGTGAAGTTTTTTTTAAAGTGTGCCCTTTTATTGCCCTGACTTTCTCACAGGAGTTTCAAATCAGTATTAATAGTAACCCCATTCAACCAGTAATTGTAATTCAACAGTATTTATGAAAGAGATCCTGTGCATCAATCTAGGACAACAGACGGGAGGGAACTGCTGAGAGAGCATTTCTATTGATTTCAGTTGTCTTATAATAATAGAGGAATGAGACATGACAAGTTTTGTCAAGTAGTAGAAGCCCTAAAACCACTGCTTAATTTGTACAGTTGGGGACAGGCTGTGGCCAATGGCACACTTTTTTATAGAATTTGTGACTTATTTTTCACATTTGACTATCTATAGTAAGGCAGAGAAAGACAGAAAATAGAGATAGGTGGAGGAAGAAGAAGATAAGAAACAGCCCTCTATGCAATAAGCAGGGATTAAAAAACCCTGCGAGAGTGAGGTTAAGAGGACGGAAATATAGTGTGGTGGAAGACAAAGGCCTAAGTTGGAATCAAGACTAGGCAGCCTTGCTATTTATTATTTCTGGCATTTGGTATTACCATCAATGGGCAACTAAGGAAACCTTTGGGCCTTGCACTTTTTTTCTAAGAACTGCCTAAAACATATCTGAGAGCTCATTTAGTTTATTTCTAGTTATCCAAAATAAGATGAAGAATTAACATAAAGCTCATCATCCCATGACAACCTTTACACCAGTAAGATTGATGTCCTTATTAACCATGACATTTTCACACCATGATGCTACTCACCTACACATGTGTAGGAGCAGTGCCTGCTCCGTCATTTCCATTTTCAGAAACTGGGTGGATTGACCTAAGGTATATGATGATGGTTATTATTTGTCTTTTACCCTTCTTATTCTTGAATTTTGCTTGGTCATCGTTAGATAACTGAAAAATGGAAAAACAAAATACTATTCTTAGATAAAGAGCATATATTTTCTACTAGTACGTTAACAGACCATTCCTATAGTTTCCTGAATAATGGAGGATTTCAATTAAGGCGTATGAGAATGTTTCAAAGGACAGTTGTACGGAAAACATATATTTGAACAATGTAAATTTCGTACAAAAACAGGTTTCATCTTATAAAGGTTCATCACAAATCTCAGTATAAAAGTTTGAGGATTTCACACAATAGGTCTCAGGCATCCTCACTATATGCTACAAACGTATGGGGAAACAATGCTGGTTGTCTAATTTGTAAAAGAATAATGGGTAACCCAATCGACCCTTGTAGGCTTGGGCAATGAACAATAGAGGGTAAGGAATGGCTACAAGGGATTTTGTTTATCTGCTTATTTAGGTTGATTTGCTAGTATATATCTTCAGAGTTAGTTTTACAAATCTGACTCAAATGTATCCATAGGATAACAACAAAATTCTTCAATAATTAACACATTGAATGACAAGAGCAAGGAGAAGAAGGGAAAAACACACGGAAAAATAATTTTATCTAAAAAAGTATTGTATTGAGTTAATCAGCAAATTAGTTTGCGGGGATAAGTAATTTCAATATATTGTTTTTACTTAGGGGGCACCCTTTGCAAAGATATAATAGTCCTGATCATGGTCTTATAGACACCTGCAACAAAGACCGAAACGTCGACCATATCATCATCTCCAAAGTAATCCATCTTCACCAAGAGTTAACCTTTGTACATTTTCGGACTTGGTTATCTTTTATTTATCAAAGAAGCTGATGAGTTGTTATGAACTGATTTGTTGATTGATGTATGCATCTGTTCATGACTTTTTTTGCTTACATTGATCTGTTCACCATATCCCCGTAAACTAATTTGCTGATTAACTCAATACAATACTTTTTCAGTTAAAATTATTTTTCCATGTGTTTTTCCCTTCTTCTCCTTGCTCTTGTCATTCAATGTGTTAAATATTGAAGAATTGTGTTGTTATCCTTTGGATACATTTGAGTCAGATTTTTAAAACTAACTCTGAAGATATATACTAGCAAATCAACCTAAATAAGCAGATAAACAAAATCGCTTGTAGCCATTCCTTACCCTCTATTGCTTGTCTAATTTAGCATCCCTTTCTGAATGTGAGGTACCAGTTCAGAAAATATATTTATTACCCAGAGGATTGTTTTGGATGGACAGGGCATGCTATGTTCATACTTCTGAAAGTGGTTAGACTATACTTTTGCTAAAACGCTGTTTATCTAATGTTCATGACATTTTTAGAATAAAACATTTTATTAAGCGGCCCAGTAGCACAGTACACAGCCCAGCTGCCTACATCAATTCGCCAGCAGGGCGTACTCCTACATAACTCGTACACAGCGTCTGGGCCTACAACCCGGAGGTCGGCCCCGCGTATCTGTGGTTGCATAATCACCCCACCGGATGCATCGTAACCTCAATTTGGAAAGGTGAAAGTCCAAACAAAACAGAAAAACACTTCCACCTACCGGCCCACAATTGAGCGTAATGGGAAATATTTAGGATGCGGCAACCCAAGTAGTGTGTGTTCCGGGAGTCAGGGCAATGTTATCTTGAACACACTGTCTAGCTCATCAAGCACCATCTTCCAGTAGCGTTCTAATTTCGGGCAGTGCCACAGCAAGTGTATCAAATTCCCAGACATCCCGCACTCCCGCCAGCAGAGGCCTGATTTGGCTTTATCCCACTGCACGACGCACGCCGGCGTATAGTACCAGTATGTCGCTGTCTTGTATGCTGATTTGGTCCCCGCCGTGTTGGATGTCGTGTGATGCGCTCGGTAAAACACCTGCTCCCATTCCTTGGTCGAAAGGGGCCGCCCTAGCTCCACCTCCCACCTCACCTGCGCCTTTGTGCACGGTTTCGAGGAGAAACATAGAATCATAGCATACAGCTCCGAGATGAGGCTCCGGTCTTCAGTTTTACGAACAAGCCAGCGTTCAAAGGCCGTAAGAGGCCGTGACATAGGGGACACATTAGCTGGGCTGGTCACCCAATGCGCCACCTGAGCATGGAAGAAAGCGTCCCCAGGATCCAACGGAAAATATTCCACCCGCAACACAGGGAACGGGATCAATCCGTCCAAGTCAAAGAGCATTCCCACTCTCTTGCAGCCCTTCTCGCGCCAGCGGTGGAAGACCGGCGACGCGCGCCCTGAGGGAAAATCAGGATTGTCCACAATCGGCGTCATAGGTGAGGGGAAGGAAGTCCATCCTTTACGCAGCACCAGCTGGTCCCAAGCCCGTAGTGTCGGGGAAGTCACTAGGGAGGAGTACAACCCCCACGCTCTATGTCTACGCGGCAACCAGAGCTCCCTCCAGATATTGCAGCCTGCCACCGTTTGTTCCATGAAGAGCCAATGTTTGCTGGACATGAGTCTGTTCCATTCTACCACATACAGCAGACAGGACGCCTGAAAGTATGCCGCGAGATTCGGGAAGCCCAGTCCTCCTGCCGCCTTCGGGGACGTGGCCACTGTGAACGGAGCGCGCGGGCGTTTGTTGTTCCATAAGAACTTATTGAGCAACCCCTGGAGTTTCTGCAACATGCCCTTCGGTGGCATTAGTGGTAGCATCTAAAACATATAGAGTATTCTAGGGAGGATCGTCATCTTAACGGCAGCTAATCTACCAAACCAAGCTAGATTCATGCGGGACCAATCCGGTAAGGACTTGGATACCTGCTCAGCCAGCCCAGCGTAATTCAGGGCTAGCGTATTAGGCGGGGTCGGGGTGAGACGGATACCAAGATACGTAATGTCGGACTGTGTCCATTGAAAATCAAAGTCCCGTTGCAGATCTGCCACATCGACAAGCGGGACCGACACGTTCAGAATGTGAGATTTGGAAAAGTTGACCTTAAACCCCGCCACCTTGTGGAATGCCTGAATCTCCGCTGAGAAGTGTCGTAGGGAAGGGTAGGGATCCCACAGCGCCAAGATTGCATCGTCAGCATATAAACTTATTGTATGCTCATCAGCTCCGAAGCGTAGGCCTGTGATGTCGGAGTGAGACCTGATACGTTGGGCAAATGGCTCCATATAAAACGCAAAGAGGAGCGGCGAGAGGGGGTACCCCTGCCGCGTCCCACGGGCAATGGGGAAAGATGTCGACTTGCAACCATTGACTCGTACCACAGCTTTGGGAGCAGCATAGAGGGATTGGACCAAGCGCAAGAAGTTGCCACCAAAGCCGAACGCTCTCAGCACCTCGAAAAGGAACCTCCAATCTATCCGATCGAAGGCTTTCTCCGCGTCAATGGAAAGCAGAAAAGCTTGAGCCTTCGACAGGTGCACCAAGTCCAACAAATGGAGCAGTCTCTTAGAGTTATCACCACCCTGCCGGGTGGGTATCAAGCCTGCCTGGTCAGGGTCAATCACACCATCCATTAGAGGGCTAAGGCGCGCGTCTAATATTCCCGCAAACAACTTAGCGTCGATGTTCAGGAGTGAGATCGGCCTGTAAGAGCTACATTCGGCAGGGTCCTTTCCGGGCTTGAGGATGACCGTGATGGCCACGTCGGACATGGAAGGGGTGACCGCCCGGTGTCCAGGAAGGAATTGAAGAGCTGAGTTAAAAATGGGTCCAGTTCCCTGCAAAAAGTTTTGTAAAAAATGGCTGAGAACCCATCGGGCCCAGGGGACTTGGCCAGTTTAAGCATAGAGATGGCCGAAATGACCTCCTCCACGCATTTCTCGCTGAGGGGAAGCCTATCTTTCAAGAAGATGTGATAGTCTCACAGTAGCTAAACTACTGTTGAGGGAGCTCATTTCGAGGTTTGGATTTCCTACTACTGTGGAATCAGACCGTGGGTCTCATTTTAAGAGATCATGAGACTTTTATGTGCAGCATTACAAGTAGAGCAGAGATTGCATTGCAGTTATCAGCCAGAAGTGTAAGGCATCGAGGAATAGATAAATGGCACTTTGAAATCAAGGCTGGCTAAAGTGTGTGCTTCAACATCTCTAAAATGGCCCAATGCTTTACCTCTTGTGTTGATGAGTCTTCGCAGTGTCAAAGACAGAAAAACAGGACTCTCACCCTATGAGATCCTCATGTGGTGAGCTATGAGATTGCCTGCTTGCCTGCCAACATGCTCATGAACATATCGGATGATTTGATGCTCAAATTCTGTAAAGGTTGGCTGACGTGGTTCGTTCTGTCTCTCACCAGGTTGAAGCAGCAACAGCACCACATCAGGAGCAGTGTCACAACTTTAACTGGGTCGTCGTCAGGAAATATGTAAGGAAGAACTGCCTTGAGCCTCGTTGGTGGGGTCCGTTTCAAGTGATTCTGGTCACAACTACTGCTGTGAAGTGTGGTGGTCTTCCGAACTGGGTGCCCGCCTCCCACACTCATAGGGTCCCATGTCCCCTTGATGAAACAGCTCCTCTTCCAGAAGAAACACCAGCAGTGTTCGAGAGGCCATAGAAGAGGGTCAGGCAAGCTGTAGAGGAACACACAGAGCCTGAGGCAGCACTACAGCAAAGCAAGGGGGGTCCAGAAGAAAATGAAGTTGGAACTGACTCAAATTAAACTGGTGCAGTTGTGGTGAGTGAGTTGGGTCCTGATTCTCGCAAAAGGACTAATGCTGCAGGACCGGGAGTGGAGGAACACTGGCCAAGGGAACAAACAAAGAGAAATCTGTAGTTGTCTCCTGAAGGGACACTTGCACCCATAACTGAGGCGTCTGAATCAGTGCAAAGTGAAAATGAAGGTGAAGGGCCAAGTCCAAGGAGATCCAGTGTGCCTTTTCAAAGGTACACTTCTCCTGAGTGGACTTATCTAGCTGCAAATGACAATGAGGGAGACTTCTGGAATGATAATAGATGTCTTGTTGAAGATTCTGGGGATTGATATGACTGTCTTTTTCACATTTTTCTTCCTTTCCCACCAATGCTAAGTGGTTTGAGAAATCTGATACTGAAAGAGACGGAATTTCCGCATCTCAGTTCAGGAGAGTCTCTTGCATTAGGTGTTGAACTGAGAAGAGTGTTACTGGAAATGCTCATTGATGAACTTGGTTCTCTTCTGGTTAGACATGCTCAATAAACTGTGTGTCAGGAACCTAATTGCAGTTACAGGATCAGAGGGTAAGGCACAGGTGAAGCGCCATAGATCTAGAAGGGTAAAAGTACTGCCACGTTGGAAGAAAGGTTTTATAGTGTCCAAATCGATGTTCAGACAGCGTTTGCGGTCACTAGTGATTACCACCAGTATGGCCGCCAAATGTCCAGAGCACGCAGTTCCGAAGTCGCAGTCTAGCGGTAGTGGTCACGCGACTGCCGAGCCACTTAAGTACTGAGAAGGAATTTAGAACTGCGCACTTCAACTGAATTACGCACCCGGAGCGTGCGTTTATTCAAGTCTGCAGTTCGTTTTTGAGCAAACTGATTTGGAGCCTGTGTGAGGAACATTTGTTTTGGTGTCCTTTCTATCATCATCCTGTCATCTATCGCATGCGCAACGAGGGAGCAGAAACCAGTCAAGCAGCAGATTGGTCACAAATTATTTCTCGAGTCAAGAAGCAACTTGGGGAACCGTGAGTTTACCGGCAAACTGGTGTTTTAGCTCTGAGCGCCACCTGCTGTTATTATTTGACATTTGTTCTTGTGTAAACTTCATTTCTGAAGATTATTATTTTTCGAAGACTTGTACAAGTATCCTTGCTATCTGGTGTGTTCTCATTAGTGGCTGCAACCTTAGGTTAGTCAACAGGACCCCTAATTTACTGCAACAGTTTAGACACAATTGGTGAGTCAAGGTTACTGAACTGGGTTTGGGTGGTGTAGTAGGTTAGCTCATATAGGTAACCCTTATGTGTGTTTGCAGACGCTGTATATCCTAACCACAGTGTTTAGAAGTCAGTCTAAACTGCATGGGAGAGAAGCTACAAGCCAGGCTTTGCAGGTAATACAAGTTTCCATTGGGTATGGGATTTAAAGTATACCTTGAGGGCAGGTGTTAAGTGTTGTCTTTATGCAGGTGCAGAATTCAACTTCACCAGCGAAGACAGAAGACCGGAGAAGCAAGTTCTCTATCTGGCAGTCTCTCTCTCTGTCCACTTCCCCTTTCCCCGTCGCTTCAGCAGTTGCCTAGATTTATATTTCTGGCGGCTCCTGAGGTAGTTGGGCATTGGGAGCATCGTCGGCTTCGATGGAATTCGAGTGAGCTGGTCTGACAGATTGAAGTGCCACTGTTTCCGTCTGAGCCACGATGGCAGAGGGCTTCGACCTTAAGACTCTGGCAGGAATTTTGGATGGACTGCAAAGTCAGTTAACCCAATCCGCAGAGGATATTAGGGCATTGAGAGAAGAAATAAAAAGGTCCCAACAAGAGAATCATATAATTAAAACTAAAATGGAGGATCTACTGGCTGGTGGTTCCTAGGAATCCAGTCGGGGCTCCGCTTCAGAGGTCGCGACGCAAGTGATTCACTCCGTTGCGCCAGTTGTTCCATTGGCTAACCCTGAAAGATTTGGAGGGGATCCACACAAAGCACAGATATTCCTGACCCAGTGTTCGTTGCATTTTTTGTGCAGACCTGTAGTGTTTAAGGATGACAGGGTTAAGGTTGGGTTCATGCTGTCCTACATGAGCGGTGATGCGGCTGCCTGGTCAATGCCTCTGATTTCCAGGGACGATCCAGCATTGTACAATTTTGATGTGTTCAAGAGGGAATTTCTACGCATCTTTGATCGGAGAACGGCAGAACAAGCTACAGATAATGAACTCTTGGACCTGAAACAGGGAAACCGGGAATTGATAGCATATATTGCACAATTTAACAAGCTAATTGTGGAAACTGAGTGGCCAGAAAGTAAACGTTCCGCTATCTTCTACCGTGGATTAAAAGACGAATTAAAATACGCTCTGGCGCAGATTCCAAAAAGGCCACAGGAGATTTCAGAACTGATTGACCTGGTCTTGCAGCTGGAACATAGATTGTCTGAAAGGAAGTCTGAAAAGAAGAAAGATTTTCGGCCCTACTTTCCACGGCTAGACCGAGCAAAAAGTGAGTTTACAAAAACAGAAAACGTCGTAGGGGAAGAACCAATGCAGATTGGATCAATTAGAGGACCTTTGTCCAAGGAGGAAAAGCAGAAAAGACGAGCTAATAATTTGTGCCTTTATTGTGGTGTATCAGGTCATTTTGTGAAAGACTGCCTCAAAAAACCCAAAATCAGTGTGGGTTTAAAAGCCAAATCCAATCAGTAGAGGGAGCTGCTCTGGTGGGATATCAAGGGAAGTCGGCTCCTGAAATACAACAGTTGATAAACACTCTTCAATCGGCAGCGCCTCATTTAACTGTATCATTTTTCATGAGGTTTGGGATCAGGGAGGTGAAAGACGTATCGGTAATGATCGACTCCGGGGCCTCCGGAAATTTTTGTGATCTGACTTATGCGAAGGAAATGGGCATTCATGCATTAAAGAAAAAACATAGTGAGGTAGTGAAGGCTGTGGACGGGACCAACCTTATGTCCGGACTAATTACTGAAGAAACGGAAACCTTGGAGTTGGTGGGACTTCAGGGTCATCATGAATTCCTACGTTTTAACTTAATTGATGCGCCGCAGTTCCAATTAATATTGGGATTGCCGTGGCTTACTGAGCACAACCCAAAAATTGACTGGGAAAGCAGATCGGTGGAGATGACTTCAGAACATTGCCGCAGAAACTGTTATTCAACATGTGCCCAGAAAATGGTGAGCTCGCCTGCTCGAGAATTGGCCCAACTTACACACCAAGTGTGTGTTTTGGAAACAAAAGAAATTCCGGCTGAGTATCAGGACTTGGCAAGTGTTTTTGATGAGGTTAATGCGGAGAAACTTCCACCTCACCGGGAGTATGATTGCAGGATTGAATTAGAACCAGGTGCCAAGTTGCCGTGCAGTCGAATTCATGCACTTACTGAGGCGGAAAACCAGTTCCTAAAAAAATATCTGGAGGATTATCTAAAAATTGGATTCATACGTCCATCGCAATCGCCAGTTTCCTCGCCACTGTTTTTCCGGCCAAAAAAGGACGGCACCTTGCGCTCGTGTATTGACTACAGAGCGTTGAATCTTGTGACCATCAAAAACCGTTATCCTCTACCCCTCATCTCCCAGATGTTGGATCAGGTGAAGGGAGCGAGGGTTTATACGAAGCTGGATCTTCGCGGCGCCTATCATCTGGTAAGAGTGTCTGAGGGAGAGGAGTGGAAAACGGCATTTCGTACAAAGTATGGCCTTTACGAATACCAGGTGATGGCTTTTGGGTTGAGCAATGCTAGAGAAAAGATGGAGAGTCACACGTAAGGCAGAGGATAATGAGAACTTTATGAGGTCTTTCAAAAGCTACCATAAAGCAATTCGAGCTGCTCGAAAACAACATATAGCAGACCAATTATCAGCGGCTGGTACAAACGTGAAAATCCTGTATCAAATTTTACAGACTTTTACCAAGCCCACTGCCTGTGACACTGAGGGGATTGAATCCCAAGAACTCTGTGACAATATTTCACAGTTTTTCGTTAGGAAAATAGAAGGTATTTATGCAAAGATACTAACGTCCAACTCCATCTCTAATAATACAGCAACAGCTGACTGTCTGGTCCAGCCATATACTAGGACAGCAGAAAATAAGGCTAATAAGCTCGTCGATTTCCCACCTATCTCTATGGAAGAGATGACTGCTCCTGTCACTCAAACAAAGAGTGGGTGCCCTACAGATACCATCCCGACACGCATTATGCCACTTTTGATGGATGATTTGGGTGCAGGAATGCGACATGTAGTCAATCTATCCTTGAGCACTGGGGAAGTCCCCTTAGACTGGAAGCAGGCCCTGGTGAGACCCCTGCGGAAAAACAATTCAATCCCTTGGTCTGATTTGACAAACCTGAGACCGATCTCTCTTCTCCCTTTTTTAGGGAAGCTCACTGAGAGATATGTGAATCAGCATCTGTCAAAATTCATTGAAAGCGTGGGAGGGCTCGATCCCTCTCAGTCGGGCTTTAGGCCTAGGCACAGTACTGAGACCGCCTTGCTGTCCGTCGCTGACGATCTTCATATGTTACAGGACAAGGGCTACTCCGTTGTCCTGGTACTTTTAGATCTGTCAGCGGCGTTTGACACTGTGTCACACGACATCATGACCTCCAGACTAGTTGACATCGGTCTGGAAGGCAAGGCCCTGGCCTGGCTAAGGAGTTTTTTCATCAAACGCACTCAAAGAGTCATTTTGGGACCATATCAGTCAGAGGAGGTGGGGATCTCTAAGGGGGTGCCACAGGGCTCTTGTTTGAGCCCTACGTTATTTAACATCTACGTGGCACCCCTAGCCAACATCATGACATCCCATGGGTTAATTCCAGTATCATATGCGGATGATACCCAACTCCTCTTTCCCTTTAAAACCATGACTCCTGAAGTGCGTGACTCCTTTGCCCGGGGGATGAAAGAAGTGGCACATTGGATGGCAGCAAACTTCCTACAGTGTAGCGTCTCTAAGACTGAGGTCATGCTCTTTGGGGAAGCCAAACGCCTGTGGACTCCGGACTGGTGGCCCCAAGATCTTGGCCCCGTCCCTGAGCCCAAAGTGGTGGTAAAAGACCTGGGAGTAAAACTGGATCAGGAGCTTGCCCTAAAACAACAAGCCAATCAAGTGGTCAGCTCCTGTTTCCATGTTATTGGGCTTCTCCAGAGAGTATTTCCCCTGTTACCTGATACCACCAGGAAAACATTGGTCCAGTCGCTAGTGTTGAGCAGGCTGGACTATTGTAATGGTTTGATGCTAGCTGCCAATGAGGGGATCTTTGCCAGACTGCAGGTTGTGCAAAATACTGCTGCACGATTAGTTCTTAATGTCCCGGCTCGCACTCCCTCAAAACCGTTACTGGCTAAACTTCATTGGCTTCCAGTGAAACAGAGGGTGATGTTCAAGACTTGCTGCGTCATCCATAAGTGTCTCATTGGAAAAGGTCCTGGCTACCTAACTGAAAAATGTATTCCATACGTTCCCTCTAGATCCCTGAGATCGGGAGATCAGGAATTGTTATGTGTCCCTAGGGCCATGAAGACAAGAAAAGGGGGAAGGGCCTTATCAGTAGCTGGCCCAAAGCTATGGAATAAACTTCCGAAGGAAATTAGAGTATGTAGGGAACATCTTCCCTTTAGGAAAAAGCTCAAAACATTCCTCTTCAATTATTAGATGTCCCGGCTGGTAATCAAGAATCATGATTGAGCCATTCTGTTTCTTAGATGCTGCCAAAGGCGCGGAGATACTCCTTCGGGAGTCGATTCCCAGCGCGATACAAGTATGCAAATAAATAAATAAAATAAAATGCTCCGGCAGCTTTTCAACACTTTGTGAATGATGTATTGAGAGAATTTTTGGATCGTGTGGCAGTTGTCTATATAGATGACATATTGATTTTCTCAGATTGCATTGAGAATCACATCCCACATGTGAGAGCCATTTTGCGGAAGTTGTTAGAGAATCATCTGTACGTAAAGCTGGAGAAGTGTTCATTCCATGTGAATCAAGTGGAATTCTTGGGATTCATCTTGTCTGCAGAGGGGGTGGTTATGGATCCATCAAAAGTGCAGGCAATTCAGGATTGGTTATCTCCCAGAAATGTGAAGGACATTCAGAGTTTCCTTGGCTTTGCCAATTTCTACAGGAGGTTTATTCCAGACTTCTCGGCCAAGGTCCAGCCAATCACGCAACTTCTAAAAAAAGGAAAGGCGTTCATATGGTCAGACGAAGCGGAGGAAGCTTTTAAGTTTCTGAAAAGGGCGTTTGTTTCGGCGCCAATTTTGATGCATCCGAATCCTGAGGAGGAGTTTTTTGTGGAAACTGATGCTTCCGACTTCGCCACAGGTGGAATATTGTCACAAAGAAATAAGCTGACCGGGCAACTCCATCCTGTGGCTTTTCGTTCTAGGAAGTTATCCGAGACAGAATTTAATTACTCCATCGCGGATAAGGAACTGTTGGCAGTCAAGGAGGCTTTTCAGGATTGGCGTCATTACTTACTGGGGGCTAAGCACAAGGTGACGGTGTGTACTGACCATCGGAACCTGCAATTTCTGAAGTCAGCCAAAACCCTCACCCCGCGCCAATTGAGGTGGTCTCTGTATTTCTCTGAGTTCGACTTTGTTATCACATACAAACCGGGAGTGAAGAATGGGAAAGCAGACGCTCTATCCCGAATGAACTGTTCGGAGGACAAGAGAATTCCAGTGGAGGAACCAATAATTCCGTTGGAGAAAATTGTAGGAATTATCCATTAGGAAGATTTCACCAAGGAAATTCGGCAGCATTGTCCTCTTCAGGATCTGGAAAAATGGGCAGCGGATGATAAGAGAATATCCATTAGAAACTCCCTGCCGTATTATGATGACGCCTTGTATTTACCCACCTGTGAGTTGCAAAAAAAGGCCTTAGAAGGTTGTCATGATGACCCGTTGGCGGGTCACAAGGGAACTAAAAAGACCTTGCAGTTGATACAGAGACATTTTTGGTGGCCTGGTATGGCAGCTCAGGTGGGGCAGTATGTCGCAACCTGTGAATTATGCATAAAGAGTAAACCAACTAGACAGTCCCCACAGGGATTACTACAACCACTTCCTGATGCTCCAGGTCCCTGGCACACAGTATCATTAGATTTGATAGTAGATGTGCCACGCAGTCAGGGGTACACGGCCATCTTAGTGCTGGTAGACACATTCTAAAAAATGAGTCATTTTGTTCCCTTAAAAAAAATTCCCACTGCTCCTCAGTTGGTAAGGTTATTCAATCAGCATGTGGTTCGTGCTCACGGTATTCCACAGATCATAGTCTCTGATAGAGGGGCTCAGTTTGTGTCCAAGTTCTGGAAAAACTATATGCACAGTTTAGGTGTGGACACTCGTCTCTCATCCAGTTTCCATCCAGAGACTGATGGGCAGACTGAACGTGTAAATCAGGAGTTGGAACAATATTTAAGACTATATTTGATGGAGCAGGAAGGGAATTGGTCTGACCTGTTGTGGTCGCCAGAGTTCGCTTATAACAATGCCATACACGCATCCACAGGGTTCACTCCGTTTTACTTGAATTATGGTAGGCATCCAACTTTGATGATAGGGAAACTTACTGAGGAGAGCCCGACGGTGGTTGAGTGGATAGCGGGCATTAAAAGGTCTTATCAGCAAGCACAAGCAAACCTTACCAAGGCAAAGTTATCATATAAACAGCAGGCAGACAAAAAGAGACGTGTGGGTGGAGAGTTTGCAGTTGGGGATCAGGTTTGGTTATCCACCAAGCATTTAAAACTGAGGGGTAACCGGAAGTTTCAGCCAAGGTTTATTGGGCCGTTTAAGGTTAAAAAGAAAATTAATCCAGTGGCAGTGAAATTACAACTTCCGAGTAGTCTAAAAATTCATCCAGCTTTTCACATTTCCTTGCTAAAAAGAAATCCACCCCATGTCCGGTATAAAGGGAAACCAGTTTCAATCAGAATAGAGTCTGAGGAGGAATTTGAGGTCAGCAGAATCTTAGACTCAAAAATTTCTAGGAAAAAACTGTACTATTTGGTAGAATGGAAGGGTTTTGGTCCAGAAGAGAGGTCTTGGGAACCCTCAGATAACGTTCATGCTCCAAGATTAGTGAGGCTGTTTCATAAAACTTACCCTACTAAACCAAAATTGGGAGGGCCCCCTTTGGAGGGAGGTACTGTCAGGAACCTAATTGCAGTTACAGGATCAGAGGGTAAGGCACAGGTGAAGCGTCATAGATCTAGAAGGGTAAAAGTACTGCCACGTTGGAAGAAAGGTTTTATAGTGTCCAAATCGATGTTCAGACAGCGTTTGCGGTCACTAGTGATTACCACCCGCATGGCCGCCAAATGTCCAGAGCACGCAGTTCCGAAGTCGCAGTCTAGCGGTAGTGGTCACGCCACTGCCGAGCCGCTTAAGTACTGAGAAGGAATTTAGAACTGCGCACTTCAACTGAATTACGCACCCGGAGCGTGCGTTTATTGAAGTCTGCAGTTCGTTTTTGAGCAAACTGATTTGGAGCCTGTGTGAGGAACATTAGTTTTGGTGTCCTTTCTATCATCATCCTGTCATCTATCGCATGCGCAACGAGGGAGCAGAAAACCAGTCAAGCAGCGGATTAGTCACGAGTTATTTCTCGAGTCAAGAAGCAACTTGGGGAACCGTGAGTTGACCGGCAAACTGGTGTTTTAGCTCTGAGCGCCACCTGCTGGTATTATTTGACATTTGTTCTTGTGTAAACTTCATTTCTGAAGATTATTATTTTTCGAAGACTTGTACAAGTATCCTTGCTATCTGGTGTGTTCTCATTAGTGGCTGCAACCTTAGTTTTTCTTATGAACATTTACAGTAGTTGAAGAAGCATTCAACAGGTCCCCTAATTTACTGCAACAGTTTAGACACAATTGGTGAGTCAAGGTTACTGAACTGGGTTTGGGTGGTGTAGTAGGTTAGCTCATATAGGTAACCCTTATGTGTGTTTGCAGACGCTGTATATCCTAACCACAGTGTTTAGAAGTCAGTCTAAACTGCATGGGAGAGAAGCTACAAGCCAGGCTTTGCAGGTAATACAAGTTTCCATTGGGTATGGGATTTAAAGTATACCTTGAGTGCAGGTGTTAAGTGTTGTCTTTATGCAGGTGCAGAATTCAACTTCACCAGCGAAGACAGAAGACCGGAGAAGCAAGTTCTCTATCTGGAAGTCTCTCTCTCTGTCCACTTCCCCTTTCCCCGCCGCTTCAGCAGTTGCCTAGATTTATATTTCTGGCGGCTCCTGAGGTAGTTGGGCATTGGGAGCATCGTCGGCTTCGATGGAATTTGAGTGAGCTGGTCTGACACTGTGTTGAGTCACATAAAGAAGAGTACCTAGGCCCAAGTGGAAGAAGAACAAAGTTAGGGGTTTACCCTAGGAGAATGTGGAGTAGGGCTAGGGCATTCTCACAAAGATAATGTATATTTTGTAAAAATAAAAATTTAACTTTGAGCTGAGACTGTTTGCTATATGCACAGGTGGAGATGAACAGAGAAGGCTCTCTGTAACTGCTATTTCTCTGCCCTACTTGGTATGAATCTAAATAAGTATGCAAACTAGTAATTCTAATCGTAGGTGTAGGTATATACTGGGTGCTTTGCTCACACTCGTAACTTTATGGATAATAGTGTTGATTGTAGGGTTATATTTGAGCCCTACTGATGGTGCAAAGGAGAAGCATACACCTAAGAACGAGGCCTTGCCTAAAGCAGATGAAGGTTTAATTTCATTAGGAGAACAGCATTTACACACAGACTTCTCTGGAGGATATTTTACACTTAACGCTTATGCTAGTTTGCATTATGAGTATGTGGATACTATGGAAGCGAGAGACTGATATGTTTGTATGCAATGACTTGCATCAGTTACTGTAGGCATTACCTACCACCATCGTCCATTGACATATAGCATTTGTTTCTTAGTATATTTTATGGAAAGGGTAATTTTGAGTATTATTTTTAGAATCTTGATCTAGTTCTTTTGGAAGTGCCAATGTTTAAGCACTTGTATAGAGATTAACTTGCCAAAACTGCTGAAATTGCTAGTAGATATTTTGTTACAACTCAAACAATAGACACAGCTTATGCACATAGATATAATTTAACATATAGAAGATACCTATTAGATAGTATTAGCAGATGCAGCAAAAGGAGTTTCTGTACAGAATTGGTCACCAGAGGAGAGGGAACATCAGACAGCAGGAAATGCTGGAGCATTGTCACTGGATTGGCAACATCGGGGGAGATTGTGTGTAGTCCACGACAAAAGAGACTACAGTTCCGGCAATGGAAACGGCATAGGAATTTCTAAGGGCAAAATGTATGGAGTAGTTCAACTGGGTGCTGGCTTGTTATTACCTGGGACTGAATCCGAACAGGATGCAGCAGAACATGCCCCCAGCACTATTTACCCGCTAACTGTACATTAAATCTCACCTAATTCACTATGCCCTGCTAATACTATAAACCCGGAATCACTGGAAGTTACAGGGGATACAGAGTCAATTGATTCAGCAGGTAACTTTTATTCGATGTCGGATTTATCTAATGCTTTGGAGTCGGAGAGTCTGGATGGGGAATGGAGAGATGACTTAAGTGACACTAGTCTAACCAGCTCCGTGCAGCTAGAGGATGGGGTGAATTCAGCAAGGGGAGTGAATGGGGAGAATGAGACCTCCCCTTCTGCCAGAGTGGAGTGGGGGGCTGGAGAAAACACAGTCCGTAAGGCTCCATTGGTTATTGGCAGACCCACTCCTTTAAATCCAGGGGACGGAAACAGTCAAGGCTCCCCAATTTTTGGTAGCTCTGCTGAAGTAGCTTCGGGGGATCAACCTCATGTGCCTGAGATTACTCTAAGCACTCTTTATCAGGTTATGCTCCAACACCGTGAGGAAACAAAAGGCGAGAACTTACGTACGCAAGGAGCAGTACGAAGACTTCAAAATAATGTGCGGCGAGTGGTTAAACTCTGTAATGAAATGTCAGCCAGAGTACTAGAGGCAGAAGGAAGGATATCAGCGATTGAAGATGAGATCACGCCACAAAAATCTCAGCTCTCTTCCTTGGAAACATTAAGGGAAGATGTCAACTGGAAGCTGGTTGGTTTAGAGAACAGATCCAGGTGGAACAATATGCGAATTTTGGGCATACCAGAAGGGAGTGAGGGGTCTAACGTTAGACAGTTTGTTATTGAGCTCTTCTCTGAAGCTTTTCCGGAATTAACCCAGTGGCAGTGGGACTTGGAGTTCCAAAGAGCTCATAGATTCCCCTTTCAACAAAAAAAGAATGCCAGGGCTGCCTCCAACATCAAGCCAAGAGGTAATCTAATCTGCTTAAATAACTTCCTGGCTCGTGAGGCGCTGTACGACTTGGCTAGAGGGAGGTTGGGGTGGTTTGGTGATGGGGCAAGCAAGGACAGAACTGTTTGTTTTAAGATAGGCATTGGACGTAATGTGTTTAACAGACTTTTTTCTGCTATGGGGAAGGTAGAGGTTAATAGGGCTAGAGTAGTTGTTTTTGATTTATTGCTTACTAATCAATTAAAATACCAATATGGGTAAATTAAGGATATGTTCATGGAACATTTGCGGCCTCAACAATAGGAAAAAAAGAGGGATATGTTCACAAATAATTCAGAGTATGAGGATAGACTTACTATGCTTACAGGAAACACACTTGACATGGAATGACAGACGAGGGGAGTGGCAATCCTGATGAAAAGAGGAGTGGGGTACTGTAAACGTACTAAAACTGATCAGTATGGTAGATGGGCAATAAGTGAAATCTGTATAGAGGGTAACCTCTGGACTATCTGCTCGATTTATGGTCCAAATCAGGAAGATCCAGACATGATAAACTTTCTTAGTATAGAGCTATCTGGCCGGCCCGCTCCCTTAATATTATGCAGAGACTTTAATATTCATCTCGAGAGAGACTTTGATATTAGAAGCGAGCCGATCTATGGAGGGTTTAAAAAAAAGACCTATAAAGCAATAAGAGGTTTAGTATAGGAATTTGGGTTATCCGATGTTGGGTTTGCTAAAAATACTACCGCGTCGGGCTATACTTTCTTTTCTGCCCCTCATCAGAAATTTGTCCATTTGGACTATTTTTATGTTACTTCCCGACTTATTAGTAATACCTTGTATGAGATATATTCTAAAATAATATCGGATCATAATCCCATAGTGATAGAGATTAAAACAGCGGTGGATTCCTTGTCTAATGGGAGTTCATGGACGTTTGAGCGAAAATTGCTGGCAGACCCATCATACATTGAGTATATGGGTAAATGGATAAAGGAATTTTTTTAGTTCAATAGAGGGTCGGCCTCAACCCAAATTGTATGGGATGCTTTCAAAGCTTGGGTACGTGGGGAGACTTTATCTTATTCAATTAATAAGCAAAGAACTTCTGTGACAAACTGGCTGTTTATTATAAGGAAGTACAGGACTGGGAAGCCAAACTAGTAATAGCTATTAACTCTTCACAAGACACTGAACATATTAAATCTAGTCTTTCCATACATAAATCCAGGCTATATGAGATTTTTGCTATGAAATTAGCCAAACAGGTGGCAGTTGCTCGCTTACAAGTATATGAAGTTGGGGAAAAATCAGGACGTATTTTGGCTAAAAAGATCAGGCAAAAAGAAGTATACAACTGTATCAATAATATACAGGATGAGGCGGGACAAACTCACGACCAACCGGATGAAATTTTAGAGGTCTTCCGATTATTCTATAGTAAACTCTATAAGGAGGAAGTGTCAACCTACTCATCTGAATGTATTCTAAATTTTTGTGGTCTCGGAAATATCTAAAAATTAACTCCCGCACAGACGGCAGTACTAGATTCAGACATTACATGGGGAGAAATAGATACTGCTATTCTCTCCCTCGCGGCCAGTAAGGCTATGGGACCGGGTGGCATTCCGTTGGAGTTTTATAGGGTATTCCGCCATGTGTTAAAACAAGATCTGCTTTTAACTTTCTTAGAAGCTCAGAAAGGGATCGCACCATCATCCTGACGGCAATCAATTATGGCCTTCCTCAAAAAAGACAAGCCCCCTCTTCTTCCATCCTCCTATAGGCCTATTTCATTAGTCAACGCTGATAGCAAGATATTTTCAAAAATATTAGCCTCTCGAATGTCAGGTATAATCTCATCAATTGTATCACACTGGCAACATGGTTTTATCCCTAATCGGGATACTACGGACCATGTTCGGCGTGTGATCGCTCTAATGGACTGGGCTCAAGAGACTAAGACGGCACTCGGTATTACCCTGTTGGATGCCGAGAAGGCATTCGACAGGGTAGCCTGGGCGTATCTGTGGGACTTGCTTTCACTGAAGGGCTTTGGTCCTCAGATGATTCTAGCTTTAAAAGCTCTTTATATCTCTCCAACGTCATGTATTAAACTTGGAGGGAAAAATCTGCCCCTTTTTCTATCTTGCGTGGTACTCGCCAGGGATGCACGTCTTCACCACTTTTGTTTGCCCTTTATATCGATATTTTTTTAAATAAACTGAATCAAGCTGAAGATATTCCACGTGTACAAGTGGCGTGTACTAAATATAGAGCGCTCGCCTTCGCGGATGACATAGTAGTAACCACAACAGACATTCAGAGGGCATTGCCAATAATAGAGGATTTGGCGATTCAGTTTGGAGTTTTTCTGGATATAATCTAAATATAGCCAAAACTCTAATTTTATTTGTTGGTCAGAATCCGCCTTCACAGATTAAAACAGTTGCAGTAGCGACATATTTGGGCATAAAAATTACATCTCCAGTTTCTGCTATTCCAGAGTTAAACCTAAACACGGTTCTGAAAAAAGCAAATTCCTCCCTCGAGCGCATAGATCATCTTCATTTATCCCTATACGGCCGGAATAACGTTTTAAAAATGATGATACTCGCCAAACTTTTATATATGTTTCGAACAATTCCTCTCGAATTCCCTCTTAGCTGTTTTAAACAATTAGAAAGGATGGCAGCTAGATTTCTGTGGGGTTATAAACGTCAGCATAGATCATATAAGAAGATGATGCTTCCTAAGGTTAGGGGAGGGTGTGGTATCCCACATTTTTTGTATTACTATCTTGAAGCTGTAATACAGTTTATTGGTCCACTGATAATTGGCAAAAAGGCATGGATCCCAATGAGCCATTCACCATCAATATATGAGTTTGTACTGGGAGAGGAGTGCCGTGGATGTCAGGTTAAAAACATAGAGCCCAGTTATTTTAAAAAAACAAAGTTCAAGATTCTGAAAGCAGCGTATGGGGCATGGAGAATAATTAAGCGCCAATTAGGGATTCAGAGAATCTTGCTGTACACACCTCTTTCAGCACCACGCATTTTTCCTCCTGTTTTTCAAGACTATGTTATGATTAGATGGCGTAACTGTGGAATTCATTGTGTGGGTTATCTGTGGCAGAATGATCAGCTCATCTCTTTTTAGGAGCTTCTAGTTAAGTATAATCTAACAAGTAATGACTACTTTAAGTATTTGCAGGTCCATAGTTTCTTCAATACTCTATCCGTACAGGAACGCTCTGGCTTGCGGAGGATTCCTCTTATTGACAGCATGTTTAGCAAAAAATCAATAGGACATTATTATAACTTACTTATCTCTCCATGCCTAGACGATATAGAGGCTCGGGGAGTCCCGCAGTATCTAACCTGCACGTACTTGGGGAGAGAGGCGAATCCATCCTACACCGGCACTGGGACAGCTGAGCGCAGGAGCGCAAGAGAACACAGACCACGCCGTCTTGCCGCCACCAGCCACCACCAGCCGCGCCGCCGCTCCGGGACTACATATCCCGGCAGCCTTTGCGGCGGCGCGTTCCCTGACGCGACCAGAGCGCCAGGAGGGGCCAATAAGGACCAGAGCCCTCGGTGGAGCGGGTGGGAGTCCCGCAGTATCTAACCTGCACGCACTTGGGGAGAGAGGCGAATCCATCCTACACCGGCACTGGGACAGCTGAGCGCAAGATAACACAGACCACGCCGTCTTGCCGCCACCAGCCACCACCAGCCGCGCCGCCGCTCCGGGACTACATATCCCGGCAGCCTTTGCGGCGGCGCGTTCCCTGACGCGACCAGAGAGCCAGGAGGGGCCAATAAGGACCAGAGCCCTCGGTGGAGCGGGTGGGAGTCCCGCAGTATCTAACCTGCACGCACTTGGGGAGAGAGGCGAATCCATCCTACACCGGCACTGGGACAGCTGAGCGCAGAAGCGCAAGAGAACACAGACCACGCCGTCTTGCCGCCACCAGCCGCGCCGCCGCTCCGGGACTACATATCCCGGCAGCCTTTGCGGCGGCGCGTTCCCTGACGCGACCAGAGCGCCAGGAGGGGCCAATAAGGACCAGAGCCCTCGGTGGAGCGGGTGGGAGTCCCGCAGTATCTAACCTGCCGGCACTTGGGGAGAGAGGCGAATCCATCCTACACCGGCACTGGGACAGCTGAGCGCAGGAGCGCAAGAGAACACAGACCACGCCGTCTTGCCGCCACCAGCCGCGCCGCCGCTCCGGGACTACATATCCCGGCAGCCTTAGCGGCGGCGCGTTCCCTGACGCGAGCAGAGCGCCAGGAGGGGCCAATAAGGACCAGAGCCCTCAGAGTCGCGGGACGCCCGGGGCTAAGCCCGGGCAAAGGGCGGGCCCTCTACGGCCCTCATCGGCTAGAAGAGGCTGGGCTGGGGCACCCCCCTTTCAAGTCATCGAGAGAAAAGGTATTTGTGCATCCAGAATATAAGATCAAGTAGACTAAAATATTGAATTTGTGTCTACACTAGTGGGAGAGTATCCCAGTATGAGGAAACAGGCTAAAAACACAAGGATGCCTACACTAAGGTCAAATTCCAAACAACAACAAAAGGACACTCCTCAACCTGCACCAACATTAACTGCCATCGACATAATGCTTCAGCAGACAATAGGGGCTGTAGCCGATGCTATAGCAAACACAGAGAGAAGGATGTCCCTACCGCCTACTACCACCATTATTATTCAAGATACACAGGAGGGGGACATGGATATGTCTGCACCCACGTTGGAGGCTTTAGACGGGCCAGATATTAGTTTAGGTGCTACTTCTTTCTCTTTTGTGGATCTCCCGTGTGCTCAGGTTGCCACTGAGAAGAAAAAGGAGACATTGAATATAAACAAAAAAATTGCCAAACTAAATAATACAAAGGCAAAAGGACCCAAATATTACCAAAACCAGGAGGGGAAAAAGGATCAAAGTAAGACTACAAATCATAATTTGGTGGCACCCATAAATCCGCCTACATCAGGAATACCTTGTTGGATTACTAATATGGTGGCTGACCTGAAAGCCGATCTAGAAGATACTATCACAGCGTTAATTAAACCCCTTATATCAAAAATAGATAGATTAACTTCTTTGGTAAACAATAAGGGAGCTAGTATAGCAAGTCAACCACTAATACAGGAAGGCATTACGACAAAAGCAACACAGGAAAGGGGTTCACCCAAAACGCAATTAAAAGAAAAGGTCATATCAACAACTGAACTGTTACCAAGTGAAACAATGAGGGAAAAACAAACGAACGTTCAGGGTGTACAAAATTTACCAAAATCTTTTAATTCTGCCAGTATTAATGAGGCAACAAAGGTCCCAACAAAACAACAATGTCAAGGTACCGTTCAGACATCAAATGGAAATAAAACTCAACTCTTAAATGATAAAACAAATTCCACCATGCGAACGAACGCTTTGGAAAATAAATCCACATTGACGCATTTTAGGACATTTAATCTCCCCCCTGAAGCCTCGCCTTTTGTAGTTGTGTTGACAGGAGTTCCACCACTTAGAGAGGGCAAAAGGGAAACACATTTTGAACTAAAAAATAAATGTGTACAGTGGCTGCAGTTAAATCGACCCCTACCCCATAATATATGTGGTGAAATCCTTACAGTAAGGAGGGGGGATTGGATTGGGAAAGGAACTAAAACAATAGGAGGGGATATAATAACTGTTAATTTTAGAGACATTGCAGCAGTTAATTACATATGCAATGCACCCCCGAGTAAATCTCAAACCCAAATCCACCCCGTTCACTTATCATATTTTTACCCATATACACAACAAAGACCTTCACAGAGATTTAGAACTCCAGTGAATAGGGTTCGACAGATGGATTACCTGCACAGACCAGCCCAATGGCAAATGCCTCACCAAGCAGCAACCCCAACCTATGATGATCATCCCCTATCCCAGTATGCGCACTGGAATAGGTTTAGTGCACTTGAAGAGGTTGATTGACAAACACAGGACAAATCGTGTGCTCTTGAAATACCTACAGGATCTGAGGAGAAAGGATTAGGTGCAATAGATCTAGGAATACCCGGTACTATAGGACACAACAATGTTAAGGGAAACAATGAAAAGAGTTGTACTTCACAAAAAGGAAGAAAGAAAGCTAAGGAACAGTTAACCCCTGAAAAAAACCCAATACCGAATAGATATGGTAGCATTACCAGCCCAGAAATCGGTACCTACAAACTAAACATGGAGGTAGATCCCGACTCAAGGGGCGCAAATAAACAATGTACAGGGGGAAATAATGAATACATCGGAATTTTATCCTGGAACATTGCTGGACTAGCAGCCAAATTTGACTCCCAGGATTGGCATAATTATATCACTAAATTCCAAATCATATGCCTACAAGAAACGTGGGATGCTGATTCCATTCCATATAGTTTAGAAGGGTACAAATGCTTTGCTGTCCCAGCCTTAAACTCGTCATCGGGGAGAGCAAGGGGTGGACTAATAATGTATGTTAACCTCCAAATTCAGGGTGTATGGTCTAGTTATAATTGGGACTTGTTGGACCTAGATTACCCAAGCCTACATATGGTAGCCTGGCACAGTAGTGGTCTACAGCTAACTCAAGGCGTTGGCTAAGTACTTACAAGTCTTACTCACAGTAACACAGTGATGAACCACTAAAATCAAGACACAACACCTCTGTTTGGAAAAATACCGTTACCTTTTATAAAAATAATATACTTTCTTGTTCTTGTTTAGAATAAAAGCAGTGTATAATTAATTTATACAGTTCTCATAGATTTCAAATCACATTCAATACTTTTCCAGGTCAATATATGAGATTCAAAGGTACATTACATTTGTGATAAGTGGCTATCTATGGTACAAAACACTATTCCACTATGAGGTTACAGATAGGAGATTGCACTCTACAGTTTCAATATGTTATTTAACCACTCTTAAGCAGGTACATTACCCCTCAGCTCTAAGCCTTCTTCTCAACTCAACAGACCTCTACCACAGGGGTGGATCTTCTCAGCATAAACCCCCAACCATGTGGCTAAAAGAAGACAAAGCAGAATCAACAAGGTTCCCCCCTGGTCAATTCACCGGCTGCACCTTACTGGTGGAGGTTCTACTTCTTCAATTAATAACAGGCTATAAGGGTTTTTACTAGTGAGCCTTGTAATTTTCCCTGCACACCGCTCTCCCCCTCTTATCTAGTTAGGAGATAGATTTTAAGTGGTCTGGGCAGTTCTGTAACTCAGTTCCTCGTATGTAGTTCTGGCGGCTTTCAAGTCAATTGCCTTGTTTTGAAATCCCCCGCTTTGATGTCTTTAGACACCCGATGCTTCCGCCTCCCGCTCCCTCTCTACCCGGCTTACTTTTAGGTTCTGGTGTTGCCCGGGTCACGCGGTGCCAGGGAAGTCTTCCCGCAGATGTCGAGGCGTGTCCGAGAAGCCTACCTCAGACCGAGGCGCTTCACAGAGGTGACCGATGCGGCGCTTCTGCCTCTTCGGTGTTACCGCTGGCTGGAGCTTTGCCTTGACGCACCTCCGATGACGCGACCGACCTCTCCTGACTCCGCCTAGCGCCCGCCTCTTCCGACGCGCTGGGTCCTTCTTGCCGGTTCCGGCTCTGCGCACCTCGTCCGATGCGACGGCGTTCCTCACCACCTCGCAGGCGATCAGCTGGGCTCTGCTTCGCTTCCCGCCTCTTCCGGCGCCTCAACGGAGCTCTTCAAATGACGAGGCAAGACAGCTGGGCTCTCCCTCTTCCGATGCCCTCACGTCAGGAAATGCTCTCGGCGGCAGCGTCGCTTCCAGGTAGGGACGTCAGCTGGTTCTGCCGCTTTCACCCACAGGGGGGGTGTTGAACTGGAGCGCTGCAGTCGCGCGTATCTTTGTCTGTTACCCCCTGAATTTAGGGTCAGTTAGCTTGGGCTGGGTCTCAATTGAACTCTATACCCACGACCTTCAGGATGGGTGGAACAGGTCCCTGGTAGCCACACTTCAGGGATGTCAGTCCTTAACGGACTCGTCGCAGAGTCTCTGATAACTTGAAGATGATTGCTGAAACAGTGGGGTTTGGTCAGCCAAGGTGGGGGCACTTCCCAGTACAGCGACAGCCGGCCCCGCAGGTCGATCTTGTCACAACTAGTGCACAATCCTCCTCCTCCAGTCGCCTCTCTCCACACTGGTCATTCCAAGAAATGCACAAAATGGCTGCTGGTCACTGGCCTTTTATAGGGTGGCCTGGGACCTGCGGAAGTCACTGGTTGCTTCTAGAAAATTCCCTATGTTAGCCTATGGCCTGTTTTCCAGTAGTGTCCGTTATGGCAGTTGGTGGACACCATTTTAGGTTTCTGGATGTCCCTAGATTTTCAAGGGGCCTGACTAGGCCTCACAGGTTATAAGGGAAAAATGGCGTCATCGCCAAGGAGCACCTAGCCCCCTGACAGCATTGAAAACTCCTGATGGACACATGTAAAAATAAAAATAGAAACCCTGGGAGGCTAAGGGGGACCAAAAAAAAAATAAATCATGGTGGTTAGAGTCTTCCCAGAAGCAGACAGGTCTAACACAGATACACAACGATAGGGTGGTAATGAGAACGGACCCACACTTGATGCCAAAGGTGGTGTCAAGGTTCCACATGAACCAGACTATACAGATACCGAGTTTCTTCCAAAAACCGGCAACAAGAGCTGAAAGAGCACTGCACACTCTGGACGCCAGAAGGGCAGTCATGCACTACATTGAGAGAACGAAGGAACACAGAAAAACAAAGCAGTTCTTTGTGTCCTTCGCTAACAGTTTCATGGGGAAACCAGTAATTAAAGGAACAATTGCGCGATGGATCGCCCAAACAATACAGTTCTGCCACAAGCGGGCAGGACAGGAACTAGCAGAGGGGACACGTGCCCACTCTACCTGGAAAAAGGGAGCTACAATAGCTTTCCTAGCTAACACACCTATTCAGGACATATGCCTGGCGGCAACATGGGCTTCAGTGCACACGTTCACGAAGCACTACTGTGTGGATATACAGATGAACAAGGAAGCACAAGTCGGACAAAGGGTGCTTCAACACATATTCAATAACCAACGCTCATCTTCCACCCAGCCGCCACAAACATGAGAAACCGCTACAAAGTCTATGCACAGCATAGTGAATCCAGAAAGATTCACGCTGCAAAACGAATAGTTTCTTACCTGTCGTTGTAGTTTTGCAGTTTGAAGATCTTTCTGGATTCACTAGCGAACCCACCCACCTCCGTCAGAAAGATGAGGCTGGAGAGAAAAGGTGGTTGAAACAAGGACAAATACTTGGAAAAGAAACCGTAAAGGTTTAAGCGGTGAAATCACTTTAGTTGAACATTGCCCTAACTTCCGTAACAAAACGAACACGAGAAAAAAGAATCCGAAGATGGCGCCCAAGAGTGGGAGCTTCCGCAGGAAGCGTGCCGACGTCACCGGAAATACACCAAAAGGTGGGACGTCGACACCCATTTGGGCTACGAAAAAAAAAGAAAGAAAAGACTACGAATCCGGACCCAACCACAAGACCGCGGAATAATGTACAGCATAGTGAATCCAGAAAGATCTTCATGCTGCAAAACTACACCGACAGGTAAGAAACTATTTGTGTTCGAGGCATGTGGGCTGCTAAATTCATATCTTAGCATTAGATCGCCGCCTAGTGTTGGGCTCGGATGATCGCACATTGTTGTCCTGGAAGAGTCTTCGAAGTATCCTGAGATAGGTGGCTCCTCCCCTGGACTACAGTGCGCATGGGCATCGGCTCCATCCCCAGATTGTTTTTTTCCGCCATTGGGTTCGGATGTGGTCTCGACGTCTTTCTGTCGAAACCAAGAAAAACTAACTTTTAGCGGCCAAAAGGCCTCGATTTTTTTGCGTCGGTATTGTCTGCGCACGGTCTCGAGTCTTCCGTCTCTTGGAGCCGGAATAAGCGGAGTTTTCTTTCGCTCTCAGAACTTTGAGGCCTTCTCATCGCGACACGACTGCAAAACTTTTCGGACATGGAGCGGAGCCCGTTTAAGTACTGCCCGCTTTGTGGGTCCAAGTACCCACACATCGATCTACACCCCGTCTGTAACAAATGCCTTTCGCCTGACCACGACGACGGCAAGTGCAAGGCCTGTGCACAGTTCCGCTCCAAGAAGACTCTCAAGCTTCGGCGCGCGGTGCGCATGGAAGCGAGACAAGCAGCCCCGGATCCGGAAAACATCTTCGGCGACCAAGACAAAGAGGACCAGGGTCATCATCTTCAAACCTCCCCACCCGAGACGGAGGTCGAGGCGGATCCGGGAGACGACGACGGAGTCGTGGGTCAAGGCCTTGAATACGTCGACGAGGTAGGAGACGACGATGAGATTTATGGGGCCGCGGCAGATAGCTCGGGGGGCGAGCTCTGCCCCGAAGGTTACGAGGATAAAGACCGGGTCACGGGATCGCCTGTCGGCCTTACCCACGACCCGTTGCCGCAAGCCACAGCCCCGCCTTCGGGCCCGGCCACGGACTTACTTGCTGAGCAGACTGTTTCGAAACCGAAACCGAAACCATCGGGATCGACAACATCTAAGATGGCCGTCCCTAAGATGGCTGCCGTACCGGCGAAAACGACTTTGCCCGCTACCCCATCGACTCCGTCGACCTCCGGTCCGCAGAAGTCGAAGAAGTCCGTCGATTCCGATGCTGCAAAATCGAAAATGACGCCAGAGGAGGGGTCCTCTAAGAAAGATGGTCGGCACGGGTCAGCAGCTGCGCCGCCGTCCAAGCACGCCAAAGCCGGCTCCAAGGAGGCTACGCAAGCACACGGATCGAAGACTGGCACGTCTGCGCCCCGGTCCCAGGAATCGGAGTCGGTGAAGACGGGATCCGCGCCCAAAGCGCACAAGGCCCACAAAGACGTCGGATCCGAGGGAAAGATCAGAACATCCTCGTCGGCGCCAAAACAAACTGTGAGTGAGACGTCCCCCATAGCCGAATCACTGCAGAGAATCAGGGAGAAGGCCTCTGCTCCGTCGGCTCCGATACCATCGCCGCAGCCGCAAAAGGACAATCCAGCGAAGCCTTCTGGGAAACTTCTCTTTATTTTGCCGCCGAAGGAGGCGCCGAAAGCCTTTTCCACCAAATCGGCACCGAAACAGGTGATTTCTTCACCGGCTGGCCCGCTTCCACGTCGGGTACTCGAATCAGAGGATGATTCAGAGCATTTCATCGACGCTGACACAGGCAAACTGACCCTCTATAAGAGGAAAATCACTTCGGAGCCAGTGGACTCATATGTCATCCCACTGAAGAAGAAGAGGGTGCCCCTTGACGCCTCAGGCCTCATGGAACCAATCCAGCCTCCTCCGAGACGGAGCCCTACTCCCTCCCCAGAACACTCTGCGGGTGAGGGGTATGATGAGGACGAGCAGTACAATTTTCCTATCAATGAACCTGATGCACAACCGGATTCATATGATGACACTGGTGACCAGGGCACCCAAGGTGTGGGGCAGGACCCGCAGCTTTTTAATGCACGTGCATCCCCAACTGAGGATTCAGCAGGTTTTCATGCACTACTCGAAAGGGCGGCAGCCAATCATGATGTGGACATGCATGCTGACCCGGTTGAGGAAGACTTCCTTTTCGACACGTTTTCAGTCTCTGAAAGGACAGTAAAGACACTGCCTATGCTTAAAGGAGTCCTCAAGCATGCTGGGGACATATTTAAGGAGCCTACAAGAGCGAGAGTGGTCAATCCACGTATTGAAAAAAAGTACAGACCTGCACCTGCAGACCCCGCATACATTCGGGGACAGTTGCCACTGGACTCTCTTGTGGTCGCCAATGCCAGGAAACGTGCCAACTCCCAGACGACGGGTGAAGCTCCTCCCCCGGATAAGGAGTCCAAAGTGCTAGAGGCAGGGGGCAAAAGAGTAGCTGCACAAGCATCAAACTTTTGGCGCATTGCCAATACACAGGCACTCTTAGCGCGTTACGATAGGGCGCACTACGACACCCTAGAACAGATTATACAACACCTGCCTCCAAAATTCCAAGAGGGCACCAAACTGCTTATTGAGGAAGGGAAGCTAATCTCAAACGCAGCCATCAAGTGTGCACTTGACGCAGCAGACACAGCTGCTAGAGCTATCAACACTAGCGTTATGCTGAGACGACAGGCGTGGCTCCGCATCTCAGGGTTTAAACCGGATATTCAGACAACCATTCTTAATCAGCCAGTCAATCCTGATAGTCTGTTTGGTCCAGATGTTGACACCACCCTAGAGAAAATAAAAAAAGACACAGAAACTGCTAAGTCCATGGGGGCCCTACAGTCACAACAGTTTCGTGGCAGCAATTTTCGTCGCTCAGGTGCACGTGGGGTCACCAGAGGACAATTGGGTCAACAATCCCAGTTCTCAAGAGGTGGAGCACAATCCTCGTTCACAAAACAGAACAAGGGAGGTTACAGAAATAACAGCAACAGAGGTCGCGGCAGAGGAAACAACAGCTCCCGCTCCTCTACTCCAAGCAAACAGTGACTCTCTGTCACTGCCCCCCGACCACTTAACACCTGTCGGGGGGAGACTGCAGCAGTTCCTGCCCGTCTGGAGAAACATCACCACAGACAGGTGGGTGCGACAACTAGTCCAGTATGGTTATTGCCTAGAGTTGAAGTCCACTCCACCCAACATCCCGCCAAGGCAAAGGCCTATGTCCGCAGAGCACTTGCTCTTATTGCAGCAGGAAGTAGTGGTGATGCTGCAAAAGGGAGCAATCGAGCTCGTGCCGGTGGGAGAGGAAGGCACAGGGGTGTATTCCCTGTACTTCCTTATTCCAAAGAAGGACGGATCTCTCAGACCCATTCTAGATCTACGTCCCCTCAACCTGTACATACTATCAGAACATTTCCACATGCTTACACTGCAACAGATTCTTCCCTTGCTAAACCAAGGGGACTTCTTAGCAACCTTAGATCTCAAGGATGCTTATTTCCACATTCCACTACACCCGTCCCACAGGAAATACCTCAGGTTCACTATTCAAGGCAAGCATTACCAGTTCAAGGTCCTACCCTTCGGAGTCACCACAGCCCCAAGGGTGTTTACCAAGTGTCTGGCGACAGTAGCAGCGCACCTCAGGAGGCAGAACATCCATGTCTACCCCTACCTAGACGACTGGCTCGTGCAAGCCAAGTCGGAACAACAGTGCGCCGCGGACATGTCGACTACAATTCACCTTCTTCACAATCTGGGTTTCTCGCTGAACTACCCAAAGTCGCATCTACAACCAGCACATGTCCGGCAGTTCCTAGGTGCGACGATCAACACCCTGACGGCCACGGCTCAGCCAAACCAAGTCAGGATAGACAGCATGCAGTCTCTGATCCAAAAGTTCAGACCACAACACTCGCTTCCAGCAAGAGTGTTCATGCAGTTGATAGGCATGATGGCCTCCTGCATCTTCATAGTCCCTCACGCACGGTTACATATGCGCCCGCTCCAGGAGTGCTTAGCGAATCAGTGGACACAGGCTCAGGGGCAATTGACAGACCTAGTGTTGGTTACCAGTCGGGCATACGACTCTCTGCATTGGTGGACTCCACACAACCTTTGCAAGGGCCGACTGTTCCAAGAGCCTGTGCCGCAGATTGTCCTGACAACGGACGCATCTCTCCAGGGATGGGGAGCTCATCTGCTCACTTACACAGTGCAGGGACTATGGACGACGCAGCAACAGAAGATGCACATCAACTATCTGGAACTGATGGCAATCTTCATGGCGCTCAAGTCCTTCATTGTACATCTGTGCAACAAGGTAGTGTTAGTCCGGACGGACAACATGACTGCGATGTACTACATTCAAAAGCAGGGAGGCACCCACTCGCCACAGCTGTCTCATCTGGCTCAGAGCATGTGGAAGTGGGCCATTCAGAGGAACATTTTCCTCATGGCAGAACACCTCCCAGGAAAGGACAATCAGATGGCGGATCTGCTCAGCAGGTACAGCCATCAAATGCACGAGTGGGAGATACACCCATCTGTCCTCCACCCGTACTTCCAGCAGTGGGGTCATCCGGAGATAGACCTGTTTGCCACAAAAGAAAACGCAAAATGCCAACACTTTGCCGCCAGGTTCCCTCACCCACAGTCGCAGGGGAATGCGATATGGATGAACTGGTCAGGCAAATTTGCGTACGCTTTTCCGCCAGCCCCTCTAATACCGCTGGTCGCAAGAAAGCTAAGGCAGCACGCGATGACTCTCATCCTAGTTGCTCCAACGTGGGCGCGCCAGGCTTGGTACACCACGTTCCTCGAACTCTCAGTGGTGCCGCATCAAAGACTGCGCCTCACGCCCAGTCTTTTGACGCAGAACCATGGAGAAATTCAGCATCCAGATCCGCAACAGCTCAACCTGGCGATCTGGCTCCTGAAGTCCTAGAGTTTGGATACCTTAACCTACCTCCGGAATGCATGAACATCATCAAGGAGGCAAGAAAGCCAACTACCAGAGCATGCTATGCTGCAAAGTGGAAGCGTTTTGTCATTTACTGTACAGCCAATGACATCAACCCGCTAGATGCATCTATCCCCAACATCATTTGCTATCTGTTGCATCTTTACAAGTGCAATCTAGCGTACACTTCCATTCGGATACATCTATCCGCCATAGCGGCTTATCTTCAAAACAGGCAGCATCTCTCTGTCTTCAGAGTGCCCGCCATTAAAGCCTTCCTTGAAGGTCTGAAACGAGTCATTCCCCCAAGAACACCGCCAGCTCCGGTGTGGAACCTCAATGTCGTTCTCACCAGACTGATGGGACCACCATTTGAGCCACTGCACTCGTGTGAACTCCAGTTCCTTACGTGGAAAGTAGCTTTCCTTGTAGCTATTACGTCTCTGAGGCGTGTCAGTGAGCTGCAAGCGCTCACAATCCAAGAGCCATTCATTCAAATTCATCCAAATAGGGTAGTGCTACGCACTAACCCCAAATTCCTTCCGAAGGTGGTGTCACAGTTTCATCTCAACCAAACTATTGACTTACCAGCATTCTTTCAAAACCCGCAAACGGTGGCAGAAAGAATGCTCCATACCTTAGATGTACGGAGGGCGTTGATGTACTACATAGACAGAACACAACCCTTTAGAAAAACAAAACAACTTTTTGTTGCCTTCGCACCACAACACAAAGGCAACCCGATTTCCAAAGCAGGGATAGCCAGATGGATTGTTAAGTGCATCCAGATATGTTATCAAAAGGCCAAGCGCACTTTAACAATACCCCCAAGAGCGCACTCCACACGCAAACTGGGGGCATCCATGGCTTTCCTAGGGAACATTCCTTTAGAGGATATTTGCAGAGCAGCCACGTGGGTTACACCACATACCTTTACAAAACACTACTGTGTTGATGTGCATTCCAAGCAGCAAGCTGCTGTAGGACAGGCTGTTCTCAAGACACTTTTTCAGGTTTCTGCAGCTGGCACGGGCAACCGCCGCTGATGGAGGGACTGCTATGTATTCTATGCTAAGATATGAATTTAGCAGCCCACATGCCTCGAACTGAATATGCTACTTACCAGTATGCATCTGTTCTTGGCATGTAGGGCTGCTAACATTCATATCGCCCGCCCTCCTCCCCGGTGCCTGTCGCAGCTGCAGATATACTATTGTATTTATTCATTAGCATGGACATCCTTTACACTTTTCACTCCATCTTCTGCCACAATGGCGAAAAACAATCTGGGGATGGAGCCGATGCCCATGCGCACTGTAGTCCAGGGGAGGAGCCACCTATCTCAGGATACTTCGAAGACTCTTTCAGGACAACAATGTGCGATCATCCGAGCCCAACACTAGGCGGCGATCTAATGCTAAGATATGAATGTTAGCAGCCCTACATGCCAAGAACAGATGCATACTGGTAAGTAGCATATTCATTCTTCCCTGTCTGTGTTTTGCAGCTTGAAGATCTTTCTGGATTCACTAGCGAACCCACCCACCTCCGCCAGAAAGATGAGGCAGGAGGAGAGAATACAAAGACAATATAAACCAGACTCTTTAGAGAGACAAATCTGGAGTTCCTTTAAATGAGGAAAGAACTTGAACAGATTGGGAAAGGATGAACAAACATGATACAAAAACGAGAAAAAAAGAATCCGAAGATGGCGCCCAAAGGTGGGAGCTTCCGCAGGAAGCGTGCCGACGTCACAGGAATGACACCAAATGGTGGGACGAAGACGCCCACCTGGGCTACGAAAGAAAAAAAAAAGAAAAAATACTACGGTTCCGGACCGAACCACTAGACCGCGGAATAATGCACAGCATAGTGAATCCAGAAAGATCTTCAAGCTGCAAAACAACACCGACAGGTAAGAAACTATTCGTTTTTCTCAAGGAACAGGTGAGTATCATCAGCATAAGATGTTGTTTCAATCCCGTAAGCCGAAATGAGGGAGATAAATGGGGCCATGTATATATTAAAGAGGAGTGGACTAAGTGAGGGTGATGGTGCATTCTGAGGTGAGAAAGGAACCCAGGGAGACTGCTTGCCTCCGATTAGACAGGAAGGATGTGATCCCGGCCAGTGCAATGTTGGAGGTGCCGCAAGATTTTAGTCTGGCTAGCAGGATGTTATGAGAGATGGTATCAAAAGCGGCAGACAGATCCCAAAGGATCAGCACTGCCTATTCTGTGGAGTGTTTTGGGCGAAAGCCCGATTGACGAGGGTGGAAAATCTGAGCCGATTCAGAAAAATTGGAAAGCTCCTTATAGACCATTCTCTCTGTGATCTTACCTAAAATAGGTAGTAAGGATCTGGGCCTATAATTAGAAAGATTGGAGGGGTCTATATTTCGTTTTTTCTTTAATGGTTTTACAATGGCAAATTTCCATTCATCCGGCACTATGCTGGAGGATAGAGAGGAATTCACAATATCATTAACCACAGGATTCACTATGTCGATAATATGATGTAGTATCGTTGGGGGGCATGCATCCATTGGCGAACCTGATTTGCATGCTAAGATGGCTTCATGTGTCTGGGGTAAAGTAACATTTTGAAAGGCTTGAAGGACGTGCCTATGCCCATGCGCACTGTAGTCCAGGGGAGGAGCCACCTATCTCAGGATACTTCGAAGACTCTTCCAGGACAACAATGTGCGATCATCCGGACCCAACACTAGGCGGCGATCTAATGCAAAAGATATGAATGTTAGCAGCCCTACATGCCAAGAACAGATGCATACTGGTAAGTAGCATATTCAATCCAGCTCATATTCGTTAGTAGATTCTGCTAAGCTTGAAGTTCCAAAATCCTATCCTTTTGAATATTCTTGATTTTATCCTCGAAATATGTTGCAATATCATTGCAAAGAGTTTGAGAAGGGGGAAATGTCTGAGTGTAGAGCTTTGGGATCAATAAAGAATTTTACAATTTCAAAAATTAGTTTTTGGTTTTGCTTCGCCAAAGCTATTCTATTACCAAAGTACTCTTTTTTTTTTGTGCTGATTTAATAGCCAAGTGATATTGTTTCCTGTGGGTTTTAAAAATATGTAAATTGGCTACTTTATATCCCCTTCTCCATCTATGTTCTAGTTGTTTACAGTGTATATACTGTTTCGCTAAATCTTTAGTGAACCATGGATCATTATGTGGTTTTATTTTACCCCTTCTGGTGTTGTTCTTTGAGGGAATTAGTTCCTCACTTCTGGCCGTCATCCAGATGTGGAAACCGAGGGAATCCTCTGCTGATTCTCCAGTTAAGGTTGGTACCTTTTCTTGGGCAATTATGGGTAAGCTGGGGTTAGTGGCTAGCAGATGCCATTTACGCCTCAGCACCCCCATATTGCTGTTCATGGCTGCCTGAGACATCTTAGGTATTGGTATAGCCAGGGGAATAAAATAGTGGTCTGACCAGGCCTGCGGGATAGGAGCCTCTGTGTGAACTGAGGTAAGATTGGAGAAGACTGCATCCAGGGTATGTCCTGCCCTATGTGTCGGTCCCTGAACTAATTGGTTCAGGCCCAGTGGAGTGACTGTTTCCAACAAGCATTTACAATGCAACGGTTTCGCCTTTGTAAAAGTTCGAGCTATTGGCATTGTAAATGACACATTTTTTATTTATGTGTTGGTTTTGAAAACCGATAAATAAATGGCATTGTCATTTACAATGCCAATAGCTTAATCTCTCGCAAATGCGAGACCTATTGCATTTGCACCCACATGCACACACACAGAGAGCCACACACAGAGCCACCCACACACACACATAGCCACCCACACATAGAGATAAATGTAACTCTACAAAACAGAACCACGCTTTTTTGTAGCGCAAAGTTCAGGAAACGACTGTTCAAATCTACATTAACCCAATAATAAGGACCTGCAATTTTAATGCAGTTCCATTCGGCCTTTTTTTGCTATAGTGGTGAACACAAATTTGTATGAGACTTCTGGTGTGAAATGTCCTTCCCAGTCTCCCCAAATAACGTTGCCACACTTTAACTAATCTGCAAATATGTTTAAATAATGATGAAACTTTAAATTAATTAACCTTAACTGAAGAGTGTAGGTTCAGGCAAACACCATAGCATCAGTCTGGGTTTTCCCAAAGAACCATAGCTGCAGTCACTGTCACCCACTCTGGGAAAGATAGAGAAGTGTAGATAGAAATATACAGATCTTGCTGTAAAATAAACATTTCCAGGGTGTTCTAGTACGTATAACTCCCTGCCTAAATAAATAGTGCCAGTCCCCGTGGTCCTGGGCCTGCTTTTGCCCTTACACTAAGATCTCCTCAGACTTTCTCGGAATTGTCTCACAATCTGCCTTTAATGCGCTAGCGGCGCTTTTGTTGTTCTCGAGGTGGTTGTTCATTGTTGTTACGTCTTTGCTTTCACCCCGGGGACGGAATACTGAACCAAGCGTTCCCTTTAACCGCTGCCTCTCGCAGCCCGTGTGGGCTGGTGGTGGCTTTAACTTGCAAATCAGTCAGCCGGTCTCCAGGGAGGAAACAGGGAAACAGGCGGCAGAGGATCACAAGGAGCGAGAGGGGAAGGCTCAGAGTATGAAGCAGAGGCATAGAGAAGTGATGCCCAAACTCTCAGAGGCTTAACTGGGACAGAGAGTCTAAAGAGCGGACAGGTGAGTGCAGGGACCGGTGCAAACAGAGTGGAGAAACTGATGGAGATAGAGAGGCGTAAAGAGGCAGAGAGAGCGAAAAGAGACCGGGAAAGAAACGGGCAACTGTTTGAGAAAGAGCGACGGAAACTTTGAGGCTGAGAAAGAGGAAACATAAGATATAGGGAGAGTAAAGATACTTACACAAATTTATAGTACAGAACGAGAAACAAGGAACACCTAAGAAAGGTGAATGAGACTACGGGAACCATGAGAGGAGACAAACCTAAAAACGAGACTGAAATGCCTCACACTGCGAGTTAGTTAGCACAAGGAAAGACCATCACTATAAAAGTATTAATGTCATCAGTACAGATCAACAATGTACATTACACGCTTGTTTTTAAAAGATCCTTAAAAAATTCTTAACAGGCTTTTCCCTATATGTACGAGATAAAACGAAAAGATATCAGATGCCTATGAGGAGGAGGAAACTTTTCATGATTTGGTAATTCAGCATAAAGAGTTACGGCCAGCCTCCGATGTTGACTCGCTCCCTGCCCTGTTTGCGAGTTTTTAACCATCAGGCTTGGTAATTCAGCTGCTGAGTATGGGAAGGCAGGCGGGGTCCAGCCTCCAGTAGCCGTTGTGTTGACGAATAAACAATACACTTTGTTTGGTGTGCGGTAAAAGCCGGGGAGCCCGTGGCATCGGATTGCACGGTTGAACGTGCCTCACCTGAGGTATCGCTTCCTGCCCTGCTTTCCACGGGCGCTTTTGAAAGTCTGGCCTTTGTCACCCGAGAAGAGAGCTTCTTGTTTCTGCCGGTAGGAAGGAGAGTGAGAGTGCTCACCTCTGCTCCCCATCCGACGGCCTCTTTGAAGCCATGGAAAATGCGGCGGGCACAGCAGAAATGCCGAGTCAGTGCACATTCCGAGCCGCAAAAAGACCAGGAAGAACAGCAGTGGATAACTAAAGCTGCCACTCTTTTCTTATCAGGTGAGGGAGGGCGGGCGGGGGGTGTTGGGGCGTTGGGGTCACCTTAGCGTTTTCTCCTCAGCAAGGGGCCGGACTACGACAACAGATGAGACTGACAAGAGAGAGACAAGCAGCGTGAAGGGGAGACAAAAAAAACGTACATATGGCTGGCTAAATAGGCGCGGGTCACCACCAAGACGCCACCGCGCCCCCTCATCCCTGCAGCACTCACTTCGAATCAAAGCCGTATGGAGCCAACGATAGCTGGGCACAGAAAGAACGTGCGTGAGGTTTCCACCGGCCGGAGACACGGACAGCGGGGGGGTGGGGGGACGGAACGGGCACACGGACAGCGGGAGGGGGGCGGGATAGGTTTAAGAAAAGCGCTTAGCGGCTCCCGCGAGCTGAGGAGCGCTTGTTTGTGTTGCAGCAGGGGCTGAAATCACTCTCCATCCAATCACGCGCCATCTTCAAAGAAATGCCCAAACAAACCTAAACAAAAAAAAAAAAAAAAACACCGCCCACCACCGCAATGACGTTGTCAAAGGGGCAGGATGAGAAAAAATCGCCGGGAACGCCCACCAATCGCCTCGCTGAAAGATGGACGCCTCTCTCTTCCAATGGCTAGCCTCGATTTATGGAGCTAGCCAATGGAACAGAGAGGCAGGACTTTTGTCCATACTGGTAAACAAAAGTTTTCGCCTTGTGCGAAAGTCTGCTGCACAGCTTTCGGCGAGGCGAAACCTAAAAAGGTGGTGCCCCCAGGATTATTACCACATTCTAGTTGTAGGTTAATGTCTCCAAGCAATATAAAGTTGGCATATCTAAGCAGGGCTTGACTGAGGGTATCCCCTAATGAGTCCAAAAAGGTACTGCTGTTGCCTGGAGCGCGGTAAATTAACACTCCAGAGAATGAGGATGATCCATTTATAGCACAACAGAAGCCAAGGCTTTCTGCTCCCTTGAGCCCATGTAAGTTAAAATTCTTCCATTGTAGAGTGTCTCTTTGAATGATAGCCACTCCTCCCCCCCTACCGTCCTCTCTCTCTCTTTCCTACAGACGGTAAAGTTAGGAGGCAAGGCAACTGCGATATCTGGATTGCAGTCACCTTATAACCAGGTTTCGGTAATACATAGAAAGTCTAATTCATTATCTATGATTAACTCTCTAAAGTCCAGTGCATGTTTAACTAGAGAGTGTGCATTAATTAGTCCCTCCCTTGTTACTGCCTGATGATTAATTCCTTTGTCTTTTAGTGTTGCATGATTAAGTTCAACAAGTGGTACCTGTGCTCAACATTTCCAGCAGGTAACAGGGCCTCTGATTATATCTGCATCCAAATAGTGACTTCACTGATTTTTAGTATTCAACTGCCTTAGGAAATTTGGTGAAAATACCTTTTCAGCTTGAAAACCAGCAGCATGGCTGGCGCTGGACGTGTTCCGGACGCGGATGGGTGCAGACAGGCTTGCCTTTGGCATGCCTTCTCCGCGTATCAGCGCCATTTCCTGAATTTGTAGTGTGGTGCCGGTAAGCTTGTTGAGAGACTAGACCGTCTCCCTCCCAAGATGGCGCCCGTCAGTTGTCCTGGCGGAAGTGAGGGAAAATGTAGCGTTAGTGTTACTTCCACACAATCAACAAAAGCTGTGAAGCTTGGCAGTTTAAGTTCAGACCTAGATCCTATGTTTGTTATAGATCAAGGAATGCACATGCCCAGATGGCATCTTCTATAGACATTGACTCTTATTTTTTTTTTCTTTTCTTTCAGTCACCACAAACCTCCTAAAACTTCACTATTGTATTGCAAAATGTATATAGCTATTAATACCCTATGTGGGGCGCTGAAACATTTTCCTACATTGGTTGCCCCTATGGTGTGTGGGTGAAAGGGTGTTGTCTTTGTTTTGATCCTATGTGGGAAGTGTTTCGATGTCGTGTGTGAGGACCACTGAGGTGCGGGTACACAATGCTCTTCTCTATACTGTATCCACAGCATAAAATGTGTGCATTTTCTGTTAGGCTGTTAATGTAGAACCAAGATCATGTTGCCAGAAGCTGAATGTGTTTGGATCTGGAAACTTTGCTTGTGCTAGATTTGATTAAATGGTTTCTGCCTTCCAGGGAACTATGTGCTCAATTACCTGGCCACTCGCCCAAAGCTGGCAGCCTTCGTCACCCAAGCTCTTATCCAGCTGTATGCCCGCATCACTAAACTGGGCTGGTTTGACTGTCAGAAGGAGGAGTACATGTTCAGGAATGTTATTGTTGACGTCACCAGGTTTTTACAGGTGAGTATATTTCTTGAACACTTATTATAGATGTGGTTGTGTAGGTTATCATAGTTCCGTTTTGGACACACAAGATATTCAAGTGTGGCAGAGGTAAGCCTGTCTTTGTCAGAGCATCTCTCTTTTAAAGTGATTCCTGGCAACATTAGGTAGCAGATGGCCTAACTATAGAATAGAACACACTGGCACATTTTCTCTAATAATAATAATAATTTAAAAAAACTCTAATCTCGTTTTCAAAATTTGTTACCAAAAGTAGCCTTCATGTTAAAAAGTGAGCCCTTGTCAATAAGACTCATGTCCCTAGCCATGCTCACTATCTCTTAAACGTATCTACCCTTTTCAGACAATTTCCACACATGATTTAAAAGTTCCAGTGCGGTTCTGTCATTGGCTTCTACTTGTTATATTTACAAGCAGTAAAGGTTTCAGCAGGCATACGTTATTTAAGGGGTTAGTAATTGGATTGGTCTGTAGAGTGGTGCTAGGTTTGTTTCCACTATAAATTAAATTTGTTGAAAACAGAACCTCCGCAACCAGGGTGCTCCCAAGGATTACTTTTTTTTTTGTCGCAAAAAGTGAACATGGAGATGTCCTTTAACTTAAAATGTTTTTTATGGTGTTTTAGTTATGAAAACATAATTTTCTATGTGTGGTAACATTTGTTCTGAACCATCCACGCATGCAGTGGAGGACAGTTAGCCTATTCCTTGTTATAGTCAATCCATGGAGTTGGTAAGGTTGGACATAAATACATGTACATGTCCGCCTGACTCTCAAACCTTCGAATAGTACCCCTTTCCTGCTGCCTCTTGATGTAGTGATCTTAGTTTAAGTCAGCAAAGATTTTTTGGGGACACTAAGGCCTTATCACAAAGACAGTGACAAGAAGTCTAGATAACCATATATTGATTATGTAATCCAAGGAGATATGAGATTTTTGCCATGTTGGTGTCACTAATGCCCCATTACCTGTATGTAGCTGAGCTGGGGCTTGCTGCCAGGCTGCATAGGTGTAGGCTCACTACCTGTCATTCCTGCTGCTGTTTCTCTTTCTGTCTTTCCTAATTTCTTTTTGCATTGAGCTGCCTCCATCATGCACTACTCCAGTTAGTAGCTCATGTTGTACCTTTATTTCCATTAAGTTTGTTCTTGTGTTTTTCCCTGCATGGACTAATAGTATTATGTAAGAAGTAACTTGTATATAACACGCTACATATGGCCTCCTAGGATGGATGTGGGTCAGAGTGGAACACTCTGCTGCTTGCTTTATACTATTTTTGTACTCCTAGGATAGTGTGGAGCACTGCATCATTGGAGTGACCATCCTGTCCCAGCTAACAAATGAAATTAATCAGGTATGTTCATTTTCCCTAGTGAAAAATCAAGAAACACTTTGTTTTTAAATGTAATTTCTTTTTACTTGTAGCTTTGACATGCTTTACCTAGTGTCATAACCAATATATATTTTGCAGTGTTTTTTAAGATGTATGTGTCCACTTTTAATCTTTGTGTGTCAATGTCAACTATTCTCCAAGCAAACAGTGTATTGCCAAATTTGAAATCCAATGTTGTCTTGTTTCACATATGTTGGGACGTGTCACATATGTTGGGACGTTCAAGTCCTCTGCATGGTAGCAGATGTGCACCCCTGCCTTGAGTGCCCAACTGTACTGATGTCTGGATGCCTAATGCCGATTTTGTTGTCATAGGCGAACACGGGACATACATGTGTGCCATGACTGGCCTTTTTCACAGATTAAATTGGTGTCTTGTTGGACTAAGAGGTGCGCCCAAAGTGCTACCCTAACAGTGGTGGAAGTCTACTGCCTTCACCAGGAGTTAAGCAGAACGTGTCTGGTAGTGGCAGCATTGCATATAGTGATCAGTTGGAGTGTACAGGTCCTGAGTGAGGCTTACAGGCTCACACATTTTAGAGTTCCGCTGATGTGTGCTCAACTCACCCTGGGCCTACATCGGTTTGGTGTGTAGTGCTGCACAATGTAGCAGTGGTGTATCTTCATGGAGTGTACGTGTGCCTGGGAAGGGTAGAGTACAGGGAAAATGCAATACTGAGCAGTACGTGAATGGTGAGTGCATGTACATGGGTGTATGTGTGCCTATGAGTGGTACAATACATGGAGGATATAGTGCTGTGCAGTGCGTGTATGGTCATTGCGTGTGTTGGATGTATGTGTGCCTATGATTGGTACAGTACATGGAGGAACCTGGGATCCATTTTGGGAGACCCAGGCCTGCATGGTGAAACATGTAGAGGAGGTATAGAAATGTGTAGTATATTGCTGCATTTCTACAAGCTGGAACCTACACTGTAGAGGGGAGAGCCAGGCTTCCTCCTATATACTTCAAAGGGTGCTCTTTGGTTCAGTGAGAGGTCATAAGGAAGGGGCCTGGGCACATTTCAGGAAGTATATAGGGCTGGTGAAAGAACCATAAAGAGTAGGCATGGGGTCCTCGGCTAACCTTTTAATGCTCCTATGACAGTGGCTGACATCTAGGTGTCGCTCTAGTCACTCCCATGGCGTGCGTTTTGGGACTATCGGCTTTGGAGTCACTCCTGTTGTAACAAACTCCTTTCAAGAGGAAGAAGAGAGCAGATGAGTGGGCGCGTCTAAAGAAGCAGCCCCCCAACATAATTGTCAGAGACCCAGACAAAAAAATCACATTTGGTGTCATGAAATAGACTATGAGAAGGGGAGCTTGAGACCCCAAAAATTGCCAAGCAACCAGATGGACTATGTGAGGAAGGGAATCTCTGCAAGACTTCTGTCTGTGACCAGGACTGGAGTTCAAGTACTGCTAGTCAGCCTGCTGAGTGATAGGACATCACCCAGGGAATCCAAGACAACCTGCCCTGGATGCTGGAGCACCATCGCCTGCCCGCTTGCCAAGACCAGTGTGCCCTGTGAGGAAGAGGAGAGCATTGGAGGGGAGCACGGTCAAGTGGGGAATCTTGTTGAGTGGATTCCTGGTGTGACGTGTGAGAAAGTGGCTACAATCAACGTATGGCAGGAGAAGGCTGCTGCGAAGTGAGCCGTGGTGGACGCTCTGCTGATCGGGCTTAAGCTTGTGTGCAGCTGAGGATCAGCAACCCCATATCACAGGGGAGGCTGTTGTGCGGATATCTGCTGTGCCGAGCGGGTCAGTGCTCATTTACAGTAGGGACGCTGTGACCATGTATGTCAGAGAAGTGTGTACTCTCCCAAAGCATTAATGAAGGAGTGAGGCCACTATGAACACTGAGCACTGGGAACTTATCGACAACGAAGCCCCACCCCCAGTCATGGGAGAGACAAAGAAGACTTACCTGCATCAAGGAACCGTGAGGGATCTCTGGTCGCCGCAGGAGCGCAACCACATGTGGAGGAGATTGGAGATCAATACATGCAGCCTGCCTGGGCATCAGGCAGGAAACTCACCTAGATCAGTTGCTGCTCCGACTGCCTTAGAGGGGGGCGCTCTCAGGAACTCTGAATTCTCCAAGACTGCAGGCAAGACTGAATTTCGGGCCAGTCGAACTTGCTGGGGAACTTGCTGGCTAGAATAGCGTGTCCACACTGGAACACTTTTAACTTTAAAATAGCATCATAGTGGACTCTTGAGACTCGGACTACTAGTGGGGCATACCCTGAATGTTGCCAATAGTGAATGGGAAATAACCACTATTGCTATAGCGCGGTGGACGTGGGACAGGAACTGCAAAGAAAACAATAAAACCCAGACCTTAGGGTGGTTGTGTAGTTTGATTTGATGCGGATTTATATAGCGCGAATTGCTGCCCGGAGGCGTCCAAGCGCTGTGAATACCAGGTCCGACAGAGGGGGGAGGCACGGGAGAGGGAGGGGTTTAGGTTAGATGGAACAGGAAGGTTTTCAGTTGTTTACGGAATGTCGTGAGGTTAGAGTTGGATCTTAAATGCGGTGGAAGGGTGTTCCAGGCCTTCGCCGCATTGTAGGTGAAAGACCTACCTCCAGCTCTGGATCTCCTTACTCTCGGGGTGACTGCTAAAAAAGATTGATCTGATCTTAGGTTCCTGTTGGGCCTGTAGTGATGGATTAGGTCCTGTGTGATCTTGGGGCCAGAGTTCCAGAAAGACTGGTGGGCTATGCATAAGGCTTTGAACAGCACCCTTTGACGCACAGGTAGCCAGTGGAGAGAGGCCAGCCCGGATCTGACTGACTGTCTGCGAGGGATGTTGAGTAGCAGACGTGCAGCACAATTTTGCGCTGTCTGCAGCCTCCTCAGAGTGGATTCAGGGGCTCCGAGGTAAAGAATGTTATTAAAATCAAGGCGGGATTGAATCAGGCCTTGTATCGCTGCTTGCTTGGCTTCCATGGGAAGGAGGGGGACATTTTTTTTAAGCATCTTCATGATGCCAAAGCAGGTGGCCGAGAGTTTGGTGGATTGTACATCGAAGGAGAGTGATTTGTCCAACCAAATTCCCAAACTTTTAATACTGTTTTTGGGGGTGGGTGGAGGGCCCAAACTGGGTGGCCAAAGATTGGTCTGGAGGCTGGAGACCGAATTGCCGAGGACCATAAGCTCGGTCTTGTCTCCGTTTAGTTTTAAGGATGAGAGGGACATCCAGGATTTTACCTCTTCTAGGCACTCCCTGAGTCCGCTCTGTACAGGTGGGTTGGTCTCCTGTGTAAGGGAGACCACTAGCTGCGTGTCGTCCGCGTAGGAAATGATCTTGATCCCATACGGACGGACGACATCAGCCAGCGGCCTCATGTACAGAGTTGTAGTTGTTTGTGAATGCCGTATTTTTTCTTTGTGTTGTTAGTGGTAGAAATAAAATACTTCTCTTTTTTCATAAAAGTGAGTATTTGGCTGGACAAAGATTTATTGCTGCTGATGTGCGCAGTTTGAGTTGTGAGCCTGTGTTCGCACCCTTGTATCCACACATCCCCTAGCCCCTCACCCCTGACGGAGCATTGGACTGCTCAACCAGGTTGCTGCTGAGAGTCAAGTGCAGAAGGGGTATTGGCCCAGTTGCTCAGAATCCATAGTGCGTCGGGCCCTGGGACATCGGCCACAACCACCCCCACGGTTGGGCCCAGTAACCCGGCATCTGAAAGGGGTTCTGACAACATACCTGGTGCAGTGTAATTTACAACCACATTTCTAAATGTGAATTGGTTCCCTTCAATTACTCTTGGAGAGCCAGGTTAGCATCCTGAATGCCAGGAACCATGTATTGATCTCCATCAATGTTCCCCCAAGTGGAAGATGTTCCTTCGCAGAGACCATAAAATTCATCCCAGATTGTTCCATATTCCGGAAAAGGGCAGAATGCTTCAAGGATGTAAAATTTCCTAGCATTTGTGACAGAAAGTTTCAATTCTATTGAGGACATAGAGCTGAGGATTATGCTCATCTTCTTTCACTTTTTAATTAACAGCAGCCTTCAGAACAAACTGAGAATAATCACCTTTCCCAATAATCCTCTGGAAAGGAAACAACAAAATTTGCCAATCATAGTCCTCCTTCATGAACATAGTGCATCATCACTTTCTATGCCCCCTCATTCTTTGAACGACAGTTCCCTCCCATTCTACGATTCTCGTTTTGCTTGGATACTTCATTCCCTGTAAAGAAGAACATAATTCCGTAACTCATCCAATCCAAAGGCATCAAGCACATGCTTGAAAGTTACAGACACAACCATTGAATATCATCAAGTGCAGTCAGAAATACCGATGCTAACATGTTTATTGTAACTATTTGAATTAAACAAGATAAGATAAACATACATTTATTACATACAGATCTTCGATTTCAGTCCTTCATAAGCCACCAGATAAGGGAGGGTCAGAGGACTCTGAGTTGGGATGGAATAATTCTCACCTCCTTGTCCTTCATAGAATTGAAACTTCCTTTACGAACGCCAGGACATTTTACGTTCTATGGCAGGACTGGTGGCGAGGATTATGCTCGTCCAGAGCTTACTTCCCACCAAAGTAGCCATGTTGACCACCAGTTTGAAGTAAAATGTCTTGAACGTAGAGTCGTACGACCAATCGGCTGCATTCAAGATGTCCTCCAAACTAGCTCCCAAAGAAAAAGCTTTGGTATTAGTGTGCCCTTTGCAGAGTGTTTTTCCAGAAAATAGATGTGTTGATGCCAGGCTCCTGCTTTACACTTCTCACCCACCTAGCAATGGTGGAAGAAGATACTGCCTTAACGTTTTACACAAGGAGATTAGAAGCTTACATTCACCAGCTAGTTACAAAAAACTGGGTAAACCCAATGAAGCCTCTGGGACCTGGGTACCTGGGTAAAGAACAGTATAGTAGAGAAATGGTCCCAGTGAAACAATTCTTAAGAACGAACGACGAAATTAAAACATATAAAGCATTAATACGCTAAAACACTACGCATATATAGAACAATGGTATTTAATCACATTGTACATCTCTGAATGCTTGTAAATCAGCAAATGAATCAGCATAAATTACTCAAAGTAGTGCCTAGCCAGTGCCTCACAAAAGGGGGGGAGAAAAGAAAAGGGAGAATGTATGGTGCATCAAGTGAGGGTTGTAAAAGTGTAGAGGGGACGTAGTGACATTATACTATACACATTACATAATTATTTACAGTGAAACACAGCTTTTTAAGCCACAAATCTAAATGATAGGCAGTACACAGCCATGATCTGGAGTATTATATCACAGTGAAAAAGCACTTTTGATTCAGCTTGCAAATGACAGTAACACAGTCTACGTTTCGATCCCCCAAAAAACAAAGTAGGCTCTTTTAAGTCCCTACGCTGGGGTCTTCCTCAGGATGAAAATGGGGCACCATAGGCCTCCCTGAACTGGATGTTATTGAAGTAGTGGTTAGGCCCGTAGGCTCCAAAAGACAGAAAGCGGATCAATGGCCATTAGGACATTCTAATGTGCAATGTTAAAATGATCCCTGTGAGACATAAATTTAACCAGGGAATATTAATATGTAATTCTGGGTCCAAAGGGACAGAGCCCTTCCAATTACGCTGTTCCCCAATCTAAATGGGTTGAGCACGATCACAACTTGCGTGCATTCCTCAATCTGGGAAGCATGTCTGTCTCCTTTCAGGGACCAGCTAGGCGCACCTCCTCAATCATGGCCTCATAATCCTTAATGTACCTTACCACACATGTCTGGGTACCTCATGAATGGTAGGATAAAAGAAGTCTGGAATTACATTTTGTTCTCCTAGAAACATGAAAGGAGACTTCTTCCGGAGTGAATATCGTACCTGTAATATCCAAGGCTCGCACATCAGAGACTCCTCTATATGAGATGAGGAACAATAACATGGCCAACCTACCTGATAGATCCTTTCTAGTAAGGTATTGATTGTGTTGCCTTGTAAGGACTCTGTTCATATCCCTGAGAGCAGAGTATCTGTGTTCCGGAGTGAAAGACAACTGTATGCCCCTCATCAATTTCCGGATCAGAGGGTGCTCGTCCACTGGACTGCCTTCAGTGAAAGTGTCCTGCCAAGATGGTGGACCAAAAGGTGTTTACCAACCTGTACTCTAACTCTTCTGTGAGAAAGCAGGATAAGACATTTTAAATTTGGACCACTTAGGATTCTGCGGGATCTGTAGCTCTTCTTCACAAACACCAATGTAACCATTGCTCACATCTTAAACTTCATTGCGAATTTGCTTGAGTGCCATTTTCTTCCTGTCTTAATCTAAACCCTTCACCGAACCAGTATACCAATGTAACCATCGCCCTCAAGTAGAGCGGTACCTCTTAGATGCTCCATCCGCCCATACTTTTGAAAGGAGGGATTTAGCCTCTTCCGAAAGTCCCTGGACTTTCTATTGTGTTCTGTAATCCTCCATGCCATGAGATGTAACAACCTGTCGTAAATCATGTGGTGGGATTTCCCCAGGGCGTCCTGAAAAGGATACAGCCTGTGGGATAGAATGATTGGAAAATCTCAGAAAAGTTCCATCATCACTGGAAACCAGGCTTGAGCTCTCCAAAACCGAGTGATGACCAACACATTCGCATTCTGACCTGCACCAACAGTCTTATTAACATGAACAATGGAGTAAAAGCTTAACCCCTTCTCCTTGGTCCAATCCCGCAGAAAAGCATCTGTCACAGCTTCTTGCGGGTCCAGCCTCCAGCTGAAGTACCTAGTCAGTTAGTGATCCAGATGTGAGGTAAACAGGTCCACTGTGAAGGGTCGCCAACACTTCTTTATCCTCCTGAAAACCTCTGAAAGCAGTTTCTAAGCACTGAGGTCCTGAAGGTAACGGGAATGCCAGTATGCCACCTAATTGGAGTTCCCCAGTAGATACTCCGCTGTCACAGAAATGCTACGTTCTAGGCAGTCGTGCCAAAATCCCTGTGCTAGGTCTGCTAGCATCATGGATTGGGTGCCTCCCAGGACGTTGATGTAGCGAACTGCTGAGGCGTTGTCCATTTTCAACACCACGCAGCATCCTGCTTTCTCCTTGGTTCAGCGACGAACTGGGAAGGAACCTGCCAGAAGCTCCATGCAATTTATGTGCATACCCTGTTCATCATTTGACCATTTTCCTCCTGTGGACGTAACCTCACATCTGACACCCCAGCCTGTTTTTCTGGCATCAGATTCTGTAACGATATCGGCTGGAACCGAAGATTGTCCTTCCATTCCAGGCCTCCATGTGAGTAAGCCAGCAATGCATCTCTTCTGTCAACAGGACTGCCTCTGTATTTCAGGCCTTTGCGCAGATGATGTGCCTTTAATCACTGATGTGCCCTTGAGGGCCTGGAAATATGGCCTGTATTAAGCACTGTAGAAGTCCCACCAGTCTGACAAGTTGTCTTGAGCTCATAGCGGATCTTCGCCATCTTCTTTGAAGGAAGGCTGAGAGTGGATTTAGTGGAGTCTATGACGAATCCCAGGACATTTGTCCTCTAAACGAGCACAAGCAAAGATTTGTCTTTGTTCATCACAAATCCCAAAGGTTTCAAGAGATCAACGGTTGTCTGCAGTAGCCTCAATCGTGTTCTTGGACACTGGTCCATGAGCAGGATGTCATCCAGGTAAACAATCAAATATATGCCCCGGCTGCGAAGGAGCTCCATCACTGGTTTGAGGACCTTGGTAAAGCACCAGGGAGCGGACGACAAGCCGAAGGGTAGTGTCTGGAATTCGAATGCCTGATGCCACCACAGGAACTGTAGGAACCGGCGATTAGGTGGAAATATTGGGACTATTTGATATGCATCCTTGATCTAGTCTCACTAACCAGTCCCCAGGTTTGAGGCAGCCGCGTAACAGTGACAACATCTTGAAGTGGTGATACACAAGCCACTTGCAGTGGCGTAACACAGGCCCCCGCAGCCCCTGTGGCGCGGAGGGCCACCTAGCTCCAAGGGGTCCCCTCAGCACAGTACTCTGGCAGAAGAGCTCCCAATTGAGTCTGGAGAGGGGCCCTTCCACGTACCTTTCAGGGGTCCCCCTCAGGTTTCATTACTCCAGTGGCCACTCGTTGTGGACGACTGTGGGAACGGTCGTTAATTTCTTCAACAATTGTGAGATTTAGTCGATAAGGGTGGATTGTAACCAGAGGTCCAGGTTTGGACATTTTGGAAACTCAAAAACTATATGAAATCCCTGGACTGTCTGTAGAATCCAAGCATTGTTTGTCAAATGGTGCCGGTAGTCTAGGAACAGAACCAACCGCCCTCCCACTCTTAGCTGGGACAAAGGGAGAGTTCTCACCTTTGGAAGATCATTGGACATAACCAAAACCACCTCCTCTGACTCCACAACGTTTCTGGATGTGCCTAGAGGGGGCCCGCACTGCCCAGATTTGGACCGTTCTTGCCACTGTGCTTGGCGGGAGACCTTGTCTCTGTCGGGGGCATTGAAAGTAATGCGGCTGGTCGAGCGCCCCCTTGCCATGACCAGCCTCAGTGAAAACTTAAGAGGAGATGATCTTTTTGATCGATGCCTGCGCTTTGTCAAGGGAGTTAAAGTTAGCAACTAATTTTATAAAAGGTTTGCCAAACAAACAACCCTGCTCTGTGGGCCTAGGCACCAAAGTTGCTAAATTCCCCACTTTTGCAGCGTGAATCTTTCTGGATTCACTATGCTGTGCATTATTCCGCGGTCTTGTGGTTGGGTCCGGATTCGTAGTCTTTTCTTTTTTTTTTTTCTTTTCTTTTCTTAGCCCAGGTGGGCGTCGGCGTCACACCCCCTTGGGTGTATTTCCGGTGACGTCGGCATGCTTCCTGCGGAAGCTCCCACTCTTGGGCGCCATCTTCAGATTCTTTTTTTCCGCGGTCGGGTCTGGATCGTTCCCGTTTGGGCTCCAGACATTTTTGGAGAAAGAAGAAAGAAAATACAGAAAAGACGAGGAGAAGTCATCTGAAGACTCCAGGGGACTTCATCGACGAAAAGTCAGCAAGGATAAGGCGTTTTCCATCGAGATCCTTGACGACCGTCGACGAACACGCGACCAGAGAGGCCCTGGACGCTCGAAGATGGACAACACGCCGTTCAAGTTCTGCCGTAACTGCCACCACAAGTACGCGCAGAAGGACCAGCACCCGGTATGCAACCTTTGCCTACCGGTGAACCACGAAAGCGGAGACTGCAACGCCTGTTCCGCCTTCGCCCCGAAGACCCTTCGTGTGAGAGAGAGGCAGAGGGTAGCACACGCCGCCCTGCAGGGGAAGGCCCCGACTCCGTCACTCTACGAGCTGGGGATGTCCTCCGAGGAAGAAGACAACGCTGCCGCCGAAGACGACAGCTACACGGTCGTAGAGACCGATTACACGAAGACTTCTGACAAGGTAGGAGACTCTTCGGCCCCCAAGAACCCGAGAGACTCAGAGTCTAGAAAAATCGAGGGCAAGACCCCGAAAGCGCCGACGCCAAAAAAGGCGGCGTCCGCGACTACTCCCAGGCCCAGCGGATCCTCCGAGAAGGAGTCCCCGGCGCCGAGAGCTGCTGATCAGCAGAAAACGTCGAAAATCGTCCCCGAAAAGGATCGATCGACGCCGAGGGAGAAAGACCCAAAACTGACGACGACGACCAGAGACCCAAAATCCGGTTCGACGTCGAAAACTTCGACACCGAAAGGCACGGCCACGAGCCATTCGCCGAAAAGAGCGGCCGACCCATCCGACGCGGAACACGCGGCCGAGATGGAGAAGAAGAGAAGGCGCCTCGAGGCAGAAATGGAGAACATCATGCAGCGGAAGAAAGATTTCGACGCAAAGATGAAAGCCTTCACGATCCCTCACAAGACCAAGCCACCGGTGGTGGAGGCGGTCGAGGAGGAAGAGGAGATCGCCGAAGTCGCCGAGGAACAAGACCAGGACGTCGAGGTGATCGACGACCAGGAGGAGTACGAGAATCCCTACGATAGTTACAACTATGGGGAGGAAGAGGATGGCAGGACGGACACAGAGTCTGCACCCTCTGACCTTCAGGAGGTAGATTACATCGATGTCGACACCGACAGCCCGGAGGAGGTGGTCGACACTTACCCCTCGAGGCCCTCGCCGCCGGACGACATCGGGGCCTACAACTCGGTGATACAATCTGCCGCAGCAGCTTTCAAGCTCAAGCTCGACGAAGAGAAGCAGAAAGCAGACTTCCTTCTAGAAACATTGCTCCCAACACAAACGAGGAGCCAATTCCTTCCAATGCTCGAAAGCGTCTTGGCTCAGGGGAAGGAAGCATTCAGGGAGCCCGCAACATGCAAGGCAGTAACTCCCAGAACTGAGAAAAAGTACAAACATGCCACAAAGGACCCGGCCTACATTCAGGGCACGGTCTCCGCAGACTCCATTATCACGGCCACAGCAAGGAGGAGGGCTAACGTACCCACTACCTCGGGCCCGCCACCGGATAAGGAGAGCAAAAGGATGGATCTGGTGGGCAGAAGGATCGAACGGAATGCCGCGACCCACTGGCGCATGGCTAATTCCAACGCCCTGATAAACAGGCACATGTACCAGATCATGGAGGGGCTGGGGCAGTTGGTGAAGGACCTGCCCCAGGATGCCAGGCAGAAGGCCGAAAAGCTGGTTGAAGAGGGAAAGAACGCAGCTAATTCTTGCCTTAAGACGGCCCTGGATGGGGCAGACACAGCCAGCAGGCTCATGATGATGGGTGTCACGGAAAGGAGGCACGCCTGGCTCAGGATCTCAGGTTTCAAACCGGAGGTGCAACACAGCATCCTGAACACACCGTTCAACGGCAACACGCTTTTCGGAACAACAGTTGATGAAACGCTCAGTCAACTGAAAAAAGATAACGAAACAGCAAGATCCATGGGAGCATTGCAGTTCAGAGGGAACAAGAGGGGCACCCCGTCACGGAGGCCCGGCGGGAGAGGCGGAAACCAGCCAGGTACATCACACCAGGCTTTCCAGCAAACGCACCAGGCAGACGCGCAGGCTCAGCATGGTCAGCAGAAGCAGTCCCAACAAAGAGGCCAGTCCTTTCGAGGGAGAAACGGACGGGGACAAAATAGGAGAGGAGGGCAGCAGCCCACCTCTAAGTGACTTAAAAAAACTCTGTGTGCCCGCCCACAAAAAAGATCCCAGGGGGCAGCACGTACAGATGGGTCAAGACAAACTAGACACCTACGACCACATGACACCAGTGGGAGGAAGATTAAGATTTTACCTCCGAGAGTGGAGGGAAATCACATCAGACAAATGGATCCTCAACATTATACAATTCGGATACTGCATAGAGTTGGAGGGGAGGCCAACAAGCAGAAAACCAAAAAGAAAAACACTAGCGAGCAAGCAGCTGCAGTGTCTTCAGGAGGAGGCAAAGGAACTCCTGCGGAAGCAGGCCATAGAACGGGTACCCTTCAAGGAAAGAAACACAGGAATATACTCAACGTACTTCCTGGTACCAAAGGTAGACGAGACAATGAGACCCATTCTAGACTTACGGTTCCTGAACAAATTCATAAGAACGCAAAAATTCAAAATGACCTCCCTGCAAGAGGTGCTCCCACAATTGCAGACCGGGGACTTCATGGTCACAATAGACCTCAAAGACGCCTACCTGCACATCCCAATGAACAGAAAGCACAAACACATGCTCAGGTTCACCATTGGAGAAAGCCACTACCAGTTCACGACACTGGCCTTCGGACTAAAATCAGCACCAAGAGTTTTCACAAAATTCCTCGCAGCAGTCGCAGCGCACCTACGAAGGCAAGGTATACACGTATACCCTTACCTGGACGACTGGCTGGTGAAAGCAAACTCATACCAGAAATGCAAGCAACACGCACATACAGTGACGAGCACGCTCATAAGCCTGGGGTTCTCCATCCATTGGAAAAAATCATCAATGGAGCCGGAACAGGTCAAAATCTTCCTGGGAGCACAGATCAACACCTTACAGGGCAAGGTGTTCCCCAGCGAGAAGAGGGCGAGGGCGCTGGTGAAGGAAACTTGCCTCTACCGGAAGGGACAAGCTCGGACAGTGAGGACTGCGAGCAAGATCATGGGCATGATGGCATCATGCATCCACCTGGTACCAAATGTACGACTCCACATGAGACCCATTCAAGAATGGCTACAGGAGCAATGGTCACAAGCTACAGGCGGTTGGGAGGATCTAGTGGTTGTAACGCACGCAGTGCAGAAGGAGATGGCATGGTGGACCATGGAGAACATAACAAGGGGAAAGCCTCTAACGCCCCCACCGCCAACAGTGACCATCACCACAGACGCATCCCTGAAGGGATGGGGCGCTCACATGGAGGAGCTCAAGGTGAGGGGACTGTGGACGACAACAGATGCGGCAAAGCACATCAATTACCTAGAACTGAAGACAATCTTCCTTGCACTGAAAGCCTTTCAAACAAGACTGTACAAACACAAGGTATTGATACAAACAGACAACACCACTGCGATGTTCTACATCAACAAGCAGGGGGGCACACAGTCAGCACCGCTTTCAACGCTGGTGCAGGAGATATGGAGATGGGCCATCCCTCTCAAGATAGACCTGCTAGCCATAAACCTACCAGGGAAGGACAACATACAAGCCGATTGGCTCAGCAGGCAGACATCGGCATCCCACTAGTGGGAGCTCAATGCTCGGGAGACAAGGTACCTGTTCGACAGGTGGGGGACACCATCGGTGGACCTGTTTGCCACACGCCAGAATGCAAAATGCCAAAACTTCGCATCCAGGCAGCCCGAGGAGGGGTCACTGGGGAATGCCCTATGGATAGATTGGTCAGGGACATTTGCTTACGCCTTTCCCCCGATACCACTGATGCACAGAGTGCTGAGCAAGTGCAGAGCGAGCAACATGACACTGATACTGGTCGCACCACAGTGGGCGAGGCAGACATGGTACTCGCAGATCATGGAGATGACAGTGTGCACCCCACAGATTCAGCAGGAGGAAAGACCTACTCTCCATGCAGAACGGAGAGGTACTACATCCAGAGCCAGAGAGCATGAGCCTAGTGGCGTGGCTCCTGAGGACATAGAGTTCGCACATTTGAGACTACCAGAAAGCACCCTGAGGGTACTTCGGGAGGCACGAAGGCCCAGCACTCGAAAGTGCTACGTTGCGAAATGGAAAAGATTCACAATATGGTGCAGACAGGAAAGACTCCACAATAAAATGAAAAGGGACTCCACAGTGCTGAGGTACCTGACGCACTTGCTGGAGAAGAACCGTAGCTCATCCTCCTTAAGAGTTCACTTGGCAGCGATAGTCGCCTACACAAGGGGAGAAACGTGCAGGAGCTTCTTCACATCACAAGTGGTGAAGAGATTCCTAGAAGGAGCGAAAAGGATCGCACCACCCAAGCGGGTGCCGCCACCTGCATGGAACTTGAACACAGTCCTAACGGAACTCATGAAAGAGCCCTTTGAACCACTTCACAAGGTCTCCCTAAAGATGCTAACTATGAAAACAGCCTTCCTGGTTGCAATAACGTCCTTACGCAGAGTAAGCGAGCTTCAAGCGCTGACGCTACAAGAACCCTACATACAAATACACAACGATAGAGTTGTGATGAGGACTGACCCACACTTCATGCCGAAGGTGGTATCCAAATTTCACATGAACCAGTCTATACAGATACCGAGTTTTTTCCAAAAACCAACAACTAGCGCAGAGCGAGCTCTGCACACCCTGGACGCCAGAAGGGCAGTCATGCACTACATTGAAAGGACAAAGGGACACAGGAAAACAAAACAGTTTTTTGTGTCATTCGCAAACAGCTTCATGGGGAAAGCAGTAACCAAAAAGACCATTGCACGATGGATCGCACAGACAATTCAACTCTGCCACAAGCGTGCAGGACAAGAACTGGCAGAGGGGACACGTGCCCACTCCACCAGGAAGAAGGGCGCTACAATGGCCTTCCTGGCTAACACACCCATAGAGGACATATGCCTGGCGGCAACATGGGCTTCGGTGCACACGTTCACGAAGCACTACTGTGTGGACATACAAATGAACAAGGAAGCTCAAGTGGGACAGAAGGTGCTACAGCACATATTCAACACCCAACGCTCATCTTCCACCCAGCCGCCACAGAGATGAGAAACCGCTACAAAATCTATGCACAGCATAGTGAATCCAGAAAGATTCACGCTGCAAAACGAATAGTTTTCTTACCTGTCGGTGTAGTTTTGCAGCTTGAAGATCTTTCTGGATTCACTAGCGAACCCACCCACCTCCGCCAGAAAGATGAGGCTGGAGAGAGAAGAGGTGGTTAACTAAAGAAAGGACTTTGAAAGTACAAGGCGGTAAATACAAACTAAATAGAACATTGCCATTACTTCGGAAACGAAAGAAACACGGAAAAAAAGAACCCGAAGATGGCGCCCAAGAGTGGGAGCTTCCGCAGGAAGCATGCCGACGTCACCGGAAATACACCCAAGGGGGTGTGACGCCGACGCCCACCTGGGCTAAGAAAAAAAACAAAGAAAAGACTACGAATCCGGACCCAACCACAAGACCGCGGAATAATGCACAGCATAGTGAATCCAGAAAGATCTTCAAGCTGCAAAACTACACCGACAGGTAAGAAAACTATTCGTTTCGGGTCCACCTTGATAAAAAGGGAGCGGCGCATCTCCATAGAGTGTGCAATTTGCGTTACTCAAGAGGCTAACTGCCCTCTGGGCCCAGCTGGAGAGAATCTCCGGGCATATGAGGGTAGCGGACTGCTGCACCTCCTCCGCCATGCCCAATATTTTCGGAAGTGGACCGGTAACATTGAGCAGCTTATCCTGGCATGACCGCCAGGAGCGATCAATACCTTTCTTTGGGGTCTCTGATATATTTAGCCAAGAACGTGGCCATGAGAGCATCTATTTCAGAGGTCAGGGCCAGCTAGCCCTCCATTTATGGGCGAGGGCACTGTGCCGCGAGCGAGCCCGACTTCTTTATCTAGGGGCTTCGATAGACTCCCCGCTACATAGGATTAGACCTTTTCGCTAGGAGACTACATGGGAGACCAGGTGTGCAGTATATCATCTGAGTCCAACATGTCTGCTATCAAACTCCCAAATGGTGGGGGAGAAGATGGCCCGAGGTTGGGATGACTTGTCCGAAGACGAGCGCATGGTCGTAGAAGGAGCGGCCTCCTAGTCCGAATCGCCCTGCAAATCGTCGTCATCAACATGATCAGTGGTGGCGGGAGCCACTGAAAAGAAGGCCTTGTTGAAAAATGGAGTTTGCGATTGCACAGAAAGGCCCTTTTCAGGCGCTCAAATGTGTCTTTATCTACCTCTTAGTCATATTATCTTTTTGTTGCTGAGCGTTCAGCTGAATTCTACCAAGGCAAGAAGCGCGGTTCAAGGTAGGATTGCGACAATCCATCAATTTTTTTCTTTAGGTACCCCAAGGCCTAGGACACTGTATGTTGGATAGAGGCAAATACCGCCTTGGAAAATTCTTTATCCAGGGGTAGGAAGGAGGTAGATTCCTCCTCTGGGTAAGAATTCTCTGAGGCCTGCATGTTACTAGCAATGCTAGTGTGGTGCTAGGGGACCTAGCGGATGGGGCAAGTCGGGACTCTAGGATATGGATGGGACCAAAACCCTTGAGTTAATCGGGTTGCAGCCGGGGCATGTACCCGCGATGCTGTAAGTAAGCACTACTAACAGTTAATACCGCAGGCAATACAGACCTGTTTAAAATGGGCTTAGCGGTCACCGCACAATAGCTATCTGAAGGGATAAAACACTTTGATACAGACCTCGTAGGGTGTCAGGGCTCCAGGCTGATTCGGGCAAAAAGTGAGGTCAATACTCCATTGCGCTCGCGTCATCTCCCCCGCTGAGGAGCCAAATGACGCGTGCGACAGTTGCGGAATCTGGGAAGCATCTCTGTGGTAATGGAGCACCCTCTATCAATCAGCACTCACCACTGCACTTGTTGATATGGTGCTCTTCTGGGCCTTCTTCCTGCCTCAACTAGAACTGGACATTCTGGCTATGATCCACATGGTTCAACCCCTGGCCTGAATCTCAGTGAGAGAGGCTCTGAGGCTTCTTGGCCTCCTGCATCCTGCTTGTGGAATTGCATGAGGTGTTCCATGCTAATCTTTAGTGTGATATGAATTCTCAGTGGACTCCGCACCAAGGGAACCTTTCAGATTCCTTCAAGGTTCTCTGACAAGACTGTGCAAGATCTGCAGTGGTGGCTGCTAGACCGCAACTGGACAGGTGGCAGACCCCTCTCCCTACCACACCCAAAGATAACGGTCTTGATGGATGCTCTATTGCTGGGTTGGTCAGTGTTGGCGTTTTTGGGGATAAGCAGGTAGGGCCAATGGGCACCTCATCTGGGGTGCCTACACCACTATATGCCACCCTCTTGTGGGAGAGGGCATAGATCTATCCCTGATTGGAGAGGTCTCCTCATCTTCAAGATGGCAAGGACTGAAAGATGTGCTTCACCTCACCTCCTTCACCTTAGTGGTGGAGTTGGCAGAGGTATGCACACTTCCTATTGTTTCCCCGCCCAAAGTGGGTGTGTACACCGGGGGCTGCCATCTGCTGCTAGCAGCAGAGGCTAGGGGTGGTCACATTACAAAGGCGGTAGGCCTTTGAAGCTTCCACCTTTGAGCATTGGTCCATCCTGGGGGAGAAGGTGTGAAATCTCTACCCAGGATGTGCATTGTTTCTGGTCCCATAGACCACAGGTTTTCCACCCAAGGGTCCAGAAACATGTCTGTGTGTGGCAGGCTGCCTAAAGCCAGTCGGTGTCCACACCAGGGTCTGTAGGTTTTCAGGGGGCCCCTCTGAGGTGCCCTCTGAGTACGTGTTACTATAAATCCCACACTGGCATAAGGGTAGTTTGGTACCAAGCACTCCTGTTTTCAGTGATGCCATCATGGTGCTATGGAACTTGAGTTTCTAGCCCATGCACTATATATGGCTTGCCTGGCACTCTTAACATTAAGGACTAGACCCCAACATTGTAGGGGCATATCTGCTCGTGGAGATGTGACAACACCTGGGATTTAGTGCACCCTACCTTAGGGCTGGTAAGACATGCTAGAGGGGTGGCTTACTTATATCTTGCAACAAGGGGTGGTGAGGGACAGAGTCTCTGAATTAAGCAGAATACTCTCACCCTGTCAAGAGATCAGGGCTAGATCCAACACCGTTTTTTAGCTCACTGCACCATCCCAGTTTCAGAACCTGGCTGTATGCAAATTAGTCTGTTCCTGTCCCAGTGCATGATGGGAACAGGGCAAACCAAACTACAACAGCCAATTCTTACACTGGGAAGGAAACAAGCTTCCGGGGACCGGTTTCTGGCATTACAGCCGTCTTCAGCCCGGCTTGCTTGAATCCTGATGGTGCAATGAGCAAGGGACTCATGTCTGAGTATACCCTTCCACGCTTAGGGTGGACAAAAATATTTACAACAAGGGGTGGTGAGGGACAGAGTCTCTGAATTAAGCAGAATACTCTCACCCTGTCAAGAGATCAGGGCTAGATCCAACACCGTTTTTTAGCTCACTGCACCATCCCAGTTTCAGAACCTGGCTGTATGCAAATTAGTCTGTTCCTGTCCCAGTGCATGATGGGAACAGGGCAAACCAAACTACAACAGCCAATTCTTACACTGGGAAGGAAACAAGCTTCCGGGGACCGGTTTCTGGCATTACAGCCGTCTTCAGCCCGGCTTGCTTGAATCCTGATGGTGCAATGAGCAAGGGACTCATGTCTGAGTATACCCTTCCACGCATAGGGTGGACAAAAATATTTACAACAAGGGGTGGTGAGGGACAGAGTCTCTGAATTAAGCAGAATACTCTCACCCTGTCAAGAGATCAGGGCTAGATCCAACACCGTTTTTTAGCTCACTGCACCATCCCAGTTTCAGAACCTGGCTGTATGCAAATTAGTCTGTTCCTGTCCCAGTGCATGATGGGAACAGGGCAAACCAAACTACAACAGCCAATTCTTACACTGGGAAGGAAACAAGCTTCCGGGGACCGGTTTCTGGCATTACAGCCGTCTTCAGCCCGGCTTGCTTGAATCCTGATGGTGCAATGAGCAAGGGACTCATGTCTGAGTATACCCTTATATCTTGGGCAATACTAGCTGGCATGGCACACAGACAGTATGCCATATCAACCTGGTCTTTTGTCTGCACCAGGGCATGCATGCTGCTGTGGCAGACTGCATGGCCTAGATGAGAGGTCCCTAGGGACCCTCATCAGTCCCAATGCCCTTGGTACCCAGGTACCTTTTACTAGGGACTTACAGGGGTCCTGAAGGGCCAATTGGGGAATATTTTTAGGGAAGGAACACTGGCACAGGGGACGTGGTTGGCAGGTACCCTGTGCACTACAATCAAAACCACATCAATGTCCAGGCAAAAAGTGGGGGCTAACCGTGTCAAAAGAGGCACTTTCTCACAATGTCTCTGATGTAGGAATTTAGGTCTTTCGTAAATGGTTGTAGATGAGTGTTAGCTATTTGGTAAGTCTTGAGGAAACTGAGTCAATTCCTTCATTACTAGGGCATCCCGCTAGTGGGAAAACCTTCCTTTTGGTGCTTGAGAAGCATGCAAAAAGTCGCTGCTTATGAAATGATCTGTGTTTAGAAATGATTTTTCTTCTGTTGCTGGTGTCTCTTCGTTTCATTTATCTAATTTCGCAAGTAAAGTAGATTGGATTTTCAAGCTCTTTTCCCTGAAATATGTGATAGCATGCAGTATCATAAAGTTGTCTCTGGACCAATTGAGGAGTTATTTCTTCTTGGTGTACTGACGTGACAAGTATTGTTAAAGATCACTGATTAGTAATATTCAGAATCATTTTGTTGCCTTTCCTGGGTGTATGGAGGATGTAAATATAGACCTAGGTTGTAAGTGGCTTTCCATTTCATGGGTTGTGTCAATTCCCAAGTTCATGACTGTTAGTTATTTCCCTTTCCTTCAGTTCCATCAATTCTTTTAATGATGAAAGGAGATGTTAGATCGCCAGAGGCCAATTTTGTAGTGTGTGGCTGTGGTTGTTCAATGAGTTTGAGTTTGTCTTTCAGGAAAGTGTACAGTTTTGTTTTCTTAGAAACTTGTAAAGGTCAATTTATGTACATGTTCGGGTCCATCTTATCGTTGGCAGGATATTAGTCCTCTGTTCTTAATTTGCACTTCAGTTCTTGACAGTTTTGTAGGTGACAGATTTGTAATTACTTGCTGTTTAATTTTGTAGACTCTCCAACACTTGTCTGCATGCCTTTGACTGAATACTTGGTGTGTTGACTCGAGTTTTCTCTTTATTTATGCGATCAGTTCTGTTTTTGTATTTGATAGTTTGAGTTCTTGGCGATTGCTGCTTGATGCTCCTAGCCTGTCTCTTGTACTTTCTCCAAAACATGTACTCCCAATTCTTGATGTAATAACTTCTTCAGCTAAACTTTTAGCTGCAAATATAGGGAGATGGCTCTGTATATAGTGTACCAAAACGAGGTACCCTGTGCAGATAGTCCAGGCATCCCTTATTGGTTTACAGAGGCAAAAAGACAACACTAAATGCACTCTTTAGTTGTAGTGTGGGCGAGTTGTTTAGGCTTATCAGCGAGTAGGGCGATGCATTTGTTTTACTCAGAGACAATAAATGAGGCACACGCTCAAGAATAAATCCAAGACCAATTTAGAAAAATACGTTGTATTTTTAAATACATTTTGATACCAATAACTTCGCTATCATGTAAGTATTTTAAAAAATGTTTAAACTGTTTTTATTGCATTAATTCAAAAACAATACAAAAGAGTTGTTGGCAGAATATTTCTGAGGGTCTCCTAAAGGACTTGTGGTCGTAGGAGGCCAAGGCCCAAAGTACCACAATCAGTTACTCGTTACCTGCCCTGGTGCACCTGGGTGCAGAGGTGCTGATTGGGTTGGTAGCTTTGTGCTCTATGCCGATAGAAAGAAGGGAGACCACCTAAAAACAGGCTGCAAAGAGTGACTTGAGGACAAATCTGGGAGTTTCCAACTGGGGGCTCGGGTCACAAGAGCCACCCTATAGTGATTCCATGCCTCCTAGATCTTACCCCACTTCCCCGGACAGCCCCTGGCAGAATAAACTGATCTTTCCCTAAACATGCACCAGTCCAAATCCTTCCTCCATTTCTACAAGGTGGCTGACAGGCTCCCCACAATTGGGCAATATTGCGCTTCGCAATCATAAATGCCAATGTTGCCCATTGCTTATTGTATGCATTAAGGTCGGTTGGTTCCCAGATATTCAGAATACACCTGCGTGCTTCCAGCTGTATTTCTGCACCCAGGACAGTTCGCAACGTGCAGTGGACCCTCCCCCAAAACTCCTGCACTCTCGTGCACTGCCACAAGATATGAGTGAATGTGCCCAGTTCCCCACACCCCCTCCTGCATTCCCTGTTCTCTGAGCGTCCCATACAGACCAATTGGGGCCCGTAACATATGACCCATGTAAAATCTTTAGCTGCACCAATCTGAGCCTCATTGGAATTGCCACAACCCGCGGGGGCGACACCGCCTCCTGCCCGTCCTCATCATCCAGCTCCAACCCATTCTCCTGCCATTGCTGTCTAAGAACTTCTAGCGGGTCTTCCATATTGTTAATAAGCTTCTTATACAGTAGAAAGATAGTTTTATCAGGAAGGTGTCCGTCTAACACTTTATCTTCTAGAGGAGAGGCGTCAGGAAGTGTCGTGCCCCTGGGGATATGCGTAAGCAGTGCATGCCACACCTGTAGATAACAGAACTATTTGCCCTCACTCGGGTGATATTGTAGCTTAAGGGAAGCAAATGAGTGTATCGTACCGCCCCCCAAACATCTTTAAGTGTGTGATACCAATGAGGTCCCATTTGTCAAAGCCTTTCGACTTCCTTAGACTTCCCAACTTCTCCGAACTCCACAATGGAGTGGCGAGTGTGAGTTCCCCTTCCCACTTAAGGTGCCTGTTGACCGCGTGCCATACCTGGACGGCATGTGCCGTGGGTCCTGTGAGGGGAAATCTGCGGGGCCCAGCATAAAGTGCTCTAGTGTAGTCGCCCCCTGGCAGTTGCCAACGGTCCATGGCGTAGCCAGGGTCGTTCGGGGCACCATATATCCCGTGGTTTACTGCTAACTGAGAGGCCCAATAATATTTCTTGAGGTCTGGCAGGCCTATGCCCCCGTCATACCAGGGAAGGGTGACCTTAGAAAACGCTATGCGGGGTTTACAGTCCCAAAGTAACTTTCTCTGGAGGGACTCTATTTCTTAACAATAGGACGCTGGAACTAGGTCCATTTCATTCTGCAATGCGTATAGGAACCGGGGCAAGGCTAACATTTTAAAGAGTACCGCTCTACCTAAAAGGGAGAGTGGGAGCGCCTTCCAGTACTCCACGTCATTCCTAAATCGTGCCAGTGGGGGGGGACAGGTTATTGGTATAACGGAGCTTGGGATCTGAGGTGATATAGATACTGAGGTACCTAAAGCCCAATGGGGCGATTTGTATCGGGCAAGCTTTAGGAATGACTGGTGGGTCCCCTTTGAGGACGAAGAGAACTGATTTGGACCAATTAATAGCGAAGCCTGAGTACCTCCCAAAAATAGCCAATACATCCAAAAAACAGCTCAGGGACCACCTCGGGTTGGTGAGGTAAAGCAGGATATCATCAGCGTAGAGTGAGATTTTATCCTCCCACTCCAAAGTCCATCTCATCCCACGTATTAAACGGTCCTGCCTGACCCACGCCGCCAATGGCTCCAAGGCCAGAGCAAATAGTAGTGGGGACAGGGGGCATCCCTGTCTGGTCCCTCTGCTCAGGGAAAAATCTGGGGACTTGCGATTATTTACCACAACCCGGGCCAGTGGAACAGAGTACAAAAGGTGCACCTAGTCAATTAATTCCGGTCCATTGCCTTGCTTCTCCAGCCTGCAAAAAGGTAGGGCCATTCGACTCTGTTGAATGCCATAGTGGCATCCAATGACACCAGTGCCGCCGGTTCCTGAATTGTTGGGCCCCGGCCCAAGACCCCTTGAAGTCGGCACAAATTGAGGACAGTATTTCGGTGCAGCATAAAGCCCGACAGGTCCGGGTGCACCAAAGTGGTGATGACCTTGGTCAATCTCGTAGCCAGCAACTTCGCCAGGACCTTAGGTTCCACGTTTAAAAGTGAGATAGGCTTATATGACGAACAGCACGCTCTGGGTTTACCCTCCTTGTGGATGACCACTATGTTGGCAATACGTTGGTCATACGGAAGTTGCCCCCTATCTTTACTTTCATTAAACAGAGCGAAGGAATGGAGCGATTCTATTGGAACTCAATTTGTAGAGTTCAACGGGAATGCCATTCGGTCCCGATGCCTTGCCAGAGTGTTCTCCTCTGATAGCCTGCGCTACCTCGTCATTCGTGAACGGGGAATCCAGATATTTACGGTCGTCGTCGGAGAGCTTGTGCAGTTGGATGTCCCTAATCATCCCCTTGTTATCCTCCTTAGTGTACACCCCTTCCGAACGATATACCTCACTGTAGTAGTCTGCAAACCTATCGGCAATGGCCTGCGGGTCAGTGATCATATCAGAGTCCTCCACCTGCAACTCAAGCACCAACCGTGACGCCCACTCACTCCTCTCCAGCCATGCAATCAACTTTCCCGCTTTGTCTCCGTGTTCATATATCCTACTCTGGGTCGCACCTTACTGCGCCGCGGCCCCCTCCTTCGCAAGACTCCCGAACTAATCCTGCCGTAACTTAAGATGGTGGAGTCCTTCTGGGTTGACTGCCTGGGATATTTCCTTATCCAGAGTTATTACTGCCTCCTCCGCTTTCACCAACTCGGCCTGTCGCTTCCTATTTTTCTTTACGATCAGGGATAGTACCTCTCCCCGGACAACAGTTTTGAAAGCCTCCCACAAGGTTTGCGCCGAGTCCACCGTGCCCTGGTTTTCCTGGAAGTACCTGTCCATAGCCCTGACTATATCTTTCTTAACAGTGGGGTCCCTCAGGTGTCAAGGGTTGATGGGGGCAATCTTGCCAGCAGTGACCTGGTCAAAATCCAGCTGTAACCAGACCGGGGAGTGGTCTGAAATGCCCCACCCCAGGTGCCGCACCTCTCGGGCAGCATACGCCAGGGACTAAGATATAGTCTATCCTAGACATACTGTGGTGTGCGGCCGACACATGCATATACTGCACGCCGCTTCGATTATACAGCCGCCAACTATCCACTAACCCCGTTGTATCCAAGTAGTCGGGGAGCCACCTCTGCGCTGGTCACAGCGTTCTGGCTGGATGTCGATCCGTTTCACCGTCCGCTACGGCATTAAAATCGCCGTCCAAGACCAGGGTGCCCAAAGGCAGAGTTAGAAAAATAGCGCCCAAATCTCGAAATGTTTCTGTCTGTAGACCTGGTGGGACATAGATGGAAACAAAAGTAGCAGTCTTCCCCTCCCATTGACCCGAGATGCCAACGTATCTACCCCGCTGATCGGACCAAGTGGCTTGAATAGTCAGGGGAAAAGAGTTTTTGAGCAATATGCCGACCCCCTCAACCTAGACGTGAACCCCGCATGTGCAACCAGCTTATAGCCCCCCCTGTGGAGGGCCATGCACCTATTCCCGATAAGATACTGATAGAGCGCGCAGGTCATCCGACTAGTCTTTACCAAAAATAGTCACCTGGGCCCATAATCAACAAACTCATAAATAAAACCAAGGTAACCTTCGCTCTACTACCAGTGTATTTTAAACATTTAGGACTCTTGACCTATCTATACCTTGACTTACCAATCCACGTCACCGTTACCCAGTGTCCTAAGGGATCAAGGGTGTTAGCATAATAGGAATAATAACATTTGCACTCATATAATAACCACAAACTCAGGAAGTTTTAAATTCTTTATCTAAGTTTCTTAACTAGTCATGATCCAAAGATTAAACACCAAAAGACTTTCAATTATGAAGATCAGAATCAAAATGTAACTATGCAAGAGATGTATTAAACTAATTTTGATCATTTAGCAATAGGGAAGGTAAAGCAAAGGAGCATAAAAATACGATCAAAACGTTTAAGAATTTAACAAAAGGGAGGGGAATAAGGGAACATATGTCAAACTTTATCAATAGGAAGGGTAAAGAGAAAGGAACATCGATATGCAATCACTTTTATCTAACATGTACCATTTAGGAAGGGTAAGAGAAGAAAAGTCAATGACAAACCCACATAAATTTATATTTACCTAGGAATGGTGTGAAGAACTAACCTTGGCCACAGGTCAGTTTAAAGGACAGAACCCCGAAAGTTGCAGTCGCCAGTAGGCTAGCAGGTGCAGATTCAGAATCAGGATAGGTAAAGCCAAATTGGATCAGGACAGGACCACCAAAGGTTAAGACTGGCACACGCAGTTGTGTTGCAACGCCTGCGCTACTCCCTCTCTGCAGCTAACAGCCAGAACCCCGATTGGGTTATCGATTTCCCCGACAAAGTGCTTCGCCAGCACTTCAGCTTCCCAGAACCCCGATTGGGTTATCAAATCTTCTGACAGAGTGCTCCGCAGCGCTCTGCTCTTGGTCACCTATTGAGTGCGTTGGGTCAGTGAAAGGTCAGCTATTCGGACAAGTCGGACAATTAACTAGCTAAGCCTACCCTAGTTATACTATTTTCAGGTCGGTGTACCACCCCCCAATGTTGCAAGTGTAAGGATCCCCAAATTTGATAGGACAAGGAATGAGAAGAGGTCATCACACCATACCAAATTGAAACTTTCTGCATATCATATTTAAATATTCGTTCCCACCCATCAATTTTATTTCACATGACCTTTTATTCCACCCAACAATGAATGTTCTATTATTTGTTACATTTTAGTTCATATTAGAATTCGGTTTCCTTCGTAGAGTTCAGGAGGTGAGGTTCCCAGGCGCATCTTCTAGTGTGCTGTAAGCTTGGCAATGCTTTAATGTCAAATGACTTCAGCTCCTTCTGGAGTTCGACATGCGCAGAGTAGCTTTTCAATATTGAGTAATAGAACCTCCCAGGCCCAAAGATGACGATACATTAAAAAACAGAAAAGAAACAGTTTTATAGAACACAGAATAATTGAATGCACTGTATACCACTTATTTCTACTCTATTCCCATTACTTTATTTTTAACTATTGCGTTAAGGTTAAGCAGAACAAACAGCTTAGCAAAAGCAGCAGTGCAAGCTTCATGCATGCTGTAACACATAGCAGCCATTTTAATTCTAGTGCGTAGAACGAAAGATTCCCTCCAAAGCAAAGAGTATGTCATGTCACGTGAGTATGACAGACGCATGCGCAGTAGAAATTTCCGCCTAGCAGCGGCCATATTAATGCAAGCGGATTATGGTTAGTAAAAGCACATATGCAAGCTTCACTCGTATGGTATGTAATGCTATATTAGTAATACGAACATGTTGATTAATGTATTAACGTTATGTCGAGAGGGCTGAGTACAAGCAAGTCGCGTTACGTGCGAAACCTTGCTCCATCAATCCCCTCTTTGATGATATTTTATTCATCACCAATTAATAAAACAGATGCCAACTTTTCACAATTCACCCAACTCAATTGCTTCAATCTTTCTTCTAGGATTTTTCTCATTATTTAAATGAAAAGTTTTCATTTTCTTATAAATTTTGCCATTGAATTCTTCAAGCTCCATTTCATTACAATTTCTTTTCTTCCCTCTTTCATTTACTGTATATCTCTTTCTGTGTTTGACATATGCAACAAATTATTAACCCTAAAATCAGTAGGCCTATTCCCACCATTGGCATCAGTATTCTACCTACAAAACTTTTCCCTACGTTAGAAATCCAGCTACCTATTGAGGAGAGACCATCAGTCAGTCTCTTCCATGCACTATCAACCTCCAGTGGTTTGAGCTCTTTTTCCAAATGTGTAATATTTGTTACATACCCTTTAATTTCAACACTCTTGTCAGGTATGTAAGTGCAACAATGTTGTGCTTTCAACATTCTAAAGACTCCACCCTCTTTTGCTAATAATGTATCAATAGCAAGTCAATTTTGTAAAACCATTGTTCTGACGCAACCAACTCCGTATTGACCATTAACCCCTTCCACGCTCATGACGAGCTGGGCTCGTCATGAGGTAGCCTCCTCGCACGCTCATGACGAGCCCAGCTCGTCATGAATAATGGGAATCAACAAATCTCAGCACAGGAGGGGAATACCATCAGCATTGATGTGGTTAAGAACCCTCCAGCAGTGTCAGTTGATAACCGATCCACTACTGTTGACAATTTGCAAATTCTATGCGTATTCAGAGCCACTCCCACTGTAGGTATCAATGCACTAAATATATCACCTACTATTTCTCCAAAACTAGCTCTTTTGCTACGTATTAATCCATTAGTTTCTTCATTGTTTCCAGTGATTTTATTTACATGATATATCTTTGGGAAGGCTATTCCAAAATAACAGCTCCCATACCAATGATCTGGCAATTTGTAATAAGCCTTGTTTCCATATATAAAATAAATTCCAGGAAACACAGGTTCAGTTCCATCTTTGAAACCCCAACCCCCAATTACCTTGTAATTGTGTTCACATTCTCTGGAACCAATGAATAAATTGTTATAGTAACTAGTTCTTTCCCTATGGAGACAGAGTTTCCCTTTCTTTTCGAAATACAGTAACATAGCAGCATGAGTTTTGCCATTTGGGGTGGACCCTATATTCTCAGCTCATTTAGGAATTTTATGACTCTTATCATTTGCTTTTCTTTGGAAACTCTCTCTTCTTTTCTCTACCATATTCAAAAATATGTTCTCTTTTTCTTGTAATAAGCTTGTTAAACTATTCTTGTGTGCTTCAGCTATATCTATTGTACCTATAGTTAGAAAGTATTCACCCATATAACGTGTTACATCATTCTTAGTATGTACAGGATTCAGGTTACTACGTATAGGAAGTTCAGAAAATATCACATCTGAATTTGAATAGTAATACTGCAAAGGTCCTTTCTTATAGAATAAACTAGCTAAAACACAACATGAAATTCCATATGTTAGTGGTAAATGATGGTACGTAACACCTTCGGCTACTGAAGTAGGTAACTTCATACAGACATAGCAATCTTCTATTTCCATAGCTTCTACATAGTGTACTAATAAGTTTGCAAATACATTTAAGAGAGTTCTGTTTTTAATTCCAGTATAATGTAGTCCTTCCTCATCTGATGCTTCTAAATTTACCTTTTGTTTAAACCTAAGTGCCTTTTCTTGTGTATCTATTTTTCTAGGTGTATCTATCGTTTGTAGCTTATTAGTATCATTCTTTGTCTCTACTCATTATGTAAGGAATAGCTATTGTTAGTCCTAACCATACTATGAGTACTATCGCTATACTACATGTGCATATTCTACAGCATGTTTTTAGACAGTTTCTTTTCGGTCTTCCATTAACATTACGATCAGCCATTTCAGACTAAGGAGATTTAACCCCTCTTTGTAGCTTTTGCACAGTCTTTTTACCCTGTGCAAGTTTCAAGTGGGTCTCACTTCTCCGTCATCACTTTCATCACTTAGCTCTAGATTTTCAAAATCTTCAAGAACGATGCAAGTCCATTCAGGGCCTCTGAATTTATTATTCAGCCTTTTCAGTTGTGGACTTCTCCTTCTTGGTTGTATTACAGACTGTTCAGTTTGACTTGTTATTTCGTTTACTTGCTCAGGTTCTTCATTAATGGTCTTTAAACGGAATTTCAGTCTTTTGACAAACCTAGGCCATTTGTCTCCTTTTCTGAGTCTTTTAGCTGGCACTGTGCTTTGGCCTTCTTCCAATGCTCTCTTATTTTCATTCAGTTGCGGCACATCTATTTCAATGCTGTCTTCTGTGTCCCCCTCTATCTGACTAGGTCCAGGTCTTATTATGGTTTCTTCTGCCTGGTTACTAATCTGGCCTTGTTCACGTATTTGCTAAATTTGACTTTGTTTTGATTCACCTTCTTCTTCCTGAACACCTTTGTTCGAGGCATATGAGCTGCAGATACTACACTTTTGCATTAGATCGCCACCTGGTGTTGGGCTTGGATGATTGCATGTTGTTGTCGTCTTGGAAGAAGTCTTTTGTAGTCACGAGATAGGTGACTCCTCCCTTGGACGATAGTGCGCTTGGGCATCGGCTCCATCCTTAGACTGTTTTTTTCCGCCACTGGGTTCGGATTAACTTTTTCCGCTCCGGCTACAGATCTACTTTTCAAGTACTTCGAAGCGCATAAACTTATCAAAACTTTACCTAACTAACTTCGATATCGAATAACATCGTTTCGACCTCATCAGCTCCATTCCGGTCATCGACTGAGTATTCTGATCTATCCCTATCTGATCCTCCTCAGAATCACTTTTGACCTGTATTTCTATGATCTGAGTACCTTCTTCTATTCCTTTCTCGTCCTCACTATCACTCTGACTGTCTAAATAAGTTTGACTTCTGGTTCTCACATATTCTGCAGGTATCTCGACTACTGGAATCCAATCATCTTGGCTGGTGCTTGGTTGTCCTTCTTCAGCTACTTCAGGATCGACATCTCGAGACCCCTCAGCTGCACAACCTTCAGCTTTAGTTTCATCTGGCTCAGTCACTCTTTTTGTATGACTGGCATGGATCCAGTGTGGAACTCCTTCGCACTTTACAGCCGTGGTGGTAACCAAAATCACTTGACGTGGCTTTCCCCACCTCGGTGCAAGAAGAGATTTTTGAGTATGTTTCTTTAGCACTACCCAATCACCTGGGTTCAGGTCATGTGCTGGAGTGGCTTGTCTGGCGACAGTGTCTTCCCCAACCTGGTGAGAGATAGAACGCACTTGGTCAGCCAGTTCTTTGCAGTACTCCAGTACCAAATCATCAGATATATTTATCAACTTGTGTCCTGGCACCCATGCTTGCCTCATTGCTCTTCCCATTAGTATTTCATGAGAACTCAAGCCTGTGTTCCGGTCTGGAATACTTCTGAGTCCCATCAGAACAAGAGGTAAACCATCTGGCCACTCTAGTCGGGTAAACTCATACATCTTTCCCAATCTTGACTTGATTGTGCCATTCAGTTGTTCTACCTCTCCAGAAGCCTCTGGGTGGTATGCACAGTGCAGTTTTTGTTTAACATTGAATGCTTCACAAATTAGGCCAATTATTTAATTTTTAAAATGGCAGCCTTGGTCTGATTCAATTGTTACTGGAAAAGCGAAATGTGGTATAAGCTCTCTGAGTAGGAGTTTGGCTACAGTGATGCTATCATTTCTACGTGTAGGGTAAGCTTCTACCCATTTTGAAAATATGCAGACAATGACAAGAATGTATTTTAGTCCTCGACAAGGGGGTAACTGAATGTAATCAATCTGCAATCGCATGAAGGGACCCTCTGTTTTCCCAATCTTTCCTGGTAGTACTACAGTTTTCTTTCCAGGATTCATCTGTTGACAAATTAAACATCTTTGGCAAAGTGCCTCTGCTATGTTCCTGAATCTCGCATTGAACCAACTCTTTCAGAACAATCTTATCATAGCATCCCTTCCCAGGTTGGAATCTCCATGTAACATCCTAGCCATAGGTGCAAGCATACAGTCTGGTAACACAGACCTATCATCAAGGTAAACAATGACACCATCTTCAACCCTTCTCTGACAACCTATCTTTCTCCACTCTTCCTTTTCTTTTGGTTCTGCTTCATTTTGTAAGTCTCTCACTTCTTCCCACGTTCACACACCTTCAAGCAACATAAGTTGGCAGCTGTTTTCACCTACTTCAATTTTCTTGTTTACAGCCTTTTTAAATTTGGCACAATGTTGGGCTAACTGGTCAGCATATCAGTTACCAGCTGTCACTTTTTCATTACCAGATTTGTGAGCAGCACACTTGACCACAGCCACTTTTTTTGGCAGTTGGATTGCTTCGAGTAAATCTTTTACATAATGACCATTTTTGATTGGAGTACCTGAAGAAGTCAGAAACTCCCTTTGCATCCATAATTGTCACAACCCCGTAACCATACTGGCTCACTTTGCTCAAGACTTATGCAAGTTGTGGCTACTGCTTTTAGACAACCTGGTAATGCAGATGCTACTGGGTCTAATGTGGAAGAAAAATATGCCACAGGACGTCTCATAAGACCATGAGTTTGAGTCAAGACTGTAAGTGCACAATTATCCCGTGTGGCACAGAATAGTGCAAAGTCTTTCGAATAGTCAGGCATCCCTAATGCTGGAGCTGTACACAGACATTCTCGTAATTTCAGGAAAGCAGTCATGCTTTCGTCATCCCATTCTACTGGGTCTTTTGCTCTTTTCTTTGTCATTTGTATCAGTGGTTTTGCTAGGACTGCAAATCCCACAATCCATTGCTTGCAGTAACCTACTACTCCAAGAAACATTCTGATCTCTTTCTGGGTTTGGTGTAAATTCATGTTTCTGATTATTCTGATTCTCTCGGAGGTAACTCTTCTGACACCTCTTTCTATCTGGTGCCCCAGATATTTTACTGATGTGGTGCAAAACTGTAGTTTTTCAGGTGACACTTTATGCCCTCCTTCACCTAAATGATTCAGTAAGGCAATGGTATCAACAACACAGTCCTTTCGAGTCTTAGACACCACCAATAGGTCGTCTATATACTGGACTAGGACTGACTGTTCTGGCAGCACAAAAATCGATGGACTCTCTGTATACCCCTGAGGAACGCGATTCCAAACGTACACATGTCTGTCGAATTCAAAAGAAAAAAGAAATTTGCTATCTGGGTGTAATGGAATCGAGAAAAATGCGTGACACAAATCGATCACAGTGAACCATCCAGCTTCCCACGGTATCTGATACAGAATCACTGCAGGATTTGGCACAACTGGACAGCAGGGGACAACAATCTTATTAATCTTTCTGAGGTCTTGTACGACCCTATATTTGGCACTCGGTTTCTTTATTCCAATTATAGGCGAATTACATGGACTGCTCATTATTTCTTGTAAAATGCCGGTTTCAACCAAACGTTTTTTTTTTCCAGAACAAAATTTTATTGGAGTTTTGCTGTTGACAGAATACAATGAGGCACTGCTCCCTATAAGTCAGAAAGGCAGTGTGCATATAAGTATCTTCTCAAACCAGTTATTCAATCAACATTCCGATATTATTGCCTTACCCTGATCCCCCCGCCCCAAAACTCCCACCCCAGAACTCCCCGCCCGGTACCCACCCCCAACCCTGCACAGTGTCTACATGGTCCATGAGAAAGAGCATAGTGAACTCAGTATCTACGCGTGTATCATTTCACCCAGAATCAACTAGTAAACGTTCTGCATCAGTGTCTCGCGGCGCCGGAGGGTCCAGCAACAGACCTCTGTAGTCCGCCCATCTTTTCCAGATTTGAAAATGTTTTCTGGGGCAGCCCCTGGCCTCAAATACCGGGCGTTCCAGCCCCATGTTAAAGTCCATGCCCCTCTTCCACACCTCCACCAAGGGGGCCCTAGGATCCATCCAAGCCCGAGCAATGTCTCTTTTAGCCACTGTAAGGCCCAGCAGAAGCAGATGACGTTTATACATATTTCCTCCCACTTGTTCCATGACATGGAGAAGGCCCAGCTTCGGCGAGCGGGGGAGGTCCCAGCCCAACACCTCTGTCAGACAATCCCACACACCGGTCCAGAATATCTGCAACCCCGCACACGCCCACACCGTATGTATAAAGGAGCCAACTGAACATCCACACCGCAGGCAGTCAGGGGAGGCTATCAGACCCGCCCGCCACAGGCGATCCCTAGTATAGTATGCCCTATGCAGGTACTTAAATTGAATAAAGCGCAAGCGCACCGCAACTGCTGCCCCTCTTGGGGCCTCCAGGGCTTCTCTCCAATCCTCCTCTTCCAGGCCTCCTACATCTCCCTCCCAAACCGACCGCAATTTATCAAGGGAAGAGGAGCAGTGTGTAACGAGTGTTTGATATATATTAGATATTTTCTTAGTTTCCAAGTCCCCCATGAAGACCTTTGCCTCCAGGGGGCTGAACTCCGGCAAAGAGTCCAAGCCAACCAATGCGGGGGACAGGGCGTGTCGGAGCTGCAGGTATCTGAAGAATTGAGTATGGGGCATATCATATTCGTCTCGTAGAGCCTGAAAGGACTTAAGGGTCGTGCCATTCATGACGTGGCCCAGCGTCGAAATGCCAATCGCATCCCAGCCACTGAATCCCTGCAGGGACGCCAGTGCCGCAAACCTCCCATTGTGCCATAGTGGGGTTTCCCTTGTCAGCGTGTTCCACCACCCCATGCGACGGAGAGTGCCACGCCACACCTGAAAGACCACCTGGGTGACCATCGGGAGCCTCTTCCTGATGGCCGCCGAGTACAAGATAGTATGCAGCGTGTCTGGATCCATCAGGTATCTCTCCAGGGCATAGGCCGGTTCACCCCGGTCCCCATACCACCACTTGTTGAGGACCAAAAGATGTGATGCTTGGTAGTAAGACAGGACGTCGGACGTGGGCCAGCCCCCCACAATAGGTAGAGAGGAAGCAGGTGCGGAGCTCTACCCTTGCCGCCCCCCCCTGCCCCCCCCCCCCCCCCCCCCGGGCCCACAAGAAGTGACTTAGCGCCGAGTTTACCTGCCGAAACCACTGCGGCGATATAGGATACGGATGGTTTTGTAATTGATATAGAATACGGGGGAGAGCTACCATCTTGAATATGGCAGAGCGGCCATAAATATTCAAAGGCATCCTAGACCATATTTTCATATCAGACCGTATTTTGTCCCACACAGGGAGTACATTGCGTGACCAGGAGACTCCGGGCACATCTGTCAGAAAAACACCCAGGTACTTAATGCCACCCGCTGCCTCTTGTAGGGCCGATGCCCAGGAACACAGGCCACCACGCCTCCCCAGCACCCACAGCTTCGATTTCTGTACATTCAAATTGAGACCAGACACTTCGCCAAATATTCTCATTATTTCAAGGACCCTGGGCCCTGATCTATTCAGGTCTGTAAGGAAGAGAAGAACATCATCGGCATAGAGCGCGATTCTATCCGACGGCCCCGCCTCCCACTCAACGCCGCGTAGCTGTGCGTCCATCCGCACCCATGCCGCCAGCGGCTCCATGGCTAGGGCAAATAAATAAGGTGAAAGAGGGCAACCCTGCCGGGTGCCTCGGCCTATAGGGAAGGGGCTGGAGACTGCCCCTGCCACTCTCACAGCTGCCGTCCGGTCAGTATACAGTAGCTGTATATACGACAGGAAATGCGGACCCAAATTGAGGCGAATGATATGTCCAGCTCAGCGAATCGAAAGCTCTATCAATATCGGCTAGTAGAAGGGCCGCCGGAATTCCCGCCGCCCGCACTGCCTCCACCACTAACTGCGCTCGTTTGATGTTGTGTCTCGTCGCCCTGTGGGGCATAAACCCGGCCTGATCCGAGTGGACCAAGTCCGTGATATAGGGGAGGAGGCGATTAGCCAAGGTCTTCGCCAGGATTTTCGCCTCGACATTAAGCAGCGAGATCGGTCGGTACGATTCAGGGCGTTCCGGGGGCCTCCCAGGTTTACAGAAAACCACAACCTCCGCATGGCGCCAGTCCGCCGGTAGGCGCCCACAGTCTCTGGCCGCCTCCAGCGCCTTCCTGTAGCGCATCCCCAGCTGGAGATGAAACTTTTCATAAATTCGCATGGAAGCCGTTGGGCCCAGGGGCCTTACCAGTATTCAGTTCCCCCAGCGCCGCTTCCAGCTCCTCCGCCGACAGTGGGAGTTCAACAACCAAACGTTTTATTTCTGCTGCAACACCTGCTTTTATTTCTGGGCTCATTTTGTACTGTCGAGTATTTGGGTAAACTGCACCTTCCTTCAGTGTCACTTTTACCGAATCGACATTTGCCATTAATCCTACATTTTTTCAAGTAAAATCCCACACTTTAGGATCTACATTCTGTCGTATTTCTTCTGGTAAGTCATCTATAGTTAACTTTTTTTTTTCAGTTTCCAGTTTTGCTAACAATAATTTATAAACTCCGTCTTCGTCTGGGGTTTGAATTTCAAAACCATTTGGAGTGCAGAAGATGTTGCAATTCATTTTACACAACAAGTCTCTGCCTAAGAGATTTACTGGGCTAGAATCACACAACAAATCTATGCATTTCTTTAAAATTGCATATTCTAACTTCCATTGGTTCTGTAACTGGGGTACTAATTTGTTTATTAGAAACGCCCACTACTTGGATCTCTTCTCCCAAGAGGGGTAGGTTTGGAACGTCTGCTGTTCTTACAGTAGAACGGGTAGCACCAGTGTCCAATAGAAAGGTGACATCATTTCCTTCAACCTTTTCCTCAATATACGGACCTGACTGATCTACCGGCAAGGAGGCACCGAGTACGCACTCCACGTCCTCCCCTCTCAGGCACCGTCAGTAGGTGTCCTCACTGAAAAATCTGTCACTCAAAAGAAATTGTGATGTTGCTGTGTCTCTCCTTTCACTTCCCTCCCAATTTGTGGTGTCTACACTCTGTTGTGCTTTGCTCCTATAATTTGGCATAGGTGCTAGGGGTAACTGGTATTGTATTACTTGCTGCTGTGGTATCCGTGACACCTCATTCTGCGTCTGTGGATTCAAATCATTAGTTTGCATATTACCATTTTGCACAGCCTTACACTCGTTCTTCCAGTGCCCCAACTTGCCACACCCATGACAAGGAAACTTCTTCTTTGCTTACTCTCTATTGAATTTTCCCCTTGGATTACCCCCATTTCCATCACTTTGATCCGGATTATTGTTTATTTTACTCAACTGAAGCTCTTGTTGCTCTGCTAATTTCACTTGTGCCCACATTACTTTTTCCTTTAACTCTTTTAGTTTATTGTCAAGTTCATCCTCACAATACTTTGCGTATTTAAGGATTTCATCAATCGGTTTGGGCTGCCAACAAATCCTATGGTCCTTTATCCATTGTGAGATTTCTGGCCTTAATCCCGTCACAAACCGATAGATAAAATGCGTCATATCCTTCATGTCAATGTTATCCAATACACTGTACCGTTTAAAAACCTGTAATAAACTTTCATAATACGCATGTACGGATTCATCTTTATTCTGAGTGGTTCTATCTATTCTAGTCCAGTCGGTTTCCTCAGCAGGCACCTTCTCTTTGAGGTATAATATTACCTGGTTGTATTTCTTCATTACTTCCTATGAGGGTGCTCCTGTCTTTGGCTCTCTAGGGTACTCATCACTAGGCCAATCAATAGCTATTTTGCATTCTGTCCACAGATCTACAGGTACAGCAATATCAAATAATCCATCTAAGTCTTTCAATAGACATTTTGAAACCTTCACAAATCTCTCGACTTGTCTGTACCATTCTACAGGTTTTTCTCGAAGTTTTGGAAAATCATTTGTAAATGACAAAATATCCTGTCGGGACCATGGGACATGTACATAACCTCCACCTGGTACTTCTCTCATGGGACACAACCTTTTCACCTTTTCTGTTTCTTTTAAAACCTATCCAGATGCAACTTTTGATCGAGCCTCTTCCTTTTTCTTTGCCCATCTAGTTCTCCATTTTTCTATATCACCCCATTTTTGTAATAAGGTCAAAAGCTCCCTAATTTGTACTTTTCTTCCTGACACATTCATATTTTCCAAATTGTTGTCAGAAAATTCAGCTCGATATGGTTTCTGTAACACTTTAGACTTGCCAATGTCAATTCCCATATTAGCAGCCATGTCTGTTAGTTTTTCATGCACCACTCTGGTATTTCTAGTAATGCTTTTACATATGAATAGTAATTCATCTTCATTGAGTGTATTTAACTTGTCCACTCCTACATTCCCAGCCATTAATTCTTCTAATTTGATTCTTAATTTATATATATCTAATACTTTTGGCTGTGACTTGGGTTTCTCTATTTCTCATGACCATCTCTCTATTTCATCTGGAGTTACTTCTGTGGCACTTCTTGTACCTGAGGATGTCTCAATCCGTACCTCTCTAGAATTTGTAGGAGTAGTTTTCCTAACCGAGTCACTCACTGGTTCTCTTATTGGTAAGTCCATCAGGGAAATCACTGATTCACATTCACTTGCCTGATCATCGACTATTAAAGGTTCTTTTCTTGGCTGAACTACAGGTGTAGTCATTACAGGAGTTTTAGGACTAATTTGCTTATCTCCGTGCAAAGGAACAACTAGGCCAATAGTTACCGGAATTGTTAGGGCTTCAGTACTTTTAGTTAATTGGGAAATTTTCTGAAGTAACTCACTTCTTTGTTTATTTAATGCTTCTCTTTCCCTGTCTTGCAGTACTTTTTCTAACAAAGTCTCATGTACCACTTGCGGAATCAGAGGTGGTTTAAAAAACGGAGCACTAGTATTACTCATGTTTGGCTCATCATTATACGGTGGTGGATTTTTCATTAACAAATCGTCCAAATAATCATCTTCTGGATTATCATTAATTATTAGATTTCCTGCCTTGTCTGTACTCTTATTTCCTGACGGTTTTTCTTGTGTAAATACAGGATACAACCCTTCTACCATCATGGACTGTCTACATTGTTTCATTTGCTTGTCTCTAGTTTCTCGTGGAAACTTAGGGTAGAACTTACTTAACCCTTTGTCACTTCTGGGTCTGTCTTGTTCAAAAGCTTCAATCTCCCATTCTTCTAGTGCCTCATACTGCGTTAGTCTAGGTCTGGGATTTAAGTAATTCATACGTTTCCTCAAATTAAATAGAACTCTGCCATTGAAAGTACCATATTCAGGAAATGCCAAAACTCTGTCATCTTTAGTGTATTCCACCCAATTCTCTAACCTACACAAGTGTTGTAGCCCCTGTCAAACATCATGTATGATGCGGGCGTATTTGGTGGTGGAATAATAATTCCATCTCTGGTTTTAATCGGTTTATCTTTCCTAAAGAAATTTTTAACTATCTTAACAAATGACATTTTTCTTTCACCTCCGTACATGATATGAGGTCTGCCCCTTATCTGTTCCCTAGCAAAACCTAAGTAGCTTCTATCAGGTCAATTTTCTATAATTCCTGGATTTAAATACCACATATAATTTGGAAATTCAAACCTTTAAGATAACACTCAATTGTTTACAAAAATGCTTCCAATACCGGCACGTCTTTTATTTTCCTGCGACCAATCAAAATTTTGAATTCAAATAAATCCAACCAATAATTGTGCGGCTTCTCTCGTGAGACCAGTTCTCACGCTCCTGTACTCACCCCTCCTTTACAATTATTACCTCAGCTACATACCCTCTGTTTCAACCAATACCAGCGCGGCTCTGAGGGACGTCAGCGCAGCTCCGCAACTGACTCCCTCCTTCGCAAGGTAATACAAAAACGTAATTCCTTTCACTTTTTAAATGCAAATTTCATTAATTAACAACGTGAAAACATTCGCCACTGTACCGAAGTGACTAAATCAAAGGAAAGATATATTTCACTCACTACGAGTAAATCCCTTCCGCTTACTCTTCATATACTACAAGTAGATCCCTTCCATCTACCCTTCACGCAAGCATTGGAGAACCTGCTCCTTCTTTAGACTTATCCCTTACTAGCATGTACTAGGGCCAAAGTTTCACCAGCGAACCCCTTTGCTATCAATCAAGCTCAGACGAACCTGCTACTCCTTCCGTGTGACCCTTTCTAGGTGATATCACACCAAAAGTTTTGCTAGTGAACTCTTTGCTATCATTTATTCATACATTCATACAAAAAAATCCCTAAATAGTGCTTCCGGTTTTACCTAACCATGCACTAATTTCCTCTAGGTAAGTGACCTCACTGCAGTGTGGCTTCCATTTACCTCCCGCAATTCTGCCCCCGGGGATTCCAGACAAACCATATAACAGGTACGAACAATTTTGGTTAATACATAAAATCAATACAATCAATAATACATTTCAAATATGCAAAAAATATTTTCCTTAACGAACTAACTACCTATTTTTAACTAAACCCTAACCATACTGCTGCTACCAAAAGAATAAACTGATTGAGCTCGCAAGTCAGCCGACTAGTCTTTACCAAAAATAGTCACCTGGGCCCATAATCAACAGACTCATAAATAAAACCAAGGTAACCTTCGCTCTACTACCAGTGTATTTTAAACACATAGGACTCTTGACCTATCTATACCAATCCACGTCACCGGTACCCAAGTCCTAAGGGAATCAAGGCTGTTCGCATAATAGGAATAATAACATTTGCACTCATATAATAACCACAAACTCTGGAAGTTTTACATTCTTTATCTAAGTTTCTTAACTGGGTATGATCCAAATATTAAACACCAAAAGACTTTCAATTATGAAGATCAGAATCAAAATGTAACTATGCAAGAGCTGTATTAAACTAATTTTGATCATTTAGCAATAGGGATGGTAAAGAAAAGTAACATAAAAATACGATCCAAAGCTTTAAGCATTTAACAAAAGGGAGGGGAAAAAGGGAACATATGTCAAACTTTATCAAAAGGATGGGTAAAGAGAAAGGAACATCGATATGCAATCACTTTTATCAAACATGTAACATTTAGGAAGGGGAAGAGAAGGAAACCAATGACAAACCCACATAAATGTATATTTACCTAGGAATGGTGTGAAGAACTAACCCTGGCCACAGGTCAGTTTAAAGGACAGAACCCCGAAAGTTGCAGTCGCCAGTAGGATAGCAGGTGCAGATTCAGAATCAGGATAGGTGAAGCCAAATTGGATCAGAACAGGACCACCAAAGGTTAAGACTGGCACCCGCAGTTACGTTGCAACGCCTGCGCTACTCCCTCTCTGCAGCTAACAGCCAGAACCCCGATTGGTTTATCGATTTCCCCGTCAAAGTGCTTCGCCAGCACTTCAGCTTCCCAGAACCCCGATTGGGTTATCGAATCTTCTGACAGAGTGCTCCGCAGCCCTCTGCTTTTGGTCACCTATTGAGTGCATTGGGTCAGTGACAGGTCAGCTATTCGGACAAGTCGGACAAATTAACTAGCTAAGCCTACCCTAGTTATACTATTTTCAGGTCGGTTGTACAACCCGCTAATGTTGCAAGTGTAAGGATCCCCAATTTTGATAGGACAAGGAATGAGAAGAGGTCATTAGACCATACCAAATTGAAACTTTCTGCATCTCATATTTAAATTTTCGTTCCCACCCATCAATTTTATTTTCACATGACATTTTATTCCGCCCAACAATGAATGTTCTATTATTTGTTACATTTTAGTTCATATTAGAATTCTGTTTCCTTCGTAGAGTTCAGGAGGTGAGGTTCCCAGGCGCATCTTCTAGTGTGCTGTAAGCTTGGCAATGCTTCAATGTCAAATGACTTCAGCTCCTTCTGGAGTTCGACATGCGCAGTGTAGCTTTTCAAGATGGAGTAATATAACCTCCCAGGCCCAAAGATTACGATACATTAAAAAATAGAAAAGAAACAGTTTTAGAACACAGAATATTTTAATGCACTGTATACCACTTATTTCTACTCTATTCCCATTACTTTATTTTTAACTATTGCGTTAAGGGTAAGCAGAACAAACAGCTTAGCAAAAGCAGCAATGCAAGCTTCATGCATGCTGTAACACATAGCAGCCATTTTATTTCTAGTGCGCAGAAGCGAAAGATTCCCTCCAAAGCAAAGAGTACGTCATGTCACGTGAGTATGACACGCATGCGCAGTAGAAAATCCCGCGTAGCAGTGGCCATATTAATGCCAGCGAATTACGGTTAGTAAAAGCACATATGCAAGCTTCCCTCGTATGGTATGTAATGCAATATTAGTAATACGAACATGTTGATTAACCCCTCCCATGCTGGTGATGGAACCTCTCTGTCACCAGCCACGGACGCGCTGTGCTGATGACGGAGCGGTTCCGTCACGGCCCGCACGGCCCGCCTGCGTGGCGCGTATTCCGCGCCTGCGCTGGACATTCTGTTGAGCGGGCAGGGCCGTGACGGAACCGCTCCGTCGTCAGCACAGCGCACCCGAGGCTCGTGACGGAGCGGTTCCGTCACGAGCATGGGAGTGCCGCGCGCCCACCCCCCCTAGCGCTGCTGCTGAATTGCCGCCGCAGCGAAGGGGTTAATGTATTAATGTTATGTCGAGAGGGCTGAGTACACGCAAGTCACGTTACGTGCGAATCCTTGCTCCATCAATGTGTCTCCTGCAACAGCACCACGTCTGGGGAGTGACGTCTAATGAACTGACTAACCATCCCCCTTTTGATTTAATCACCCAACCCGTTCACATTCCAGCTAAACACTTTGATCCCCGATTCCCTCCTACCATTTGACATTGAGCTGGTATAGAAGCATCGCTGCATTGTCTCCTGATGTCACAAACCTGAAACAAAAACCAAACAACATACCCACAAACAGTGTGACCCCGGGAACTGGGAGCCCCACAAATCCCGAACCCCTCCCTGCACCCCTGCTCATGGCTTCCACCCATCCCCAATTGGCAGTGTGCCTGTAGCCCCACCCTCTAAAACTACAGATTAACTAAAGGTAGTAATGAGGAGGAAGGCCAGTGCCCCGTCCCCCTCCCTCCAGCCAAGAAGAATAGATTCCCCGGATGCTAAACAGTCACAAATAGTGAATCTAGCCGTGTCTCTAATCCCACTACCTGGCAGTACTTAATAGTCCATAGTTCTCGAGACATCCTTCATTCCTGCTCCTGTGGTGCGTCTCCGTCTTCATGATCTCACCTATCCGGACCACCAGGGGGCCGGCTGTCAATCCAATTCGATCCCACCTCAGGATTATCAAAAAACCATACCCTCCCCTCAATCTCCACTCTCAGTCGGGCTGGAAACATCATCGCATATTTCAATCCTTTATCTCTAAGTTTTTTCTTTACTGCAAGAAAGTTCCGGCGTTGTTTCTGGACAGCTTGCATGAAGTCAGGGAAGAAAGAGAGGGTAGCATTTTCAAATCGTAGTGGAGGCTCTGTTCGAGCCGCTTGCAGGATCACATCCCTGTCTCTGAAGTTCAATACCCTTGCGACCATGGGCGCGGAGGTCCCCCAGGTCTGGGTCTCCCTCCCGGTACCCTGTGCGCGCGCTCGATTTGATTAAAAAAAAATTGCCAAGCCCCTTGGGCTTGAGATGGTTGAGGATGATGTCTTCGACAAACATCTCTGGGGCCGGGCCTTCGGATTTCTCAGGCACCCCAAGTACACGTATGTTGTTGCGTCGGGCTCTCACTTCGTAGTCATCCAGCTTTCGGTCGGTCAGATCCCGAGAGGTCTTGAGGTCCCGCACTTCCTGCTGGAGCAGTGCCACATCGTCGATCAAATTAGCAGTCTTTATATCCAAAGATTTAACTTTCTTGTTAGCTTTCGTGAGATCTGCCCGGATGAGATTGACCTCAATTGTGACAGTGTCCAATTTGTTGTCTAATGATTAAATTTTTCGCCCAGTGATGCCTGAACTCCGTCAATAGCAGCCATTACATCTAGCAGTGTTGGCTCAACCGACGGGACTGGTGAGTCTCTCCCCGCCGACTGAGCCCGCTTCGAGTTGATAGGAGAGCCCCTAGTCATTGTGTAGCGGTCCATTTTGTTGGACTGGACCTGCTTTGTCCCTTTTAGTCGCCATTTGCAAGCACCGCTCCTCATGCAGCCGACACTCCTGCTTTTATATGGGTTTGGAGGTTCCCAGCCTGATCCGACCTCTCCCTCTATGTATGTAGATTCTCTTGTGTCACAGTATCACCAGGGAGTCCTAATTTGAAGCGTCTCTTGCTCCCTAGTAGCTTAATGGCGTAACTCTTCCCTGCACAATCCAGGCCGCATCCGCGCCGAGGCCCACTGCTGTCTTTCACTTGCTCCCCGGAGTGGGTCTATGTCGGTGCAAGGGGAGCGGCCCCAAGCGAGACGCAGGTCCTCCGACCACCGTCTCTAGGCCACACCTCCCAGGACTTTCACCAGGTCCCCGAAAAGCTTATAGGGACACAACAACGCCCGCTGGCTCCCACTGCCTCTACACTCGCCGGCGGCCTAAGTGGCGGGCAATATCCAAGGTGCCTTGGCGCAGGCACGAGATTCAGCTCCCCTCGGCGCACTGCAAGAGTCTCCGGCGTGGGGGGGCGCCAAATGACAATTGCTCCACAGTGCACCCCGTGCCCCTCCCCCACTCCAATCAGGCCTCATCGCCACTCACGGGCTGTGCGCCCCTCGGTACGCCTCCGGTCCCGCAAATCACCGCCGCTGCCCGGGATACACACTCTCCGGGGGCGGAATCTCGACACACGTCTTTCGATCCTCCGGCCACTTCCGCTCAGCCGCCCGCGTCTGGACTTCAGGGCCGGACCGGCTACTTCCGGTCATCGGCCCCAGTGTTGTAAAATTCCAGCTCGGGTGCAGGATCACGCTAGCCCCGGACCTCCGACGTGGAGCAGGCCGCCGGCGTCGGGAGGCTTATCTTCGGCCTCCGGTGACGCAGAGGGGCCGGAGTCACTGCCAGGAGCACCGCCAATCTTCAGCTGCCAGGCGGTAAGCTCCGGGATCAAGATTTTGATCAGGATAGAACGGCTGGGGATCGGGTCCGGCGGAGCTAAGCTCTCACGCGGCCATCTTGGACCGGCGCGTGGCTCCTCTCTCGCAGTCCTCAGTTCTTGTTTTCTTGCTGCTCTTCTTTGTCTTCCTCTTCTGGATCCATCAAATCTAAGTTCCTGGCATCAGGGGCGCCACCTAAATACTCAATTCTGGTGGCGTTAACGGGAGGAACAGATAGTAGCCAGTGGGCTACTTTCCTTTAGGGTGACTGCACCCGCTATATGTCCACTTCCTGTGGGGAGTGGGCATACCCCTGACCCAGCGTGCCTAATTCCATCAAAAACAAGGTGGTAGAATACTTGTGACAACATCAAGCAGCCCAACTTAGCGGTGGTATTTTCCTGATGGGGAACACGCCTCCTGACTAGCTAATTTTCCCACCTGTCCTGGTGTCAAATATACCTCAGGGCCTGGGGTGCATCTGCCAGGTCATGGGGAAACCAGGGTCGCACATCAAAGGCGGCAGAGGCCTTTGAATCCTTCTGCCTTGATATACCGATTATTAGCCATCCTGCTTGGAGGAGGTGACCACACCTCCTGCCGGAGCAGGCATTGTTTCGGCCCTTCGAGAGCATGGGCTGTCACCACCAAGGGGTAAGAAAGCTGTCTGTGGTGGCAAGCAGGCAGGCACGCAGGCCTACACCAGTCAGCCAGTAATTGGTAGGGGTTCAGGGGGCATGTAATAATAAATATTTATAAAGCGCATGAATACACCACAACGGTGTGTCTCCGCGCTGCATCCTAAAATCTTCATAGGAGACGAAATAGTGGGGTTCTAGATATTAGAGGAATACAGTAGACGGTTGTAGACTAGAATTGAAGGTCATTGCTAAAAAGCCATTTTTTCAGGTTCTTCCTAAAATCAGTTTTCGATGGAGAGTATCTGAGGACCTTGGGAAGGGAGTACCATAATTTGGGCACTATGTGGGCAAAGGGTTTAGCTCCCAATCGCTCCCTCCTTATCTAAGGCACAGTTGCCAAATTGGCATCAGAGGTAACTGAGGTTGCGGGTAGGAGCGTATTTTTGAAGTAGAGAGTGAAGGTAGCTGGGGCCCTGTTTCTTTAATATGCAGTGGCCTATACATAGAGCTTTGAAGCAAATTCTTTTCTTAACTGGAAGCCAGTGTAACATGTTTAGGGCTCTGGAAGCTGACCATCTTTTCAGGAGATTTAAAATCAAGCTAGCTGCTGCATTCTGAAATTGTACCAGTCTGAGACTCCCTTTGGTTGCCCCTAAGTAAAGTACTTTCCGATAGCCCAGTTGGGAGGTGATATATGTGGGGCTATGGTTTTCCTGGATCTGGTAGGAATTAGATCGAGGATTTTTAGGTCTCGGCTGTCGAAAGCAGCGCATGCGCTGCTCTCGCCATTCGAGAGCTTCTTGGAATCAGTTCAGATTCCGAAGCTCTTGAAGGCGGAGTTAAAGCCCGCCCATCTTTCTCATTCGCTGGCGCCATCTTGTATGCAAAACACTGGCTTGTGATTGTAAGGGAGGCTTTTTAGTCCCTCCTTGTTGCCGCCTTGTCTCCTTTTGGCCCCACCCACCATGATTTGATCTTTTACATGCGGTGAAATACTGTCTCCTTTAACTGGTCCCTACGCACTCTTTTCCACCACACGACGCCGGGCTCGCAGTCATTTTATTTAATTATTTGGCTCTGCGCGCTTTTCACTTTCACTTTTGCATTTGTTTATTTCAATATTTTGTAGCGCGGTCCGCTAACATTAGCGGCCGCGCCTTTCACTTTTGCATATGTTTATTTCAATATTTTGTAGCGCTGTCCGCTAACATTAGCGGCCTCGCTTTTCACTTTTGCATATGTCGGGCTCCTACATAAGACCGTGCTTGTTTGTCGGTAACAGCCAGCTAATTGTTGTATGGGAGGGCGCCGTGAAATACAGTTCCTTGCGTGCTTAAACGCGACCCCCAATAACCGCCCCACTGTAATTTACCATCCCAAGGTATTTTCCGCTTCGTAGATTGACAGCGTGTTTTCTAACTTAATTATCGCAATGTGCAAGAAGCAAACCACAATGCTATGAAGCGCTATATAAAACCCATAATGCATCACCTATTAAGCACTATATACGTGTTCCTGCAGATTAATGCAAATCAATTAAAACAATGGAAGACCTCTTCCTAAACATGTGCAATCATTTAATACTGATGCCATTGTTATGTCTCAGTGGGTTAGTTTGCCTGGTGCAGAGATCAGTACATCTCTAGCGGTCACGGTTTTCCATCACTGGTGCGTGTGCCCTGCCCGTCACCGGTTTGCTTCTATAAGAATAGCAGACTGATATGCCCAGTTTTCTGAGATGTCGCAGTGGCTGGGTTCTTTTCTGTGCCTATTTCGGGCAGCCCTCAGCTGCTTCCTGTGACTCAGACAGGACCCTGACAGGAGCTGGGTGGTGTGGCTACAAACACGTGAGTCTGTCTAAGCTGTCCAAGATGGCCGCGGTGCTCAATACTACGGCCATTGTCTGCGGATCCAGTCTTGTAGTCACAAAGAAAACCGTGGCAGAGGCTTGGGAGGGACGTGAGGTCATGACCCCGTCCTCCCTTCAGCCATCTGCTGCACAGTGCAGCAACTGCACACAATGGCTGGATGAATGGAAGTCAGCCACATTTTCTCAGGCACTGACTGCAGTTCAACACCCAAAGAATTCAACAAGCTGTAAACTCTAATGAAGTACTTAAAAAACGTAAACCATCTTTAAAAACACAAAAGCGGTTAGGATAGCACAGCGGCTAGCACGCTCATTCCCATTCTTGCGGCCCTATGCATTCTGGTAGGTGTGGTGTAAAGTAGCCATTTACTCACTGTGATTGCATTAGTAGTTTGAATGTTCAACAAGCATTGAAAATGCAATAGGTCTCACCTTTTATTAAGTTAAAGCCATTTGCTTTGCTATACAATACCATTAGCAAAGCAAATGGCTTTAACTTAAAGGCGAGACCTATTGCATTTTCAATGCTTGTTATTAGAATCTTCAGGGTTCCAAAACAGTTCCGTACCATTTTCCTGATTTTGTCTTCAAAAGTTAATTTTACATTTCAGATAATTTTATTAGGTATTTTCATAAGAAAACAAAATAAAACATATTTCGTAAAGTATACAAAGATGTACTCTTTGGCTCAATGCGACAACTGGGTGGAAACATAAAACTTATCACTATAAGCACAAGTAATATTATCCCAAGCAATATATAAACAAGAAATGTGAAAACAAAGTACCAGTTGATATAGAATATTGTACACTAATAGATGATCCTCCGATGAACCATGAAATAAAAAGAAAGAAAGAAAGACTAAATAAGTAATAAGAAGATATTATTAACAGTAAATAAAGATTAGAAAAAATTAATCTATGCGAAGCGATTTAGATGCCTATTCCTGCTTATGAGAGTTCACTAGGTTTATTACATATAATGGTCCAAACAGTATTTTATGCCTCTTTAAAATTGTTTTATGGTTGGGAGGCTATGTAGGAAGAATCTGTTAAAAATAGTACCTGTATAAAGATCACAGTGATTTATGTGTGGTGGAGTATATATCTAATGTATCCCACATGGATCTGGTCAAGGTTTCTAGGGAGAGTTTTGAAGAGCAATATTATCTGCGCCCCTGAGTTGAGTAATCCAATTCATCCAACCTTTATATGAAGTCTTATGTGTATCTTTCCAGTTATTTAGTACCATTTTATTGCTGATGTGAATAAAAGATTTAATAGGGCTTTATCTGCACAATTTAATGTATCAACAACTAGAAAACCAGTTGTTAATGTGGAAAATTCTCTTTTTAACTTACAATTGAATTATTTTGAAAGGAAATCAAAAAAGTTATCCCAAAAAGTCAATATAGCTTTGCAGTGTAATAGAAGGTGGGCAGAGTCGCCTGATTCTTCTTTACAATGCAACCAAATAGGATCATCGCGGAGGTGTTGTGAATACAACCGAGCCGGTGTCATGAATGCTTTATGTAGAAACCATAGCTTTGTTTGAGACAAAATTGGAGATATTTTTATTACGGGTTGTAGAACTCCTTACTTGAGGCCAAATAGATTCAGGTAATGGGCTAGTAGAGTGAATCCATGTGTTTTATTGAGATTCGAGATTTTAGGGCAGAGAAGTTTGTAAATATGTGATACTTAGTGGCCTAGCTGATTAATCTGTGACACTAAAGTGGTAGGGATGGGGGTGAGTTGTGTAGTTGGGCTTTTGAAAGTGCCGCTCTAACCTTTAAGAAGTTATAAAATTCAATGTTGTCTAGTTTGTATCTGGATTGAAGTTCCTTGAATGTAATTTGATATGAGGAGTTTTCTAGCTGGTAGGGGAAGAATATCCCTTTGTTAATCCAAGTATCATAATTTATACTTTTCTTTTCCCTTTATATAAAATATTATGGTTGTTTCATATGGATTCCATCTTGGATCTCTTTATGGTTGAGTCGAGTTTCTTGTCTATCCTTAGTAACGCCACTTTTGTATTTTTGAAAATAGATTTAGACCTAATTAGTGTTGTTTGATTAGAGGTGAGCAGGGCAAGGGGGTTAAAATTTCTAAGAATAGCTTTCTCAACTTCTAACCATACAGGAGTATAATTGATGGGAGGCAAAATCAAATAAGAACCTTGTTTTGCCAGAAATGCTGTTCGATATATTTTATAATCGGCTAAGTTAACTCCTCCTAAGGATTTGTCCAGTCTTAGCTTTTTACGTACAATTCTAGCTTTCTTGCCTTGCCATATACATTTTGATAAAGGATGTCCAGTTTATGGTGAAAGTCTTCTGTTAGAATAAGTGGGAGCATGTTACTTGGGTAATTAATTAAGGGTGTACTTATCATCTTTGTTTCAATTCTCCCCACCACATGATACATTTTGGGGACCATGTATCTAGAAGTTTTTTTTAAACTTTTTCCAAAGTTATATTTTCATTATGATGGAGTGTGTCAATTATATTACTACTGAATTCTATACCTAGATATTTTATATATCCTGGTTGCCACGCAAGACCTGAATTGCCTAAAGTTTCTCTGGTACAATGAACATTTAGAGGTTTTACCTTCGATTTCCCCCGATTTATTATATATCCCGAGTGTATAGAGTATTTGCTTATTGTTGGCATCAGAGCCTCAATTGAAGGACTCAGGTTTTCAGTTATTATTAATATATCATCCGCGTAAGTGCCTAATTTAACTTGAGTATTATTAAACCCTACTCCTTTTATATCTGTGTTCAATTTGATGTCTTGAATGAAAGGGTTCTAGCGCTAATAGGAAAAGGGATGGCGAGAGTGAACAGCCTTGTCTTGTACCTTGTTGTACAGTAAAAGACTCAGAAAGTGAGCCGTTGATCGCAATATGTGCCGTAGGCGTCAGATATAGGGCCATGACCATATTTATGTAGGATTCCCCAAGTTAAATGAGTACATGCATTGTTTTTGCAATGCATTAGGAAAGTTTGAGCTATTCGTATAGTAAATGACAATTTTTTTATTTGTGTTGGTTTTGAAAATTGCGAAATTAATAGCTTTGTCGTTTACAATGCCAATACTTTTAACTTTGGCAAATGTGACACCTATAGCGTTTGTAATGCAACATGTTTTGTATTTACGTGACTTAGATGTATTGATATTACAAATAACAATGGCTTTTAATTTTTTTAATTAATACTTAAATAAGTTATTGTAATTTATAATGGCAATAGCTTAAACTTTTGTAAATAACTTTTGTGAAGATTATGTTCAGTGTCTTTTATTGTGACGAAAATTCAAGAACAGTAGTGAAATATTAACATCTTTTTGTGACATTTGTAATAAAGCTTGAAACATTGAGAGAACATATTTGAACCAGTTGTTGTTGAATGGTTGCACACATTGATGCTGTGGTGGCACTGAGTGATGTGGTGGTGACGAGTGATGCTGTGGCGTTCAGTGATGCTGTGGTAGCACATAGTGATGTTGTGGGGCCCCTGAGTGATGCTGTGGTGGTGCGATAGACAGAGGGAGGGCGATAGATAGATACAGGGAGGGTGATAGATAGATAGAGGGCGATAGATAAATAGAGTGAGGGCGATAGAGTGAGTGCGATAGATAGATAGATAGAGTGAGTGCGATAGATAGATAGAGTGAGGGCGACAGATAGAGTGAGGGCGACAGATAGAGTGAGGGCGACAGATAGAGTGAGGGCGACAGATAGAGTGAGGGCGACAGATAGAGTGAGGGCGACAGATAGAGTGAGGGCGACAGATAGAGTGAGGGCGACAGATAGAGTGAGGGCGACAGATAGAGTGAGGGCGACAGATAGAGTGAGGGCGACCGACAGATAGAGTGAGGGCGACCGACAGATAGAGTGAGGGCGACCGACAGATAGAGTGAGGGCGACCGACAGATAGAGTGAGGGCGACCGACAGATAGAGTGAGGGCGATCGACAGATAGAGTGAGGGCGATCGACAGATAGAGTGAGGGCGATCGACAGATAGAGTGAGGGCGATCGACAGATAGAGTGAGGGCGATCGACAGATAGAGTGAGGGCGATCGACAGATAGAGTGAGGGCGATCGACAGATAGAGTGAGGGCGATCGACAGATAGAGTGAGGGCGATCGACAGATAGAGTGAGGGCGATCGACAGATAGAGTGAGGGCGATCGACAGATAGATCGAGTGAGGGCGATCGGCAGATAGATCGAGTGAGGGCGATCGGCAGATAGATTGAGTGAGGGCGATCGGCAGATAGATTGAGTGAGGGCGATCGGCAGATAGATCGAGTGAGGGCGATCGGCAGATATAGAGTGAGGGCGATCGGCAGAGTGAGGGCGATCGTCAGAGTGAGGGCGATCGTCAGAGTGAGGGCGATCGTCAGAGTGAGGGCGATCGTCAGAGTGAGGGCGATCGTCAGAGTGAGGGCGATCGGCAGATATAGAGTGAGGGCGATCGGCAGATATAGAGTGAGGGCGATCGGCAGAGATAGAGTGAGGGCGATCGGCAGATAGAGTGAGGGCGATCGGCAGATAGAGTGAGGGCGATCGGCAGATAGAGTGAAGGCGATCGGCAGATAGAGTGAGGGCGATCGGCAGATAGAGTGAGGGCGATCGGCAGATAGAGTGAGGGCGATCGGCAGATAGAGTGAGGGCGATCGGCAGATAGAGTGAGGGCGATCGGCAGATCGAGTGAGGGCGATCGGCAGATAGATCGAGTGAGGGCGATCGGCAGATAGATCGAGTGAGGGCGATCGGCAGATAGATCGAGTGAGGGCGATCGGCAGATAGATCGAGTGAGGGCGATCGGCAGATAGATCGAGTGAGGGCGATCGGCAGATAGATCGAGTGAGGGCGATCGGCAGATATAGAGTGAGGGCGATCGGCAGAGTGAGGGCGATCGGCAGAGTGAGGGCGATCGTCAGAGTGAGGGCGATCGTCAGAGTGAGGGCGATCGGCAGATATAGAGTGAGGGCGATCGTCAGAGTGAGGGCGATCGTCAGAGTGAGGGCGATCGTCAGAGTGAGGGCGATCGTCAGAGTGAGGGCGATCGTCAGAGTGAGGGCGATCGTCAGAGTGAGGGCGATCGTCAGAGTGAGGGCGATCGTCAGAGTGAGGGCGATCGTCAGAGTGAGGGCGATCGTCAGAGTGAGGGCGATCGTCAGAGTGAGGGCGATCGTCAGAGTGAGGGCGATCGTCAGGGTGAGGGCGATCGTCAGGGTGAGGGCGATCGTCAGGGTGAGGGCGATCGTAAGGGTGAGGGCGATCGTCAGGGTGAGGGCGATCGTCAGGGTGAGGGCGATCGTCAGGGTGAGGGCGATCGTCAGGGTGAGGGCGATCGTCAGGGTGAGGGCGATCGTCAGGGTGAGGGCGATCGTCAGGGTGAGGGCGATCGTCAGGGTGAGGGCGATCGTCAGGGTGAGGGCGATCGTCAGGGTGAGGGCGATCGTCAGGGTGAGGGCGATCGTCAGGGTGAGGGCGATCGTCAGAGTGAGGGCGATCGATAGAGTGAGGGCGATAGACAGAGTGAGGGCGATAGACAGAGTGAGGGCGATAGACAGAGTGAGGGCGATAGACAGAGTGAGGGCGATAGACAGAGTGAGGGCGATAGACAGGGCGATAGACAGGGCGATAGACAGGGCGATAGACAGGGCGATAGACAGGGCGATAGACAGGGCGAGGGCGATAGAAGGAAAAGGAAAGCTTGAGTCCACCTCGGGGTGCCTGAAGAAACTGCACTGGCTGCTGATGCGCCAAAGGGCAGTCTTCAAACTGCTTGGTCATGCTCATAGAGCTCTCCATAAGACAGGCCCTTCTATACTCCAGGAGAAGATTGAATTTTACGTCCCCACAAGAAATCTACGATCACTCCAATCAACCCTCGCTAGAACAAAACGGATATACAAAGTAAGGACAGGTGGTCGCTCATTCTCCTATCTAGCAGCAAAAAAATGGAATGAGCTTCCTCAAGATCTAAGACACACCGCCAACTATCTCCAGTTTCGGAAGAAACTAAAAACGTACCTTTTTCCCAAACCCTAACGCCTCGTCTCAGTGTTAGTTCTGCAGAATCATCAGCTCTGGTATAAGCGCCTTGATATCTCTCTGGGTGAGTGTTGCGCTCTACAAATACCGCAAATAAATAAATAAATAGACAGAGTGAGGGCGATAGACAGAAGTGAGGGCGATAGACAGAAGTGAGGGCGATAGACAGAAGTGAGGGCGATTAGACAGAAGTGAGGGCGATTAGACAGAAGTGAGGGCGATTAGACAGAAGTGAGGGCGATTAGACAGAAGTGAGGGCGATTAGACAGAAGTGAGGGCGATTAGACAGAAGTGAGGGCGATTAGACAGAAGTGAGGGCGATTAGACAGAAGTGAGGGCGATTAGACAGAAGTGAGGGCGATTAGACAGAAGTGAGGGCGATTAGACAGAAGTGAGGGCGATTAGACAGAAGTGAGGGCGATTAGACAGAAGTGAGGGCGATTAGACAGAAGTGAGGGGGATTAGACAGAAGTGAGGGCGATTAGACAGAAGTGAGGGCGATTAGACAGAAGTGAGGGCGATTAGACAGAAGTGAGGGCGATTAGACAGAGTGAGGGCGATTAGACAGATTGAGTGAGGGCGATTAGACAGATAGAGTGAGGGCGATTAGATAGATAGAGTGAGGGCGATTAGACAGAGTGAGGGCGATTAGACAGATAGAGTGAGGGCGATTAGACAGATAGAGTGAGGGCGATTAGACAGATAGAGTGAGGGCGATTAGACAGATAGAGTGAGGGCGATTAGACAGATAGAGTGAGGGCGATTAGACAGATAGAGTGAGGGCGATTAGACAGATAGAGTGAGGGCGACTGATAGATAGAGTGAGGGCGACTGATAGATAGAGTGAGGGCGACTGATAGATAGAGTGAGGGCGACATTAGTGTTCTCCTGTGCACTGCTCACTGGAATATTTTGACATAAATAATTCCACCATACCATTTCTAGAACAATAGAATCTGTTACAAAGTTCAACGTAACCATATTGTAACCATATTAAAAATGATAAGAAATGCTACTTGCGCACTTTCTCAAATCAAAAACAAGATGCATGTGAAACAAGCTTTGCTTAGCTTTTAAATATACATAACCAAAATTGCTTGCATTGGCACATTTTACTGAATTGGGAATAATGAAACAATTGCCTGCCATAACTTTCGCCTTACATCCTGTCTTTATCCGGCACAGTTTCCTTGTAAATGACTGAGTAACAACTCACCTAGAGGCAGTTCGAAATTGTTACACTCTGTAGACATATGGGGTAATAAGGGAAGCCAGGCTTATGAAGCTTATTTGTAGACTGATATTTATCATGCACTCGCTCCAAAGTGGCAACCGGCACACTGTCTGGCCTGGCCAGTGTTTGGTTGGTGCTAAAAGAACTATTGATGGACAGAATGCAGAACAATTTCATATATTCACCCCAGTACAGAGATCTGGGCTTAAATCCATTGTTTGTTTGCTCACCATGCCATTCCAGTTTGGACCCAGCCATATGCAAATCAGTGTTTGCTTGGTGGCCTGAGTGGACTTAAAAAGTTGACTCTCTGGATACCTTCATTAAACAAGCCGGCAGCATAGAAGAAGCAGGCACATCACCACTCTGACATCGATTGTGTCATGATAAGTGGCCTCTGCCTGCCTCTCATACACAGCACGTTTCTAGGACATTGCCTGATGTTCTCGGCTGAGTAAATAGTCTGCACTGAAGTCCGGCCTCTCAATGAGCCACCAGGCACTGCGCCGGATGCGGCGGAAAACATGCAACGCTCTCTTGGCAATCTGGGCAATTAAGTGTGTGTGTGTGGGGGGAGAGGGTCACGGCCTGAAGCCGAGCAGTTCTTCAGAACTCCCTGCAAAGAGGACGCTATTCACGAGCCCCCACCCCTCCAATGAACTTTATACTAAGCCCACTCTGTAATAAAGTGCCTCTTGCACAGTATCAAAGCACCGTGCAAGCCTTTCACGCCAGTGCCATAAACTGCTGAGACTGTCCCATTAACAGCACTACTAGCCGGTGTAAACAATAAACAGGGGCATGCTGTGGGAGATGATAGCAGGGGAAGGGCAGTGCACGGCCCGCCATAGTTGAATATAAACAGTGGCGTGGAGGGGGGGCTGTGGGGGAGGTGATCACGGGGGTTGGGAGGGGGGCGTTGCTCACGGGCCGCTGCAAGGTAAAGGGTGAGAGCAGCAGACTCAGCAAAGCGAGTTTCACATGGCGCCTGCGAGTGGGTGGCAACGTTTTCAGAATACTTGGTCATTCAGTTCTCTCTCTACAGAATGCAGGGAGCAATGCCTTGTATAATGATAATTGTGATTCAATGCGAAGCATTGTGAGCACTAGAGGGTAGCATAGAACCAATGCGTCAGTCCAGGGGTCCTCACATTGTAAATACTCAAGCGGCCGTGGGACAAGCCATGAACTGCTGCGTCTTAAGCAGTAGCCCGTAGTCTATGGATTTACAGCTGCCTCCATGAGTCCGAGCTCTGTATATTCCAGGTCCCAAAACAGGGCAACCAGGCGGTAGTGTCTTCAAGGCAATGGAAACGCCACTTGGCGATGCCGAAACCCCTCCTGCACGCGCTCAGCGACTGGGCGAAATGAAAGCACCTATGCATCATCCATAAGAAAAATAAACAGCCACACAATGCTGGCGCTGCGTGGCCATGATGCTTGTGGGGAATGTGCCCCCGGGGAGGGCTCCCGTCCCGACTCCGCAAACACAGAAAGCAGGAAACCAATCACATCCAGGAGACAGAGCTGGGGAGCAGGCCCCGGGGGCAGCATGAAACCAGAGGCGGGGAGGTCTCCTGAGCTCCGGGGAGGCATACAGAATCAGTGGGGGTAAGGAGTAATAAATGGGGGCACGGAGGAGTCGGGGGTGGGGGGGAGAAAGAGAGCGAAAGAAGGTTGTGAAGGCTTGGGTATGAGAGAGTAAGGGGTAAAGGGAAAAAGGGAGAGACGGAGGGGATATTGAGGAGGAAACCTGGAAAGGAGTCCTTGTGTGACGTAACCGGTGCTCACATAAAGCGCCTCAATACCTTTGGGTCGAGTTTGCGCTATATAAATCTGCTAAAAAAGGGAGTAGAGCATGAAAAGAAGGGGAAACATGTAAACATCAACAGGATGGGGAGAATGAGCGCGGCGATTGGGGCATGGAGCTGAAATGACTGCCCGAGCAGGAGAGGCGCGTACGTATGAAGGGCTGATGGACAGGGACAGGTACTAAGAGGAGTGGGCCACGGGGGGACGCAAAGATTGTGAGAGACACGAATTAGAGCAAGCATCGGCAAATCCAATTGTTATCAACTTTGGAACCTACTGGCTCTTCCATATGCTTTTGGTGGTGCTGTACAGCATCTGGACCCTCTGCAACATCGCCACAAGATGTGCGACCGCGACCGGGAGTTGTGTGCGCGCGAGCAAAAAGAAAACAAGTTCTCAGCATTGCTGTGGGGGGGGGGGGTGCGGGGGAGCTGCAGCCTTTGAAGTCTGATGCCTAGGCTCACACAAATGGTGGTGCGCGATGTGCACGCGGGGGGCGGGGGAGCGGCAGCCTTTGAAGTCTGATGCCGAGGCACAGACTAATGGTGGTGTGTTATGTGGCTGGCGTGCACGCGCCTGTCTCACATGAACTGTATGGGATCCGCAGCCGTTTTGGTAGACTTTTCTTTTCCACTTACTATAATTCTCGCCAGCAATACGCAAGCGCATTGGCAGGTGAGACCTAAAAATGACCATGAAACCTTGTCACATGCCTTTTCACTGTCCATAGTAATCTCTATTGTGGGATCTAGTTTAATAGCTAGATTTTCAGGAACATGACATAACAAGCGGGTATTGTCATTCGACATACGATTTTTAAGAAAGCCAGCTTGTGAGTTACTTATCAAATGTGGGAGAACTGTGTTGAGCCTTGTGGCTAAAATTTTCACATACATTTTACAGTAAACATTGATGAGAGATATCGGTCGAAAATCTTTTGGTAATAGGGGATCCTTCCCTTCTTTAGGGATAACTATAATGTTAGCCTCTGTCATGCAGTTTGTCGTTCGTCCTTTATTTGCTATATTATCAAATATTTTTAACATAGTCTGGTGCAATAAGTCTGTAAATGTCTTATAAAAAGCGGCTGTGAAACCGTCCAGTCCCGTAGCCTTATTGTCTTTCAGGGATTTAATAGAATTTGTCACTTCCAGTGCGCTTATTAGTTTCCCTAAAGCCAATTTATTGTTTCTTTCAGTTAAGGCAGGGTAATTTTTTTCAAATATTGGGTGCATTTATGTAATTTTAAATTCTTGATCTTTTTTATATAGGTCTTCATAGAAGGTTTTAAAGGTATTTAAGATATCCTTTTGTTTCACATGCAATTGATTTTTGGTATCTTTGATAGACGAGAACGTTTTTTTTCTGTTTGTGCTTAAGGTAGGAAGCTAACATTTTACCTGCTTTATTGGCTTTGCTTCGCAGAGTTTAAGGGCCTTACATTTGTTTATCCAGACTCCTGCACGTTTAGTCAAAATTTGATTGTATTCATATTTCTTTTATGTTAGAAGGTTAAGAATATTATCATTTAGGGAGTTGGCATGTGAGGACTCCAGGCTCTTAATTCCACGTTTTAACTTAACTAATTCCATATTAAGGTTTTTATTGATTTTTGTTTTAATTTCGATGATGACTTCCCTAATGGTGGCCTTCACTGCGTCCCAGAGGGTATTTACGTTTGTCTCAGGAAGATCATTGTTTAAGGTAATTGCCTCTTCAATTTTCTTTTTGTCTTCTGGATCTAATAGGACATCATTATTAAAACACCATCTTTTGGGTGATGGTTCATTATGACTGCCAGCTAATTTAACACTGATACATGAATGGTCAGTCACTAACTTGGGCAAGATGTCTGTGCGATCAATTAGGTGTGGGAATGGTCCGGATGTAAGTATGTAGTCTATTCCAGTGAATGAGTTATGTGGAGCAGAGTAAAAAGTGTAATCCCTAGAGTCAGAGTGTTGAAGGTGCCAAGCACCTTTAAGGTTAAACTTAGTACATATGTTTTTAACTATGCAGTGCGATCTTGTAACGTGATCTTTACATGTGGATTGGTGATCAATTACCGGATCTAACAGGATGTTGAAATCGCCGCCAACTATGACGAGATTGTCCTGGGGCAGATTTTCAATAGTGCTTGAAATACCCTCCCAAAAGTTGGGATTGTCCGTGTTAGGGCCGTATATATTTACGATATGTATGGAGTCTACCTCCTTTCTTCAGGCGTGTGACCAATAATCTACCTTCATTGTCATTTGATTGTGATTCCAGGGATATATTGGCTTTCCTTGCTATTAGGGTGATTACTCCCTTCTTTTTATGAACCACTGGCGAACATGAAACTTGTGATATCGATTTATGCTTAATAAACACAGCATCTTCCCCAGATAACTTTGTTTCTTGTAATAGTATAATATCCCTTTTAGATTTGGCTAAGTAGTTAAAAAAAATCCGGCGTTTGATTGGATGGTTAAGCCCTTTCATATTTAAAGAGGCAATGTTGAGATCTTCTGTAATATTATATGTCTTAGTTTAAGTCATTATATATGTAAGCAAAGGTAAAATGATCTGGTCACATGTGGGTTGTATATGGTATATTGAATAACGGCATAACAGGTAGATTAACACTAGGTATACATTAGATGCATAAGGATTACTTGTATTGAAGGCAGATATTATAATGACGCTGGCAGCATTTATGAAATAAGCAGTACATAGGAACTCTCGACTAGTACGAAAACTATGTAGTGATAAGTGCAATGCGAAGCATGGCGAAAGCAATAATGAAGAAGAGTTAGAAAAAGATGGAGAAAAAATAAAGCTAATAAACAGCTGAGAATACCCAAGGTACAATCCCCCCAAAAAACCATTCTCATTCTGCAAAACTTGGGGATCCCAGGAAGCGCTAACTACTCACCCCACCCTCCTCACCCAACCCTGCATACCTCGAATGTCGGAGGTGCGACAGCAGGAGCGTCAAACCGTCAATCGGAGAAATTCTTATCCTAATATGGTTTAACCATCCAGAGTATATCATGTTAAAAAAACAGGTTATATGTTATAGGGCTAAACTATGCACTTTAGTAACTTAGCACGTATATACGCTAGGAAAAAGGCATAAACTGAATTACTTATACCAGACTTGAAAACGAATATAACCTATGGACAAATGTAATCCCAACTATTTAAACACATTAGAAAAAGATATATACTGGCAGTAGGCGACCGTTATGCTAGAGAGACTGATCTGTGTTTGAAAACTTATCTTATTAGCCCCTGCTAATACATATTTGACTTTGTAAATGCTTAATAATGTATATGGATAACGACCGCATGTTAAGCGACATAGTATTTAAGTGTTAACCCTCGAGTACAACAGGAATCTGCACATCCAGCTGGGAATAAGCAACAATAGATCGCAAGCCTTATGAACAAGAGGAGATGAAAACGTATGAAGATTACATGAACATACACATAAGGCAAAAGGCCTAAATGGGATATGGAAAGGATATCATGACTTCCTTTTATTGGAAAAGGAATTAGTGAGGTCCATGTCCTGAGTGGACGGGCCGTCTAGAAAATTTGCTAAGTCTTTGGGATCCGTAAAATAGCGATGTCTGCCATTTTCTATGATTCTAAATTTGACAGGACCAGCAAATTAAAACTGAATATGTTTGTACCTTCTTTTGTCTCGTAGAATGAGGGAGCCTTTTATAGTATCTACTGTAGGTTTAGAGTAGTCTTGTGTGAAAATTATTTTTTGACTGTTCCAAGTAATCTGTCGGTTTTTACAGGCAAAGTTGAGAATGGCTTCTGTATGTTGGTATCACAATGGTTTGCAGATGATAGGACGGGTTGTTTGCTGTGAAGAAGAATTATAAGCCAGAATTCTGTGTGCTTGGTCCAGCTCTAGGTTATTAGGAAATGTTATGCCCGTGATCTGAGGGATCCAGTTCCCCTGGAAGGCTATGCATGACTCCGTGGAGTCTTCTGAGCCTTCCGGAATACCAAGGATTCTAATGTTGCCTCTCCTGTTTTGATCTTCAGGTTTGGCTGCTTTTTTCTTTAGATTGGTGATCATATCCCTAAGAGATTTTATCTCTTTGCTGGCTTGAAAGGAAGCGTCCTCAACATCGCTGATTCTTTGTTCTGCTGCTTCTATTTTAGAGTTGATTGTTTTCATGTCCGTCCGTATGGCAGTTAGTTCTAGCTGCATAGCGTCCGTATTTTGTTTGGTAGATTTAGCTAGATCGTGAACATGGGCTAACTTTTTTGAGAATCATTGCCATTGTGCTGTTTATATCCGCTTTGGCCTTGATGGGAGAGTCGGACAGTGAAGGATCACCTTTGTTTCTTTTGTATTGACTTTTGGACTCCTTTTCTGCCACAGTGAAGGTCTTGTAAGGATAGAATGAAATCCTTATTGTGTTGGTAATGCTAGTTCTAGTGTTAGGAGTTGAACTTCGATATTGTACAAAACGTATAGATGAATACGAGCACATTTGGTCAGTACCAGATAGTGAAATGGCGATACACTTCCTGAGTCAGTTGTTCGCATAGAGATGATTCGTAGAATGGATCGTACGTTATTGCGCAAGAAAGTCGCTGACCTTTCGGTGTACAATTTGTTCCCTGTTAATGAACAAAGGTGTATGGCTATCTGCGAAGTCATCTTTGACTAGCTGACTGCTCTATTTGCAGTGTGTTCATAAACCTCAGTAATCGCAGGAAACACTTCCTATTCGGTTCAGGTAGCCAGGATAAACAAACCTGGTTGTTGGAATATTCGCATGCAGATCAGCTATATAGCATGCAAAGTTGTTTTTACCCCAATGATAAACCCTGAAATCCCACAGATATTTTGGTGCCTGTCAGATGTTATTTTGATGCCTCAACAGATGGGGAACGACACCTCAAAAGGCTAAGCTCTATGAAGGTTGTAGAGGGCACCAGCACATTGCAGGAAATCATGAGAAATTGATATTGTTGGTGAAGCGCCCCCCGGCTTGGGGTGACCGAAATGGATTCAATCGATCTCTACCTTGCAGCAGATTCAGACAGCTATATCCCAGATTGAAAGTGCCAAGATCTGAGACACCGGCGCTATCTTGGGGTCAGGCACTGTTAACACAACGATCGCCATGGAGACAAAATCGGCTCGCAATGAAGCTCTCCTCTTAATCAGCAGGAAACCGCATCAACAACAATTGTCCAAATTGTCTAGGCTTCACCACATAGCACCACAAGAGAAGGTATGACACTCTTCGTACTCCTCACATAGTCGCCATTTTAGAGTCGGGCCGCGTTAGACACTGATCACGCAAAGTTCAAAGGAAGTCGTAGCTACAAAGGTGATAATACCTTAACAGAAGATGGGTCCGGTAAGATCCCCATGGAGCGGGTGCTCGGTAGGGCAATCAGATGTGTTACTGTTCCTTCGAAAATAATCGTGCTATTGTTGCTCGTCATCTGCTTCTTTGATCGGCGGAGTTACGGGCGGTAAAACTGCTTAATGCAGCACCTTATGTCGATCAAGGAATGGCACCCAGAGGAGCAGCACTCCACCAGGAACCGAAGCCTGGTGTTCTGATGTGTAGACGGTCCCAGGAACTCCGGAATCCAAGCATGTAGTGACAGAGACGGGATCAGGCAGCTATTGGCTCTGCCGTCCAAGCCACATCCCCCTTCAAAAGTTTTGATTCAAAGATTGCACCCAGGTTCTTGACCTTGCGTTTGGGAGCAGGGGGGTTCCTTCAGAGACACTGGCCACCAGGCTGATGTCCAAATAGTGGGAGTTTTTCAGAGCAATAAGATCTCCGTTTTGTTAGCGTTTAGTTTTAAACAGTTGTCGGTCATCCAGACTGCATCCTCAAATAAGCAGGCTCCAAACCTGTCGGCCGTGATGGCTGTGGGGTTCGACAGATTTACTATTAATTGGGTGTTGTCGGCATACAACACCACCTGAACCTTATGTCTTTTCATGATATCGGCTAAAGGTTTTATATATACATTAAATAGGGTGGGGCTCAGGATAGAGCCCTGAGGGACCCTTTCCTAGAGTGGAACCGATCCCAAACACAAGGTTTAAGTATAACGTGAAAGGATCTGTCCTGTAGAAAAGAGCTGAACCATTTTAAGGCATTGCCTTTAATTCCGGCATCCTGAAGCCTGTGGATCAGTATGTTGTGTGCCACCGTATCAAAGGCTGCACTCCGGTCCAGTAGTATCAAAGCCCAAGGCTGGCCCCTGCGGCATTCTGTCTCAATATTTATTCAGATAGGAGGAGGGCAGATTCGGTGGAATATGTAATAAATCTATCATTTGAATCATTGTGGGCTTATTTATGCAAGATGTTTGATACCAAACATCTTTTTTTGTTTCAGTGAAGCCATAAGCCATCATGTAGCAGGGGAACTCTTATTCACCAGTGCCCAGTACATATAGTCAAGAATGTTTCTTTGTTCACTGGCAATGTCCAAGAATCGACGTGGAGATCACAGGGGAAAATCTGCTCATGCAGATATGTCCTCACATGTAATATAATGCACCCTGCCATAGGGCTGCAAGTCCTGCTGTAGGTGTGACTTACTTATATCACAGGAGGTGTGCCATGTCGTGTCTTCATCTTTTCTCTGCAGCATGTCATGCAGCCTCCATCTAAATTCATTCCTAAGTCCATGTGGCCGACTTGTATGGGGCCAGCTCCATCTCCAAAAAAAGAAATAAAAATCCTGGGCATCTGGCTTGACCAGGATCTCACCTTTCAAACTCAAGCTAGGAAAACCGTGGGAGTCTGCTTCGGCCTGTTACGAACTACACACAAAATCCTCCCCCTCTTATCGACCCACTCCAGAAAACTTCTTATTCAGGGTCCCATCCTTTCTAGACTAGATTATGGTAATGCCCTTTATCTTGGCGCCCCCAAAACTGTCATTTCTAAACTTCAACTAGTCCAGAATTCAGCAGCCAGACTTCTGACAGGCACAACAAATCAGTGCTCAGCCAAACCCGCCTTAAGTACCCTCCACTGGCTCCCAATCCAGGAGAGAGTTAACTTCAAATCCCTCTGTATCACACACAAAATCCTTCGGGACAAGGGTCCCCCTATTCTTCGAGCTCTGATTAAACCCTACAAATCCAACAGAAAGCTCCGTTCTGACTTTCCCACTTAGCCGACACCCCCAGAATTAAGAAGGCGCGGTCGGGGGGGCCTCTTCCCCTACAACGCCCCCAGGCTCTGGAACTCCCTCCCGCTTACCATCCGGAGGGAAACCAACTTATTAAAATTCCGCAAGCTCCTGAAAACATGGCTCTTCCCGTAAACTCACTTGTTCTCGGGCTAAATCTGCAGCGCTGGGAAGCCCCCGGGTAGCCATGCGCTCTATATATCCCTTTCCATTCCATTCAATGGCAGTTTGCATGAATATGGTGAGAGGTACCTTAGGGTGGCACAATACCTGCTGAAGCTCTTAGGGGCCCTCTTCAGTCTCCCTGCCCTAGATGCTAGGGGTACCATTTACTGGTGACTTACTAAAGTTGCTAAAGATATTGCCTATTGGGGGAACAATTGTACAGTTTTTGGGACATCAGGCACTGGGGACCTGGATAGCAGGAACCTAGTGCACTTCTGTCAAAATGTCATAAAATACTAGGCAAAATATGGGGGTGACCATGTCAGAAAGGGACACTTTCCTACAGCAAATGTATTCAATTGTGTTGTAGTAGCAATTGGGCTATTTGTTGTTTTTTCTTTTGGTTTCTTTCTAGAAAGGTTGTAATTTTTTTTAGCAAAAGTATATACTCAGTTGGTAGTTCAACTGGTCTCTTCTAAATTTGCAATACGTTTCGTGTGGTACCTTCTTCAGACTCATCAATCATTTTATTTACAATTTCATTGTTATTCTTAGTGATCTGTCCCCATTTCCCACCTGTTTTCTTTATTTTTGAGCTGAGGCCAACATCTTATTTTTGTATTTTGCATATGCCTCCTCTGCTAAGTCTATCTGCTGTCTAACCAGGTTGTTGGAGGTTGTACTTGAGTTAACTACAGACCTGTTGGCTTTTCCTCTGCCTTTTGTAACATGAAACAGTGGTTTGAAGGGACCATCCAATAAATAGAAAAATGGGTTACTTTTACCCCATCTTGCATGGTAACAATCACCATCAGTAGGCATCTCCGAACATTTCGTTGATATTGTTTGCTTAGGTTATGAGACCTATTGTGACATCATACATGGAATCTCCAGTTTAATGCAAGGAAAAGCTAAAGTTTAAAACACCGCCTCTCCTCCTAGGAAGTATGTCTCCCATAACAGTCTACAAAAGGTGTTAGGTTTTGGCCTCTTATTCCTCACAAAGTCTTTCATAATTTGTATTGACCACTCAAAAAAAAGGTCCAGTGTTGTAGGGCATAGCATCGCATCACTGGAGTTGAGATTTTGAAATCTTAACCAGATGCATCTCTGTAGTTATCAAATGTGAGCTATCCTGTTTCTTTGAAATGCTCCTGTCTTTTTTTTTTTTTGGCTGATCCAGGCAAACACACTGCAAGAATGAAGACCTCATCTCAACCTTTCTTTACATTTCTTATCACCAGAACTTAGTTCCATGTGATAATGGACTACCCATTCTGCTCTAGTTTCCGGTGCCTCCTGCAGTGTGTACAGCTAGCAGTCTTCTGCCAAATGTGAGCTACATTATCTCATTGCACCTGACTTTTTACCCAGTTGCTGCTTCCTCACAGCTTTGAGGCGACCTTCTTATACAGGGACAAAACACTCCCAGCCAGCTCTTGAACTTTGCATGTAGGCGAACAAGAAGCAAACTGCTTGTGGGTTTTGAGCCATGTCACCTATGCACTAACCTACATGCAATCTGAGATGTTGTATGTATGTTTTCCATTCATTGAATGTGACACTTGCAATAAAGAATTTCTGAAAGCTGAATTCCCCCTTGCAAGTGTTAGGAGACGTCATCAATTTTAAAATACCTTACATATACTTACATTTAAGTTTAAAGTCAGGGTGCTACAAAATGCTTAGCTCTGATTGGCTTGCTCCTATGGTTGTTTTTTTTCTTCAAATATCCATGGAGAGTGTTGTGAAGTTGATTTTTCGTTGAGTTTCAGTGTTGCAGGTAAGCACCCATTTATTGACTTGATTTTATAGTCTGTGTGTTAGTTAGTCATGAAACAACTACTCCATTTATAAATGTCTTTTTAAAATGTGATATGCATTTGTTGCTTTATTTAGCTATGTAAACAAGTAGGTCACTTTATAATGATCCTTTGTTTGATTATTCTGTGTTCAGGCTGATACGATGCATCCCTTGACCAAGCATAGGAAAATAGCTTCTTCATTCCGCGATTCATCGTTGTTTGACATCTTCACCCTCTCCTGCAACTTACTGAAGCAGGTAAGTGTTTGGTGAAGCAAATGTAGATAGATGTGCAAAATATTCCTGACTTCTGGAGGCGCTTAGCTGTTTCTCCTCTGGGCTATATCTCCCTGACACCCATCTTCTCTGATAACCTCTCCATGGCTATAGCCTCTTGCAGATACTATTTCATTGGCCAAGCGTATCACTGGCAAGGATCTTATTCTCTCGCATCACTATCTCTCAGACTTCTCCCTTTTTTCGAAAGCATTGTCTCACTGTAGTGTAGCCTTCTCAGGCAGCCTTTTTCTCCGTTTATCCAAATCCAGTGTTGCTTTCATTGTCTATTTACATATCCTGTACTCCATTACTTCCCCACTTAGCTACTTATGTGTCTGTACCCTCTTCATAGTCTCCTCCATAACCCCCTCTTGCATTTCTTTCACAGTTTCTCTCTCTCTTGATACTGATTCCTCTTCATTTATTTCTTAAAACTAAAATCCTTATTCCCTAGTTTTTTCTAAACCCATCACGGTCCTCTTTTTAGACTGTCAGACCATTTGTTCCAAAAACTTCCTAACACTCAAATTACTGGTTGTCACAAAAAATATTTTTGGGGGGCTATTAAGATTACCATCTTTATTCAAACACCCCCCCCCCCCCCAAACCTAAATGGCAAAGAAAAGGGCTTACCTGATAAGGGCTGAGGGAGGCTTGGAAGTTCCTAATCTCTTTAATTATTTTTTTAACCGCTCAACTGCAATATCTGCTGGAGTGGTACTAACTCTCCTCTGTTCCTTTAACGGCAAAATTATAGCAGGGGTCACACATGAAAAATACCATGGCTGCCTAAAAACATGGACCCTGAGATGGTTACGAATTTTGAGTCATCGGGTGCTGCCATGGGAGCCTGAGATTGTTTCTATCTCAATGGGCTTTCCACCCCACCCCTTGCCACTCACCTCCATCATTGACAACCAAACCTTAAACACCACAGTGATTGGCAAGAAATACTTAGCCTGCCAAGGTTAACGGCAAAATAATTGGTGATCTTTTTGATGGCAATAAGCTAATGATCTTTTAACAAATTAAACGAACTATGATGTCCCTGAGACATAGAGATGGAGACATGTTCACATTAGACATTGAGTAACCCATGCCATAATCTAACCTCATGCCAGCAGGCTCCTCACACCTTCAGAGAAATGATTGGTCTCCAGGAAGGAAGATAAGTGAATGCTATCAGAATTGTACAAGTTCCTCAACCAAACTCCCATGTCACCAAATACCTTGCCCAAAACTGCTGGGAAACAGAGGTGGTATGTACCTTCCCTCACAGGTAGTTGGAGCAAGTGACTTCTTTGAATTGCAGGGTCCCACATTTGATCAAGTACAGTATGTTTCCTCTCCCGTGTAGTTGTTATTTTTTCCCTACTTAGAAGATCTCATAGCTTGAGTAGCCAGTCCATGTGGTCAGGGATGTTATGTGTAGCCCACCGAGCTATGATAACATAAAAAAAAAATCTTCAGAACCTGTAACCCAGCCTTCAGTGCAACAGGAAAAGAAGTAGTGTTAAAAGGTCACCCACTATTTGTATTATACTCCTGTGAAGACGCTGGAATGGAACTTCTTTGTCACACAGGGATACTGACACAACTGTGTGGGGGTGGGGGGGGGGGGGGGGGTGTGCAGAACATTTATCCAGTCCCTCTGGAGAGGGCCCAAACTTAAAAAAATATTGGGGAAGCGTTATTTACTAACATAAACTATATTTTCGATACAGATCTATCTTGCTTCCCCAGCTCCATACTTCTGGAACTCTTGAATAAACAGACCTACCCACTGCACTCAAACAAAGGTAAAGTGATCATGCTAGCTCTTTGTGTGGCTAAGCAAGTCATCATGGCTAAGTAACCACATGAGCTGGCTACTCAAGCTATGCGATCTTCTAAGTACGGAGAAAATCGCGACTACACTGGAGAGCACACCTACTGTATTTGATAAAATGTGGGGCCCCTACATAACATTCTTGTCACAAGAATTCAAAGAAGTTACTTCCCCCAACTACCTGCAAGTGTTCAGGCTTGCCACAAACTATACCTACCACTAGCCACCTCTCAGTGGATACTGTCTTGCTCCATTTAAAGATGTACTTGAGTGTGACTAGCACAAAGGGCTGCCTATATCTCAGTGGCTAAGCCTTGTGGTGGGAGACATTGAGATCCCCTGCTCACCCCCTGTTACTTTCCTTTCCCTCAAGTTTTCTGACCCTGAATCCAGGCTTTTCTACCCACTGATCTCCCCATCTATTCTCTCCCTACCATCCAGTGGTTGCCGGTGGGCACAATATTATTTTTGGGAAAAAACCAACCGAATTTGAACCAAAAACTGTTTATTTGGTGTTGGACCTGTATTCACCAGCATTGGATTTTTTTAATAGAATTATGTACTTTTATTTTTCATTTTCATTGAAGTGACAGCCCCACAGTAACTTTCACATAACAGTAAAAAACACAGAACATTTCCTGTAAAAGGTGTTGGTAGTTTTAATTAAATAGCTCAAGAATTTCAATGGAAAATACATGGTCTCCAGCCTGTATTTTGAACCCAAAACCTGCCCCCAATTCTACCCCTCAGAGTACCTCCGATTTTTCTTCTGCACCTCATGTCAGAGATCCATTCCTGAAGCTTCACTGTCTTGAGTTTTTCGTGTGTTTTTTAATTCCTTAAGCAATTTTTACTTATCAAACATGTCCTCTGGATATTGCACCATTACAATGCATTCTGTACAATACATCACAATTAAAACACATGTTTTTGTACTACTACTTTACCACTACGAGGAAAATTACAACGCATTACATTTACAATGCATTGTATAGGGGTTTAAGGTAATGGACTTCTAAGGTTTAGTGATGGGTAGCATTAAGGCATAGAAAAGAATTTGAACTATTCAGGGAAGGATAGTGTTAAGAATTAGTAATGTTTTTTAAGGGTTTAGGGAAGAGAAGCTTAGCATTAAGAGATAGTATGGACTTTTCGGGTTCAGAGTTTGGTGGCGTTGATGGATAGGAATGGATTTTTAGGATTCGGGGAATGGTAGCTAAAATGAGTTTTTGAAATATTTATATATACATTTATATATGGATACATGTGTATATAAATTATGTAGTAATGAACTACAGGAGGTAGCCCATAAACCCAGTATAGACCAGGGTAAAGGTGTGTAACATACAGCAATGTCTCGGAGGGTATTATTTGCGAGGCAATTTCTAAGGGAGCACAATTCATTGCTGCAAGCATGAAAGGGAAAACAGGGAGATAATAATTTGCAGAAACCTAGAAAGACTTTTATATATATATATTTCGTCATATATTTAAAGACAAAAAAAGCACTGTTACATTGAATGAAATGTAACCTGTTATAATCAGACCCCCCCAAGATATTGCGGCATAGATGCGCAAATTTAGCGGCACAAAATTGGAAATTTAGCGGCACAAAAATGAAAATTTAGCAGCATTATTGCGGCACTTTATTTTACTCGTAATCATTCCTTTTCAGCCTTAAATCAAGGTATCCTACTGTGAAACTGGCGCGTTTTGGGGCTCTACAGAAGCACAGCTCCGATCTGCACCTTGTGAGAGGGGGCCCTATTTCTCCCTGGGGTTTTCTAGCACCCATGTATGCACCCCTGCCAGGGCACCGCTACCTCCTGGACCCGTCCATTTTAAAAAACAGTAATTTCTATCACCATTTTTAACATTGAAAATATATTGATAATACCAATATGACCCATACAGGAAGTCCTGCTTTGCTGCTTGAGTGTGACAATTTAAGTGACACTTTGTGAGTGTACAAAGGCAAGGAAATTCATTAACAAAAAAACTCATCTTTTCTGAAACACAATGGTCTAAAAGGGACCTTAAAATATCCCCAGCAGTTATGAAGTGCTGCTGCTGGATACAGAGCTGCCAAGGTTTCAGATTCCTTATGTGTGACATTTTCATAAATTCAGTGTAAATATGAGTGACTTTCAACGACTATGACTGACACTTTCTCCTGAAAAAAATCAAGCAATGAAGTCTAGGGAAACAGATAAATATCAGAAATTACCCCCATTTGAGCAATTAGAAACTTTAAGGATGTCTTGAAACTGCAGCAAAGTACCTGAAATGGAAGGACACTAGCCTAGTGCCTTTGTAACCTGATTCACATACTTTGCAGCAGGCATAATAATCCTCTGCCATATTTTACCATGAAAAACGCTGATCTCGCAACAGCAGGAGCATTATTCAGCAGTTAGAAAAAACAAAGATCTCGCCACCAAATGTGTTAACCTCTTCGGTGCTCAGGACGCCGTCCGATGTCAGGGTGGCCGCGTGCGGAGGACGGCCGGGGGCCGTCTGAAACACGCCCCCTCATTAATTCTCCCGCACAGTGGGAGAATTTGTGCAGCGCCGAAGGGGTTAACGTCCAGAGTTTTTTCATTATTATTATTCCCTGGGATCTACTGGGCACACAAAGACCTCTGCAGCAGGTGTGTTAACCCCAAAAGATAATTTAAGATCCAGACTTTGCAACCAATTGAACAAAACAGATTTGCTACCACATTTCTCTTTGTTGCCAGAAATCGAGCACTTGACCCATTATATGATCTAGCAAGAATGTAATGGACGGGAGGCACCGGGTCAACCTGACGTGCTTAAACATCTTGCATACTCGAACTCTCAACTTCATGCATGAAAGGCGGGGACTGCTGTTGAGCCAGCTCCAACTATTCAAACATCGCTCTCTCTTCTGAGTAACCGATAGGAGATAACCGTTTCTTTTAATTTCTTTTCCGCTAGGGGGTCGCTATTGTAACGGTAATGAAACCATGCATTCCCTTCTGTTTTTGCAGAGCTGACGTTTTCTTAACACGGCGCTGCTTATACGTCTACTCCTTTAAAACACTGTGTTCGAGAGCAGTACTTGAGGTGACCCAGCATGTTTTAATTTTAAAAGAAGCTTGTAAAGCTTTTCTAAGCTCCGCTTCGCAGATTATAAGTAAAGTGCGAACAAGCAGTTCTTCGATAATATTACTCCTTTCTCGTCTACCAGTTCAGAATTGCAAGCTAGATTCATAGAGTAATTCGAAACCACAAGCAGTACAGCTAGATGCATAACATAAAAAGCTGTTCGAGGCATGTGGGCTGCTAAATTCATATCTTTTGCATTAGATCGCCGCCTAGTGTTGGGTCCGTATGATCGCACATTGTTGTCCTGGAAGAGTCTTCGAAGTATCCTGAGATAGGTGGCTCCTCCCCTGGACTACAGTGCGCATGGGCATCGGCTCCATCCCCAGATTGTTTTTTTCCGCCATTGGGTTCGGATGCGGTCTCGACGTCTCTCTGTCGGAACCGAGAAAAAGTAGCTTTTTTACGGCCAAAAGGCCTTATATTCTTTGCGTCGGTATTGTTTGCGCACGGTCTCGAGTTCTTCCGTCTCTTTGAGTCGGAATCAGCGGAGTCGTTTCACTCTTCGGACATCGAGGCCTTCTCATCGCAACACGACCGCAACTTTTTAGCATGGAGCGGAGCCCGTTTAAAAACTGTCCACTCTGTGGGTCCAAATACCCACATATCGACGTGCACCCGGTCTGTAACAAATGCCTTTCACCAGACCATAACGAGGACAACTGCATGGCCTGCTCCAGATTCTTGTCAAAGAAGACACTCAAGCTTCGGCGCGCGGTGCGCCTTGAGGCCAGACAAGCGGCCCCGGATCCAGAAAACATCTTCGGCGACCAAGAAGAGGAGGAACAGAGCCATCATCTTCAAATCTCCCCGCCCGAGACGGAGGTCGAGGCGGATCCGGAAGACGACGACGGAGTCGTGGGTCAAGGCCTTGAATACGTCGACGAGGTAGGGGACGTCGAAGAGGTTTATGGGGCCGCGGAAGATAGCTCAGGGGATGAGCTATGCCCCAAAGGTTACGAGGATCAGGATCGGGTCACGGGATCGCCTGTCGGCCTTACCCAAGACCCCGTACCGCAAGCCACGGCCCCGCCTTCAGGCCCGGCCACGGACATACTTGCTGCGCAGCCCGTATCGAAACCGAAACTGAAACCTACGGTATCGACTACACCTAAAATGGCCGACCCGAAATCGAAACCGAAACTTACGGATTCGAGCGTCCCTAAGATGGCGGCCGTTACACCAAAAACACCTAAACCGGCTGCCTCATCGACTCCGTCGGCCACCGGTCCACAGAAGTCGAAGAAAGCTGTCGATTCCACAGTGTCGAAATCGTCGCCAGAGGAGGTTTCCTCTAAGAAGGGAGTTCGGCACGGGTCAACCGCTGCGACGCCGTCGAAGCCCGCCAAGGCCAGCGACAAGGCTCCGGTTCCGACTGGGACTTCGTTAGTCGGACGCGTGGTGGAGACGGACCCGGCGAAATCACACGGATCGAAAGCTGGAACGTCAACGCATCGGTCCAAGGAATCTGGGTCGGCGGCTGCGGCATCATCGTCCAAGACTCAGAAGGGCCAACAGGACGTCGGATCCGAGGGCAAGGTCAAGACCTCCTCGTCGGCGCCAAAGGCCGCTGTAAGTGACGCGTCCCCCATCGCCTCTTCACTACAGAGAATCAGGGAGAAGGCCTCTGCTACGTCGGCTCCGGTGCCGTCGCCACAGAAGCCGATGGACATTCCGGCAAAGCCTGCTAGTAAACTTCTCTTCCTTCTGCCGCCAAAAGAGGCGCCGAAGGCCTTTACAACAAAATCGACGCCAAAGAAGTCGGATTCTTCAACGTCTGGAGCACTTTCAGGTCAACTACTCCACTGAGAAGAGGAATCTGAGCGTTTTATCGACGCAGACACGGGCAAATTGACGCTTTAAAAGAGGAGAATCACTTCACAGCCAGTGGACTCCTATGTTATCCCCCTAAAGAAGAAAAGGCTTGCTCAGGACCCTTCAGCCCTGATGGAACCTATCCAGCCTCCTCCTAGAAGGAGCCCAACACCTTCCCCAGAACACTCTGAGGGTGAGGGATATGGTGAAGATGACCAATACACTTTCCCCATCAATGAACCTGATGCACAGCAAGATTCCTATGATGACATAGGTGACCAAGGCACACAAAATGTGGCGCAGGACCCACAGCCTTTCAGTGCACGTGCATCCCCAACAGAAGACTCTGCAGGTTTTCATGCACTTATTGAAAGGGCAGCAGCTAATCATGATGTGGACATGCATGCTGACCCAGTAGAAGAGGACTTTCTATTTGACACTTTTTCAGTCTCTGAAAGGACTGTAAAGACACTGCCTATGCTCAAAGGGGTTATTAAACATGCTGCGGACATCTTTAAAGAACCTACCAGGGCAAGAGTGGTCAATCCACGTATCGAAAAAAAGTACAGACCAGCACCTGCAGACCCTGCATACATTCGGGGACAGTTGCCGCTTGACTCCCTTGTAGTCGCAAATGCCCGCAAAAGGGCGAACTCCCAAACAACGGGTGAAGCTCCTCCCCCGGATAAGGAGTCCAAAGTGCTAGAGGCAGGGGGCAAAAGAGTAGCTGCACAGGCTGCCAATTTTTGGCGTATTGCGAATACACAGGCACTCTTGGCACGTTATGATAGGGCGCATTACGACACCCTAGAGCAAGTTTTACAACACCTGCCTCCGCAGTTTCAACAGGGCACCAAACTGCTTATAGAAGAGGGAAAACTGATCTCCAACGCAGCCATAAAGTGTGCACTTGATGCCGCAGACACAGCAGCTAGGGCTATTAACACTAGCGTCATGCTGAGACGACAGGCGTGGCTCCGCATATCGGGGTTTAAACCAGACATTCAAACAACCATACTTAATCAGCCCGTCAATCCTGATAGACTGTTTGGTCCAGATGTTGACACCACCCTAGAAAAGATTAAGAAAGACAACGAAACTGCTAAGTCTATGGGGGCCCTACAATCACAACAGTTCCGTGGCAACAATTTTCGTCGCTCAGGTGCACGTGGAGTCACCAGAGGACAGATGGGTCAACAGTCACAATTCTCTAGAGGTGGAGCACAATCCTCGTACCCCAAGCAGAACAAAGGGGGTTACCGAGGAAACAGCACCAGAGGACGTGGCAGAGGAAACAACAACTCCCGCTCCTCTGCCCCAAGCAAACAGTGACTCTCTGTCACTGCCCCCCGACCACTTAACACCTGTCGGGGGGAGACTACAGCAGTTCCTGCCCGTCTGGAAAAACATCACCACAGACAGGTGGGTGCGACAACTTGTCCAGTACGGTTATTGTCTAGAGTTAAAGTCCACTCCACCCAACATTCCACCAAGGCAACGGCCTATGTCCGCAGAGCATTTGCACTTATTGCAGCAGGAAGTAGTGGTGATGCTGCAAAAAGGCGCAATCGAGCTCGTGCCGGTGGAGGAGGAGGGCACAGGGGTATATTCCCTGTACTTCCTTATTCCAAAAAAGGACGGATCTCTCAGACCCATTCTGGATCTGCGTCCCCTCAACCTGTATATACTTTCAGAACATTTCCATATGCTTACACTGCAACAGATTCTTCCCTTGTTAAACCAAGGGGACTTCTTAGCAACCTTAGACCTCAAGGATGCTTATTTCCACATTCCACTACACCCGTCCCACAGAAAATACCTCACATTCACTATCCAAGGCAAACATTATCAGTTCAAGGTCCTACCCTTCGGAGTGACCACAGCCCCAAGAGTGTTTACCAAGTGTCTGGCGACAGTAGCGGCGCACCTCAGGAGGCAGAACATCCATGTCTACCCCTACCTAGACGACTGGCTTGTTCAAGCCAAGTCGGAACAACAGTGCGCCGCGGACATGTCGACTACCATTCACCTCCTTCACGATCTGGGCTTCTCGTTGAACTACCCAAAGTCGCATCTTCAGCCGGCGCATGTCCGGCAGTTTCTAGGTGCGACAATCAATACCCTGACGGCCATGGCCCAGCCAAACCAAGTCAGGATAGACAGCATGCAGTCGCTAATCCAAAAGTTCAGACCGCAACACTCGCTTCCAGCGAGAGTGTTCATGCAGTTGATTGGCATGATGGCCTCCTGCATCTTCATAGTCCCTCACGCACGTCTACATATGCGTCCGCTCCAGGAGTGCTTAGCAAATCAGTGGACACAGGCTCAGGGACAATTGACAGACCTAGTGTTGGTTACCAGTCGGGCATACGACTCTCTGCATTGGTGGACTCCACACAACCTTTGCAAGGGCCGACTGTTCCAGGAGCCAGTGCCACAGAGTTCGAGGCATGTGGGCTGCTAAATTCATATCTTAGCATTAGATCGCCGCCTAGTGTTGGGTCCGGATGATCGCACATTGTTGTCCTGGAAGAGTCTTCGAAGTATCCTGAGATAGGTGGCTCCTCCCCTGGACTACAGTGCGCATGGGCATCGGCTCCATCCCCAGATTGTTTTTTTCCGCCATTGGGTTCGGATGTGGTCTAGACGTCTTTCTGTCGAAACCAAGAAAAACTAACTTTTAGCGGCCAAAAGGCCTCGCTTTTTTGCGTCGGTATTGTCTGCGCACGGTCTCGAGTCTTCCGTCTCTTGGAGCCGGAATAAGCGGAGTTTTCGTTCGCTCTTCGGACTTTGAGGCCTTCTCATCGCGACACGACTGCAAAACTTTTCTGACATGGAGCGGAGCCCGTTTAAGTACTGCCCGCTCTGTGGGTCCAAGTACCCACACATCGATCTACACCCCGTCTGTAACAAATGCCTTTCGCCTGACCACGACGACGGCAAGTGCAAGGCCTGTGCACAGTTCCGCTCTAAGAAGAGTCTCAAGCTTCGGCGCGCGGTGCGCATGGAAGCTAGACAAGCGGCCCCGGATCCGGAAAACATCTTCGGCGACCAAGACGAAGAGGACCAGGGTCATCATCTTCAAATCTCCCCACCCGAGACGGAGGTCGAGGCGGATCCGGTAGACGACGACGGAGTCGTGGGTCAAGGCCTTGAATACGTCGACGAGGTAGGAGACGACGAAGAGATTTATGGGGCCGCGGCAGATAGCTCAGGGGACGAGCTCTGCCCCGAAGGTTACGGGGATACCGATCGGGTCACGGGATCGCCTGTAGGCCTTACCCAAGACCCAGTGCCGCAAGCCACAGCCCCGCCTTCTGGCCCGGCCACGGACTTACTTGCTGAGCAGACTGTATCGAAACCGAAACCGAAACCATCGGGATCGACTACATCTAAGATGGCCGACCCGAAAACGAAACCGAAACTTAAGGACTCGAGTGTCCCTAAGATGGCTGCCGTACCGGCGAAAACGACTGTACCCGCTACTCCATCGACTCCGTCGACCCCCGGTCCGCAGAAGTCGAAGAAGTCCGTCGATTCCGCTGACGCAAAATCGAAATCGACGCCAGAGGAGGGGTCCTCTAAGAAAGATGGTCGGCACGGGTCAACAGCTGCGCCGCCGTCCAAGCACGCCAAAGCCGGCTCCACGGAGGCTACGCAGGCGCACGGATCGAAGACTGGCACGTCTGCGCACCGGTCCCAGGAATCGGGGTCGGTGACAGCGGGATCCGCGTCCAAAGCGCACAAGGCCCACAAAGACGTCGGATCCGAGGGAAAGGTCAAGACATCCTCGTCGGCGCCAAAACCCACTGTGAGTGAGACGTCCCCCATCGCCGAATCACTACAGAGAATCAGGGAGAAGGCCTCTGCTGCGTCGGCTCCGATATCATCGCCGCAAGCGCAAAAGGACAATCCAGCAAAGCCTTCTGGCAAACTTCTCTTTATTTTGCCGCCGAAGGAGGCGCCGAAAGCCTTTTCCACCAAATCGGCACCAAAGAAGACGATTTCTTCAACGGCTGGCCCACTTCCACGTCGGGTACTCGAATCAGAGGATGATTCAGAGCATTTCATCGACGCTGACACAGGCAAATTGACCCTCTATAAGAGAAAGATCACTTCAGAGTCAGTGGACTCATATGTCATCCCACTGAAGAAGAAAAGGGTGCCCCTTGACGCTTCAGGCCTCATGGAACCAATCGAGCCTCCTCCGAGACGGAGCCCTACTCCCTCACCAGAACACTCTGCGGGTGAGGGGTATGATGAGGACGAGCAATACAATTTCCCTATCAATGAACCAGATGCACAACCGGATTCATATGACGACACTGGTGACCAGGGCACCCAAAGTGTGGGGCATGACCCGCAGCTTTTTAATGCACGTGCATCCCCAACAGAGGATTCAGCAGGTTTTCATGCGCTACTTGAGAGGGCGGCAGCCAATCATGATGTGGACATGCATGCTGACCCGGTAGAGGAAGACTTCCTTTTCGACACATTTTCAGTCTCTGAAAGGACAGTAAAGACGCTGCCTATGCTTAAAGGAGTCCTCAAGCATGCTGGGGACATATTTAAGGAGCCTACCAGAGCACGAGTGGTCAATCCACGTATTGAAAAGAAGTACAGACCTGCACCTGCAGACCCCGCATACATTCGGGGACAGTTGCCATTGGACTCTCTTGTGGTCGCCAATGCCAGGAAACGTGCCAACTCCCAGACGACGGGTGAAGCTCCTCCCCCGGATAAGGAGTCCAAAGTGCTAGAGGCAGGGGGCAAAAGAGTAGCTGCACAGGCCGCAAACTTTTGGCGCATTGCCAATACACAAGCACTCTTAGCACGTTACGATAGGGCGCATTACGACACCCTAGACCAGATTATACAACACCTGCCTCCACAGTTCCAAGAAGGCACCAAACTGCTTATTGAGGAAGGGAAGCTAATCTCAAACGCAGCCATCAAGTGTGCACTTGACGCCGCAGACACAGCTGCTAGAGCTATCAACACTAGCGTTATGCTGAGACGACAGGCGTGGCTCCGCATCTCGGGGTTTAAACCGGATATTCAGACAACCATTCTTAATCAGCCAGTCAATCCTGATAGTCTGTTTGGTCCAGATGTTGACACCACCCTAGAAAAAATAAAAAAAGACACAGAAACTGCTAAGTCCATGGGGGCCCTACAGTCACAACAGTTTCGTGGCAGCAATTTTCGTCGCTCAGGTGCACGTGGAGTCACCAGAGGACAAATGGGTCAACAATCTCAGTTCTCAAGAGGTGGAGCACAATCCTCGTTCACAAAACAGAACAAGGGAGGTTACAGAAATAACAGCAACAGAGGTCGCGGCAGAGGAAACAACAGCTCCCGCTCCTCTACCCCAAGCAAACAGTGACTCTCTGTCGCTGCCCCCCGACCACTTAACACCTGTCGGGGGGAGACTGCAGCAGTTCCTGCCCGTCTGGAGAAACATCACCACAGACAGGTGGGTGCGACAACTAGTCCAGTATGGTTATTGCCTAGAGTTGAAATCCACTCCACCCAACATCCCGCAAAGGCCTATGTCCGCAGAGCACTTGCACTTATTGCAGCAGGAAGTAGTGGTGATGCTGCAAAAAGGCGCAATCGAGCTCGTGCCGGTGGGAGAGGAATGCACAGGGGTATATTCCCTGTACTTCCTTATTCCAAAGAAGGACGGATCTCTCAGACCCATTCTAGATCTACGTCCCCTCAACCTGTACATACTATCAGAACACTTCCATATGCTTACACTGCAACAGATTCTTCCCTTGCTAAACCAAGGGGACTTCTTAGCAACCTTAGATCTCAAGGATGCTTATTTCCACATTCCACTACACCCGTCCCACAGGAAATACCTCAGGTTCACTATTCAAGGCAAGCATTACCAGTTCAAGGTCCTACCCTTCGGAGTCACCACAGCCCCAAGGGTGTTTACCAAGTGTCTGGCGACAGTAGCAGCGCACCTCAGGAGGCAGAACATCCATGTCTACCCCTACCTAGACGACTGGCTCGTTCAAGCCAAGTCGGAACAGCAGTGCGCCGCGGACATGTCGACTACCATTCACCTCCTTCACAATCTAGGTTTCTCGCTGAACTACCCAAAGTCGCATCTACAGCCGGCACATGTCCGGCAGTTCCTAGGTGCGACGATCAATACCCTGACGGCCATGGCTCAGCCAAACCAAGTCAGGATAGACAGCATGCAGTCTCTAATCCAGAAGTTCAGACCACAACACTCGCTTCCAGCGAGAGTGTTCATGCAGTTGATAGGCATGATGGCCTCCTGCATCTTCATAGTCCCTCACGCACGGTTACATATGCGCCCGCTCCAGGAGTGCTTAGCGAATCAGTGGACACAGGCTCAGGGGCAATTGACAGACCTATTGTTGGTTACCAGTCGGGCATACGACTCTCTGCATTGGTGGACTCCACACAACCTTTGCAAGGGCCGACTGTTCCAAGAGCCAGTGCCGCAGATTATCCTGACAACGGACGCATCTCTCCAGGGATGGGGAGCTCATCTGCTCACTTACACAGTGCAGGGACTATGGACGACGCAGCAACAGAAGATGCACATCAACTATCTGGAACTGATGGCAATCTTCATGGCGATCAAGTCCTTCATCGTACATCTGTGCAACAAAGTAGTGTTAGTCCGGACGGACAACATGACTGCGATGTACTACATTCAAAAGCAGGGAGGCACCCACTCGCCACAGCTGTCTCATCTGGCTCAGAGCATGTGGAAGTGGGCCATTCAGAGGAACATTTTCCTCATGGCAGAACACCTCCCAGGAAAGGACAATCAGATGGCGGATCTGCTCAGCAGGTACAGCCATCAAATGCACGAGTGGGAGATACACCCATCTGTCCTCCACCCGTACTTCCAGCAGTGGGGTAATCCGGAGATAGACCTGTTTGCCACAAAAGAAAACGCAAAATGCCGACACTTTGCCGCCAGGTTCCCTCACCCACAGTCGCAGGGGAATGCGATATGGATGAACTGGTCAGGCAAATTTGCGTACGCTTTTCCGCCAGCCCCTCTAATACCGCTGGTCGCAAGAAAGCTAAGGCAGCACGCGATGACTCTCATCCTAGTTGCTCCAACGTGGGCGCGCCAGGCTTGGTACACCACGTTCCTCGAACTCTCAGTGGTGCCGCATCAAAGACTGCGCCTCACGCCCAGTCTTTTGACGCAGAACCATGGAGAAATTCAGCATCCAGATCCGCAACAGCTCAACCTGGCGATCTGGCTCCTGAAGTCCTAGAGTTTGGATACCTTAACCTACCTCCGGAATGCATGAACATCATCAAGGAGGCAAGGAAACCAACTACCAGGGCATGCTATGCTGCAAAATGGAAGCGTTTTGTCATTTACTGTACAGCCAATGACATCAACCCGCTAGATGCATCTATCCCTAACATCATTTGCTATCTGTTGCATCTTTACAAATGCAATCTAGCGTACACTTCCATTCGGATACATCTATCCGCCATAGCGGCTTATCTTCAAAACAGGCAGCATCTCTCTGTCTTCAGAGTGCCTGCCATTAAAGCTTTCCTTGAAGGTCTGAAACGAGTCATTCCCCCAAGAACACCGCCAGCTCCGGTGTGGAACCTCAATGTCGTTCTCACCAGACTGATGGGACCACCATTTGAGCCACTGCACTCGTGTGAACTCCAGTTCCTTACGTGGAAAGTAGCTTTCCTAATAGCTATTACATCTCTGAGGCGTGTTAGTGAGCTGCAAGCGCTCACAATCCAAGAGCCATTCATTCAAATTCATCCAAATAGGGTAGTGCTACGCACTAACCCCAAATTCCTTCCGAAGGTGGTGTCACAGTTTCATCTCAACCAAACTATTGACTTACCGGCATTCTTTCAAAACCCACAAACGGTGGCGGAAAGAATGCTCCATACCTTAGATGTATGGAGGGCGTTGATGTACTACATAGACAGGACACAACCCTTTAGAAAAACAAAACAACTTTTTGTTGCCTTCGCACCACAACACAAAGGCAACCCTATTTCCAAAGCGGGAATAGCCAGATGGATTGTTAAGTGCATCCAGATATGTTATCAAAAGGCCAAGCGTACTTTAACAATACCCCCAAGGGCGCACTCCACACGCAAAATGGGGGCATCCATGGCTTTCCTAGGGAACATTCCTTTAGAGGATATTTGCAGAGCAGCTACGTGGGTTACACCACATACCTTTACAAAACACTACTGTGTTGATGTGCATTCCAAGCAGCAAGCTGCTGTAGGACAGGCTGTTCTCAAAACACTTTTTCAGGTTTCTGCAGCTGGCACGGGCAACCGCCGCTGATGGAGGGACTGCTATGTATTCTATGCTAAGATATGAATTTAGCAGCCCACATGCCTCGAACTGAATATGCTACTTACCAGTATGCATCTGTTCTTGGCATGTAGGGCTGCTAACATTCATATCGCCCGCCCTCCTCCCCGGTGCCTGTCGCAGCTGCAGATATACTATTGTATTTATTCATTAGCATGGACATCCTTTACACTTTTCACTCCATTTTCTGCCACAATGGCGAAAAACAATCTGGGGATGGAGCCGATGCCCATGCGCACTGTAGTCCAGGGGAGGAGCCACCTATCTCAGGATACTTCGAAGACTCTTCCAGGACAACAATGTGCGATCATCCGGACCCAACACTAGGCGGCGATCTAATGCTAAGATATGAATGTTAGCAGCCCTACATGCCAAGAACAGATGCATACTGGTAAGTAGCATATTCATTATCCTGACAACGGACGCATCTCTCCAGGGATGGGGAGCTCATCTGCTCACTTACACGGTGCAGGGACTATGGACGACGCAGCAACAGAAGATGCACATCAACTATCTGGAACTGATGGCAATCTTCATGGCGCTCAAGTCCTTCATTGTACATCTGTGCAACAAGGTAGTGTTAGTCCGGACGGACAACATGACCGCGATGTACTACATTCAAAAGCAGGGGGGCACCCACTCGCCACAGCTGTCTCATCTGGCTCAGGGCATGTGGAAGTGGGCCATTCAGAGGAACATTTTCCTCATGGCAGAACACCTCCCGGGCAAGGACAATCAGATGGCGGATATGCTCAGCAAATACAGCCATCAAATGCACGAGTGGGAGTTACACCCATCTGTACTCCACCCGTACTTCCAGCAGTGGGGTCATCCGGAGATAGACCTGTTTGCCACAAACGAAAACGCAAAATGCCAACACTTTGCCGCCAGGTTCCCTCACCCACAGTCGCAGGGGAATGCGATATGGATGAACTGGTCAGGCAGATTTGCGTACGCTTTTCCGCCAGCCCCTCTGATACCGCTGGTGGCAAGAAAGCTAAGGCAGCACTCGATGACTCTCATCCTGGTTGCTCCAACGTGGGCGCGCCAAGCATGGTACACCACGTTCCTCGAACTCTCGGTGGTGCCGCATCAAAGGCTGCGCCTCACGCCCAGACTTTTGACGCAGAACCATGGAGACATTCAGCATCCAGATCCGCAACAGCTCAACCTGGCGATCTGGCTCCTGAAGTCCTAGAGTTTGGATACCTTCACCTACCTCCAGAATGCATGGACATCATCAAGGAGGCAAGAAAGCCAACTACCAGAGCATGCTATGCTGCAAAATGGAAGCGTTTTGTCATTTACTGTACAGCCAATGACATCAACCCGCTAGATGCATCTATCCCTAACATCATTTGCTATCTGTTACATCTTTACAAGTGCAATCTAGCGTACACTTCTATTCGGATACATCTATCCGCCATAGCAGCTTATCTTCAGAATAGGCAGCATCTTTCTGTCTTCAGGGTGCCTGCCATTAAAGCTTTCCTTGAAGGCCTGAAACGAGTCATTCCCCCAAGAACACCGCCAGCTCCGGTGTGGAACCTCAATGTGGTCCTCACCAGACTGATGGGACCACCTTTTGAGCCACTACACTCGTGTGAACTCCAGTTCCTAACGTGGAAAGTAGCTTTCCTAATAGCTATTACGTCACTGAGGCGTGTTAGTGAGCTACAGGCGCTCACAATCCAAGAGCCATTCATTCAGATTCATCCAAATAGGGTGGTACTACATACTAACCCCAAATTCCTTCCGAAGGTGGTGTCACAGTTTCATCTCAACCAAACTATTGACTTGCCGGCATTCTTCCAAAACCCACAAACGGTGGCAGAAAGAATGCTTCATACTTTGGATGTCAGGAGGGCGTTAATGTACTACATTGACAGGACACAACACTTTAGGAAAACAAAACAGCTTTTTGTTGCCTTCTCGCCACAGCACAAGGGCAACCCTATTTCCAAAGCAGGAATAGCCAGGTGGATTGTTAAGTGCATCCAAATATGTTATCAAAAGGCAAAACGTACCTTGACAATACCCCCAAGGGCGCACTCCACACGCAAATTGGGGGCATCTATGGCTTTCCTGGGGAACATTCCTTTAGAAGACATTTGCAGAGCAGCCACGTGGGTTACTCCACATACCTTTACAAAACACTACTGTGTTGATGTACATTCCAAGCAGCAAGCAGCTGTAGGACAGGCTGTTCTCAAAACACTTTTTCAGGTTTCTGCAGGTGGCACAGGCAACCGCCGCTAATGGAGGGACTGCTATATATTCTATGCAAAAGATATGAATTTAGCAGCCCACATGCCTCGAACTGAATATGCTACTTACCAGTATGCATCTGTTCTTGGCATGTAGGGCTGCTAACATTCATATCGCCCACCCTCCTCTCCGGTGCCTGTCGCAGCTGCAGACATACTCTTGTATTCAATCATTAGCATGGACATCCTTTACACTTTACACTCCATCTCTGCCACAATGGCTAAAAACAATCTGGGGATGGAGCCGATGCCCATGCGCACTGTAGTCCAGGGGAGGAGCCACCTATCTCAGGATACTTCGAAGACTCTTCCAGGACAACAATGTGCGATCATCCGGACCCAACACTAGGCGGCGATCTAATGCAAAAGATATGAATGTTAGCAGCCCTACATGCCAAGAACAGATGCATACTGGTAAGTAGCATATTCATTACTTCGCGTGTTTACCATTTTTAAAACTGTTCACTATACAGTACTACCTACAGAGAAAAGCACATTCCCGGAGATGAAGGAGAAAGCACGCCACTCCCTGAGACCTGTATTGCATGAACTCAGGATAGCTAAAGGCTTGGATCTTGGTCAGGAGGAAGAAGGTATTGGACGACGGCACGTAGTGAGTGACTTGTGCGCCCACAGGCAATGAAAGAGCATTGTTTGTTTTGCTGACACTTGTTCGTAAATATCGCTGCAATAATTGAAAATATAGCGGCCATCGCGCTAGTCCGCTGATTTTGCGATTTTTTTATTCGGGAATCGCAAAATTGGGAAATGCTGGAGGGTCTGTATAATGTGCGCAAGTGCTCGTGAAATGGTGAACGGCGCAAGTGACATGTGAGGAAAGTATGTACAGCGGACAACGGGCGCAAACAAAGTGTATTCGTAGTATTGCCCATATAATGAAAGAAAAGAATACAGGGTAATTTAAATGGGCAATCACGAGAAAGGCACTGTAATTTCGCTGCAAAAGGTGACAGCGTTTCGGCCTGTATGCAATGTTAGGCCATCATCAGGACCAGGTTACAAGTAGTTAAAAAAACAGTGTGGGAACGAATGGATCGTGGAGGGGGCGAGAGAAGTTGTCTCGAGCGGAGGGCTGTAGAGATCCAATTGGTGTACAGCTGATGGAAGGGAGCCCCTTGAAAAAGTGGGTCCAGAGGGAGAAAGATCAATGGGTCGAGAGGTTAATGTGAAAACGGTGGTATTGTGCGAGCGTCAAGCTGCGTCCATTGGGTTAGTCAAGTGCTTGCAGTGAATTATTCGTGGAATGCATCCCTGGGTTGAGAGGCTTTTATGAAGACAGAGGTGTAGCGCGAGCGTCAAGTCGCGTCCATTGGATTAGTCAAGAATGGACAGTGATTTGCACATGGAGTAAATCTTGGGCCAAGGGATAGGGCTGTCCAACCGGTGTGAGTAATATAAATGATAAATTATGTGACATAAATGCGTAATTATGGTCCATGTAGTAATAGTAAATGTCATTGTTTTGATATGAATGCACTGTAAGTGTACTCCTTGTCATGCATGCGCGATAGTCACCTATATTAATCCTCTGTCACATAGAAGGCCTGCTGATTTTGTATTGAGGGTTCTTCTTAGCATTAGCGTGTCGGAGTCTACCATAAAGGGCCTTTTCAATGTCTGTGACCCATGTAGTGAGCTTAGGGTGTACAAGGATAACCCTCCTAAATGATGTATTTACTGCCTGTGCCCTGGCCAGAAATCCAAGGATGTTAAAATATACAGGGTCTTTTCTTCTAAAATGCTAAACCACCGGGAAACTCATTTAAGTGGGAGTGCATCGGTTAAAAGCACTCCTATCAAAAAGGCAAACAATCAGGATTCTGAGAAACCACTTCAAGTTTAATTTCATGTTAGACATACGGTCCGATTCTCATGGTACATAAGAAGGCACTAAAGAAGTCTATCAGCCCTTGTATTCCATCTCCAGAAGTGATGACCCTCACCAAACAGGAGCTTATACTGTCCACATTCAATTAGTGGCATCTGCTGCTATTTTTATGCAAATAACTGTCTTGTTTACAAACATAATGATGAATCATTCCTCGATGACTTCCGCTTCAATGGCATGCAATATACCTGCGGTACAAAAGGGGGTGGTGATGGATGGAGCATCTGAACCAATCAAACACTCACACCCAGTCAAAAGATCTGGGTGTGATCCATCACCGTTCTTTAGCCCACTCTGCCACCCCAGTTCAGACATGGCTATATGCAAATCAGTCTGACCCTGTGCCTCATGGGAACAGTCCAGCCCGAACTGCCAAGCCATGCCTTCTCTGGACCGGAAACAAGCTTCCGAGGTCCGGTTTCTGGCATTCCAGCCGTCTTCAGCCCGGCTTGCTTGAATCCAGTGGCAAAGTGAGCAAGGGACTCACGTCTGAGCATACCCTGCCACACTTATGGCGGCCAAAGCGGTACAAAAGGGGGTGGTGATGAACTGAGCATCTGAACCAATCAAACACTCACACCCAGTCAAAAGATCTGGGTTTGATCCATCACCGTTCTTTAGCCCACTCTGCCACCCCAGTTCACACATGGCTTTATGCAAATCAGTCTGACCCTGTGCCTCATGGGAACAGTCCTGCCCAAACTGCCAAGCCATGCCTTCTCTGGACCGGAAACAAGCTTCCGAGGACCGGTTTCTGGCATTCCAGCCGTCTTCAGCCCGGCTTGCTTGAATCCAGTGGCAAAGTGAGCAAGGGACTCACGTCTGAGCATACCCTGCCACACTTATGGTGGCCAAAGCGGTACAAAAGGGGGTGGTGATGGACGGAGCATCTGAACCAATCAAACACTCACACCCAGTCAAAAGATCTGGGTTTGATCCATCACCGTTCTTTAGCCCACTCTGCCACCCTAGTTCAGACATGGCTATATGCAAATCAATCTGACCCTGTGCCTCATGGGAACAGTCCAGCCCGAACTGCCAAGCCATGCCTTCTCTGGACCGGAAACAACCTTCCGAGGACCGGTTTCTGGCATTCCAGCCGTCTTCAGCCCGGCTTGCTTGAATCCAGTGGCAAAGTGAGAAAGGGACTCACGTCTGAGCATACCCTGCCACACTTATGGCGGCCAAAGCGGTACAAAAGGGGGTGGTGATGGACGGAGCATCTGAACCAATCAAATACTCACACCCAGTCAAAAGATCTGGGTTTGATCCATCACCGTTCTTTAGCCCACTCTGCCACCCCAGTTCAGACATGGCTATATGCAAATCAGTCTGACCCTGTGCCTCATGGGAACAGTCCAGCCCGAACTGCCAAGCCATGCCTTCTCTGGACCGGAAACAAGCTTCCGAGGAGCGGTTTCTGGCATTCCAGCCGTCTTCAGCCCGGCTTGCTTGAATCAAGTGGCAAAGTGAGCAAGGGACTCACGTCTGAGCATACCCTGCCACACTTATGGCGGCCAAAGCGGTACAAAAGGGGGTGGTGATGGACGGAGCATCTGAACCAGTCAAACACTCACACCCAGTCAAAAGACCTGGGTTTGATCCATCACCGTTCTTTAGCCCATTCTGCCACCCCAGTTCAGACATGGCTATATGCAAATCAGTCTGACCCTGTGCCTCATGGGAACAGTCCAGCCCAAACTGCCAAGCCATGCCTTCTCTGGACCGGAAACAAGCTTCCGAGGACCGGTTTCTGGCATTCTAGCAGTCTTCAGCCCGGCTTGCTTGAATCCAGTGGCAAAGTGAGCAAGGGACTCACGTCTGAGCATACCCTGCCACACTTATGGCGGCCAAAGCGGTACAAAAGGGGGACTGGGTGTGAGTGTTTGATTGGTTCAGATGCTCCGTCCATCACCACCCCCTTTTGTAATGCAATATACCTGCAACCTCTAAGTCGACACTTTCAATGAACATACACCACTCAGCAAAGTTTTGCTACAAACTCCTCAAAAACTGCTAGATTTCCAAGAAGAGGAAGAATTAGATGCATGTTGTTAATTAGTGCCATCATTCAGCTTAACTCACATGTGAAGTGTCAGGATTTGGATGATGAGCAGAAGGATCAAAGGACCTCAAGACAGGAAGCCGACTACCAACAACAGTGCCTGATGCAATCTACTAAGGATCTTTACGGACTGTATCTAGCCTATCACAGATATCAGTCCTTTGAGGATATAGATCACTGATACATCAATCCACTCCAGGATGGACATCATGATTCACATAGGCATCAAGGTTAACAAGACTTGGTTGAATACTTCAAACCTTCAATGCTACAGGTACCAGTGGATATGGTGGAAGATCTGCAGCAGATGACACATTATGGGAGCACTCCTCCTATGTCACCTCAAGAATCTGTACCTAAGTGTCTCAAACAACCTCTTCCGCTATCGCAAATGACACCACAGCATTCACATTTGACGCCCAATCGATTTTGCCTTCCATATGCGGTCCTGTGTCAACAGGAGCAGATACAAATGATGAAGTGAAAAAATTGGACTCTATGGGGATCGTGGCTCAAGTCATAGAAATGAATGGGAAGTCAGTACATCACTATCTGAAAGAAACAGTTACAGATTCTTTACCTTAGAATTACCCCCAGGCGTCAGACTGGGTCCAAAAAGTTTTTCGTTAGTAGTACCCCTACGCGTTAGGTGGCATCGCTCGACTCCGTGTCCGTCGTCAGCGTCTTGGTCGCCGGGATGGCGTCGCGGAAGTTACTTAGACGCCGCCCTTGTGCACTGACGTCAGTTCTTTTGTTCTTCCGCGCCAACAAGCGCAGATCCTGAGAGAGCAGTACCCCAGTCACTTTTTGACGGACTTTTTGCGACTTTTGTCGACTTCTTTTCAAGTCCTACATCGACTTCTGGTGCACAAGGGATGCCTGGTTTCAAGGCCTGTGGTTCCTGGTCTCGACTGATGTCTGTGACTGATCCGCACCGCGTGTGCCTCTACTGCCTGGAGCGCGACCACGACCCCAAGTCATACTCCAACTGCCGAACCAGGGCCCTGAAGTCCTTGCGGGAGTGGTCCCGAAAGCTACTCGAGGCCCGGCAGTCGGCTCCGCGTCGTTCAAGGTCCCGGTCGCGTGGGAGGTCGAGGGACCGATCGCGGAGCCATCATCAATCCTCATCTAAGTCTTCGCACTTGGAGTTATGTAAGTCGAAGCACAAGGAGAAGTTGAAGAAGCATTGTCTCTCTTCGACTTTCCCTCGTCCGTCTGTTAACGCGGTGAAGGGTGCGGATGGTGCCCCTCCCGCTACTCCGCGTGCGGAACCTTCAGGGTCGACTCCGGCCTTCCCGGGAGCAACCCCTGCCCAGCTTCGTCAGTTCTATGAAGCGAAGCATGCCATCTTTGGGCAGCCCGACTCCACCGGTGCGCCTAGGGCCCGCGGACTCGGCTGGGGGACCTAAGCCTTCGAAGCCGGCAACTCTGGTAGCGGCTCTGCAGAGCCCCCTTGGATCCAGACCTGTAACCGGATCGGCGCTGGTCGACCTCGTAACACCGGCGCCGATTCCACTAGCACCACGTCCGCAGCCGGCGCCGGCTGGATCTCCAGCTGGCGTCGACCCCCGCTTCCACCCGATGTGGATACGGAGCCAGATCGGCGTCGACCGACGTCGGATCCGGCTCCGATTGGTACTTTTGTGCCTGCATTCCACCCTGGCCATTTTCAGCCAGTTTGGCAGCCAGAGGAGGGTAAGGAGGAGTGGGAGGGGCCTGAGGACCCTCTCACTGCTCAACTGGAGTACGATCAGGACTGGAGAGAGGACCTGGGGGATGCCAGTGGTCTGGATACCTCACCAGACTGTGGCATGTTGTCTCCTCCTACCCTGGCTATGGAGGAGGGAGCATCTTATGCAGTGGTGTTGCGTAGGGCGGCTGAGGCTCTACACCTTGAGCTACCTACTGTGGCAGTCAGGACTAATCTCCTAACAGGTTCTTCATCCTTTTGGGCACCTGGTCCAGGGCAACACTCCTGTCGATAGGATGTGTGCCCGACGCCACCGCCTGGCCCCGGGCGGCCTCTCTTTCCTCTCCCAATACCCCTTCCCCGAGAGCTTGGTAGTCCAACCTCAGCGTCCCAAAGTGCATTCCCTAACGCACCACCGGACAGAGAATCCAAGAACCTGGATCAGTTTGGGAAGAAGTTGTTTTCATCCTCTAGCTTAGGGCTGCAGTTGGTGAACACTGCATGCCTCTTGGGCCGGAGGTAGAGGTGTGGGGCCGCGGCTAGGGCGACTGACTCCGGAATCTGGGGATCACGGTTCGATCCCCGGCACCAGCGGCAGATTAGCCCAGCACCATGTGACTCCAGGCAATAGCTTGCTTAATCTTCCCGATGGCCCCCAGCGCCTAGAGACCCTTACAGGTGATTGTGCGCTTTACAAATGTGGATTATTATTATTCCCACTCCAGACAGAGCAACATTTAAAAAAAAAAAAAAACACATCTTGAACGAAATAAAAAAAATTCAAAAACCTAGTAAATAAAGAAAAAATATATGCACAAAGCAAACTACAAATATATTCAATATTAAAAATTAAAATAAATAAAAACATATTACAATGTTAAATACATATCACAAATAACTACAAATATACATAAAATACAAAAATAATTTTCATGCAAATAAATATTTTTAATCAGAAATTATTTAACAAAAATATTACACACATTTAATTTAGTTACTTCCCACCTTATAACCTCACAAAACTCACAACCTGCACCTAAACTTAACTTTAAAACACAAAGTACTATTAATATAAATATTTATCAACGAACTAATTATAATTAAATATTAATAATTAATTATAACTAATTTAGTTCACAATATACCCCCACAAAACACAAGACACATACTTTAACAAAAAATATTTACACAATTAGCATAATTATCAATTTAATAATTTGAAAATTAATTTACTCTCCACCCATACCTCTACAAAACCCACATTTTATATCTTTAAAAATACATTTATGGCACAATTAACATAATACTCAAATAAACAAATAATGGCAAACTGAATATTAATTCATTGAAATTAACTTCCCACCCTTTACCCCTATAAACACCACAACCCAAGCTGCCTACCAGGAAAAGGGAGATGCCGGTGGCTCCCACCAAATCTATTAGGAGGAGGGACTCCTGAAAACTGAGACCATATACCCCAAACCTTGTGCCACAAAGAGTTTGGTAGTGCCTCAGCAGTACAGAGGGTTCTTGCTCTCATTAGCACATGACTTCCCCCATCTCTGCAATTTGGCCACACCAAGACTTTGAGTAGGTTAGTCACCTACTTCTACTGGGCAGTTTGTTCTAGAAAGTAAAGGAGTTTTGCAGCTCCTGTGTTACCTGTTAATCCAGTGGCAAAACATGTAGCAAACCAAAGCCTCCCATAATCCCACTACCAGTGGTTGGGGTGCACTTTGAGAGAGTAGGGATTGATATTGTTTATCCCCTTGACCCCCAAAGAACCTCAAAACCCAGATATGTGCTGGTTGTAGTGGATCATGCCGCCAGGTATCCTGAAGCAATTTCACTTAGTACTGTCACTGCTCCTGTCGTTGTCAAAGCTCTCATATATATTTTTACTAGAGGGGCTTTGCTAAGGAGGGGGTTCCAGACAGAGGTAGTAACTTCATGTCTGCTTATCCTAAAAGCCATATAGGCAGAGTGTGGGGTGAGGTATAAGTTAACCACCACATATCACCCACACAAATCTGCCGGACTCTCACTTGGAAGACCTGCTACACCACCACAAGGCATTACTGCTTGAACTGAACACCAGAAAAGAGATTCAGTAGCCGGATAGGCGGTGCTGCTTCTTTTTCTATATCCGCTGCGTCTGAAGTTTACCTTCCTGCTCGCTAATCTGATAGAAGAATGGTAATCGATGAAAGATCTCATGCTGGAAAAGAAAAAGTTCCCTCTAACAGTTCTCCATCATTAGTATCTTTCATAGATTAACATGCAATCCTATTTTGCCACGGAAGGAGCTCACCATGTATACTGTTGGTCTAATTGCCTTTCAGCCTTATGTTAAAAATGTGAGGTGTAGGACCCTCTAAAGGGAGTGGAGTTCAGAACACTCACCTCATTGGCTGGAGGGTGTTTTTTTCCCAGTGACATGAGTGTGCTGGTAAAGTGACACTACCAGGGCCTTTTACTAGCACATTCTGTTTTCTTAGCTGCTATGTGAATGTTACAGTGGGTATGTGCAAGTATCTTTTTTCTACTTGATGTATATGTTCTCCTGCTTGATGTTCTAGGCTTCTGGTAAGACCCTAAATCTGAATGATGAGAGCCAGCATGGCCTACTCATGCAGCTCCTGAAACTCACACACAACTGCCTCAACTTTGATTTCATCGGAACCTCAACAGACGAGTCCTCTGATGACCTGTGCACAGTGCAGATCCCCACCAGCTGGAGATCAGGTAATGAAATATAAACCTCACTTTTTAGTGCCATCAGTCCTGTGTATGCTTCACTTTGTAATCAGCACGATTTATAAACCAGGCTCTAATTTGAGATGTTTAAAATTCTGTAATGTTCACCACAAGCTCATTATTTTTTGTGCTTACACAATATGAATCAGCATTACTAAAGTTTTTTTTTTTTGCTTTTGAAAACCTCTATTAAAGCTTAAACCACATGTTGTGTTATAAACTATCGGTGAAGCACTTGCATTGTCACATTTAACTGCCCGGTACATACACATCAGACGTCGGCATGATGATACAACTCAATGCACAACATAGCATGAAGAGACTTCGCGCTGAGCTTCCTACGGAGCCAAAGTGTGTATGGGAGTTAGTGCGTAGTGTCGCGGGGACAACAATGACGTTTGTGGCTGAGTAGCCGCACTGTCTGTGGCGGGCAAAGCTGTTCTGTTGGGCGAGTTGGGCAATGGACTAGACTGGCATCTTGATGTTGTCGAAAGGAAATGAGGGTGGCCCAGATATTTGGCTTTTGGCTGGTAGCCGGCATCAGATCCCAAAATTCCCCCAGTAGCTCCTGACAGGGCGCGGAATCCTCCAATCAGGCACGGATCTTGGGTGCCGGTCTCTGACCCCAGTGCATGGGCACCCTGCGCCTGGCAAGAACCAGTAGCATGGCGATGAGCTTGCAACTGGGAACTGTGTCATATAGCCCAGGAGGCACACCAGAGGGTCGGGAGCTATGGGCCTGGAGGTGATCTCAGTGCACACGTCCTGCCAATAAGCAGAAACCTTAGGCCACAGCCAGGCCAAGTGACAAAAGTCGGCCGCCGGAATGGAGCACCGCATGCATACGTCACTAGCGATGAGACCCATTCTATGCAGTGTTGCAGGTGTGCGATATAATCTGTGCAAGTATTTGAAATGGATGAGCCGCACACGATAGTTAGGGGACAGGCGTTTAATCTGGGTGCAGCAGTACAGCCAGACCTCCTGGGGGAGGTCTGTGCCCAGGTCTAAGCTCCAGGCAGTGCGGGCGCAATTGGTTGTGACAGGGGATGCAGCTAGCGTGAGACCATAAATTCTGGTGACCATTTTGCGCTGGGAGCTGGAAGCATAGACCAAGTCGAGGGCAGCGAGCGCAGGAGGGGGTTGAGGGAATGCGGGGTGGCTTACTCGACAAGCATTACTAAAGTTAATTATACACGTTATACCATTGGACGAAATGTTTAGCACTCTCTGCTAGCATTAATGCAGCATTTTATTTAAATCCCCTACTCTAAGTCGCGTGCACAACCCACTGAGTATGTATATGAGGCCATTGAATTTGGTCCTTATTAACTGATTGTACAATAGGGTATCATAGATGGAAAGAACATGATTAGTGAAATATTCAATGATTGTAATTGCATTTATATAGCGCTTACTTCCCCTTTTGAGGTGTTGAATCGCTTTTTCGGCGAGTGGCACGCTAATCCAGAATCCAAAAAGGAGTAGTGGTGATCTAGTATAGTGAGATATTAAGTTAATTTGAGCGGTGGGCATGTGACTCTATTATTTGGATTGAAAAGGTATAGTGGAGGGATAGAAGTGGGAAGGGTTTGCGTTTATATAGCGCTTGGGACTCCTAATGATGCATCAAAGCAATTTTCGGCGAGTAGCATGCTACTCCGGAACCCAAACATGTGGAAAGCAGCCATGTACATGAGGAAAGAGTCAATACACATTTGCTCCAATGAAAAGGGTATGTTTTCTCAGTTGTAAAACTCAGCAACTGCCTAGAACAGAAGCAATTGGACCCAAAAAGGGAAGTAAAGATTTTGGAATTGTGCCTGTATGATGGGCAGAGGCGTTAGTGAATCATGGAAACAGACGACGAGATTCAGATAGATAAATTGATGGCGGAGTGGACATGTAATGAGGCAGGAAAAAGATTTTTGATTTATTAGGATTATCACATGGGAATTGGATCTGCCCTCTGGCAGTGGAAAAGTAGGAACAAAGTGGAGTGAGAATAGTCTGGCAGACTCAGATGTGCTTTTGGAGCCCACGTGTTTTACTTGTATAAATGCATGTGTAACAACACGTTTTGCAGCATATATCATTATAGGTTTGTGTCTGCGTACTTCTGCCTTTTAGTGTCTGTTTTTAAACGTGCAAGTCGCATTGTGTGCATCAACAATTGGTGTGCTGTCTTTAAACCCCTTCTCCCGTATGACTGTGTCCATTCTACTCTGTATTAGTCTAGGGCACCATCTTTTTGGCCATCCGTTCGTTCAGAGGATGAGTGTGCATTATTGTTTGTACAAATAAAAGTTGGAGACCAGTTGCTACTACTGGCGATTGTCCCGAGATAAACAATGAGCTATATCATATTACATGCTGCTTGTTTTCATGAATTCTTGGGTAACGTGCCAGTTTGTTTTTTAGATTATGTAAAACTCTGCTTTACCTCGGGTGTCATAGATGGTACTGGTGGATAGTCGAGCACAAATTTATAATCAACACTGATTCGAGTCAGGGAATTCAGCTAATAGACAATTCAAATCCAAGTAACTTTGCCTTTAAAAACGGAAAATTGGGTGCATCACACAAATATGAAATGGTTTAAGACCCTCTGATATGTTATAAATTAGTGGGAAAACCCAATCACTGATTAGTTTGGTGCAGGAGAAAACAAAAATAATTCGAGACATGACATCCAGGTATCCACAAAAGGCCTCTCAAGAAAACAACTGTGGATACTCTGTTACTCATATCTGTAGTCAGGGTCCGTATTATGCAATGCCTGTCTTTGTATGGTCACCCCCAAACGTTTAGACTAATGCTGCTGGTTTTTCAACTCTGAGAGTGCACTGAGGCCTGCTAACCAGATCTCCATGACAGTGCCCTGACCTTTATATGTGTATGTTTGATTGGCCTGTAACTGAATGTTATGTCCGCCTATCTGAAATCAGTGTGGGGTGAGAGTGGTTTGACTTATAAATTCACCATCCCCAAGGTAATTGCCTTGTAGAGAGAGGCACATCCTCCCCTCCCACTGGAGGGTGGCTAAATAGGGGGTGTACCCACCCCAAGGAAGGGACCCATTGGTCCTGACCTGTACCTACCTGTAACACCCCTAAATTTAGTATTTAGGAGCAACTCTGAACCATGCCTCATCAGGCAAGAAGGAGGACCGAAGAAGCTGTGCTGAACTACGAAGAAGAGGACGCCCACTGACTTGGCCCCAGCTCACCTTTCATTAAGTTAAAACCATTTGCTTTGCTAATGGTATTGTATAGCAAAGCAAATGGCTTTAACTTGATGAAAGGTGAGACCTAATGTTAGTCAGTGTCAGTCAGTCAGTCAGTCTCTGTCAGTCAGTGTCAGTCAATCGGTGTCAGTCAATCGGTGTCAGTCAATCGGTGTCAGTCAATCGGTGTCAGTCAATCGGTGTCAGTCAGTGTCAGTCAGTCGGTGTCAGTCAGTCGGTGTCAGTCAGTCGGTGTCAGTCAGTCGGTGTCAGTCAGTCGGTGTCAGTCAGTCGGTGTCAGTCAGTCGGTGTCAGTCAGTCGGTCCGAGTCGGTCAGTCTGAGTCGGTCAGTCTGAGTCGGTCAGCCCGAGTCGGTCAGCCCGAGTCGGTCAGTCCGAGTCGGTCAGTCCGAGTCGGTCAGTCCGAGTCGGTCAGTCAGTGTCGGTCAGTCAGTGTCGGTCAGTCAGTGTCGGTCAGTCAGTGTCGGTCAGTCAGTGTCGGTCAGTCAGTGTCGGTCAGTCAGTGTCGGTCAGTCAGTGTCGGTCAGTCAGTGTCGGTCAGTCAGTGTCGGTCAGTCAGTGTCGGTCAGTCAGTGTCAGTCAGTCAGTGTCAGTCAGTCAGTGTCAGTCAGTCAGTGTCAGTCAGTCAGTGTCAGTCAGCCAGTGTCAGTCAGCCAGTGTCAGTCAGCCAGTGTCAGTCAGCCAGTGTCAGTCAGTCAGTCAGTCAGTCAGTCAGTCAGTGTCAGTCTGTCAGTGTCAGTCAGTCAGTGTCAGTCAGTCAGTGTCAGTCAGTCAGTGTCAGTCAGTCAGTGTCAGTCAGTCAGTGTCAGTCAGTCAGTGTCAGTCAGTCAGTGTCAGTCAGTCAGTGTCAGTCAGTCAGTGTCAGTCAGTCAGTCAGTGTCAGTCAGTCAGTGTCAGTCAGTCAGTGTCAGTCAGTCAGTGTCAGTCAGTGTCAGTGTCAGTCAGTGTCAGTCAGTGTCAGTCAGTGTCAGTCAGTCAGTGTCAGTTAGTGTCAGTCAGCCAGTGTCAGTCAGCCAGTGTCAGTCAGCCAGTGTCAGTCAGCCAGTGTCAGTCAGCCAGTGTCAGTCAGCCAGTGTCAGTCAGCCAGTGTCAGTGTCAGTCTGTCTGTCAGTCAGTGTCTGTCTGTCTGTCAGTCAGTGTCTGTCTGTCTGTGAGTGTCAGTCTGTCTGTCAGTCAGTGTCAGTCTGTCAGTCAGTGTCTGTCTGTCTGTCTGTCAGTGTCTCTGTCTGTCTGTCTGTCAGTGTCTCTGTCTGTCTGTCAGTGTCTCTGTCTGTCTGTCTGTCAGTGTCTCTGTCTGTCTGTCTGTCAGTCAGTGTCTGTCTGTCTGTCTGTCAGTCAGTGTCTGTCTGTCAGTCAGTCAGTGTCTGTCTGTCAGTCAGTGTCTGTCTGTCTGTCTGTCAGTCAGTGTCAGTTCGTGTCAGTCAGTCTGTCAGTCAGTGTCAGTCTGTCTGTCAGTCAGTGTTAGTCTGTCTGTCAGTCAGTGTCAGTCTGTCTGTCAGTCAGTGTCTGTCAGTCAGTGTCTGTCTGTCTGTCAGTCAGTGTCTGTCTGTCTGTCTGTCAGTCAGTGTCTGTCTGTCAGTCAGTGTCTGTCTGTCTGTCTGTCAGTCAGTGTCTGTCTGTCTGTCTGTCAGTCAGTGTCAGTCAGTGTCTGTCAGTCAGTGTCAGCTAGAGCAGCTCTGCTGACCAGGCTCTAAAGCAGCTCTGTTGACCTGGTTCTCTCCCTCTAAAGCAGCTCTGCTGACCTGGTTCTCTGGCTGTAGAGCAGCTCTGCTGACCTGGTTCTCTCCCTCTAAAGCAGCTCTGCTGACCTGGTTCTCTGGCTGTAGAGCAACTCTGCTGACCTGGTTCTCTGGCTCCACAGCAGCTCTGCTGAACTGGTTCTCTGGCTCTACAGCAGCTCTGCTGACCTGGTTCTCTGGCTCTAAAGGCTCTGACCATTCGAACATACCTCTGTACTCCAACCCCACCTCACACGAAATATACTAGTCCACTCATCATAATGTGAAAATTAATGCATGAATAGATGGCTTTAAAAAGCTAAACACCAGAGAGATAAGGTGCGTTGATGATGCAGCAGAATTCCACATTTTGCGACGGTGGGGGGCTGAAGCAGGAGAGGCTGTCAGCGGCCATTACAAGCGTGTGGACGGCGCTGCAATTTAGAAAAAAAAGTGCTTCAAGTCCTTTAAAGGAAAGAGTGTAAATCCACCTGTACACGATCCAATCGTGCCTAAAAGGAGACAGGGTGGCAACAAGGAATGATTGGCATGCCTTCAGTGCAATCATTGCACTGCTTTAGGTATAATTTGTGATGCCAAATGACGCGCATGAATGAAAGCTGAAGGCAGAGCTGGGACGAGGCTTCTGGAATCATATTGATTCCAAGAAGTCTCGTATGACGAGGGCAGCGCATGTGCTACTGACGTCAGACGAGACCTAAAAAAAACGAATGAAACACCAAATCGGATGTCTGCTATTTACATTGGTGTTAACTCTTTTTAGGCTCAAGACATACCGTATTAGCCTTGCATAATGCGATGAGATGTGGCATCTGAGTTCGTCAGTTGTGGCGGTTCTTTTTGAAGTTCTGTGGGTCGAAAAAGGGGGGGGGAGAATAGTTTTATGTTAAGTGGGGCTGAGTTTTATCTTTATACCAATCACCGATTAGTTTGGTGCAGGAGAAAACAAAAAAGTTCAAGACATGACATCCAGGCATCCACAAAAGGCCTCTCAAGAAAAGTACTGTGGATACTCTGTTACACGTATCTGTAGTCAGGGTCAGTATTATGCAATACCGGTCTTTGTATGGCCACCCCCAAATGTTTAGACTAATGCTGCTGGTTTTTCAACTCGGAGTGCACTGAGGCCTGCTAACCAGATCTCCATGACAGTGCCCTGACCTTTAAACGTGTATGTTTGATTGGCCTGTACCCGAATGTTATGTCAGCCTATCTGAAATCAGTGTGGGGTGAGAGTGGTGTGACGTATAAATTCACCATCCCCTTGTAGAGAGAGCCATATTCTCCCCTCCCACTGGAGGGTGGCTAAATAGGCGGAGTACACACCCCAAGGAAGGGAGCTCTTGGTCCTGACCTGTACCTACCTGTAACACCCCTAAATTTAGTATTTAGGAGCAACTCTGAACCATGCCTCATCAGGCAAGAAAGAGGACAGAAGAAGCTGTGCTGAACTAAGAGGAGGAGGACGCCCACATACTTGGCCCCAGCTCACCTTGCATTAAGTTAAAACCATTTGCTTTGCTAATGGTATTGTATAGCAAAGCAAATGGCTTTAACTTAATGAAAGATGAGACCTAATGTTAGTCAGTGTCAGCTAGAGCAGCTCTGCTGACCTGGTTCTCTGGCGCTCTAAAGCATCTCTGCTGACCTGGTTCTCTGGCTCTAAAGCAGCTCTGCTGACCTGGTTCTCTCCCTCTAAAGCAGCTCTTCTGACCTGGTTGCTCTGGCTCTAAAGCAGCTCTGCTGACCTGGTTCTCTGGCTCTAAAGCAGCTCTGCTGACCTGGTTCTCTCCCTCTAAAGCAGCTCTTCTGACCTGGTTGCTCTGGCTCTAGAGCAGCTCTGCTGACCTAGTTCTTAGGCTCTAGAGCAGCTCTCCTGACCTGGTTCTATGGCTCTACAGCAGCTCTGCTGACCTGGTTCTCTGGCTCTAAAGCAACTCTTCTGACCTGGTTCTCTGGCTGTAGAGCAGCTCTGCTGACCTGGTTCTGAGGCTCTAAAGCAGCTCTGCTGACCTGGTTCTCTGGCTCCAAAGCAGCTCTGCTGACCTGGTTTCTCTGGCTCTACAGCAGCTCTGCTGACCTGGTTCTCAGGCTCTAGAGGAGCTCTGCTGACCTGGTTCTCTCCCTCTAAAGCAGCTCTTCTGACCTGGTTGCTCTGGCTCTAGAGCAGCTCTGCTGACCTAGTTCTTAGGCTCTAGAGCAGCTCTCCTGACCTGGTTCTATGGCTCTACAGCAGCGATGCTGACCTGGTTCTCTGGCTCTAAAGCAGCTTTTCTGACCTGGTTCTCTGGCTGTGAAGCAGCTCTGCTGACCTGGTTCTCAGGCTCTAAAGCAGCTCTGCTGACCTGGTTCTCTGGCTCTAAAGCAGCTGTGCTGACCTGGTTCTCTGGCTCTACAGCAGCTCTGCTGACCTGGTTCTCAGGCTCTAGAGGAGCTCTGCTAACCTGGTTCTCTGGCTCTAAAGGCTCTGACCATTCAAACATACCTCTGTAGTCCAACCCCGCCTCAACGAAATAAACTAGTCAGCTCATCATAATGTACAAATTAATGCATGAATAGATTGCTTCAAAAAGCTAAACACCTGAGAGATAAGGTGCGTTGATGATGCAGCAGAATTCCACATTTTGCGAGGGTGGGGGGCTGAAGCAGGAGAGGCTGTCAGTGGCCATTACAAGCGTGTGGATGGCTCTTCAAATTAGAAAGAAAAAGTGCTTCAAGTCCTTTTAAAGAAAAGAGTGTCAATCCGCCAGTAAACGATCCAATCGTGCCTAAAAGGAGACAGGGTGGCAACAAGGAATGATTGGCAGGCCTTCAGTGCAATCATTGCACTGCTTTAGGTATAATTTGTGATGCCAAACGACGCACACGAATGAAAGCTGAAGGCAGAGCTGGGACGAGGCTTCTGGAATCGTATTGATTGCAAGATGGCTCTTATGATTAGTGCAGCGCATGCGCTGCTGACGTCAGGCGAGACCTAAAAAACGAATGAAACACTAAACCTGACGTCTGCTATTTACATTGGTGTTAGCTCATGTTGGGCTCAAGACATACTGTATTATGCTTGCATAATGCAATGAGATGTGGCATCTGAGTTCGTCAGTTGTGGCGGTTCTTTTTGGCTTTCTGCGGGTCGAAAAAGGGGGGGAGGAGGAGAATAGTTTTATGTTATGTGGGACTGACTTTATATCTTTACTTTTTTTTGCTGGAAAATGTCTCAAACATGTTCAGACAGCAATCCACACGCTCCAAGGATTAGGATTCTCCATAAATCACAAGAAATCCCCCATAAAGCCAGAAAAAGAAAAAACATTCTTGGGTGCAAGACTCAACTCAAAACTCGCACGGGCTTTCCCTACACAAAAGAGGATACAAACCATCAAACAAGAAACCTCCCTCTACCAGAAGGGTCAGTCTCTGACAGTGACGAGAGTCAGGAAGCTCATGGGCATGATGGCGTCATGCATCCCACTCATTCCTCATGCCCGTCTCCATATGCGCCCCTTAAAGAAATGTTTTCCCAAAAACTCGTGTCAGTCCTCAGGGAGTTAGGAGGATCTAGTGGTTGTTGCGCACAGACTGCAAGCAGAAATACAATGGTGGGCATTCAAGAACCTAACATAGGGCAGACCTTTCTGAATCCCAACTCCGTCTGTGACAATCGCAGCAGATGCATCTCTCAACAGATGGGGAGCGCACTTACAACAACTGAAGATACGAGGCCAGTGGAACGACCTCCACTCCATAAAACACATAAATTACCTGGAAATGAGAACAGTATTGCTAGCATTGAAAGCGTTCCAGAAACACATTCGCAAGAGGACTGTCTTGATTCAAACAGACAACACTACCATAATGTTTTACCTCAACAAACACGGAGGCACAAAATCATTCCAGCTAAGCAAACTAGCACAACAGATCTGGCAATGGGCAATTTCTCAAAGGATCAATCTGCAAACAATACACCTACCCGGAATATACAACACTACAGCAGATCTACTGAGCAGGCAGAACTGCTCCCACGAGTGGGAATTGAAATACAATACAAGACAATACACTACATCTTCAAACTCTGGGGGACACCAGAGACAGACCCGGTTGCTAAAAATCAGAACATGAAATGCCAGTTCTTTGCCTCTAGGTTTCTTCACCACTTGTCATGAGAGAATGCCCTGACATTAGTTTGGTCAGGGACATTTGCATATGCTTTTCCACCAATACCTCTAATCCAAAGAGTTCTGGAAAAAGCAAGACAACCAGGGACAAACCTAATTCTCATTGCTCCACAATGGGCCAAACAAACATGGTACTCAAGTCTGCTAGAACTATCCAAAGGACAAATAATCAAACTCTGAGCAGACAAGGAACTATTAACCATGCAACAAGGCCATATCTTCCACCCGGTGCCAGCGACGCTACGCCTAGCGGCCTGGCACCTGAATACGTAGAGTTTGGTCACCGAAACTTGCCTCAGCGAACAATGGAAATTCTAAAGGAAGCAAGAAAACGAACGACAAGAAAATGCTATGCCGCAAAATTTAAGCGGTACACCACTTGGTGCACAGCAAACATCCAAATTAACTTAATAAACACACCAGAAACAGTAATCATATACCCAACTCACCTCCTAGACAGTCACATCAACTACTCCAGCATAAAGGTACACCTCACATCTATCGTAGCTTACACCAGGGGAAAGTCATGCAAAAGCTTCTTCATAAGACCTATCATAAAAAGGTTCCTAGAGGGGTCTAAAAGAATTGCTCTTCCAAGGACAGCTCCAGCTCCCGCTCCCATGTGGAGTTTAAATACAGTCCTCACACAACTTCTGACCGATTCATTTGAGCCCATGCATAAAGCTGACCTGAGGCACATCACTTTAAGTCAGCTTTTCTAATTGCCATTACATCCTTAAGAAGAGTAAGCGAGCTGCAAGCGTTAACCATACAAGAAACATACATGCAAATCCATAAGGACAAAGTTATCCCAAAAACGAATCCACAATTTTTACCAAAAGTTGTCCAAGTATCACTTGAATCATCTTCAAAGACCTGCAAACAAGAGGGAAAAGGAGCCTTCATACCCTGGATGTAAGGAGGGCTCTACTGTACTATATACAGTGAGCGAAACAAATTTGCAGAAGCAAACAGCTATTTGTTGCCTACTCACATACTAAAACAGGGACGCCTGTCACAAAAGAAACAATTTCACAATAGATAGTCCAAACCATCCAACTATGCTATGCCACCGCAGGGAAAGGCCTAAGAGTACAACCAAGAGCTTGCTCAACTAGAAAGAAAGAAGCAACTCTTGTATTTATGGCAAATGTGCCCATAGACACTATATGTGCAGCAACAACATGGGCATCCCCACACACCTTCTTCACCAAACATTACTGTGTGGACATACACATGAATATAGAAGCACAAGTAGGACAAAAGGTACTTCAACACCTGTTTACAAAGTCTTCCTCCACAGCCTCCCCAAGAAGGGAGAAACCGCTACCTAATCTGATGCACAGCATGTGAACCCAGAAAAGGATTCACTCTGCAAAACGAACTGTTTACCTACCAGTAGGAGTAGTTTTGCAGCGTTAAGAGTTTTCTGTATTCACATGCGACCCATCCAGCCTCCCCTACAAGGAATACAACAGGTGGGGAAACATATTTAACAATTCTCTAAAGGATCATTTAAAGAACTATAGACTAAAAGACAGAAAAAAAATCCGAAGATGGCTACCATGCACAACAACCTCCAGGGTGCCATCTTACGTCACGCAGGGGACGTACCAGCCACCAAATGATGGTCAACGATGCCCAGAGAAAAAAAAAACCAGACTATTTTGGACCCCACCACTAGATGGCGGAATAATGCACTGCATGTGAATCCAGAAAACTCTTCAAGCTGCAAAACTACTCCTACTGGTAAGTAACTATTTTGTTACATTTAACAAATACTGGGCTTCATTCTCTATGGTGCAGAGCTCTGAGGACATAAGGCTGCCAATAACTTAGAAGAGGCTGAGAATCGATTCTCGAGGCAGTTCAGTACCCTGTTGATGCCTCTAAGGCTGAATGTGGGGCACAGGCTAGTCTCTGAAGGGAATGCCATTTGACAGTTATTGTGTTAGAGAAGGGTCTGAGAAACCCCAGAGTTGCTTTCCTGTCACAGAGGGCTGGAAGAGTTAGTTGGTATCCCAGGGGCAGGCAATGTCCCATGGATTAAATATGTAAGAGACACCCTGATAAGCATAGGGAACAAAGCTCTAGGAAGACCCTAGTGGGAATGGCATATTAATCACTAAAGTGGAGCTTAAAAGAAGCTTTAACAATGTTACATTAATTACTCTTATGACCAGACCATCCCTTGCTCACTTTTTTGCCCAGAGTATAGCAAGGCTAGGGCCAAATGGTTAATCCCAAACTGCAGGAACCTTGGAACCACACAGCACAATCTTACAATTGGATTCCAGCAAATGCATAGTATTCGCTGAATCAAGGTACATATTTGTAATGTGGCGAATTAGGGAAAAAAAGCTTTGCTAGCAATTGTTGGAATGCATGTAGAGGCTGTGCCACTGCAATGTTAAAGCTACTCAGCACGAATGAGTCTCTGTATATTACTTTGACAGTGAACTAGGGCACTCATCATTCTGTTGCCTCTTTTCAGCATTATGCTGTTTTTGTATGATTCTAATTGTTTACTGAGTTCAACAGAGCCTATTGGCAATCTACCTGACTTATTGTGAGGGTATGGAGTATAGAGTTGTATTCATTTTTAAACTTGTTCATATGGAAGCTGCCCTCTTCTTCTTTTTTTTAAAATTTATTTATTTTAATCCTTTCCTGCATTAATTTTTTAGGAATGATTACAACCTTATACTATTTGTATTGACTTTCTGTTTTAAATGTATTTATTTGCTTGCGCTTTTATATCGATTGCCGAAATAAAGAGTATTGAGCATGAGCATATTGAAATACAAAACAACGAGCGCTGCTCATATGCAAGACGTTCCTAAGATGGCCTCGCTTTTCTATTTACTCTAAACATTGCGTTAGCAATGTATTTAAGGATTCACAAACCAGAGGGGAGACAAATCTACATAATACATATGGAAAAGTAATGCAACTGTATACGGTCTAGATTGATGAGTAGAATAGAGTAAATTTAAAATAACTTTCTTCTCGTATAATGGTATATAATTGGCAGGCAATAAAAATTCCAAAGCCAAATGGATTGTCCATTGTTTTCAGGTCTTTTATATCGATCAAAAACTCTTGTTAAGGATGACGCCAATGCCACAGACCACAAGGAGGAGCTACAACAGCTTTTCTGCTTATAATTCATGAACATATCTGCAAAACGACTGTTTAGCATTCCACTGACACATTTGCAAAGTATCACTGCCTCAACACAGATGAACACATTAGATTCACCGATGTGGCGAGTGGTTTACATAAACTTAATTTGCACTAACTACAAACTAGCACCCTAACTAAATGCAGGAAAGTGTATAAATCTCTGTAGTAATTGATACTGCAAAGGAAAATTGTTGTTCAGTTACATAACGTAAGGTGAAGCATTACAGAGCTCTTCCTGTATGCAGTGACAGCTTCACCAGGCTGTAAAAGCAATGCAAAGATGACACTGAAACATGTGGGGCATTTGAGAGCGCTGGTCTGTTTTACGAGAGTTTCACCACAAAGATCACTATCACCCCCTACAATAGAAGCTTTATAAACAGCAAATTGCACTTTCCTGATCAATCAAAGGCAGAATTACTCAAAGCATAAACTGTCTTCATGTTTAAAATGTTGCTTAAGCGTAAGTATTTTTTTCTTTTAGAATGATTGAAAGGATAATCTGTCCTAGAAACACTGTGCCGTTTGCCTCTGAAGGTCATGGTTGTCTTGAGAGACCGAGTATCTAGGATGACATTTAACTGGATTAGCAGATGAAAAACCTGGCATATTGCCCTTTACAAATATTCTTTCTCTGTTTTTTTCTCTCTCAGCTTTTCTGGACTCCTCCACCCTACAGCTGTTCTTTGACCTGTACCATTCCATTCCTCCCACCTTCTCACCTTTGGTGAGTTCAGAACACGGGGTTCGTACCTTTCGATATCACATTGGGGATTCACCAGTAATTGATGGGGAGCTGGAGCGAGCGCTGCGGATGTATGGAAGGGTCTTTCCATCAGGGTCAGTGGGTATACAAAGGGGGTGAGCTGTGTGTAAAGGCGGTTTTTCAGTTGTGGTTCTGAAAGTTGCTCTGACTGCTGGGCTTCCACTGCATAAAAAAGATGCACTTCACTGACTCCATTTCTGCTTTTGACACACTTTTTTTCAAAGTAGTCTTAATTTTACAATACTTATATGTTTACTCCCTTTACTGCATGTAGACAAGAGTTGAAGACAGCGGTTTTCCCCAGCTCCCACTTTGGCTTTTTCCAATGTGGATCCACACAGTAACCCTATACATATATTTATTTGTTTTAGAAATTAGACTTGATTGCATTGTATGTCTGAATAAATTCAGAGATTGGTATTAGCAGACAGACACATAGTTCTATTTGTCCTTTCTGAGGAGTGCATTACTTTAGAAAATAGAGGCATTCTTCACAGACTGTACCTGTCAGGATTTTACAAAATAATATGCAACTCCTCTTTCGAGGCTTGAATGAGAAGGGGAGCTGTGAACATCAATATCAATGCCTATTACCTATAGAAATGAAGAATGAAAATGCAGAGAGGGATAAAGATGGTTGGGACTTGAGGGTGGATTAATGGAGAAAACGGAGTGAGGAGAGTGCTTAAAATAAGTGTGGAGACGTGAAAAGGCATGGAGGTCAGCGGTGGATTCAAGATTGTCAACAGATTATTGGGTACAGGAAATGTAGCAGTTAGTGAAGGAGTCTTTGGTATACATTTGAGAGTCAGTGTTTGGGTGCATGAAAGCTGGTGGTTAATGTGATGCAGACTTCAACAATGGACTGGGGAAAGGGGATAGGTGGAAAGTAGTGCTAAGATAGTTGACAGGTGGGTGATTGCAGAAATTTGTGTAGAGGGAGACATGCTGACTAGCCTTATTTGAGGACTGGGTTGGTCACATAGGTATGTTTGAAGACTTGTTGCAGTATAGTTGCTCTGACGTCATTGTCCACCTGTTCTTTCCAAAGGTCTTATCTTGCTTAGTCCAGGTTGCCTCAGTAAGGCGGTCGCTCTTCAACAATGCAGAGAGGGCTAAGTTCCTGTCTCATCTTGTGGATGGAGTGAAACGCATACTGGAAAACCCGCAGGTAAGTATACTTCAGGCTTTGAGTTGTGAGTTCAGCCCTCCTGGCACACTCCAGCTGTTCTGCAATCTTCCTGTGGGCTTTCTCCTTCCCAGACCCACTGTTTCGCAGGGCCAGTGCCTGTCTTTTATCGCAGTGTCCAAGGAGCAGCACCTTGAGGGTTGCACTGACAGCCTGCCTTTTGTTTCTTTAGAGCTTGTCGGACCCAAACAACTACCACGAGTTCTGTCGGTTGCTGGCTCGGTTAAAAAGTAACTATCAACTAGGAGAACTGGTCAAGGTGGAGAATTACCCGGAGGTCATCCGGTTAATAGCAAACTTCACTGTGACTAGCCTTCAGGTAGGCTTCCTTCACCTTGCAGCGTATTCTGAGCAGTTCTAGTTGGTGCCATCTCTGAAATTACATTATAGAGAGTGTTTCTTATGCACAAATCTGTTTGCCCCTTTGTCGCACCAGATGGATCTTTTAACACTATGATGAAGACTATGAACTGTTTTATGATTCCTTTTTAAAGAGCAGCATCTTAAGCTTTAACAACGCAGGCACATGGACCTTCTGAATTATTGTCAATAAGCGAAGCTAGGTCTGCCCTTGTTGGTTTTTGTTTGAAAATCTCAAGTGCAGTTGATGTTGGTGACAGTGTTGCTGCGGTGGACTCCTTACATTCCTGTGCTGTTAATTAGTGAAGCTTTGTACCAGTATTGTCCTCCGTTTCACCACAGTAAAGTTGATATCATAACTGGACAAAAAACACAAGAACGGTTGTGGCCTAGAATCTCCCGCACACTGTTTGTCGTACTACTTTTGGTAGTGCTCACCCTATGGGTCAACCGTTGTGAATACCCCAGGCTTGACTATACAAATGCAAAGTTAGAGGAGCACATTGACCTAAAGTAATATATTTTTAGCTCCACAAAAACTATTAGTAAAGAGTCCCCACTTCCGGAGCATATATTTTGCATTTAAATTCAGTCAATATTGCATGTGAGACAACATGAACATTCTTTTCTCAAAAAAAGGGGGAAAGGCTCTCCATGTTCTTTTTTTTTTTTCTTTCCTTTTTCCTTTTTATTCACGTGTCACAACAACGTCGTACAAAAGACTTGACTCAACTAGAACACAGCCTACGCGTTTCGTCCCTGTTTCACTGCACTTCTTTAGGGCAAACTATCCAGGCATGTGTAATCCAAACGCTCAGCAAAATACTAAATCACTCACTCCAGGGTTGAACTAATTCCAGTGCTCAACATAACACGATCCAGCCAGCTACGATAGCGCCAGGAGACTCCGTTAGGAGTGACAGTTGCGCTTTATAAATTTTCTTTTAATTTAATTTAATTTCATCCAGAACGCCACATATTGAAAGTACATTTTGTCCAAATGAGTGATTCACATCCGGTACTCCTAAAACAGCTCACCGCAATCTGCTTGTGTATTCCTGTCTTCCACCTTAAATTTCTTTGATGGAATAACCACAGCCTTCGTGTTGTATTCAGAAGAGCCCTGAATTTACGACGGCCCTTGCTTCGCAGTTATACGTCTGATATGCGTTTTGATGCTCCTTAGTACGAGCACGGAGAAAACGTCTACTGTAATATGTGCCATGAAAGTGGGGACTCTTTGCTAATTGTTTTTATTGTAGCTAAACATGATTACTTTAGGTCAATGTGCTCCTCTAACTTTGTATTTGAAATCTTAACTGACCTGATTGTGTAATGCAGTTACCAATTACAAGACTTGAGCAGCCTTTCTCAAGCAAACATTAGCACACTGAGTTTTACTGTATTGCACTGTTAACATTAAATCCACAATAATTCTAAATATGTGTGTCCTTCTGTCTAGTTTTCAGTTAATGCTGGGCACTTTATTCTTGTTCTCCCCCTAACCTAATTTTTCATTAGTTTTAGGGTTTGGAGTTAAACTTTTCTTTTTGTCATCTCCAGACATTACTCCTCATTAATTCTGGGAGCATTGCTTTTCTTGTTGCTTCCTATTGACATTGCTTATTACCTTTTAAGGTTTAATATCTTTTGTTGTCCTGCTATTGACATTGTTTCTCATTAGCACTGGGAGTTCGCCCCAAACAGCGTGCATTACCTCCTTAGCCTTTGGCAACGACTAGCAGCATCTGTTCCCTACGTCAAAGCTACAGAGCCTCACATGCTGGAAACATACACACCTGAGGTGACAAAATCGTACATCACTTCCAGGCTGGAATCTGTGCACATAATATTAAGGTGAGCAACCCTGTTTGGTTAAGGGAACATTTCTTGCCACTGGAAATTTCTGTTTTCTGTCAAAGGTACAGGTGGTCTCTGAAGGCGGTCAATGAAACTGGTGTCGTGATCTGCAGTTGTCATACTAGGCTAAGCCATTCCAAGATGAGTAGCTCTAGGATATCCCAGGGTAAGTTACCTGTTGTAAAGCCAGAGGTTTCAATGGTGCCTTTCTTAAATATTATTGGTACCAGTCATCTGTGACTCTAGCATGTTAAGTTACATGGCAGGTCTACTGTACCGTCTGAGTGTTTACAGGTGCCTGGCTCTGTTGAATTATGGCACATTTGATAAATGTTAACTAGCTTAGTATGTGTACTGTCCTTGTCTATGAGGTGTTGTGAGAACACACGTGCAAGTGATTGTCATGATGGCCGACTCGGTTACTATTGTAAAGTTTATGTATGATGTGAATGCTGAACGTTTTCATGCACCGTCCTAACAGTTGTCACACGATCAACTCTACACTTGCGCCTTGTTGTACCACACTATCACTTGGAAAAATACCAAGCCTGTGTAAACCCTGCCACCAAGTCTATATTTACAATGACAAATGTTGACACCCAGCTCAGGTATATTGTGATATCTATAAATGTAAATATAGTAAAATTTCTAGCACAGATAGTTTCTGATGTGCTGTGTAGGTCTTTGGGATGTAGAGGAACACTTTGTATGCAGTGTCAAAGCCGAGTAGTGATGTGGTTGATCCTGCCGTGTTGGCATTCCGTTGGTGGGTCAGGGAACTATGCAGTGTTTGCAAGATAGCTGGCTTTGGTGTTTTGAGTTACGAGGCACTGTACTTTGCCATGAAGGGAGTCTCTCTGAGATGAGAGATTAGGGACTTTTTATTAAATGTTTATAGATCGGTTCGGAGTATGATTACCAAATAACTGTACCACACAATACTTTTAATGTGTGTTTCTTGTAGAAACCTACTGTATTCAGGTACTTAAAAAAAAATGTAAAGTAACTTCCAAATGATGATGCTTTGTAAAACCTTAGACTCGTTCTGGAATGGTGTCTGCTGTGACATCGACTCATCTAGCAACTCTAACAACGCAAAATAGTTGTGCAAGTGATCACGTGCCTCTTATTTCTTCTTTCCCCTTTGACCTAGTCTCTTCAGCGGCACCAATATTTGTAGTAGTACAGTCTTACTTCTGCTGCTAGCACAAACTGCTGTGCTATCACTAATACTTTGTAAAAACCCACTATAATTTAGAAGAGTAAAATCTATTTTTTAAGAATTATTTTCATGTTTGAAAGGGGTTTCTCCATGTCATGGTGAAAATGGTGTTTGTTTCTCTTTGACGTTAATCTGATTATTTGAGTCTGGTGTGTGGTCCTTTTACCTTTAATATTGCTCACTGTGATCCCATTTTACTCTGACTGCAGAGATGGCCTGGAGGACCCCTTGGATGATACAGGCCTGGTACAGCAACAGCTGGATCAGCTCTCCACTATTGGCCGCTGCGAGTATGAGAAGACCTGTGCTCTCCTTGTGCAGCTCTTTGACCAGTCTGCTCAGACTTACCAGGAACTGCTGCAGAGTACTACCCTGAATGCTATGGACATCACTGTGCAAGAAGGTAAAAGTCTCCAAAAATATATAGTTCCATATCCACTTCTGTGCAAGCTTGTCATGTCTGAGGGCCAGGCCAGCATTGTACTGAGATAGTGCTTCGTTCGTTCTTTTAAAAACAAAAAAATGTTTGCAAGTAACTGCAACATTTTGGCAACCAACCGTACCTTTTCTTTATTGGATTTTGCAAGCAGGCAGAACAAAAGATGTTTACATAATGTGTGCAATAGCAAATGTGTGTGTGCTTAATTTGTATGAGAATTTCAAATCCAAATTCATACAATGAACATTAGGTTGAAACAATTCATATTTGTCTTCGACTTTAATAAAATAGCACATACATAGTTGATAACTTGTGAAAGACTTTGAAAAGAAGGGAAGAGGAAACAACTTATTGGAATTCCAAGATTTTCTAACATTGAACTCAAATTATTTTTTTAATATAACTGGTGCTCATGCTAGACACCCCTGATGCATGTTTGTTATAATAGTACATTCAGTATTTAATTTAGCGACTATTTACGTAGATTATTTTACTTTCCACCAGCTTGTAACGACCCTTGTAAGAACCCCAAGAGGTGCTTGGCAGATTCACGTGCACATAATATGCAGAAGTCTGTAGAAGCTGTTTTTTTCTGTTAAAACTTTTCTATAAAAATTTTACAAAAAGTCCTTAAACCTAAAGCATTTTGTTTTGAGGAAGCAAAGGGATGTTGGACATGCACACTTAACAAGAGTAACTAATCTTTTTCTATCCTCCGTTTAGACCTGCTCAGTAACAAGGTTAATGTTCCTAACAAACCAAGCCTCTATTTTAAAAGCCCCTTGTTAGGTCTTGCCTGAGCCAGCGTGCATGCGCTGCGAGGCATTTTGTAAGGGCTTTTAAATTCCAGACACACGCTTGTGCGTGTGCTTGGAATTTATCACTTGCTATTGGGCTTTACGTGCTGTCTTTCTAAGAAAGACAGCAAGCAATTGGCCCAGGGGGTGCATGTCCCACCTTCTCTGTTCTGTGGCCTAGGGTCCGCGGGAGCGAGCATGAGCGCCATATGTTTCCAATTATCCTGCCGCGTCTCGCGGTCACGTTAATTGGAAACATATGGGCAAACGCGGCGCTTTTTACCGCCCTGGCCTGCATTTCATCTTCTGCTGAGAATGCGATGAATTGTATTGAAATTACATTGCATGTGATGGCATTGCCAATTACACAGTTTGGTAAAATCAAGAGTTACAGGAAACACATATATTAGTTAATATGTTAATTAGCAGTATGTGCAGAGGTTGCTGATCTCTGCCGTTGCAAAAGCCAAGACCCAGAAAAGTCAGTATTGCATCCAGAATAATATCCGTGGTTGAAAGTCTTTACGGGCCATGCGTGTGTGTGCAAATTTGCATAAATATTTTAGTAGGGGATCCAGAGCGCAGTCAAGTTGAATGAGCAGCGCTAGACAGCTGCAGCCGGAAGTGGTGGAAAATGACGCATTATCGGTCCTCATCCGGCAAACCCTGCAAGCGCCGACTACTCGTGAAGCCCAATAGCAGAGGTTCTCATTCCTGAACACAACACAAATATTGCGCTACTGTGAGCAATCCAGTAACAAAAAATACATATCCCCGGTATAATAAACTACTAGTAATTACCAGATAAACAGTGTTATCAACGAAGATGCTGCAAACAAGGGGACATTGTGCTCATGTGCTCTTTGCATTGTCATAATTTCTTCCCAAATTACCAGATTTGTGATAGCAAACGCTATTATCTTTGACATCTTCAACATTCTCGTACATGGTGCTATGATCACGTACTAAAACGAAATGACAGACTTCATTCCATTCATTTATTCATATTCTGGAAGAAGCTGCCTCAACAGAAATGGGAAGAAGGAAAATGTATTATAGACAACAGTGTCCTCTAGCGTTTACTGCCTAGCATCAAACTTAGTTTTATAGCTAATCGCATTTGAAGCAGTTTGCACAATATATTTATAATTCATAATTATGACAGATGCGGTACTAGCACCTAGCCTTCCACAACAACCAACGATGACTTTTAGAAAAGGTCCTTCTCCTCCTTCAAAAGGAATCGCATGCATTTTTAGGAGCAACCTCTCTGTTACTAAAGCCACTTCTCCCTCCCTCACCTCCTGTGAACTCATCTGCATCGATGTCACCAGCGAGGGCAAACCTGTATGCTCTCTACATGTCATCTACCACCCACCTGGGGACAACCTCACCTTCACCCAACAACTCATGGACATGATCTCAACCAATTCCGGACGGCAGAACACTCAAATCTACCTGGGTGACCTCAATCTCCACTGGAACAATCACAATGACGCGGTGGTGAATAGTCTTAAAACCTTCCTCAACGAGCTTGACCTCACCCAAATCTGCAACAGCCCGACCCATGACAAAGGCTCTATCCTCGACCTTATCATCGCCAAAGAGGACTCCACCCAACTGGGGGCAATCCAACCCTGTGACTGGTCAGACCACCACATTATCTCATTCTTCTTCAACGAAAAAGTTAAACTTAACCCGGCTCAACCCACCAAATCCAAGATTTGGAAAAGGGACCTGAAGAAACTCAACCCCAACTCCTTACCTTCCCACAGCTGCAATCTCCTCCTTCCCCCTACTGGCGCCTCGGACGTACAATCTCTGACCAATCTCTACCTCAACTCTATGACCTCAATAATCAATGAAGCCGCCCCCCTGCAGCTGAAGAGTCTCCACAAAGAACTCTAACCCATGGTATGATGGTAGACTCAACGAAAATAGGCGTGCCATGCGAATGGCAGAGCGCACCTGGAGATCAGACCCCTCAGCACTGCACCTAAAAACTCTTAAGAAAAAGAGAAACGCCTACTTTAGGAAAATCAAGCGCTCAAAAACAGATTTCTTCAGCCACCAGCTCGATCAAGCAAAAAATTGCCCAAGAAAACTGTTTGAACTAGTCAAAACTCAAACCAAGGAACAACCTCTACAATCAAACAGCACAACAAGCGATATACCTTCCTGTGAAGACTTGTCTGCTTTCTTTGAGCTAAAGACGGATAACATAAGAAGCGATCTCCTCAATGATGTAAGCCGCTACTCCAGACCCAACAGCATAACTTTCACTCAACCTAAACAAAACGCAGCCTGGTCTGCCTTCGACAACTACTCAGAAGAAACAATTAACAAACTGCTCGGCACCTTGAAACCTTCTAATCACATCACAGACCCCCTACCTGCTAATGCTGTAAAAGACTTCATCACCCTGCTCCTCCCACTTTGGACTAAAATCATTAACAGCTCCCTTCAACAAGTACTCATCCCTGACTCCGTCAAGGTGGGACAAGTCACGCCTATACTCAAGAAACCTACAGCTGACCCTTCTGACCTAAACAATTACCGCCCTATCACCAATATCCCCACCCTGGCCAAACTGCTGGAAAAATGCGTACAACTCCAACTGACAAAACACATCGATCAGTTTGACCTCCTCAACCCTCATCAGTCAGGCTTACGAGCAAGACACAGTACGGAAACGGCTATGACACAAATAATTGAAACCGCGAAGATTCCGGAAGGAAAAAACATATAAACGCTCCTTCTCTGGAATGGCACCCAGGATCTGGAACGCACTCCCTCCCGAAACAAGGGTTATCTCCTCCACTGCTTTTTTTAAGAAAGAAGTAAAAGCCATCCTTATGGCTAAATTCACATGAACTCTTTCTTGGATATATCGAACACATTGCACCGTCTTTGTATTATTTGCTTATCTGATTATCTAACTGTACTTTTTGTTTTATCTGATTGCTATCCTATTTTGCTACTCACTTACTACCTACTACTATTTTGTACCCAAAAGTTTGTTTAACCACTCCCTTGTTTCCCTTACTCCTCGTTTCTGTAAAGCGGTCTGATATCTGCAAAGATCTTAATCGCGCTATATAAAACTTTGAAAATAAAATAAACACAAATTGTAAAGACTAATCCTGAACTTGCGACTGCCAAAATGTGGTTACAATCTAAGCAAGGGTTCACTAGGTGTTCCACTTACAGAGCGTGCAGGTTTGGTGAAAATACTACATCATATCCGACTCCTTTTAGCCCAGAAAGGGTGTTGATCAAAGGCAGCTACAATTGTAAAACTAAGTTTGCGGTTTATGTCCTGACAGCATCTCAGAGCCATCGTTAATAATGATTCTACGTACCCGAAGGCTCGTAATTTCAAACAAATGCATAATAACAATCTCAGTTGTTGTGGCAGCTATTCCCAAACCCTTGAGAGGAGGAGATAGGGAAACGTCATTGAGGAAGTTCGAATACAAAATTATATTAGAATTAGATAGTATGATGCCCAATGGCCTCAATAACATGGAGGACCTTTATCATTTTCTATAGTATATCGTAGGGGATACTTGATAAATGTAAAAATATATTAACTTTTTGTATATACTTTGATGAATCGCATTAGTGTCTAACCCGCAAGTATTTTTTTGTCTTGGTTTACCCTGTATTTTTAATGTTATGGGTTTAAAACTACGATATCTTTGTGGCTTTTAGATATGTATATAATAGTGTGTTTTAGGATTTAGTTGCACTAGCACTTTACATTTTTGGTAAATTTTGACATTAGGATGGCACTTTAGAGGCACCTGGAACTTTAGTTGCATTGTATGCATGTTGGCATTAAGCACTTTAGTTCCTCCTCGATGCATTTAAGCAGATATTTGTTGAAATATGAGAAGAAGCATCTGTATAAGCAGAATGTTGTATTACAAGATGCTTTCTTGATATTTGCGATCTTTGCACAGTCAATTAGCTTAATATATATTTTATAGTATTTTCGATTAATAATTAATGATTCATGTATTTATATATGTAACATATTGATTTTGACTATGAATTTTTGAATTAAGCGTACATGTATTTAACTGTGACGAGCCATTCCCAAACAATCATGAGTTTAAATTTTAATTTTAACTTCGCAATTATTGAAGTTTTATGCTAATTAGGTGGTCTAATTCAAATGAATTGCAATGCTTTTATGCAGTAATGATATATTTGCCAGAATATATTGGAGATATATTGTGCAGATCTAGCTTGCTAGAAAAAAAACTACTTCGATGTAAGAGAAAGTGGTGCCAGTATGTCTTTCATGTCTAATAAATCACGTGGTAGTATCACAAAGGCACAAACATATATAAACAAGCATTTGCAATGCAATAGGTCTTGCATTTTCAAGAGTTTGAGCTATTGGCATTGTAAATGACTACGCCTTTTATTTATGTGTTTTAAAAACCTGTAAGCGGTGCGTAAACACGAACTTTGTACAGATAGTCCTTGCTTACAAGAAGCAAGGCTGGCAGTAAAATTGGCGCAGTTATTGCCAGCCTTGCTTCTCGTAAGCAAAGGCTATAAGTACAGAGTGCATGTTTACGCCCCTCTTGCAAGTTTTCAAAACACATAAATAAAAAGCATTGTCATTTACAATGCGAATAGCTCAAACTCTCGCAAAAGCGAGACCTACTGCATTGCAAATGCTTGTCATATATTATAATCAAGTTTTGCCACGTCTAAAGTGTGCAATCAATGTGTCAAGAAAGACACATGGAGGAGGTAGAAAACATCCAGAAATTGGACCGTCCCGCCAAAGCTAGGTCTTGTAATCCTAATCACTAGCCAAACAATTTCTTTATAACTCGAGTAACCGTCGCTATTCACCTGGAAGTCCGAATATGCTATGATAATGGGGCGGTCGGAGACAATCATAAAAAAAAATATTAATTAAAAAAAAAACCTGGTCACTAGGACTCCACTGTAAAATAGAATGCCACGGTTGCACTTCTGCACATCGTTCGTAAACAAATATTTTTCAGCTCGTGCTTTAGTAACTTCCTTGAATAAATGACATACCCATACATGCAAACAAAATATACTTTTAGAGCAGTTTAGATGTACGAGTCGGGGAAACCTCCTTATATCTATGTTGGTGCCTTCGACGAACCTCAGGAGCAGAATACGGTTCTGCGACCGAATCTCTGTCCCGTTGCCTGTTACTTGCCTAATTCAGTTCATACGTGCCCACTCAGCCCACTCACAAAGGACTCTATTCAGCTCCCTCCCCTTTCACATTGCTTATCGCCCTGTGGCGGTTCTGTCACTTACCTGTCCAGCTCTTGGGGAAACTGGGTGGAGTTTGCAGAGGCGTTGGGCTCAAGACGACGAGCACGTCCCTTAGGCGCCCTCCTGACACAGTCACTGACTTGCTTGGCCCGAACTAAGATCGGCCGAAGCTGCCCCTTCTCCACAGATGGCTGCGCGACTTCCGCAAATTTGGCCCGGCTGGCAACAGGTGAGCAGGCCGCTCCCCCAACCGTCCCGTTTCCATGGCGTACATTTTGCTTTTACATTCTTTTACAACATGTCGTAAAACACTTTGTCGCCATCGTCGTGCAGGGAACGCCAGTTTTGCCTGGCTTTAGGACGGGAGCTGTCGAAAACTTAGCCCACTTTCATGCTTGACAACCTAGCTTTCTGCGTTGTGACGCATCCACAGCGTGCTAAGTGAGCAGGGATCTTAAAGATAAGGCTGAGCACGATTAGCCGCATTAAGTGTATGTTGTACCCTCACGCAACATGGCTGCCGTTCGAAGTCTTTATTAAAAAAAAAATTTTTTAGACATGCGTGGGATAGTGTCTTGGGATAGCCATGGGAGATACGTTGTCCGTTATCTGTTTCCTTCTGTCCTTGTGCACTGGAGGAAGCCATGGCGGGCGATGTTACTCTGAGAAGAGTTCTGCGCTTTTTGATGTTCGAGTCGGTTCATGTCCTTCCACTAGGAAACATTCAAACAGCAGTGAGCTACAGACCCAAGCCTCCCAGATTAAGGTGACGACTTAACATGATCTAGTCTAAAGGCTACCGAAAAAAAAACCGGTGAGTGGGGTGTGAGGGGGGATGTGTGTGTGCGAGTGTGTGTGTGTGTGTGTCTGTGTGTGCGCGTGTGTGTGTATGCGTGTGTGCGTGTTTGTGTGTATGCGTGTGTATGTATGTATGCGTGTGTATGTATGTATGCGTGCGTGTGTAAGTATGCGTGCGTGTGTAAAAAGAGCCCGATGACTGGTGGGGGGAGCAGGGGTGTGTGCGCGAGTGTCTGTGTGTGTGTGCGCGCGCCTGTGTCTCTGTGTGCTGTACGAGCTAGGGGAGACTTGAAATGGTGAACGCGCGTGCAACCTGATCCGATTACGGCAGGGTGCGCGTGCCCATCTCTTGTCTCCCTTAGCTCGTTGTAAGCAGAACCGCCGACAATAGGGCTCGCAGCGACGCCGCTTTGCAATCGTCGCAGGTGCAAGACCTAAAAATGGTGAACAAAATGCAAACTGACCTGTGAGCAAGGGCACATTGTGTCCGAAACGCGTCAGGCTTGAGGGTACGGAAATGAGGAGAACTGAAGTTGGAGTATATGTGTGTATATATATATATATATATATATATATATCTATCAAAATTACTCCGTCATCGCAAGTAAAGATAACCAGACTCCCTGAGTGCTGCAAAATATCCAATTTGATTGCCATTAAATTGGATATTTTGCTGCACTCTGGGAGTCTGGTTATCTTTACTTACGAGGACGGAGTAATTTTGAATTGTGTTTGGAAGAACTAGCTCACGAAATTTCCAACACTAAGACAGAATTTACCAAAGCCGTGGAACCCGCAGAGATAGCAAAAATATTGGAAGACATCAACACACAACTCAACAAACACATACAAGAGACACAGGAGCATAAGATACGCAAATTCAAACACGATACTATCGACTACAAGCTCGGCGAGGTGTACACTTGGGCAGAAGTGTACGCCCGCCGACGCCCAAACCGTTCATACAACCCTTATTCAGAAAACGAAACATCATCATCAGAAGGAGACAGCAGAGCTCAGCCAACTACACGATCAGCCCGCCAAGAGGGACCATCAACATCCACATCTACTGCGGTTCATTTTTTAGTAGAAGGCCAAGAAGAACAGGCAGACCCAGGCGGGGCAAAACCCGCAGAAACACCAAAGATACCAACCGAAATCAAGAACAAGAAGGGCAGCAGGAAGAAGTGATGGACACAGATAACCTGGTTATTAACATTTCGTCCTACCCATTGACGAAAGAGGAAGCTAAGACACTACAGAAAGGACAAACTTTTGTTCCGACAACTATGACAAACACTTTGGAACTGGAGGTGAGTGCATTCAAACTCACACGCAACATCAGATTACGCCATTATTTCCAAAATGTGGTTCCACCATCTATCCAAGAAGAAGATATCTTAAAAGGACTGAGACCTCACAGTACTTATATGGCCCCAATGAGCCACAAAATCATAGACACTTTTGAGAACCTCATTAAACGAGACATTGCGAATCTGAGCTTCCAACAAAGTTCTAAGAGGAGTAACATGACGATCAAAGAAAGAAACATTATACACAACTTAGCCAACAATAAAGCCATCGTATGTCAAAACGCAGACAAAGGCGGAGCCTTAGTGATTATGGATTCTTCATACTACATGACACAGGTTGAAGCACACACATCGGATACAAACACCTATGCGCCCTTGGAAAGTGATCCAACTTTGGAATATGCCACAACTCTCAACAACATCATCAAACAGGCATTTGATAATGGTACCATCAATGACAAAGCTCAAAGATTTCTCATCCTAAACAACCCCAAAGCGCCAGTTTCGTACATGGTACCAAAAATACATAAACACGCGACTCAACCACCTTTCCGGCCGATAGTATCTACCAAAGGAAGCATACATGAGCCAATCAGGAAATTTCTCAACATATACCTACAACCATTTGTCACAACCACAGAATCGTACATTAGAGACACCACCGACTTTCTAAGCAAACTCAACACTGCTCTACATGGTTTCAAACAGAAGAAATATTACTATGCACAGTGGACGTCCGATCCCTATATACTTCCATCCCACACAGTTTGGGCCTAGAAGCTATAGAACAAGTGTTAATCAACTCCACACTTGATGGGGACTTACAGACATTTCTCATGGAACTTCTGGCATTTACATTGTACCACAGTTATTTCAACTTCAACAACAAATGGTTTTTGCAACTCTGCGGCACATCCATGGGGAATTGTGCAGCCCCAGCGTACGCTAACCTTTTTATGAAAGCTTTTGAGGAAACTCACATCTTGGCAGACCCCAACTGGTCAACACATGGTAAACTTTACCTGAGATTTATAGACAACATTTTCCTACTATGGTCAGGAACAAAACGCACATTGCAAACCTTCCTTGACACATGGAATCAGAAGGATGAACGCATTCAGTTTACCTGGGACATCAGCTCACATCTCATACATTTTCTGGATGTACAAATACAAATACAAGATGGCAACATTTCCACCACACTTTTTCGGAAGACAACGGATCGCAATACGATATTGCATTATAACAGCTTCCACCGACCAGGCCTGAAAAAGAATTTACCGTTCTCCCAACTTTTACGTGTTAAAAGTATAGTCTCCACCCCAAAGGAAAGTGAACAGGAGATGAAAACCATGATCAACAGATTCAAAACAAGAGGGTATCCAGGAGACATCTTAAAGACAGCAGAAGAACGATGCAAGAAATTCAAAAGAATAGACCTGCTGGCGGTCAAAGAGAAAAAGGAGAACACAAGAATGGTAGTGGTTTCCAAATACACAGTAGTCAGCCATAAATACAGGAAAATAATATTGAAACACTGGCCACTTCTAAGTGGTGAACCGGACTTTCAAGGTTTATTTGAGCAACAACCCATCTTTGCTTATACTCGTGGCAGGAACCTTGAAGAAATGTTGACAAAACCTGTAGACACCTTAACCACAATCATCTACAAAGGATTGAAACCGTGTTACAATTGCAGTAACTGCCACAACATCATCCCAGAAAATTACACACAACATCCAATGAAAGGCACAAAAATTAAACTAACAGTCAAGGCTTCATGCAATACGGCCAACGTCATCTATATGCTTAAATGCCCATGCGGCCTGAGGTACGTGGGCCACACAGAGAGGAAGATCCGCACTAGAATCTTAGAGCATAAAAGCAACATAAGAACAAGGAATGCCAAATCCACAGTGGCAGCACATTTCATGGACAACAATCACTCAGTAGCCCAGTTAAAATTTTTAATACTGGAAGTTATCAAGCCCAATGTGAACAATAAGAACACCCTCTTAAAAAGAGAAAACTACTGCATCTGATACATGGCCACGATGCAGCCCCACGGACTCAATGATCGAATGGAGTTTTTGTGTTATCTTTAACTCCACAGCCACATTTATCAGATTAGCACCACCCGTGTCTCATCCTGAACTATATAATATAGTATTTTAGTGTATTGCCTTTTCAATTCCATTTACAGATGTTATGACCATAGCATGCTTCTAGACTGCTGATGATATAAGCGTTTTTAAACATCTCATTAACACACACACCGTGCACTTCGCTAATATATTATGAGCACATTTACCATTTTAAGATGGCCGCCGTATTTGTAACCACTAATCGAGTCCGTCATCGATACGCACGACCTACACATTAACTCACCAGACAGCTCAACGCCAGCACACACTGAAGTTACACCAGCGCATGGAGCAACTTTCATGTTTTTCCACACCACGAGTAAGTACACATTGAGGACCGCGTTAACAATGCTACATGCTAGTGAGCAGGTCCACGGACCAAATTTGTTTTACTCATATCACTTTAAATCTTCCCCATACAGGCGGATCACGCTACCGCCAACCGCCATGTAAGTGACCAGCAAAACACGGGTTGTAAGGTTTTTATTAGAAACGGCATGTAGCATCGACTAGAGCACAGCGCACAGAAGTTTTTATACGTTTTCACAATAGTCACGAGAGATCATGCACAGAGCACACCAGTAATCATACCGAACACGCTTGAAGACAGCTCGGAATCTTTATCACCATTAAAGCATGCGTATTTAGCACAAGTTTGATTGTTACATATCCAATCATGCGGTTTAGAGACACGATCTGAGAAGGAACAGACAGCGATACCTTTGGAGCACGCTACAACCTACTACCCACCAATACAAATTTGGTTAAAACCCCAGGCTGTGCGAGTCCCATCTATAATAATGGGTTATCTGGTAACCCATACCAGACCGCCCTTGGACAGCTCACACTAACCGGAACTGGGTGTTTACATATATATATTTGATGCAGAGTACGTTGGTACGGTATAATGCAAAGTAACTATCTTTTGTAAAGCTGCTCACAAGTGTGTTAAAGAATATCACTTTAATAACACGGCCTGTTTAGCAAAATTTTCATTAGTAGACTGTCAAAGAAGGAAGCTCATCATGAAAGAGTGTTCCTTGCAGCACCCCTCAAACCACCACCGATATACAAATGTAAAGACAGTATTTGGCTCTGTGCTCTTCCTGTTATGTGTGAATAGTGTCGTCATCTCGATTTGACTAAATCTGAAATATGCTGGATCATAGCAGCACTGCAGATGCACACAAAGGAAGCCAGCAGCTAATGACATCAGACCCATTCTATGTGGTTGTAAGAGATGTCCGCCAGGAACCATCACAGGGAAACCCACATCTGATTCTCGCCAAGATCCCATGCAGGAGACCGGCTTTAGACAGGACCACTCAGCCACAGTCATCTCACACCGCTGACGTACGGTGACATTGCTACCAAACAACCATTACAGGATGCATCTGAGGACCAGTGAGAAGAACAAGGCAATGAAGACATGTGCAGGCGCTATTACTCAACGGGAAACAAGTTTAATCTGTTCTTGAATTCAGAGCCTGTCAAGGAGAGAACGAAAACAACGACACACGCACCGCTGTGTTTCAATATCTGCTGCTGTTCAACTGGGTGAACCGAAATGATGACAAGATCAAGGGTCACAACATTATTGATGGAGTGTTGGAGATAGGTCACATCAGTAGATTGTAGATACACAGCGGTCTGATGCACTGCATGGCTGGCTGGTATACCATCATTTCAACCAGCAAACTAAAGACCTCCTAACCATGTACAAACGAACAGCACGTGTAGTCTCTCTCCGAAAGCCCGGGAATGTCTGTATTTTTATGAGTGCCTACGCTGCATAAAATACATATAGGTTCGCATAGACGTTATTTATGGGTTGTGAGCCCTGGCACTGCATTTGCGACCCCTAGTGTTAGAAGTGGCAAAACGAGTGCCAGTAGCAGAAGCAGCTCCTTCTATGGACGAGGCTGGAAGAAGTTGCCAGCAGTGCAAATAAAAAAAAATAGAATACGTTTTTTATGTTAAAATCATGTTCGAGGCATGTGGGCTGCTGAATTCATATCGGTGCATAGATCGCCGCCTAGTGTTGGGTCCGGATGATTGCACATTGTTGTCCTGGAAGAGTCTTTGAAGTATCACGAGATACGTGGCTCCTCCCCTGGACTATAGTGCGCATGGGCATCCTCTCCATCCTTAGATTGTTTTTTTCCGCCATTGGGTTCGGATGTGATTTCCATCTCGGAGTTTGGAATCGATAAAAAACTTTTCTAAAAAGGCCTTCGGGGTAGTCTGTATTGTTATTCGATCGGTGACGACAACTTTCTTTCTGTTATTTTCTACTCATCGCGTCGAATCAGACCACGCGGCCTTTCTTCGACACCAGGGGCCTTTGGTCGATGGAACAAAGTCAGTTCAAAAGATGCCCCAATTGTAACTCTAAATTCCCACACATAGATAAATACCCTGTGTGTACCAAGTGTTTATCACCTGAACACAATGAAGCCGACTGCTTAGCTTGTGTTCAGTTTCGTTCAAAGAAAACACTTCGGATTCGAAGAGCAGCGAGGCAGACGATGCAGAAGCCAGCGCCTGAACCGGAGAACATCTTTGAAGACGACGAAGAGGTCGTCGAAGCTGAGGACTCAGACCAGCAGTCGGAGCAGGGGTCGGAACATGACTCCGACTACTACGTCGACGAAGAAGACGACATCGTCGAGGTAGGGGACGACGATCAAGGCATCAGAGCCGTCGAGGACGACTCCGGCGAGGACATGGGGCCAACCGTGAGTACGGAGCCCAGTACATATAATGAAACGCTTCCAATGGCTCAGGTCGAGGCATCGCCGGAAGGCCTTAGCCAAGATCTAAACATCGATTCTATAGCCCCACAAGTCTGCCCGGCTAAGAATGTAAGGCAAGAGCCATCGGTGCAACATTACCATTCCCTGGTAATATCTAAACCGAAAGTTCCGGAGACAAAACAGAAACCGAAACTGATAGAGTTCCCACTCTTCGGACTGAAAGACGCAAATCCATCGGCGCCGACCAAACACAAAATGGCCGCCGAGAGGGATACGTCGCATATCAGGGCTGTCGAGCCGAGAGCCAGTACGCCCAGGGACATGCCTAAGCTAAAGGCCGTTGAGCCGACGAGATCGATGCCGACGCCAAGCAACACAAACAAAGGACTCCAGCAGAAGATGGTTGTCGAACCAAAACAACAAGTCGACAAGCCAAAGACGTTGCAAACCAGAACCCTCAAGCCGAAGACAAGGGTCGAGGCCAAGGGGTCATTTTTTAATCAGGTTGTTCAGTTCTATATAATGTCATCTTGGTTTGTATAAAAGTAACATAAATTCCTAACAATTTTTATTATAACATTTCAGCATGGGGAACAGTAGCCACAATGCTCTACAACATAGCCAAAAATTCTGGCTAAACACATAAGATCCCAAAGGCACAAGACCTATTGGCTATGCCAATGCTTGTTTCATTGGCAGTTACTGAGTGTAAGAAAGTGACTCTGTACATACTGGACCAAAGTAAGGTACAGTGTGTACAGAGACCACAGTCCCCAGAGGTATGGCAGAGGCTGAAGTTAGATATAACCTTACTCTCTAAGGTGGTAGCTTGGTCGAGCAGTAAGGCAGTATCAGAGGACAGTGTAAAGCATTTATTGTACACACTCAGTCAGCAAATGGTCTCACACACTCAAGAACTGAACTCTAGGCCAATTGTTTTGTATCAAAAGATATAGTTTTATTTTAGAACCAACAAGGTATCAAAATATTCTTTCTCAGAATGGATTACTTTAGTTAAATACTTTTCAGACAGGCAATAGGCTATTTGGATACAATAGTTACAGTTTGCTGCAATAGGCAACACAATTTCAAACACAATGCAACATTGAGCTCAATGGAAATTTCTAGTTAAATGCAATTAATTACTTTGTAGATTACTTTTCTAACCACAGGATTGGATCCTAGATTCAGTCCCAGGACATGTGCTGTAAACATTTAAGTAAAAGCGTTTTGGTTACAGTAGTGATGTTTAAGGAATATTATTGTATTTCAAAAGTTGACACTTAAAAACTTTTCTGGATGAAATTACCAATGTTATCCTAAGGAAGGAAATTCAGTTTGCAGGTAAAGTATGTTTACGTTACTTTTGTAATCCAGTGCTGGGCTCCTATGTTCAGCACTGGGACATCTATCTAAAACAGGCAAGTAATTACGTTTTTATCGTTGGCACGATTTTTAAAGAATATTTGTAAGTTTCAAAAAATCGACACTTAGAAACTTTTTCAGCAAAAAGCAGGCAATGATATCCTATGGAAGGAAATTGAAGTTACTGGTAAGTACGGTTAAAATTACTTTTCAGGGTCAGTACTGAGCTACAAGATGCAGCACGGAGGTCTCTCCTGATAACAGGTTTGTAAATCAGAATTCGTTGTTCGGCTGATTTTTAGATGAATATTTTAAAGTTCCAAAACTCCACACTTAGAAGAGTTTCCAAGGGAAACCAGTCAATGTTAGCCTATGGAAGAAAAGTGAGGTTCTGGGCATAGACTCAGGGGTCTCCCAGGGTCAGGTAGGTACAGTTGGTACACCCTCAGCGGCACAGGGCAGCCGGGTGCAGAGGTAGTTGGGCCCAATGTTATCCAATGAGAGGCAGGGGGCCTTCGGTTGGTGGCTGTTGGCAAGCAGGCCACGCAGCTGTGGGTGCTGGGTTCCTGGTCACTTGCTCAGGGCAAATAGGGAAGTAGATTAGGACAAAGGTTGCACTGCCAGGGGCAGTCGGGCAGCTGGGTGCAGGGTGCTTTTGAGCCGTCGGACGCTCAATGTTATTCAGTGGAGATCTTGGAAAGTGGACAAAGGCTGCAGGCTTGGGGAAGGAGGATCTCAGGAGCGACCAACACTTCGAGGGGTAAGTTGGGGTCTTGGAGGATAGGTAGGCACCCCGGAGTAGGGCACAGGGGGCCGTGGGGCACCGGGTGCAGGGTGTCTTTTGTCGTCTGGAAATCTTACCCTCTCTCTGCTGGTCGCGGTTGGAGGGGTCTCTGGTTCTGAGGCTGCAGGCGTCGTCAGGGTCATCGAGGAGGTTCCTTGGGCACTGGATTCCGGGTCAGAATCGCCGGGGGGACGTCCTCAGGGTCTTTGCCCACTCGGGCGTGGCTCGGCGGGTGCAGAGTGGGCTGTATTTGCGTTTCCTGGCTGGCACCAGGGGTATTGCTGTTTGAGCAGAACCTCTGCTCGTGGGAGTCCCAGTCTCTAAGAGGGTCAAGGTAGGCAGGTCCTCTGGGGTTCTCGAGGTTGCTGTCCGCAGGAGACACCGGGATTTAGCAGGAGCAGGTTCAAGGATTAACATGGCTGTAGGGCTGGGGCCAAGTCAGTTGGTGTTGTCCTTTTTTAGCAGCTGCACAGCAAGTCTTCTTCTTCTGGCATCAGTGTGGGTTTAATGTGCTGAGAAGTTTGATATCAAACTTGTCAGTCTTCAGTGAAGCCGTTATGGTGCTGTGGGGTTCATAATAACAACCTCCCAGCACCATATACTCTTAATAATGGCATCACTGGACTTACAGTGCCCAGGATTGGCCCTGGGCACTATAGGGGCACAGGGCTCATGCACCTGTGCCCACACCACTGGCATAGGGCACCCAGCTAGAGGGGGTGACTGATGTATGCCAGGGCAGTGGGTTTGTGGACATGGCACACAGGGATGTGTTCCATGTGCCATGTCGACTCTTTGTTTCGTTCTGTACCAGGACACTCAGCCTGCAAAGGCAGTGTGTGTGTGTGACAGGGTACAGGGCCCCTAAGGCTGTCACAATAAGTGCTGCAGCCCTTAGTTGGTCTTCCCTGGTCACAATGCCCTGGGTACCTAGGGTACCATTTACTGGGGGCTGACATGTGGCCAGGGATGCCAATTGGGTTTTAGCTTCAATACAGTTTTAGTGAAGGAACACAGGCCCTGGCCACCTGATTGGCAGGAGCCCAGGGTACACTCAGTCAAAGCATATCAGCAATTCAGCAAAAAGTGGGGGCATACCATGCAAAAAAGATGGCACTTTCTCACACTGAGGCTTAGCAGAACTGTTGTTGTAGCAATGGAAGAGGTGTGGCGCAGCGGCCAGGATGCCTGACTCCGGACCACGGGGTTCACGGTTCACCATGAGACTCTGGGCAATAGCTCGCTTAATCTTTCCGAGGGCCCCCAGCGCCGGGAAACCACTTCAGAGATAGCTGTGCGCTTTACAAATTCAAGGTAAAAAAAAAAAGACTTTGCTTCTTCGTCTTCCTTTTCTGCTAATTTGGATTACAGATTCAATGCACTTGGGAAGAATAGTAATACTTTAACTTCTCGGCAGGGAGAGCTGCAGAATTTGAAACTTTACGGACATAATGGAAAATTGTGTCAGAAGTTGTCCCCTTTTGAAGAGAGAGCCATAAACCTGTGCTACTAGGGAAGAAACGGGAAGCAGATTTCATTATGGAGAAGGAACAAATGACAGTTAATCATACTGTTAAAACTTCAGTAGTCTCTTCCAAACCTGGATTCTGCCTTCTGATCAGCTGAACAATCCATGCAACATAAGTTGTGGATTGCCAGTTTTCAATCACAAATCTAAGTGAAGAAATTAGATTGCCATCAATAGATTTGACCTTTTTGATCGAGAACTTGCAGGTACATTAAGGGCAGATAAAGAGTTGGCTGACGTCAAGTAAAAAGAATTGTAAAAGTTGCTGCTATTTCTAAATTTTCATCCCTTTGGAGTAAGCATGGGTGGGCCCATAAACACTAATTAACTTTCTTTGGTGTACCTGCATTACCAATTCTCTCATAAAACCAGCGAGGACAGAATTACCTGAATAAGTCAGTGGAAAACGCTAAGTGGTGATCGGACAACTTCAAATTGTGTTCCTCAAAGCAAAAGTAACAACTAATGGTGATCATCTTTGGAAGTGTGCACTTGAGTAAGGGGAATATAGATCTATTCATAACGAAAAGAAGTAGAAATATCATTACATAAGTGAGCGCTGAACGTTCATGGTCATTCCAACAAAAATGTAAAGGTTTTGATTCTGTGGGATGTTTTTCAGCATCTTTTTCACTTAAGAGCAGAGGGATAGCTCTCCTTCAGTCAACAAAACAAGGGGAGGTATCATCATTTCTTTTTTATAGGGAAAAGTTGGGGTGAAAAGATCCAATTGGATTTAATTAAAGTAAGAAAAAAAAGTTAAGAAAGCAATCATTTGGCATTGTGATGTTGCAGAATAATATTTTGTGTGAAACTGGTACTTTCTTTATTCTTTGGCTTTGGAATATACTCACTTTAACATCCATGCAAACAGAAACTTTACCCCAGTTGCAAATCAAGCCCTGTCATGTCAAAGTGCTACTTATTGGTCTCCGGTTGATGCCAACAGGTTTTCATAAAATATCTGGCATTGAGCCAATTCTCATCTAAATAGAGATTGAAACTAAGTTCATTCCTTCCTTGAGGATTTGCTACTCTGAACTGAACGGGTAGAGTTAGTGTCAAGCGCTTGTACTCAAATGCACACATTTTCAAGTCAGAGTTCTAACGCACGTTACCAGACTAGGTTAGTGAACCTGTCCAAATCAATCACATGATTGTTATTCATGGGAGTAGATTTTGATGTCCTCTAAGGATTGGTGAGACCTCTGGCAGATAATATTGTGTGCTTAATAATTACGCCAAAGAAATTCTGAGCTTTTGAACATCTGCTCTGCTAGAGAATACAAAGCCCCTCTGGGTTTTAATACCACATTTCTGAAAGATGATGGGTCTTATTGAGAGGGTCTGACGTGGTCGTAAACTCAATCACTGCCATTAATGGTTTATAGTTTACTCCTTAACAAATTCAACAATTGGAATGGACACACACTTGGCTAGAAAGGGTGTGCACTTGTATGATTGAATATTAAAGGATCTTGTGTATGAGATGGAGAACAACCTCTTTCATCAGTACTCTTGAGCAGTCAAACAGATATTAAAGGACCTCCTTCCATTGATCTAAGAAAGGTCTGTATTGGTTAGTTCAGAAAACAAACATTCACTACATTGGAAAATAAGTGGGAGAGAAGCTGCCAGTTGTCTTTAAGGAAGCTTTAATCCTGCTGAAATGGTCGCTGACTATCATAAAAGGGAAGTAATCTGTGTAATTACATAGAAACTCGGAAGTCAACTCCAGAGCCCCTTAATGTTTTGCAGTTTGGGTATTTCATTTACATGAAAGCTCTGAAAATGGGGGCTAGGGTGTTTTCCTGAAGAGGGACATGCACTAAAAACAAAGTAAATTGATTTTGTCTTTTGTGTGCAAGCTGGTGGCCTTTGCGTTTTTTGCATCAATTACTATCCTTCCTCTTCGAGATAGTCCTCAGTTAGAGGAAAATGACTGGAACTTATCCGATGGAGAAGCATGTTATGAACCTTCTTTGATCACTGCTCCATTATTAAATTGACCTAAAAGATTAGTGAAATTATGTTCCCAATGGTGATCCTATGCCTCTTTAGAAACTGAACAAAGTACTAAGCCATAATTTATAACCCCAGTTCGAGTTAGAAGCCAGCCTTGCTAGCAACCGATAGATAAGCGAGACCAGTAATTGAGTTCTTATGTTGACAGAGTCACTCTCCAGATACTTGCTGAGATTGTTAGCTTAACTTGTTTTTAAAGTCTTCTCAAACTTCTTGTTCAAAAATCCGTCACAAAAAGGCTTTATGCCAGATGTGAGAGGTACTTTTGTTATTTATTAGAGCGGAACGATCGTTTCATAGTTTTGCACATTGTTTTGGCTGCCTTTGGTTTTACTGTTAAGGGACAACCTTTGTTGTATTAGTAATTTTAGATGTTTAGCATTGGGATTATCACTTGCCAGATGACTGAGCAGCCTCAGTTTGATAAAATTATTTGCATTGTTTTTTAGTCATACTGCACTACGGAAAGGATAGCGAAGGGATTTCGGGGGCCTGCCTCTACCCAAGTTGTAGTTGACACGCCTCAGTTCTACTTGGTGCTCCTTCAGGAGCTCCCTAAGTGACGTTAGTGCAGCAGTTACCGTTGTCGGGCAGGCATTATGTAATTAATGTTGCGAGTAGTTAAATATATATAGCTTCTAGATGTTAGCCTCCTTAAACTTTGAGTAATTTTATCGACATTGATAGCATTCTTATTTGTACGCTTCTATATATTTTTTGTCAGTCTTGCCAAATCCTTCTGGCTTGCGGCCCCTTAGCGTAGATAGGTACTTGGTTAAGCTGGCATTAGCAGTGCTGTCTCCATAGACTCATCTCCCTTACAGTGCAGATTATAGTTTAAACTGGTAAATTGTGTCTCTCTTTCTCTGTTGGAGAACCATAACAATTCCGGAGGATGCTGTGTCAATGTACGGTTGAACTGCTCATTCTGCTCCATATTCCTGGCAAGTTGTTCCATGAAAGGTCTGTATATACTATATCAAAATTAGGTATAGTGTGTAGAGTCCAGTGAAACCTCAAAGGTAGGCAGAGGTAATAGTAGGCAGCACCTTACTCTGTTTATGTGATAGTGTGGGCGAGCAGTAAGGTTAGATCAGAGGGTAGTGTTAAGCATTTGTTGTACACGCTCAGTCAGCAAATGATGTCACACACTCAAAGACTGAACTCAGCCCAATTTGTTTGCATAAAAAATATTATGTTCGAGGCATGTGGGCTGCTGAATTCATATCTGTGCATAGATTGCCGCATAGTGTTGGGTCCGGATGATTGCACATTGTTGTCCTGGAAGAGTCTTCGAAGTATCACGAGATAGGTGGCTCCTCCCCTGGACTACAGTGCGCATGGGCATCCTCTCCATCCTCAGATTGTTTTTTTCTGCCATTGGGTTCGGATGTACTTTCTTAACTCACGTTTGGAATATATATAAAAAACTTTTTCACAAGGCCAAAAGGCCTTCGGGCGTCGGTATTTTCTTTTGTTCGGTGCCACGTACTTGTTCCGGTTCTTCGAGCCGGACGTCGAAGGTCGCTTGCCTTTTCGACACCAAAGGCCCCATCGACGATGGAACAGAGCCCGTTCAAACGATGCCCCGTTTGCAACTCTAAATACCCACACATCGATGTGCACCCGGTGTGCAATAAATGCCTATCACCGGACCACGACGAGGCCAGCTGCATGGCCTGTTCTCGATTCAGGTCGAAGAAAACACTTCGGCGCGCCGCGAGAGAGTCGGCACAGAAGTCCGCGCCCGACCCAGAGAACATCTTCGAGGCTGACAACGACGAGGGTGTAGAGGAAGAGGATCCTGATCAACGGTCGGATCCCGCGTTGGAGCAAGACTCGAACTACAATGAGGACGAAGAAGAAGACTACGTCCATGATGAAGACGTCGTCGAGGTAGGAGACGACGCACAAGCCATCGGAGCCGTCGATGGCGGCTCAAGCGATGAGCAAGGCCCAACCGCAGTCGCAGGGCCCGATAAAGACTCTGTACCTTCCACGGCTCAGGTCGAGGCATCGCCGGAAGGCCTTAGCCAAGATCTTCATCCACATTCTATAGCCCCGCTTCAAGGCCCGGCTAAGAATATTTCTGAGGAGCCATCGGTCGATCAACCACAATCAGCGGTTAAATCGAAACCGAAACCAACAGACACTAGATCGAAACCGAAACTGGTCAAAACAGTCATCGGATCGACGACTTCGGATCCAATCAAATTAAAGAGTGTCATCGACCCCTCGGGGTCACAAGGGGGTGTCGACCCGAAGATCGGAGCGCCAAAGCCCGTCTCTAAAGTCAAGCACGTCACGCTGACGCCGTCGACGTCCAGGCCCAAAGATGGCGACACTAACAAAGGACTCAAGGCTCAGAAGACTCTCGATCCAAAGCTTCAGAAGCTACTAATGGTCAAGGCCTTTGAGTCGAAAACCAAACTCGACCCGAAAGAGCATAGCAAGTCGAAGCAAAGGAGCGTCACTGCTGCGCACCAAGAGCTCGAGTCGACCCATGGCCACAAGCAACATACTGAGAAAACTTCGGTCGGATCGAAGACGGCGCCAACCTCGAAGCAGGTCAGTCCGTCTCCAATGCTTACGACACCGATAAAGTTCGGACTGCCCCCGACCGCACGCCCTAAGGCGTTCCAGCTACAAAAGGGCACCGACACATCCAAAAAGTTGTCGGTAGCCTCAAGAACTCAGCCCATGGAGGAGGACGTTGTGTTCCAAGCGCCATCCTATGATAACCAGTCGAAACTGTTCATCGACTCCGATTCTGGAAGACTCACTATTTATAAAAGAAAGATCGTTCCAGAAAATCCTATGGAGTCCTACAAAATACCACTCAAAAAGAAGAGGGACTCTGCCACCTCACCCGCTCTTTTTGAACCTATACATTCCTATGGACAGGAATATACCTATTCTCCCACACATGCCACTGGGGATGTGGGGGAAGGGTACAATGAGGAAGAATTTAATTATCCTATTGACACGGATCAAGAGGAGTCTCAACCCTGGACTGACCCTGTTGACCCTGATGAGCCGCACACCACGCCTTGCACTCAGTCCTATGCGGTCAAAACATTGCCTACTGAAGATACAGCTACGTTTAACGCATTAATTGAACGGGCAGCCATTAACCATGATGTAGAAATGCACGCTGACCCAGTAGAAGAAGACTTTTTGTTTGATACTTTCTCAACTTCAGAAAGATCGGTGAAAACATTGCCTATGCTTAAGGGTGTGCTTAAACACGCTGGTGATATTTTCAAAGAAACAACGAGGGCAAGGGTTGTAAACCCCAGAATTGAGAGGATATACCGGCCTGCGCCTGTAGACCCTACATATATCAAAGGCCAGCTCCCATTGGACTCCTTGGTGGTGGCTAATTCTCGTAAGAGAGCGAACTCTCAAACAAGTGGTGATGCTCCTCCTCCGGACAAAGAATCCAAAATCTTGGAAGCTTCTGGCAAACGTGTAGCGGCTCAAGCGGCAAATATTTGGAGAATCTCAAATACACAGGCCCTATTAGCCAGATATGATAGGGCTCATTACGACACGTTAGAGCAGCTACTCAAACACCTGCCTGATGCTTATAAGGAGGGAGCAGAAATGCTAATACAGGAGGGGAAGCTAATCTCAAACGCATCAATTAAATGTGCGTTAGATGCAGCAGACAAGGCAGCTAGGGCCATCAACACTAGTGTGATGCCCAGAAGGCATGCCTTGCTCCGCATCTCTGGTTTCAAGCCAGAAATCCAAACAACTTTACTCAATCAGCCGGTTAACCCTGACTTTCTATTTGGTCCTGATGTAGACACGACCCTAGAAAAAAATTAAAAAAGACACTGAAACAGCCAAATCTATGGGAGCTCTACAGTCACAACAGTTCAGGGGCGGTTCCTTTTGTCGCTCCGGTAACAGGGGAGCTTCTAGAGGACAAGCGTCACAGCAAGCCCAATACAACAAAGGAGGAACACAAACCACCTATAACAAAAGCAATAGGGGTGGATACCGTGGGAACAGCACCAAAGGCAGAGGACGGGGAAATAATAATGCCAGATCCTCCGCCACCAATAAACAGTGACGTCTTGTCACTGCCCCCAGACCATATAACACCGGTCGGGGGAAGACTTCAACAGTTCCTGCCAGTCTGGGAAGGCATTACCACAGACAGGTGGGTGAGACAACTTATCCAATACGGCTATTGTCTAGAACTAACCTCCACTCCACCCAACATACCCCCAAGGCACCGTCCTATGTCCGCAGAGCACATGCACTTATTGCAGCAAGAAGTCATCTGCATGCTGCAAAAAGGGGCCATAGAACTCGTGCCTTTAGAACAACAGGGTACAGGGGTGTACTCACTGTATTTCTTAATCCCAAAGAAGGACGGGTCTCTCAGACCCATTCTAGACCTCAGACCCTTGAACCAATACATCCTGTCAGAACATTTTCACATGTTCACTTTGCAGCAGGTTCTACCATTGCTCAGTCAGGGGGATTTCCTAGCAACCCTAGACCTGAAGGACGCATATTTCCACATTCCAATTCACCCACGTCACAGGAAATATCTCAGGTTCACCATAAACAACCAGTTCAAGGTCCTACCTTTCGGGGTCACTACAGCCCCCAGAGTGTTTACCAAGTGCTTAGCGACAGTAGCTGCGCACCTTCGGAGGCAACACATCCATGTCTATCCTTATCTGGACGACTGGCTTATCCAAGCGAAGTCAGCCCAGCAATGTGCCAGCCACATGTCCCGAACAATTCACCTCCTACACAGTCTAGGATTTTCACTGAATTACCAAAAATCTCATCTTCAACCCGCACATGTCCAACAGTACCTAGGCGCAGAAATAAACACCCTGGTAGCAACAGCCCGGCCGAATCCAGCAAGAATCAACAGCATGCAATTGCTGATTCAAAAGTTCAGACCCCAACACTCACTCCCAGGGCAAGTGTTTATGCAGCTGATAGGCATGATGGCCTCCTGCATCTTTATAGTCCCTCACGTGAGGCTACACATGCGTCCGCTTCAGGAGTGCTTGGCACGACAGTGGAACCAGGCTCGGGGACAACTAAAAGACCTAGTGTTGGTGACCGGTCGTACATACAACTCTCTGCATTGGTGGAACACACAAAACCTTTGCAGGGGACGACCGTTCCAAGAGCCTGTTCCACAGATAGTGCTGACGACGGACGCATCTCTCCAGGGCTGGGGAGCGCATGTCCTCCAGTTTACAGTGCAGGGACTATGGACGACGCAGCAGCAGAAGATGCACATCAACCTACTGGAACTGATGGCGATCTTCATGGCAATGAAGGCGTTCAAATTGCATTTGTGCAACAAAGTCGTGCTGATCCGGACGGACAACATGACTGCAATGTATTACATCCAGAAGCAGGGAGGTACACACTCTCCACAATTGTCACACTTAGCCCAGAGCATGTGGAAGTGGGCCATTCAAACATGTTCCTCATGGCGGAACACCTCCCAGGCAAGGACAACCAGATAGCAGACCTGCTCAGCAGTCACAGCCATCAAATGCATGAATGGGAGATACATCCCTCAGTGCTACAACCGTATTTCCAGCAGTGGGGTCATCCAGAGATAGACCTGTTCGCCACAAAAGAAAACGCAAAATGCCAAACCTTCGCCGCCAGGTTCCCACACCCGCAGTCTCCGGGCAATGCGATATGGATGAACTGGTCCAACAGATTTGTGTACGCTTTTCCTCCAGCACCGCTTATACCGCTGGTAGCACGCTAACTGCGGCAGCACTCGATGACACTCATCCTAGTTGCTCCAACATGGGCAAGGCAGGCATGGTACACCACGTTCCTAGAGCATTCAGTGGTGCCTCACCAGCGTCGGCGACTCACACCCAGTCTCCTCACTCAGAGCCATGGAGACATTCAGCACCCAGATCCGCAACAGTTGAACCTTGCAATATGGCTCCTGAGGTCATAGAGTTTGGCTACCTGAACCTGCCCCCTGACTGTATGGACATTATCAAGGCGGCTAGAAGGCCTACAACCAGGGCGTGCTAAGCGGCGAAATGGAAGCGTTTTGTCATTTATTGTTCCAATAATAACATAAATCCGCTAGATGCGTCAACGCAAAACATTATATGTTATTTGTTGCATCTACACAGATGCAATCTGGCATATAGTTCAATCAGAATACATTTAGCTGCGATGGCAGCTTATCTTCAAAACAGACAGCACTTTTCCCTTTTCAAAGTGCCTGCCATTAAAGCAATTATGGAGGGACTCAAAAGAGTAATTACTCCCAGACACCCGTCTTCACCCGTCTGGAATGTAAACATAGTTCTCACCAGACTAATGGGACCACCTTTTGAACCTCTTCACTCCTGTGAAATACAATTTCTGACATGGAAAGTGGCTTTTCTAGTAGCGATCACATCGCTACGAAGGGTTAGTGAGCTGCAAGCCTTAACTATTCAGGAGCCTTTCATACAGATTCATGCTAATAGAGTAGTGCTGCGTACCAACCCTAAATTTATGCCTAAGGTGGTGTCACAGTTCCACATTAACCAAACAATAGAACTGCCAGAATTCTTCCCAAATCCAGATTCAGTGGCAGACCGAGCACTGCACACACTTGATGTTAAAAGAGCTCTCCTGTATTACATAGACAGGACAAAGGATTTCAGGAAAACTAAGCAACTGTTTGTTGCCTTCTCTCCACAGCACAAAGGCAACCCCATTTCCAAATCAGGTATAGCCAGATGGATTGTTAAGTGCATACAGATCTGTTATCATAAGCCTAAACGCACATTAACAGTTCCCCAAGAGCGCATTCCACACGCAAGTTAGGGGCATCCATGGCTTTCCTAGGTAACATTCCTTTAGAGGATATATGTAGAGCAGCCACATGGACCACCATACATACATTCACCAAACACTACTGCGTGGATGTACACTCCAAACAGCAAGCTGCTGTAGGACAGACTGTTCTTAGGACTTTTTTTCAGACTGCTGCAGCTGGCACGGGCAACCGCCGCTAAGGAGAAAACTGCTATTTATTCTATGCACAGATATGAATTCAGCAGCCCACATGCCTCGAACGGAATATGCTACTTACCAGTATCCATCTGTTCTTGGCATGTAGGGCTGCTGACATTCATATCGCCGCCCTCCTCCCCGGTGCCTGTCGCAGCTGTAGCACTCAGAATTATTCTCAGGCATGGTCATCACTTACTGTATCATACTCCATCTCTGCCACAATGGCGAAAAACAATCTGAGGATGGGGAGGATGCCCATGCGCACTGTAGTCCAGGGGAGGAGCCACCTATCTCGTGATACTTCGAAGACTCTTCCAGGACAATGTGCAATCATCCGGACCCAACACTAGGCGGCAATCTATGCACAGATATGAATGTCAGCAGCCCTACATGCCAAGAACAGATGCATACTGGTAAGTAGCATATTCCTTAGTTATTTTATTACTTAGAGCCAAGCCAAGCCTGGTGCCGGTAAGCGAAAAATACTTTGCAAAATCTTATGCAATGATTATGTTTATATGTTTATAGAGTGCTCGATTGCCGTGGCATCTTGGCGCTGGAATATGTGGAAGGAAAGTGCGCCCTATATTACCGAGAGGGCTTATGTGGAGGTGAACAGCCATGTTTTCAAGACCTACCTTAAGTGCTGCAGATTGGATTGAAATTTCATGGCCATGGGCATTTTGTTCCATAACTTTGCAGCACAATTAGATAAAGTCCTGCCCCCCCAACTTGCCTGTCTGATCTTAGTACTCTTGATGAGGCCCAAATTGGCAGATCTAAGGGCGCGTGGGGGTGTGTGTAAGATAGAGTTGAATGCAGGTTCAAATGCAGTTGGTTGAATTACAGGTAAGTCAACCGTTTGAAATTACTTTTCAGTTACTTTGCAGATTACTATGTACGTTACTTTTTACATTACTTTTCAGGTTACTTTTGCTAACCAGTGTGATATGCCTAAATATCACACTGAGACATCTCCTAGGCAAAAGGTAAGTAATTCAATTTTAGAACATATGCAGTTTTTCAATGTTCCATACAAACCAACTCCACACTTAAAACAATTATCAACGAACTACAGTCAATGTATTCCTGTGGAGAAACATGAAGTTAACAATTGCAGGTATGTACTTATTGGTGAGAGTTGGTATTTTGGGGTTAGAACCATGCTTCCCCCTGGGTCGAAGATGAACTCTCAGAACACCCTCAGGGCACTAGGGCGGCCGGGTGCACAGAGTGCTGAGGCCCAACATTATCCAATGGGCGATAGGGGACCTTCGGTTGGTGGCTGCTCATGAGCAGGCCAATGGGCTATGGGAGCAAAGCTCCTGGTGTTGGGCTCAGGGCAAAGGGGGATCCGAGTTAACACCCAAAGCACATGTGCTGGTGCGGGTGGGTGCACAGTCTTGGTTTGACATCTGGTGCCCTGTTGTTTTCAATGGGGATTCTCCAGTTGCAATAAACACTGCAGACTCAGGGATGAAGATCTTCTGGAGGCGAACACCAGTTCGAGAGGTAATTTGGGATGCCTGGGGATGCTGGGAGACTGTCAGTTGGGCCACCCAAAGCTGTGGGACGTTGGGTGCATGGGTATCTTTAGGCATCGGATTTTTCTTATTGGCCCCGGTCGCGGTCCGGGGGATCCTCCAGAAAGGGAATGCAGGCTACAGTTGGAGACTTGAGGCAGGTCAGGGATCACCGGATCACAGGCCAGGATCGCCAGGGAGACCTCCTCGTGGTGTTGGGCCACTCAAACTCAGGCTGTGGGCATCGGGTGCAGAGTGATGCAGACTTGTGGTTTTGGCCGGAGCCAGAGTCTGTTGGTGAGCAGATCTGGTGCTCACGGGAGACTAAGTCTTGGTTTGGGAAGGCAGGGAAGGTCCTCCGGGTTCTTGGGAGCTGCTGGCTGCAGGACACACTGAGGTTTCGCTGGAGCAGGTTCGAGGTTTGCACAGACCGGAAGGGCTGGGGCCAAGTCAGTTGGTGTCCTCCTTCTTTCAGCACAGATTCTTCGGTCCTTCTTCCTCTCTTCTTGTCTGAGGAAGCAAGGTTCCAGTTGCCCCTAAATACAAAATTTGAAGGCGTTACAGGTCGGGACCAATGGGTCCCTTCAATGAGGTGGGTACACCCCTTGTTATGCCACCCTCCATTAGAGGTGTGCATAAGCGTCAATCTGGTTGGCTGGGTACCCTCATCTTCAAGATGCCAGTAACTGAGAGTTGTGCTTCACCTCTCCTTCCTCACCTGAAGGGTGGGGCTGGCAAAGGTGGGAACACCTCTTCTCCTAACTTGGTTTTCCCGCCTATTCTCCTGCCCAAAGTGGGGGTCAGAACCGGTGTGAGTCAGTTGCTGGGAGTAGCCAATGGCTAGTGTAGCTCAAAAAGGCGACAAGCCTTTCTAGCCCTCTTTTCGTGAACCCTGCCTACCTGGGGGAGGAGGCTTGGCACCTCGTCCCAGGATGTGCTTTGTTTCAGGACCCCAAGTGCCAGAGGCTCTCGACCTAGGGGGTCCAGAAACCTGTCTGGTGGTGGCCGCTGTCGAGCAGTCACTCAGCCAGGATCTAGACTTGGGTCGTTTTTCAGGGGGTATCTCTAAGATGTCCTCTGTGTGCATTTTTCATTGAATCCCATACTGGCATCAGTGTTTGTTTAATGTGCTGACACGTTTGATACCAAGCTTCCCAGAGTTCAGTAAAGCCATTATGGTGGTGAGGAGTTCGTAATGACAAACTCCCAGTACCATATATTCTCTATGGCATTACTGCACTTACAATGTCTAAGAATGGGCTTGGACACTGTAGGGGTACAGGGCTAATGCCCAGTTACCCTCACCACTTATATAGTGCACCCAGCTAGAGGGGTGGCTTACCTATGCCAGGGCAGTGGGCTGTAGGCATGGCACACAGGGATGTGTGCCATGTCGACTCTTCACTTCGTTCTGCACCAAAACATGCAGCCTGCAATGGCAGTGTGTGTTTGTGTGTAAAGGTACAGGGCCTCTAAGGGTGGCGCAATAAGTGCTGCAGCCCTTAGAGGCCTTCTCTGGTCACAGTGCCCTTGGTACCCATGGTACCTTTTACAAGGGACTTGCATGTGGCCAGAGAGTTGCCAATTGTGTTTTGCAACAGTACCATTTAGGGAAAGAACATAGGTCCTGGGTACCGGGGTTGTTTATTTATTTCCACCCAGTCTTGCCCTTCTAATGGGGGGGGTTTGAAGTAGGACTGATTGCTGGAACGGAGGGCACGAGTAGGGTTATAAGGAACAAACTTCATTGCCAGATAGGTGGGACCTTGGTAGTGTATGCCCTTGTGGATAACGCAACAGATTTTGAATTTAATCCGTTGGCGGATTGGTAGCCAATGAAGTTTGTCCAACAAGGGTCGTGAGGGAGTCCTGGGTGGGGCATTCAGAACTAACCTTGCGGCAGGATTTTGGACCACCTGGAGCCTGCTAAGAAGGGAGTCGTTAGCAGATATCAATCCTGGTTGGCAGGAACCCAGGGCACACTCAGTCAAAGTACATCATTAGTTTGACAAAAAGTGGGGTCGACCATGCAAAAAGCGGCACTTTCCTACAATACCTTGTTTTAAATGGAAGAGCACTTGCACTGAGTTTTGGTTAGCAGGCCTTAGTCAGAGTTGAAAGCCAGCATCTAGTAGCTAACAAGCATTTGCAATGCAAACGGTCTTGCATTTGTGAAAGTTAGCACTCTTTGCAATGAAAATGAATGTAGGTAGCTGACTCTGTATATTGTATGCACTAGGTGGTTAGACCATGCGCTGCGTCCAAGAGTTCCCCAAAAGTGTACAGGAGTCAATGTAAACCCAAAGTACTCTATTTGTGGTAGTGTGGGCTAGCAGCCTTGGGCCAAAAGGGTAGGAGAGTAAGACATTTATTGCACAGCATTGACCAATAATGCGCACATGACTCAAAAAGGAGAGCCACGCTAATTTTAGAAAAACAAGCCTTGTTTGTACTTTTTTAAGACCAATATCTTCACAATAAGGTAAATAAGGTAAGTACATTTTTTATTACAAATATTTTTCACTTTCAAAAGTCGACAGTGCAATTTCTGAACAGTTCAATGTTATCCTATGGAGCAAAACAATAATGCTCTTTATCTGAAAGAAACAGGTTAGTATTAGATTCCTTACCTTAGAATATCCCCAGGCGTCAGTCTGGATCCGGAAACTTTTGCGTAGCAGTACCCCTGCGCGTCGGTAGGCGTCGTCTGCAGGCGTCCCCTGCGGCTCCGCGTCCGTCGTCTGCGTCGTGCGCCGTGATGACGTCGCTGGAGTATATAGACGCCGCCTCCGCGCGCTGACGTCAGTTCTTCTTTTTTCCGCGCCAGTTAGCGCAGATCCGAAGAGCAGTACTCCGGTCTTTTGACCAAGTTTTTGATAATTCCTAATTCTTCTACGGTGCCGGTAGGATGCCCGGTTTCAAGAGTTGCGACGGGTGCGACCGCCTGATGGCGGTCACCGACCACCATCGACTCTGCCTCCGGTGTCTGGGCGCGGACCACGACGTGGAGTCCTGCGTCGACTGCCGGGCCTTGACTAGTAAAGCTAGACGGGAGCGGTCCCGCAAGCTGCTCGAGCTCCGAGTGTCGGCCCCGCGTCGAGAGCGGTCCCGGTCCGGTCGGAGGTCGAGGGAGCGGTTGAGGGAGCGATCGCGGAGCCGCCATGAGCGCTCCGGGAGTCGCCGCCATTCCTCCGGTTCGTCAGGTAAGCGTCACAAGAAGTCGGGGCATCGTCATCGTACCCCCGACGCCCGCGTGATGCGGCCGGGGGTTCGGGTGGCCCCACCCCCGCGTGGGTCGCCGACGCCGTCTGCCCCATACCCGTCGGTCCCTGGGGAAGGCGCGTCGCGCGAGGAGATTGATGCGTTCCTCATGGCTATGAGGGCGAGGTCTCCTCCGGCGGGGCCTACGGCGCCTGCGGGCCCGTCGGTCCCGTCTGGGGGCCCGAGCGGTTCGGGGGCTCCTGCCCCGACGCCGCCGGCGGCTCCGGTCCCGGCGCCGCTGGGTCCCTCAGGGTCGTCGCCGGCAGGTCCACCGGCCTCTCCGGCGCCGATTCCATTGGGCCTACCCGTGGTGCCGCCTCCGCGCGACGCCGTGGCTCCGCCGTCGGTTCCGGACGGCGTCGGGTCCCCGGCGCTGGCGCCGCGCGGCGCCACCCCCATTCCCTCTCTGTCTCCTGACGCGGAGTCGGACCGGCATCGTCCGACGCAGAGTCCGGCGCCGTTGGAGCCCGTTGGCTGCGAGGAGCCAGTCTATATCGTCGACCCAGCCTACGGCGATGAGGACGAGTATGGAGAGGGTTGGGAGGGGTCTGAGGACCCTTTATCCCGTGCCTGCCAGTATGATGTGGACTGGGTAGGTGACTTGGGTGATGCCAGTGGTCTGGACGAGTCGCCCAACCCTGGGTTTGTCTCGCCTTCCCCTGTGGCGTCGGAGGCGGGGGCTGCCTATTCGGTGGTCCTGATGAGGGCTGCCAAGGCCTTGCGCCTTGAGCTCCCCGTCGCTAATGTCAAACCTAACATTCTGACCGAAGTGTTTAAACCGCAGTCATGCCCTCAGGAGCCTCTGCTGCCGTTTAATGAGGCCCTCACGGATGTCCTTTTGGGCACCTGGTCCAGGCCCGCTTCCGGTGCACCGGTTGACCGGAACGTTGCCAGGCGTCACCGTCCGTGCTCGGACGACCCTGCCTTCCTCTCCACCCATCCCTCCCCGGAGAGTCTGGTGATCCAGGCCTCCACTTCACAGTCCGCATTCCCGTCGGCCCCGCCCGATCGGGAATCGAAGCGATATGACCAATTTGGCAAAAAGGTCTTTTCGTCTTTGAGCGCTGGACTGCGGTCTTGTAATACCGCGTGCCTCTTGGGCCGCTACACCCACTCCCTGTGGGATACGGTCGCGGAGTGTTTGCCGCAATGCCCGCAGGAAGTGCGAGACAAGCTCGGCCAGGCCTTGGTTAAAGGCCGGGATGCGGCGAGATACTCGATCAGGTGTGGTCTTGACACGACCGACTCGCTGGGACGGGCTATGTCCACGACGGTGGCGATTCGTCGCCATGCATGGCTGAGATCTGCCAACTTCTCGCCGGACGTCCAGAATGCCCTCATGGACATGCCATTTGATGGCAGTCGCCTGTTCGGTGACAAGGCGGACAACGCGCTTGAGCGCTTCAAGGACTCCAGGGTCACGGCCAAGTCTTTGGGTCTTTCGACCCAGCGCCAGCAAACGGGTTCGTTTCGTCCCTTTCGTGGCCAAGGAAGGGGCGGTCCCACGCGTGCTGCCAGCCACGCGCCGCAGAACGCTCCCCAGCGCGGTGGCGGCCGTGGTTTCCGCCGTGGTGGCGGTAGAGGGCAGCGGCGAGGTCAGTCCACACCTCCCCCCGCTGCAGCCTCCAAATCTTCCTAGTCCGAGCTTTCGGGCTCACGTGACGCCAGTGGGTGGCAGGGTTCGCCATCACCACTCCCGCTGGCGCACGATTACATCGGACAGGTGGGTGCTGCAGCTCGTCCGAAGGGGCTACTCCCTCCCCTTCGAGTCCACTCCTCCAGCCATGCCACCGCAGAACCACCGTGTGTCGGGGGACCACTTGACACTTCTGCAGGAGGAAGTTACGGCCCTCTTGGCCAAGGGGGCCATCGAGCGCGTTCCTGGGCCAGAAGTAGGGTGTGGTTGCTACTCCCACTACTTTCTGGTGCCCAAGAAGGACAAAGGAGGCCTCCGTCCTATCTTGGACCTAAGGAACGTCAACGGCTTCCTCCGGAAGGAGAAGTTCAAGATGTTGACTTTGGCTCAGGTCTTGGCTGCTCTGGACCCACAAGACTGGATGGTAGCATTGGACTTGCAGGATGCGTATTTTCACATCCCCGTCCTGCCGGCCCACCGGCGTTACCTGCGGTTCACGGTAGGCCACGAGCACTTTCAGTTTATCGTGCTCCCATTCGGCCTTACCAGCGCCCCACGGGTGTTCACGAAAGTGATGGCGGTGGTCGCAGCTCATCTGCGCCGGTTAGGTGTTTCAGTCTTCCCCTACCTCGACGACTGGTTGTTGAAGGCGGGCTCGCCCCAAACAGTCGTCCACCACCTTCAGATGACGGCAGACCTCCTGCACGAGCTGGGGTTTTCCATCAATGTGCCGAAATCACACCTGTGTCCCTCTCAAAAGCTCCTTTTCATCGGAGCGGTTCTCGACTCGGCGCAGTTTCGGGTTTATCCTCCGGAACGGCGGGTCCGGGATATTCAGGCTCTGATTCCCATCTTTCAACCGTTATCCCGGGTTTCGGTCAGGTTGACGCTACGGCTTCTGGGGCTGATGGCCTCCTGCATCCTACTGGTGCATCACGCCAGGTGGCGGATGCGGGCTCTGCAGTGGGACCTGAAGTTTCAGTGGGCCCAGCATCAGGGCAACCTATCCGACCATGTCCTGATCTCGGAGGGCACTGCGAGACAGTTGCAGTGGTGGCTTACGAACCGCGATTGGGTCAGAGGCAGATCCCTCTCCCTTCCCCAACCGGAGCACGTAGTTGTGACGGACGCGTCCCTCCAGGGCTGGGGTGGCCACTTGGGAGAGGCGGAGATCAGAGGCATCTGGTCTCCGGCGGAGTCCCGGCTCCATATCAACCTGTTGGAGCTGCGGGCGATTCGCCTAGCACTGAAGGCATTCCTCCCCTTTGTCAACGGGAGTGTAGTGCAGGTGTTCACGGACAACACCACCGCCATGTGGTACTGCAACAAACAAGGCGGAGTGGGGTCGTGGACCCTTTGCCAGGAGGCTCTCCGCCTCTGGCAATGGCTGGAACGTCAGGGCGTGACTCTGACGGTTCAACACCTGGCAGGTTCTCTGAACGCCTGGGCGGACGAACTCAGCCGTCGGTGCTCGGTGGATCACGAATGGCGTCTGAACTCGGACGTGGCGAACGGCCTCTTTCAGCAATGGGGAGAGCCTTGGTTAGATCTATTCGCCACAGAAGAGAACGCGCAATGTCATCAGTTCTGCGCGTTGGAGTTTCCAAGACGGCACTCGCTCGGCGACGCCTTTCGGCGCGAGTGGAGTTGCGGTCTGTTGTACGCCTTTCCGCCTATACCGCTTCTGCCCAGAGTGCTGAAGAAGATCAGGCGCGACCGGGCCCAAGTTATCCTTGTGGCTCCGGACTGGGCTCGAAGATACTGGTATCCCGAGCTACTCAGCATGTCAGTCGGTCCCTCGATCCGCCTGCCCCTTCAGGAGGACCTTCTGTCGCAGCAGCAGGGGACGGTCCTCCACCCGAACCTGTCCAGCCTCCACCTCCATGCGTGGAGATTGAGCGGCGACAGTTGAGGCCATTTGACTTGCCTCCTGAAGTCTGTGATGTCATTCTGGCAGCCAGGCGTCCCTCCACAAAGTCGGTATACGCCTGCCGGTGGAACAGATTTGTGGCATGGTGCACAGCGAAGGCTGTGGATCCCCTTTCTGCCCCTCTTTCCGAGGTTCTCCTCTTCCTTCTTTCTCTTGCCCAGCAGGGCTCTGCTCTGGGCACTATCAAGGGCTACCTTTCTGCCCTTTCCGCCTTCTTAAGGCTACCTGATCAGCCATCTTTATTCAAGTCCCCTATTGTACTGAGGTTCTTGAAAGGCATCACGCACATGTATCCACCTGTTCCGTTCATGATGCCTCAGTGGGACTTGAATCTGGTTCTGACATTCTTGATGTGTGCTCCCTTTGAGCCGCTTCATTCCTGTCCTCTCCGTCTTCTCACTTTAAAGACGGCCTTCCTGGTTGCCATCACCTCTGCCAGGAGAGTGAGTGAGCTCCAGGCTCTTTCTGTCAAACCTCCTTTCATGTCCGTCCATCCTGACAAGGTGGTTCTTAGGACTAGGCCTTCTTTCCTGCCCAAAGTAGTTTCTGCTTTTCACATCGGGCAGTCCATCACCTTACCCTCCTTCTTCCCGCCTCCGCATCCTTCAAAAGATGAAGAGCGGCTCCATCGTCTGGACCCAAAACGTGCGCTTTCATATTATATGGATCGCACACGCCAGTTCCGGGTGGATGACCAACTGTTTGTTGGCTACGTGGGTGAGAAGAAGGGAAGGGCGGTACAGAAACGAACCATCTCTCGGTGGGTCGTCCTGTGCATCAAGGCATGCTACTCTTTGGCTCGGAAGGAGCCTCCTGTTGGGCTGAGGGCCCATTCCACTTGGGCCACGGCGGCTACTACTGCCCTGGGCCGGGGAGTCCCTTTGCAGGACATTTGCCAGGCGGCTACGTGGGCCTCGCTGCACACCTTTGCGAGGCACTACTGCCTGGACAGTCAAGTCCGGAGGGATGGCTTCTTTGGCCGTTCGGTCCTCCAGGACTTTCTGGTGTAGGTTTGTATTGGTTCACAGACCCACCACCGGGGTTGGTATTGCTGGGGTATCTATTCTAAGGTAAGGAATCTAATACTAACCTGTTTCTTTCAGATGAACAAGTTACTTACCTTCGGTAACGATATATCTGTAAGAAACAGTAGTTAGTATTAGATTCCTTACCGCCCCACCCGTCCTCCCCGTTCTGCGAACTGATACCTAGGGTTAAGGACATCCCTTTCAGGGCCCTAGTTTCAAATGGCACCAGTGTTAGTTCTCACATGGCTCTGCGTGTTCTGGCGCGGAAAAGCTGTGTGCAAAGAACTGACGTCAGCGCGCGGAGGCGGCGTCTATATACTCCAGCGACGTCATCACGGCGCACGACGCCGACGACGGACGCGGGGCCGCAGGGGACGCCTGCAGACGACGCCTACCGACGCGCAGGGGTACTGCTACGCAAAAGTTTCCGGATCCAGACTGACGCCTGGGGATATTCTAAGGTAAGGAATCTAATACTAACTACTGTTTCTTACAGATATATCGTTACCGAAGGTAAGTAACTTGTTCAACAGGTAAGTATGCAACTTACAATTCAAGTCTTCGGTCCCAAGGGTCAGGTGAGTTCCAACACTGCACCACCAGGTTGCAGCCTTTGCACCTTAGGTTGCAGGAGGTAGACCAACAACAGTAGAGGTAGGTAGAGATGTAGATGATCATGGGAGCACCATTAATTCAGCTCACCAAGGCGCAGGACTCTCAGTTGCAGCATGCCGTTAAACGTCAGAGTCTTCTTACTGGAGCTGGTTGTGGTCAGGGGAGGCCTCTGGATTCAGGCTCTAGGCGTTGTCATGGAGTCCAGGAGGGATTAGCCAACACTGGACTCAAGGTCAGGATCACTGAAGATACTTCAATTGCCAGGTTAGCCACCCGGACTCGAACGGCGGGTACACAGTGGGCAGGAGTCTTGGTTTCAGCTGGATCCGGAGTCTTTGTAGTTGGATTTTTCTGGACAGGGTCGTTATTCTCGGAGAGCTGGCCTTTGTTGAAGAGTGAGCAGTCTTCCCCTGGTTCCTGGAAGTTACTGGCCACCGGACAGGCGTCGTCTTCTTCACAGGTTCTTTAATCTGGAGACAGGCCGGTAGGGCTGGGGCCAAGTCAGTAGTCGTCTTCAGGCTTTGATGCACGGCGTCTTCTTTGTCCTTCTTTGTAGGTTGCAGGAATCTGATTTCCGAGTCTGAGGAATTCCCCATAATACTAAATTTAGGGTGCGGTTCAGGGTCGTAGTAGGTGGGTCCAAGGATCACCTTACCTGGGGTGACTAAACCCACTGTTCTGCCACCCTCCTGTGGAAAGTGGGTGGGGCATAGACCTAGCCCTGATTTGAGGAGTCCCCTTATCTTCAAGGTGGAGGGGACTGAATAGTGTACTTAATGTTGCCTCTTCTACCTGAAGGGTGGCGTTGGCAAAGGTGGGCACACCTCCTGGCTTTTCTAAGTTTTCCCACTGCATTTCCCACCCAGAGTGGGGTTGTAAACCAGGGGTTGCCATCTGCTGCAAGCAGCAGAGGCTGGGGGTCGCATTACAAAGGCGGCTGGCCTTTGAAGCTTCCCCCTTGAGCACTGGTCCATCCTGGGCGAGGAGGTTTGACACCTCTGCCCAGTATATGCATTGGGTCTGGTCCCAGAGAGAAGGGGCTCTCCGCCCAGAGGTGCAGAAATGTGTGTTTTATGTACGTTGTAGGCTGCCTAAAGCCAGTCAGTGTCTACACCAGGGTCGGTAGGTTTACAGGGGACACTTCTGAGATGCCCTCTGAGGACATGTGTTATTAAATCTCACACTGGCATCAGTGTGGATTCATTACAAGAAGCTGTTTGGTACCAAACACTCCTGGTTTTAGTGAAGCCATCGTGGTGCTGCAGAACTCTAGTTTCTAGTCCATGTACTCCTTATGGCTTCCGTGGCACTTACAATATTATAAGTACTTTAGAGGCATATCTACTCGTGCAGATATGAACTCACCTGTGGGACAATGCACCCTGCCTTAGGGCTGTAAAGCTTGCTAGAGGGACGGCTTACCTATACCTGCAGGCAGTGCTGGCAGGCAAGGGCAGTGGCATGGTCGTAGGGGGAACCTCTTCAGCTTCCAGGTCCTAGGTACCAAGGGTACCACTTACTAGGGACCTACAGGGGCAGAAGTAGCAATTGAATATCTGTTTTAGGGAAGAAGCGCTTGCACAGGGGACTTGGTTGGCAGGGATCCTGTGCACTGCAATCGAAACCACATCAAATACCAGGCAAAAAGTGGGGGCTAACCATGTCATAAGAGGCACTTTCTCACATGCTCTCCCCCCCCCCCCCCCCCCAAAAAAAGAGAGAATGAAACTAACCTTCCCTAGGAGAATCTTCTTCTAAGTGGAAGAACATGGAGAAGTCCCAGGTCTGTGTTCCACTTCAAAGTCCATTCTCTGTAGGGATATGGACCACCTTAGCAGTTTGGGATTTTCACCTTTCATCCGTTGTAACCACCTGAGAGGCCTGTGGCCAGAGATAGGGACCTCAGCATACTGACTTAGGACTATCCTGCAGTCAGCTTGCTGTTGGTCAGTGAAGGTGTCTGATAAGATCACTCGATCAACACACCCATCTTTGGGATTACGGGAGAGGAGAGCAGGAAGAGGATCACTCTCATTTTCCTGTCCCATAACTTTGACCATAAGCATGTCATGTAAGCTCTGTCATAATAGGGCTTCAGGTGGTTGACATGTATTACCCTTTTGGAGTGCTTGCGCCTGCCAAGTTCCACCAAATAGGTGACCTCCCCATTTCTTTCAAGGAACAGGGTAGGGCCCACTCCACTTGTCTTGGAGGGCCCTTAGGGCCACAGGCTCCAATAGCCATACCCTCTGCCCTGGTGTCAACTGTACCAGAGCAGCCTTTCGGTCATACCACTGCTTTTGCAGTTCTTGGCTGGGATTAAGGTTTTGGCTTGCTTTCTCCATGTACTCAGTCGTCCTGGTACAAAGGCCAAGGACATAGTCCACTATGTCTTGTGTTGGTTCTTTGAGAGGTTTCTTCCAACATTCTCTTACCAGATTCAGAGGACCTCTAACAGGGTGCCTAAACAAAAGTTCAAATGGTGAAAACCCCACACCCCTTTCGGACATTTCCCTGTAGGCAAAAAGTAGGCATGGAAGTAGGACATCCCATCTCCTTCTAAGTTTTTCAGGGAGCCCACCAATCATGCCTTTCAATGTCTGGTTGAATCTCTCCACCAGGCCATTGGTTTTTGGATGATAGGGTGTGGTGCATCTGTAGTTCACTGCACACACATCCCACATGTGCTTTAAGTATGTAGATATGAAGTTTGTACCTCTGTCTGATACCACCTCCTTTGGTAAACCAACCCTGGTAAATACACCAAGGAGGGTTTTTGCGGCCGCTGGGGCAGTGGTGGCCTATAGGGGATTAGCTTCAAGGTACCTGGTGGCTTGATCCACTACCACCAGAATGCATTTGTTCCTTGAGACTGTTGGATGGTCCAGGGGGCCAACAATGTCGACCCCCCCCTACCCTTTCAAAGTATAACCCAACCACTGGAAGTGGAATAATAGGGCCTTTTGGTGGTCTCCTGCCTAGCCACTGACTTTTCAGGTGACACAGGACTGACAAAAGTCCTTAGCCTTCTGAGACATCTCTGGTCAGTAGAAGTGATTGACCAACTGTAGGAAGCTGGCTCTGTTTATACTATACCAGACTAAGGTATAGTGTGCACAGATTCCAGTGGATCCTCAAAGGTAGGCAGAGGTAAAAGAGGGTATTGTTAAGCGTTTGTTGTACACATTCAGGCAAGCAGTGATGTCACTCATTCAGACGGAACTTCGACCAATTTGTTTGTATCAAAAATATTATATAGTTGTTATTTCTTGAACCAAGCCAAGCCTGGTGCTGATAAGTGAAATAATACTTTGCCTTATCTTATGCAATGATTTACAGTTGAATGCAGGTTCAAATGCAGTTGGTTGAATTACAGGTAAGTCAACAGTTCAAAATTACTTTTTAGTTAGTTTGCAAATTACCGTGCATGCTACTTTTGATATTACTTTTTAAGTTATGTTTGCTAATCAGTGTGATATGCCTAGATATCAATCTGGGTGCATCCCCACCATGTGGGGTAAGTTCCCCGGGCACTGAGGCTGAAGTCCTTGCTGTGAAGGTTTCCTTGTTCAATCAAATATTCAGACATACAAAAGTTCCTTGTCCATCAAAATGATTTCATTTATTGGAGTTGTTGCATCACAATTCAGTTGAATTCATTTCCAATCGTTTTGTACTTCAATTCCAGGAATACATTCCATCTTTCACATAACTCTTAATTATCCCAATGCATTTCGGCAGATTTGCCTTCATCCGGGGATATTATGAAAAGAATGAATGTGTTGCTGTGAATGTGGCGCTAATATGACGTAGGTCACACAAACAATATTGCTCAGGAGGTGCAGTGAGGATTAAATCCATGCTGAAAAGTGCATCTGAAAGCAACCAGCGTGTGCTGTATCTAGACGTTCTAGGTGAATTAATTCATTGTGATCCTAACATTGTGCTTTAAATGCCGGTCTCGGAGTGACTCAAAACGGCCTACAGGAAAACAAAAGGATGCAGTAAATAATAGATAACAGTACCATGTATCATGAACGAGCTATGCCGGTTTAAAAAACGTAGTGCTGTTAGTTAACCCAACGTTTACCAAAGAAGATCAGCCGGCGGCAGCGTGTAGGCTTACCGAGCAGCTATGCTGAAGAGAGGTGCAAAGAGTCTCCTGGCGTGTGCAGTGTTTTCCGGGGAATGTTTCCGGATCTTCTTTGGTAAACGTTGGGTTAACCAACAGCACTACGCTTTTTAAACCGGCATAGCTCGTTCATGGTACTGTTATCTGTTATTTACCGCGTTATTGGTTGAGATTTTACACGCCGCGCACACGTCTTTTATCTTTCCTTAATAGTAGCACAGCACTTTCCAAATCACCGCGTTACTGGTCGAAGCCTTTTTAGGTCGAGCTATTTATAGCTCTGAACTATTAAGGTTAAAAAAAACTCTTTGACCAAGAGGATTCCAAGCCGGATTCCTCCCAATGCATGTTGTCTACTGAACCGTGATGCTTCGCCAGGCGCGCGCTTGGCCTCACTCACACCCCATATGCTGGTTCCCTCCCACGCTCCCCTGCTCACCCGCCCCCCCACCCCCATCCGCCTCGCACACCACCATGCTCCGTCCCTCCCACTCGCTCACTCCCCTGCTCTGCCGCCCCCCCACCCCCATCCGCCTCGCACACCACATCAAAGGCTGCCCCCCCCCCCAACAGCAATGCCGAGAGCTTGTTGTTTTAACCGGGCGTGCCACATAGTGAACACAACAGGGCGCCAGCTTTGCTTGCGCTGTCATTCACTTTGAGATGTCATCAGTATCTACGGTACTGGATACAGCAGGGCGTGAGCCCATTCGTTAATAGCAGGCCGGCCTTCAATGGGAGCTCACCAGCGTCCAGCTCGTCTTTGCTGGCAAGGCGAATCATGCTTCTTTATTTTATAAGCTGTACCATGGTACCATGGTACTTCACTCTTTATTCTTTTCATATGGCGGCTGCTCCTTGCCTTTCTTTTTATAGGGCGCGCCACACAATGAACACAGCAGCATTCCAGCTTTCCTCGCACTGACATTTATTATCGGAGCCCGCCAGCGTTCAGTGTCCTGCTTGTTTTTGGTGCCAGCATGACTCTTAACATGCAGTCCGCCAGTGTTCTACAGTGCTTGTGTATGCACTTAATAAAATCTAAGTAGCAGAAAACACAGTTTAGCAGGGGAGATGCAATGTCATCACTATCAGCAGCCTGGTAACCTAGGTAGCATAATTTATGAGATTTTCTTACGTTAAAAGCAAAACAAAATGATTATAGCCAAAATTGTTAAAGAAAAACATTTTACTCCACAAGATTTCACATGGTGTTACCTATTTCAATCCAGACTTCTGTTTTTAAGTGTGTTCATTGTGCATAAATTGTGTGAATATTCTGTGTGACTTTATTGTTAACGTGTCATGACTGTAACCCAGACTTACTTCCGAAAGGAGTATGTGCAAACGAAAACGGGATAAAAATGTTTAATAATCTATTTCCTACTCTGCAGTCCATAAATAACTGTGCTTTTGTGCTGTAGAAAAAAGGCTTGTACACTTTCCTTTACCAAACCGCAAGCCAGGCTATGCAGTTTTGTTGACTCGCCTGGTGACGTCCTCTTAGTGGGTGTAGCATGTTTAGCAGTGCTGTTCCCAAATCCACTTTGTGATGACTCATAGTGTGTATGCAGAATTAACATGCACTGAGGTAAAAAGTGCAACACTTTTTATCTCACATTTCTGTCAAATATGAAACTAAAATCAGCAAGTATTACCCGTTTAAAACCTGATTAACCTAGAATTAACACTTAAAGTTAAATTGCTGGCATTTCCACTTATATAATGTTGGTCCAGTAACTATTTTAGAAGAGCAGCATTCTTAAAATTGTGCCCACGCACTTGAGGCAGCTGCACCAATTCCCCTTTTGTAAATATGCTTGGACATTCTTTCTTAACTTCTGCGCTAAAATTCACAGAGCTGCCAAAGTCATTCACCACTTCCTACACAAACAATGTATCCCTCTCTTTCTTGCTTTCTATCTATTCTGCGCAGCTCTTACTCCTATCCACTATGCCACATAATTCCACAAAACAAATACGCTCCACACAATTCCACCACACAAAATTGCACAACTAACATTTCCAAGACAACCAACATATTTACACTCCACACACATCCACTACACTCCAAACAAAACGCATATATAAAAGAAATTTTCATTTACAACACCAATAGCTCTAAGTGTAGTTTCTCTCTTTGTTTTATGCAAACATTATCTGCTAAATGCACAAATAAACCAGTTTGCCCAACCTCCTTTATGCAAAACGCAACATCACTGCAAAATAGTTTTGCCCTTTTTTAGCACAAGTGTAACATTTATATAACGTGGTCTCAGCTGCCAAGAAAACAACATCTCTGTTAGCTCTCAAGTGCTTGGCAATACTCCCTCCTCCCCCCATCCAAAATTCGTCATCGCTCCCGGCCCCGCGGCCAATGCTTGTTCTTTTTGTGACTTTGTTATGTTATGTTAGTCTGAATTTGTAGAGCGCACGGTCACCGCATGGTTTCTTGGCGCTGTGTGCCGCTGGGGAACCCGTCCTGGCTTTCCCTGTGAGATGGTCCCTGTTGGGCATCCCCAAGGAGAAGCCAGGCATCCCCAGCAGCGAGGGGGCCGTTGTGGAGATTAAGCAAGCTATTGCCCAGAGTTGCAGCATGGGCCCCATGATTAGAGAGGCACCGAGGTGAGATTTATCGAGCCCGCTGACATTGGTTCCGTCCCCGCCGCGTCGGGAATTGAACCCTGGTCCCGGGCCAACCTCTGCTTCTGGGTCTGCCGCCTCTAACCGGTGAGCCACACTTCTCCACTCTCCCCACTCTCCTCTCTCCCCTCTCTTCTCCTCTCTCCTCTCTTCCCTCTTATTTCTCCCTCTCCTAACTCTTCCCACTCTCCGCTCTCACCACTCTCCCATCTCTTACCACTCTCCCCTCCCTCTCTCACCTCCCTCTCATCTCCCCTCCCTCTCATCTCCCCTCTCCTCACTATCCTCACTCTCCCCCCTCTCTCCTCTCTCATCACTCTCTCCTCTCTCACCACTCTCCTCCCTCCTCACTCTCCACTCCCTCTCCTCCCTCTCTCCTCACAGTCCCTCCTCTCTCCTCACTCTCCCCCCTCTCTCCTCTCTCACCACTCTCCCCTCTCACCACTCTCCCCTCTCACCACTCTCCCCTCTCACCACTCTCCCCTCTCACCACTCTCCCCTCCCTCCTCACTCTCCTCTCCTCACTCTCCTCCCTTTCCCCTCTCTTCTCTTCTCTACCTCTCCCCTCACTCCCCCACTCTCCTCTCTCAACACTCTATCCTCTCTCATCACGCTCCCCCCTCACCCCTCACCCCTTTCACCACTCTCCTCTCTCTCCTCACTCTTCTCTCTACCTCCCCCTCTCTCCTCACTCTCCCCTCTCTCACCTCTCTCCTCTACCCTCCTTCTCTACCCGCTCTCCCCTCCCCTCTTCCCTCTCTCCTTAATCTCCCCTCTCTCCTCAATCTCCCCTCCCCCTCTCTCCTAACTCCCCCTCTCCCCACCCTCTCTTCACTCCCTCTATCCTCACTCTCCCCGCTCTCCTCACTCTTCCCTCTCCCCTCTCCCCTCTCCTCACTCTCCCCTCTCCTCACTCTCCAAACCCTCTCTCCCCTCCCTCTCTTTCCCTTCTCTCCCTTTCCCCTCTCTCCCCTCTCTCCTCACTCCCCTCTCTCCCCTCCATCTCCCCTCTCCCCACTCTATCGCCCTCACTCTATCTATCGCCCTCACTCTATCTATCTATCGCCCTCACTCTATCTATCTATCGCCCTCACTCTATCTATCTAGCGCCCTCACTCTATCTATCTATCGCCCTCACTATCTATCTAGCGCCCTCACTGTATCTATCGCCCTCACTCTATCTATCTATCGCCCTCACTCTATCTATCTATCGTCCTCACTTTATCGCCCTCACTCTATCTATTGCACTCACTCTATCTATTGCATCACCACAGCATCACTCAGCACCACCACAGCATCAATCTGTGCAACCATTCAACAACTGGTTCAAATATATTCTCTCAATGTTTCAAGCTTTATTACAAATGTCACAAAGATGTTAATATTTCACTTCTGTTCTTGGATTTTCGTCACAATAAAATACACTGAACATAATCTTCATAAGTTATTTACAAAAGTTTAAGCTATTCCTATTATAAATTACAATAACTTTTATTTAAGTATTAATTAATAAAAAAAATGAAAAGCCATTGTTATTTGTAATGTCACTACATGCAAGTCACGTAAATACAACACATATTGCATTACAAATGCTATAGGTGTCACATTTGCAAAAATTATAACTATTGGCATTGTAAATGACAAAGCTATTAATTTCGCTACTTTTAAAACCAACACATGAATAAAAAATGTGTCATTTTCAATACCAATAGCTCAAACATTCCTAATGCGAGACCTATTGCATTGCAAATGCTTGTTTAGGTCTCGTTGAAGCAATGCGTAAGCATTGTTCGGCGAGATATATAGTAAGCGACTTTCAAAACTCTAAACACTGCGGATTCCATGCAGTTCATGTGAGAAATGCGCCTGCACAGAAATCCGCTCCCCCTCCCCTCCCACCAAGCAAGACAAGCCAAGAACATCAAAGCGACCGGACGCTTTGAGTCGCATTGTTCGGCGAGATATATCGTAAGCGACTATCAAAACTCTAAACACTGCGGATTCCATGCAGTTCATGTGAGAAATGCGTGTGCACAGAAATCCGCTCCCCCTCCCCTCCCACCAAGCAAGACAAGCCAAGAACATCAAAGCGACCAGCCGCTTTGAGTCAGTTTTGCCACCAGCACTTCACGCGCTGCAGTTCATAAACAGGACCATCTGCTCGTGAATGCTGGCATGCTTGCCCAGCCCCCTCACAGCGCTCGTGGCACATGCATTCTTTTGTGTCAAATTTGCTGCTCAGCTTCAACCAGTGCTGACATACCACCACAGGTCTATGCTCCTCACACACTCTCTCTCTCACACACTCTCTCACACTCTCTCTCACACTCTCTCACACTCACTCTCTCACTCACTCTCTCACACACTCACTCTCTCTCTCACACACTCACTCTCTCTCTCACACACTCTCTCACACTCTCACACACACTCTCACACACACTCTCTCACACACTCTCTCTCACACACTCTCTCACACACACTCTCTCACACACTCTCTCATACTCTCTCATACTCTCTCTCACTCTCTCTCACACACTCTCTCTCACACTCTCTCACACTCTCTCTCACACACTCGCTCTCTCACACACTCGCTCTCTCACACACACTCTCTCTCACACACACTCTCTCTCACACACACTCTCTCTCACACACTCTCTCTCACACACACTCTCACACACACTCTCTCTCACACACACTCTCTCACACACACTCTCTCACACACACTCTCACACACTCTCACACACACTCTCTCACACACACTCTCTCTCACACACACTCTCACACTCTCTCTCACACTCTCTCTCACACTCTCTCACACTCACACTCTCTCACACTCTCTCTCACACACTCTCTCACACACTCGCTCTCTCACACACACTCTCTCTCACACACACTGACATACCACCACAGTTCTATGCTCCTCACACACTCTCTCTCTCTCACACTCTCTCTCACACTCTCTCTCACACTCTCTCTCACACTCACTCTCTCACTCACTCTCTCACACACTCACTCTCTCTCTCTCTCACACACTCTCTCACACTCTCACACACACTCTCACATACACTCTCACACACTCTCTCACACTCTCTCTCACACTCTCTCTCTCACACACACTCTCTCACACTCGCTCTCATACTCTCTCTCACTCTCTCTCACACTCTCACACACACTCTCTCACACACTCTCTCACACTCTCTCTCACACACTCTCACACACTCGCTCTCTCACACACACTCTCTCTCACACACACTCTCTCTCACACACACTCTCTCTCACATACACTCTCTCTCACACACACTCTCTCTCACACACACTCTCACACACACTCTCACACACACACTCTCTCTCACACACACTCTCTCACACACACTCTCTCTCACACACTCTCTCACACACTCTCTCACACTCTCTCACACACTCTCACACACTCTCACACACTCTCACACACTCTCACACACTCTCACACACTCTCTGACTCACACACACTCTCTGACTCACACACACTCTCTGACTCACACACACTCTCTGACTCACACACACTCTGACTCACACACACACTCTCTCACACACACTCTGACTCACACACACTCTCTCACACACACTCTCTCACACACACTCACTCACATACACACTCACACACACTCACTCACACACTCACTTCTCACACACTCTCTCACACACTCACTCTCTCTCACACACTCACTCTCAAACACACTCTCTCACACACTCTCACACACACTCTCACACACACTCTCTCACACACTCTCTCACACACTCTCTCACACACTCTCTCACACACTCTCTCACACACGCTCACACACACTCTCACACACACTCTTACACACACACACACTCTCTCACACACACACTCTCTCACACTCACACACTCTCTCACACTCACACACTCTCTCACCCTCTCTCTCACCCTCTCTCACACACTCTCTCACACTCTTTCTCTCACACTCTCTCTCCCACACTCTCTCCCACACACTCTCTCCCACACTCTCTCCCACACACTCTCACTCACTCTCACACTCTCTCTCACACACACTCTCTCACACTCTCTCACACTCACATACTCTCTCACACTCTCACACACTCTCTCACACTCTCTCACACACACACACACATACTCTCTCTCTCACACACACTCTCTCTCACACACACGCTCTCACACACTCTCACACACACTCACACACACTCTCTCACACACGCACACACTCTCTCACACAAACTCTCACACACACACTCTCTCTCACACACACACACTCTCTCTCACACACAGTACAGCCTTCTACCACCAACACTCTATCCGCCACCACCCTATCCACCACCCTATCCACCACTCTATGCACCACCACTCTATGCACCACCACTCTAGCGCCACCACTCTAGCGCCACCACTCTAGCGCCACCACTCTAGCGCCACCACTCTAGCGCCACCACTCTAGCGCCACCACTCTAGCGCCACCACTCTAGCGCCACCACTCGATCCACCACCACTCGATCCGCCCACCGCTCGATCCGCCCACCGCTCGATCCGCCCACCACTCGATCCGCCCACCACTCGATCCAACTCCACCCTCCAACTCTAAAACCACCCTCCAGCGCCACCCTACAACTCCACCCTCCTAATCCACCCTCCTAATCCACCCTCCTAATCCACCCTCCTAATCCACCCTCCAAAACCACAATCCAAGTACTACTACACCCTCCAAATCCACCCTCAGACTACACCCTATAACTCCACCCTCCAACTCAACACTCCAAATCCACCATCCAACTCCACCCTCCAACTACAAATCCATCCTCCAAATCCACCCTCCAAATCCACCCACCAAATCCACCCTCCAAATCCACCTCCACCCTCCAAATCCAACTACACCCTCCAAATCCAACTACACCCTCCAACTCCACCCTCCAACTCCACCCTCCAAATCCAACTCCACCTCCAACTCTACCCTCCAAATCCAACTCCACCCTCTAACTCCACCCTCCAACTACAAATCCACCCTCCAAATCCAACTCCACCCTCCAACTCCACCTCCACCCTCCAACTCCACCCTCCAAATCCAACTCCACCTCCAACTCTACCCTCCAAATCTACTCTCCAACTAAAACTACAGCCTCAAACTCCACCCTCAAACTCAACCCTCACACTCCACCCTCCAAATCCAACTCCACCCTCCAAATCCACAATCCAAGTCCACCCTCCAACTCCACCTTACAACTCCAAATCCACCTTCCAACTCCACCCTACAACTCCACCCTACAACTCCACCCTACAACTCCACCCTCCAACTCCACCCTCCAAATCAAAAGCCAACTCCACCCTCCAAATCAAAAGCAAACTCCACCCTCCAAATCAAAAGCAAACTCCACCCTCCAACTCCACCCTCCAACTCCACCCTCCAACTCCACCCTCCACCTCCACCCTCCAACTCCACCCTCCAACTCCACCCTCCAACTCCACCCTCCAACTCCACCCTCCAACTCCACCCTCCACCTCCACCCTCCAACTCCACCTTCCACCCTCCACCCTCCAACTCCACCCTCCAACTCCACTCTCCAACTACAACTACAGCCTCAAACTCCACCCTCAAACTCAACCCTCACACTCCACCCTACAACTCCAAATCCACCTTCCAACTCCACCCTACAACTCCACCCTACAACTCCACCCTACAACTCCACCCTACAACTCCACCCTACAACTCCACCCTCCAAATCCACCCTCCAAATCCACCCTCCAAATCCACCCTCCAAATCCACCCTCCAAATCCACCCTCCAACTCCACCCTCCAACTCCACCCTCCAACTCCACCCTCCAAATCCAACTCCACCCTCCAAATCCAACTCCACCCTCCAAATCCAACTCCACCCTCCAAATCCAACTCCACCCTCCAAATTCACCACCACCCTCCAAATCCAACTCCACCCTCCAACTCCACTCTCCAAATACAACTACAGCCACAAACTCCACCCTGAAACTCAACCCTCCAACTCCACCCCCAACTCCACCTTCCAACTCCACCTTCCAACTCCACCCTCGAAATCCACCCTCCAACTCCACCCTCTAACTCCACTCTCCAAATACAACTACAGCCTCAAACTCCACCCTGAAACTCAACCCTCCAACTCCACCCTCCAAATCCAACTCCACCCTCCAAATCCACCCTCCAACTCCACCCTCCAAATCCACTCTACAACTCCACCCCACAACTCCAAATCCACCTTCCAACTCCACCTTCCAACTCCATCCTCAAAATCCACCCTCCAACTCCTCCCTCCAACTCCTCCCTCCAACTCCTCCCTCCAACTCCTCCCTCCAACTCCTCCCTCCAGCTCCTCCCTCCAGCTCCACCCTCCAGCTCCTCCCTCCAACTCCTCCCTCCAACTCCTCCCTCCAACTCCACCCTCCAACTCCGCCCTCCAAATCCACCCTCCAAATCCACCCTCCAACTCTGCCCTCCAAATCCAACTCCACCCTCCAAATCCAACTCCACCCTCCAAATCCACCTCCACCCTCCAAATCCACCTCCACCCTCCAAATCCAACTCCACCCTCCAAATCCAACTCCACCCTCCAAATCCAACTCCACCCTCCAAATCCAACTCCACCCTCCAAATCCAACTCCACCCTCCAACTCCAAATCCGCCCTCCAAATCCGCCCTCCAAATCCACCCTCCAACTCCACCCTCCAACTCCACCCTCCAAATCAAAAGCCAACTCCACCCTCCAAATCAAAAGCAAACTCCACCCTCCAACTCCACCCTCCAAATCAAAAGCAAACTCCACCCTCCAAATCAAAAGCAAACTCCACCCTCCAAATCAAAAGCAAACTCCACCCTCCAACTCCACCCTCCAACTCCACCCTCCAAATCAAAAGCCAACTCCACCCTCCAAATCAAAATCAAACTCCAAACTCCACCCTCCACCCTCCACCTTCCACCCTCCAACTCCACCCTCCAACTCCACCCTCCAACTCCACCCTCCAACTCCACCCTCCAACTCCAAACCAGTGTTTGTAATATCAATACATGTAAGTCACATTAATACAACACATATTGCATTACAAATGCTATAGGTGTTACATTTGCAAAGGTTCTAACTATTAGCTTTGTAAATGACAAAGCAATTACTTTCACTACTTTCCACAACAAAACATTAAAATTGGTCATTTACAATAGCAATAGCTCAAACTTTCCAAATGAGAAACATATTGCATTGCATTTTAACTCCGTTAACTTCTGCTGATCTGATGCTCACTTTTACCACATCTCCTTCTCTAACTCCCTATTCTATTCTCTTCTCCAAATCCAACTCCACCCTCCAAATCCAACTCAACCCTCCAAATCCACCCTCCAACTCCACCCTCCAACTCCAAATCCACCCTCCAACTCCAAATCCACCCTCCAAATCCAAATCCACCCTCCAACTCCACCCTCCAACTCCACCCTCCAACTCCACCCTCCAACTCCTCCCTCCAACTCCACCCTCAAACTCCACCCTCAAACTCCACCCTCCAAATCAAAAGCCAACTCCACCCTCGAAATCAAAAGCAAACTCCACCCTCCACCTCACCCTCCAACTCCCCCCTCCACCCTCCAGCTCCCCCCTCCAACTCCCCCTCCAACTCCCCCCTCCAACTCCACCCTCCAAATCAAAAGCCAACTCCACCCTCCAAATCAAAAGCAAACTCCACCCTCCAACTCCACCCTCCAACTCCACCCTCCAACTCCACCCTCCAACTCCACCCTCCACCTCACCCTCCACCTCACCCTCCACCTCACCCTCCAACTCCACCCTCCACCTCAACCCTCCCACTCCACCCTCCCACTCCACCCTCCCACTCCACCCTCCAAATACACCCTCCAAATACACCCTCCAAATACACCCTCCAAATACACCCTCCAAATCCACCCACCAAATCCACCCACCAAATCCACCCCCCAACTCCACCCTCCAAATCAAAAGCAAACTCCACCCTCCAACTCCACCCTCCAACTCCACCCTCCAACTCCACCTCACCCTCCACCTCCCCCCTCCAACTCCCCCCTCCAACTCCACCCTCCAAATCAAAAGCCAACTCCACCCTCCAAATCAAAAGCAAACTCCACCCTCCAACTCCACCCTCCAACTCCACCCTCCAACTCCACCCTCCACCTCACCCTCCACCCTCCAACTCCACCTCCAACTCCACCCTCCAACTCCACCCTCCAACTCCACCCTCCAACTCCACCCTCCAATTCCACCCTCCACCTCACCCTCCAACTCCACCCTCCCACTCCACCCTCCCACTCCACCCTCCCACTCCACCCTCCCACTCCACCCTCCAAATACACCCTCCAAATCCACCCACCAAATCCACCCTCCAAATACACCCACCAAATCCACCCCCAACTCCACCCTCCAAATCAAAAGCAAACTCCACCCTCCAACTCCACCATCCAACTCCACCCTCCAACTCCACCTCACCCTCCACCCTCCAACTCCACCCTCCAACTCCACCCTCCAACTCCACCCTCCAACTCCACCCTCCAACTCCTCCCTCCCACTCCACCCTCCCACTCCACCCTCCAAATCCACCCCCCAACTCCACCCTCCAAATCAAAAGCAAACTCCACCCTCCAACTCCACCCTCCAAATCCACCCTCCAAATCCAAACCAGTGTTTGTAATATCAATACAAGTAAGTCACATTAATACAACACATATTGCATTACAAATGCTATAGGTGTCGCATTTGCAAAAGTTCTAACTATTAGCGTTGTAAATGACTAAGCAATTACTTTTACTACTTTCCACAACAAAACATTAAAATTGGTCATTTACAATAGCAATAGCTCAAACTTTCCAAATGAGAAACATATTGCATTGCATTTTAACTCCGTTAACTTCTGCTGATCTGATGCTCACTTTCACCACATCTCCTTCTCTAACTCCCTATTCTAATCTCTTCTCCAAATCTAACTCCACCCTCCAAATCTAACTCCACCCTCCAAATCTAACTCCACCCTCCAAATCTAACCCACCCTCCAAATCCACCCTCCAAATCCAACTCCACCCTCCAACTCCACCCTCCAACTCCACCCTCCAACTCCACCCTCCAACTCCACCCTCCACCTCACCCTCCAACTCCACCCTTCAACTCCACCCTCCAACTCCACCCTCCAACTCCAAAGCCAACTCCACCCTCCAAATCAAAAGCAAACTCCACCCTCCAACTCCACCCTCCAACTCCACCCTCCAACTCCACCCTCCAACTCCACCCTCCAACTCCACCCTCCAACTCCACCCTCCAACTCCACCCTCCAACTCCACCCTCCACCTCCACCCTCCACCTCACCCTCCACCTCACCCTCCAACTCCACCCTCCAACTCCACCCTCCAACTCACCCTCCAACTCCACCCTCCAACTCCACCCTCCAACTCCACCCTCCAACTCCACCCTCCAACTCCACCCTCCACCCTCCACTCCACCCTCCAACTCCACCCTCACCCTCCAACTCCACCCTCCCACTCCACCCTCCAAATCCAACTCCACCCTCCAACTCCACCCTCCAACTCCACCCTCCAACTCCAAATCCACCCTCCAAATCCACCCTCCACCTCACCCTCCAACTCCACCCTCCAACTCCACCCTCCAACTCCACCCTCCAACTCCACCCTCCAACTCCACCCTCCAACTTCACCCCTCCCACTCCACCCTCCCACTCCACCCTCCAACTCCACCCTCCAACTCCACCCTCCAACTCCACCCTCCAACTCCACCCTCCCACTCCACCCTCCCACTCCACCCTCCAAATCCACCCACCAAATCCACCCCCCAACTCCACCCTCCAAATCAAAAGCAAACTCCACCCTCCAACTCCCCCCTCCAAATCCAACTCCACCCTCCAAATCCAAACCAGTGTTTGTAATATCAATACATGTAAGTCACATAAATACAACACATATTGCATTACAAATGCTATAGGTGTCACATTTGCAAAAGTTCTAACTATTAACGTTGTAAATGACAAAGCAATTACTCTCACTACTTTCCACAACAAAACATTAAAATAAAATTAGTCATTTACAATAGCAATAGCTCAAACTTTCCAAATGAGAAACATATTGCATTGCATTTTAACTCCGTTAACTTCTGCTGATCTGATGCTCACTTTCACCACATCTCCTTCTCTAACTCCCTATTCTCTTCTCCTGTGCTGATCTGCTGCTCTCTTCCGCCCCACCTCCTTCTTTAACTCCCTGTTCTCTTCTGCTGTGCTGATCTGTTCCTCTCTTCCATCAAACTCCTTCTCTAACTCCCTGTTCTCTTCTCTTCTCCCGTGCGGAACTGCTGATCTCTTTCACCCTGCCTCCTTCTCTAACTCCATGTTCTCTTCTCACGTGCTGATCTGCTGCTCTCTTCCACCCAACTACTTCTCTAACTCCCTGTTCACTTCTCTTCTCCAAATCCACCCTCCAAATCCAACTCCACCCTCCAAATCCAACTCCACCCTCCAAATCCAATTCCAAATCCACCTCCACCCTCCAAATCTAAAGCAAACTCCACCCTCCAAATCCAAACCAGTGTTTGTAATATCAATACATGTAAGTCACATAAATACAACACATATTGCATTACAAATGCTATAGGTGTCACATTTGCAAAAGTTATAACTATTAGCGTTTGTAAATGACAAAGCAATTACTTTCACTACTTTCCACAACAAAACATTAAAATAAAATTGGTCATTTACAATAGCAATAGCTCAAACTTTCCAAATGAGAAACATATTGCATTGCATTTTAACTCCGTTAACTTCTGCTGATCTGATGCTCACTTTCACCACACCTCCTTCTCTAACTCCCTATTCTATTCTCTTCTCCTGTGCTGATCTGCTGCTCTCTTCCACCCCACCTCCTTCTTTAACTCCCTGTTCTCTTCTGCTGTGCTGATCTGTTCCTCTCTTCCATCAAACTCCTTCTCTAACTCCCTGTTCTCTTCTCCCGTGCAGAACTGCTGATCTCTTCCACCCTGCCTCCTTCTCTAACTCCATGTTCTCTTCTCTTCTCATGTGCTGATCTGCTGCTCTCTTCCACCCAACTACTTCTCTAACTCCCTGTTCACTTCTCTTCTCCAGAGCTGATCTGCAGCTCTCTTCAACCCGCCTCCTTCTCTACCTCCCTGTTCTTTTCTCCCGTCCTGCTGCTCTCTTCAACACCACCTGCTTCTTTAACTCCATGTTCTCTTCGCCTGTGCTAATCTGCTGCTCTCTTCCACCCACCTCCTTCTGTAACTCCCTGTTCTCTTATGCTGTGCTGATCTGATGCTCTCTTCCACCCACCTCCTTCTGTAACTCCCTGTTCTCTTCTGCTGTGCTGATCTGCTGCTCTCTTCCACCCACCTCATTCTCTAACTCCCTGTTCTCTTCTTTTAGCCCTCTGCTGACCTGCTGCTCTCTTCCACCCGCCTCCATCTTTAACTCCCTGTTCTCTTATGCTGATCTGCTGCTCTCTTCCACATCACCTCCTTCTCTAACTCACTGTTCTCTTATGCTGTGCTGATCTGCTGCTCTCTTCCACCCACCTCCTTCTCTAACTCCCTGTTCTCTTCTTTTAGCCCTCTGATGACCTGCTGCTCTCTTCCACCCCGCCTCCTTCTTTAACTCCCTGTTCTCTTATGCTGATCTGCTGCTCTCTTCCACATCACCTCCTTCTCTAACTCACTGTTCTCTTCTCCTGTGCGAATCTGCTGCTCTCTTCCACCCCACCTCCTTCTTTAACTCCCTGTGCTCTTCTGCTGTGATGATCTGCTCCTATCTTCCACCCACCTCCTTCTCTAACTCCCTGTTCTCTTCTCTTCTCCCATGCTGATCTGCTGCTCTCTTCCACTCTGCCTCCTTCTCTAACTCCCTCTTCTTTTCTCTTCTCCAGTGCTGATCTGCTGCTCTCTTCCACTCTGCCTCCTTCTCTAACTCCCTGTTCTCTTCTCCTGTGCCGATCTGCTGTTCTCTTCCACCCCGCATCCTTTTTAACTCCCTGTTCTCTTATCCTGTGTGGATTTGCTTCTCTCTTCCACCCCAAATCCTTCTTTAACTCCCTGTTCTCTTCTGCTGTGCTGATCTGCTCCTATTTTCCACCCACCTCCTTCTCGAACTCCCTGTTCTCTTCTCTTCTCCCATGCTGATCTGCTGCTCTCTTCCCCCCGCCACCTTCTTTAACTCACTGTTTTCTTCTCCTGTGCCGATCTGCTGTTCTCATCCACCCTGCATCCTTTTTAACTCCCTGTTCTCTTATCCTGTGCTGATCTGCTGCTCTCTTCCACCCGCCTCCTTCTTTAACTCCCTGTTCTCTTCTGCTGTGATGTTATGCTGCTCTCTGCCACCCACCTCCTATTCCAACTCCCTAGTCTCTTCTCTTCTCCCGAGCTGAACTGATGCTCTCTTCCAACTGCCTTCTTCTCTAGCTCCCAGTTCTCTTCTCTTCTGCTGTGCTGATCTGCTGCTATCTTATACACGCCTCCCTCTTTAAATCCCTGTTCTATTCTCCTGTACTAATCTGCCGCTCTCTTCCACCCGCCTCAGTCTTTAACTCCCTGGTCTCTTCTCCTGTGCTGTTCTGCTGCTCTCGTCCACCCGCATCCTTCTTTAACTCCCTGTTCTCTTCTCCTGTGCTAAACTGCTGTTCTCTTCCACCCGCTTCCTTACTTAACTCCCTGTTCTCTTCTCATGTGCTGATCTGCTCCTCTTTTCCACCCACCTCTGTATTTAACTCCATGTTCTCTTCTCCTGTGCTGATCTGCTGCTCTCTTCCACCCGCCTCCTTCTTAAACTCCATGTTCTCTTCTCCTGTGCTGATCTGCAAATCTCTTCCACCCGCATCTTTCTTTAACTCCCTGTTCTGTTCTCCCATCCTGATCTGCTGCTCTCTCACACCCCGCCCCCTTCTCCAAAACCCTGTTCTCTTCTCCCGTGCTGATCTGCTGTTCCCTTCCACCGCCAACTTCTCTAACTCCCTGTTCTCTTCTACTGTGCTGAACTGCTTATCTCTTCAACACGCATCCTTCTTTAACTCCCTGTTTTCTTATAATATGCTGATCTGCTGCTCTCTTTCACATACATCCTTCTGTAACCGCACACTCGCATACATACAACCATGCACGCACACATACAACCACACACACACAACCACACTCATCTATCGATCGCCCTCACTCTATCTATCGCCCTCACTCTATCTATCGCCCTCACTCCATCTATCTATCGCCTTCACTCCATCTATCTATCGCCCTCATTCCATCTATCTATCGCCCTCACTCTGTCTGTCTATCGCACAACAACAGCATCACTCAGGGGCACCACAACATCACTATGCGCTACCACAGCATCACTGAACGCCACAGCGTCACTTGTCGCCACCACAACATCACTCAGCGCCACCACAGTATCAATCTGTGCAAACATTCAACAACAACTGGTTCAAATATGTTCTCTCAATGTTTCAAGCTTTATTACAAATGTCACAAAAAAAGTTGATATTTCACTTCTGTTCTTATATTTTAGCCACCATAAAATACACTGAACATAATCTTCACAAAAGTTATTTACCAAAGTTTAAGCTATTGCCATTATACATTACAATAACTTTTATTTAAGTATTCATTATTATTTTTTTAAAACATTATTTGTAAAATCAATACTTCTAAGTCACGTAAATACAAACATGTTGCATTAAAAATGCTATAGGTGTCACATTTTCAAAAAATAAAAGTATTACCATTGTAAATAACAAAGCTATTCATTTCACAATCTTCAAAAATAACACATAAATAACAAATTTGTCATGTACAGGACAAATAACTCAAACATTCCTAATGCGAGACCTATTACATTGCAAATGCTTGTTTACCTCACTTCACCCTCACGTCCTTTTGTTTTCCTGTAGGCCGTTTTGAGTCACTCTATGAGACAGGCATTTAAAGCACAATGTTAGGATCACAAAGAATTAATTCACTTAGTACGTCTAGATACCGCACACGCTGGTTGCTTTCAGATGCATTTTTCAGCATGGATTTAATCCTCACTGCACCTACTGAGCAATATTGTTTGTGTGACCTACGTCATATTAGCAAAAAACACAGTTGAGGGACAGAATGTAGAACAATGTCATACATTCACCCCAGTACAATGATCTGGGCCTAAATCCATCGTTTTTTTGCACTCCACACCACCCTGGGTTAGACACTGGCTATATGCAAATCAGCTCTGACCCTGTGCCTCATGGGAACAGTCCAGTCCGAACTACCAAGCCATGTCTTTCCCAGACCGGAATCAAGCATCGGTTTCTGGCTATCAGCCTTCATCAGCCTGGATAGCTTGACTCCAGTGGTGTGGAGAGCCTGGGACTCACGTCTGAGCATACCCAGCCGACTCGGGGTGAAAATTGCAAAAAACACAGTTGATGGACAGAATGTAGAACAATGTCATACATTCACCCCAGTACAAGGATCTGGGCCTAAATCCATCGTTTGTTTGCACTCCACACCACCCTGAGTTAGACACTGGCTATATGCAAATCAGCTCTGACCCTGTGCCTCATGGGAACAGCCCAGTCCGAACTACCAAGCCATGTCTTTCCCAGACCGGAATCAAGCATTCAAGGACCGGTTTCTGGCTATCAGCCTTCATCAGCCTGGATAGCTTGACTCCAGTGGTGTGGAGTCTGAGCATACCCAGCCCACTCGGGTGAAAATTGCAAAAAACACAGTTGATGGACAGAATGTAGAATAATGTCATACATTTACCCCACGTCATATTAGCGCCACGTTCACAGCAACACATTCATTCTTTTCAGAATATCCCCAGATGAAGGCAAACCTGCCGAAATGCATTGGGATAATGAAGAGTTATGTGAAAGATGCAATGTATTCTGGGAATTGAAGTACAAAACGATTGGAAATGAATTCAACTGAAATGTGATGCAACAATTCCAATAAATGAAATCATTTTGATGGACAAGGAACTTTTGTATGTCTGAATATTTGATTAAACAAGGAAACCTTCACAGCAAGGACTTCAGCCTCAGTACCCCGGGGACATATTCCACATGGTGGGGATGCACTCAAGTTGTCGAGTTTCCAGCCCATGTACTCTCTGTGGCTTCACTGGCACTTACAATATTACAAAATGGACCCTAATATAGTTGGGGTATATCTGCTCATGCAGGTATGCCCTCACCTGTGGTATAGTGCACCCTTCCTTAGGGCTGTGAGGCCTGCTAGAAGGTGACTTACCTATTCCTTCAGGCAGTGTTAGCTGGCATGGCACTCAGGCAGGGTGCCATGTCGACATTGTCGTTTTCTCCCTCAAAGGGGCCTGCAAGCTGCAAGGGCAGTGGCATGGTCTCAGTAAGGGGAGGTTCCAAGGTACCCTCTTTAGCTCCCAGGCCCTAGGACCTGGTTGGCAGGGACCCTGTGCACTGCAATTGGAACCACATCAAAACTAGGCAAATGTGGGGGGGCTAACCATGCAAAAGAGGCCCTTTCTCACATAAATCGTTATAGATAAATAGATTTTTTTTTTTAAAGGAAGAGTCTAGATATTACTTTGAGGGGAGTCAAGGCATGGTTGAATCTGTAACATTTTGATAGGGCATGTGATGCCTCTTTCTAGACTTTGTGGAGATTGGCGTCTGTTGTTTCAAACATTTATGGAAGTGTTAACGGCCCCAGTGGTTAATAACTCTAGGTTTCCTGTTACAGGCAGGTTCAACGTTGCACATTTTTGCAAGTTTCATATCCTGTTGACCCCAGCTCATTAGGTCATTGTCCAGACAACTATAGTCCTCTCCATCTGTTCTCTATAATTCTCATCCAGGGGATACTCATCAGTAGTCGTAATCTATGAATAATCCCCGCCCATGTGCGGGATCCCGGAGCATATAGAAAAATACATATATATATATATACCTATATATATGCATATGTGAAAACATATATCTATGAAGCCTAAGATATTTCCACAATGGCCAAAATGCTGAAATTACATAGGTTTGCATAGTAGCACCTATACTCTCCCAACCCCTAAGAAAGAAAGAGAGCAGTAAACATTTGTCATACAAAAATGCTTTATTGTCATAGAGAAACCTGTAATTGCAGGCATTTGCCAGTAGGCTGCAGTAGAGTATAAAGAAAACTGACACCATGCCTTTGGCATTAGAGTAGGGGTACCGTGCCTTTAAGACCTGTAGGCGACCCCCTGCTCCCATGATGCACCACAGGTGGCAGTTAGGTTGGTTCTTTTTTCTGGCTCCTTCTGAGAGGATCCTGGAGCTTGAGCTCTTCAGTTTTTTTACTAAAACTGATTTTGAAGAGATTTTTTCAGAAAATTCGACGTTTTCTGGTTCCTAAAGGCTTCTGCTGCTGGTTTTGTGGACTTCCATAAATTTTATCCAGTCAGAATGCCAACTTTATTCAGGAAATGTCCTTCCTGTGACAAGAAAATGGCACTGGCAGATCCACACTCGGTGTGTATTGTGTGTCTTCCATCCTCACACAATCCTGACCAGTGCCACCATTGTCAGAAGTTCTTCAGGCGAACCCTGCGTGACAGGGAACGCATAAAACTCCATGCTCTGCTGGAAATGGAGAAGAGTCATCAGGTGGGTGGCCATGGAGGCCCCAGGACATCATCCTTCAGCAAGCAACGTCAAAAGCGGCGACGTTCCACCTCTCCTGACCCTAGGAAGAGAAAGGGGACGAGAGAATCACCGTCGAAGTCGCCGTCGAAGAGGCCCAGACACTAAAGGAACACCATTTCGACGTCGAGAGTCTCCGCCGCATGCTAGTAAGTCGGCGTCGAGGCACCACACTACTGATGGATACATCTGCCAGTGGATTCCTCACCTTGTGAATATCCCCCTGCGTCAGCAACATTCGGAAATTCTTTTTGTAGCTTCGCGCCGACGTCACAGAAGCGCGGTATCGCGCACTGCTCCACTGACGTCACCGAGTCGGCGTGATGACATCAGTTCCCTTTTTTCCGCGTCGTCGACGCAAACGGTTTTCGAGTCATCCTCTGTAGCTTTATAGTAACTTTGTTACTGTTTGTTGGTTTTCGTGTTTTCTTGTATTCAGAAGATATGTCATCGAAGAAGACCGGATTCAAGCCGTGTGGTGAACGCGGTAAGATGATGTCGATCACGGACCCGCATGAAGACTGTGTTTGGTGCCTGAGCTCGGACCATGATGTCCAGGGGTGTCCGTCCTGTAGGAAGATGAATCCCAAGGCCCTTCGTGAGAGAGAGAGGCATAGCTCCTGGTTGCCAAGATGAAGGGTAAGAAGGACAGGAAGAGGTCGAGGTCTCGTGCGAAGTCACCCTCGAGGTCGTGATCGGGGGATGCTTCCAGGTCGGCTAAAAAGAAGCACAAGAAGAGGAAGCATGGATCACGTTGTCATTCTGGAAAGGATTCGGATTCGAGACCGAAGTCGCCAATAAGAAGACATCGTAAGGATGAGGTTTCTCCTTCTCCAGAGGTTCAGGATCCGGAAGGTGAGGCTTTGCCTATGGAGTCGCCGGAGCATTCACTGGCTCCGGTGTCGAATCCGTCTCCGGTTCCATCTCGATCTCCAATTCGAGAGAAGGAAGAGGCTCCACTGCCTGAGGGTACGACGACTCCGACCCACCAACCCGAGGTTGAGGTCGAGAAGACTCCGGTTCCTCGAGAACAGCCTGTGGGTTCATACCCTCCTTTTCCGGGCCCAGGAAAAGACACTACACAGTTTTTGAACGCGATGTATGGAGTCTATTCAAGAGCCTTGTACCCCTCTTGAGCACCGGCTGGTCCGATGGCATTTAATCTGGGAGTCCCCCAGTCTTATGCTCCGGCGCCGTTCATGCCATTTATGGCGGCTCCGACTCCGCCTTGGCATTTCTCTGCGTCGCTGAAACCTTCGACGCCGATGCCTTAGTCACCGATGTCGGTTCGACCTGGGGAACAACGGCCTGGTCCTCCCAGTTCAACGCCGGCTTTGTCGGATTCGATTCCGGATCCGCCGACGCCATTCCTGAAGGAGAGGTCGAGGCGTGAGGCTCAGCGACGACTGGAGGAGCAAAGGTACCGTGAAGCTGAAATGGAAGAGGGTGAGCTGCAGGAATCGGAGGATTTCTTGATGATTAAAGGGAGGCTAGTGGACTGGAATTGTCTCCTGATTGGGAATTAGCCTCTGTCTCTGATGCCCCTTCTAAAGATGTGACTCCATACCATGTAGTCATCAGGAAGGCTGCGGATCTATTCAATTTATCTCTTCCTACTGCAGAGTTAAAGTCAAATATTTTGACAGAAGTCCTCCACTCTCCATCTTCTGCTGTAGAGCCCATGCTTCCTTTTAATGATGCTTTGACGGAGCCAATCTTAGAGGTGTGGAATAGACCTCTTGCAGCTCCTGCTGTCTCTAAAGCTGTTGCGAGAAGATACAGGGTTGCTCCTGGGGACCCAGACTTTATCTTTGCATCCTTTGCCAGAGAGCTTGGTGGTACAGGCAGCCTGCTCCAAAAAAATCAGCTGGTGTGTTCCCTCAGGTGCCTGGGGACAAGGAATCTAGAAAGCAGGACCAAGCTGCAAAGAAAGTCTTTTCATCGGCGAATATGGCTCTCAAGTCAACAAATGCTACATGGCTCTTGGGGCGTTACATCCATGCATTGATGGATTCTTTGAAACAGCTGGCTCCTAAAATACCAGAGAAGGATAGAAAACATTTTAATTAGGTGCTTGTTGATACTCAAGCTGCTGCCCGGCAAGTCATCCAGAGTGGTTTGGACACAGCTGACTCTGTGGCGAGAGTCATGGGATCTTCAGTTGCCACCAGAAGAGCGGCCTGGTTGTAGTCCTCCGAATTCTCTGCGGATGTCCAGGCTGCCTTAATGGATCTACCTTTTGATGGCTCGAGCCTTTTCGGGAAAAAGGCTGATGCTGCATTGGAGAGATTCAAAGACAGCAGAGCTACGGCCAGATACTTGGGTTTGCAAACCAGAGGAACTGTGGGCAAAAGGTATAGGGGATTTGGGAGGTCCTCCTTTCGTCCCTACAAGCCTTCGCAACAGGACCACCTGCTACTCCTGCAGGAAGAAGTCCTGGCGTTACTGAGAAAAGGTGCGATAGAGGTGGTTCCGGAGCAGGAAAGGGGACAGGGATGCTACTCCCGGTATTTCCTGATCCCCAAGAAGGATGGCAGACTTCGTCCAATTCTGTATCTCAGGGTCTTGAACCTCTTTCTAAAGCAGGAGAAGTTCAAGATGCTCACCCTTGCGCAGGTTCTTCAAACGCTGCTGGAAGAAGACTGGATGGTGTCGATCGACTTGCAGGATGCATATTTCCACATCCCAATCCTGAAGTCGCACAGGAAGTATCTCCGTTTTACGGTGGGATCGCAGCATTACCAGTTTGCGGTCCTTCCGTTTGGTCTTACTACTGCGCCTCGAGTCTTCACCAAGGTGATGGCTGTGGTGGCAGCACATCTCAGAAGATTAGGGATACCAGCTTTCCCTTATCTGGACGATTGGCTAATCAAGGCAGAATCTCCAGAGAAGGTGCTCAATCATCTGCAAGTCACAACTCAGTTGTTGTTCAGATTGGGTTTTTCGATAAATGTACCCAAATCTCACCTGGTGCCCTCCCAGCGCAACCTGTTCATAGGTGCTGTACTGGATACAACTGTGTGTCGGGCATTCCCTCCTCCTCAAAGGATTTGCGACATACAGGAAATGATTCCTTTATTTTACAATGGTGCGGTCGTTCCAGTCCTGAAGGTCCTCCGTCTGCTTGGTCTGATGGCTTCCTGCATTCTGTTGGTCAATCATGCACGCTGGCACATGAGGGCACTCCAGTGGTGCCTCCGCAGGCAGTGGTATCAGCACAACGGAGATCTCAGCTAGTCGGTGAGGAACTTCAGAGAAGCTGCGGCGGATCTGTCTTGGTGGAGTGTGGAGGGCAATCTGTCTCAAGGAAAGCCCTTCCATCTTCCTCCTTTGGTTGCCACAGTAATAACGGATGCATCCACTCTAGGTGGGGTGCTCATCTGGAGGATCTGAAGATCAAGGGTCTTTGGTCTCCGGAGGAAAGGTTGCTTCACATCAACCTTTTAGAGTTGCGGGCGATACGTCTGGCGCTCAAGGCCTTCCTCCCTTCCCTTCGCGGTCAGTCAGTACAAGTCCTGACGGACAACACTACCGCGAAGTGGTATGTCAACAAGCAGGGAGGAGTGGGGTCGCAGTGTCTCTGCAGAGAGGCTCTGCGTCTCTGGTCCTGGGTTCAGGACCATCAAATTTGTCTGATGGCAAATCATCTGGCCGGATTTCTGAACGTGCATGCAGACAGTCTTAGTTGGGAGTTCTCAGCCGATCACGAGTGGAGGCATCATCCAGAGGTGGTTCGTCACGTCTTTCGGACGTGGGGGACACCTCGGGTGGACCTGTTTGCCACTCACGAGAATGCTCACTGCCTGTCATTCTGCAGTCTCCAGTATCCGATGCAGGGAGCTTTGGGGGACGTGTTTCAGTTGAGTTGGGACTCACTGCTCCTTTACGCGTTTCCTCCCATACTCTTAATTCCTCGGGATCTGAGGAAGATTCGCCAAGACTGGGCCCAAGTCATATTGATCGCCCCGGATTGGCCAAGAAGGGTGTGGTACACAGATCTTCTCCACCTCTCCTCGTGCCCGCCGCTCCGTCTCCCTCTCAGGGCAGCTCTCCTCTCTCAGATGGCGGGACAGGTTCTACACCCCCACCTCCAGACCTTACACCTTCATGCCTGGAGATTGAACGGGGCAACCTGAATTCTTTTTCTCTCCCACATGATGTGGTGGATGTCATTTTATCGGCCAGGTGTGATTCCACCAAGTCTATCTACTCTTCTAGATGGTCTAAATTTGTCTCTTGGTGTGGTGAGACGTCCATTGACCCTTTGAAGGCTCGATTGTCTGACATACTTCAGTTTGCACTTTCTTTGGCTCAGCAAGGGTTTGCTGTGGCTACAGTCAAAGGTTATCTTTCGGCTTTGTCGGCATTTCTCTGTCTGCTGGATCAGCCGTCCTTGTTTAAATCTCCTATTGTTTTAAGGTTTCTAAAAGGCCTTACAAATACATTTCCTCCTACTCCTTTTATTATGCCTCAATGGGACTTGAATCTTGTACTTACTTTCTTGATGGGTTCACCTTTTGAACCTTTGCACAAGTGTCCCTTGAGACTGTTGTCTTTTAAAACGGACTTCCTGATTGCAATTACCTCGGCAAGGAGGGTAAGTGAGCTTCAAGCTCTTAGTTCAAAGGCCCTATTCTTGACCATTCATGCTGAACGAATGATACTCAGGACCAGGGCTGCTTTTCTGCCTAAGGTGGTAACTCCCTTCCATCTAGGGCAGTCCATTACCCTCCCTACCTTCTATCCTCCCCCTCACCCTTCCAAGGAGGAGGAGAGACTTCACCGCTTGGACCCGAAGAGGGCGGTGAGCTTCTACCTGGACAGAACCAGAGAGTTCAGAGTGGATGACCAGCTCTTTGTGGGTTTTGTTGGAGCCAGAAGAGGCAAGGCAGTGCACAAGAGCACGCTGTCGAGGTGGATTGTCTTGTGTATCAAGATATGCTACTCTCTGGCGGGTAAGGAACCTCCTGAAGGTTTAAGAGCTCATTCCACTAGAGCTAGGTCTGCTACATCTGCTTTGCCTAGGGGTGTACCTGTGGAGGACATTTGTAGAGCTGTGACTTGGGCTTCCCTCCACACTTTCGCAAAGCATTACTGCTTGGATTCTGAAGTGAGGAGAGACGGCCACTTTGCGCGTTCTGTCCTCCAGGATTTTCTGGTATAGGAGAGTGGACACCCTCCTCCGGGAGTGGGGACTGCTGTGGGACTCTATTCACAAGGTGAGGAATCCACTGGCAGATGTATCCATCAGAAGAACAAGTTTTGCATCGTGAATCTTTCTGGATTCACTATGCTGTGCATTATTCCGCAATCTGGTGGTTGGGTCCGGAATCGTAGTCTTTTCTCTCTTTTCCTTTTTTTTTTTTTTTTTGTAGACCAGGTGGGCGTCGGAGTCCCACCATTTGGTGTACCTTCCGTGACGTCGGCACCCTTCCTGCAGAAGCTCCCACCCTTGGGCGCCATCTTAAGATTCTTTTTTCCGCCGTTGGGTCTGGATTGACGCGTGAATCTCCAGAAGTTTTGGAGGAGAAAAAGGAGAAAATAAGCGAATTTCTTCCGGAAAAAACTCGAGAAGACCACGAGAAGATCATCAGAGCTGGGACGACAAAGGAGGAGAGGAACCTCGAGATCTTCGACGTCCGACGGAGAATGCGCCCACAGGGGCCCCCTGAGCGCAGTAATGGACAACACACCATTTAAATTCCGCCGTAATTGCCACCACAAGTACGTGCAGAGAGACCAGCACCCGGTCTGCAACCTCTGTCTGCCTATCGACCACGGGAGGAAGGACTGCAATGCCTGCTCAGTCTTCACGCCGAAGACGCTGAGGATTCCAGAGAAACGGAGGATAGCTCACCACACGATGCAGGGCAAGGGCAAGGCCCTGTCGCTGTACGATCTGGGCCTCTCCACCGACGACGAGGACAACATCGCCGAAGGTCCAGATGACTCCACGGTCGCAGACCGATAAGAAATCGTCAGACAAGGTAGGAGAGTCTACGACCCCGAAACCCTCGACAGGGCCTCGAAAACCTGAGGCTGACATTCGAAAATCAGAGTCTAGAACCTCGAAGGGAGCACCGGCATCGAAAGCTTCGACGGCCGAAGCTGCGGTCCCCGAAAAACAGCCCAGCGGATCCTTCGAGAAGGACTCCCAGGCGGTGAAGACCAGCGAAAAAGCAAGGTCGTTGAAGCAAGCTCCCGAAAAGGGATCCTCGACTTCGAAGGAGAAGGAGCCGAGAGCCATTTCGACGTCGACGGGGCCGTCGAAGAGGGCGGTCGTCACGCTCGACGCCGAGCAGGCCGCACAGATGGAGAAAAAGAAAAGAAGGCTCGAGGCCGAGATGGAGAACATCATCCAGAGGAAGAAGGACTTCGAAGACAAAATGAAAAGCTTCAGGATCCCCTTGAAGCCCACGACGGTTCTCGAAGAGATAGAAGAACGCGAGGAGTTCGACGCCGAAGAGCCACCGAAAACTCCGGAGCCCTCGGAGCAGGGAGAAGAAGAGGACCTCCATTACACAGAGGGTGATTATGGGGACCCGCGTTCGAGCTACGACTCGGGATCCTCGACGGCTCAAGACCTGAATTGGCAGGACATCGAGGCCGAAAACCCGGAGGAGGCTGTGGAGACATACCCCTCGAGGCCTTCGCCGCCAGATGACATTGGGGCCTACTATGAGGTCGTCAAGAAGGCTGCAGGAGCTTATGGAGTCAAATTGGAGGAGGAGAAGGGTAAGGCGGATTTCCTGCTTGAAACCTTGCTCCCCACACAAACAAAAAGCCACTTCCTGCCCATGCTGAAGAGTATTATGGAACAAGGCAAAGAGGCGTTCCAAGAACCAGCCACCTGCAGGTCAGTCACGCCAAGGACGGTGAAAAAGTACAAGTTCTCCTCCCAGGACCCCCCTTACATCCAGGGGACAATTTCAGCAGACTCAATTATAGACACAACAGCCAGAAGAAGGGCCAACGTCCCAACAACATCTGGGCCACCACCTGACAAAGAAAGCAGGAGGATGGACCTAACAGGCAGAAAAATTGAGAGAAACGCAGCAATGCACTGTAGGATGGCAAACTCCATGCCCTTCTGAACAGGCACCAGTACCAGCATTGGGACGAGATGAACCAATTGCTCAAGCACCTCCCAGAGGACCACCAGCAGAGAGCCGCTTACCTCGTGGAAGACGGGAAAAGCATCGCAAACTCGTGCCTGAAGACAGCCTTGGACGGGGCAGAAACATCCAGCAGGCTGATGGCTATAGGAATCACAGAGAGAAGGCAAGCCTGGCTCAGGATCTCAGGCTTCAAGACGGAGGTTCAAAACAACATCCTGAACACCCCTTTCAATAGAGAAGCACTGTTCGGAGCCCCAGTTGATGAGAAACTCACCCAACTGAAGAAAGACAACGAGACGGCAAGGTCCATGGGGGCCCTGCAATTCAGGGGGATGAGAAGAGGCACTCCTACGCGGAGGCCGAACGGAAGAGGTGGAAACCAGCAAGGACAACCACACCAGGCGTTCAACCAGGGTCAACAGAGTGACAACCAAGTTCACCAGGGCCAGCAGAAACAAAACTGGAACTACCAGAACAGGGGCCAGTCCTTTCGCGGGAGAGGAAACGGACGGGGCCAGAGAAGGAGAGGCGGTGAACAACCCCCCTCTAAGTGACTTCACACAGGAAAAGGTGCTCACCCACTCAAACCCTCCGAGGGAAGAGCACGGAAAAGCAGAGGAGAGGGCTACACGGACAAGACACAAAAGAACATGTAACACCAGTAGGAGGCAGGCTGAGATTTTTTCTCCGAGAGTGGAGGAAAATAACCACAGACAAGTGGATACTCAACATCATACAGTTAGTTCGGATACTGCATGGAGTTGGAAAAGAGACCACCAAACAGAAAGCCAAAGAAAAGAGAGCACTCGGGAAGGGAGCAGCAATTGCTCCAAGAGGAAGCTCAAGAACTCCTCTTCAAAGAGGCCATCAAACCGGTCCCATTCAAAGAACGGAACAGGGGAGTGTACTCAAACTACTTCCTGGTGCCAAAAGTGGACGAAAGCCTAAGACCCATCCTGGATCTACGGTTCTTAAACAAATATGTAAAGACTGAAAAATTCAAGATGACGTCCCTGCAATAGGTCATCCCACAGATAAAGGTCGGGGACTTCTTGTCCACCATAGACCTCAAAGATGCGTACCTGCACATCCCCATGAACAGACAGCACAAGCACATGCTAAGATTCACAGTAAACAAGGATCACTACCAATTCACAACCCTGGCATTCGGTCTAAAGTCCGCACCAAGGGTATTCACCAAATGCCTCGCAGCAGTGGCCGCACATCTGCGAAGAGAGGGGATATACGTGTACCCCTACCTCGACGACTGGCTCGTAAAGGCAAGCTCTTACAGGACATGCAAAGATCATGCAGAATAGGTCACAAGAACGCTAGCAAGCCTGGGATTCTCCATACACCGTCAAATCAACACCGTCCAATGCAGGGTGTTACCCAGCGAGAAGAGGACACTCAGCCTACTGAGGGAGAAACGTCACTACCAGAAGGGGCGAGCTCTGACAGTGAGGACAGTGAGCAAGATCTTGGGAATGATGGCGTCATGCATACACCTGGTCCCCAATGTACGCCTGTAGATGAGACCACTCCAAGAGTGGCTGCAACAGCAATGGTCACAAGCTACAGGAAGTTGGGAGGATCTAGTGGTTGTAACGCACAAGGTGCAGGAAGAAATGAAGTGGTGGACCAAAGAAAGGATAACAATAGGGAAGCCTCTAACGCCACCGGACCCAACAGTGACCATCACCACAGACGCATCCCAGAAGGGATGGGGCGCACACATGAATAGGCTCAGAGTGAGGGGTCTGTGGAGCCCAGGGGATGCAGTCAAACACATCAATTACCTGGAGCTGAAAACAGTGTTGCTTGCCCTCAAGGCCTTTCAGAAACAGCTGTACAACCAGAAGGTGCTGATACAGACAGAGAACACCACAACGATGTTTTACATCAACAAGCAGGGGGGAACAAAATCATTCCCTCTGTCAAGCTTGGCACAGGAGATCTGGAGATGGGCAATACCACACAAAATAGACCTGCTAGCCATACACCTGCCAGGGAAGCACAATGTAGAAGCATATTGGCTCAGCAGGCAGACTTCAGCATCCCACGAGTGGGAACTCCACATACAGAAAACAGAGAGACTATTCAGGGGCACTCCTACAATAGACCTGTTTGCAACACGCCAGAATGCAAAATGCCAGTAATTTGCATCCAGACAACCAGAGGCACTATCCCAAGGGAATGCCCTATGGATAAGCTGGTCAAAAACATTTGCCTACGCTTTTCCCCCGATACCACTGATTCCCAGGGTTCTCAACAAATGCATGACCAGCAACATGACGCTCATCCTGGTGGCACCACAATAGGCCAGGCAGTCCTGGTACTCGCAGATAATGGAGATGGCACAGGGTCCACCCCACAACTTCGTAAAAAGAAAAGACCTACTCTCCATGGAAAACGGAGAAGTTCTACACCCAGAGCCGGAGGGCCTCAGCCTATCAGCTTGGCTCCTGAGGACTTAGAGTTTGCACATCTGAAACTACCAGAGAGCACCCTACGGGTGCTGCGAGAGGCAAGGAGGCCCAGCACACGCAAGTGCTATGGGGAAAAATGGAAAAGATCCACTCAATGGTGCTGCAAGAAAAAACTCCAGAGAAAGCTGACCAAGGAATCAACGGTGCTAAGATACCTCACGCACCTAATAAAAGCCAAGCTAAGCTCATCCTCGCTGAGGGTACACCTGGCAGCGATTGTGGCATACACAAGAGGAGAAACAGGGAGAAGCTTCTTTACATCTCAAGTAGTGAAAAGATTCTTGGAGGGAGCTAAAAGAATAGCGCCGCCAAAAAGGATGCCACCGCCGGCATGGAACCTCAATGTGGTACTGACAGAGCTCATGAAAGCACCTTTCGAGCCAATCCACAAGGCAACACTACAAATGTTAACAATGAAAGCGGCCTTCCTGGTAGCAATCACCTCGCTACGCAGGGTAAGCGATCTCCAAGCACTAACCTTGCAAGAACCCTGTATACAGATACACAGTGACAGGGTCATAATGAGAACGGACCCACACTTCATGCCAAAGGTGGTGTCACGTTTCCATATGAATCAGAGTATACAGATACCGAGCTTCTTCCAAAAGCCCACAACAAGCGCTCCACACCCTAGACGCAAGAATGGCAGTGATGCACTACATAGAAAGGACAAAGGACCACAGGAAGACGAAGCAGTTCTTTATGTCCTTTGCAAACAGCTTCCTGGGTAGACGAGTGACAAAAAACACCATCGCTCGATGGATCGCACAAACGATACAATTGTGCCACAAGCAAGCAAGCAGGGCAGGAACTAACAGGAGGGGCACAGGCCCACTCGACAAGAAAGAAAGGGGCAACAATCGCCTTTCTGGCCAACACACCAATTCAGGACATATGCCTGGCGGCAACATGGGCTTCAGTGCACACGTTCACTAAGCACTACTGCATGGATGTACAAATGAACAAGGAAGCACAAGTAGGACAAAGAGTGCTTCAACATATATTCAACAACCAACGCTCATCTTCCACCCAGCCGCCACAAACGTAACGAAACCGCTACAAAATCTATGCACAGCATAGTGAATCCAGAAAGATTCACACTGCAAAACGAATAGTTTCTTACCTGTCGGTGTAGTTTTGCAGCTTGAAAGATCTTTCTGGATTCACTAGCGAACCCACCCACCTCCGCCAGAAAGATGAGGCTGGAGAGGAAAGGGGTGAAAACAAGGTCAATACGTGAAAAACAAACGTTGGATGGTTAAAAAGCGGTAAATAACTTAGTGGAACATTGCCATAACTTCCGTAACAGAACAAACACGAGAAAAAAAAGAATCCGAAGATGGCGCCCATGGGTGGGAGCTTCCGCAGGAAGCGTGCCGACGTCACGGAAGGTACACCAAATGGTGGGACGTCGACGCCCACCTGGGCTACAAAAAAAAAATAAGGAAAAGAGAGAAAAGACTTCGATTCGGACCCAACCACCAGATTGCGGAATAATGCACAGCATAGTGAATCAAGAAAGATCCTTCAAGCTGCAAAACTACACCGACAGGTAAGAAACTATTCGTTACTTACCTTCGGTAACGCTTTTTCTGGTGGATACAGTGTCTGCCTGTGTATTCCTCACTGACCCACCCGCCTCCCCGTTGTCCACTCTTCTATACCTGATTTAGTGTAATGTAAATATTTTATTGTCAAAGGAAATGTGTTATTATGGTTGCTTTCCTGCATTGACTACACACTGTGTGTGTTATTTTGATTATTTGGTACTGTGTACATTGTGTGTATATCTACTTTTGTTGATCCGTCCGTGTGACTCGAAGGCACAGAAAAAAGGGCGGAACTGATGTCATCGCGCCGACGTGGGTCTATTATGGAGTCTGTGACGTCAGCGGAGCCGCACGCGATGCCGTGCTTCAGTGACCTCGTCCACGTCGGAGCGAATCTACAAAAAGAATTTCCGAATGTTGCTGACGCAGGGGGATATTGACAAGGTGAGGAATCCACAGGCATATACTGTATCCACCAGAAAAAGCGTTACCGAAGGTAAGTAACTTGTTCTACGGACTCAAAGGCTGTGGGTGCTGGGAGACCTAAGTCTCGGTCGACGACGTCGAGACACTCTCCGCTACCCTCAAGGGGGTCAGCGTAGAGAGTAACGACTGCTAACATCTCGTCGCTGGTGGGCGTGCCGTCGTCGAGAGGATCATCGCGGTCCCACAACTCGACATCAAGAAGATCGATGTCGGCATGGAGGTTCGCCGTCGACACGACGTCGTGAAAGATCGGCGTCGACTCGACGTCATGGCAGATCGCCGTCGACTCGACGCCATGGCAGATCGACGCCGAAGGTCGAGGTCACCTCATCGCCGTAGGCGGTTGACGTCAAGACCATTGAGACCTCACTCGACGCCGATGGTGACTCAGATCTCATCGCCGTCTAAGCACTTGACGTCGAAAGAAGAGGTCACAGGAATTGCGGAGTCCCCGCGGCAGTCAGATCCCGGGTCCAGATCATCATCATCATCATCAGGAGACCAGTCATCGTCTCCAGGACTGCACATTGTGGGAATCTCACCAGAAGCATCCCCCAAACCTGCGGAGGGGAGGGCCCGCATTCTGTCGCCTCACCGTCCGCAAGGTGCTGTGTCAGGTGGCCGCAGTAGTCCGGACTCAGATTACTCCCTCACGTATTCGCCATCTGGGCCCACTCCTCGGAAAACCACTCCGGCTGAACCCTCGATGTCTCCCCCTAGGAGACCAAGATCACCTCCCAGGCCAAGATCACCTAGACCAAGATCGCCTTCCAGACCAAGATCGCCTTCTACACGTCGTTCTAGGTCCAGGGGTCGCCACAGCCGTCATCACGACAGGCCCCATAAGAGGAGGCGCACAAGATCACCTACATGGTTTTCCTCTACAAGATCTACGGTCCGGGACTACTCTCCGACCTTCTCCTCAACGCCTCCATCTCGACCTTTACAGATGTTCTGGGTAGGGGTGCAAAGATACTCAACATCACTTTGCATACCCCGCTGGTTCCCATGTCTGTCATCTTTGACACCTTGCATCACCGGACAGCTCCTAGACCGCTGCTACCACTGGTACCTGGAGTCTTGGAACCGGCTATGGCCACCTTCCTCACCCCTGCGACGGTGGGTTCCGTGCCATCCAGAATCGCCAAAAAATACAAGACTCCAGCACAGGACCCCTTGTTTCTCACGACTGACCCACCAGTGGATTCGGTCATTGTGGCTGTAGCCATGAAGTCCCACTCCTCTTCTACATCATCCTCTGTGACTCCTGAGAAGGATAGCCAACAGATGGACTCATATGGGAGAAGGATGTGCAACACTTCAGCGTCATCAATGAAGGTTGCAAGTGCCTCTGCCCTTCTCGGGAGATACAACAGATCTCTTTGGGACTCCCTCACACGTTTCACCGAGAAGCTCCCCAAAGAAGACCGGCAGGATTTCACTGAAATTCTACAGGAAGGAGGGCTAGTAGCCAATCAGGTAATAAGTGCTGCAGCGGACGTTTCAGATCTCTCCGCTCATGGCTACTCCCATGGAGTCTGTTCACGATGCTCGGCCTGGCTGCGCCTCACAGGCCTCAAGCCTGATGCCCAGAAGAAAATTCGGAACCTCCCATTTAATGGCTCATCTCTCTTTTGTGCTCACGCTGATGACGAGATGAACAAAATGAAGGCTGAGATGGACACTTTCAAGTCTGTTGGTCTGCAGATGTGCAGGGAGTTCAATAAACGTTTCCTTCAGGGTGACAAACATTCCTTGTCACAGAGGGTTCAAACCCCTCAATGGTTCTCCCAGAACCAACAAAGATCCCAGTTCCAACAAAGGCGCCCTGGGAGAGGAAGAGACAACAACAACAACAAGCAACAGTCCACCTCAAAGCAGCCTCCCAAGCCTTGAGTCGTTGCTTCCTCCGCAACCGTTGGCCACTCCGGTGGGAGGTAGTGTAGCTTGTCACCTGGAAGAGTGGAAAGCCATAACAAGAGACAAATTGTGGAAAAGTAAATTTTGCCATGTTCTGTGTCCCTACGCGTCCTCCATCATATGTTATATGTGCATGATTAATATGCATATGTTATTCCCCATGTTTGATCAAAGACGCAATTACAGTTGTGTCCACCTCTAGTATGGCAGTTTCCAGTTCTCGTGAATACTACGAATATCAGGCCTATGTAAAGCTACGTTGCCACGTTTCTCAGTGTGCACGTTATTCCATTGTAAAGTCCCCGTTTCTAGGCCTCAAAAGGGCCCGGACACCAGATTCAGCTCCTGTCTCCTGTCTCCTGAAGCCTCGCAGTGCCCGGTTCAGCTTGGCCCTGCCTCTGAGTCTGCCAAGAGTATGTTATGATTCGAGTTATCAGTACAGCTCTCCTTCTCTGCAGTCCAAAGCTACTGAACTGCATCAATAGTTTCCGTCATTGTCTAGCCTTTACGGCCCCATGTTAGAGAAATACTGTATTAATGGTCATTTAATATTCTTCATCACACACTACATGTAGAATAATGCATGCTCCAGTCTTAGAGTCTGTTAACTTTTCCCCTCCTGACTTCTAGTTTATATCAACATGTTCTCTAAACATCAGATACTAGATACTGTTTAGGTACATGTCGCCCTGACTCTCCAGACTTCAGTCTCTGCTCCTAGCACAGAGTTCGAAGCCCCCAGCTTCTCCTAGTGACACGTCATTGCCAGTTTGCGCGCACCATCAGGTTAGAGGTCCCGGCTCCTTAGGTAGCCCCCTCCATGGGTTCCGCCCCATTCATGACATATTCTGTTACGTTTGCATCACATGTCTATGTATACGCCCTGTTACACCTCTTTTCACCCTTATCTTTCGCGACTGCTACGCGTCACGCCTATTGCTCCACCCACTGCTACGCCTATTGCAATGTAATGCTATGTGTTTGCGTTATGTATATATGCTCATGTACTGTTATTAAAAGTTAGCCGTCATTCCCGATCCTGCCCCCGGCAGCTGCCATCCTATTCCCGTGCAGGTCGTCCTGTTCCTGTCCTTATGCTGTATTAAACCTGCAAAACTCCTACTACCTCGAATCTTGACTCTTATTTATTGAGCTATCTGTTATTCATTTATGCATTCAAAAATAGGGTATTATTTATTTATTTACCACATAATGGCGCCCGAACAGGGACTTGCCCTTTCCCCACGCGTCGGTGAAGCCACGCCGACCCCCTGACCCTCTGCAGTCGTGACGGAACTCTTCTGCGCACCGGCAGATATTTCTGCTTCAAGTATCCCTCAGGCCCACGGAGGAGACGGAGGAGGCGGTCCAGCATCCAGACGAGACGGTGGAGGAACGCGGCGAGTCCCGACCAGAGCCCAAGCCGAGAGTCCAAGGTCCGAGGTATCCGGAGGTCCACCCGTAACTGAAGTCCGAAGTTCGTCGCCCGTCGTCGTAGCAGTCCAGTCCGATCCGAGGCCTTCCGTTCTTGCTGCCCGGTGAGTACCGTCGCTGGGGTAGTATCTAGACAGGGTCAATCTAAATTGACTCTGGTCCGTGGGTTGGTGGTACACAGACCCACAAACGAAGTGTTCACCTAGGTGGATACGGGTCTTGATGCGTCCCTTTATGGGACCGGTATGTTCCGTACTGTTTCAGCAGTGCATCCAGTAACTCTAGTCTGTTCCGTTCTCGAGAAATTCTTGTGTTTCTGTTCTCAGTATTCCAGGTCATATTCTGTCCGAACTGTTATGTTATGATGTTGTCCAATGTATTTCCAATGTCGTGGTATGCCTGAATTGTTCTCCCAATTGTTATTGTTCCTCGTCTATTGTATTGTGTTCCGATTCAAGTTTACAATGTCTCTCTTTTCGAGATTACGTCAGTTAAAAACTAGAAAGGGTTTGTTAGAAGAAGCAGTTCCAGTTCCGCCTAGGGACAGTCCAGGTCATTTTATGTATCAGAAGCATGGCATAAGTGCCATATTATATCTAGATTTATGGGTAGAGTATACCAAACAGTTAGAAGAAAAGTATAGATGGCCCGTATCGGGTACATGGGATGCCGAGTGCATCATGAGAGTAGAAGAAGCATTATGGAAAAAGAAAGCCAGACAGTCACAGAAAGATGCCATCGAGTTATGGCGCAAAGAAGCTCATAAAAGAACCGAAAAAGAAATCAGAAAGTCAGAATTAAGTAGAGAATCCTCAGAACGAGCACAAGAAAAAGAATTAATCGAGATAGGTGAACGAATTAGAACTGAACAATCAGAGAGACAGAGGAATGCCCTTATTAAGGGTATGTATCCTCTCCTTGCCGAGGGCTTGCCAAAAGCGACCCCGGAGGCATCCAGTAATTTCCCGCCACCATTAGTTCCGACTAAGTTACGTCACAAACCGACCGCAGCTGATATTTTTATTTCGTCCTATTTGGACGACACAGTCCCAGAATATGCAAATCCTGTTCGCGCTCCGCCAGTCCCTGTAAATCAGGCACTTCCCGCTCCTCCAGACACCGGAGTACCTGTTACGGTACCCCCGGTCCAGCCCGCCATACAAGTCCAGCCTACATTTCCATTTCCCACTCTGCCAGGACGAAGAGCATCAGTCGACGACTCTAGTTTAGGGGCCGCAGGGGGAGGTCCTCCTCAAACCCCGCCGCCACATAAGCGTTTAACGACAGCCGAATTACATATGCAAGCGTCACAGCGTACGCCCAGACATCAGTCTGTAGCAGAAATAAGAAAAGCCCTTGATGAATGCGGCTATGATCCAGTCCCAGGAGAGGATAATATGGTTTTATATTCATTACGTGTAAGAAGGGTGGCCGAGTATCTAGTCACCCTACCGAATATGAAAGAAGACCTAGACAGAATATATCGTTTCATCCGTACAGGGGATGATCCAGAAAGCATTGGCGAGGCCATGTCTCAAAGGAAAGCTGAGACCCAGCTCATGATATTAAAGTTTCTGATCAATTGTCTAATAAGAGAACAAGATTACCCGTCCAAAGATCAAGCCGAAATGAGAACCCTGACCAAGTGGAGTGATAATATAGCCGAGGGTAAGCACAGAACCATCAGTGCTATGGAAAGTATGTACAAGAAAATTCGTAAAGAAATAATAAGGTTACACGATCAACGTAAAGCAGCACAAGTAAGCGAGAAAGAAAGTAATTCTGATACTGAAGAGGTAGAGGACGAGAATCCCGACAGAATAGCGTATGTAGGAAAATCTAGATTTCCAGATCGCCATTTACGCCTAGAACACAAGTCTACTTTCCATCATCCAGCACCAGAACAAGGTTCTCTAGAACAAGTATTCCAAGCTACCGATCACATTCTGAAATCACGAATCGGTTACAGTGAGTTGAGTACCATGCATGAACAAGAACTAGCCCGATCAGCAGTCCGATGGACTACTGATTCTACCACTTTTCCAGACGAAATAGTGGCACAAATGTTTCTGAAAATGCCCCCAGCCGAGCAACGACTGGCGGGTATGTATATGATTCAGCACCTCATTACATTGTATGAGGGTCAGCACTCTGATCCAGGCCCGTTACATGATATCCTGAACGAGTTACTCCAGTATAGATGGAAAGGTTTAGGTACCGATTTAATTAGTGTCGTTCTAGAACAGCATCACAAATATAGAACGTTTTTGAACCCGCATTTTGTTCATGTCTCACCCCCAGAAAATAAACCATTTTACATAGAGAGACAGAATCCGTTACGAGAAGTCCACCCAGTTAGAGGAACGGGTGGCGAACTAGAACGAGTGTTTGTTTACACTCCGATCACAAAGATGGAACTCTTAGAGATGAAAAAATTAATCCCCTGTCATGATAAAGATCCAGCAGGATTCCATCGAGAATTAAAAGACATGCTCCGTATGGGAGAATACACGTATCCAGATATAATTAAAATGTTAAAGGTTCTGCTGCCCGCAGGGGTGTATGAAAAGCTCAAGGAAAAAGAATGGGAGGTGGGAGAGAAAAAGATCGATTGGGCAGTTCTAGAAGCTGAAGATAAGGCACGAGTACCAGGTACCGGTCTTGGAGCGAAATGTAAAGAATTACCAGAATTATTAATACAAGTTTTACCCAGACTGTTAACAACAAAAAAGGAAGACTGGGATGCAATCTCAGCCTGTAAACAGAAACAAGATGAAGACATTAGTGATTTTTATTCTAGATTTGAGAAATGTTTTAGCATCAACAGTGGCCTCAAGACAAGTAGTGAGTCATACCCTCATCTTTTTGTTACTAAATTAGTCGAGAATTCAAGTCCACAAATTAAAAATCGAGTTTTGAAAGTCGAAAGTACCTGGCAAGCTAATACCCCGTCCCAGATGTTACAGATGCTCCAATACCACCAGAATAGAATCAGAGAAGAGCAAGAACACGAGAGAAAGCGTATGAAAGACACGAAAAGGAAAGTACTAGTTGCACAATCTGTTCCTCAAGACAGTCAGAAGAGGGGTCCAAATCAAGCCAGTCATCCTGCAGCTCCCGTTAAAGGGAACTGCAATTATTGTAAACAGCCAGGTCATTTTATAAATGAGTGTGCAGTTCTGAAACATAACATAGCTACTGGTAAGACTAAAGAAAGACCACGTCCGCCTAGACAAGAACAGGTTTTACAGATTCCTCAGCCACAGAATGCACCACAGACAGTTACAGCACTGCAGCCCATCGCTGCAACACAGCATGTTACACAGCAGATGTACCAGTATGCACAGTCTGAGTATCCAGAGTATCAACCGTATTCATGAAACAGCCTAGAGAGGGAGGTAGGCTTGCCTCTCATCGAGATACCTGTAGATCAAGAAGGTCCCTATGTTCACAGTCAAGTACTAGGGAAAGATAGAAAGTTTTTGATTGATACAGGGGCAAGTAGGACCACAATTAGCCATGCCGAAGTTCCAGGGGCTCCGCTCTCAGGCTCAAGAAATGTTTCCCTTGGATTTTCAGGAAAACCTATCGTAAATGAAATATCAAAGCCAGTTACTCTAGAAGTAGGTCCATTGTCCCGTACTACTGACCTGTTACTTACTAAGTCATGTCCAGAGAATCTATTAGGTATTAAAACACTGAAAGAGTTAGGTGCAGTTATATGCTGTTCCCCAGAGGGAATACGATTGTTCCTGCGTGACTTTAAGGGTCACTATGTATTACGAGATTTTGATCCCAGATTGTCCAATGTTCCGCAGCATTTATGGGCGCAAGGTCCAACTGATGTTGGTTATATGCAAATCACACCCCATCGTGTGACTCTCAAGCCAGGTGTAGTGTTACCACGAATCAGGCAGTACAGATTGCCACCTGAGGCTGTAGCAGCTTTATCCAAAATTATTGACGAGCTCATCGCTCAAGGAGTAGTTGTAGAAACTGACTCCAATGTATGCAATTCTCCGATCATTCCAGTCATGAAACGTACTGATCCAAATGCACCCCCAGTATATCGATTAGTGATTGACCTACGAGAACTTAATAAATGTATTATTCCTCAGTACCCAGTGGTCCCAGATATCTCTTCCCTATTAACAGCCATTGATTCCGAAGCCATGTTCTTTACTGTAATCGACCTCAAGAATGCATTTTTTAGTGTCCCCATTCATCCAGACAGCCAGTTCCTTTTCGGATTTTGTTTAAATGGAAGGAGCTATATGTTCACACGAGCTCCTCAAGGTTTCACAGAAAGTCCTAGTATTTACAGTCAAGCACTTAAGAGACAACTAGACAACATTCACATGCCAACTGACACTGCCCTGCTCCAGTATGTCGATGATCTACTGGTCACAGCCCGTTCTGAACGTGCTTGCGAGCGAGCATCCCTCACAGTTCTGTATTTCCTAGCCGAGATGGGGCACAAGGTGTCCCCTTCAAAGCTTCAATTCTGTGTCCAGCAAGTGGTCTACTTAGGACACTTACTGTCCAAGAGGGGTAGGCAGTTGACACCTGACCGTATCCAGTTAATAGCGAGTCTTCCTCAGCCCAAGACCCAGAAGGAGGTACGTGCTTTTATCGGCCTCACTTCTTATTGCCGACAATGGATTCCTCAGTATGCATTCCTAGCCAAGCCACTGATACAGTTAACGACACAGGAGGCAGCCGTATCGACTGTCCTCCCTTGGACATCTGAACATACACTCAGTTTCAATGAGTTAAAGAAAGCTTTATGCCAAGCTCCAGTCCTAGCTACACCAAACTACAGTAAGCCTTTTACACTTTTCGTCACAGAACGCGAAGGTACAGCATTATCTGTTCTCACACAAGATCAAGCAGGACAATACAAGCCTTGTGCTTATTTTTCGAGCACATTAGATCCTGTAGCCCAGGCTCTGCCTGCGTGCCTCAAGTCAGTTGCAGCCACAGCACTAGCTATCAGACAAAGTGATTCCATAGTATTAGGACACTCCCTGACAGTACAAGTTCCACACTCCGTGGAAGTTCTTTTAAATCGAACACAGACTCAGCACTTGACAATCGCACGTTTAACAGGTTATGAATTGACACTGTTCCAGCCACACATAGAAATCAGACGCTGCAACATCCTGAACCCTGCTACACTGTTACCATCAGTTACTTTAAGTCTGGACACACACGACTGTGTGGAAGTAGTTAATATTACGACAAAGCCAAGACAAGATCTGACAGATATTCCGTTACCAGATCCCGACCTGACACTTTATGTGGATGGTTCATGTATGAGAACAAGTACAGGAGAACTAGTCGCCGCATATGCAGTGACTACTGACACCGAAGTTATTAAGACACACCGTATTGACACCCTGTCCGCTCAAGCAGCAGAGCTAGTTGCTCTGACACAAGCCTGCATACACGCTAAGAACCGGAAAGTTAATGTTTACACAGATTCACGCTACGCATTCGGAGTCGTACACGACTTTGGAGTGCTCTGGCAGGAGAGAGGTTTCATGACTTCACATGGAACCAAGATTCAGCATGGTCTCCTTATTCAAGCTCTGTTAGATGCCATACATTTACCGACATCCATTGCTATCATGAAATGCAAGGCACACACGAAAGTTACTGACATTATTTCCCAGGGTAACGATCTAGCAGATCGCACAGCCAAGCTTACAGCACAGACTCCAGACATTCCAGTTAACATGACACACACTCCAGATCCGACTACATGTATGACAGTTAAGGACCCTACTCAAGATGTCATAGATATCCAGCTACATGCTACTCCCGATGAAATTAAGAAATGGTCCGAACAAGGAGGGGTCCAGACAGATCAAGGATGGGTGACGAAGGGTAGAGCCACATGGTTTCTCCCCGACTCTATGGTTCAAGTCATTATCAATACCGCACATAGTTCAGCACATTTAGGGGAAAAAGCTATGTTAGACAGTATCCAGAACATTTGGTTCAACAAGCATTTACGAGCTGCAGCCAAGCAGAAAGTCCGTACCTGTATGATATGTTGCCAGTTTAATCCAGGTAAAAGTGTCCCGGTGGAACAAGGTGGATTCCAACCTCCTGACCACCCTTTTGAAGTCCTCCAGATGGATTATATTCAGATGGAGCGATGTCGAGGTTTCAAGTATGTCCTTGTAGTTGTATGCGCTTTGTCCAGGTGGACAGAAGCATATCCAGTCCCAGATTACACAGCCGCGACCACTGCCAAGCAGTTGGTTCGTGAGTTCTTCCCCCGTTATGGACTCCCTAGGGTCGTATATTCTGATAACGGCCAGCCATTCTCCTCAGAGTTAATGAAGCACGTTTCCCTTTTGTTAGGATACCAGTGGAAGTTCCATTGTGTACGCCATCCTGAAGCAGCAGGTCTCGTAGAGAGACATAACCAGACCCTGAAAATCCGCATCGCCAAAATATGTAAAGAGAAAGGTGTGGACTGGCTAGTAGCTCTGCCAGTCGCTTTGTTTTATATGCGCATGGTCGCACATTCCAGATCAGGTCTGTCCCCGTATGAGGTCGTTTTCGGCCGCCCCCCTAACATGTGGGGTACTCCTAGACCCCGAAGTATTACCGATGTTTCAAGTAATATGCTGACAGATTACCTAGCTTCCTTGATGTCTGCCCTCAACTCTTGTCGTTCACAGGTTGCCGCCGCATTTCCAGACAACACCGAGGTGGCACCGCATGAAATCGTTCCAGGATCCATGGTCTTAATTCGCAATTTTGACCGCTCAAGTCCGCTGGAGCCACGCTGGAAGGAGCCCCGACAGGTCCTCCTCGCCACCCGTACAGCCGTGAAGTTGGAGGGTCGCAAAGGCTGGGTGCACCTTTCACATATAAAGAAGTTTTATGGACTGAAACCCGTCTCAAAGAACATTTCCCAGGATTTGAAGGATTGCCAAAATATTGTTCTCAAGGACTGTCCCGCAAAAGACATTGCTACAAACCCTCCCCTGTTAGAGAAAACTCCGCAGCAGGAGTATAAGTTGAAACTCCGGTCTAGTAAAATAAGTCAGCCAGTTTGATTGTCTAAGTCCTCCCCTAGGTGAAACGGTTAGACTGTTTCTGACATGTATAAAATAGACCCCCATAGTGAGAGAGTTAGTCAAAACTCAATCCGATGTATCGTTTTTCTATGTTTCATATTATTTCTCAGCATTATGATTTCCTGCACCAGTTATGCCTTTTACCTGTATTTTCCAGTTTCTCATGTAAATACGTCTTCTAATGTTACAGTAGAGCACACGTTTAGTGATCTGCCTCCTCATGAACTCTCTTACCGCCTCGCTATGCGAAATAATACTTTTATCCGCATGCTACATTATTCACACCAAACCAGCAATGCCACTAATTGTTGGGTGTGTGGTCGACTCCCCCCTTTCCAGACACCGAAGGGAGTTCTGCCACTCTTTCCTTATCCATTTTCACATAATGGTTCGTGTGGAGCATGGTCCACGTTAACGTCATCCTCAACAGATATGTCTTTTCTTAACAGTACATGTTTTCCAGACAAGCAAGGTCTCCCCCACAGAACCGGGTTAGATCTAGAAAATGAAGTGTATAATTTAGGTAATTATTCTTCGAATTTCATGGTCCTGAATGTTCAGTCTGATACTACTCCAGACTTACCTGCAATTTCAGTACTACCAGTCAAAGGCGAATTATGTGTCCGAAATAATGGTTCCGTACATGTAGGACATAGCGATTGTACTACTATTGTCAAGTATAGTGACAGTAGGAAATCTATTTTCACAGCTTCACGTCATTCTTATTTTATTTGTGGTCAGACCGCATATGTTCGTTTGCCCCTCGATTGGGAGGGAACCTGTTACATTGCCTTCCTACTGCCACCTGTTTTTCTAGCCCCACCCGACTACCATAGGAATTCCCACCTAGTACATACTAGACACAAGAGAAACCTCCCGATTGTCGATTATACTGAAACTGCTCTAGAACAATATATAGATATCAATAAAGGTGTCTTCCCTTATTTAGGTACAGTTGTGAATAGTAAACTGATACGTAGGTTAACCAGAACCCTTGAAGCAGTAGTAATTGAGACTACTTCTGCTCTAAGTAATTTAACCGAAGAACAATCCTTTATGAGAATTGTCGTGCTCCAGAATCGTCTCGTCCTTGACGTCATATTGGCCGATAGGGGCGGGGCCTGTAGAGTCATCGGATCTAGTTGCTGCATTTTCATTCCAAATAACGCGCCGTCTGTCTATTCAGCTATAACCAGACTCCATAAAATTGCCCATCTGTTACACCAAAATCCAGGCACCTGGACATGGTCCGGTTGGTTCTGGAATATAATTTCCGCCTGGGGATGGAAAGTCTTGTCCTTTCTAGGTATTGCAGTAGCGATCATATTCAGCTGCTGCCTCTGTATACAATGTGGCCCTGCGATTTGCGGCATTTGTGCTACCTCTTGTATTCCTAGTCCCAAGTCCCGTTCTAAATCCCGTTCCAAGACAATTCGAGACGAGCAAATGATACTGTATGAAATGATAGATGGTATCATGAATATTGATGTTTCCTGATGAAACGTAGTGACAAGGAGGGAATGTGGAAAAGTAAATTTTGCCATGTTCTGTGTCCCTACGCGTCCTCCATCATATGTTATATGTGCATGATTAATATGCATATGTTATTCCCCATGTTTGATCAAAGACGCAATTACAGTTGTGTCCACCTCTAGTATGGCAGTTTCCAGTTCTCGTGAATACTACGAATATCAGGCCTATGTAAAGCTACGTTGCCACGTTTCTCAGTGTGCACGTTATTCCATTGTAAAGTCCCCGTTTCTAGGCCTCAAAAGGGCCCGGACACCAGATTCAGCTCCTGTCTCCTGTCTCCTGAAGCCTCGCAGTGCCCGGTTCAGCTTGGCCCTGCCTCTGAGTCTGCCAAGAGTATGTTATGATTCGAGTTATCAGTACAGCCCTCCTTCTCTGCAGTCCAAAGCTACTGAACTGCATCAATAGTTTCCGTCATTGTCTAGCCTTTACGGCCCCATGTTAGAGAAATACTGTATTAATGGTCATTTAATATTCTTCATCACGCACTACATGTAGAATAATGCATGCTCCAGTCTTAGAGTCTGTTAACTTTTCCCCTCCTGACTTCTAGTTTATATCAACATGTTCTCTAAACATCAGATACTAGATACTGTTTAGGTACATGTCGCCCTGACTCTCCAGACTTCAGTCTCTGCTCCTAGCACAGAGTTCGAAGCCCCCAGCTTCTCCTAGTGACACGTCATTGCCAGTTTGCGCGCACCATCAGGTTAGAGGTCCCGGCTCCTTAGGTAGCCCCCTCCATGGGTTCCGCCCCATTCATGACATATTCTGTTACGTTTGCATCACATGTCTATGTATACGCCCTGTTACACCTCTTTTCACCCTTATCTTTCGCGACTGCTACGCGTCACGCCTATTGCTCCACCCACTGCTACGCCTATTGCAATGTAATGCTATGTGTTTGCGTTATGTATATATGCTCATGTACTGTTATTAAAAGTTAGCCGTCATTCCCGATCCTGCCCCCGGCAGCTGCCATCCTATTCCCGTGCAGGTCGTCCTGTTCCTGTCCTTATGCTGTATTAAACCTGCAAAACTCCTACTACCTCGAATCTTGACTCTTATTTATTGAGCGATCTGTTATTCATTTATGCATTCAAAAATAGGGTATTATTTATTTATTTACCACAAAATGGGAGCTGAATATTGTGCAGCATGGTTACTTGCTGAGGTTCAAGTTTCCTCCTCCACAAGTGCCCCCGCAATTCCAGCGCCTTCCTCAAATCCAAAGTCAGCTTTTGAAAGACGAAGTATCTACCCTTCTCGCAAAGAAGGCCATAGAGGAGGTCCCTCCCATACAAAGAAATCAGGGAGTATACTCCTGCTACTTTCTAGTCCAAAAGCAGGGAGTAGCCAAAGAGTACAGACCTATCCTCGACCTGCGCCTGCTGAACAGGTTTATCAGAAAGGAGAAATTTTGTATGCTTATCCTGCATCAGATCTTTCCGCACCTTTACCAGGGAGACTGGATGTGTGCCATCGACCTGCAGGACGCTTACTTTCATATACCTGTCTCAGTAAAGCATTGCAAATTTCTCAGGTTTCAGATAGCCCGTCACCACTATCAGTATCGGGTGCTTCCGTTCGGCCTCAAATCCGCCCCATGGACATTCTCCAAGTGCATGGCAGCTGCCTTCCTCCGAAGGCGGAAGATCTTCGTCTATTCGTACCTAGACGACTGGCTCCTGAAAAGCTCTACACCTGTTCTGCTTCAGAGCCATCTCTCTTACTTTATAACCTGATGCATTCTTTGGGGTTGCAAGTCAACTTCAAGGAGTCGGTCCTCAACCCCACCCAACGAATACACTATCTGGGCGCCTCCCTGGACTCCGCAGAGGCAAGTGTGTGTCCTTCGGAGGAGAGGTTCTCATCAATGCTTCTGAAGTGCCGCACCCTGCTCGACACCCAAAGTCTTACAGCCAGACAAATTTTGTCACTACTGGGATCGATGGCCTTGTGCATCTACATTGTGCCCAATGCACGCCTTCACATGCAGCCTCTGCAGCAGGCATTCGAGGACCAATGGTCTCAGAGGTTATGGGAAGATCGTGTCTCTCTCTATCAAGTTGCCAGAGACTCCATCAGATGGTGGATGAAACATTCTCACCTGCTGCAAGGAGTTCCATTTCATCAGTCGCCTCCAATGCAGACAGTGGTCACGGATGCCTCAATGCACGGCTGGGGTGCTCATATGGACCAGCTTCAGGTACAAGGTCTCTGGTCCGAGACAGAAAGAAGCTATCATATCAATTTCTTGGAGCTACGGGCTGTCTATCTGGCGCTCAAGTCCCTGTACCCGTCTCTGCACTCCAGCCACATTCAAGTTCAGACAGACAACACAACAACGATGTTCTATCTGAACAAACAAGGAGGCACCAGGTCACGAGTTCTGTCTCTGGAAGCTCAATCCATTTAGCGGTGGCGTCTGGCGAGAGGTCTTCCCATCGTTGCAGTTCACCTCCCAGGAATCCTGAATGTTCAGGCGGACGGCATAAGCAGAGACTCCGTAGAAGCGCACGACTGGGTGCTCAACGAAAACGTCGCTCAGAAGGTGTTTCGGCAATGGGGTGTGCCAGGCATAGATCGGTTCGCAGACGCGGCAAACGCGAAATGTCCTGTCTTCGAGTCCAGATTCCCCCAGCAGGGGTCAAGGGGAAATGCACTTTCGATCAGCTGGTCTCAGACATTGCTGTACGCTTTTCCTCCACTGCCTCTGATCCCGGCGGAGATACAGAAATTCTACAGGACCAACACCAGGATGATCCTGATAGCGCCGGAGTGGCCACGCCAGTGGTGGTACCCGGATCTCCTCCAGCTGTCACAGGTTCCTCACAGGGGGCTGCCCTGCCGCCCAGACTTGCTGACCAAGGACGAGGGGAGGGTGTTTCACTCCAATCTCCCTTCCCATCAATTGACGGCGTGGCTCCTGAGGTCATCTAGTATGGCAACCTAGACCTCTCGGCGGACTGTATGGACATCCTTAGGTAAAGATAAAGGTAAGTATACTTGTAAAGCGCACTGTTACTCCATCTCGGAGTGTCCTGGCGCTGTATACCGCTGGGGAACCCGTCCTGGCTTTCCCTGTGAGATGGTCCCTCCTGGGCACCTCCAAGGTGAAGCCAGGCATCCCCGGCGTTGATGGGGCCATTGTGGAGATTAAGCAAGCTATTGCCCAGAGTTGCCGAGTGGGACCCATGGTTAGCGTAGGCACCTCGGCGAGAATTATCGAGTCTGCGGACATTGACCCAAGACCCTGCCGCGTCGGGAATTGAACCCTGGTCCCGGGCCGATCTCTGCTTCAGGGTCTGCCGCTTCTAACCAGTGAGCCACACTTCCCCACAGAAGCAAAGAGGCCATCCACCAGAAAGTCTTCTGCTTTCAAGTGGAAGAGATTTTACATTTGGTGTATGGACAATGCTCTTGATCCAATTCGAGGTCAGGAGCAGGTGATTCTCCCATACTTATTGCACTTGGCAAGGTCAGGCCTGAAGTACCCCTCCATCAGGGTTCACTTAGCGGCAATCACAGCCTATAGGAAGTCTCCTTCCCAGGCCTCATTCTTCCTCATGCCTGTGGTCAAATATTTCTTAGAGGAGCTTAAGAAAATGTTTCCGCCAGTGAGGTCCCCTCCCTGGGAGCTTAACATCGTACTTACCAAGTTGATGGGTGCTCCTTTCGAGCCTATTCATAAGGCATCTTTGCAGCACTTGACCTGGAAAGCTGCTTTTTTGGTAGCCATCACCTCAGCCCGCAGGGTGAGTGAGATCCAGGCCCTGTGTTGCAAGGAACCTTACACAGTTTTTCATGCCAATAGAGTGGTGCTGAGAACACATCCAGGCTTCCTGCCCAAGGTGGTCTCGGATTTCCATATCAATCAGACCATCCCTCTGCCTACTTTCTTCCCTCAACCAACCACTCTCCCGGAGAGGTCTTTACACTCTCTAGATCTCCGGAGGGTTTTGAAATTTTACCTGGCTAGAACTCTTCCACTTAGGAAGTCTGACCGGCTCTTTGTTAATAATGGTACAACTAATACCGGTCTGTCAGCTTCAAAAAGGTCTATCTCGAGATGGATCGTCTCCTGTATAGCTCTGTCTTACCAATTAACTAACAAAGCTTTACAGCGCAAACCATGTGCACATTCCACTAGAGGGAAAGCTTCTACAACAGCTCTCCTTCGCAACATTCCGATATCTGAGATTTGTAAGGCGGCTACATGGCGTTCAGTACATACCTTTACCCGCCATTACTGCCTAGATTCAGATGCACAGGCCGATGCCCAAGTGGGACTGGCCTCTTTGAGGAATTTGTTTGCATAACTGCATTATAAATGTCATATTGATTCATGTTTTTGCTATGTACTTGATTGCTCGTCCGCGAGACTTTGGGTATGGTCTTGCTAATCTATTCATAGATTATGACTATTGATGAGTATCCCCTGGATGAGAAGGATTAGTTACTTACTTGTAATCCTAGTTCTCATCCAGGGGTATACTCATCAAAGTCCTAAGCGATCCACCCACCTTCCCGGACGAGCATTACTGCAAAGTTATTGTATGTTGGTTGCGGATTTACTCAGGTGTTTATGCACCTCCAAAAAGAACTGACCTAACTGCCACCTGTGGTGCATCATGGGAGCAGGGGGTCGCCTACAGGTCTTAAAGGCACTGTACCCCTACTCTAATGCCTTAAAGGCAAGGTGTCAGTTTTCTTTATACTCTACTGCAGCCTACTGGCAAATGCCTGCAATTACAGGTTTCTCTATGGCAATAAAGCATTGTTGTATGACAAATGTTTACTGCTCTCGTTCTTCCTTAGGGGTTGATAGAGTATAGGTTCTACTATGCAAACCTATGTAATTTCAGCATTTTGGCCATTGTGAAAATATCTTGGGCTGCATAGATATGTTTTCACATATGCATATATATAGGTATATATATGTATTTTTCTATATGCTCCGGGATCCCGCACATGGGCGGGGATTATTCATAGATTGACTTTGATGAGTATACCCCTGGATAAAAACTAGGATACTAGGATTACAAGTAAGTAACTAATCCTTTGTTTCTTTTATAGTTTCTAATGGTTCCTTCCTATCTTCTGGCAACCTCTCCCTCGCTCTCTCTCTCTCTCTCTCTCTCTCTCTCTCTCTCTCTCTCTCTCTCTCTCTCTCTCTCTCTCTATCTCTATCTCTCTATCTCTCTATCTCTCTCTCTCTCTCTCTCTCTCCCCCCCCTCTCCCCCTCTCGCTCTCCCCCTCTCGCTCTCCCCCTCTCCCCCTCTCGCTCTCCCCCTCTCGCTCTCCCCCTCTCGCTCTCCCCCTCTCGCTCTCCCCCTCTCGCTCTCCCCCTCTCGCTCTCTCCCTCTCGCTCTCTCCCTCTCGCTCTCTCCCTCTCGCTCTCTCCCTCTCTCCCTCTCTCCCTCTCCCCCTCTCCCCCTCCCGCTCCCCTCCTCCCGCTCTCGCTCTACCCCCCTCATTCCTCACCCCTTTGTTTTAATGTGTTTAGGTATTTAGCCTCTTGAAAAATGTTACTCACAGGTTTGCTGTTGTACTTTAATCTTCCCTGCAGGTCGACTGACGTGGCTGGTGTACATAATTGGAGCAGTGATTGGTGGCAGGGTCTCGTTTGCTAGTACTGATGAGCAGGACGCCATGGATGGGGAGCTAGTCTGTCGGTAAGAGTTTAGCTTACTATTTGTAGTCCTCTTTTCTAAGCATTTGTCCCTGTTTGATAGTTTTATTAGGCCACCTCAGCAGGGATACCAGTCAAGATTCTTGATAGAGAGATGGATGACCTATTGTCATACTGTAGAACAGAAGTTGTGTTAATCTTATCAGACCCTTTAGAACCTATCTGGGAAGTAAGATTAGTCTTTTGAGGGAGGTTTTGACCCTCTAGAATGCCAGAAGGGCTAGGGGCAGGGAAGCTACCATGGTCCAGCACCTCATGTAAGTGCTAGCCTGTAAAATGATTCTTAGACCGTGACCAACAGTACCAGCTGGTTTAAGAAACCTGATCTGTGGAGAACTGCTGGACCCACAATGGTGAACTTGCATCTAAGTATCTAGATGCAGAGGAGAACTTGTTTTGGGGAATTGACTGGCAGACGCAGAAGTCTTATATGTTGTTCTAAAATCACCTTCAGTGCTGGCTCCAGCGCAAGAACCACATTGGAAAACTTGTGCCGAATAGCTTATGTTCGAGGCATGTGGGCAGCTGAATTCATATCTTCGCATAGATCGCCGCCTAGTGTTGGGTCCGGATGTTTGCACCTTGTTGTCCTGGAAGAGTCTTCGAAGTATCACAAGATAGGTGACTCCTCCCCTGGACTAGAGTGCGCATGGGCATTCTCTCCATCATCAGATTGTTTTTTTCCACCATTGGGTTTGGATGCTATTCCTCTACTCCAACTTCGGAACCGAAACTTTGCAACTTTCTAAGGCCAAAAGGCCTTCTACCTCGACGGTATTGTTCTTGTTCGGTACCCCTTGACTCGATCAAACTTTCCATCTCGATCCGGTCGTCGACGCGAGCCGTTGGGCCTTTTCGACGCCACGTGGGCCTGCTGTCGATGGAAAGGAGCCCATTTAAAACGTGCCCACAATGTCACTCCAAATTCCCACATACTGACAAACGCAAAGTATGCAACAAGTGCTTATCTCCCGAGCACAGCGAAGATAAATGTCCAGCGTGTGCTCAGTTCCGATCAAAGAAAACTATCCGGAACCGACGGGCCACTCGGCAAGAGATGCAGCGGCAGGCACCAGAACCGGAGAACATTTTCGATGACGAACACGACCTCCCAGAAGCAGCGGACTCCGACCTCGAAATCGTAGAGGACCAGTCGGACTCCGATGACCAGATCACACCGGGGCAAAAAGTGAGTACCGAGCCCCCAAAGCCGCTTACACCCAAACACAAGGCTCCGGTCGAAGCATCGCCTAAAGGCCTCAGCCGAGATTGAAAAACTCCTTCAGAGACCCCGCCTTCCGGCTCAGCTCCGAAGCCCAAACCCAAGCCTTTTGATACCCCGGGATCGAGCAACACTCTTCCCAAAAAGGTCATCGAACCTTAAAGGGTTGTCGAGCCGAAAGCCATCGAGCCAAAAAAGGGCCTCGAACCAAACGGGGTCGTCGATCCGAAAAGAACAGTCGACCCGAAAAAGGCCGTCGAGCCCAAAAAGAGTGTTGATCCACAAAAACAGGATCACACTAAAAAGCCTGTCGACCCGAAGACAGCCGTCGACTCGACAAAGAACATCGAGACGAAAAAGGTCGTCGAGCACAAAAAACACGCTCAACCATCAAAAGTTATCGAACCGAAGAATCCGGTCGATCCGAAAAAGGTTGTCGAACCAAAGAAGGTCGTAGAACCAAAAAAGGCAATACAACCAGCTAAACACGTCGAAGAAACAAGAGTCATCGAACCAAAAAAGACCGTTGACCCGAAAAACAGCAGTCAAGCCGAAAAAAGCTCCACAGCCAAAGGTCCTCGAGCCAAACTCTCACCACAAACAAGTGACTAAGCCAAATTCATCGGCTCCGAAACCACGGACAGTTGAGGAAGAACTTTTCCATCCTGATACAGTCAGCGAGGAACAACCTAAACTGTATATAGACCCTGAAACAGGACAGATTACAGTTTACCACATGAAAAAGAGACCATTGGACACTGATACTCCTTCCCCTGTTCCTCCAAAGAAAAAAGACTTTGGAACATCTCCTTCAAGGCCTTTTACTCCTCCTCCTTTCTTCCCTAACATGCCTTTTGTGCCTTACTCTCCCACACATTCAAACTGTGATGAGGCAGATAACATGGGAGACGATCCTCAGGATAATTTTGGAGAACCTGAGGATCACGATGTACAGGATGACACATGGGATGACCAGAATGATCCTTATGATACATATGAACCACAACCCATCCCTGACACTTCCTCATACCCTACAAAGCCATCACCTACTTACGACACTATTGTTTTTAACCAATTACTAGATAGGGCATCAAAATACCATGGTGTAGACATGCACACTGACCCAATAGAGGAAGATTTTCTATTTTAAACTTTTCCTACTTCTGAAAAAAGTGTCCGAACACTTCCTATGTTAAAAGGGGTACTAAAACACGCGCCAAACATATTCAAAGACCCAGCCAGAGCACGGGTACTCAATCCCAGAATTGAGAAAAAGTATAAATCAGACCCTTCTTATATTAAGTCACAGTTGCCTTTAGACTCACTAGTTGTGGCAACACTCGAAAGAGAGCTAATTCACAAACAACAGGAGATGCTCCCCCTCCTGACAAAGAGTCAAAGATATTAGAAGTCTCAGGCAAAAGAGTAGCTTCACAGACAGCAAATTCCTGGAGGATTGCAAACACAAGCTCTATTAGCACGCTACGATAGAGCACATTATGACCAACTTGAAGGTTTACTACAACACCTTCCAGAACCTTTTAAAGCTAAAGCTAATGCCCTAATACAGGAAGGCAAATGTATAACTAACGCTTCCATTAAATGTACACTTGACGCAGGTGACACAGCAGCCAGGTCCATTAATACTAGTGTATTACTACGCCGGCACATGTGGCTACGCATATCTGGCTTTAAAGTGCAATCCACCATCCTCATCCAACCAGTTAACCAAGATTTCCTGTTTGTCCCTGCAGTAGATACCATCTTGGAAAAAATGAAAAAGGGTACTAACACTGCTAAGTCTATGGGCTCACTTCAGTTTCAACAACCCAGAAATTCCTTTTGTCGCTCCTCCTTCAGAGGCTCAGGGAGAGGCAACACATCACATACTTCTTCAACATTCAAAAGTAACACCCAGAGTACCTTTAATAAAGGCTCAAACAGAGGGGGTTATAGAGGCAATAATAACAAGGACAGAGGATGTGGCGGCAACAACACCAGAGCCTCCACCGCCACCAAACAGTGACTTGCTCACACTCCCTCCAGACCCCTCAACACCGGTCGGAGGCAGACTAAAACAATTCCTACCAGCCTGGAACAACATTACCACAGGTGGGTGAGACAAATGATCCAGTATGGTTATTGCCGGGAACTCACTTATTCTCCACCCAACATACCACCCAAACACCGTCCTATGTCCAAAGAACACATCACGCTGTTACAACAAGAGGTCACATCCATGCTACAAAAAGGAGCCATAGAGCCAGTCCCCTTTCACCACCAAGGAACAGGAGTATATTCTCTATACTTCCCAAAAAAGATGGATCCCTCAGACCCATACTAGACCTCAGACCTCTGAACTAATACATACTCTCAGAGCATTTCCATATGATTACTCTAAAAGTCCTCCCATTACTACAGCAAGCCGACTTCCTTGCTACATTAGACCTCAAAGATGCAGATTTTCACATACCTATACATCCAGCTCACAGGAAATATCTTAGGTTCACAATAGAAGGTAAACATTACCAATTCAAGGTGCTCCCCTTCGGGGTAACTACAGCACCAAGGGTGTTCACAAAATGCCTAGCAGTAGTAGCAGCACACCTCAGAAAGCAACACATCCACGTGTTTCCATACCTAGACGATTGGCTCATAAAAGCCAAATCCTACGCACAGTGTGCAAACCATACGTCTCAGACAATCCAGTCTGGGTGTTTCCATAAATTATCTAAAGTCACATCTACAGCCCTCCCACATACAGCAATATCTGGGAGCTACAATAAATACCTCAGTAGCAAAGGCATATCCAAATCCAACCAGGATAGCCAGTATACAAACTCTCATTCAAAAGTTTCAGCCACAACACTCTCTGCCAGCTTGAGTGTTCATGCAGCTCATAGATGATGGCCTCCTGCATATTCATTGTCCCTCATACACAACTTCAAATGCGTCCATTGCAAGAATGCCTAGCACGGCAGTGGAACCAAGCTCAAGGACAACTAAATGACCTAGTGTTGGTAGACAGTCGCACTTACAACTCTCTGCAGTGGTGGAACTCACAAAACCTTTCCAACGGGCGACTGTTCCAAGAGCCAGTTCCACAAGTAGTATTGACAGCGGATGCATCACTGACAGGTTGGGGAGACCATCTACTGCAATACACAGTCCAAGGGCTCTGGACAATCAAACAGAAAAAACTGCATATCAACCACTTAGAGTAGAGTTGCTAGCAGTATTTCTAGCAGTGAAAGCATTCCAGAAATACTTGTACAACAAGGCTGTGTTAATCCGGATGGACAACATGACAGCCATGTACTACATCCAGAAACAAGGAGGGACACACTCTCCACAGCTGTCTCACCTAGCACAGAGCATATGGAGGTGGGCAATTCCCAAAAACATTTTTCTCCTTGCAGAACACCTACCAGGGAAAGACAATCAAATAGCAGATCTGCTAAGCAGACACAGCCAACAGCTACACGAATGGGAGATTCACTCTCAAGTTCTCCAACCATTCTTCCAAGAATGGGGGCATCCAGAGGTAGATCTGCTTGCCACAAGAGAAAACTCAAAATGCCAGTACTTTGCCGCCAGGTTCCCACATCCGCTGTCACAAGGCAATGCGATATGGATGAACTGGTCAGGCAGATTTGCGTACACTTTTCCGCCAGCCCCACTGATTCCGCTAGTGGCACGCAAACTACGCCAACAGTCACTCACAATGATCCTGGTTGCTCCCACATGGGCAAGACAGCCATGGTACACAACGCTCCTAGAACTTTCAGTAGTTCCCCCATCAAAGACTGTGCCTCTCGCCACATCTTTTAACTCAGAACCATGGAGAAATCAGGCACCCAGATCCCAATCAGATGAACCTAGCGATCTGACTCCTGAAGTCTTAGAGTTCGGATACCTTAACTTGCCTCCAGATTGCATGAACATTATCAAGGAGGCAAGGCGCCCAACTACTAGAGCATGCTATGCAGCTAAATGGAAAAGATTTGTCATTTATTGTAATAATAACCAAATCGATCCATTAGATGCTTCCATCCAAAACATTATCTGTTACCTGTTACATCTTCAAAGATGCAATCTAGCATACTCTTCCATAAGGCTACATCTTGCTGCTATAGCAGCATATCTCCAAAGCAGACAACACATGTCCCTGTTCAGAGTACCACTGATCAAAGCTTTTATGGAAGGACTTAAAAGAATAATCCCTCCAAAGCATCCACCTTCACCAGTCTGGAACTTAAACATAGTACTTACCAGACTTATGGGACCTCCCTTCGAACCACTCCATTCATGTGAATTACAATTCTAACATGGAAGGTGGCATTCTTGATTGCCATTACCTCCCTCAGGCTAGTGAGTGAGCTACAGGCACTAACCATTCAAGAACCTTTCATGCAAATACATCGCAATAAGGTAGTGCTTCGTACTAACCCTAAATTCATGCCAAAGGTTATATCCACTTTCCATATCAATCAGTCAATAGAATTGCCAGTTTTCTTCCAAAACCCGCAGTCAGTGGCTGAAAGAGCCTTACACACACTAGATTTAAGAAGAGCTCTGCTATATTATGTTGACAGGACTAAATCATTCAGGAAAACATAGCAAATATTTGTTCCTTTTTCCCTACAACATAAAGGTAATCCCATTTCAAAATCAGGAATAGCCAGATGGATAGTTAAATGCATTCAAATATGCTATCAAAAAGCTAAGCGCACTCTAACAGTTCCCCCAAAAGCCCACTCTACGCGTAAAATGGGGGCATCCATGGCTTTCCTAGAAAATATTCCCCATGAAGACATATGTAGGGTAGCTACATGGTCTACCATACACACTTTCACTAAACACTACTGTGTCGATGTGCAAACAAAGCAGCATGCTGCTGTAGGCCAGGCTGTCCTTAAAACTCTTTTTCAAACAGCTGCAGCTGGTGCAGGTGACCACCGCTAGAGGAGATACTGCTATACAGTCTATGCTAAGATATGAATTCAGCAGCCCACATGCCTCGAACGGAAAATGCTACTAACCAGTATGCATCTGTTCTTGGCATGTAGGGCTGCTGACATTCATATCGCCCACCCTCCTCCCCGGTGCCGTAATCTTTCTACATACACTTACATGGTCATTTCTTACTTTTCTATACTCCATCTTCGCCACAATGGCGAAAAACAATCTGATGATGGAGAGAATGCCCATGCGCACTGTAGTCCAATGGGAGGAGTCACCTATCTCGTGATACTTCGAAGACTCTTCCAGGACAACAAGGTGCAAACATCCGGACCCAACACTAGGCGGCGATCTATGCTAAGATATGAATGTCAGCAGCCCTACATGCCAAGAACAGATGCATACTGATAAGTAGCATTTTCCTTATTGGGAACCAGTTGTGCAGGAAATAAACTAACAGAATATGCGAAAATAACTTTCTGTTCAGTTACACTGTAGGCATTTTGGAAGTACCAAAGGCAGCCTCTTCCCAGTGCCACCAAATCTGTGTGAGGGCTGCAGCTTTCTGAGAGACGCTAGTGAACGTCTTTACCTTGATGACTACAGGTTGCTATTTTTGATAATGGATGTATTTTTCTTGACTGTTTCCGAGACGAGGGCTAGAAATGCCTACCATTGTCAGATTTTCAGTGTGTAGTGTATTTTTATCCGTTCTTTTCACTGAAGCAGAAACAATCATATTTGAAAATAAAGCACATACTGGATATTGCGTATGATTTGCTAATGTTGACCAAAGCATACCATGGTTATCCAATTGTAGTGTGGTAGCATTGTTGGCCCAAGACATCAGTAGTAAATAACAGTACTTTAAAAGGGAACTGTTGAGTAACCACTGACTGTCCCAGGACCACATGAATAAGCCTTTACATAGTGTCCTGTCATATGCTCATATGAAATTTCTGCTGCTTTTGGCAACCATACCTGCTGCTCCCGTCTTGTTGCATGGCTACATGATAAGTTAAAGCCATTCATGGGACAGGAGTACAGCCTGCAAGCTCTAGTGCCCCCCCTCTTTAATGTATTTTGAAAAACACATCTCTTGATCAAAGGACCCATCTGTGTGTCCTTGATGCATAGACCAATAAGTGTCTACTGTTTATAGTTATGGCATTTCTAGTGTTCTAGCATTGCTTTGGGCTGTGTAGGCTGCACAGGATGTTCTGAAATGTAACTTTCCTTGGTTGCTCGGTGTAGCATACATATGTTCACTTTTTCTTTCCTTCCTGCAGGGTTCTCCAGCTGATGAACCTAACAGACTCGCGGTTGGCTCAGGCTGGGAATGAGAAACTAGAGCTCGCTATGCTGAGCTTTTTCGAGCAGTTCCGTAAGATCTATATCGGGGATCAAGTGCAGAAGTCATCCAAGGTAGCGCCTACCAACTCTGAACCCTCCATTTGGTTCTGCTATAATGGAGCATTTGTATGTCACTTCTAATCATAATGTAATAACTAGTTGGAATGATTTTTTCTATATTTTTATGATTTCTTCACAGTTTGAGTGATCAGTGAGAATGTATATGTTCAAAGCATGTGTGCTATAGATACACATGCTTTGCATGCTCCTGCCATCTAGTTGCATACTCCTGCCATCTATTGTTGGGTCTGGATGTTTGCAAGTTGTTTTTCTTTGACGACGTCTTTTCCAGTCACAAGGTAATGAGACTCCTCCTTTCGGTGTTGCTGCGCATAGGCATTGACTCCATTGTTAGATTGTTTTCTTTCCACAATCTGGTTCAGATGTGTATTGCAGAGTTCCGGGTTGAGACAGTTCGTGGGGATTCCTTTGGTGTGCAATCCAGTCTACCCTCGTCGATATTGTTTCAAACGTGTGTCCCATCCTCCGGGTGTCAAAAATCAAAAAAGTTCTTAGTTGGAAAAGGGAAAACTCCAAACGCGGCCTTCGGGCCTAGCCCGTTTAGATTAACTCCCACTTGAGGAAAACGTAGAGTAATCCGCTGATGGCACGGATTCCGTTCCACTTCTGCCCTCGGTGCCAATCTAAATACCCGTGCACCAACCTTCAGATCTGTTACCTGTGCCTCTCTTTCCGAGAACAAGAAAGAAGACTGTGATGCCTGTCGGTCATTTCGATCTAAAAAGACCCTGCTGGACCGTCTGGCTCGACAAAGAGAAATGTAGCGGCAGAGTCTCGAAGACACCCATGAAATCTTCAGAGAAGATCTCGACAAGGAGGAAATGGTAGTGTCCGCAGCGGAAGAGGCCTTGTCCATCCAGGACTCCAAATACGAACTGGACGTCTAGCTGGAGTCCCAGGATGTTCCCAGGAAACCCCCTTTGCCTACAAAAGCTGATTTCACCAAGCAAAAGGGCCACCACTGCCATCTGGCCATGGTAGGCTCTGCTTCCAAATCCCCACCTTCCAGCCCGATACTGAAAGCGCAAGTCAAGGCTTCTGGCTCGTGAAACCACACCTTCGTCCCCTAAACGTTCTGTTTCGAAGGACAAAAAGGACAAATCCAGCTCGGTACCAAAAGGTTTGGCACCGAAGCAGAACGATGCTCCTCCTAAGCCTCCGGAGCCAATTTTGGGAACTATGCAAGAAAAACTGGATCCAAAACAAAAGAAACATTATGTTAATCCAGACACTGGCCATATTACAACAAAATCTGTGATACCGCCATCCTCCAAAAGAAAGATTCCAATCTTATAAGACACAGAATAAAAAATTCCATTAAAAAGGAAAAAGTACATGGCTACTAGTCTTTTCTATCCCATTCCTCATTCCCCTCCACCAACTTCACCTGTACCATTAGAACCATATTCAGACCCTCTAGATATTACACCACAGGGTTTTCCTCCTACAGATCCTGACGCAGTGGCTGGGGCTGATACTTATGGGCCATCAGCACCAGATCCATGGAATCATTTTAATGTAGATCCTCCAAAAGACACTGACCCTGATCTATCCCTGCAAAACCTTCACCTCCTGATGACAACATCTCATACCAGGAGTTCATTGCCAGGGCAGCTACATACCATGGAGTCTATCTACATAAAGAATCTTTAGAAAAAGTTTTGTTTTTTTAAACATTGGGGACCACACATAGAATAACACAGTCTCTACCCATGTTAAAAGGCATGATGTACCATGTTGATGACATTTTTAAAGTCTCTAGATGCGCGTGTATCATAACACCCAGGTTTGATACAAAATACAACCCCCTACCATCTGACCCAATTTTTATTAACTACACTTACTTATTCCGTTCCCACCCTCTTGCGGGAAAACAATCCAACAATGGAGTCTGATGCCCATGCGTAGTATCACCGAAAGAGGAGTCGCATTACCTCATGACTGAAAAACACTTCTTTGAAGAAAAACAACTTGCAAACAGTCGGACCCAGCACTAGATGGCAGGAGTATGCAAAGCATGTGAATCTACAGCTCTACATAACTAAAATAGATGCTTACAGGGTAAGTAACATAATCCTTATGATTGATATGTGCATGTGAGCCAAATGATAGAACACCTCACGGAATTAAATATTAGCCCACCACCCACTGCTTTGTGATTTAGTCAAAATTAGCAGCTGTGAGTAGAGTGGAAAAGAGAGCTTCCTGATCATCTTGCCTGAGTCCGCGAAACTGCAGTTTTGTCGTCTCTACCGGTCATCCATGAGTACAGGATATTTGCATGTCAATGTAGTGTTCACAGAAATATTGCAACCTCACACTCTTTAATAAACACACTCTTTAATAAAGCAACTGCTCATGAGTGTTTCTGGTTGCTAATACATGTTATTTAATGGATCAGATAGTTCTGTAGTAGGGGATCTCTGTGTATAGTCATAATCTAGTGAATAGTCCCGCCCATGTGCGTGGACCCCCGGAACAATCAAAAATAATCTCTTAAACTGTCTTCTTTGCAGTCTTGCATAGACACTTAAGAGAAAATGAAGACAAATAATGCAGCCTAACACTTCCAAGGCTACAAAGGCCACCCCTTCATCTAAACAGTGAAAAGGACAGCCAACAATGTCAGATTTTACACATTTTTACCAAGTTTCCCTCATAGAGAAAACTCCCCTTCACCAAAATCCTTGAAATGATAGAGAGGAAGGGTTGGACAGACAAGCCCCCATAGGCTGCCATTATATGTCTGGAAAAGGGATACTGTGCCTTTAAGGAACTCTCCAGAGACCCTTAGTATCCCAGGATGCACAGCCAAAGTCCTTTTACTTTCAGTTCTTTTTTCCGGCTCCTGCTAGCAGGACCCTGGAGCATTGAGCTCTCCCTTTTTGGGTATTTCTTCAATTTTTGGCACTTTTCAAGTGTTTTGAGTGTTTCACTCGACGTCTGGGGTCTTCCTCTTCCTCTTGCTGTGTTTTTTAGCCAGTTTTGCCCCCTCTTTCTGTCGAATATGCCATCTTTATTCAACAAGTGCCCTGAGTGGCCAGGAAGAAGGCTAAATCCGACCCCCATAGAGTATGCATACTCTGTCTCCCTTCCTCCCATGTCCCTGAAACTTGTGAGATTTGTCAATCTTTCTCCAGGAGGACCCCGCGGGACAGGGAGACATCAGGAACCAGGTGGGTCTGGCATGGAGAGACTCAGTAATCGTCCTCTGCCCATGCTTCGGCCTCTGGGGGGCTCCCCAGTCAAGAAAAGGCCCAGAAAAGGTCCCGGTCGACGTCGATGGCTTAGACGTCGGCGTCGAGAGGCATGACCACTATCTGTTCCCCGTCGACCCAGGGCTCAGGGTCGAAGCGTCGCCGACGTTCGACGTCGAGGGGAAGAACGTCGAGACCTCGGACGAGTTCGACGTCGAGGACTTCACTAGCGTGGACACATCATCGACGTTGAGATGAGTCCAGGAGGCACCGGCTCTCGCCGTCGTGGCAACACCGCCGTTCGCCGTCGAGGTCGACTCGACGTTCGACGTCAAGGAGAGACAAGTCGACGTTCAAGAGAAGAGAGTCGACATTGAGGAGTTCATCGACGTCGAGAAGCAGAAAGGCAAAGAGGTCGACGTCGAGGAAGGAAAAGTCGACGATGAGGAGGCGTTCAAGGGCCAGGATGGTGTCCTCTGCCTCAGTCGTCAGCCTATCTTCTGCATCTACGAGTCCCCGGTCGCGGCGGCGCCGGTGCTCGGCTGAAAAGAGGTCTGCCTCCAGAGCATCCTTGTCAAGACCTGCGCAGAAGAAGAAGAGGAAAGTGGTCAGGTCTTCGGAATCCGAATATTCTAGGACCTATTCGCCTTCTAGACCCAGGACGCCTACGCCTCCACCATTGCTTCCGAGGAAGCCTCCTCCGCTACCTCCCTTGCCTTCTCCTCCAACCTTTCCGCCTCCTCCACCTTCCGTCACCACCTACGAGGCCTCCAGCCTAGGACACCGGTTCTGCCTCTGCAGTTCCCGCCTCCTGTAAGGCCAGTGGATCGCCTGAGGCCTTGGAGGTCTAGATCACGGTCTAGAGGGAGACATCGATCACGGAGTGACTGTCGGTCTTCGACACAGTCCCGTCATCGTCACCGGAGGGATAGGTCACGGTCCAGTCATACGGACTCTTCAAGTGGCCGGAGATATTCTCCCACCTTGTCGGATTCCCTCCATACGATGGTTTCACCGGTGGATGACATCGTAACATTTCAGGAGGTGCTATTGAGAGGGGCAGTGAAGTTGGGGATCACTTTGCCGGTACCCACACCTTCTACATCGGTGATATTTGAAACCCTACACAAGCGGCATTTGTCTCGCCCCTTGGTGCCAGGACTGGAGGAACCGGCTATGGATCTTTTTCTGACTCCGGCCTCAGTGAAGTCGGCTCCCTGCCGGCTGCAGAAAAAGTACAGGCCCCCTGATTCCAATCCGGTGTTCCTGAGATCAGATCCGGTACCGGATTTTGTTATCTTAACTGCGGCCAAGAAGCAGCATGCAACTGCCCCGTCTTCTACGGTGCTTCCGGATAAGGAAAGCTGGCACATGGACTCAGCTGGATGGAAAGTCTGCGGGACGGAGGCAACCTCCATGAAAGCGGCGAGTGCCTCGGCGCTCTTGGGTCGCTAGGACCGCTCCTTGTGGGAGTCCCTGCAGCAATTCCTGGAGCTCCTCCCGAGGGATAGGAGAGAAGACTTCCAGGAGAGCAACAGAGAGTCGCTAATTTACCATTCTCTGGCTCGACTCTCTCTGGGTCACATGCGGACGAGGAGATGGCCTGCATGAACGGAGAGGTAAAGACACTTAAAGCCGTTGGTTTGGAGAAACCAAAAGAGCAGAAGAAGTCCTTCCGTCCGTTCCAGAGGCGGTATGGTTCTCAAAGACGAGGGCAGGGTCGTCAAGCTGGTCAACAGCAACAACAGCAGCAGTATCAGCGGCAACCATTCCAGAAACGTCAGAGGGGCAGAGGCGGAAAGCAGTCCTCCTCGGCGAACAAGCACCCGGCCGGGTCTAAGCCCTGAGGTGTTACTTCCCCCTCTTCCGTTACCCGCTCCTGTGGGGGGAAGCATACAGAATTACTTGGCAGAGTGGAGAAAAATTACTCAGGACAAGTGGGTGCTGAATATTATTTGCAATTGATACAGTCTTCATTTCGTCAGCCCTCCACCAGCGATTCCACCGGTTTGCTCGCGGTTCCAGCTGCGCGAGCTCCAAGCGGAGGCCGATACCCTGTTAAGAAAAAGGGCGATAGAAGACGTCCCTTTGTCTCAAAGGGGAAAGGGTCTTTAATCTCGGTTCTTCCTGGTGCGCAAGAAGGACAAGAACGAGTTCAGGCCCATTCTGGATTTGCGACAAGCAAACAAATGGATTCGCAGGGAGAAGTTTTGCATGCTGTCTCTGCACCAGATTTACCCTCAGCTGCAAAGAGGAGACTGGCTTTGCGCAATAGATCTACAAGATGCGTACTTCCATGTGCCCATTGCACGGAAACATCGGAAGTTCCTGCGATTTCTGGTCGGCACACATCACTATCAGTGCACCGTACTACCGTTTGGACTGAAGTCGGCACCCAGGACCTTTTCAAAGTGCATGGCAGTGGTGGCGGCTCACCTGAGAAAGAACAAGGTGCTTGTCTTCCCGTACCTGGACGACTGGTTGATCAAAGCTTCCACCTTCCCGGCAGCGCAATTGCACTTCAACAGGACGGCCGTTCTGTTGAGCCAGCTGGGGATGCACATAAACATGTTCAAGTCTGTTCTGACTCCTGTCCAGTGCCTACAGTACTTGGGAGCCTCCATTGATACTCTTTCAGCAAGCCTGTCTTCTTCGGAGGAGCAACGCTTATCGATCCTTCAGAAGGCTCAGGCTCTCATGGCTGTTCCATCTACGACAGTGAGGACAGTGTCTTCTCTACTGGGGTCGATAGCCTCTTGCATCTTCCTCACGCGCACGCGCGCCTCCACATGAGGTAGTTGCAGGAATGTCTGGAGGATCAGTGGGACCAGAAGCGGGGGAGCTGGGACGACAGGATCCGGCTGTCCCCTCACGCTCAACAGTCCCTGAGATGGTGATGCTCAGCAGAGAGTTTCCTCAAGGGGGTTCCATTCCACAAGGACATTCCTATTCAGACTATCGTCACGGATGCTTCTCTCCACGGTTGGGGAGCACATTCGAACCATCTACAGAACCAGGGAACATGGTCCCCGGCAGAATCCACGTATCACACCAATTTCCTGGAACTCAGAACTGTGCATTTGGCACTGAAGGCCTTTCATCCATCCTTCCAGACCAACTCCTTGCTTGTACAGACGGACAATACGACCACAATTTATTACCTCAACAAGCAGGGGGGCTCGAGATCGCGCACACTGTCACAAGAAGCGCAGGCGATCTGGCACTGGCTGCTAGCCTGAGGACCGACGATAACGGCTACCCATCTGCCAGGTGTGCAGAATGCTCAGGCGGACGCACTCAGCAGACTGGTGCAAGAAAACCATGAGTGGGTTCTAAACGACCAAGTGCTAGGAAACATCTTCGACAGGTGGGGCACTCCGGACGTAGATCTGTTCGCCACCGCCGAAAACAGAAAATTCCGAGACTTCACCTCCAGGTATGACCAACCTGGGACTCTGGGGAACACGCTATGGATCAGCTGGTCGAACAGCTTTCTGTACGCTTTTCCACCCATTCCCCTGGTTCTGGCGGTACTTATCAAGCTGTCTCAGTCCAGAGCACGGATGATCATCATTGCCCCGGAGTGGCCCCGACAGTGGTGGTTCATGGACCTGCTTCACCGGTCTCTCCTATCCCACATGCGGCTGCAGTGTCGGCGGGACCTCCTCACGAAGTTCGGGGGGGCAGATGGTGCACCCCAACCTCTCATCGTTGAGTTTGGCGGCATGGATCCTGAGATAGTGCAATATGGACACCTGAACCTTCCTGACGATTGCATGACTATACTTAAGGAGGCTAAGAGACCTTCCACTAGGACTTCCTATGCCTACAAGTGGAAGAGGTTCTGCATCTTGTGCGCTTCCAAGAACTATGATCCGACAACCTGCAAGGAAGATGTCATTCTTCCATACCTTTTGCATTTGGCTCAGCCTGGCCTTAATTTTCATTCTATTAAGGTTCACCTCGCAGCATTAACTGCGTATAGGAAATGCCCTTCACAGACATCCTTCTTCCAGATCCCTGTGATTAAAGATTTTTTGGAAGGATTGAAGAAAGTGTTTCCTCCTGTTCGGCGTCCTTTGCCATCATGGGAGCTGAATGTGGTGCTGTCCAGGTTGATGAAGGAGCCTTTTGAACCTATCCATAAGGCTTCTCTGCAGCACTTGTCATGGAAGGCGGCCTTCCTTGTGGCCATTACATCGGCCCGCAGGGTGAGTGAAATTCAGGCATTGTGTTGCCAAGAACCTTATACTGTATTTCATGCTGCTAAGGTTGTGATGCGTACTTACCCTAAGTTCCTTCCTAAGGTGATTTCTGATTTCCATGTCAATCAGACTATAACTTTGCCTACGTTTTTTCAAAACCCTTCCACTCCAGCGGAGAGGTCTCTTCATTCCCTGGATGTCAGAAGAGTGTTGAAATTTTACTTGGATAAGACCAAAGGCATTCGTAGGTCAGACCAATTGTTTGTCAATTATGGGTCGGTCAGGACTGGTCTTGCCACCTCGAAACAGTCCATTTCTAGATGGATTGTGTCCTGTATCCAGTTATGTTATCAGAAGGCTAACAAGACCTTAGGGGGTAAGCCTAAGGCTCATTCTACCAGACAACAGCTTTGCTTCGTAATGTTCCCATTGCAGAGATCTGCAGGGCTGCCCCTTGGAAGTCGGTCCATATCTTTACTAAGCATTACTGCCTGGACTCTGATGCCAGAGCAGATGCTCAGGTTGGGCAGGCTTCATTGAGAAATCTGTTTGCACAATGGAGGTGTTGTCTGTTTTTTCTCCACCGCCGGGTTGGTTTTTTGGGATGGGCTTGCCATTCTATTCACTAGATTATGACTATACACAGAGATCCCCTACTACAGAAGGAGTAGTTTCTTACCTGTAACTCCAGTTCTGTAGTAGGGGTATCTCTGTTAGTCATAAGCGCCCGCCCTCCTCCCCGGTGGAGAAAATGGTACTGTAATGTATGCTACAGGCCTGGCCTTATACACCTTCAAAAAGAACTGAAAGTAAAAGGACTTTGGCTGTGCATCCTGGGATACCGAGGGTCTTTGGAGAGTTCCTTAAAGGCACGGTATCCCTTTTCCAGACACATAATGGCAGCCTATGGGGGCTTGTCTGTCCAACCCTTCCTCTCTATCATTTCAAGGATTTTGATGAAGGGGAGTTTTCTCTATGAGGGAAACTTGGTAAAAATGTGTAAAATCTGACATTGTTTTTTGTTTTTTTATTAAATATTTTTATTGATTTTCTGTGTACATCGTAAATTAAACCATGAACAATCGAGGTATATCATAAAGTCAATCATTTGAGCTAGATACACAACATCGCCATCCAATCCTTCTTGTGATTCAACAGTTATATAGCACATATTCCATGCGAAACCCGATCCCGCCTCCCTCCATGTGTTATTTGTGCCTCGGCACCTCCTGTCCTCTCGTTCCCTTGGGAGAACAGCTCCTATACATTGTCGCACCCCAGTATTGCACGTCCATGTATCTGTGTTCACTGGTCCAACTCCCCATCCATACCATAGTATGCCCTCCATTTACCCCCATACTCTTTTGAATTTCTTGGGGCATCCTCTTGCTCTATAAGTGACCCTCTCAGCTGCCATGTATAAGTCCATCCCCGACTTCCACTCCCCCAACAGTGGTTTCTGTGCAAAGCCCCACCTCCTAGCGACGTCGCGTTTAGCAACCACCAGAGCCAGGGCGGCGAATATAAAGTGGGGACGGCTCAGATCCACATCACCAGGGATACCCAGGAGGATAAATTTCGGGTCTAGGGGTAATGTCTCGTTCAAAACATTCCCCAGTTCCTTCGTCACCATTTCCCAATACTTTTGTATTACCGGGCAGCCCCACACCGTGTGATAAAAATCTCCTTGTTCATGGCCACACCGTAAGCAACTAGGGTCGCTCGCTCTGCCCAAGCTGCGCAGTCTGGCTCTATCGTAGTAGATCCTATGTAGTAATTTATATTGTATAAGTCTTAATCTGGACTTGATCGCCACATCCCGGGGATGCATAAGGGCCGAGTCCCAGTCCCTACGTTACCCTCCCATGTCTCTCTCAGTTTCAGCAGGTGATCTGGGGCGTTATTAATCAGGGTTCTGTAGGTGTATGACACTGCTTTTTCTTGCAGGTGCTCCTGGAGTAGTCGTCCCTCCAATGGTGCATATTCTTGCAATGGGGAGAGGAAGGGGCCCTCCGCCTGCCACGCGTGTTTCAGTTGTAAATATCTATAGTATTGTGTGGTGCTAAGTCAAAAGTCTGCTTGGAGTTTCTGAAAAGGCTTAAAGGAGGTGTCTGTCATTACATCACCCAGAGTGGATATGCCCAAATTGTCCCATGTGTTGAATCCACGCAGCTTGTGTATTTCTCGTAGCCACGTGCAGTTCCATAGTGTTGTCTGTCTCGTGGGTTTACTGTGCCAATCCATCGTTTTGTTTGCTTTATGCCACAGTGCGATTGTTGTCTGGGTGGCGTGGGGCAATCCCACGTTTTTTTTCCCACCGTATAGATAATGAAGTGGCGAGTGCTTACCCATTTTATAGCGTTCTAGTCTATAAGTGGGGTGGGTTGCTTCCACATGGAGCCAATCTGATATCGGGGTGAGATGTACCGCCCTGTGATAAGCCTCTATGTCTGAGAGGGATATTCCCCCATTGTATTGGTTGCGGCAGAGCGTTGTGAGGGCGATTCTGGGCTGCTTTCCCAGTCACAGCAGAGACCGCAGCTCCGAGTTGATCGCCTGAAACACCTGCTGTGGGAGGGGGAAATACTCGTTTTGGAGGGCATATAAGAACTTTGGGAGCGTGATCATTTTGAACATGGCCGCTCGGCCTAATATGGTAAGGGGAAGCGCCTTCCATCGTTGGGCATCTTCTTTAAATGCAAGCAGGATGCGGTGTACATTTTCATTATAGGACCGATGCTTGTCCGACGTGAGGTAGATTCCCAAGTACTTGAAACCATGGGTTGCTACCTGTAATGTGTGGGGTAGTGATGGCCATTCGTAACCCACCTTGGGACTGAAAATGATCGATTTGTGCCAGTTAAGGGTGTATCCTGAGTACGTACCATAGGTGTTCAGTACCTCAAAAAGAATGGGGACGGTAGTCTCAGGTTCGGTGACATACAGCAGTATGTCGTCTGCGTATAGGGAGATTTTTTTCCTCTGTCTTATCTGTCTCAGACAGTCTGAATGCCCTTATACCTGGGTGCTGCCTCACCACACAGGAAAATCTGACATTGTTGGCTATCCTTTTCACTGTTTATATGAAGGGGTGGCCTTTGTAGCCTTGGAAGTGTTAAGCTGCATTATTTGTCTTGATTTTCTCTTAAGTGTCTATGCAGGACTGCAAAGAAGACAGTTTAAGAGATTATTTTTGATTGCTCCGTGGTCCACGCACATGGGCGAGACTATTCACTAGATTATGACTATAACAGAGATACCCCTACTACAGAACTGGAATTACAGGTAAGAAACTACTCCTTCTAGCTACATGTGATCTGCCTACAGCAGCACAATAGCTCAGATCCAAAAGCCATTATTAGAACTGTTTGTGGATTAAAGCAGCAGACTTTTATTTGACAGGGTGCAGCACTTATAGGGTGGCATTTGGCAGACTATTATACGCTCTTGCAAATGTGCCACAGGAACTGCCGTAAGCATCTGTGCTGACTGTGTGTCCTTGGGGCAGATGCTCTGAGTTCCTTTAGTGCTGTTTAAGGGGTAGCTTGCTTATCATGGTGCTTGAAGGCTAGGTTCATGTTAATTTAGCCTCGCTACCCATTATTCACAATGGCTCTGTCAACGGGTGTGCTGTCATGTTTTTTAGGCTGCTCTCTCAATTTAAGTCTTCCATATCCCTTTCCTTTACTGCATTTATCAATTTGAGATGGCTTAAGAGCCTCATTAAGAACCTTGCGTGTAGTCAAATTTAGTAACATAATGTGGGCTCTTTTGATTAACCACGCCCTTAGCTTCATTGGCCGATTGCCAGTAGGGTCAGTTCAGACTAACAACGTCCTTCTGACATAATTTTTTGGGGGGACTTGGGTAATGCTGTGTAAGCAACAAGCAATGCTGACCCTGTTTGGGGGGTGGGGGGGGGGGGGGTGGGGTGGTGTCACAGGGCAAAAAAAAGGGGTACTGGGCGTTGGTGGTTGATGTGATTTGACTCTAGTGTCCTGGGTTCTGTTCTATTGTGGATCTACTAAGTGCACCAAATACAAGGGCGAAAAGTCTAAAGCTTCTCAGGGAGGTAGTGTTGGCGACAAGAGCTCATCACTCAACAGTTGAATTAGAGACACAATACATCCATTGTCCTAATCAGGACATATGTGTATATTTTTTTTAAGTACTTTATCTCAGCCAAACATGATACGAGACAGTTCAATGAGGCTCAGATGCAAGATTGTCAACATTGCAAACGCTACTATGATGCCAAGTTGTAGCGACCCACCTGGTATGGTCCCTCTCCCCATTCAAGGAGAGGTTATCATGTGTATAGATATTCTATTCTAATGTAGTCTTAGGCACAGACTGAGTACAGATTCAGTTCCCTAGGTCTCTACCCAGTTGCAGCAGTTCAGATCAATTGCTTGTGCCCCAATTAAAGGCATTGTTTTAGGCAGCTGTCACTGTTCCTGCTGCAGAACTGTCTAGTTCAATTCATGCAAGTGCCTGTTACCTGCTCATGATGTCGCAGTCAAACATCGATGGCGGGCACTCCTCTGACTAGCCCCCTCAGTGGCATCTGTGCCAACATGGGACAGCTGCAGTGGTGTCTCGTGAGGCTAGAGCTGTAGCCAGGGAGCAGCTCTGCAGGGCTGCCAAGCGGCGCCCTCCATAGAAGGTGCACGCTCAAGGCTGAGATGTGACAGGTGCTTGTTGTCTGTAGTTGCAGCCTCTGGGCTGGGTTTGTACAAGTAGTGCTTCTTTTGGCAGCTGAGAACTCTGGGCCAGGCTCGACGTCTGGTTTGGTACCGATGGCAGCTCCTCTTTATGATTCACAGTGATATCGGAAGCACTAACTTTGATTGTCGAAGGGGTGCTTGACACCATGGGGTGTCTACTTGGCTTAATTTCTCTACACGTTGCATTGCGGGTTCCGCAATAGCAGACTGGGGTGAATCCTCATCACATCGGCTCAGGTTTCACTCCCAAGAGCAGTCAGTAACTTCTGGGTGTTGCTCATGTCGGAAACACAGCTGGCTTCACCTCCTCTGCAGAGTCTCTTCTCCTGCAGGCTTCCCAGTGATGTGCAGACCTTCAACTTCTCCAGCACATTTTGGAGACCTAAAGTGATGTCCCTGACAGCTGCGAGACTGGCTGTCAAGCACACACCAGACCTGGTTATACAGGAGCTCTCCAAGTACTCCGCACAGCATGCCCTTCCTTGCTCAAGAATAATTCAAACTGGAGCAAAGTATGATAGTTAGGATCCTAATTTTATACACATTTTCTGGAAAAAAAAGCCAAGATACCAGTTTCACAAGCAGCCGGGCACTTATGGCAGGGGTACGTTTACACATTTCCATCAATGTTTCTATTTTCTTAATAATCTTCTGCTCATTTTGTCCATCTTGCCCTGCCTTCCAGCTATATCGACGCCTGTCTGAAGTCCTGGGACTAAACGATGAGACCATGGTGCTGAGCGTGTTTATAGGCAAAATGTAAGTTTTTATTATGGAAAGGAAATCTCACCAATTTATTGTTTTCTTGAGAGAGGATTTTGAATTTTGCAGTGATGCTGTTGACATGCTATCCTCTGTATTCTCATTAAAATCTTTGTAACTATTGTGATGTAGGACCTACTTTTTCTCTCAACTGAACTTGCCCTTGCAGAGTATGTTAGCAAGTACTATGGTGCTGTCCTGTATCTAGTGCAGATCCTGGCAACTTCTCTGTCTGGAAGAAAATCAGCGTTAGTAGAACCAGATGTCATGTCTACCTGAAATTGTTAACTACGTGTATGTCCAGTGACCCAAAGAATAGCCACATTGAAATGTTCTCTGCTTTTAAGATTTACAGGATTAGTAGAGCAGAAGTTTTACGGCCCACCCGTTTTCCCAGCGTAGGAAGCTGGCTCTTTATGTGATAAATATCTGATCTACCGTGTAGAGTCCAGGAGTTCCCGTATAAGTGGACAGGGGTTTGCTTGGCAAGCCCAAGTGCTCCGTGAGGGGGCGTAGTGTGATCGAGCAGCCTTAGGCTTAACACAGAGGAGTGCAAGGTATCTGAAAATATACATAATGGTCAATAAATAAGACACATGATTCAAAAAGGAGAGCCACACCAATTTATAAAAATAGCACATATCTTTATATATAGTAAGGCATCAGAGAGAAAATCGTTCAGGTTAGTACGTTTTTAAATATTAATTATTTTCAGTTCAAAAAGTGGACACAGTGCAATTTTTGAGTTCTGCTATGGATGGAAGAACAAGTTCTGCAAACAGGTATATTACAGCGACTTAGAAGACCAATCTCCAAGAGTTAAGGTGAGTGGTGGCCAAGGTCCAAGGCGGCACCAGTGGCATGAGGGCAGCCGGGTGCAGGGTACAAAACAGCGTTGGGAGCCCAATGGTTCTCCATGGTGATCGCTCACTGCAAAAAGAGGCTGCAGGCTCTGCCTGGAAGGGTAGTCGGTCTCAACCAACAGGGGTGCTCGGGGACGTAGGGACACCTTTGGTCCTCTTCTCCACAGCCCGGTGTTGACCGATGCAGAGGTGCTGTAGGCGTCGGGTTTTCTCACCGGGAGAAGTCGCTGTAGAGGGGGCCTGTTTGCAGGGACGAAGGCAACATTAAAGGGTCCACAAGAAGCGAAACCACAATGGACTCGAGCTCTGTAGCGTGGGGGACCTTGTTGACATCGTTGGCCCACTTCAACTCAGACCACGGGTGACTGGTGTAGTGGTGGCTTCTGGTGCCGGGTTTTGGAAGTTACAGAGGCCTCGGAGTCCTTGCTTCAGAGCCTCTACAGGATGCAGGAGAACAGGTTTGCAGTTCACAGGAGGACTTGGGTCTTTATCCCAAGGTTCTGAAGTCAACAGTTGCAGGACGAGTCGATTTCCGCACAGTTTCCGACAAGGGATGCAGACAGGGTTACTTTACAATTGCAATTTAACTGTTTTACAATCCGCATTTATTACTGTAAAGTATTTCTTGCTTACCTGTACCAGGCTTGCTTGGTTCTAGTAATAAAACAACTAAAAGAATATTTTTATACAAAAAACAGTTGGTCTGAAGTTCAGTGTTTGAGTGTGTGAATTAATTTGCTGACTGAGTGTGTACAACAAATGCTTAACACTGTCCTCTAATACTGCCTTACTGCTCGACCACACTACCACAAATCGAGAGTAAGGTTCTATCTAACTTTACCTTTGCCTACCTTTGGGGTTCCACTGGACTCTGTGCACACTTTACCTCACTTTGGTATAGTATATACAGAGCCAGCTTCCTACTGTGACCACGCAGAAAATGTAGATTTCCTTCACTGTGTTAATTGCTACTGTTGCATTTCTTGTATAACTGTGTTCTTCTTTCTCTTATCATTTTGAAGAATAACCAACCTGAAGTACTGGGGCAGGTGTGAGCCAATCACATCAAAGACACTGCAGCTGCTGAATGACCTCTCGATTGGATATCCTTTTGAAAAAACAGCTCCCTGCACTGTTTCCCTTTTCAGCTTGTCCAAACAGCGAATGTACTGTTAAGCAGCTTAGGAGTTTGTGCACTGAGTTTGCATGTGGTGACTAACCTACATCTCTTTGGTCTCTTTATCTGTGGCTTTTAGCTTTCAGCAAAGATATACCACTTAAACAGGTCTCACAAGAAACTCTTTAAATTCGTTTTTCTGTGTTAATACGTTTCAACAAGTGTCCTAATTTTCTTTGCTACCTACCAATGGAGTTGTGACCATGATACATGACGCTTAGCAAGATGTAACTGGTTTGCATTTTTTCTAGAGCAAGTAGTAAGTATCCTAACCTCTACTTAAAGCTTACTACTATTGCTAAAATGCCACACATATGTAGGGATCTTTTACAGCAGTATCTATAACTTGCTAAAAATAATACTTTGTTATTGTAGCATGGGTTCTGTAGTAGGGGATCTCTGTGTATAGTCATAATCTAGTGAATAGTCCCGCCCATGTGCGTGGACCCCGGAGCAATCAAAAATAATCTCTTACGGTGTCGAAAAATGCAGAACTGCACAGACACTTAAGAGAGAATTAAAGACAGATAATGCAGCCTATATCCACAGGCTACACTGTCCAGTACTTCAACTAGAAATTCCACCAAAAATCCACAAACAGCACAGCCTGTCCAGGTTTCTCTTGCTTTAACAGCAAAAACCCTCTGGAATGATAGAGGAAGAAATGCACAGACACGCCCCATAGGCTGCCATTATGTGGCTCAGAACAGGATACTGTGCCTTTAAGAGAACTTTCCAGAACTTCACAGTATCCCAGAATGCACTGCAGGTCCCTTTTATTTTCAGTTCTTTTTTCCGGCTCCTGCAAGCAGGACCCTGGAGCATTGAGCTCTCCCCTTTTCAAGGGTTTATTGGTGATTTTTCACTTTTTTCAAGTTCTTTGAGTACTTTTCTTAAGTACTTTGGTGGTTTTTCTTCCTGTTTGTCTTTTGGTGCACTCTTTGATTGTCAATATGCCTGCATTATTCGACAAATGTCCAGAGTGCTCCAGGAAGAAGGCCAAATCGGACCCACACGAGGTGTGTATCTGCCTTCCCTCTTCTCATGTCCCAGAGGAGTGTGACATTTGTCAGGGCTTTTCTGGCAGGACCCTGTGGGATACCATGAAGATCAGAACTCAGGGCCTGGAGGACAGAAGGCTGAAGGCACAAGGTGGGTCTGGAGGGGCTTCCTCTGCCCATGCTGAGGCCTCCGGGGGCTCCCCAAGGGCAGGAAGACCAGCAAGCGTCCCCATTCTCCGTCTGTGTCGATTGCACCGACTACGGCGTCGAGAGGGATTACTGCAGTCTGTTAACCGTCTCCCCGGAGCTCCGGGTCGAAGCGGCATCGACGTTCGGCGTCGAGGGAACTGAACAGACCGCCGTCGAGATCTCCGGTGACGATTTCGTCGTCGTCGAGTAAACGACGTCGAGAGGCCCGGCGTTCGCCGTCGAGGCGACACCGGCGTTCGCCGTCGGCGAAGAGGAGAAGATCGTCGTCGAGGGGATCCTTGACGTCGAGGGGAAGATCGCTGTCGAGGCGAAGGAGGTCGCCGTCGAGGCGAAGGAGGTCGCCGTCGAGGCGCAGGCATTCGCCGTCGAGGGAGAGACGGTCGCCGTCGAGGGGCCGACGCTCGCCGTCCGGTCGCCGTTCTTCGACGCGCAGAAGGCAGAAGGAGTTCTGGCGCCAGGAGTCAGTCTAGCAGGCGCCAGGTCCCTACGGGCGACTCACCAACGGCCCAGCCTACAAAGGAAGGCGGATCACCGGGTTCGGTGTACTCAGTGGTGTATACCCCTTCTAGGCAGAAGTCGGTTACGCCTCCTCCTCCCTTGCCAAGGGGGCTTCCTCCGCGAGCTTCCACTCCGCCTCCACCACTTCCACCGGGTCCTCAACCTCTACCATAACCTCAGCTGCCAGCAGACAAGCCGCCTCCGATTCCTCCGAGGTCGGTCTCACTGCCCCGATATCTGACTCCTCCCAAGGGGACCCCTCGGCCGAGGGCCCCAGCCAAGCCAAAGTCACCCGCCCCGGTGGACCCAGCGGATCGACCAAAGCCAAGGAGGTCGCGATCACGCTCCGGACAGAGGGGGAGATCGAGGAGTCGTCACAGATCCTCCACAGATCCTCCACTAGGTCAAGACGACGCCATGGGAGGCGACGATCACGGTCCCGCACGGACTCTTCCAGGACCAGGACCTATTCACCGACTTTGTCGGAATCCCCGTGGACGAGAGTGTCTCCTGTGGACGACATCAGCACGTTCCAGGATGTTCTCCTGAGGGGTGCAGCAAAATTGGGAATCACGGTGACGGCTCCGACACCCACGACGTCCGTGATTTTTGAGACGCTTCATAAGAAACATTTGTCTCGCCCTTTACTACCGCTGGTACCAGGATTGGTGGAGCCTGCGGAGGAGCTGTTCCTCACACCAGCAGCGACGAAGGCCGCTCCCTCCCGGCTCCTTAAGAAATACAGGGCCCCGGATTCTGACCCGGCTTTTCTGCGGATGGATCCGATTCCGGATTCTGTTATAGTGACGGCGGCCAGGAAACCACATTCTACCTCCCCGTCTTCTACCGTGCCTCCTGATAAGGAGAGCCGATGGATTGATTCCGCTGGCAGGAAGGCCTGTGGGACGGCATCTACGCCCATGAAGGCGTCTAGCGATGCAGCTCTGCTAGGGTGGTATGATCGTGCCCTGTGGGAATCCCTCCAGCAGTTCACGGAACTCCTTCCACGAGAAAAGAAGGAGGATTTTCAGGAGATCCTGAAGGAGGGGAAGCTGGTATCGAACCAGGTCATCAGCGCGGCTGCTGATGTATCTCTTTTGGCGGCCCATGGATACTGTCATGGGATCAACCAACGGCGCCATGCTTGGCTTAGGCTCACATCACTCAAGCCGGAGGCTCAGCAGAGGGTGGCCAATCTGCCCTTCTCGGGGGAAACCCTGTTCGGCAAGCATGCGGACGATGAGATGGCCCGCATGAAAGCAGAGGCCGAGACCCTGACGGCGGTTGGGTTGGAGAAGCCCAAAGAAAAGAAGGCCTACCGCCCGTTCCAGAGGCGGTTCAGGGCAGAGGGCGAGGGCAGGCTTCGGGACAGCAGCAGCAGTTCCGGAGGCCCTTCCAGAAGCGCCAGAAGGGTAGAGGAGGCCAGCAGTCCTCAACAGCGAACAAAGGCGCCGCCGGGTCTCGACCCTGAGCGGTTACTTCCCCTACATCCGTTACCCTCTCCGGTGGGGGGAAGCGTTCAATTTTTTCTGGCAGAGTGGAGAAAAATTACTCAGGACAGGTGGGTGCTGAATATTGTTTGCAATGGATACAGTCTTCGGTTCACCAGTCCGCCTCCATCGATTCCACCGGTCAGCTCGCAGTTTCAACTGCGCGAGCTCCAGGCGGAGGCAGATATCCTGTTAAGGAAAAGGGCGATAGAAGACGTACCTCTCTCTCAAAGAGGGAGAGGTCTGTACTCCCGTTTTTTTCTGGTTCGCAAGAAGGACAAGAACGAGTTCAGGCCCATTCTGGATTTGCGACAAGCAAACCAGTGGATTCGCAGAGAGAAGTTTTGCATGCTGTCGTTGCATCAGATTTATCCTCAGCTGCAACAGGGAGACTGGCTATGTGCTATAGACCTACAGGATGCGTACTTCCATGTGCCCATTGCACACAAACACAGGAAGTTCCTGCGATTCCAAGTCGGCGCCAATCATTATCAGTACACAGTACTGCCATTCGGGCTGAAGTCTGCGCCCAGAACATTCTCGAAGTGCATGGCAGTGGTAGCTGCACACCTAAGGAAGAACAAGGTGTTTGTCTACCCGTACCTGGACGATTGGTTGATCAAGGCCTCCTTCTCGGAAGCTCAAGCGCACTTCCGGAAGACGTGCGTTCTCTTGAACAAGCTGGGGTTGCACATCAACATGTCCAAGTCTGACTCCGGTCCAGTGCATACAGTACTTGGGAGCCTCCATCAAAACGCTGTCGGCAAGCGTGTCTCCTTCGGAGGAAAGACGATTATCACTCCTTCGGAAGGCTCAGGCTCTTATGACCGCTCCATCTACAACAGTGAGGACGGTGTCTTCTCTACTGGGGTCGATGGCCTCTTGTATCTTCCTCACGCCACACGCACGGCTGCACATGAGACCATTGCAGGAGTGCTTGGAGGATCAGTGGGATCAGAGGAAAGGATCTTGGGACGACAAGATACGACTGTCTCTGCATGCTCTTCAGTATCTGAAGTGGTGGTGTTCAGCGGAGAATCTCCTCAGAGGGGTCCCCTTCCACAAGGACATTCCCACGCAGACTATCGTTACGGATGCGTCGCTCCACGACTGGGGGGCGCACTCCGGAGACTTCAGATTCAAGGGACGTGGTCCCCGACGGAGTCCACGTACCACATCAATTTCCTGGAACTCAGAGCTGTTTACTTGGCACTGAAGGCCTTTCATCCGTCCTTCCGGACCAACTCTCTGCTTGTTCAGACGGACAATACGACCACGATGTATTACCTCAACAAGTAGGGGGGGTCGAGATCGCGCACTCTGTCGCAGGAGGCGCAGGCGATCTGGCACTGGCTCCTGGCCAGAGGACTGACGATAACGGCTACTCATCTACCAGGTGTGCAGAATGTTCAGGCAGACGCACTGAGCAGACTGATTCAGGAAAACCACGAATGGGTCATAAACGACGAAGTACTAGGAGAAGTCTTCGCAAGGTGGGGGACTCCAGACATAGATCTGTTCGCCACCGCCGAAAACAGCAAATGCTGAGACTTCGCCTCAAGGTACTTCCAGCCGGGGACGCTGGGGAATGCGTTATGGATCAACTGGTCGAACAGCTTTCTATACGCTTTTCCACCCATTCCCCTGATTCCGGCGGTGCTTATCAAGCTGTCCCAGTCCAGGGCGCGGATGATCCTGATTGCCCCGGAATGGCCCAGACAGTGGTGGTTCATGGACCTGCTTCACCGGTCTCTCCTTCCTCACATACGGCTGCCGTGCAGGCCGGACCTTCTCACGAAGTTCGGGGGGGGGGGCAGATGTTGCACCCCAACCTCTCGTCTTTGAGTTTGGCGGCATGGCTCCTGAGATAGTGCAATATGGCCATCTGAATCTACCAGAAGATTGCATGGACATACTGAAGGAGGCTAAGCGACCCTCCACTAGGACTTCTTATGCTTACAAGTGGAAGAGGTTTTGCATCTGGTGCAAGTCCAAGAACTATGACCCAACAACGTGTAAGGAAGATGTCATCCTTCCGTATCTTCTACATCTGGCGCAGTCTGGCCTTAATGTCCATTCCATTAAGGTTCATCTGGCTGCGTTGACTGCCTACAGGAAATGCCCTTCACAGACTTCCTTCTTTCAGATCCCTGTGATCAAAGATTTTTGGGAAGGCTTGAAGAAAGTGTTCCCTCCTGTCCGGCTTCTTTCGCCTTCATGGGAATTGTATGTGGTGCTGTCCAGATTGATGAAGGAGCCTTTTGAACCTATTCATAAGGCTTCGTTGCAGCACCGGTCCTGGAAGGCGGCGTTCCTCGTGGCCATTACATCGGCCCGCAGGGTGAGTGAAATTCAGGCGTTGTGTTGTCAAGAACCTTATACGGTATTTCATGCTACTAAGGTTGTTATGCGTACTCACCCTAAATTTCTTCCAAAGGTTATATCTGATTTTCATGTTAACCAGACCATAACTTTACCTACGTTTTTTCAGAATCCTTCCTCTCCAGCGGAAAGGTCCCTGCATTCCCTGGATGTTAGGAGGGTGTTGAAATGTTATCTAGATAAAACCAAGGATATTCGTAGGTCAGACCAATTGTTTATCAATTATGGATCAGTCAGGACGGGTCTTGCTACCTCTAAACAGTCCATCTCGAGGTGGATTGTGTCCTGTATACAATTGTGTTACCAAAAGGCTAATAATACCTTAGGGGGTAAACCTAAGGCTCATTCCACCAGGGGCAAATCTGCCACGACTGCTTTGCTCCATAATGTTCCAATTGCAGAAATCTGCAAGGCGCCACTTGGAAGTCGGTCCATACCTTTGCTAAGCATTACTGCCTGGACACTGATGCAAGGGCAGACGCTCAGGTTGGGCAGGCTTCGCTGCTAAATCTGTTCGCACAGTAGTGGTGTTATTTCTCTGTTCTCCACCGCCGCTTTGGTGTGGGGATGGGCTTGCCATTCTATTCACTAGATTATGACTATACACAGAGATCCCCTACTACAGAAGGAGTAGTTTCTGTCCAGTAACTCCAGTTCTGTAGTAGGGGTATCTCTGTTATAGTCATAAGCGCCCGCCCTCCTCCCCGGTGGAGAGAGATATTCATGTAAGGAATGCTACAGGTCTGGCGTGTTACGCCTTCAAAAAGAACTGAAAGTAAAAGGGACCTGCAGTGCATTCTGGGATACTGTGAAGTTCTGGAAAGTTCTCTTAAAGGCACAGTATCCTGTTCTGAGCCACATAATGGCAGCCTATGGGGCTTGTCTGTCCATTTCTTCCTCTCTTTCATTCCAGAGGGTTTTTGCTTTTAAAGCAAGAGAAATCTGGAAAGGCTGTGCTGTTTGTGGATTTTTGGTGGAATTTCGAGTTGAAGTACTGGACAGTGTAGCCTGTGGATATAGGCTGCATTATCTGTCTTTAATTCTCTCTTAAGTGTCTGTGCAGTTCTGCATTTTTCGACACCTTAAGAGATTATTTTTAATTGCTCCGGGGTCCACGCACATGGGCGGGACTATTCACTAGATTATGACTATAACAGAGATACCCCTACTACAGAACTGGAGTTACAGGACAGAAACTACTCCCTCAGTAATTTGGAGATTTTGCATGGGTATCTCTAACTGCAGATGCCTTACCTTGTAACTTATTTCCAAGGTATCAGATTGGATGCCGAAACGTAACCGCTTCAGCGCGGTGCGAATTTTCGCGCTGTGCTGAACGTTCTAATGAGCCAACGGGCTCATGACGGAACGGTTCCGTCATGAGCACAGGCCAACCGACGCTCATGACGGAACCGTTCCGTCATGAGCATCGAAGGGGTTAAGAGCAGTACTCCTTTGTGCCATTATTTGGAGTCGTGCAGCTCTGCACCAACCTTGTTACACTCCAAAAGTGACGTGCAGAGTTGCATGTAAGTGCCACCCAGGCGCACTGATGTCATTTCCTTTCTTTCTGCACCTTCAAGTGTGCATCTCGAACTCTACTCCTCTTGTCTGCGACCAGGCTAAACATTTTTGTTTGACCTATGTGCAAGTGATGTCCGCCAAAAATACAGGATTTAAAGCTTGCAGGGTCTTACGCAAATAAATGTCTGTGACTGATTCCCAAGAGGTATGCTTGTGGTCAAAGCATGACTCCAGGGCCTGTTATGACTAGGCCCAGATGAACAAAAAGGCCAAACAGGACTGTGAGGCGAAATTCTACATCACCAATCATCTGAAGATTCCCCTGTGACTGGTCAAAGTTAAAATGAAAATCCATTTTCTGCGGTAGTCCCTCTTCACGGTCCAAGTTTTTGTGTAAGTCCGAAAAGAAGCAGAAGAAATTGAAGTGGGAATTGGCCACTTCTGGCTTCTCTCGAACTCCAGAGAGGATTTCAGTGTGCCTCTGAGTCTTGCTCCTGCACTCCTGAAGAGCCGCTTTCGGATTTGGGCCCGATGCAACCAGAATTTCTTGGTTTGTCTGAGACATGGCAGCAAGTAGACCTTTTAGTAAGCCATGCTTGCATATTAGGCAAACTTCTGGCTCCCTCTGGTATGCCTTTGGGTCCCAAGAATGTGCTGATCCTTCCAGTAGAGTCCACTCTGGTGCGTTTGTGCTAGACAACTTCTGTGCCTCTTGAACCCGTTTTGGGTTCTGCGTCTGCTGCACTACCAGTGCCACTCCCTGCACTGGTACCTTCGATTTGATGTGGGCACCAAAAGACAAACCGTTACCAATAGTTGTCTTTGACTCCAGACCAGTTTCGTCTCGACGGAGGCCATGTTCCAAACTCACTGAAGTGCAGTCTATAGCCAATCCTTTAGACTCTGATACCTGGCCCTTCCTATGCCGAAGAGCTCATACTTAACATCAGCTCTTTTGATCTGTTTCTGACAGTAACCACTACAGTGAGGGGGACGTATTCACCCCACCAGGCGATGAAAATTGATATGCTGTATTACAGGGTGCTAATGGTCAGAACACCTCCCCAGATACTAGGGTTTTCCCCCTGATCCTGCCACAGAGGAGGGTTCCTTTTTAGGTCTCGGCTAGCCGCGCAAAGCGCGTCTCCGCCGAGAACCTATTGTGGCCGTGTCTGCTTCCCAGGAGACAATCCTGGCCGCGCGCATCGCCTTGGAGGCGATTTGAAACTGGCACGCGCCGACTGGCTCGCGCCGCGCTCGGCCTGGCTGTCTCCTGGGAAGCGCAAACATACCCAGGCACACCTCCCCTTGCACGCATGCGGCCACACACACACACGAGCACAGAGAGAGACACGCAGACAGAGACTCTCCCCCCGCCGTCGCACACAGAGACACACACACAGGAGTTCACATACACGCACACATACAGAGACACCCCCCGCCGTCGCAAACATACACATACACACACACACACGCGCACACACACTAACACACACGAGCGCCCCCCAAGGCCCACTTACCGCCAATCCGGTGTTCTGTCGCCTCCGCGGGGCTCTCCCTCAGGCATGGGAGCCACGCGTCACGCACTGCTCTTCGGACCAGGAACTCCGTGGGCGCGGGCTTCGCGCACAAGACGGAAGTCCCGCCCCCACGCTAGGTTTCGTTTTGGAATGCGCGCGCAGATATTGCAGTCATCTCGAAACTAGGATGGCGAAGAAACTAAAATGACAGGAAGAATGTAGATGATGCGAGAGGCCTGAACTACGGAATGGGAGGCACTGTGTAAATTGTAATGTATCGCTATTTAAATAGCGCTTTCCGTACGCTTAGCGAGACTCTGTAGTATGTACATGGATAAGGGAATTTGACGCAATGTTGGGACGACGATGCATTGTGTAGGGTATTGCAATGGGTGATGTATTGGAGGTGAGATAGGTCCAGCGTAGGGGAAAATCTGGTGTATTACGCATAGGGATGCAAGAAGCGCAGTGGTTAAAAGGCACTGTTCAGAAAAGGGAGCTCCGAAAAGGAAGTGAGTAAAACTCCGAGAGAGCGAATGTTTCACGAGAATACACCCGATTGCGACAGGAGGCTCTAGTTTTTTTTCTTCAAAACAATCGCTGTGCTTTCCCATCGCTCCTCCTACAATCGCCTTATCTCCAAGGCACTTGAAAGGGGGGCATATATTACCTCAGTGTGTTTCCATATGTTGATCGGGCGTAGGTACCAAGGCAGGGGTGAGTGAGAGAACTAAGGTTTGAGAGACAAGAAGCCCGGTGCAAAACTGAACACACGGGGCGTTGGGGAAGTCACACGCCCACGACAGAGTGTTGAGCTGACTAGTGGAGGTGTAGTGAGAAGCCATTGCAGGTGGGTGAATGGGGTAGGTCGGCTAAGAGGCGTAAGTAAGGGTGGGGAGCGATTTCTGGTGTAGGTCATTAAACACTCAGTGAAAGAGAGCGAGAAGAATGGCGAGAGAGAGAGCTGTCTAAAGTGGGGAGGGGGGGTGTTGATGAGACACGTCTGTAGGAGACTAAAGCCATATTTAACAAGAGTATTTGCTTTATTAACAGGGTTGGTGCTAAGAGGGAGATCACTTGTGGGCAGGGTCTTTGCAGGGTGGTGACTTCTTATGGATAAAGGTGTATATATTGGGAGTGATTTGTAAATTGGGGCAGTGCTGGTTGAGGGGCTTTTTTGTACGACATGGAAGGAGGGAGTTCAACCCTCGAAATGCACAGGGGTCAGGAGCAGGCCAGGGACGGAAATGTCTCCGTGCTGAGGGCAGAGGATGGGAGCCTAGGACTGCAAGGTGGTGACCCATCCTCGGGTGCAGAAGCGGGGCCCTAGGGCCTGGACTGGATTGTGGAGGGGGCAGGAAGAGTAGTGAGTTCAGAGTAGTGAGTGCAGAGTATTGAGTAATGGGTGCAGAGTAGTGGGTGCAGAGTAGTGGGTGCAGAGTAGTGGGTGCAGAGTAGTGGGTGCAGAGTAGTGGCTGCAGAGTAGTGGGTGCAGAGGAGTGAGTGCAGAGGAGTGAGTGCAGAGGAGTGAGTGCAGAGGAGTGAGTGCAGAGTAGTGAGTGCCGAGTAGTGAGTGCCGAGTAGTGAGTGCAGAGTAGTGAGTAGTGAGTGCAGAGTAGTGAGTGCGCAGAGTAGTGAGTAGTGAGTGCAGAGTAGTGAGTAGTTAGTGCTGAGTAGTGAGTGCAGAGTAGTGAGTGCAGAGTAGTGAGTGCAGAGTAGTGAGTAGTGAGTGCAGAGTAGTGGGTGCAGAGTAGTGGGTGCAGAGTAGTGGGTGCAGAGTAGTGGGTGCAGAGTAGTGAGTGCAGAGTAGTGAGTGCAGAGTAGTGAGTGCAGAGTAGTGAGTGCAGAGTAGTGAGTGCAGAGTAGTGAGTGCAGAGTAGTGAGTAGTGAGTGCAGAGTAGTGGGTGCAGAGTAGTGGGTGCAGAGTAGTGGGTGCAGAGTAGTGAGTGCAGAGTAGTGAGTGCAGAGTAGTGAGTGCAGAGTAGTGAGTAGTGAGTGCAGAGTAGTGAGTAGTGAGTGCAGAGTAGTGAGTAGTGAGTGCAGAGTAGTGAGTGCAGAGTAGTGAGTAGTGAGTGCAGAGTAGTGAGTAGTGAGTGCAGAGTAGTGAGTAGTGAGTGCAGAGTAGTGAGTAGTGAGTGCAGAGTAGTGAGTAGTGAGTGCAGAGTAGTGAGTGCAGAGTAGTGAGTGCAGAGTAGTGGGTGCAGAGTAGTGGGTGCAGAGTAGTGGGTGCAGAGTAGTGGGTGCAGAGTAGTGAGTGCAGAGTAGTGAGTGCAGAGTAGTGAGTAGTGAGTGCAGAGTAGTGAGTAGTGAGTGCAGAGTAGTGAATAGTGAGTGCAGAGTAGTGAGTAGTGAGTGCAGAGTAATGAGTAGTGAGTGCAGAGTAGTGAGTGCAGAGTAGTGAGTAGTGAGTGCAGAGTGAGTGCAGAGTAGTGAGTAGTGAGTGCAGAGTAGTGAGTAGTGAGTGCAGAGTAGTGAGTAGTGAGTGCAGAGTAGTGAGTGCAGAGTAGTGAGTGCAGAGTGCAGAGTAGTGAGTGCAGAGTGCAGAGTAGTGAGTGCAGAGTGCAGAGTAGTGAGTGCAGAGTGCAGAGTAGTGAGTGCAGAGTGCAGAGTAGTGAGTGCAGAGTAGTGAGTGCAGAGTAGTGAGTGCAGAGTAGTGAGTGCAGAGTAGTGAGTGCAGAGTAGTGAGTGCAGAGTAGTGAGTGCAGAGTAGTGAGTGCAGAGTAGTGAGTGCAGAGTAGTGAGTGCAGAGTAGTGAGTGCAGAGTAGTGAGTGCAGAGTAGTGAGTGCAGAGTAGTGAGTGCAGAGTAGTGAGCGCAGAGTAGTGAGCGCAGAGTAGTGAGCGCAGAGTAGTGAGCGCAGAGTAGTGAGCGCAGAGTAGTGAGTGCAGAGTAGTGAGTGCAGAGTAGTGAGTGCAGAGTAGTGAGTGCAGAGTAGTGAGTGCAGAGTAGTGAGTGCAGAGTAGTGAGTGCAGAGTGCATAGTGAGTGCAGAGTAGTGAGTGCAGAGTGCATAGTGAGTGCAGAGTAGTGAGTGCAGAGTAGTGAGTGCAGAGTAGTGAGTGCAGAGTACTGAGCTGCCTCAAGTGAAGTACTCTGGTACCCAAGGATGACTAGCAAACAATATTATTCACAACGTTGCTTACTATTCAGCAACATTTGACAGTTTGCAAATCATCTTTATACAACAATTCAGAGTTTGATAACAAATTAATGTAACACATTGTAATATACAATGCCAATAGCTCAAACTTTAATGCTGCGAGGCCTATTGCATTGTAAATGCTTGTTTGGTATGGTCATGAGGTCGTCTGAAGAGGCCCTAGACCTGCAGCTCCCTACAATGGAGGTCAGAACTAAAGCCCTGACGGAGGTCCTTCATTTTGGCCAGTCACCTTCTGTGCCATTTAATAAGGTCTAAATATGTACTCTTTTGGTTAAGGCGACCTCTGGGCTAGCAGTCAACATTATGGTAGCTCATTGCCACAGACCGACACTGGACAGTCCTAACTTCTTGTTGTGCAGTCATCACCAGCACACAATCCTAATGCCTTTACCATGACTCACCATGTCCATAAGTATAAAAATATGGAAATGTTTGGCAAGTGCATATTTTTATCGACTAGTCTTGCTTTTCGTCTGTCATTTTAAGGTTTATGGGATGCAATTGGTCAATGCCTGTCTGCAGTTCCTGAGGACTGGCGGGTTTCATCTGAAAGAGACACGTTAGTGATAGATTCCTTACCTTAGAATATCCCCAGGCGTCAGACTGGATCCGGAAAATTTTGCTCAGCAATACCCCTGCGCGCCGGCAGGCGTCGTCCGCGGCCGTCGTCTGCGTCGTTAGCACCGGAATGACGTCGTCGGAGTACTTAGACGCCGCCCATGCAGGCTGACGTCAGTTCTTCTTTTTTCCGCGCCAGCTAGCGCAGATCCGGAGAAGCTCTACCCCTTAGTCTTTTTTGACTAAACTTTTCGATCTTTTTGATAATTTTTCTACTCGAGTCTTCGACTCCGACGGTGCCGGTAGGGATGCCCGGGTTCAAACCCTGTTCCAAGTGCGACCGACTGATGTCGGTTACCGACCCCCATCGCCGGTGCCTGCAGTGTTTAGGCTCGACCACGACGACCGTACCTGCCCTGACTGCCGGGCCCTGACGTCGAAAGCTAGGCGGGAGCGGACCCGCAAGCGGCTCGAGCTCCGGCAGTCGGCCCCGCGCCGCTCCAGGTCCCGGTCCCACGGGAGGTCGAGGGACCGGTCGCGGGGTCGGAGTCCCTGCAGCTCCGGCAGTGGACACCGGTCATCGGGATCCAAGTCCTCAGGTAAGAGGCATGAGAGGTGTCATCGTTCCTCCGACCCACCCCGACGCTCGCGCGATGCGGCCGGGGGTTCGGGTGACTCCACCCACGCGGCTCCGACTGAGTCGCAGGCGTCGCCGCCTGCCCCACACCTTCGGGTCCCTGGGCATGGCGCGACGCCGGAGGAGATCGAGCGGTACCTCATGGCCATGAGGTCCCTCCCTCCTCAGCCGGGTTCCGTGGCGACTTCGGGCCCAGCGGCCCCGGCTGGAGGACCTAGCGGGTCGGGTGCTTCGGCCTCGACGCCGTCGGGTGCTGCGCCGCCGGCGACTTCGGTCCCGGCGCCGCAGGACCTCACCGGATCCGCTCCCGGATACGGGTCGTCTCCGGTCGACCTCACGACCTCACTGGCGCCGGCCCCGTGGGTGTCACTCCTGGCACCCCTAGTGGACGCCGTCCCCAATGATTCCTTCGGTCCTACTCTGACGCCGGAACGGCGCCGTTGGGCGCCGCTTCCGACGGCCTTTGGAGATTTTTATTTCCATGAGGAGGCCCCGTCTGTTGAACCTGTTCTACAGGAGATGGGTGACGAGGGTGATTGGGAGGGGTCTGCTGACCCTCTGGCAGAGGAATGCCAGTCTCAAGAGGACTGGACATATGAGCTTGGGGAGGCCAGTGGTATTGACACTTCGCCAGACACTGGATTTGTCTCCCCTCCCACTGTGGCTACGGAGGAGGGGGCTGCTTACAGTGTAGTGTTGACGAGGGTGGCCAAGGCCTTAAACCTTGAGCTCCCCATCGCGGCCGTGAGGACTAACCTCCTCACTGAGGTCCTTAAACCGCAGGCAAGCTCCAGTGAGCCACTGCTGCCGCTTAATGAGGCCTTGTGTGACGTTCTTGTGGGCACTTGGTCCAAGCCCGCCTCAGGTCCGCCTTTGGATAGGAACGTGGCCAGACGCTACCGCCAGGCTCCGGGCGACCCATGCTTTTTGTCCACCCATCCCAACCCCGGGAGCTTGGTCATCCAGGCCTCTACTTCCCAGACCGCATTCCCGACGGCCCCGCCCGATCGGGAATCCAAGAGGTATGAACAGTTTGAGAAGAAGGTGTTCTCGTCCCTGAGTTAGGGACTGCGGTCTGCCAATACCGCATGCCTCTTGGGCCGCTACACCCACACCCTGTGGGATACTGTCGCGGACGTGCTGCCACAATGCCCGGAGGAGGTCCGGGCTAAACTCGCCCAAGCCCTTGCTTGGGCGAGTTGCAGCGCGATATTCCATCCGGTGTGGGCTGGATACCACGGACTCACTGGGCAGGGCGATGGCAACGACGGTGGTGGTTCGACGGCACGCCTGGTTGAAGACCGCCAACTTTTCGGCCGATGTCCAGTCCACTCTTCTGGACATGCCGTTCGATGGCCGTCGCCTCTTTGGCGACAAGGCAGACCATGCGCTTGAGCGTTTCAAGGACTCCAGGGCTACGGCCAAGTCCTTGGGCCTCTCGGCCCCACGCCAGCAAACGGGTGCCTTTCGCTCCTTTCGTGGTCACGGAAGGGGGGCCCCCACACGAGCTGCCAGCCACTCACCGCAGAATGTTCAGCAGCGCGGTGGTGGCCGTGGAAACCGCCGTAACGGCTGTCGGGGACAGCCGCGAGCCCCGTCCACACCTCCCTCCGCAGCACCTGCCGCAAAACCTTCCTAGTCCGTGTTTTCAGGCCCATGTGATGCCAGTGGGTGGCAGGGTTCGCCATCACCTCTTCCACTGGCGCAATGTCACGTCGGACGGGTGGGTGCTGCAAATTGTCAGAAGGGGCTACTCCCTCCCCTTCGAGGCAACCCCTCCAGCCATGCCACCGCAATGCCACCGAGTATCGGAGGATCATTTGCGACTTCTGCAGGAGGAAGTTACGGCCCTCTTGGCCAAGGGGGCCATCGAGCGCGTTCCTGGGCCAGAAGTAGGGTGTGGTTGCTACTCCCACTACTTTCTGGTACCCAAGAAGGGTAAAGGGGGCCTACGCCCTATCTTGGACCTACGGAACGTCAACGGCTTCCTCCGGAAGGAGAAGTTCAAAATGCTGACACTAGCTCAGGTCCTAGCTGCCCTGGACCCAGAAGACTGGATGATAGCGTTGGACTTGCAGGACGCTTATTTCCACATCCCCGTCCTGCCGGCCCACCGGCGCTACCTGCGGTTCACGGTTGGCCATGAGCACTTTCAGTTTACCGTGCTCCTCTTCTGCCTAACCAGCGACCCACGGGTGTTCACAAAGGTGATGGCGGTGGTCGCAGCTCATCTGCGCAGGGTAGGGGTTTCAGTCTTCCCCTACCTCGACGACTGGTTGTTGAAGGCGGGCTCGCCCCAGACAGTCGTCAGCCACCTCCAGACGACGGCAGATCTCCTGCATCAGCTGGGGTTCTCCATCAATGTGCCAAAGTCACACCTGTGTCCCTCTCAGAAGCTCCTCTTCATCGGAGCGGTTCTCGACTCAGCGCAGTTTCGGGTTTATCCTCCCAAGCAGCGGGTCCGGGATATTCAGGCTATGATTCCACTCTTTCAGCCTTTATCCTGGGTATCGGTCAGGTTGACGCTGCGGCTTCTGGGGCTGATGGCCTCCTGCATCCTTCTGGTGCATCACGCCCGGTGGCGGATGCGGGCTCTGCAGTGGGACCTGAAGTTTCAGTGGGCCCAGCATCAGGGCAACCTTTCCGACCATGTCCTGATCTCGGAGGGCATTGCGAGACAGCTGCAGTGGTGGCTCACGGACCGCGATTGGGTCAGTGGCAGATCCCTCTCCCTTCCCCAGCCGGAGCACGTAGTTGTGACGGACGCGTCCCTCCAGGGCTGGGGAGGCCATATGGGAGAGGCGGAGATCAGAGGCCTCTGGTCTCCGGCGGAGTCCCAGCTCCATATCAACCTTTTGGAGCTGCGGGTGATTCGTTTAGCACTGAAGGCATTCATCCCCTCAGTCCGGGGGAGTGTAGTGAAGGTGTTCACGGACAACACCACCGCCTTGTGGTACTGCAACAAACAGGGCGGGGTGGGGTCGGGGACCCTTTGTCAGGAGGCTCTGCGCCTCTGGCAGTGGCTGGAACAGCAGGGCGTGACCCTGGTGGTTCAACACCTGGCAGGTTCTCTGAACGCCAGGGCGGACGAACTCAGCCGTTGGTGCATGATGGATCACGAATGGCGTCTGAACTCGGACGTGGCGCAAGGCCTCTTTCAGCAATGGGGAGAGCCTTGGTTAGATCTATTCGCCACCGAAGAGAACGCGCAATGTCATCAGTTCTGCGCGTTGGAATTTCCAAGGCGGCACTCGCTCGGCGACGCTTTTCGTCGCGTGTGGAGGTGCGGTCTGTTATACGCCTTTCCGCCTATACCACTTCTGCTGAAGAAGATCAAGAGCGACCGGGCCCAAGTCATCCTTGTGGCTCCGGACTGGGCACGAAGGTACTGGTATCCAGAGCTACTCAGTTTGTCAGTCGATCCCCCGGTTCGTCTGCCTCTTCAGGAGGACCTTCTGTCGCAGCAGCAGGGGACGGTCCTCCACCCGAACCTGTCCAGTCTCCACCTCCATGCTTGGAGATTGAGCGGCGGCAGTTGAGGCCATTTGACTTGCCTCCCGAAGTCTGTAATGTCATTCTGGCAGCCAGGCGTCCCTCCACTAAGTCGGTATACGCCTGCAGGTGGAACAGATTTGTGGCATGGTGCACAGCAAAGGCTGTGGATTCTCTTGCTGCCCCTCTTTCTGAGGTTCTTTCTCTGGCCCAGCAGGGCTCTGCTCTGGGCACTATCAAGGGCTACCTTTCTGCCCTTTCAGCCTTTCTAAGGCTGCCTGATCAACCTTCTTTGTTCAAGGCCCCTATTGTAAATCGATTTCTGAAGGGCATCACACACACATTCCCTCCTGTTCCGTTTGTGATGCCTCAGTGGGACTTGAACCTTGTTCTTACGTTTCTAATGTGCGCTCCCTTTGAGCGACTTCACAATTGTCCTCTTCATCTTCTAACCTTGAAGACTGCCTTCCTGGTTGCCATCACCTCTGCCAGGAGAGTGAGTGAGCTCCAGGCTCTTTCTTGACCTCCTCCTTTCCTTTCTGTCAATCCGGACAAGGTTGTGTTGCGTACTAAGCCATCTTTCCTGCCCGAGGTTGTCACAGCCTTCCACATCGGGCAGTCCATCACTTTGCCAACCTTCTTTCCGCCACCGCACCCCTCTAAAGAGGAAGAGCGGCTCCACCGTCTGGACCCAAAACGTGCGCTCTCATTCTACTTGGATCGCACACGCCAGTTCCGGGTGGATGACCAACTCTTTGTTGGTTACGTGGGCGCTAAGAAGGGGAAAGCGGTGCACAAGCGGACCATCTCGCGGTGGATCATCTTGTGTATCCAGGCATGTTACTCCTTGGCTAAGAAGGAGTCCCCTGTTGGATTGCGGGCTCACTCCACTCGGGCCACGGCGACTACCACTGCCCTGGGCCGAGGAGTGCCCTTGCAGGACATTTGCCAGGCAGCTACGTGGGTCTCGCTGCACACGTTTGTCCGACACTACTGCCTGGACAGCCAGGTCCGGAGGGATGGCTTCTTTGGCCGTTCCGTCCTCCAGGACTTTCTGGTGTGATTATTGGTTCGCAGACCCACCACCGGGGTTGGTATTGCTGGGGTATCTATTCTAAGGTAAGGAATCTATCACTAACGTGTCTCTTTCAGATGCACAAGTTACTACTTGTGTAACGATATATCTGTAAGAGACATTAGTTAGTGATAGATTCCTTACCGACCGACCCATCCTCCCCGTTCTGCGAACCGATATCTAGGGTTAAGGTCATCCCCTTTCAGGGCCCTAGTTTCATGGCACCAGTATTGGTTCTATCATGGCTCCGCGTATCTGGCACGGAAAAGCTGTGTATCAGAACTGACGTCAGCGCGCATGGGCGGCGTCTAAGTACTCCGACGACGTCATTCCGGCGCTAACGACGACGGACGCGGAGCCACGGACGACGCCTGCTGGCGCGCAGGGGTATTGCTGTGCAAAATTTTCCGGATCCAGTCTGACGCCTGGGGATATTCTAAGGTAAGGAATCTATCACTAACTAATGTCTCTTACAGATATATCGTTACACAAGTAGTAACTTGTGCTTTAGCCCAAACCTTACAGAACATCCAGAATTCAACAAGATATGTTCTGTTGAGTCTTGACACAACTGATTGCTTGGTTCGGGCAATGGGTAGAAGTGTGGTGCTTTGGTTCCATGCCTGGTAGAGGTCTACAGTCTTCTCTGGGGATGTCTAGGTATCGTTCATGGACCTGCCATGTGATGGCTCTTGCCTCTTTGGCCAGAAAGTGGACTCAGGTATGTTTTTTATGGGAAACAATTTTATTGTTATAAAAAAAAAAACAAAGGGCATTTCCAAGGCTTTCATTACAGACATTATGAATACAAGATTAAAAAGGCGAAACACTGCGGACACAGCAAAATATTTCAATGAGGCATCAGTAAGACAACCATGACAGCAGTTCAACATATTTACCCGCTCCCCGAATATCTCATCCCTTCTTCCCTTCACTCCGAATCACTATCGCTATCCATCTGAGGCGGTTCACAAATGTGCCCTCGATATTCATTCCAAGCTCCCCAAATCTTGGTCCACTTTCGCGGACATTTCCGATTCAAATAAACCACTTTCTCGGCAACCATTGCCGAGTCCAGATCAGTACTCCAGGCACTGAGCGCCGGCACCAGTGGGGACCCCCAGGCCCTAGCCACATTTCGTTTAGCGTACATAACTCCAAGCGTGGCCCAGTCTTGTAGGGGGTTACTAAGATCATTAGGTTCCCAAATGTTCAATAAACAGCGACGCGGTTCGGGGAGCAGTGAGATCTCAACAACTTGTGAAACAGTTCGCATAACTTTGGACCAGAAACGGACAACCAACGGGCAGTCCCAGATAGTATGGTAGAACGTCCGCACCTCACCACAGCCTCTCAAACAATACTGATGTGTAATTCTCCCTATCTTGTGTAGTGTGACCCTAGTATAGTAGACTCGATGTAGAATTTTTAGTTGTATCAATCTGAGCCGGGACGGCACAGCAACCTCCAGAGGAGAGGAGAGCGCGGCCTGCCAGTCCGACTCTTCGAATTCGCCTACCTCCGCTGTCCAAGCCGCTCTTAGTCGCACCGTGGGGTCAGGCATGTTGTTGACCAGCTTGCGGTAGACCAGTGAGTTTGCCTTTTTTAGCATATGTTCCGTAAGCAATCTATCTTCTAAAGGAGTGGATTCTGGCAGCTTTTCCTCAGGTCGGAGCACCGACCTGAGGGCATGGCTAATCTGTAAGTAGCGGAAACGCTCCGTCTGTGCCAAGTTGAATTGGGCCGCTAGCTGGTCGAAGGTGAGGACGGCACCCCGCCTGTAGAGGTCTCCAACCGTCGATATGCCTATCTGATCCCAGGCCTCATATCCCTTACTATTACAGAGCCGGCCGAGGCGTCGCGACGTCCAGAGTGGCGTCGTATCGTCCAGAGTGGCGTCATCTCTGTGATTTTGTCCTTACATTTAAGGCGAGTAGGAGCCAGATACCACAACTTCACTGTGTGTGCCGTAGGGCCCAGCAGGGCCGCCGCACCTCTGGGGTCATAGAGTGCTGCCATCACTCCTCCATCCCCCAGGTCGTATCTATCCGCCTTGAATGCTGGGTCAGCCTGCGGGGCATGGAGCCAGTGGTTTATGGTCTTTAGTTGGGCTGCCCAATAGTACAGTTGGATATCTGGAAGTGCTATACCTCTATCGAACCAATCCCGAACCAACTTTTGCCAGGAAATGCGCGCCGGTTTGTCCCCCCCAGAAAAGAGCAGAGACCAGTGCGTTTATAGACATGAAATATTTTTGAGGCACGAGAAACGGAGTGTTTTCCAGGATATACAGTAGTCGAGGTAAGGTCATCATTTTGAATAATGCCGCCTTTTCTAAGAGAGTCAGTGGTAGGGTGTGCCAATGCCTCACATCTGAGCGGAATCGCTCAAGCGGGGGCAACAAATTTCGGTGAAAAAAGATCTCCTGATTAGGAGTCACCCACACCCCTAGATATTTAAAGGGTCCATCAGTGATCACCAGTGGACAATCGTCCGGAAGTCGCGGTGGGGGCCCTTTAAGGACAAACAACACCGACTTAGACCAATTGATTGTGTATCCTGAGGCTCGCCCAAAAATTTCACAAATGTTGAGAAGAACTATGAGTGACTGCCTAGGGAGAGTTAAGTAAAGAAGGATATCATCGGCATATAACGATATGCGGTCCTCCCAGGACTCGGTCCAACTGAGGCCCCTTATCATAGGGTCCCACCGTATCCATGCTGCCAGCGGCTCCAAGATCAGTTCGAAAAGCAGGGGTGATGAGGGGCATCCCTGACGTGTGCCTCGGCCCAATCTGAAGTCCCTGGAAATATGGCCATTGGCTACAACATGTGCAAGTGGTCTTGTATACAGTAATTTCACCTAGGCACAGAACTTTGGTCCAAAGCCCAAATGTCGCAACACTGCAAATAGATACGGCCACTCGACCATGTCGAAGGCCATTCGTGCATCTAAAGAAAGGATCACCGCCGGCTCCGAGAGGGCAGGGATCTGCGTGAACCCGTCTTAAATTGAGAGCAGTGTTCCTGTTTGGCATAAATCCGGATTGATCCGGGTGGATAAGCGTCTCTAAGTGCGGGGTCAATCGTAAGGCTATCATTTTGGCCAGTATTTTCGCCTCCAGCCCTGGTATGTTTTAAGCAGAGTCGTGCCACAGCGTTTTCCCTGGGGTTGTTTGGTCCTACAGGCACCCAGGGGTTCCAATACCGCCAACGCCAGACCCTGTTACCGTCACAACCTGCCAAGCAATTTCGTGGCCCTGGCCGCAGCACCCAGAGACAAAGTTCAGGGCATCACAGGGAATGTGCAGGTCAGTCCCCCAACCCTCCGGCAGTCACAACAGCAAAACCACATAAGTGTGTCCTTTCAACACAAATCCTTCCTGAAGACTGGATCAGACATTTGCTCCAAGGCTAAGCAAGGCATCACTTCAGACACATTGGTCATTCAACTTGTCAAGCGGGCTACGCAGTTCCATTTCTTTCTTCTCCACGCACTTTACACCAACAACAATGAAACACACAGAGTAACACTTGTCCATATTGCATCAGCAAATACAGACCCTTTTGGCCAAAGGAGTCGTATGAAGGGTCTGGCCCCGGATGTAGGAGCTTGGTTGTTTCCTGCTTCTTCCTTCTGCCGAATGGAGGCCTTCAGCACTCCCAACACCCTCCTGTAGAACAAGAAATTCGATATGCTCATGCTGGCCCTGCTCTTGTCTGTCTTGGATCCAGGAGGCTGGATAGTTGTGTTGGAGTAGCAGGATGTGTGTTTTATATTCACATCTGGCAGACCCACAGATGTTACCTGTGGTTCATAGTAGACCAGGAAAATGTTCAGTTTGTGTTGCTCCCCTTTGGCCTTAACAGTGAACGTGACGGTTTCACGAAAATGATAGTGTTGGCTGCAGCACATCTTGGGCGGTCGGGTGTACCAGTCTTCCTCACATACTTTGATGACTGACTGTTGAAGGCAGTCTCTCCCCAGATAGTTGTAGACCATTTCCAGATGACGGTGAACCTCCTAACACTTTTGGGATTCACTACCAACGTGCTGAAGTCACACCTCACTCCTTTCAAAGATGTTCCAGATCATCTGAGCTGTTCTGGATGATGGTGCAGTTTTGTGCCTTTCCTTTTGGGCTATGATCCCAATGTTTCAGCCTCTGCTCTGGATCTCAGTGAGGAGGGTGTGAGCCTGCTGGGTGTGTTGGCCTCCTGCATCCTTCTAGGCAAGCATGCTATATGGCACGTGCAGGTTAGGCAGTAGGACCTGAGACCTGTTGGGCACAGCACCAGGGAAGTCTACTTGTTCCATCTAAGTTTCAGAGGAGACTGCAAAAGATCTGTAGTGAAGGCTTCTGGATAACGATTAAGCCCACTCAGAGCTGACAGTGGTCATGGATACATACATAGTAGGCTGTGGAGGCCATCTGGGAGAGGTGGAGATCAGAGGAGTCTGGTCTCTGACGAAATCTCACCTCAACATCATTTTGTTGAAGTTGTGAGCATTCTGCTTGGCGTTGAAGGCCTTCCTAGCATCCATCAATGGGAGGTTGTGCAGGTGCTCACAGATAACCCTACTACTATGTGTTACTGCAACAACCCTGTTGAAGTGTGGGGTCTTGTGTCTGGTCCTAAGAGGCCTCTCAAATTGGCTGACGCACCTGGGGGTTTCTCTGGACTTAATCAACCTGGCGGGATCCCAAAATGCCAGGGCGGATGAATTTGGTCACCGATATCTAGCGACTCATGAATGCCAGTTATACATGGAGGTGGCGCATTGTGTTTTCCAGTACTGGGGAGAATCCTCGCTAGATCTTTCAACCACTGCAGAGAATGTGCAATGTCAGCATTTTTGTGTTCTAGAGTTCCCATGAAGGATCTCTCCTGGAGACTCATTCTGCCTAGAGTGGAGCTCAGGCCTGCCTTATACCTCTCTGCCTCTAACCTTCCGGGCTCGATTTCTGAAGAAGATCAAAACTGACCGGGCCCATGTCATCTTGATGGGTGTGCATTGGGTGAAGAGGATGTGGTATCCAGAACTTCTGGCGTGATCACCTGTCCTCCAATCTGGCTGCCACTTCGTAAGGGTCTACTGTCACACCTGGCCTCTGCACTTTGCCTCTCCATGTGTCGTGATTGGGTGGCAAAGGCTAGTCTTGTTCGATCTACGAAACTGGTGCATGCCAGGCGCTGGGACAAGTCTGTGGCTTGATGCAGCAACTGTCAGAGTGACCGTCTACAAGCTAAGCTGTCTGAAGAAGGGTTGTTTGTTTTATTGTTGGGCCATCAAGGACTTGCGTTGGCACTGTCAAAAGTTATTTGCTGACTCTTTTGGGTTTTTTTTTGTGCGGGGGTCCGCCGGATCAGCCTTCTTTGTGTAAATTACCTGCTGTGATGAGATTTCTAAATGGTTTACATCATATGGTTCTGCAGAAGTTCTTTGTGGTGCCACAGTGGGACTTGAATTTTCATACCCAGTTGTCTCATGTTTACCCCATTTGAGTCAATGCACAGCTGTCCCCTCCGTCTCAACCCTGAAAATGATCCTTCTTATCAAAATCATGTCCGCTTATCACATGAGTGAGCAGCAGGCCCTCTAAGTCCAGCTGACCTACATGATGTTCTTGGTAGACAAACTGTTGTTGAGAACTTGGACTCCTTATCTGCCTGGGGTAGTAAAACCTCTCCACGTCAGACGGGCTGTCATTCTTCCAGCTTTCTTTTCCTCTTCCCCTACCCTGGAGAGACCCCATAATTTGGACCCCAACAGAGCCCTCAATTTAAACATTGATCATACCAAGGAACATCTGGTGCCCGATCCGATCAACTCTTTGTGGGCTTCTCAGGAGCAAAGGAGGGCAAGGCAGTGCAGAAAAGAACCATCTGTAGGTAGATAGTCCTCTGCATAAAAATCTGCTAGGCGCAAGCTAAGAAGCAGCTACCTGAAGGATTGAGGGCTTGTTCCACACAAGGCAAGTCAGCTGCTAATGTGCTAGCCACAGTGTCCCTGTTCTGGACAGTGGTGGCTGGTGACATTTGAAAGTAATGGTGCGTAAAAGTTCCGGATGAGTGGCCTGGGTGAGTAAACGTAGCGAGCCCGTCCAATTGTTGTAAGAGGCGACATGACGGTTCTCCCCCCAGAAAAATGTTGAAAAGAACGGGCAAAAGGTGCATTTTCAAGCAAATTTGAGTAAACAAAAACGTTAAAGCTTTTTTTAGCAAAGCTGATCCAGCACACAAGCTGTTATTTTATAAACATGTACAGTAGTAATCAAAGTTAGTGAATCACAATGAAAAAACATTCGGTAGCAGAATCTTGGATTTTTTGGAAGTTCAATCTTTATTTGGTTCTTCACAATTGTAGCCAACGCGTTTCGTCCTCCACGGACTTCTTCAGGGCAATTTAGAATGAATTCTTCCTACGATTAAATATAAATGTATTCTTCCATCCAGACAAAGACCGTTATATTTGAAAGTTCTTCTCTTTTTGAGTAAAAGGAACTTCAATTTCTCAGCCTGGGTCATACAGGTCAGATAGCCCGATGTGACAGAAATTTGCAAAGGTAGTTTTAAGCCGGCTCCATCGCGTGGCGTCTCCCGTTGTAGCTATTGTGAAAGTGTAGTTATGACATCAATAAAGAGATTACATACGATATTGGCATGGGTAGCTGCTTGTTCAGGACTAGCTAATCTAAAAATAGAATGCCAATTGTAACCAGCACTGCACAGAAATGAATAGCAGTGATTGTGCCATGTTTTACTGCTATATTTAAAGCCTACGACTTCAGATATTGCAGAAACTATTATTTAACACATGATGACACACAATGCAATCAACGTTCTATTATAGATGTTCTGTAATTGCCAGCAACATAACCATCTCTAGCACATTTAAACTCTTACTGGTGTACGGTCTTAAGCCCAGGGTTAGACTGCAACCCACAACCATATACAAAAGGAACAAGGGTACATTCCTAATGCAGACAATAGTCACCCCTTACCACCTTTAAGAGGCAGCACAGCCCCCAAAACGAAACCAACTCCAAATGCCACTGGTGTAATCTTATACTCTGTAATGAAATTAAAGTTGGGCTATGTGATAGCCCATAACTCCAATGTTCCTGTGTGAAATTCTAATATGCAGCCCAAACTTTCAGCCTGTCATCAGCTGATAAAGTTGTTGTAGAATATAAATCCATATCAGGTAGGAGCCAACGGGGGTTAAATCCCCAGCTATCAAATCCATCCGAACTTCGAGGTCTCAAGTTTGAATGCTTGGTCAATTATAGCATTCATCATTCTACAGAGATCAAGGAATGGATTAGCAATTTTGCTAGGGCATTTATTTTTTTTTAATTTATTTTTTTACATTTATCACATAAGGCCCTTTGGATAAAAACCCTCTTTAGCAGTTAAACAGCCGCGATCCTTGCAGGTAAGAGCAGTCGACCTGGGGGCGGGGTAGATTTCGGCAGAGGACGATGAGCCCAAAAACCCTGCCCCAATGCTCTTACGTGCATGGGCCGCGGCTGCAGTTAAATTATTAGAATCAAAAACATAAAACTTGGAAACACTAGCTACACCTCCAAATTCTGACACTCAACCCAGGAGAATCTAACACACACAAATCATAATTGTCACACACAGTTTTAAGGCGATTGAACAGGTTTCAAAGTCCAGGTTCAAGCCAAACACAGAGAAAAGCTGTCCCACTCTCAGCCCATGCCTCATACATTAGTCCAAGCTCATAAGGGCAATTCCAGAATGGCATGCCTATTTATCAGCCCATGTTTGGACTGGTACCTCCGGCTATACTTCGCATTAGTTGACTCTCCTAGTACTCTGCCAACAAAGACATTGACCAAGGCCCGACCAACAATCTGGACATTGCATGTGTTATAAGGTGTAGGTCATGTGGAAACTAGGCACTTGCAGTGGCTTTAACGTGTCTCATACACTGAGTGGATAGTTTCTTGCCTTAGCATGCCACTACATCCATGCGCAGACATCGAGAACACGCTCGCAGGAGAAAGCTAACACCATGTGTAAGAAGGACCATTTGTTTTTAACTAGCTACGGTGCAATCACACCCAATCTCGTTGTATGGAAATGCAAGTTAATTGGACTTTAGAAATAACCTAGTAAGTCTAAGTCCGGATATCCATTTAACCCATGAAGACTCTCGACTGGAGCAGTAGTTAGGACGTCAGCCTTCTTCTTTTTACCGCCTTCTGCTAGATCCAAGATATGACTGTTCCCAGACCACACAGAGAATGTCTTTCACTTCATTTTCTTCCCATTTTAGTTACAAATGTTCCTCTTCGTGACCTACACTTGAGCCTCATGAAAACAGAAATACCCTGGCAGCTAGCACCTATCAATGCAGTACATTATTTGACTGCTCCCCAAAGGCTATTTTCCCCAGGGGATGATTGTCCAGGTCAATACCACTGACAAGAATTTAGAAGATGTTCAACTCAGCAGCCAATGTTGCCAGAGCAGAAGGGTCTTGCCCTAATTGTGCCCGCAGCATCATGCATCAGCACATTTTCTAGTGCTGCATTAGACATTCTGCCTCACGCTCCCGGATGAGAAGGGCTTGGTGTTTTTCTGGGGTCTCATTAGCACGTTTTTGCCACATAGCTCCACGGCCTCGCTGAAGACGTCAAGTTTGCTTGCATCTGTTTCTTGCATCTACTGTAATCTTTTAGCTTCATAGTCCGGCATGCTCCTCACTTTCCCCTTCTCTGGGGTTTTACTCTCTTTCCTGGTTTTTTGATTGTTCGCTCTAGCCTCTGAAACCTCACATCTACAGGTTCACTCTGCCGCCAGACTGCCCATTTGTGCATGATGGATGTGTGTTTTTCTATTAGCTTCCTGTATGCCACACAGTTATTGCGCACAAGCAAGAGGCAGCATGGTAGATAGCACTGAAATTCATGTTGTCGGTACATGAGCTACCAGAGACATCATTGATGGTCATGGTCCATGTCTGTGAGGTGAGGCAACTTCTCACTGTTGAAGGTGGAATGGTTGGAGAATCTGGCACCATACACAGCACAGTGTTACCACAGTCTGGACTGGACTGACAGGCGGATGACTAATTGTCAGGAAGACCATGGGCCAGTCAAGGATTTCCTCCAACAGGCTATTGCATTCTGGGAGTTGTAGCGTTGATTCATTTTCATCCTGTGGGGGTCATTATCCAATTACCAGGCCCTGGGTCACTTTGAGGAGATATTGACAAACTGCTCTTAGCCAAGGTGGGTGAGAGTTCATCCCTCAGGCTTCACCACCACAACAGGCACACTCCACAGAAGGGCTGCTGTGCTAATAAAGTCGTGTCGCACAGAGTTGAGAGTACAAGGGAAACGGGCAGAGACTGAGCATTTTTATTCCTGTAACATTTCTCCCAGTAGCTTCCTGCTGATACAATGCAAATACAAATCAATTTAAACGATCCTGGTTCCTTAGGAGAGGGCACAATTCTTTCCTGAACATTTGTTGCTCAGAATTCCTGGGAGCTATCTCCGGGCAAGCATAATGGAACCTTGCAACCATACTTTGTTGAATAGCTTGTCCCTCCAGTCCCTCCCCTGTACTCCTGACTCTGAGCCAATCTAGACGTTGCTCCCTTGTTGTTTTGTTAGTAAACCGCAGAAGAGCAGCGCAAAGATTGGCTCGGTCAGGCGAGCCCAGCGCTCCTTAGGAGACTTGAGGGCTCTGGCTCTAATCCCACAGCTCTCCTAACATTCCGCAAATAGAGGGTTCAAGTGTGCATGTCGGGCTAGGCACAGTAAGGCACCTGTCCAACCCGGATGCGCACTTTACTACAAGGCAGAGCTGTCACTCTGAACCCGTGTCAGTTAAGCTCCACCCACGTCCACCCTCATTCATGCTAAAACTGAATGGGAAACTCACCTGTGCTGCAATAAAACAAGCAGTGCACTGCTGTGCGCTAGGGAAAAAATTATTGAATCAAAGCATGTTACTTACCTTTAGCTATGCTCTTTTTGGTGGGAACTCTAGCTAAAAGCAGATTCCTCACAGACCCTCCCCGTTCTCGGATATGGACTCTCTTTCACCATGTAAAAATTTCTCCGATTAGAGAACTGTACACTGGTCAAGCAAATTTGCAAATCGGCTCCGTGTCTGTGGGCGCTGACGAAGTTTTGAGAGCAACTGACAACAGCACACGGTGTGGCTCTTGTATGCAGTCCCGCTCATCACTTTCGAACGAGATGACATCAGTACGGAGTCATACGAGTTTCCAAATTTAGTCTGACCCCTCACAAGCTGAGGGAATCTGTGATTAGACAGAGAATCGAGCAGAAAGAGCATTACCAAAGGCAAGTAACTTGATCTTATAGTCCCTAGGCAACTCTATATGTATCTCTAGCAATTTGATTTTTGAGTTTTTGCATGCACATACTACTAGGTGTGCACTTTGTAGTCTACTGTTAATGGCTGAAAGAGTGGGATGTTTAAATAGCACATTGTGACCCAAAGCCTCCTAGTGCTAGAAAAAACAAACAAAACACATTAAGGTACACAACCCTAACCAAAAAAGCTATGTGACTCCCTAGCCTTAAAGTCAGTAGTAGACTGTTTAGCAGTTGAGGATTGTTAGAAAGCCTTAGGGTCAGTAGTAAACTGTTGAGCAGTTGAGGATTGTTAGAAATGGGGGTCTCTAGTTGGCAGATGTGGGTACCTTTGTCCAAATAGGGACCCTTGCTTCTAGTCAGGGTAAGGGGTATACACACTTTAGATAACCCCTGCTCACCCCCTTGGTAGCTTGGCATGAGCAGACTGGCTTATCCCAAAGGCAATGAGTAAAGTATTTGTGCCAACACTTACAGTAACACAGTCATAACACCACAAATGGACACCACACTGGTTTAGAAAAATAAAGTATCTTTATCTAAACTTAACAAGACCAAAACGACAAAAATCCAACATACAGTATTAAGTTAAAAGGTTTTAGCAACTGAGTCCATAGAAAATTATGGATGCGTGATTTCATGCAAAGTACCTGTTGTTGCGGCAAAATTCACCAAGCCAAAAAGCCGCAGTGATGGGAAGTGTAGAAAAACAGAGATGCGTCGGTTCCGGAGACCCTCGTGGATGCAATGCGACATTCCGCGGTACACTTGGAAGCGATGCGTCGGGTCCGGTCTGTAGGGGGAAGAAATGCGTCGATTTTGGGACGACTCCGATCCTCGGGTGATGCGTCGGGGAAAATTTGCCGCACAGAGATGATGCGTGGAAATCCGGTATGCATCGGCGAACGATTCAGCGTTGCCGCTACCTTTTAAGCCGCGATCCCTCAATGCGTTGATTCTTGCTGCCGCGACAAACGCTGCATTGGTTTCGGCAGCGGCGTGGCGATGCAAGGAGATTCTTCTTGCACCACAGTGTTGCGTTGGGAAAACTGTTGCAAGAAGAGCGATGTGTTGATTTCCTGGTCATTGCGTTGCTTTTCCAGCTCCCAACTGCAGAAACAACCTCCAGAGGCCCAAGACAGTCACAGGCACCTCTTGGCAGGTCAGAATTCCCAGCAAGGAAGTTCAGGGGAGCTGGAGTTGAAGTCTTTGTGTTCCTGTGACTTCAAAACAGGAGGCAACCACTGCTCAAGCCCTTGGAGACTTTCCTCAAGCAGGGGACACAGCACACAGCTAAGTCCTTCTCCTTTCCTTGTCAGAAACAACAACTGAAGGCAAATCCTAGACACACAGCAAGGGCAGTACTTATCCTCAATTTCTTCAGCTCTTCTCCGTGGCAAAGGTTCCTCTTGATTCCAGAAGTAGTCTAAAGTTCAGGGGTTTTAGGTCTAATACTTATACCCCAATATGTCTTGATCGAGGCATATGAGCTGCAGATTACACACTCTGCATAGATGGCCACCTAGTGTTGGGCCAGGATGTTTGCAGTTTGTTTTGTTGTAGAAAAGTCTTTGGAAGTCACGGGGCAGGTGACTCCTCCTTTGGATGATACTGCGCATGGGCATCGGCTCCATCCCCAGATTTTTGTTTTCCGCCACCGCGCTCGGATGTGTTTCCAGCGCTCCGTGTTGGAACCTATTTCCTTCGGCGCGCAATCCTCACCAACTTACAAAAAATTAGTTTTTAATGCTTTTCCATTCAACGCTATTCTTCAACATCGAGGATCTCGATTCCGGTCGTTGGCGGCCTTCGGGCTATCTAGGCCTCGACTCCAGCTCATGGAAAGGACGCCATTTAAAAAGTGTCCTCAATGTGGGTGGAAGTTTCCCCACACCGACCTTCATGAAGTGTGTAACCTCTGCGTCTCTCCAGAGCACGAGGCGAAAGACTGTTCAGCTTGTGCCTCTTTCCGCTCCAAAAAGACTATCCGGGACCGAAGAGCAAGGAGAACAATGGCTCAAAGATCTTCAGCTCCAATTCCGGACGACATCTTCGAAGAAGGCGTCAACGTTCCAGGACAACACGACTCTACAGCAGCTCCGAGGCAGAAGATTCCAATGTCGAGGACATCACTCCAGCGCAGCGGGTCGTAAGTAAGACCGTCGACCCGACCCTTCCTCGACACACTCAAAGAAGGCCCCGGTCACACCCTCGCCCTCGGGTGCACACCGACACTCTGCTTCTACTGCCCTACCTTCGGGCCAGCTAAGAAGCCAAATAAGCCTTCAGGTGACTCGAGTACGCCTTCACACGGTGCCGGCGTGCATCTACCAGCACCAAAAAAGACAACAGTACAGACTACACCTACATCCAAACCATCGGCGCTGAAACATACCACTACTCCTTCGGCACCGAAACCCAGGTCGGAACCAAGCAAACTCGCTTCGGATCCGAAAAAACTATCGGATCCAAAAACCATACCGGAACCGAAAAAATCCTCAGAAACGAAAAAAGCCTCGGAGCCGAAAAAGACTCCTTTTCCCCCAGTGAAAGACATTGTCAAGAAACCAAAACAAGCCACTTCGGTGCCCCAACCTTCCTCCACACCAAAAGATCGACCTCCTGCAGAGGATGTACCTTATCCAGACCCTGCTCAAAAGACTCTAGCTAAGGATCCAATCACTGGACACTTAATTTTGGCTTCAAAAAAGCGACCACTGGACACTCCAGCTCCGCATTCAAAGCAGAAGGACATGGCTACCTCTCCCTTAAGACTGCCTTCCCCTTCTCTTTCACCTGTACCATCACCACACCCTCCCATACCACAGCATTCCCCAGCATTGTATATCATACCAGATGACAGCTCTGACAGGGATGACAGCTCTGTTGATATGGGGGTAACATACCTGATCCAGCCACTCCTAAAGGATCCCCTGACCCGTGGGATGATTATACCGCCCCAGATGTACCAAATGTCCCTCAGGATGACTTATACCCCTCAAGGCCTTCCCCACCAGAAGACACTAAAGGGTTTAATGAATTAATCCACAGGGCTGCACAATATCATGGGGTAGACATGCATACAGACCCTGTAGAGGATGACTTCCTAATGGATACCTTTGATAATACACAAAGGTCCTCATCCATTTTACCAATGCTTAAAGGAGTGATTAAGCATGCTCCTGAAGTCTTCAAGGACCCAGTCAGAACTCGGGTCATTAACCCTCGTATAGAGAAAAAATATAAAGCTGCCCCCTCAGACCCTGCATATATTAAAGGTCCAGTACCACTAGAATCACTTGTAGTTTCCAATGCACGCAAGAGAGAAAACTCACAAACATCAGGTGATGCTGCACCACCAGATAAGGAGTCTAAGCTACTTGATGCATCAAGGAAAAGAACAGCGTCTCAAGCAGCAAACATGTGGCGTATCGCTAATACACAGGAATTATTAGCCAGATACGACAGGGCATATTATGACGAGTTAGAGTCATTAATGAGGCACCTCCCCAACAGGTACAAGGATAGAGCAAACAAGCTTATCCAAGAGTGAAAAAACATCACAAACACCTCTATTCGGTGTGCACTTGATGCAGCAGATACTGCCTCTAGGGCAGTTAACACCAGCGTTTTACTACGCAGACACGCCTGACTACGTATATCAGGATTCAAACCTGAGGTACAAAGTGCCATTCTTAATCAACCCTTTGATGAGCAACATCTATTTGGACCCAACGTAGATGTATCACTAGAGAAAATGAAAAAGGATACAGACACCGCCAAATCTATGGGAGCCCTGCAGTCGCAGGCTCCCAGACGTTCATTTCGTCGCTCATCCTATAGAGGTGCCACCAGGGGATATACTTCAGACACAGCTTCTACCTCGTACAAAGCCCCTACACAGTCCACTTACAGCAAGGGCTACCAAAGGGGTGGTTACAGGGGTAACAATAACAAAGGCAGAGGTAAAAATAACAACTCACGCTCTACCTCTACCCCTGCCCAATGACTCCCTTCCCCCGTCCCACTCCACTCCTGTCGAGGGAAGACTCCAACAATACCTGCCAGCCTGGGAAAACATCACATCAGACAGGTGGGTGCTCCAAATAATTCAATCACGTTATTGTCTGGAACTAACATCTTGCATATTTGTAGTACCTCACGCAAGACTGCAAATGCGTACACTTCAAGAGTGCCTAGCACGCCAATGGAACCAGGCTCAAGGTCAACTGACAGTCCTAGTGTTGGTAAACGGTCGGACTCATCGTTCTCTGCAATGGTAGAACACCAAAAACCTTTCCAAAGGGCGACCGTTTCTAGAGCCAGTCCCTCAAATAGTCATGACAGCGGACGCATCGCTCTCCGGCTGGGGAGCTCACCTACTGCATCACACCATGCAAGGCAGGTGGACACTGCAACAGAAGTTACTCCACATCAGTCATTTGGAGTTGCTAGCCGTTTTTCTAGCCCTAAAAGCATTTCAAACGCAAGTGTCCGGCAAAGCTGTCGTAGTCCGCACAGACAATATGACAGCAATGTACTGCATAAACAAACAAGGGGGGACACACTCTCTGCAGCTCTCTGTTAGCACAGCAGATATGGAGATGGGCTATACTGCTAAAAATCTTCCTCTTAGCCCAACACATCCCAGGAGTACAAAACACTATTGTAGACCTGCTAAGTCGACAAACACAGCAGATCCACGATTGGGAACTTCATCCGCAAGTTCTTCATCCGTTCTTTCAAATGTGGGGACAACCTCAGATAGACCTTTTTGCCACCCACGAAAACGCAAAATGCCCAAGCTTTGCCGCCAGATACCCACACCCATTGTCCAAAGGCAATGCGATATGGATGAACTGGTCAAAACTATTTGCGTACGCTTTTCCTCCTCTCCCACTACGTCCGTTAGTCGTACGCAAACTACAACAACATTCCCTGACGCTCATTCTAGTCTCTCCAACTTGTGCCAGACAACCGTGGTACACCACCCTGTTGCAGATGTCTGTGGTACCACGCCAAAAACTAAACCTATCTCCACGCCTATTAACACAGAACCATGGAGAGATCAGTCACCCGGACCCAGCTCTGCTCAACCTAGCGATCTGGCTCCTGAGGTCATAGAGTTTGGTTACTTCAACCTTACTCCAGAATGTATGAACGTTATCAAAGAAGCTAGATGCCCTACTACTAGAGCATGTTATGCTGCTGAGTGGAAACGCTTTGTCATATACTGCCAAAACAACCAAATTAATCCTTTAGACGTGTCTATCCAACACATCATAGGATATCTATTACACCTTCAAAAGTGTAACTTCGCCTATACATCTATCAGGCTACACCTCGTTGCCATTGCAGCATACTTACAAAATAGACAACATCTATCTCTTTTTAGAGTACCAGCTATTAAAGCTTTCATGGAAGGACTCAAAAGAATAATTCCTCCCAGGACGCCTCCTGCACCAGTGTGGAACTTAAACATGGTTCTCACAAGATTAATAGGACCTCCCTTTGAACCATTACATAAATGCGATTTGCAATTTCTAACCTGGAAAGTAGCTTTCCTAGTAGCCATTACGTCTCTCAGAAGGGTTAGTGAACCACAAGCATTTACCATTCAGGAACCCTTTCTGCAAATGCATCATAACAAAGTGGTTCTTCGTACTAACCCTAAGTTCCTTCCTAAAGTCATTTCACCATTCCATCTAAATTAATCTGTTGAGCTGCCTGTATTTTTCTCGCAGCCTCAAACAGTCGCAGAAAGAGCTCTACACACCTTAGGTGTCAATAGAGCATTGCTATACTATATCGAAAGGACACAAGCTTTTCGTAAAACAAAACAACTTTTTGTGTCTTTCTCACCGCCACATAAAGGCAATCCCATATCAAAATCAGGGATCGCTAGGTAGATTTTTAAATGCATACAAATATGCTATCACAAAGCCAAACGAACATTAACAATTCCTCCAAAAGACCATTCTACAAGGAAAATAGGTGCTTCAATGGCATTCTTAGGGAACATTCCCCTAGATCAGTGTTTCCCAAACTGTGGTCCGCTGACCCCCAGGGGTCCGTGACACATTCCCAGGGGGTCCGCAGGCAACAGTTTTAAAAGCACAGAAACGTTTCTTGTATAATTAGCAGCTTTCCAGCAGCAATAAAAGTGTCAAGATAAAGCCAGTGATTAATGTACCTGCTGGAGTGTGAGGAGAGTTTTGTTTAGTGGCAGCTTTGACTTAACTAATGTAGCACAGAGGGTAATGTGCCTACTGCAAAGAACGTGTAACGTGCATTTTAAAAAGCAGCATTTAATGTGCATAGGTTCGTGGTTACTGCTTTTGTCACAGAGATTCGTTTGTTACTGTGCACTTCATAAGTGACAATCGTAATGTAGCAGAGGGACCTATAAACTGTCATCAAAGAGCTGCTTGCAAACTGCATGGTACCGGTTAGTAACTTTTGTTTTTTCCCAGTTATTCATTACCCTGATGCTGCTAAAAAGATTTATTTGGGTGGAAATACATTTTTAATGTTAAAGTCAGTGCTAGCCACTGTGTTATGTTCTGAATCCTGAGTTTGTGCTTTTCCAGACCAAGCACTCATTAAACATTTTATATACACACTGATTTACATGTGCGATTCAATGTCTCTATATGTGTGTGATGTAAAGTGCTCTGACATCCTACAACCGTATGAGAGATGCTATAAATCAAATGAAATACATGTGACAGAGGGGCTATTACTTCAATATAAAATACTAAGGGCCAGATGTACGATCTGTTTTTATATGCGTGAACGGGTTTGTGAACCCGCTTTCCAATGCAAAAACGTATTGGTCCATGTACATTGCCTATTTCGCGAGTCGCAATTTGTTTGCGACTCGCTAAATAGGTTCTTCAACTTGCTATTTGGAAGGGGCATTCCCTTCCAAATAGCGAGTCTTAAAACCATGTACAAATGTTTTGCCGTCGCAAAACACTCGCAATTACCACTTACTTCAAGTAGATGGTAATGCATTTGCAAATGGGAAGGGGTCCCCAGGGGACCCCTTCCCCTTTGCAAATGCATGCAGAATTATTTTTTAAGGGCAGGCAGTGGTCCAAGGGACCTCTGCCTGCCCTTAGAAAATGAAATGAAAACGTTTCATTTTCTTTTTTTTTAAATGCATGGTAAATGGGCTGCATTTTTTTTAAACTGCTTTATTTAAAAGCAGTTCCAGACATGGTGGCCTGCAGAGCCCAGCAGGCACCATACCTAGGAGGGCTGGCATTCCCAATAGGCTCACAAATTGCGAGAGGCTTATTAATATTAATGAACCTCGCAATTTGTGACCCCATTGGGAATCCGAAAAAGTGTTAAACACACTGTTGTACATTTCATTTAGCGACTCACAATTTGCCACTCGCAATGTGTCGCCAATTGCGAGGCGCTAAATGAAATGGTTGTACATCTGGCGACGCAAAAGATGCGCTTTGGTGCAGGGTATTTACAACGTGCCGCATCTGAGAGATGCACCACGTTGTAAAGCCCTGCGCCAGAAGGAGGCGTTCCGGTGCAGGAACGCCTCCTAAAAGTGGCTGAGTGAAATCTACAAGTCACTTTGGGGCCCATGCTGTGTCAAAACCCTGCGCCTGCTTGAAGCAGGCGTAAGGATTGACGCAGCATTAACAAGATTCGCCCCCCCCAAAGCATTGCTGGAGCTGTGTCGTGCTTGCGACGCAACTCCATCAATGCGCCACCTTTACGGCACAGATGCGTCATGCATCTGTGCTTTTTTGCCCCATGAGGCGCAGCATTGTAAATGCGGCGCATCAATGGTGGCGGAGGCATGGCGCACAATAAGTGGCGCATCCCTGCTGATATGCATGGATGCGTCACTTATTGTAAATCTATCCCCAAAGTACTTTGAGTATTTGTTTTGTGTGCACACGTGTGTATTTTTTTCGAATTACTGTTTTAATATTTGAAATTTAACTCGTACAAATTGCTTGGGGGTCCCCGGCTTCCAGTGGTGACTCAATGGGGGTCCTCAGGAGTCAAAAGTTTGGGAACCACTGCCCTAGATGATATATGCAAAGCAGCTACATGGTCTACACCGCACACATTCACAAAGAATTACTTTGTAGATGTGCAAACTAAACAACAAGCCACTGTGGGCCAGGCTGTACTAAAACTCTGTTTCAAACAACTGCAACAGATACTGGTGGTCGCCGCTAGGTGTGGGTACTGCTATACAATCTATGCACAGTGTGTAATCTGCAGCTCATATGCCTCGAACGGAAAATGCTACTTACCAGTATGCATCTGTTCTTGGCATGTAGAGCTGCAGAGTTACACACGCCCACCCGCCTCCCCAGCTACCTTTATCTGTTCCAGTATTATCTTATTTAGATACAAATCACATGGACATCACTACCTCTTGTACAGCTCCATCACTTCTCTAATGGCGAAAAACAATCTGGTGATGGAGCCGATGCCCATGCACAGTAGCATCCAAAGGAGGAGTCACCTGTCCCGTGACTCCAAAAGACTTTTCTACAACAAAACAAACTGCAAACATCCAGGCACAACACTAGGTGGCCATCTGTGCACAGTGTGTAACTCTGCAGCTCTACATGCCAAGAACAGATGCATAGGGGTAAGTAGCATTTTCCTTTCTCTTTGCGCAAGGGTCTCTGAGCCCAGTCCAAACCAGTTCTATCCTCTCTTGGGCAGCTGCCCGGCAGGAGGTGGAGACAGCATTGTGTCAGGCAGACAGGACCTATTTTGGTGCAAGGGAAATCTCCTCCCACCACTCTAAATGCAGACCAGGCCTATTCAGGTGCTCGTGAGAACTCCTCCCCTACTCTAAATGCAGCCCAGGTCTATTCAGCCCAGCCCTGACTCATTCAGGAAAGGCAGGACACACTCCCCCCCCCCCTCCCTCCCCCCACCCCGAAGCTGTCTTAGAGAATGCACCTACCCAGCCCCTATCACTCCAAAACCAGATAGTCAATACACAAACAGGCAGAGGCACACAGATTGGTTAAACAAGAAAATGCCTACTTTCCATCACTACCCCCTTTTGTACCGCTTTGTTCGCCATAAGTTGGCAGGGTATGCTCAGACGTGGATGTATGTCGTTACAACGCATTCTATTACAGCGCATGCCTTTACGACGCAAGTTTTACAACGCAAGTCGTTACAACGACTTGCGTTGGGGGTCGCTGTATAGTGAATAGTTTAATTTACTATTCCAACTCCAGTCCCCGTGGATGGTAGGGAAGGTGTTGGATAGTAAATTAAAACTATTCCCTATCCTAGAGCGCCCCCCAGCGCAAGTCGTTGTAATGACTTGCGTTTTAATGGTTGCGTCGTAATGGTAGTGCGTTGTAAAGGATGTTTCCCCTCAGACGTGAATCCCTTGCTCACTTTGCCACTGGATTCAAGCAAGCCGGGCTGAAGACGGCTGTAATGCCAGAAACCGGTCCTCGGAAGCTTGTTTCCTGTAAAGGGAAGGCATGGCTTGGCAGTTTGGGCTGGACTGTTCCCATGAGGCACAGGGTCAGACTGATTTGCATATGGCCATGTCTGAACTGGGGTGGCAGACTGGGCTAAGGAACAGTGATGGATTAAACCCAGATCTGTTGACTGTGTGTGAGTGTTTGATTGGTTCAGATGCTCCGTTCATCACCACCCCTTTTTGTACCACTACTTTCTAAAAGTGGCATTTTCAAACACACAATTTAAAAAACATCTTTAGTAAAAGATGTGTTATTAAATTCTGAGTTCAGAGAGCCTAACCTTTATTTTTCCATCTTATCCCTATGAGAAGATAAGCTTGCAAAATGTTACAAAGCATTCCCCCATTCTGTCCCATGGGGCAAGATAGCCTTTCAATAGTGAAAAACTAAGTTGGCAGTATTTCTCTATCAGGACATGTTGCACACATCAGTACATGTCCTACCTTTCACATACACTGCTCTGTGCCCAGGGGGGTACCTTAGGCCTACCATAAGGGTGTCCTGTATGTAAGAAAAGGGAAGGTTATGGCCTGGCAAGTGGGTGCACTTGCCAAGTTGACATGCAGTTAGCAAACTGTGCACAGGCACTTCAATGGCAGGCCTGAGACATCTTTTCAGGGCTACTCATATGGTGGCACAATCAGTTCTGCAGGCCCACTAGTAGTATTTGATTTACCAGCCCCGGCACACCCAGTGCACTTTACTAGGGACTGACCAGTAAATCAAAATATGCCAATCAGGGAAAACCAATCCTATTAACAATTTACACAGAGAGCATATGCACTTTAGCACTGATCAGCAGTGGTAAAGTGCACAGAGTCTTAAAACCAATAACAATAGGTCAGGAACACATAGGAGGAAGAAGCAAAAGGTTTAAGGATAACTCTGCAAAAAGGGCTTAGTCCAACAAGGATCAATGACAGAAACACTCCCCCCACCTGAGCATGCCTTTTTGAAAATCAGAGCACCACTAGGAGCAACATTGCTCCTGACTGGAGATGTCTGTTTGGAATATAATGCTTTAGTTAGGCTTGCAACATTCGGGACAGAATCATAAAAGTCCTGATACACCTTGCTTAAGATGCCAGTTAGCCAACAAGTCATAAATCCGACCTATTGCCTAACTGACAGGTTATTATTTTCAAAACGCTTCATAACACCTAGAAGCTCTGCTTCTAGAAGTTGAATTTGTGACTATTGAAATATCCTTTTAGCTGAGGTTTTGGGTGCAAAGGAAAGAGCTCCATAATGAAGTGATTCCTGATAATGTAAAAATGCAACACTGGTGTGAATTATAAAGTGTGACATCTGGTTAACTCCAAAGCTGAATAAAGTGCTGATAACCTTTGCATAACTAACAAGGCCATGTCTGTTCCTCAGAGAGCCTACATCTTCTACAGAGGGACAGTCTGTCCAAGGGGAAAGGGGAATTCTCCAGCGCTTCCATCTCCACACAATGCAAGTGCTTAATTCCTAAGGAATAACGCTTCAATACATTTATCACCCAGTTAGCAGTCAGTAAATCATCTCCACAGCAGAGTTTTACAGAAAATTGTTGATTTTCTCTAACCCTTTACCTGCTTTGTGGACACTAATGTGTGACGCTAGCTATTTAGCAGAATCAAATGGAAAGCTGCAATGTTTATCTTTGCAGCCATTGGTGCCTCCAGAAATAGACCAAGGAATCTTTCTTCATTGCAGAAGCCCCTTTGAACCACACGTTTTGTTTCAGTGGGGCTGGGTGATGTTGAGGACTTCTCCCCCTTTTGTTCTACCAGTGATGAGAGGATAGTATTTTTCTATCAAAGCACCCTCCCCAATATTAACAGCTACCTACGCACCCGGAGTCAGACCATATCTAGGTCTGAGCGGAAATTGCGGACTTCTGCTATATGGAATTCTTCAGAGCGCCCCAAAAACTCTGCGAGACTCTCTGGAATTCAACGAGCGGGAAGGGCTGCTTATTCACCCATTTGTGCTACATTTTTGACATTTGTCAACACGGCACGCAGTCGCGTGCACAAAATTGCATGTGAATGGCACTATGAGGAGAAAATCTGCTTGAGGATGCAGCCGCGGTCACTGGCGCTCTCTTGCGCTCGCTGTCGTCAGAAATAAAGAGCCGGGTGTTGCTAGCGGGGCCTAAAGTTTCATGAGTGCTCACAGACGGTCGACAACTCTTGCCGGCACTCGTGGGTTGCCAGCAAATCTCGCCAGCGCTTGTAAGCGCTCGCCAAGACTTGTCACACTCGCCACCGCGGGCAGAAACCCGGCTCGAGCAAGCCAGCTGAAAACAAATTCCGCTATGAAGCGGAGTTTATCTGGAACTCCGCGTTCTCTGCGGAACGCAGAGTTCCAAAGTTCTGCAAATTCTGCGAGTGGAGCTAAATTTTACGCCAAGGCCCAAAACATATCACAGATTGCCTCCTATTTTCAAATTGGAAAGTGCCAGAAATGAACACCTGCACAGGGGAATGGGTGGGACCGATTATGACCTATATAAGTTTTAATTTTAAAAGCTAACAAAGAATATTTTGATGATCTGAGAGAGCTGCCATAAAGGTAAATATATCCATCCCTTATAGCAGTACATTTGCTCATCCCGCGTCCCCTCTCTGAGGGAATTGTTTCTGACCAAAGATGTTCTCGTGACCATTGCAACGACCCTACTATAAGCTTAATGGCTGATTCCTAGCCTGTTTGGCATATGAGCACTCCGCTACAAATGTGACAGTTATGCCATCTGCTTATTACATATAATATATCCTAATGCACTTACAAATTGGGTGGGACGATATTTCTGCAACTTGTGTGATGAAATACCCTTCCGGCAACCTGTAATTCATGGCAAGGCATTTCATATTAGCAAACTGGTGTTTCTTGGCCTTTGAAAGATTTGTATTGAGCAGATTTTTGTGATACTATTTTCTGGACTGTTTGGAAACTGTATGTTGCAAACTCTTTAGTTTGAAAGAGTTGCTAAGCCTGTTTAACTGACATACACACTGAATAGCCTTACTTACTATGTTTTACAGTCTTTATTGTTCGGAAGGACTCTGTTTTTTTTGCAGTTCGATTGTAGTGACCATTCAAGCAGTCTTCAATCAGCAACCCGTTCTATTGCTTAATTGTACCTTAACTACCCCTCATACCTACAGCAGCGTTAGAAAGCTTGTTAAACTGAGTGCTGTACAGTTCATGTTGAACAATCATACGGTAAGATGCAATTGTAGTTCATATGGTAAGGTGCAATTGTTGTTGTTCACTCTTTTGTTTTCATTCCAACTTTCCCACTTCCCTATAGCCCATTACACCCAGTTCTGTGGGCCCGGATGTCCCTCTTCCTGTTACTCTTCATCCTCTACACACTTCTTTAATTTTTCAAGTCCTGTGGACACTTTTTCTATATCCACTATAACCTGCCTGCATTTGTGAATAGCTAATGGGAGAGCAGTGAGCTGTGACCACCCTCCATGTGCCATAAATTAGACCTTTTGCTTCCTAAGCTCCATTTGCTTGTGTTCCGACTTCAGCTTTCTTTCTTTTCATCTGCCTTTACTAGCCTTTCTGCCCCTGCAGTTGTTTCCCTAAATGTTCTAGTGTCTCCTATTATGATCTTCCATCCGTTTTCCTGCCTTGGAAACCTAGACATAGTAATTGCATTTTAGTCAAGGGGCATCAGAACCAAGTCAATGGCCAGCGCTTACCTCAGCAGTGTACACATCGATTTTGTTTCTTCTTTGTTTTTCTCATCAGATTGGGATCTCACCATTTTAAATGAAAAAAGATGCAGACAGTGTTTTTACATGACTTAAACAATCATAAAGATAGGGACTGAAAACAACATACTAGAATCAAATAAACAGTGAAGCGTACCATATAACGTGAATGAGGGGGCAACACTGACGTTGTGGCTGTCTGTGGTATCAAAAATATATCATGTACAACACCACATATATCATCAGCCTCACTATATGAAGGAAAGATCCCCTTTTTGACATTTTCACCCCCACTTTGTTCCTGGTAATTTAAACAATTTTGACTGAAGTGCACTGGGTTCCTGCTATAACCAGGTCCCCAATGCCAGTGACCGTGCCCTTACCCTAAAACAACGTGACTGTTCAGTTGTACTGCAATTCGCAAGACATTTAGCACCTCAGTAAGTCCGTAATAAATGGTACCCCTAGTACTGAGGGCATGGGTACTAAGAGGGTCACTTTAGGTTGGCAGCATGTATTGTGCCCCCCAATGGACCTACCATCAAACTTATGACTTCCATTGCAGGCTGCATGAAATGATGCAAACAAGTTTGAAAACACTACATGGCACATTCCCCGTGTGCCATACCCACAGAGACTGCATGCAATATATGCAAGTCACTGTCAAGTACCTGGACTTCGTCAAATGGACGATTGGTCCCAATGCCCACCTACCGGTGCAGCCGTACTTGGATTCTTCCTACGGTTACACCAGCGAGGGGGGAAAGGGTAAATGGACAGAGAAGAGACAACTCCAGCTTCAGCCTACTCTGTCTCCTAGGACACTTTCTTCTGATCTTCTTGGAAAATCAATTGGTTCCTGAATAGGAGAGGACCCAATGCACAGAGGAAAAAACAAGATAGGAGCAAGGGTTAACCTCCTACTCATACACTACTACACAGTGTTATACAATTCTTACTCTAACGTCCCCTACCAGCTTTAGCAGGAGTATTAGCTTCTCTTTTATTCATGCACTGTTTCTGGGTATAACATCTGCATAAAGGGAAAACGTTCCCAAGCAACAATAGACAGTTTATATTTCAGTATTCAGTCTATCTTCTTCATTGGCAGAGAAGAATTCATTTCCAAATATATATCTGTACATGGGTAGCACTATAGCACTTTCGTGGAGCTGGAGCAGTTTCCTCAAACTTGGCGGAACGGCAAAAGATACAGGGAAGGAACAACTGGGAGGTAAAGAAAGGAAGGATGAAGAGGGATGCAAGAGATAGTAGTTTATATCCGAAGCTGGAAGCGTTAATAGCGCTCTGTTAATGAGGCGATAGCATCACTAAAGAGACTGCAGCGGCAGTTCAATCAACAAAGGTAGCTTACTTGGAAGTGACGTTCGAAACAGGAATTCTCGTACTTCTCAGCAATTGTAACAGGAGGGCTGAAAACCTCTTAAACAATTCCAGAAGGTAGTCAAGTCAGCTGACCGACTACACGCTACTTGAGAACTGCCGGAAAATGAAGGAACTCTGAATTCTCCAGGAAGTCGGGAAAACCAGCTTGAAACTCTTTCTGCCTCTGTGAATGGAGATAACAATCTCCTGAAAATGCTAGGCAGACTGGAACCAACCGCTACCTCACTCAAGAGTCATGAGGAGGAGCTGCGACGAAACGTGCGTACTTCAATGACGAATTGAACAGCGCACACCTCTTGCCATCTGTATCCTCTTGAGAGTTCCAAGATGCTTTCAACAACCCTAATAATTTGGCGGCCATCTTGTAACATACCAAGAGAGCTTAAACTAAAGGTCTTTCCAAATGTTGACCAAACAAGGTCTTACCACAGCTCTAACCTTTCTCTTCTTGTCTTTGCTGCACTTACTCTGGGGAAACGAAATGGCATTAATGTGATTCCTGACGGTCACTCCCACAGCAGGCCTTATCGCCCTAAGGCAGTGTGCATTATATTACACATTTCAGCATAAGCAGATATGATCCTGTACTGTCTAGTATTATTACTAGATATAACAAGTGGACTGGGAAGCCATCCTAAGTATATGTACTGGGCAGTGGTCATTAAGAGTTCCCCATCTACAGGATGGCTTTAATTAAATCTATGGTGTTTGGTAGCTAACACCTTGTCTTGATAAATGCATACAGATACCTGTTTTGTATTAGTACATGCGGTGCCCCCTGAAAATCCTACCACTATCTAGTGTGTTGGCTGACCAGTATTGTCTGGCTTGCCAGCATCGACCAGCTTCTGGCCTTCTGTAGGTGAGAGCCCACGCTCTGAGGCCAGAAACAACACCTGCTCCAGAGGAAGGTATTCACAGATCCTCCAGCAGAATGCCTAGTGATCTGGCAAGGCCTGGGGCTTCAAAGCCCCCCTGCCTTCTTTGATATGCACCCTGGCTTCCCCAGACCCTGTAGATGCCACCCCCTGCCCTGAGTCCCACTTGGTACTAGGACAGATGGAAAATGAGCTATACGAGTAAGTCTGTTGCACTATCAGGCCAGTCACACCCCTAAGGTGGGCTGCCTGATGTGCTCCACGAAAGAAGGATGCTACGATTTTGTTTTTGGTGGAATTAGGAACTCTGGGACAGGGTTATTGCAACTCCCCACAGGAAGTGGACAAATAACGGGTGTAGTGACCCCAAGGGTAAGTCGACTATTGTCTACTACCCTTCACTCTCCTTAATGACCCTAAATCCAGTATTTAGGTGGCACCCTGATACCAGTAACTCAGATTCGACTGACTTTAAAAAAAGCACAAAGAAGAGCCGAAGAACGTGATAACAGAGTACTAGAGTACTAGTTGTGGACTTTGGCACCAAACACTGCCTGCCAGCTACTGTCCTGACAATCGCACAACCTGACTAGTCCTGCAGCTGTGCACCTTCCAAAAGCCTCGGGTGGGTGCCTGCACTTCTTCAACCAGCCAGCATCTCCCTTAAAGTTGAGGAGCCACTTGCCTGCAGGCATTGGCTCTGTCGTCCAGTACGCTGGTCTTCTGACTTCCGGCTCCACGAAGTAGCACCCACCCAGGAAGAGGTCACCGTGGTGTAAGAAGTCAAATCCATATGCCCACAAAGTTTGGAGATGCAGGACCCTAGCAGCCGGCCAACACCAATACCCGGGGCACTAGCCTGTTGCTAGCACCAAGGCTTGTTTGTGTTCATTCTGAACACCACCACTGCCAAAATGTTATTTTTCTAAATTGGTGTCTATTTCTTCTCGAGTGTGTGTCTCATTTATTGACTCTATCTGTGTAACATATGCTTAGCACTGCCCTCTGATAAACTAAACTACTTGACCTCACTATCACAGAAGAGAGCATTTGGAATGCATAATTTAGCACTGTAAACCAATAAGGATTGTCTGGACTTTCTACATAGTGTACCTCATTTTGGTACTCTACATAAAAAGCCACCTTCCTACATTATAGACTCCATAGACAATCATCAATGACATACTCCTGAACGAAACCAAAAAGATACTAAACACAATCTAGAACACATCCTAACACTGGAAGGAGGCGCTGACGAAGTACTGGCACCCCATTTCTCAAATTACCACCCCTTCACCAAGTTGGTCCTAAAGTTTCCTCTTGCATAGAATGTTGTAGAAGCATCACAACAGACTGATTGGTATTCATTTTGCTTGGGACTTGCTATACCTTATAATTCATCGGAAAATCTTTAAAAGTTCAATAATGCAACATTTACATCTGCTGAGATTGCTTTAGGAAATTCTCTCCATGATAAAGGAATTGACTATAGGGACATCCATATAGACCACAGCAAAAATAAGGATTCTAATTCTTATTTTTATTTAATAAGGAAAAAGTCAGGAGAATAGAGGCCAGTTTTAGACCTCCATTAGCTAAATGTTTTCTTCCAAAAACAAACTTTCAGAATGGTGCCCTAAGTGCTTAATTTGAGCCTGTGGTTGCAGGTGAGACCCACTGGTGCTCGTTTTAGGGGACCAGCACTTACTTTTTTTCATCAGACTTCGACCCAGAACAAGAAAGTGAACACTGCAAAAGAAAGAAAGGAAGGAAAACTAGAAGGAATGAAAAACAGTGGCAAAGGCAGAAAGCAGAGAAAAGAACATGCAAGAGTAAGATACAGGGTGAGGAATGTCTGGTAGGGGAAGAAAGAGACATGAGGTAGAATAAAGATCACACAGCCTTTGTATAAGGCAATCCTGACGATTGTCAGCTGAAGGAATTAGAATGTATAGCCCCTTTTGACCTACAGCATGCATTCTTTAACATCTTTATCCACCCCAACCATCAACATTATTTTTGTTTCCAGGTGGCCAACTGCCACGGTTAGTGGAGGGGTACTTTCATTTAGACTGCAGTCAGCCCCAGAGATATTTAAAAAATGTCATTCACCAGTAGCAGCAAATTTAAGGAAACCAGGTATTCAATTATTTCCCTACTTGGACAACTGGCTAATAAAATGCCCAACATACAGTTCATTCAGGAAGTCATCACAGATGAGTTTTCAGAACCTCTTTGAAAGGTTGGCCTCTCAGTCCGTACTCAAAAATTAACAACCAGTCCGAAGACCAGAATCCAATTTCTGGGGACTAAGTTAGAAAGAAGAAATGGAAAAGCATTTTTTTCCCTAGAGAGATTGCACCGATATGGAACATTAAGAAGTTTTGATTCAATCCAAGAATTGGGTCACAGTATGGCAATTGAAACACATTTTAGGCATGAGCTCCTGCTGTATTCCTTTCATTATTTTTTTTTTCATTTACAGATGACTGTTTCAAAAGTATCAACCATCAATGTGTCCAAAGACAGCCATCCTTTCAAAGCAAGATGAAGATAACATCAGTCAGGGAAGAGTTTTTATGCTGGGCAAATATGGTCACTTCATCAAAGATGCAACCTGCAAAGTTTTTTTGTTTTTTTTACCACCGATATATACTTGAAAGGATTTGGTGATTCTCCACAAGATCTAGCTATCATTGGCATGTGGATTCAGTAAAAAAGGCTCCTCCATATTGTGAGAAGTTGGCCTGATATATGATGCTCACTAGTTCTAGTGATCACCTTGTATCAGTCCAAACAACCCTTATGGTGATTGGTTGTAAGTCAACCTTATAGACCAGCTATCCTAATGGTAGCATGGACAAGGCAGTCTTTAGGCTAAACTCTTTTGGCATGTGAAGCCAGCTGTTTTACCACAATATAACCCCTTGAATACCAGATGAAAGGACACCACACAGGTTGTTATGAAAATAAACAGTATATTTATTAATAACAACACCTCTGAACTCTTTGAGGTCAGAGGGCTAAGCACATGACAATCTCTTAGGAAAAATACGACAAGTTGCACAAATTTACACAGGTGCCCTAGGGGCACGACAAACCATATACTAAGTAAGTGGAATGTGAAAGTCAATAGAAGGAATGGAGCTGTCCAGAGGCTGTAGGATCGATGGGACCACGCTACACTAACACTAGGTAAGTAATAGGAGGCCCACGGAACGCGTGTGCAGAGTGTGAACGCGAGATGCGTAACAACGTCTATGGACCGTACAGTTCAAGTTAAAGGTGAGTACGGACAATCCTGACTAGGTAGGACTAAAACGACTGTGGAACTAGACACTAGGACAGTTAAACTACCCTGGAGCACCGAAGTGCCCTTGTTACCTCACCCACGGGCCGCGGGTGCATAGGGGTCAAAGTGCGTTGGGTTCTCGCGTTGAAGTCAATGGAGCCTGAAAGAAAAGATGCTGCAGGCGACCAGGAGGAAGATGTCCGGTGCAATCCAAGGGTGGATTGTTGAAGAAGGAGACCTGAAAGCAGAGGGGACAATGTTCACAGCCACTAGCCAGTGCCTGGAGTGGAACCAGGAAGGAACCAGATGTCGTCGTCGCGATCAGGTGAAGAGTGTACGCTTGACTCTGCAGCCACGTGGACCAGGAGGTGTCTTCGACGACCAGGATGGAGGCACGAGCTGTCCCACGCAGGCTCTCGCTGTCGGCGGTGTTCGATCCGGAATCGGCGTCAACAGGCATTGGCAAAGGCAACCCACGCGGTGAGTGGAGAAAGCGTCTGGTGAGGACTAGGAGAGTCCGGGGTGCCCCTCTTTTGGAAGGGAGCAAGGGCCAGTCTGGAGCAACCAGACCAGCAGCAAAGATTCAAAGATTCGTCGTCTAGGAGGCCGGCCAGCAAGTGGCCAGACAACGCATCGAGCAGCAACAAAGCAGAAGGGCCCCACGCAGATCTCGTGGATGCTGGAGGGCGGATCTTCGGTGCAGGAGCTGCTCGGGGATGGGGCTTCTCAGTCCCCAAAGCACTTGGTCGAGTTTACCTCGGGAGTCGTGCTGGAAGCGAAGTGCAGTTTCTTCCAAGATGGCCGGTCCCACGTGTCTCGTCGCACCCACGGGTCTCAGCTGTGCTGCAGATGTGGGTTGAGGTCGGAGAGGTCTGGGAATCCGGGTTTCGTCGGGCTCTGAAGTCTGGATCCTGGAAGGAAGACGACAAAGGGAAGCCGCTGGTCGCTTGATGGTGCCTGCTTGTGCAGGGTGGACACTCCTTGCCCACAAGGGAGATTCTTCAGTCTTCTGTGGAGCAGAACGTCGAAGTCCAGAGTTTCTTCTTGTAGAATATGTTCAGGATAAGTCCAGAGTTTCTTCTTGTAGAATATGTTCAGGATAATCTGATTTGGAATGGGACCAGCTCCTACCTTTATCCTGCTAAAGGGGGCTGCACTACTGACTAGTTCCCTCCCATGGGTGGGACCAGGAAGGGGGGTGGTTACACCCCCTAACCTTTGTCCGGTTTCCCGCCAGAGCTGGGGCTGGAGTGTCCCAGCAACTGGTTTGAACCGGCGTATGCACAGGGCACCTTGTGTGCCCCAGGCATGTCTCATTCCTTTCAAGCCTACCCTACCCAATACACAAAATCCTGTCTGGGGTGGTGCTAGCACCTCCCAAGGCTGGAAACCCTTTGTCCAAGCCGTCCTCGCTGGAAGGACTCCCAGCAGCAGGAGGTCAGACTTGTGTCTGTGGTGGCAGCATCCATTTTGTGATGCCAAGGCTCGAGTTAACTTTAACCGGGGTTCTCAGTTACATACATGTCGTGTCCCTCTAGAAGGGTGGAATGCTACCCCCGTCGCCAGAATTGGCGAGGGGGTAGTATTCCAATTCGTATGACACCTTACTCGACATGTTTTGATAAGGTTATACCAGAGTTAGCATTTAACCGCGAGGATTATAATGCACTTAAGAGTATATGGTATAGCGTTATCATGGAACAGCTATTAGGACTTGGTTCCGCAAGCGGCAAATAGGAATGCATATAGGAATGCCACAAATGAGAACGGCATCAATGTTCAAGTTGGCAAATTGTTCAGAATCTGCTGCAAGCAAAACCTCAATCTATTTGCAATGAACCTGAATCACAAAATGCCAGTACTATGCAAAGAGGTTATATTACCAGGGTTGTGGCAAAATGACCTATCATTATAATGGTCAGGAACATTTGCGTACACATTTCTATTTCTGTCCCCTATTCTCTAAATTACAGGGAAAAATAAGGCAACCATGCTGAATAATTCTGATTGCACGGCTGAGACCTTTTTGGTTTCTGGAACTCCTACTACTTTTAGAAGCTCCACAGAATCGTTTTGGTGCCACGGCAGGACCTTCTGATCAAAGTCACTAGTCAAATCCAGCATCCAGGCCTAAACATCTCTGAAGTTGCTTGCTTGGCTCCTGAACACAATGAGTTTCCAATGTGAACGTATCCCAAAACTTAAGAAAAATGTGGGCATGGGCTTGATTTCTTCCATCAAATGGAAAGTACTGTGTGTGATGGGGAATGTTATGTTTTTTATGCAAGTTGCAGTACAAATTCTTACCTATTTACCTAGTCTGTCTCAATCAGGATTGGCCTATGCATCAGTAGAGAACTTAACAAAGATATATTCTAACAAATTATTACGGAGTTTATGAAAGGGTTTTTCAGATCTTTACGTTCAATGATAAAAAATTCCAGTGCTTTTGCAACTCATCACAGTCCTGTTGCCATGTATGCTAGCACCATGTAAACCTATTCTCAGGGCAGAAATAAAGTTTCTTTAGTGGAAGGTGACCTTACGTATAGCATTGACGTCAGTGTTGTGAGGGTCAGTGAAATACTGACCTTCACAATTTTAAGAAATCATGCTCCTATCTCACAGTGACAGGGTGACACTGAGAACTAACCCGAAGTTTAGATATACAGTTCTTTCAGATTTCCACTTAAATGAACCAATTAAGCTAAAGAATCTTTTTTCTGAATCCTAACACAGTTCCGCAGGGAACCTTACGTTCTCTAGATATTAAAAGATATCTAGGGGGAGGAGCTACGCTAGCAACCAAGATGGCCGCTTAGGCTCCCTGCTCCGCCGACCTCCGTCTCCTGCCAGATGATCCTGTCATCTATCCTGTGTCTACACCCGACCTCCGTGTGGATGAACCGGTGTACGATCCGAAGACGCAATCCCGAGAATTTTACCGGCTTGGTAGACGGAGTAACGTCGTGTTTCAGTTTGTGGCCTAGCCCAGCCGGAAAGCCGGGGCCTCGAGTACTGGCCCAGCCGGGTTACAGTTGAATAACATCGGCCGTGGGAATCAGCCAGGGTCCGGTCTATTGCTGTGGAGGTTGTGTTTGCCCGATTTGATGGCGGTCATTCTGGTTGGTTAACATCGAAGGAGTGGCGACGTGACACGATTGTGCTGTGGGTGGAGGTCCCTGGCCCGAGGACCCAGTTTGCCACCCGCCGGTGTTCGGTGAGTCGGGGTCTTCACTCGCGGTAGAGGAGTGCAGATAGCTGCTGTGATTAACGATAAGTCGCCCTCCGCTGCCATCCGTTCCGCTCTTGCCTGTTCCCCCGGAGAGACCGGGCTCTCTGGGGGAAGTGATCATGGTCGATACTGAGCGAGGAGAGATGGGCTGGACGGAGTGTGAACCGTCGCTGAGGACTGTACTGTCAGCCATTGGGGCGCTTCATTCACATGTGGACGCCCTTGTTCACAAAATGATACCAGTTACATCCGAGACAGGGCGTGTGAGGCCGGACCCTGCTCCATCGCAAGAGCTTACACTAGCTAAGATTCCCACGATGGTCATTTTAACTGCGGACGAGGACCCTGTACAGCAAGTGGTTTTGAAACCCTTGGTCAGAGTACTGGATAATTGCGAGCCTGGTGCTTCGAATGGAACGCTAAGCCTAACATTGCCGCTGACTGTGGGTGAACTGATCGGTGTTCCCCTCCCGGAGACTCCTGTTGATAACTGTTTTCGGATCGAGACAACGTCTTTTCCCTCCCTGGCAGTTACATTGCGGTCTTGGGTGAAACAATGCTGGAACTGTACGCCGGTGAGGGAGATTTTCTGTTCGGAAGGGGTTCTCAAAGACTGGACATATTTGCTTCGTTTCGGACAGAAGTTTTCTGAACTCTTTTCGAACTTTGATTCTCCTGTGGATGCGGTGTTTAGACCGGGAGGGGTTCGCATGTTAGATCGGAAGGGCCAAGGCTGAGACTGATTGTTTGGATTTGATATTGTGGCTTTATTAGATGAGGGATTTGCTATCGTTGTGTTTACGGATGGTTGGGCGGTGTTTTACATCTTCCCCTGATTTGCTTTGAGTTTTCTGTAAAGACTCTTGTTTCCATTACGGGGGCTGTTTGTCTCTGGCGGGGGCGAGGGGGGACTGGGAGCCCATATGGAAATGCCCTCCTCCATTTTCTACTTTTCGAATTAGTTAGACGGGGCGACAGGCACACTGCTAGTTGGGGTTAGGCAGAAGCCAAATGCAGGGGTGCAGGGTGGGGGGAGGGTTTTTTTCTGTTGTATTGGCTTTGTTTTCATCTTTATGTCCAATATCCTGTCCACATCCTGATATTGGGTGCCTTCCTGATGGGTTATTCGCTTGGTGGGTAGTCGGGTCCTGGGGGTGGTATAATTTGTACGGATCTCAACAATGTTTTGCTTTTTATTGCTGCATACGGGTTGCGGTCATAGTTTTGTCCACTGCTTTACTATACTAAATCTCCTGCCACTCGAAATTGCCCTACTTATGATAATCCTGTTCTTATGGGTGGTGGGCTTGTGAACAGTGCTGATTAGATTGGACCTATACTTGTTATATTTTATACGGCCGCGTGCCAGTAACATCTCCTGATTCAACTTCTGCCCTGGTGGAAATCCGTCTATTTTGCCATATATGTGTATATTTTTGCTGTGTATTCCGTGATGTAAGGCACCTGCTGTTGGCTTTTTATTGTTTTTTCAAGCAATAAAAAGATTTACAAAAAAAAAAAAGATATCTGAAAGAAACAAGTTAGTGTTAGATTCCTTACCTTAGAATATCCCCAGGCGTCGGACTGGATCCGGAAAGTTTCGCGTAGCAGTACCCCTGCGCTTCGATAGGCGTCGCCTGCGGCTCCGCGTCCGTCGTCGGTGTTGTGGTCGCCGGGATGACGTCGTCGGAGTACTTAGACGCCGCCCTCGCGCGCTGACATTAGTTCTTCTTTTTTCCGCGCCAGCAAGCGCAGATCCGGGAAGAGCAGTACTCCTAGTCACTTTTTGACTAACTTTTTCGATCTATTTTGAATCTTCTCGAGTCGATACTCTACTCCGGTGCCAATAGGGATGCCCGGGTTCAAACCCTGCGACGAATGTAACCGACTGATGTCGGTTACCGACCCCCCACCGTCGGTGCTTTTATTGCCTCGGGGCCGACCACGATGACAACTGGTGCCCCGACTGCCAGGCCTTGACGTCAAAGGCTAAGCGGGAGCGGTCCTGTAAGCGCCTCAAGATCCGGCAGTCGGCTCCGCTCCGCTCGAGATCCCGGTCCAGGAGGAGGTCGAGGGACCGGTCGCGGGGCCACAGTCATCACAGCTCGGCGAGTCGACACCACTCGTCGGACTCAAAGTCGAGGCACAAGAAGTCGAAGAAGCGACATCGCTCTTCTGACTCCCCCCGACGCTCGCGCGACGCGGTCGGGGGTTTGGGCGACACCGCCCACGTGGCTCCGCCGAAGCCGCAAGCGCCACATCCAGCTCCACACCCGCCGGTCCTTGGGCTGAACACGATGCCGGGGGAGATCAGCGCCTTCCTCAGGGCCATGAGGTCGCGCTTCCCTCCGTCGGGTCCCGCCGAGGTGCGTTTGGGCCCCCCGGACCCGTCCGTCTGGGAGCCCAAGCGGCCGTCGGGTGCTTCGGCCCCGGCACCGTCAACGACAGCGGTCCCGACGCCGCAGAGTTCCTCAGGATCCAGGCCTGAATCCGTGACGCCGCCGGTCGACCTTACGACATCTCTGCCGGTGTCGTCACCAAGGGTGTCGCCCCCGGTGCCGTCCTCGGGTAGCGTCGTCCCCGATCCCCACCCCGGTCCAGATCCGGTGTCGGACCGGCGCCAACCAGCGCCGTCTTTGGCACCGATCGGTGAGCCCTTCACCGACGACCCGGCTCCATCAATTATTCCTGACCTTCAGGAGATGGATGACAAGGGGGATTGGGAGGGGTCTGAGGACCCTCTGGCACTGCAGTGCCAGTTGAGCCAGGACTGGGCAGACAAACTGGGGGAGGCCAGTGGTCTGGACACTACGCCCGACACTGGTTTTGTCTCCCCTCCTACCGTGGCTACGGAGGAGGGGGCTGCTTACAGCGTGGTGCTGACTAGGGCAGCCAAGGCCTTGGCTCTTGAGCACCCAGTCGCGGCCGTGTGGACTAACCTCCTCACTGAGGTGCTCAAACCGCAGGCAAGCTCCTCTGAGCCTCTCCTGCCGTTCAACGAAGCCCTCACTGACGTTCTGTTGGGCACCTGGTCCAAGCCCTCTACAGGCCTCCCTGTAGATCGGAACGTGGCCCGACGCCACCGCCCGGCTCCGGGCGACCCCAGTTTCCTGTCCGTTCACCCCACCCCACCCCCTGAGAGCCTGGTGATCCAGGCCTCAACTTCCCAGACCGCATTCCCGACCGCCCCTCCGGATCGGGAATCCAAAAGGTACGACCAGTTCGGTAAGAAGCTGTTCTCCTCACTTAGTTTGGGGTTGCGGTCTGTCAACACCGCCTGCATTTTGAGCCGTTACTCCCACTCTTTGTGGGATACGGTTGGGGAAGTGCTGCCGCAGTGCCCGGCGGAGGTCCAGGCAAAGCTAACCCAAGCCCTTGCGAAGGGCAGGGATGCAGCACGATATTCTATTCGGTGTGGACTGGTTAACACGGACTCGCTATGCAGGGCGATTGCAACTACAGTGGCGGTTCGCCGCCACGCCTGGCTGAGGTCCGCCAACTTTTCGGGCGATGTCCAAGCATCCCTTATGGATATGCCCTTTGATGGCCGTCGCCTCTTTGGCGACAAGGCGGACAGCGCGCTGGAGCATTTCAAGGACTCCAGGGCTACTGCCAAGTCCTTGGGCCTCGGCCAACGCCAGTAAGCTTCCGTCTTTCGGCCGTTTCGTGGCCAAGGAAGGGGCGCCCCCACACGTCCAACTAGCCACAGGCCGCAGAACCAACCTCAACACGGTCGCGGTAACCGCTTTGGCGGTGCTGGGGGACACCGGCCAGGTCAGTCCACACCCACAGCATCTGCCTCAAAATCCTCCTAGTCTGAATTTTCAGGCCCATTCGACGCCAGTGGGGGGCAGGGTTTGCCATTGCTTCCTCCACTGGCGCTCCATCACATCGGACAGGTGGGTGCTTCAAATCGTCCGAAGGGGCTACTCCCTCCCCTTAGATGTAACCCCTTCCGCCATGCCCCCGCAGTACCACCGCATGTCGGGGGATCACTTGCAACTTCTGCAGGAGGAAGTTATGGCCCTCTTGGCCAAGAGGGCCGTCGAGCGCGTTCCTGGGCCAGAAGTAGGACGTGGTTGCTATTCCCACTACTTTCTGGTACCCAAGAAGGGCAAAGGGGGCCTACGCCCTATCTTGGGTCTAAGCTGCGTCAACTGCTTCCTCCGAAAGGAGAAGTTCAAGATGCTGACTTTGGCTCAGGTATTAGCTGCCCTGGACCCAGAAGACTGGATGGTAGCGTTGGACTTGCAGGACGCGTATTTCCACATCCCCGTCCTGCCGGCCCACTGGCGTTACCTGCGGTTCACGGTAGGCTACGAGCACTTTGTTTACCGCGCAGTACCTTCTTCCGGGTTCCCTCCCGGTGCTGGCAATGATTGGGCGAGTGTGTGGAGGCGGAGCTGAATGCTAGCCCGTCCTCTACATAAACCAGATGCCTCCGATTCCGCGCAGCGTCCGCGCCGTCCACGCGCCGAAGACACGCCAAAGACCAGCCCGTCTGGGCCCGTCTGGGCCAGGACGGGGCACGGGGCACGGGGCTGAGGGCCATGCTCCTGTGGCTCAGAACAGGCTGGTAATGTCCTCTGGTCAGTTAAAAGCGCTGCGCCCGACCATAAATGATATGTGCACTACACTTGAGTTACATCAGACAGGAAATACTTGTTGTCCCAACTGTAATCTTACACTCACTATTTCCCAACCGTACCCTGTTCTCAGGAACAGATACAGGAAGCGGAAACAGCATCCATATGCCAGCGCGCAAGCCTTCCTGTTTTACAGTACCAATTGCCGCTAACTACCTAAACACAAGCTAGACATCTCTAACTTGTTATTAGAAGACCAACCTAGCGCACTCTTTTTGACTGAAACCTGGCTACACGATAGTGCAGGTCCCGACGTAGCTACTGCTCTCCCCTCCAACTATGCAATTGTTAGGAAAGATAGAGCGGACCAAACTGGAGGTGGGATTGCAATCATTTTCAACAGAGAACTCAAATGTGGCTTTGACCCTGTAGTCATTCCGAACTGTGAAGCTGCCTTTTTTTAAATCCTAATCCTAACTTTACGCTATCAGGATTGTTGATGTATCGGCCCCCCGGAAATTCCACCCAATGGGCTTTTAAATTAGCTAACTTCATCACACCTTTTTATGTAGCCTCTAAAAATGTCTCAATAATTTGAGACCTTAATCTGCATCTGGAGGATCCATCTAACTCCACATGCTCCAATTTGCTAGAAAACCTGACAGCTTTAAACATTAGACTACTTAATTCCGGACCCACATATAAGGCGGGACACCTGCTTGACCCTATACTTACTAATCTCACCGAACTAGCATGGCACGATACCACCCCCATATGCTGGTCAGACCACTACTTAATCAAATTTAGACTTAAACTACCAACCCTTACTTCAGTGCAGCCTGTTTTTCCAGCCACGTCCAGGAAAAACTGGAAAACACTCGACATTGCACAACTCAACAAGGTACTCTGTGAAAACCCACCCACAAAAGGACAAAATATGGAAGACATAGCAAAAGCAACACAACAGTGGCTTAGTGACGCCGCTGACTCCTGCCTACCCACCCCTCATACAAAGGGAAATAGCCACCGACCCCCAGCCCCATGGTACAACGACTCATTGAAAACCGAGAAATCGAAATGTAAGGCATTAGAGCGTCAATGGCGGAAAGACTATGCACCTGATAAAAAGGTGAGACCTCAAAGCGCCAGAAATAAATACCATACAGCTTGCACTAAAGCCCGAGCCCTGTATGTCTCCAACACCATTATGGAAGCAACTAACAGACCCAAAACTCTGTTTAACACGGTCATGGAATTAGCGGGTGCGCAAACTACAGCCACTGCCTCTCCGCTAAATGAACGACAATGTCAGGATCTTGCCGAATTCTTCACGGACAAAATTGATAAACTCACGAAAGACGCCTTGTTGAAAACGCTCCTGATCCCGCTCTTGCTCCTGCCCCCCGTCTCCTGCCCCCATCATCATACCTGACAAGGGGGCTATGGCGGAGTAGCGGATGAGAACACGGGCCCATACGGGGCACAAGCAGCAAGGTTCGGGGTTGTGATTCACCGGACCGGACCGCCCGTTGTTCTCCCTGTTGGGCTGCCCGTGTGAGCTTCGCTTCGCTTCACACCGTGGCAGGTACATCGGGAGAGTCCGACAGTGTGTGGGAAGAGGAGCGGACAGACGGGCAGGGCAGAGCAGGCAGAGACGCAGTGTGCGGGTGGGCGGGAGTGAGAAGGTGCGAGCGCTGCCTAAGCTGAGTCTGAGGCCGAGCGCTGAGATAACAGCACCCCTCCGCCCCCGTCAGCGTCAGTCCCAGTGCCAGTGCGAGCCTGCTTTTCTGAAAATTGTAACCTGTAGCTGAAAACTTATAAGATCTATGGATTTGTAAAGGGGATCATTAGTGTCCCGTTAAACTGCTGCTGTCTGTTGATTGGCTGGTGTGAGCGCTCTCTAGCGCTGTGAAAACAACACTGCCAAGGGGAGACTGTCATTTACTTACACCAGGATCACACCACGGACTGCGGGCTGCGAATTACATACCCAAACCACATCTGAAGAGGTAGGGTTTTATATATATATATATATAGTATCAACTCTGCGGTATTGGTTCATTAGGTAAATAGGTCATTGGTTGATAGGGCAAGGTGGAAATCTTTACATCCATAATCTACAACCCTTAGCCCAAAGCCTTTACCCAGGAGACCTCACGACCTCATGAAAGTTGTTGATTAGTCTGAACTGAACTGATTAGACTGAAGGACACTGCTGAGAACTGCTTCACGGAACCGGATTATAGCGCCACAGAAAAGGACCGGCCTAACGCTACCTCTGGCCGCACCCGCTTCGCGGGTGCCGCTGCGACGACTGGAGACCCTGTGCACTGGTTGTGTGTGTGCAGCAAGGCGGGTTGAGCAGCGGAGCAGGGACTCAAACTCCCAGGAGTCCCTGCTGGTTTACCATCACCTGCTCCTCCATCGACACCGAGACCCGCCCACCACCGCCTGATTACCTTTAAAAATATCAGAGACTACCGCTGCGCGGGAGCGCGCGGCAGCACCGGGCGGGCCGTCTGTGGCCGTCCGGGGCGGAGGAGGACGGGACGGGACACCCCTCTTTCATCCTCACAAGCCACCCAGGCAGTTGGGAAGGTAGGACACTTCCACCATGACCTCCAATTGTGATAAATCGGCGTCTGCGGGGGGTGGTAGTAAAGGAACACTAGAGGGCTATTTCACGAGGACTTCTACGGAGCTGGACAAGGATATTGAGATGGCTGAGCGTAGGTCTGAGCGACGTCGCTCCATCGAATCAATGAAAACTAGACCCGTGTTGGAATTGATGGCCGATCCCACTCTGCCGGTCTCTGCTTCTGTCCCCTCCAGCGAGGACCCACTGTCCCTGGACAAATTTCCATTACTCCTAAGAGACACCTCACCGCACCCAGTTGTTGTAAATACCACACCTACACCCATTGTGGCGTCCCCAAGTATTTATACTACAGGTCCAAATGTATCTAACGTGCCTTCTCTTCCAGCCAGGGAGCTACCTAAAAAGAAGGGCAAGTTGCCCAATGTCCCCAAAGTTCATGGTCCCCCTCCATCCAAACGGAGAAGAGGGGGGGGGGCACCCCAGAGAAGCAAGCTCAGTCATTTAGAGTTCGGCAAATCATTAAAAACTAATGTTTCAGTTGTATCCAAGTTTAAGGCCAAAGATATTTCTGTGGTAGTTTCACCAGCCCCTGTGGTGCTGGTACCACCGTCCATTGAGGTTCTGGATACATCTGATCTAATGTCTGTCACTGATTTAGTATGTGAAACTAGGTCAGCCCTTCCCCCTTAAGAGAAAGATTTAATGTCCAATACTCCATGTGAGTCTATTGAGCACCTACTTAGGTCATTTATGCACCCAATATTGGATATTTTGAAGAGGGTGGAACAAAGGCTGGGGAATCTTGAGTCTTTGTTTGTTGATAATGTAGAGGCAGGGCCCTTATTGATTATTGATAAGCCAGCCCTTCCATCGAGGGTCACAGTCCAGGCCCAAATTGCTCCTGTCCAGCCCCCGGCTGTCACCAAGGGGCCTGCTAAGGGCACTACTGGAGTTAACAATCTCCCCGTTAATACTCACTCGGGAGTACCAGCTACCCAGCAAGTTGTCCAACAGGTCCCTTTGGTGACAGCAGTAAAATCAGCTGCATTGGCGACTAGAGAAACTCTGAAGGGAGGGGAAAGTCTGACACCCCCTAACCAACGAGCGGGCCGGGGAAGGTTGAGTCGACCTATCAAAGATAAATTGCAGGGCCCTAATGTTGAATTGCCCCCCGATTCTGTGCCCTTTGTGGTCGTGCTTACTGGCGTCCCAACCCTAGAGGTTGGTAAAAGGGAGGGGTATTCCCAACTAAAAAACAAAACACTGCACTGGCTGGGACTAAACAGACCACTCCCATACTATGTTAATGGAGAGATTGTTCACGTTAGGCGCATCCCATGGTTGGGTAGTAGGGAAAAAAATCTAAAGGGAGACCTTATAGTTATAAACTTTAGAGACCCAGAGGCAGTCAGACTTATACTGAACGGGTCTTCGGGGAACTCGAGCAGTGCCATAGTTCCACACAATCTAACTTTTTTCTACCCAAGATCCCTTGTGTGCCCCCCCTTCTTCCCGGGAGGTTTAGCTGACACTCAACTTAATATGTATATGCCATCCACCAACAGTTACACGGGGCAAGCCTTTAGACCTTTGCCCATTAGGAACGACCTTGGGTGGAATACAGTGCCTGTTAGAAACTATTGTATGCCACCAGTGAGGTTGGACCAAGCGTATGGGGATAGGAGAATGGACCATCTGATTCCATTCACCCCGTTAGAAACTTCCAACAGATTTAATATCCTCTCCTGCTTCGATGGGTGCGATTGACAGCCGGGGCATTCTGTTGGCAGTCCACCGGGTACGTTCACTCCTAGATCAAACCCACTATCAGAACCAGCATATGAGTGGCCTTTACCTGCCTTATCTACTGAGCTCAAAACTGCTCTCCCTTCTGTTGATTGTTGCATATTTGTTGAGGGATCTGAACAGGGGTTATTCGTTGGTTTAAATGCTGACAAAGCCATCCTTGGTGATTTATTATCTCCAGTTTTGCCTGTAGGTTCCCAACCATCTTGCTTTGATGCTAGCCCTACTCTTTGTCCACCATGCCCTGCCATACTTGGCTCGGCAGGAGTGGGGAAGGGGGTAACCGACCTGTGTTTGTCGAAGTTACGGATATGTTCCTGGAACATTGCTGGACTTGAATCAAAACTTGATTTGCCGGATTGGGGGACCTTTATAGACCACTCTGACATTTGGGCATTCCAGGAAACCTGGGCCCTCGGGCCTATTTTTTGTGCTGGGTTTCTGAACTACTCTAGACCAGCTGTGAAGGGTGCAAGGGGCAGACCAGTGGGTGGTCTAGTTATCTGGGTACGCCAACATGCAGGTGTAACAGTGGAGGAGTTCCCATTGGATAACCCCGATATGTTGGCCATACGGGTAATCTCGTCTGCTGGACTGATTGGTGATTGTAAATACCTATATGAGGGGTATCCAAGGGGGAAAATGTTCTCCTGTTGCTCTGGTGTTGGACGGATTCCTAAGCTTCTTACCGGTGAATACAAACAGGGTGGTATTGGGGGATTTTAATACCTGTTTCGAACCTATGGGGTTGGATGATGGTATGCTCACCGAGGACGAAGATTCTTTGTGGGGCATCCCGGGTCTGGAACTACAACCCATCAAGAAATGGTCTCAATCAGCCATATTTTTGAAGGGTCTTTGTTTGAACCAGGGAATGCGTGCAGTTAATGGGCGTCTGAAGTCCGATAGGATGGGGGCAATGACTTTTGATAATGGTAGATCTGGCTCTCGCATTGACTATATCCTGGTGAATGTGGAAATGTGGCCCAGTTTGCTGGATATGGTGGTAGTAAATAGAGTCGAGAGTGACCATAATCCCTTGGTTCTATCGATTAAAGAAGGTGCTTTTGTAGTGCCCACGGTGGCAGAGGCGTCCCTGACACAGGTCTTATTAACCAACAATGAAAGAAGGGTTAGCTGGCCCAAAATAGCCCTGGATGAGGAGGTTCTGTTAAGGATTAGAACCATGGTGAGGGATACAATGACCCAAATCAGCGGGTTCAGTCAGGAGTCGGCCCTTCTGGACAATATTACATCACTACATAGGGATCTTTTCTTAAATCTCAAAACCTTCTTTATTAAATCTACTGGCCCTAATAGGAACAAGCCGAAGCCCCTAACCTGGTATGACAGCGCCTGCAGGGAATCACAAAAGGCGCTACACGCAGCTTTAAGATCAAGAGACCAGACCTTAATCCGCTGTTGCAGGGCCACCTATAAAGTTGTGCAGGCCACTGCTAAGAGGAATTGGGACGAGACCCGTTGGAAGGAATTGTTGGAGGCTTGCCAGAGTAATAATATGACCAAATTCTGGCGGCAGCTTAAATGGGGCAATCGCCCACAGGATAGATCCCCCACAAATAGTGTTGAGCCAAGGGAATGGGTTGAGTACTATGGGAATCAATTCAAAGAGAATGTTTCCAGTCCCGCAAATCTGATGCACATTACTACCAACGAAGCCTTGGTTTTTACGCCTACTGAAGTTAGGGCAGTGTTAAGGGTTATCCCGGGGGGTAAAGCACCAGGTCCTGACTGCATACCAGCTGACATGTTTAAGCAGGAACAGGACCTTTGGGTCCCATATATTGTTCTCTTGGCCAATGCATTGGCAAGGGGTGCGAAAGTCCCTGAATCATGGCTTGGGGCGGAGATCCTCCCCATTTATAAGAAGGGTGACCGCTCAGTAACGGCTAACTATCGACCCATAAGCCTCATTGATGCTGTACAAAAGATTGTGGCCCGCCTTCTTTTGGGTAGGATCCAGACTTGGATTTCTGACCATGATGTTTTAAGTCCTCTCCAGGCGGGTTTTCGGCAACATATGGGGACCTTAGAGCAAGTCTTTAGATTTTTGCAAATATATTGGCAGGTGGTCCATCTTGGGGGAGGCCTGTTGTTTGCGGCATTCGTGGACCTCAGGTCAGCCTTCGACCTTGTACCCAGGATTAAGCTCTGGGAAGTTTTGCTGGATTTAGGCATGCCCAAAGAGCTGGTGGTGCTGCTGATCAATCTGCACTCAAATACCTACGCCAAAGTAAGATGGGGTGGTCCATGGGAAGTCACTGATAGCTTTAAAGTTGCTAAGGGGGTTAGACAAGGGTGTGTGTTGGCCCCCACCCTTTTCTCTTTGTTTATTAATGGGCTGACCAAGTATTTTTCTAACTACCCAACGGACACGCCCACCCTTGCTGGAAGGAAAATTCCCCTCCTCATGTTCGCGGACGACACGCTTATTATTTCTAAAACGAGGCAGGGACTACAGTCCGCCCTGGCCCGTTTTGAGTGTTTCTGCAGCGAGCATGAGTTAGAGGTGAATGTCAATAAGACCAAATTCATGGTTCTGCGAGGCCCCAAGGCTGTGAAGGCCAAGGTGTCAATGAGCGGTGCCATTTTGGATCAAACTGAGGTTTTCACATACTTGGGTGTCACATTAAGTGAGAATTTGAGCTGGAAACCTCAAATGGATCTTATGACCCTGAAACATGCGCAACTTGGGGGAGCCTTATTGAAGGAGTATGCAAAATCTCTCACCAAACCCATGGCACCGTTGGTTAAAATTTATGGTTCCAAGGTAATTCCTGCAACTATCTACGGTGCCGAACTGTGGGGGTATAGTGATTTATCCTCTTTGAGGGTGGCTCAGAATAGGTTCCTAAGAATGGCAACTGGCCTCCCACAATCGACACCCTGCTTACCCCTGCGGCTAGACCTAGGTGTCAAATCCATTGAGGATGAGGTACGGTATAGACCACTGGCGTTTTGGCGGCGTCTGTAGACTACACCGGAATTATCCCTGTTCGCTGAGGCCATCGATGATGTGAGGGGTCTTGAAGGGTCTCACAGGGTACCCTGGTTCTGTCACCTCAGGATGCTCCTGAAAAATTTAAACCTGGAGGCACTATGGGTTGATCCAGCACGCGCGACCTTTCCTTCAAAGAAGGCACTTAAAGATATTTACTGGCATTGGATCACTGAGAGGAGATCCGCTATGGTTGATGGTCCTACCATGACACTGGAATTTTTGGTCGTAAAAGATGTCCCTAAATACGAAGCCTATTGGGACTTAATCACCAAGCCAAACGATCGCAAACTGTACCACCAACTACGAGTAGGCTTGTTACCTGTGCGGGGGCTCACGCACTCTTGGACTACTGGTGGTAGTGATAAGTGCCCCTTCTGTGTAACAGCAGTAGAGAATATTGAACATCTTTTTTTCTGCTGCCCCATGTATTTGTTACCCAGGAAAGTTTGGCTTTTACCAGTTTGTCGGTTACTAGGCACCAGATCTGCTGTCGCAGCGTTTAGGATACTTAAAACTGATACTTCCCCCTCCATCGCTATTGGTGTAGCAAAATTTGTGAGCTGGGCGTGGTCAATCCGAACCCGTAATCTTGGCAAATGAAGTTCCCATTGTACAGTTTTTATGACTATTTGTTTAAAGTAGCATTGTTTTTATGTAGCAAGGGGTCTTCTCGTTCATCATTGTCTAAAAAATGTAATACCTTTTTAACATGGTTTTAAAATGTAATGTATTTATTATCTTATATGTAAAATGAATTGTTTTTTTATATATATATGTATTTGTCTTTTATGATGTGAATCGAATAAAGACCTTTTGACTTGATAAACTAATCACTGATATCAACAGTAATAAAAGATTTCCTAGCCCGCAGGCTGATACGGATTTTGTCCCCACAGTCAAGAATACCCTAGAATAATGGCCTCCGATTACGATAGACACACTGAAGGCCATCCTCAAGACCATCAAATCCGGCTCCCCTCGTGACCCTATCCCCATTAAAGTACTAAAACAACTGGACACCCCCTCCCTTGAAATCATGGTCGATACGTTAAATTCCTCCTTCGAGTTTTCTATAGTTCCCGCACTTTGGAAACATGCCATGATAAGCCCACTGCTGAAGAAGCCTACAGCAAACCCTCAAATATTGTCAAATTACAGACCTATATCTCTGCTTCCTGTCTTTTCGAAATTACTGGAAAGACACGTCCACTCGGTCTTAACCCAGTTTACTGAAGAAAATTCCCTCCTCCATCCGTCTCAATCAGGTTTTCGAGCCGGTTTCTCCACAGAAACTGCTCTGCTGGGAGTCACCGAAAACATCAGGAAACTCCTTGATGACGGTCATACGGTCGCCCTCATTCTTTTAGACTTGAGCGCGGCCTTTGACACCATATCGCACGAAAGGCTAATAACCACGTTAAGTAAAAATGGAATCTGTGGTGTGGCACTTGAGTGGATCAGGTCCTTTCTGGCACAACGGACGTTCCAAATTACATCTTCCTCAGCATGCTCCGGAATGCTTAATGCCCCACACGGAGTGCCCCAAGGCTCTATTCTGAGCCCACTGTTTTTTAATCTTTATCTTAGACCTCTGGCCGACCTAGCGGACAGATCAGGACTCACCCTCATGACCTACGCCGATGACTCACAGATCATCTTCTCCTTGTCTGAATCCAGCCCGTCATCCCCGTCTCCCCTCAAACAAGGTCTCCAAAATATTTTCAGCTGGATGACTAGAAACCAGCTGAAACTAAATGGAGAAAAACGGAGATCCTCCTTCTGGGGAAACAACAAGACCTGTGGAACTCTTCCCACTGGCCTTCCCAGATGGGAAACTTCCCAGTCCCAGCCACCCAGGTACGCAACCTGGGGGTCATCGTGGATGGCTCCCTCTCCATGAAACAACAGGCCAGCAAAGTCCTCGGCCTATGTTTTACCATCATGAAGTGGCTGAGGAAAATCCTCTGGATGCTGCCCCTTTTCCACCCGTAGTCAATGCCCTCATTACATTGCGGCTTGACTACGGAAACATCCTGTACCTAGGCTCAAATAAAGCTGTAGTATGGAGGCTGCAGCTTGTCCAGAACTCAGCTGCCAGGCTGCTGTGTAGAATTCCTAGAACCACCAGGGTCTCGAATTACCTACATGACCTGCATTGGCTCAGGGTTGATAACCGAATTAGATTTAAAGCCCTGAACTATATGTTCAGAATAAAAGCGGGCACTGCACCCAAATACCTACTAGCACTAGCCCATCCCTATACTCCCAAACGCAACCTACGGTCACAATCAGCAGCCAACTTTTTTGTGCCTAGGTTCAAACTCGCAAGAATGGGAGGCAGATCCTTTTCATATCTAGGACCAACCCTCTGGAACCCGCTCCCTCCCTACATTCGCAAAGAGGAAAACCACGCCAGGTTCAGAAAGAACATCAAAACCTGGTTGTTCGAACAATAACAAGAACAACCCTGCTATCCCTTGCCACTCTTCTGTGCTGTGTCTCGGCGCCGGGAAACCCTTTTTGGGTAGCTGTTGCGCCTTACAAGTTTAAAAAATAAATACAAAATAAATAAATACCGTGCTCCCCTTCGGCCTTACCAGTGCCCCACGGGTGTTCACGAAAGTGATGGCAGTGGTCGCAGCTCATCTGCGCAGATTGGGGGTTTCAATCTTCCCCTATCTCGACGATTGGTTGTTGAAGGCGGACTCTCCCCAAACAGTTGTCTCCCACCTCCAGACTACGCCGACCTCCTGCATTCGCTGGGGTTCTCCATCAACGTGCCGAAGTCACACCTGTGCCCCTCGCAGAAGCTCCTTTTCATCGGAGCGGTTCTGGACTCATCGCAGTTTCGGGTTTATCCCCCCAAACAACGGGTTCAGGATATTCAGGCTCTAATTCCGGTCTTTCAGCCTTTATCCCGAGTCTCGGTCAGGTTGACGCTGCGGCTCCTCGGGCTGATGGCCTCCTGCATCCTTCTGGTGCATCACGCCCGGTGGCGAATGCAGGCTCTGCAGTGGGACCTGAGGTTTCAGTGGGCACAGCATCAGGGCAACCGGTCCGACTACGTCCAGATCTCGGAGGGCACTGTAATCCAGTTGCAGTGGTGGCTCACGAACCGCGATTGGGTCAGCGGCAGATCTCTCTCCCTTCCCCAACAGGAGCACGTAGTGGTGACAGATGCGTCTCTCCTGGGATGGGGAGGCCCCATGGGAGAGAGGGAGATCAGAGGCCTCTGGTCTCCGGCGGAGACCACCGCCATGTGGTACTGCTACTAACAGGGCGGGGTGGGGTCGTGGAACCTTTGTCAGGAGGCTCTGTGCCTCTGGACATGCCTGGAACACCAGGGCGTCACCCTGGTAGTTCAACACCTGGCAGGTTCCCTGAACGCCAGGGCAGACTAACTTAGCCGCCGGTGCATGATGGATCACGAATGGCGTCTGAACTCGGATGTGGCGCAAGGCCTCTTTCGGCAGTGGGGAGAGCCTTGGTTGGATCTATTCGCCACCAAAGAGAAAGCGCAATGTCATCAATTCTGCGTGTTGGAATTTCCAAGGCGGCACTCGCTCGGAGACGTTTTTCGTCGCGAGTGGAGCTGCGGTCTGTTGTACGCCTTTCCGCCTATACCACTTCTGCCCAGAGTGCTGAGGAAGATCAGGCGAGACCGGGCCCAAGTCATCCTTGTGGCTCCGGACTAGGCACGAAGATACTGGTATCCCGAGCTACTCAGCATGTCAGTCGATTCCCCGATTCGTCTGCCTCTTCAGGAGGACCTTCTGTCGCAGCAGCAGGGGACGGTCCTCCACCCGAACCTGTCCAGCCTCCACCTCCATGGGTGGAGATTGAGCGGCGGCAGTTGAGGCCATTTGACGAGCCTCCTGAAGTCTGTGATGTGATTCTGGCATCCAGGCATCCCCCCACAAAATCGGTATACGCCTGCAGGTGGAACAAATTTGTGACATGGTGCACAGCAAAGGCTGTGGATCCTCTCTCTGCCCCCCTTTCAGAGGTTCTCCTCTTCTTTCTTTCTCTTGCCCAGCAGCAGGGCTCTGCTCTGGGCACTCTTAAGGGCTACCGCTCTGCCATTTCTGCCTTCTTGAGTCTTCCTGATCAGCCTTCTCTTTTCAAGTCCCCTGTTGTAAATAGATTCTTGAAAGGCATCACGCACAAGTTCCCTCCCGTTCCTTTCGTGATGCCTCAGTGGGACTTGAACCTTATTCTAACCTATCTGATGTGCGCTCCTTTCGAGCCACTTCACATTTGCCCTCTTCGTCTTCTGACTAAGACTGCATTCCTGTTTGCCATCACCTCTGCCAGGAGAGTGAGTGAGCTCCAGGCTCTTTCTTCTAAGCCTCCTTTCCTTTCTGTCCATCCGGACAAAGTTGTTTTAAAAACTCGTCCTTCTTTCCTGCCCAAAGTGGTTACGGCCTTTCACGTCGGGCAGTCCATCACTTTGCCCTCCTTCTATCCGCCTCCGCATCCTTCCAAGGAGGAAGAGAGGCTCCACTGTCTGGACCCAAAACGTGCGCTCTCCTTCTACCTAGATCGCACACGCCTGTTCTGGGTGGACGACCAGCTCTTTGTTGGTTACGTGGGTGCGAAGAAGGGTCGGGCGGTGCACAAACTAACCATCTCTCGGTGGGTCGTGTTTTGCATCAAGATCTGTTATTCTTTGGCTAGAATGGAGCCCCCTGTTGGGATGAGGGCCCATTCCACTTGGGCCACAGTGGCTACTACTGCCCTGGGTCGGGGAGTCCCCTTGCAGGACATCTGTCGGGCAGCTACATGGGCCTCGCTGCACACGTTTGCTAGACACCACTGCCTGGACAGCCTAGTCCGGAGAGATGGCTTTTTCGGCCGTTCCATTCTCCAGGACTTTCTGGTGTGATCTTGGTCTGCAGACCCACCACCGGGGTTGGTATTGCTGGGGTATCTATTCTAAGGTAAGGAATCTAACACTAACCTGTTTCTTTCAGATGCACAAGTTACACACCTTCGGTAACAATATATCTGTAAGAAACAGTAGTAAGTGTTAGATTCCTTACCGCCCCACCCATCCTCCCCGTTCTGCGGACCGATATCTAGGGTTAACGTATTGCCCTTTGAAGGCCCTAGTTTTCTGGCTCCAATGTCGGTCTCTGGCATGGCTCTGTGTTCCTGGCGCGGAAAGCTATGTACAAGAACTGACGTCAGCGCGCGAGGGCGGCGTCTAAGTACTCCGACGACGTCATCCCGGCGACCACGACGCCGCCGACGGACACGGAGCCGCAGACGACTCCTATCGACGCGCAGGGGTACTGCTACCCAAAACTTTCCGGATCCAGTCTGACGCCTGGGGATATTCTAAGGTAAGGAATCTAACACTAACTACTGTTTCTTACAGATATATCGTTACCGAAGGTAAGTTACTTTTGCGTCTGGCATTCTACTTGAGCAGGACTGAAAACTTTAAAAGTCTGGCCATCTTTTGATTGCCTTTGGGAATCCATGCCAGCATCAAGCCATTTCTAAACAGGGTGTAGCTCGATGAGTTGCATCTGCTGTTTCATTTTGCCACACAAAAGCAGACAGACCACTGCACAGGAACATGAGAGCTCTTTCTACCAGGAGTGTTGTGGCGCCCACTGTTATGTTTGTTGTAGTGTTCTAAACAGACCTCTGCAGAGCAGCAAATAACTTTCAAATAAATAAATTTCAAATAAATAGAATAACATACACACCTTTACCCAGCATTACTGTCTAGAAGTGGAGGCAGTACAGAACAATGCATTAGTAGGTAAAGCAATGCTGTCTTTTTCATTGAGGTGAGCCACACTTTAATTTCCCTTTAGCCATCATACTAATTTATTCAGAATATTATGTATTGCTTGTTGCACTGATTCAAACATAAATGTAAGAAATATCCCATACTGGAGAAGAAACGATTAATAACCTGTAATGGGAGTCACCAGTATTTATGAGTTTAATAGATTCACATGCGACCCACTCCTCAACCTGCGAAAGGACCTCCTTACATTATTGGTCCTTCATTCAAGTGCTTTGAAATCTGGAGGATGGTGGCCTCTCGGGGTTTGGCATTCAGTCTGCTTGTCTCTGATTTGCAATAGTTTGGTTCTTTTTAAATTGCTGTGAATAGGCTACTTAAGAGCTATGGTAGCAGCCTCTGAGCTTTGTTTAACGTAGGAGTGGTATTGTAATGTTACAGAAGTATTCTCAGGTCGACCAAGAGGATACGTTCAAGCATGGACGACATCAATCATGGAGAATTATCATAACAGGTAAGTAACCTTTTTCTTATTCCCGCAAAACCTTCTACTTCAGGTTGGGCAAAATGTTTATTTTTTTTTGTTTTAGCTTGATAGGTCTCTAACAGTGTTGGTAGATTTTAATCTGCTTCTTTACTTGTGTGTTAGTTATACTTTTACCATTTCATTCTCATGTCAGTTTATTGGTACTTCTTACTTTAACTGTACCTGGCAGGGCGAGACAATTAATGACCATCTCCAAGAACTAACAGTTTGAGGCATATGAGCTGCAGATCGTACACTTTTGCATTAGATCGCCACCTGGTGTTGGGCCCGGAGGATTGCATGTTGTCGTCTTGAAAGAAGTCTTTTGTAGTCACGAGATAGGTCACTCCTCCCTTGGACGATAGTGCGCATGGGCATCTGCTCCATCCTTAGATTGTTTTTTTTCCGCCACTGGGTTTGGATGAACTTTTCCCGCTCCGGCTGCAGATCTACTTTTCAAGTACTTCAAAGCGCAAAAACTTTACCTAACTACCTTCGATATCGAATAACATTGTTTCGACTCCATCAGCTCGATTCCGGTCGTCGACGCGGGCCGTTGGGCCTACCCACGCCATGAGGCCTACACCTCATGGAAAGGACGCCATTCAAAAAATGCCCTGGTTGTGGCGCAAAGTTTCCACGCAGAGACCAACACAGGGTATGTAATCTGTGCTTGTCGCCAGAACACGACGAATCCAGCTGTGTACAGCCTGCGCGTCCTTTCGATCCAAGAAAACCAATTGGGATCCAAGGGCCCGTAGACACGAAATGCGGAGATCAGCTCCGGAACTGGTGGACATCTTCGACGAGGAGGTTCCGCTCATTCCAGAAGAAGATTCAGATGATCTCGAGATCGTATCAGAGGCTGACGACTCCATACCATCGGGTCAGCGCGTGAGTACTACTGCCCCTACACCACATACAGCACCCTAATCGAAGGTAAAGGTCAACGCTCCGCCTCTTGGGCCCAGTCACGACCGAAAAGACACTTCTAAAGCCCCGCCATCGAGCCCGGCTCCGAAGAAAATACAAAAGCCTTCTGGCAGCTCCTTACTGAGCAAGCCGCACGTGCCGATCTCACAACCTCTATCGGCACCGAAAGAAGTCTCGGCCCCGAAACCGTCGACTTCTAAAGACAAAGGTATGAAGCCAGCGTCCGACGCCTCGAAGCCAACGAGACCAGCTTCGACTCCAAAGCCATCGTCTTCGGTACCGGAACCGATAAGGCCTGATTCCGATGCGCCCAAGCCCTCGAAACTGCCTACGACACCGAAAACAACACCATCGGTGCTGAAAACTACACCAAAGGACACTGTATCACCTCCTAAGGCGAAAGACAAACAACAACCTCGTTTGGACCCGAAGAAATCGGCGCCGACAAAGGTTCCACAACAAGAAGAACTTTTCCATCCTGATCCTCCGCAAAAGAAGATCTACATTGACCCAAAGACTGGTGCTGTATCCACTACACCACACAAGAAGAGGAAGGCAGATACAACACCTACACCTGTAGTACCTGCCAAGAAGAAGGACTCTGCCACATCTCCTACGCACCCTTCTTCTCCTATACTTCCTCCTCCTTCATCTCCTGTTCCTCTTAATAATTCACCACATATTTCTCCTCCAAATTCTCCTTTTCTGTCCCCACACTCACCTCAAAATGATGATGAGTATAGTTTAGGTAGAGGGATAGACCCAGAGGAGCCTTTCCCATACCCTACAGATGATACAGACTGGGACCCACAGGATGCACCAGATATTTCTGACCCACAGTTATACCCATCAAAACCTTCTCCCCCAGAAGATAACATTCGTTTTGGGCACCTGTTGAACAGAGATGCAATGTACCATGGGGTCACTATGCATTCTGATGAAGCAGAGGAAGATTTTCTGTTAGACACATTTGAGCAATCACAGAGATCTGTTCAAATTCTTCCTATGATTAAAGGGGTCATCAAACACGCCCCAGAGATATTTAAAGACCCAGTGCGTACGAGGATATTAAATCTTAGAATTGAGAAAAAATATAGGCCTGCACCAGCAGATCCAGCCTACATTAAAGGACAACTACCATTAGATTCACTAGTAGTATCAAATGCTAGAAAAAGAGCAAATTCACAGACGACAGGTGAGGGGCCCCCACTGGACAAAGAATCTAAAGTAATTGATGCCTCAGGCAAAAGGATAGCTGCGCAAGCTACTAATATATGGTGTATAGCCAACATACAAGCCCTCCTTTCAAGATATGGCAGGGCTCACTATGATCAGTTAGGGCGCAAGCAAACAACCTTATACAAGAAGGCAAGCTAATTTCAAATGCATCAATAAAGTGTGCACTTGATGTAGCAGACACTGCGTTAAGAGCTGTAAATACTAGTGTCCTACTTAGAAGACATGCGTGGCTACGCATTTCAGGATTTAAACAGGAAGTACGAACTACCATTTTAAATCAACCATTTAATCAAAACAAATTGTTTGGTCCAGAAGTAGACACAACACTTGAGAAAATGAAGGATACAGACACTGCCAAATCTATGGGAGCTTTACAGTCTACACAAACTAAAAGTTCCTTTCGTCGCTCCTTTTATAGAGGAGGCTCCAAACAAACAGGAGCAGACAACACATCATCCTTCAAGTCAAACACACAAACACCCTCAAACAAGGCTATTTTAGAGGAGGATATAGAGGAAACAACAACAAGGGAAGAGGTCGTGATAACAACAATAATAGAACCTCTTCCACCACAAAACAGTGACTTTCCTCTGCTCCCCCAACAGCATTCCACTCCTGTAGGGGGCAGAGTAACACAGTTCCTACCTGTCTGGAATTCAATCACAACAGACAAGTGGGTAAGACAAATTATCCAGCATGGCTACTGCCTGGAACTTACAGCAACCTCTCCAGACATACCACCCAGACATCGTCCAATGTCTGCAGAACACCTTACTCTGCTCAAACAAAAAGTCCGGTCACTTCTTCAAAAGGACGCAATAGAAATAGTTCATTTACAACACCAAGGAACAGGGGTTTATTTGCTGTACATTCTAATACCCAAGAAGGATGGGACCCTACAGCCAATTCTAGACCTCAGGCCCCTCAATTACTACATTCTATCAGATCATTTCCATATGATCACTTTGCAACAAGTGCTCCCACTGCTGCAACAAGGCGATTTCCTTACAACACTAGACCTAAAGGACGCCTACTTTCACATTCCTATGCATCCTGCCCACAGGAAGTATCTAAGGTTTGTACTGGAAGGACAACATTATCAGTTCAAAGTCCTTCCATTCGGGGTTACTACAGCACCAAGAGTATTCACAAAGTGCCTAGCAGTAGTAGCAGCACATCTCAGGAGACAACGAATACATGTCTTTCCTTACCTAGACGATTGGCTCATAAAAGCCAAGTCATTCAACCAGTGTGTTCAACACACACATCAGACAATTCAAACGTTGCACAACTTGGGGTTCACAATCAACTACACCAAATCGCACCTGCAGCCCTCTCAAATAACATCAGTATCTAGGGGCTACAATAAACATGTCTACAGCTCTAGCGTATCCCAGTCCAGCAAGGATACAGAGCATTCAAGCCTTAGTCACAGTCTTCCAACATCAAGAATCTCTGCAGGCCAGAATGTTCATGAGACTAATAGGCATGATGGCATTTTGCATCTTCATAGTGCCACATGCGAGACTGCAGATGCTTCCATTACAGGAATGTCTAGCACAACAATGGAATCAGGCTCAAGGGCAACTAACAGACCTGGTGTTGATAGACAGCCGTACACATTGCTCTCTGCAATGGTGGAACACCAAGAACTTGACAAGAGGGCGGCCGTTCCTCGAACCTGTTCCACAAATAGTACTAACAGCAGACGCATCTCTAACTGGATGGGGAGCCCATCTATTACATTATACAACTCAAGGGCAATGGAACACTCAACAAAGACTGCTCCATGTCCACCACCTAGAGCTGCTAGCAATATTCTTAGCACTCGAAACTTTCCAAGTTCAAGTACAAGGCAAAGCTGCTGTCTTAATCCGGACGGACAACATGACAGCTATGTATTATATACAAAAACAGGGGGGACACACTCTCTACAACTGTCCCAGCTCGCACAGAACATCTGGAGATGGGCCATTCCACAAAACATATGTTCGAGGCATGTGGGCTGCGGAATTCATATCTGTGCATAGATCGCCGCCTAGTGTTGGGTCCGGATGATTGCACCTTGTTGTCCTGGAAGAGTCTTCAAAGTATCACGAGATAGGTGACTCCTCCCCTGGACTACAGTGCGCATGGGCATCTTCTCCATCTTCAGATTTGTTTTTCCACCATTGGGTTCGGATGTTATTCCTCTACTCCAACTTCGGAACCGAAAGTAAAGTTCATTAAAAGGCCTTTGACTTCGACGGTATCGTTCTCGTTCTGTACTTCTTGACTCGACCAAACTTTCCATCTTGATCCGGTCGTCGACGCGGGCCGTTGGGCCTTTCGACGCCACGTGGGCCTGCTGTTGATGGAAAGGAGTCCGTTCAAAAGGTGCCCACAATGCCCCTCCGAATTCCCGCATTCTGACAAACATACAGTATGCAACAAGTGCTTGTCACCAGAGCACAACGAAGAATATTGCCCAGCTTGTGCCCAATTCCGTTCGAAGAAAACCATCCGGATTCGACGGGCCGCTAGGCAAGAGATGCAGCGACCGGCACCGGAACCGGAGAGCATCTTCGATAATGAACACGACCTACCAGAAGCGGCGGACTCGGATCTAGAGTTCGTCGCTGTCGAGGACCAGTCGGACTCCGACGACGAGATCCCACCGGGGCAATCCGTGAGTACACAGATCCCAACGCCGCTTATCCCAACACCGAAGGCCCCGGTCGAAGCATCGCCTAAAGGCCTTAGCCGAGATCGACAAGCTCCTTCAGAAGCCCTGCCTTCCGGCTCGTCTCCGAAGCCAAAAACAAAGCCTTCCGATAGCCCAGGTCCAAGTAACGTTCTCCCGAAGAAGGTTGTCGAACCCAAGAGGGTCGTCGAACCGAAGGTCGTCGAACTGAAAAAGGCCGTAGAGCCAAAGGTCGTCGAACCGAAGATAGGTGTCGTGCCAAAAGTCGCCGACCCAAAGAAGGTCGCCCAACCCAAAAAGGTTATCGAGCCAAAGGCCTTCGAGCCGAAGAAAAGCCTCGAACCAAAGCGGGTCGTCGATCCAAAAGGAACACACGACCCAAAGAAGGCCGTCGATCCTAAAAAGAGTGGAGATCAACAAAAACACGATCACACTACAAAACCCGTTGAACCGGAAAAAGTCATCGAGTCGACAAAAGACATTGAGCCTAAGAAAGCTGTCGAGCATAAAAAGCGTATCGAACCAAAAGCTTCAGTCGATCCGAAACAAGGCGTTGACCCAAAGACAGCCGGCGAGCCGAAAAAGACGGCTAAACCAACAAAAAACGTCGAACCGAAAAAGGTTACCGACCCCAAAGCCACGGTCGAGCCGAAAAAGACTCCACAACCGAAGGCCCTCGAGCCAAAAAGTCAAAAGAAGTCAGTAAGCCAAAAACATCGGAGCCAAAGCCACGGACAGTGGAAGAAGAACTCTTCCATCCGGAATCAGAGGAACAATCTAAACTGTATATAAACCCTGAGACTGGCAAAGTTACAGTTTATTACCGGAAAAAGAGACCATTGGACACAGACACTCCTTCCCCTGTTCCTCCGAAGAAAAAGGACTTTGGGAATTCTCCCTCTATGCCCTTTACTCCTCCTCCTTTCTATCCCAATGTGCCTTTTGTGCCCTACTCCCCTACACATTCTGACTATAATGATGAGGATAACATGGGGAAGATCCTCAAGATGACTTTAATCAACCGGAGGATCCACATCCACAGGATGACACATGGGAGGATCAGAATGATCCATACGACACACAACCCATCCCCGATGCCTCCCCATACCCTACAAAGCCGTCGCCTACCGACAACACCATTGTCTTTAACCAACTGCTAGATAGGGCAGCAAAATACCACAAGGTCGACATGCACACTGACCCAATAGAAGAGGATTTTCTATTCAACACTTTTCCTACCTCTAAGAAAAATGTCAGGACACTTCCTATGCTAAAAGGGGTACTAAAACACGCACCAGATATATTCAAAGATCCAGCCAGAGCAAGTGTACTCAATCCTAGGATTGAAAAAAAATATAAAGCGGCCCCTACAGACCCTGCCTATATTAAAGGCCAGTTGCCTCTAGACTCACTAGTAGTAGCAAACGGTCGCAAAAGAGCAAACTCGCAAACTACAGGAGATGCTCCACCTCCTGACAAAGAGTCTAAAATATTGGAAGCCTCAGGCAAGAGAGTGGCCTCACAGGCTTCTAATTCATGGAGAATCGCAAACACTCAGGCTTTACTAGCTCGCTACGATAGAGCACATTATGATCAGCTTGAGGGTTTAATGCAACACCTGCCAGAACCTTACAAAGCTCAGGCTAATGACCTCATACAAGAAGGCAAATTTATTACCAATGCCTCCATTAAATGTGCGCTTGACGCAGCCGACACAGCCGCTAGGTCCATTAATACCAGCGTATTACTACGCAGACACGCGTGGCTACGCATCTCTGGTTTTAAGAATGAGGTGCAATCCACCATCCTCAACCAACCAGTTAATCAAGACTTCCTGTTCGGCCCTGCACTAGACACCATTTTAGATAAAATGAAAAAAGATACAGAAACTGCTAAATCTATGGGCGTTCGGCAGTTTCAACAACACAGAGGTTCCTTTTGTCGCTCCTTCTACAGAGGCACCGCACGAGGCAACACTTCACAGACTTCCTCTACATATAAAAGCAACACCCAAAGTTCCTTTAACAAAGGCTCTAACAGGGGAGGTTATAGGGGCAATAATAACAAGGGCAGAGGACGTGGCAGCAATAACACCAGAGCCTCCACTGCCACCAAACAGTGACTTCATCACACTCACTCCAGACCATCTAACACCAGTCGGAGGCAGAGTCAAACAATTCCTACCAGTCTGGAACGCAATTACCACAGACAGGTGGGTGAAACAAATTATCCAGTATGGTTATTGTCGGAACTCACTTCTACTCCACTCAACATACCACCCAAACACCGTCCTATGTCCAAGGAACACATCACCCTGTTACAACAAGAGGTGAAATCCATGCTAGAAAAGGGGGCCATAGTGCCAGTCCCTATTCAACACCAAGGGACAGGAGTATACTTGCTATACTTCCTTATCCCTAAAAAGGACGGGTCCCTCAGACCAATATTGGACCTCAGACCGCTAAACCAATACATACTCTCGGAGCACTTCCACATGATCACTCTAAAACAAGTACTCCTGTAACTCCAGCAAGGCGACTACCTAGCAACATTAGACCTCAAGGACGCATATTTTCACATACCTATACATCCAGCTCACAGAAAATACCTCAGGTTCACAATAGAAGGTCAACATTTTCAGTTCAAGGTTCTCCCCTTCGGGGTAACCACAGCCCCAAGAGTATTCACAAAATGTCTAGCGGTTGTAGCTGCACACCTCAGAAGGCAACGCATCCATGTGTTTCCATACCTGGACGATTGGCTCATAAAAGCAAACTCGTACACGCAGTGTGCAAGCCATACATCTCAGACACTCCAGCTGCTACACAGCCTGGGGTTTTCCATAAACTACCCAAAATCACATCTACAACCCACCCACATACAGCAATATCTGGGAGCTACAATAGGCACCTCAGTAGCAAAGGCATACCCAAATTCAGCCAGGATAGCCAACATGCAAACTCTCATTCAAAGATTCCAGCCACAACACTCTTTGCCAGCTCGAGTGTTCATGCAGCTCATAGGCATGATGGCCTCCTGCATATTCATTGTCCCTCATGCCAGACTTCAAATGCGTCCACTGCAAGAATGCCTTGCACAGCAGTGGAACCAAGCTCAAGGACAACTGAAGGACCTAGTGGTGGTAGACAGTCGCACTTACAACTCTCTGCAGTGGTGGAACCCACAAAACCTTTCCAAGGGGCGACTGTTCCAAGAGCCGGTTCCACAAGTAGTACTAACAACGGACGGGTTGGGGAGCCCACTTACTTCAATACACAGTCCAAGGGCTCTGCACAGTAAAACAAAAGAAACTGCATATCAACCACTTGAAGTTGCTAGCAATATTTCTGGCACTAAAAGCATTCCAAAAATACTTGTACAACAAGGCCGTGTTGATCCGGACGCACAACATGACAGCCATGTACTACATCCAGAAACAAGGAGGGACACACTCTCCACAGCAGTCCCACTTAGCACAGAGCATATGGAGGTGGACAATTCCAAGAAACATTTTTCTCTTAGCAGAACACCTGCCAGGGAAAGACAATCAAGTAGCGGATCTGCTAAGCAGACACAGTCAACAGCTACACGAATGGGAGATTCACCCCCAAGTTCTCCAACCATTCTTTCAGAAATGGGGGCACCCATAAATAGATCTGTTTGCCACAAACGAAAACTCGAAATGCCAGTACTTTGCCGCCAGGTTCCCACATCCGTTGTCACAGAGCAATGCGATATGGATGAACTGGTCAGGCAGATTTGCGTACGCTTTTCCGCCAACTCCACTGATTCCGCTGGTGGCACGCAAACTACGTCAGCAGTCACTCACAATGATCCTGGTTGCTCCCACATGGGCAAGGCAGCCATGGTACACAACGCTCCTGGAACTCTTAGTAGTTCCCCATCAAAAACTGCGCCTTTCGCCCCATCTTTTAACTCGGAACCATGGAGAAATCCAACATCCAGAACCCAATCAGATGAACCTAGCGATCTGGCTCCTGAGGTCTTAGAGTTTGGATACCTTAACCTACCTCCTGATTGCATGAACATTATCAAGGAAGCAAGAAGGCCAGCTACTAGAGCATGCTATGCAGCTAAATGGAAAAGATTTGTAATCTATTGCAACAATAACCAAATCAATCTATTGGATGCTTCCATCCAAAACATTATCTGTTACCTCTTGCATCTTCAAAGATGCAATCTAGCATACTCTTCTATAAGGCTACATCTTGCTGCTATAGCAGCATATCTCCAAAACAGGCAACACCTTTCCCTGTTTAGGGTACCACCGGTCAAGGCTCTTATGGAGGGTCTTAAAAGGATAATCCCTCCAAAACACCCACCTTCACCAGTCTGGAACTTAAATTTGGTACTTACCAGACTTATGGGTCCTCCTTTCGAACCACTCCACTCATGTGAATTGCCATTTCTAACATGGAAGGTGGCATTCTTGATTGCCATTACCTCCCTCAGGCGAGTAAGTGAACTTCAAGCACTAACAATTCAAGAACCCTTCATGCAAGTACATGCAAATAGGGTAGTACTTAGGACAAATCCTAAGTTTATACCAAAAGTCATATCCACTTTCCATATCAATCAATCAATAGAACTGCCAGTTTTCTTCCGAAACCCACAGTCAGTAGCCGAAAGAGCCCTACGCACACTAGATGTAAGGAGAGCTCTGCTATATTATGGTGACAGGACTAAATCATTTCGAAAACAAAGCAACTGTTTGTTGCTTTTTCACCGCAACATAAAGGTAATCCCATCTCAAAGTCAGGAATAGCCAGATGGATAGTTAAATGCATTCAGATATGCTATCAAAAAGCTAAACGCACTCTAACAGTTCCCCCAAGAGCACACTCTACGCGCAAAATGGGGGCATCCATTGCTTTCTTAGGGAATATTCCCCTTGAAGACATATGTAGGGCAGCAACATGGTCTACCATACACACTTTCACTAAACACTATTGTGTAGACGTGCAATCACAGCAGCAAGCTGCTGTAGGCCAAGCTGTCCTTAAAACCCTTTTTCAGACTGCTGCAGCTGGTACAGGTGACCACCGCTAGAGGAGACACTGCTATACAGTCTATGCACAGATATGAATTCAGCAGCCCACATGCCTCAAACGGAATATGCTACTTACCAGTATGCATCTGTTCTTGGCTTGTAGGGCTGCTGACATTCATATCGACCACCCTCCTCCCCGGTGCCTGTTGCAGCTGCAGTATTCTCTTTTGCAATATTCTCTTTTGTATGGCCATCTCTTACTTTGCTATACTCCATCTCTGCCACAATGGCGAAAAACAATCTGAGGATGGAGAAGATGGCCATGCGCACTGTAGTCCAGGGGAGGAGTCACCTATCTCGTGATACTTCGAAGACTCTTCCAGGACAACAAGGTGCAATCATCCGGACCCAACACTAGGCGGCGATCTATGCACAGATATGAATGTCAGCAGCCCAACATGCCAAGAACAGATGCATACTGGTAAGTAGCATATTCCATCTGTTAGCAGAACACATTCCAGGGGTTCACAATCAGATAGCAGATCTGTGGAGTCGGCAGACACAACAAATTCACGAATGGGAACTACATCAGCAAGTTCTACAACCATTCTTTCACAAGTGGGGTCACCCAGACATAGATCTGTTTGCCACACGCGAAAACGCAAAATGCCCAAACCTTCGCCGCCAGGTTCCCACTCCAGCTGTCCAAGGGCAATGCGATATGGATGAATTGGTCAGGCCAATTTGCGTACGCTTTTCCACCACTACCACTAATACCATTAGTAGTACGCAAGCTCAGGCAACAGTCTCTCAAATTAATCCTGGTGGCTCCCACATGGGCACGACAACCATGGTCCACCACGCTGCTAGAGCTCTCTCTAGTTCCACATCAAAAGTTACGCCTAACACCATCCCTGCTAACACAGAACCACGGAGAAATCAGACACCCAGAACCAAATCAACTGAATCTGGCGATCTGACTCCTGAAATCTTAGAGTTTGGTTATCTTAACCTACCTCCAGACTGTATGAATATTATTAAAGAGGCCAGAAGACCTACTACCAGAGCTTGTTATGCTTCTAAATGGAAGAGATTTGCCATTCATTTATTGCAACAATAATCAAATTGATCCCCTGGATGCTTCCATCCAGAATATCATTTGCTACCTTTTACATTTACAAAGATGTAATTTGGCATATTCATCCATACGCCTGCACCTTGCAGCAATTGCGGTACAAAAGGGTGTGTGAGTGTTTCATTGGTTCAGATGCTCTGTCCATGACCACCCCCTTTTGTACCGCTTTGTTTGCCATAAGTTGGCAGGGTATGCTCAGACGTGAGTCCCTTGCTCACTTTGCCACTGGATTCAAGCAAGCCTGCCTGAAGACTGCTGAAATGACAGAAACCGGTCCTAGGAAGCTTGTTTCCGGTCCAGGGAAGGCATGGCTTGGCAGTTTGGGCTGGACTGTCCCCATGAGGCACAGGGTCAGACTGATTTGCATATGGCCATGTCTGAACTGGGGTGGCAGAGAGGGCTAAAGAACGGTGATGGATTAAACCCAGAACTTTTGACGGGGTGTGAGTGTTTGATTGGTTCAGATGCTCTGTCCATCACCCCCCCCCCCCCCTTTTGTACCGCCTTGCAGCAATTGCAGCATATTTACAGAACAGACAACATCTGTCTCTTTTTAGAATACCTGCTATTAAAGCATTTATGGAAGGATTAAAAAGAATAATTCCTCCTAGGTTACCACCTTCACCAGTGTGGAACCTAAACATTGTTCTTACAAGACTCATGGGACCACCTTTTGAGCCTCTACACAAATGTGAACTGCAATCCCTCACATGGAAAACAGCTTTTCTTACTGCCATTACCTCTCTTAGAAGAGTAAGTGAGATACAAGCTTTTACAATACAAGAACCATTTTTACAACTACATCGTAATAAAGTCATTCTAAGGACTAATCCTAAATTCCTACAGCAGGGCATTACTCCTTTCCATTTAATATATGTATCAAAAAGAGAGGGAGGGACCAAGGAGCTTATAAAGGTCCAGTGTCCGTGCTCCGAAAATCAATATTTAAACAACAAAGAGGACAAAGTTCCTATGCCAGGGTGCAAAAAGTCACCCATGCATCGTGGTGCAAAAAGTCACCCATACTTAAAAAATTGGAAGAAAAAGAAAGGAAAAAGAGAAAGGGGGATTCCTAGGTATAAAAGACCCAAAATTATGAGAGGGAAAGACATTGTGTTTCCTCTGTTGCCCTCACACACCCCGAAGAGTGTCATGCTTCATCATCGGGCGTTTGCTCCTCGTAGGGCCGGCGCTGCAATTCCCTACGGGTCCCCCGAAGGGTCACTTTATCGGAGATCTTTTAGAGGAATGCCGGATGATGCATGCGGGTGTGCGGGTAATGAGTCAAGAGGAGGGTAAAGAAAAATCGTGCCAGTGTGATAGATTGAAATTAAAACAAGGGTAAACATGCAGCGATATGTTTAAAAGTATATCCTTTCCATTTAAACCAATCTGTAGAGTTACCTGTGTTTTTTCAAAACCCTGACTCTGTAGCTGAAAGAACTTTACACACCCTTGATGTTAAAAGAGCTCTTCTCTACTATATAAATAGAACTAAATCTTTTCCCAAGACAAAACAATTGTTTGTATCTTTCTCTCCACCTCATAAGAGCAACCCCATCTCTAAAGGGGGAATTGCAAGGTGGATTATAAAATGTATACAAATATGCTACCAAAAAGCAAAACGTACATTAACAGTTCCTCCTAGAGCGCATTCCACGCGTAAACTAGGAGCCTCTATGGCTTTCTTAGGGAACATTCCCCTAGAAGACATATGCAAGGCAGCAACATGGTCTACCATACATACTTTCACAAAACACTACTGTGTTGATGTGAAAGCCAAGCAGCAAACTGCAGTGGGCCAAGCTGTCCTTAAAACTCTCTTTCAAACTACTTCAACAGATACAGGTGACCGTCGCTAGGGGAGACACTGCTGCACAATCGATGCAAAAGTGTACGATCTGCAGCTCATATGCCTCGAATGGAAAATGCTACTTACCAGTATGCATCTGTTCTTGGCATGTAGAGCTGCAGAGTCGTACACGCCCTCCCGCCTCCCCGGGAACTGTATCTGTTCCAGTGTTATCTTATTTAGAAGCATATGCATGGACATCTCTTTTCTTTACTTCTCTAACTCCATCATTTCCCATCATGGCGAAAAACAATCTAAGGATGGAGCAGATGCCCATGCGCACTATCGTCTAAGGGAGGAGTCACCTATCTCGTGACTACAAAAGACTTCTTCCAAGACGACAACAACATGCAATCATCTGAGCCCAACAGCAGGTGGCGATGTAATGCAAAAGTGTACGACTCTGCAGGTCTACATGCCAAGAACAGATGTATACTGGTAAGTAGCATTTTCCTTATCTATCTACGGTCTTGGTTTTTCATCCAACCCTATACTGGTGGAGGGGATAAAAGTATAGTTGTCTACGTTTTTATCTGATAAACAAAACAAGAGTATTCCAAGGCAATAAAGGAGACCATCAATATGGAGCAAGGAACGACTTCACTTAAGGCGTTTTTTTTAGAAGAAAGCCCTCACTCACCACCTAGTGATGACATGCTTCATCATCGGGCCCCACAGAGGGGATCTAGCATCCCCTCTGTGTGCTGCAACGCCAGATCTACTGCGGAGCGGGTAGTGGGTAAGGACAGTGATGTGCAAAGAATATTAAGTGAGTGATGTGAGGTTTAAAAAAGTCTGTAGTGTATCAAAATTAATTTTATTAGGATCACTAAGGACTTATCAATAAAATGATGTGTAGGAAATGCGTCCACAATTATTCAAGTGGTAGTTTCCTTAAGTCAGTCGACATGTTTCAGCCACGAAACGGTGTGAATTTACCTGGCATTCTTCAGGACTTAGTGTGAGTAAACCCTGGCGGTATGGACTCGCTAAGGTCCACCCTTACCTAGGGACGTGAAAGTGAAAATAAATAATGAAAAAGTGCAAAAAATTAGAAAGAAAAGCTGTCTTTCTAATAACTCCTGGTTTAGGAGGCTTCCGAATTTACGGTTTCTGCAGATCTTCGGGGTCCAGCAGAGGGTCGCCATAGGTATACCGCGGGTGCCGAGCGTTGAGGGCGGTGTGCCGATTACGCCTCCACCCCCCTCCTGTGACCCATGGTGTGAAATCATCACACTATCAAAGTGCAGAAACCGTAAATTCGGAAGCCTCCTAAACCAGGAGTTATTAGAAAGACAGCTTTTCTTTCTAATTTTTTGCACTTTTTCATTATTTATTTTCACTTTCACGTCCCTAGGTAAGGGTGGACCTTAGCGAGTCCATACCGCCAGGGTTTACTCACACTAAGTCCTGAAGAATGCCAGGTAAATTCACACCGTTTCGTGGCTGAAACATGTCGACTGACTTAAGGAAACTACCACTTGAATAATTGTGGACGCATTTCCTACACATCATTTTATTGATAAGTCCTTAGTGATCCTAATAAAATTAATTTTGATACACTACAGACTTTTTTAAACCTCACATCACTCACTTAATATTCTTTGCACATCACTGTCCTTACCCGCTCCGCAGTAGATCTGGCGTTGCAGCACACAGAGGGGATGCTAGATCCCCTCTGTGGGGCCCGATGATGAAGCATGTCATCACTAGGTGGTGAGTGAGGGCTTTCTTCTAAAAAAAACGCCTTAAGTGAAGTCGTTCCTTGCTCCATATTGATGGTCTCCTTTATTGCCTTGGAATACTCTTGTTTTGTTTATGAGATTGACACTGGGGTGCGAGAGTATCCCACTACCCTATCTCTCCTTTTGTTTTGAGATACGTTTTTATCTGTCCTACTCTTTTCAATGTTACTATCAATTTACAAGGTATTGTAAGTAACTTTACCAACCATAATCCATTATTGGCCTCTTAATTAGGGCATTTGTAACAAAACTTCAGTTATATTGTATCCCAGGACAGGAAAATCTCCAGGATCGGCGTTGGAGGTTCCATTGGGATAACATTAATCAACAAATTTTTGTGAACAATTAATGTCCTGTTGCTCAAGGGTTGTTATGATTGCCTCACCTAATGTAGTCTTTAAGTTTTTTTTTTATTCTATTAGTGCCAGTAATTAGGATGTTTTTAACTGCTTTTTTAAAGATCTCTTCGTAGAACTTTCCCAAATGGTTGATACCACTTTTACCTTAGGACACTGCAATCTCATGCTTGCTTTAAAGAGAATACCTTGTTCTCATCTGGGAGTATCTGCCTACAGATTGGCTTTTGATTGTCTTTTAAACGGCTATTAAAGCTAGAAACACAGCCATCAGTGTAGGAGCTTGGAGTCATATAAAATTGGCCTCCATATTCGCTGAAAGATAGTGGGCTTTTGTGGAGGATAGTGAACTCCCCCTTTTGGCAGGGCAATAGTTCACTGTCCCTTGGGCCAAGCATACCATCAAATGATTGGGTTTTCTATTTTGAAAAAATGTGTGCTGTTAATTAAGTGTTATCTTTTTGACCCTGTTTTTCGACTGATGAGTCACCTGGGATATCTTTCGGGGAATTTATTGTGGCTATCACTAAAAACCAGAGGAGAAGGTAATGGTACCAGTCGGAGTCCCTCTGGATATATTCAAGCAAAAGCTTGGCCTATTACCCACCTTAATATCCATAACCTTAAAACCAGCTGTTAAAACAAATCCCCCCTTCCTGTTCACAATCAATTATTCCAGTATTTAAAAACGGCTACAAATAACTGTAATGGAAGCTGCCACCTGATGTTTTGGTTTTATTTCCTTTTGTTCAATAAAAAGATTTACAAAAAAAAGGCTACAAAAACGATATCAGCAACTGTAGCCAAATTTCACAGATAGAGTTTGTAAAGATATCCAGATGCACTCTTGTGGACTGACAAACCATTTGGGCCAGTGACAGTAGCTTCACTTCTGACCTACAGTATGGGTTCAGATCAGGCTTGGGCACGATCAAGCATTGTCTGAACTTAAATCTTATTATCAGCAAATGCACATTTGTCAATTTGGAGTCCATACGCCTGGCCATTGTAGACCTTAGCTCAACGATTGATCGTGTCAACTGTGCCAAACTATGGTCCATTATGTTGACTCTATTTAAATTTTATTTTGGAGTTTTATATATCGCTAGTTAGACCTGAATGTATCGGAGCGCATTATATGTCATGTGAAGAAATGTACTCGAACTATATGTGAGGATTCGTGTGGGTCGCAACAGTCAACCAAAGAATATAGAACAGTACATCAATAAGGTAGTCAAACAGTCAGAGAAATAGAAAATAACAATACAGCATTAAGGGAATGGCAATAGTAAAGAGATTATACACTGCACAAGTCAGGTGCCTGCATTAGAGGATTGTATCGCTTTGGGATGGATCTTTGGGAAACATGGATCAGTTTGTGGTCCAGTTGAAGTAGTTGTTAAGCGGTAAAGATTTGAGGTCCCATTTGAAGCAAGAACAGGAGGGGATGTAGCGAAGGTCCTTTCCTTAGAAAGAGCGCGCCTGTGATGATTTTTTCTTTACATTTGGAGGCATGGTTGGAGGTATGAGTAGAAGTGAGTTGGAGCTTCTCAGTGCCTGGCCTCTTTCTGCTCTCGATAGTTTGGATTCTAGGTATTTGGGGTTCTTTGTATAAAAGGTTTCGTGGGTGATGCAAGCTGTTTTGAAGATGCATATTCCTTCAGTGGGAAGCCAATTGAGACTCGAGTGAAGATGAGATGTGCTTGAATCATTTAATTCCTGTGAAGAGTCTGGCAGCCGCATTTACAGTTGCTCTTAGGGGCGCAGAATGCCATTTCGGTTATGTTGCTGTAGTCACGTTTTGAGAGGACTATAGATTACACTACTGTTTAAGATTATTAAACTTAAGATCTGAAAGAGACACGTTAGTGATAGATTCCTTACCTTAGAATATCCCCAGGCGTCAGACTGGATCCGGGAAATTTTGCACAGCAATACCCCTGCGCGCCGGCAGGCGTCATCCGCGGCTCCGCGTCCGTCGTCGGCGTCGTTAGCGCCGGAATGACGTCGTCGGAGTACTTAGACGCCGCCCATGCGCGCTGACGTCAGTTTTTCTTTTTTCCGCGCCAGCTAGCGCAGATCCGGAGAAGCTCTACCCCTTAGTCTTTTTTGACTAAACTTTTCGATCTTTTTGATCATTTTTCTACTCGAGTCTTCGACTCCGACGGTGCCGGTAGGGATGCCCGGGTTCAAACCCTGTTCCAAGTGCGACCGACTGATGTCGGTTACCGACCCCCATCGCCGGTGCCTGAAGTGTTTAGGCCTTGACCACGACGACCGTACCTGCTCCGACTGCCGGGCCCTGACGTCGAAAGCTAGGCTGGAGCGGTCCCGCAAGCGGCTCGAGCTCCGGCAGTCGGCCCCGCGCCGCTCCAGGTCCCGGTCCCACGGGAGGTCAAGGGACCGGTCGCGGGGTCGGAGTCCTCGCAGCTCCGGTAGTGGACATCGGTCATCAGGATCCAAGTCCTCAGGTAAGAGGCATGAGAGGTCGGAGAGGCGTCATCGTTCCTCCGACCCACCCCGACGCTCGCACGATGCGGCCGGGGGTTCGGGTGACACCACCCACGCGGCTCCGACTGAGTCGCAGTCGTCGCCACCTGCCCCACACCTTCGGGTCCCTGGGCATAGCGCGACGCCGGAGGAGGTCGAGCGGTACCTCATGGCCATGAGGTCCCTCCCTCCTCAGCCGGGTCCCGTGGCGCCTTTGGGCCCAGCGGCCCCGGCTGGAGGCCCTAGCGGGTCGGGTGCTTCGGCCTCAACGCCGTCGGGTGCTTCGGCGCCACCGGCGACTTCGGTACCGGCGCCGCAGGACCTCACCGGATCCGCATCCGGGTCGTCGCCGGTCGACCTCACCGGCGCCGGCCCCGCGGGTGTCACCCCCGGCGCCCCTTGTGGACGCCATCCCCAATGTTTCCTTCGGTCCGACTCTGGCGCCGGAACGGCGCCGCTGGGCGCCGCTTCCGACGGCCTTTGGAGATTTTTATTTCCATGAGGAGGCCCTGTCTGTTGAACCTGTTCTACAGGAGATGGGTGACAAAGGTGATTGGGAGGGGTCTGCTGACCCTCTGGCAGAGGAATGCCAGTCTCAAGAGGACTGGACATATGAGCTTGGGGAGGACACTGGATTTGTCTCCCCTCCCACCGTGGCTATGGAGGAGGGGGCTGCTTACAGTGTAGTGTTGACGAGGGCGGCCAAGGCCTTAAACCTTGAGCTCCCCGTCGCGGCCGTGAGGACTAACCTCCTCACTGAGGTCCTTAGACCGCAGGCAAGCTCCAGTGAGCCGCTGCTGCCGTTTAATGAGGCCTTGTGTGACGTTCTTGTGGGCACTTGGTCCAAGCCCGCCTCAGGTCCGCCTGTGGATAGGAACGTGGCCAGACGCTACCGCCCGGCTCCGGGCGACCCTTGCTTTTTGCCCACTGTAGGAAGGTAGATCCCTGACTATGGTTGCCCCCAACTTTTTGCCTGGTGTTTTGCTGGTTTTCTGACTTAGTTGACCTGGGACCCTGCTATTCAGGGCCCCAGGCCTACTGCTCTCTCTGTAAAATGGATTCCATGTACCTTAGGTACATATCTAAATTGGATACTGAGTCACCTTATCAGTCCCTGTACAGTGTACCTTAGGTACCCCGGGCATAGGTGTACCCAGGGCCTACCAGGGGCTGCAGCATGTATTATGCCACCCCTGGCTGGCCATCCAAATCTGACACAACTGGCTGCTTGACAGCTGGGGCAAGGTGGTGTAATCACCCTTTGCTTTAGATATAGTATACCTATATCTAACCCTAAAATGGACACACAGATCTCCTATCAGTCACTCCTATGGCAAGCCTTAACAATCCTGAAGGCAGAGTGCTTGGAATCGTGTGAGATGGTGCTCTGGCATGAGCTGAGCCTGTCTGCGGCTTTCGGGATCTATCCCTTAGCCGTTTCCATGATATCGCATACCATATACTCTTAAGTGCATTATAATCCTCGCGGTTAAATGCCAACTCTGGTATCGCTTTATCAAAACATGTCGAGTAAGGTGTCATACGAATTGGAATACTAACCCCTCGCCAATTCTGGCGACGGGGTTAGCATTCCACCCTTCTAGAGGGACACGACATGCATGTAACCTATAACCCGGTTAAAAGTCAGACAGAGCCTTAGCATCCACAAAATGGATGCTGCCACCGAGACACAAGTCTGCCCTCCTGCTGCTGGGAGTCCTCCCAGAGCAGGAGATAAGGACAAAGGGTTTCCTGCCAGGGGCGGTGCCAGCACCGTCCCAGACAGGGTTTTGTGTATTGTAGGTAGGCAGGGCTTTAGAGGAAGGTGACTGCACGTGGCACCCCGGTGCTCACTGTGCATAGGCTGGCTGGAACCAGTTCCAGGGACACTCCAGACCCTGTGCTGGGGAAAAGCCCGCCAAGGAAGTGGGTGTAACCACCCCCCTCCTGGTCCCACCCATAGGGCAGGACTTAGTCGCGTGCCAGCCCCCTTTTCCCAGATAAAGGTAGAGACTGGCCCCCTTCCAAATCAGATCATCTTTGAATCCTGAAACTACTTTCCACGAAAGGAACTCAAGACTTCTTCCTAAGATTTCTCCCTTGTGACTAAGGAGTAGTCACCCTGCATCCGCAGGCACCATCTTAAAGAACACTGCGGTCTGCTGCACGTCCTTCCTCCGGAATCCGACTGCCCAGCTCGACGAGAACCGGCTTCCCTGGCACCTCTGACCTCTACCTACATCATCAGTCACGCTGAGATTCGTGGGTGTGACGAGACCTCGAGGGACCGGCCATCTTCAAGACTGCACGACTTCTGCACAGCAAGCCCACCGAGTAATTTCCTGGTGAGTGCTTTGGGGTCCGAGAAGCCCCCACCCTGAGCAGCTCCAGCACCGAAGAGCAGCCCCCCAGCATCTCCACGATCGGCGTGGGGCCCTTCTGCTTTTGCTTTGCTCACCGCGTTGTTTGGCTACTAGCCCGCTGGCTTGTGGCCTTCTGAACGACGCCCGACGACATTTCTGCTGCTGGTCTGGTTGCTCCAGACTGGCCCTTGCTTCCCTCCATCGGAGAAGTACCCTGGACCCTCCTGGTCCGCCCAAGACGCCATTTTAGGTCCACCGCGTGGGCCTTGCATTTGCCAAGACTTGTTGCCCAATCCTGGGTCCAGCGACGTCGACAGCAAGAACCTTCGTGGGACAGCTCGCACCTCCATCCTGGTCGCCGACAACGCCTCCTGGTCCGAGAGACTGCAGAGCCCAGCAGCGCCCACTCACCTGACTGCGGTGACTTCGCCCGGTGCCATCCTGGTGCCCATTTAATCACTGGCTAGTGATTCAAGAACTTGGTCCCCTCTGCTTTCAGGTTTCCTTCTTCCTTGATCCAGGCTTGGATCCATCGAACTTTCCTTCACTGGTCGCCTGCCAGCAACTTCTTCCTTCCAGGCTCCTGGTCCGGCAACGAGATTCCCGACGTCTTTTCAGACCTATGCAGCTGCAGCCCCAGGGCTAGGTAACTTCGGCACTTCGGTGTCCCAGCATAGCCTCACTATCCTAGGGTCAGGATCCACTGTCGTTTTCTCCCTACCAGGTCGGGTTCGCCCGTGAACACTAACTTTGCCTTTACTAGCTTCCATAGACTTTGTCCCGCATCCCGCGTGAGAGTGCACACTCTGCACCCGAGTCCCCTAGGTCTCCTAGAAGTAATTTAACGATTCCCTAGTCAAGTCCTAGCGATTCCAAAGCCTATTAGTACAGCTACTTACCTGCTAGTAATTCGCATTCCACTTTTAGAATATATGGTTTTTCGTGCCCCTCGGGCATTTGTGTATAACGTGCTAACTTAAGTATTTTCATAAGAGTTTTGTTGTGTGCTTAGCACCCTGTCCTCATAAAGAGTACAGGGTTGTTGTGATTCTAATAAATACATTGTTTATTTTCATAACACTTGTGTGGTGTCCTTTCACTGGGTGTTCAAGGGGTAATGTGATGGTAAAACAGCTGGCTTAACACGCCCTCTAGAGTCTTAGCCTTAGACTGCTCGTATCCATGCTACTAGGATAGCTGGTCTATAAGGTTGACTTACAACCAATCATCAATAAGGGTTGTTTGGACTGATATATAGTGATCACTAGAATAGTGAACACTGCACATCAGGCCAACTTCTCACATTGGTGAGCAGCGGTTGGGATTTGAGCTTGCTGTTGTTTTACCACACATGCCCTAAGAATATCTTGTGAAAGATCACATAAGTACTAAAGGTACATATAACTTAGCTTAGAATACTCTGAGTTCTACTGAACCAGCTGTTGTAGCTCCTAGGGCCTAGCACACCCTAAACTACAACTCTAGCAAGGGATCAGTAGGCAAACATATAGTGTAGGTAAGTGCACCACTTACACCTCACTAGAAAAGCATGTCTACCCAGGGAGAATCTACTGAGACTCCCCTGGTCAGTGTTGACCCTCCACAGGTCACTTCAAGATATGCAGCTCTCAGTTTCCATGAGATGAGACAAGTCTGTACTTCCAGGAAACTGAAGCAGGGGTCTAACCCCACCATTCCCTTTCTGATAGGTCTCTTAGAGACATATGATGCCAGAAAGCTTTCTCAGTTACATGAGAACATGCCAGCCTTAGAGGGAACCTCTGAGGATCCAGATCTCCCCAACATTACTAATGCAGTTGAGGAGGAGGGTCAGGAGGAACTCTCTGGGGATGAGGTAGAAAAAGGTCTTGAGGTAGTCAGAAGGCTAACCAGGGCCAACTTAGACTTACTTGGGCTAGGATCTGGGGGACCCCCAGTACTAACCCGAAGTGGGCCTAACCTTGGAGTTAGGAGAGATAGATCTCTTTCTAGGGACTCCAATAGATCTCTGCACTCTAATGCCTCTTCTCAGGGGAGAAGGAATCCTCCACAGAGGAGATTTACTTCCCCTCAGAGAAAGGAGCATGAAGCTAGGATGAGACAAGCTGAACTGAGGATTGAAAGGGAAGAACTTGCCCTGGCCAAAGAGAAGCTTGCCTTTGCTAGAGAGCAGCAGATGAGTGGGTTAGCACCCACTGGTGGCAGCAATCTCCCAAGAGATAGAGAGAAGGGTTTAGACACTAAACACCTGACTAAAATAGTGCCCCCCTTTAAGCAAGGGGATGATATCCAGAAATGGATGGCTGCTCTGGAGAGGGCCTGCACTGTGCAGTGCATTCCCCAGAGTCAGTGGGCAGCTATACTGTGGCTCTCCTTTGATGGTAAAGGTAGAGATAAGCTCCTCACTACAAGAGTGGAGGATGCTAACAATTACCAGGTCCTGAAAAATGCACTGGTTGATGGGTTTGGCTTAACCACTGAGCAGTACAGGTTGCTGTTCAGAGACACCCAGAAAACTCAGTCTCAGGACTGGTCAGACTTTGTTGATTGTGCCACTAAGGCTTTGGAAGGCTGGCTACTGGGTAGCAAGGTTACTGACTTCACAGGATTGTATAATCTTATTATGAGAGAGCAAGTCTTAAATAATTGTCAGAACCAGTTATTACACCAGCACCTGGTAGACTCTGAGCTGACCTCTCCACAAGAATTGGGTAAGAGGGCAGACAAATGGGTCAGAACCAGGATTAGGCCCAAGAACCAAGGTGGTGACCAGAAAAAGGAATCAACCAAGCCTCAAGAGAAGGGTGGGAATAAATCTCCAGATCAAACCACATCAGGGCCCCAAAAATCCTCTGAGGGGGGTGGGTCCCAGAATCCTTCCAATAACCAGAAGAAACCTTATTGTTATCCCTGTAAACAGGTGGGTCATTTAAAAACTGACAGCAGTTGCCCAAAGAATAACAATAAGGAAAACATACCCCCAAGTAACATTCCCAAACCTCCTGTTACTACTAGTAGTAATCCCCCAGGTGGTGGGAGTGCCCCCAAGAATTTGGGTGCATTTACTTTGGGAGTTCCTGGGGACTCTGGCCTAACCAGGTCCCCTGACTTAGATACTCTTGTCTGTGAGACTGGCATGGGGTTTGCCAACTTCACAACTTGTCCCAACACTTTGGGCAAGTACAGACAGGAGCCCCTCATCAATGGTATAAAAGTTGAGGCCTATAGAGATACAGGGGCTAGCATCACTATGGTGACTGAGAGCCTAGTCCCCTCAAGGCAACTTTTACCTGGTGCCACATACCAGGTGACCAATATTGATGGAGTACAGAGAGATCATCCCATGGCAGTGGTCAATCTCAGCTGGGGAGGTGTCACTGGCCACAAGAGAGTGGCAGTGTCACCAAACTTGCCTGTAGATTGCCTACTGGGGAATGATTTAGAGCTCTCAGCCTGGGCTGAAGTAGAGCAAGAAACCCATTCTAAAATGGTAAACCCCCATGGTAAGGTTAGTGGGGCAGTGTTAGCCACAGCCCCAGTCCAAGATGTCCTCCCTGAACAGGTCAGGAGGGTTGTGCCAGTCACAACCCAATCTCAGACAACTTCCTTCCCAGAACAGGTTGTCAAGGCTGTCATGGTAACAGCCCACACCCAAACTGAGCCCCCTCCTGAAAAGGTTGGTAGAGTTGTGATGGCCACAGCTCAAACTCAGACAGAAGATAGTGTTGTGAAGCCTGAAACTATGGATCACTCCACTCAGACAGAGAGCATTGAGGAGGAAGAGAAATCTCCCTCCCACCAGACTTTAGGAAAAGATCAGCCTCCTCAGGGAACTGATCTGACCCCTTGTGAAGAAACTGCCACAGAGGTAGTCAGGCCTAGCCTGGCAGAACCCCTGATGTCAGTGGACCCTTCCAAGGTGGGACCCAGTCTGGAGCAGGTAACCTGCCCCTCTCTACCCTGCCTCAGTCAGCCCAGGGCTGTAGAGGTCAGTGAGGCCAGTGTTGGACCCCAAGGGGCCCCCTGTCCAAAAGAATTTCCCAATCAGCAGATTAAGGGCACTGAAGCTAGTAGTCCTAGCCCAGTGAAAATAAAACATACTCCTGAGGGATCCCCCTTAAAATTAGTTAGGGACCTCCCACAGATGGACACTGTTGGGCACAGCCAAACTTGGGACCTGAGGGCCCCAGACCTGACCTGTCCCTCCAGTAAGCCAAACAGAGGGACCCAACCTCCAGCTGTAGGTAGCCAGAGGTTGACCCTGAGAGCCCAAAACAACTCAGTCTTGGAAAGAAAGGCCTCTATGGTGGAAAATGATTGGAGGAAGCTGAGCCCAAAATTAGTGGAGCCTCACTTCAGTACTCCATTTCAGCACCAGCCTTTTTCTTTGACAAAACACACCACAGGTAGAGATTCCCTATGGTGGAGACCCTCAGACACCCTTAGGGTGAGGGATTGCTTAGTGGACCATGAGATAGGGGGTAACCATGCCAGTGCTGGTACTTCCTTATATGGCCACTCAGGCAATATAGGCTTACCTGGCAAGGCTAGCCTTATCTCCTTTCGTTTGGGGGGGGGGTTATGTAGGAAGGTAGATCCCTGACTATGGTTGCCCCCAACTTTTTGCCTGGTGTTTTGCTGGTTTTCTGACTTAGTTGACCTGGGACCCTGCTATTCAGGGCCCCAGGCCTACTGCTCTCTCAGTAAAATGGATTCCATGTACCTTAGGTACAAATCTAAATTGGATACTGAGTCACCTTATCAGTCCCTGTACAGTGTACCTTAGGTACCCCGGGCATAGGTGTACCCAGGGCCTACCAGGGGCTGCAGCATGTATTATGCCACCCCTGGCTGGCCATCCAAATCTGACACAACTGGCTGCTTGACAGCTGGGGCAAGGTGGTGTAATCACCCTTTGCTTTAGATATAGTATACCTATATCTAACCCTAAAATGGACACACAGATCTCCTATCAGTCACTCCTATGGCAGGCCTTAACAATCCTGAAGGCAGAGTGCTTGGAATCGTGTGAGATGGTGCTCTGGCATGAGCTGAGCCTGTCTGCGGCTTTCGGGATCTATCCCTTAGCCGTTTCCATGATATCGCATACCATATACTCTTAAGTGCATTATAATCCTCGCGGTTAAATGCCAACTCTGGTATCGCTTTATCAAAACATGTCGAGTAAGGTGTCATACGAATTGGAATACTAACCCCTCGCCAATTCTGGCGACGGGGTTAGCATTCCACCCTTCTAGAGGGACACGACATGCATGTAACCTATAACCCGGTTAAAAGTCAGACAGAGCCTTAGCATCCACAAAATGGATGCTGCCACCGAGACACAAGTCTGCCCTCCTGCTGCTGGGAGTCCTCCCAGAGCAGGAGATAAGGACAAAGGGTTTCCTGCCAGGGGCGGTGCCAGCACCGTCCCAGACAGGGTTTTGTGTATTGTAGGTAGGCAGGGCTTTAGAGGAAGGTGACTGCACGTGGCACCCCGGTGCTCACTGTGCATAGGCTGGCTGGAACCAGTTCCAGGGACACTCCAGACCCTGTGCTGGGGAAAAGCCCGCCAAGGAAGTGGGTGTAACCACCCCCCTCCTGGTCCCACCCATAGGGCAGGACTTAGTCGCGTGCCAGCCCCCTTTTCCCAGATAAAGGTAGAGACTGGCCCCCTTCCAAATCAGATCATCTTTGAATCCTGAAACTACTTTCCACGAAAGGAACTCAAGACTTCTTCCTAAGATTTCTCCCTTGTGACTAAGGAGTAGTCACCCTGCATCCGCAGGCACCATCTTAAAGAACACTGCGGTCTGCTGCACGTCCTTCCTCCGGAATCCGACTGCCCAGCTCGACGAGAACCGGCTTCCCTGGCACCTCTGACCTCTACCTACATCATCAGTCACGCTGAGATTCGTGGGTGTGACGAGACCTCGAGGGACCGGCCATCTTCAAGACTGCACGACTTCTGCACAGCAAGCCCACCGAGTAATTTCCTGGTGAGTGCTTTGGGGTCCGAGAAGCCCCCACCCTGAGCAGCTCCAGCACCGAAGAGCAGCCCCCCAGCATCTCCACGATCGGCGTGGGGCCCTTCTGCTTTTGCTTTGCTCACCGCGTTGTTTGGCTACTAGCCCGCTGGCTTGTGGCCTTCTGAACGACGCCCGACGACATTTCTGCTGCTGGTCTGGTTGCTCCAGACTGGCCCTTGCTTCCCTCCATCGGAGAAGTACCCTGGACCCTCCTGGTCCGCCCAAGACGCCATTTTAGGTCCACCGCGTGGGCCTTGCATTTGCCAAGACTTGTTGCCCAATCCTGGGTCCAGCGACGTCGACAGCAAGAACCTTCGTGGGACAGCTCGCACCTCCATCCTGGTCGCCGACAACGCCTCCTGGTCCGAGAGACTGCAGAGCCCAGCAGCGCCCACTCACCTGACTGCGGTGACTTCGCCCGGTGCCATCCTGGTGCCCATTTAATCACTGGCTAGTGATTCAAGAACTTGGTCCTCTCTGCTTTCAGGTTTCCTTCTTCCTTGATCCAGGCTTGGATCCATCGAACTTTCCTTCACTGGTCGCCTGCCAGCAACTTCTTCCTTCCAGGCTCCTGGTCCGGCAACGAGATTCCCGACGTCTTTTCAGACCTATGCAGCTGCAGCCCCTGGGCTAGGTAACTTCGGCACTTCGGTGTCCCAGCATAGCCTCACTATCCTAGGGTCAGGATCCACTGTCGTTTTCTCCCTACCAGGTCGGGTTCGTCCGTGAACACTAACTTTGCCTTTACTAGCTTCCATAGACTTTGTCCCGCATCCCGCGTGAGAGTGCACACTCTGCACCCGAGTCCCCTAGGTCTCCTAGAAGTAATTTAACGATTCCCTAGTCAAGTCCTAGCGATTCCAAAGCCTATTAGTACAGCTACTTACCTGCTAGTAATTCGCATTCCACTTTTAGAATATATGGTTTTTCGTGCCCCTCGGGCATTTGTGTATAACGTGCTAACTTAAGTATTTTCATAAGAGTTTTGTTGTGTGCTTAGCACCCTGTCCTCATAAAGAGTACAGGGTTGTTGTGATTCTAATAAATACATTGTTTATTTTCATAACACTTGTGTGGTGTCCTTTCACTGGGTGTTCAAGGGGTAATGTGATGGTAAAACAGCTGGCTTAACACGCCCTCTAGAGTCTTAGCCTTAGACTGCTCGTATCCATGCTACTAGGATAGCTGGTCTATAAGGTTGACTTACAACCAATCATCAATAAGGGTTGTTTGGACTGATATATAGTGATCACTAGAATAGTGAACACTGCACATCAGGCCAACTTCTCACACCCACCCATCCCAGCCCCGAGAGCTTGGTCATCCAGGCCTCTACTTCCCAGACCGCATTCCCGACGGCCCCGCCCGATCGGGAATCCAAGAGGTATGAACAGTTCGGGAAGAAAGTGTTCTCGTCCCTGAGTTTGGGACTGCGGTCTGTCAATACCGCATGCCTCTTGGGCCGCTACACCCACACCCTGTGGGATACGGTCGCGGACGTGCTGCCACAATGCCCGGAGGAGGTCGGGGCTAAACTCGCCCAAGCCCTTGCGGAGGGTCGAGATGCCGCGCGATATTCCATCCGGTGTGGGCTGGATACCACGGACTCACTGGGCCGGGCGATGGCAACGACGGTGGCGGTTCGACGCCACGCCTGGTTGAGGACCGCCAACTTTTCGGCCGATGTCCAGTCCACTCTTCTGGACATGCCGTTCGATGGCCGTCGCCTCTTTGGCGACAAGGCAGACCATGCGCTTGAGCGTTTTAAGGACTCCAGGGCTACGGCCAAGTCCTTGGGCCTCTCGGCCCCACACCAGCAATCGGGTGCCTTTCGCGGCCACGGAAGGGGCGCCCCCACACGTGCTGCCAGCCACGCACCGCAAAATGTTCAGCAGCGCGGTGGTGGCCGTGGAAACCGCCGTAATGGCGGTCGGGGACAGCGGCGAGCCCAGTCCACACCTCCCTCTGCAGCACCTGCCTCAAAACCTTCCTAGTCCGTGTTTTCAGGCCCATGTGAAGCCAGTGGGTGGCAGGGTTCGCCATCACCTCTTCCACTGGCGCAATGTCACGTCGGACGGGTGGGTGCTGCAAATCGTCCGAGGCGACCCCTCCAGCCATGCCACCGCCATGCCACGGGGGATCATTTGCGACTTCTGCAGGAGGAAGTTACGGCCCTCTTGGCCAAGGGGGCCATCGAGCGCGTTCCTGGGCCAGAAGTAGGGTGTGGTTGCTACTCCCACTACTTTCTGGTACCCAAGAAGGGCAAAGGGGGCCTACGCCCTGTCTTGGACCTACGGAACGTCACCGGCGCTACCTGCGGTTCACGGTTGGCCACGAGCACTTTCAATTTACCGTGCTCCCCTTCAGCCTTACCAGCGCCCCACGGGTGTTCACAAAGGTGATGGCGGTGGTCGCAGCTCATCTGCGCAGGGTAGGGGTTTCAGTCTTCCCCTACCTCGACGACTGGTTGTTGAAGGCGGGCTCGCCCCAGACAGTCGTCAGCCACCTCCAGACGACGGCAGATCTCCTGCATCAGCTGGGGTTCTCCATCAATGTGCCAAAGTCACACCTGTGCCCCTCTCAGAAGCTCCTCTTCATCGGAGCGGTTCTCGACTCGGCGCAGTTTCGGGTTTATCCTCCTGAACAGCGGGTCCGGGATATTCAGGCTATGATTCCACTCTTTCAGCCTTTATCCCGGGTATCGGTCAGGTTGACGCTGCGGCTTCTGGGGCTGATGGCCTCCTGCATCCTTCTGGTGCATCACGCTCGGTGGCGGTTGCGGGCTCTGCAGTGGGACCTGAAGTTTCAGTGGGCCCAGCATCAGGGCAACCTTTCCGACCATGTCCTGATCTCGGAGGGCACTGCGAGACAGCTGCAGTGGTGGCTCACGGACCGCGATTGGGTCAGTGGCAGATCCCTCTCCCTTCGCCAGCCAGAGCACGTAGTTGTGACGGACGCGTCCCTCCAGGGCTGGGGAGGCCATATGGGAGAGGTGGAGATCAGAGGCCTCTGGTCTCCGGCGGAGTCCCAGCTCCATATCAACCTTTTGGAGCTGCAGGTGATTCGTCTAGCACTGAAGGCATTCCTCCCCTCTGTCCGGGGGAGTGTAGTGCAAGTGTTCACGGACAACACCACCGCCATGTGGTACTGCAACAAACAGGGCGGGGTGGGGTCGTGGACCCTTTGCCAGGAGGCTCTGCGCCTCTGGCAGTGGCTGGAACAGCAGGGGGTGACCCTGGTGGTTCAACACCTGGCAGGTTCTCTGAATGCCAGGGCGGACGAACTCAGCCATCCGTGCATGATGGATCACGAATGGCGTCTGAACTTGGACGTGGCGCAAGGCCTCTTTCAGCAATGGGGAGAGCCTTGGTTAGATCTATTCGCCACCAAAGAGAACGCGCAATGTCATCAGTTCTGCGCGTTGGAATTTCCAAGGCGGCACTCGCTCGTCGACGCTTTTCGTCGCGTGTGGAGTTGCGGTCTGTTATACGCCTTTCCGCCTATACCACTTCTGCCCAGAGTGCTGAGGAAGATCAGGCGAGACCAGGCCCAAGTCATCCTTGTGGCTCCGGACTGGGCACGATGGTACTGGTATCCAGAGCTACTCAGTATGTCAGTGGATCCCCCGGTTCGTCTGCCTCTTCAGGAGGACCTTCTGTCGCAGCAGCAGGGGACGGTCCTCCACCCGAACCTGTTTAGTCTCCACCTCCATGCTTGGAGATTGAGCGGCGGCAGTTGAGGCCATTTGACTTGCCTCCTGAAGTCTGTAATGTCATTCTCGCAGCCAGGCGTCTCTCCACAAAGTCGGTATACGCCTGCAGGTGGAACAGATTTGTGGCATGGTGCACAGCAAAGGCTGTGGTTACTCTTGCTGCCCCTCTTTCGGAGGTTCTTCTCTTCCTTCTTTCTCTTGCCCAGCAGGGCTCTGCTCTGGGCACTATCCAGGGCTACCTTTCTGCCCTTTCAGCCTTTCTAAGGCTGCCTGATCAACCTTCTTTGTTCAAGTCCCCTATTGTAAATCGATTTCTGAAGGGCATCACACACACATTCCCTCCTGTTCCGTTTGTGATGCCTCAGTGGGACTTGAACCTTGTTCTTACGTTTCTGATGTGCGCTCCCTTTGAGCCTCTTCACAATTGTCCTCTTCGTCTTCTTACCTTGAAGACTGCCTTCCTGGTTGCCATCACCTCTGCTAGGAGAGTGAGTGAGCTCCAGGCTCTTTCTTGTACTCCTCCTTTCCTTTCTGTCCATCCGGACAAGGTTGTGTTACGTACTAAGCCATCTTTCCTGCCCAAGGTTGACACGGCCTTCCATATCGGGCAGTCTATCACCTTGCCCACCCTCTTTCCGCCACCGCATCCCTCTAAAGAGGAAGAGCGGCTCCACCGTCTGGACCCAAAACGTGCGCTTTCATTCTACTTGGATTGCACACGCCAGTTCCGGGTGGATGACCAACTCTTTGTTGATTACGTGGGCGCTAAGAAGGGGAAAGCGGTGCACAAGCGGACCATCTCGCGGTGGATCATCTTGTGTATCCAGGCATGTTACTCCTTGGCTAAAAAGGAGCCCCCTGTTGGATTGCGGGCTCATTCCACCCGGGCCACGGCTACTACAACTGCTCTGGGCCGGGGTGTGCCCTTGCAGGACATTTGCCAGGCAGCTACGTGGGCCTCGCTGCACACGTTTGCAAGACACTATTGCCTGGACAGTCAAGTCCGGAGGGATGGCTTCTTTGGCCGTTCCATCCTCCAGGACTTTCTGGTGGGATTATTGGTTCGCAGACCCACCACCGGGGTTGGTATTGCTGGGGTATCTATTCTAAGGTAAGGAATCTATCACTAACGTGTCTCTTTTAGATGCACAAGTTACTACTTGTGTAACGATATATCTGTAAGAGACATTAGTTAGTGATAGATTCCTTACCGACCCACCCATCCTCCCCGTTCTGCGAACCGATATCTAGGGTTAAGGTCACCCCTTTCAGGGCCCTAGTTTTATGGCACCAGTGTTGGTTCTATCATGGCTCTGCGAATCTGGCGCGGAAAAGCTGTGTATCAGAACTGACGTCAGCGCGCATGGGCGGCTTCTAAGTACTCCGACGTCATTCCGGCGCTAACGACGCCGACGACGGGCACGGAGCCGCGGACGACGCCTGCCGGCGCGCAGGGGTATTGCTGTGCAAAATTTTCCGGATCCAGTCTGACGCCTGGGGATATTCTAAGGTAAGGAATCTATCACTAACTAATGTCTCTTACAGATATATCGTTACACAAGTAGTAACTTGTGCATTAATTATCAAGGATGAGATGGTGCTATAATATAAACCTTACTTATTCAAACATTTTTGTGGACTTGGGATAAGCAGAATTGTTACCCAGTCTGATCGTATAGCTAAAGCTGATATGGAGTGAACAAAAATAGCCTTCTTAAATCTTAGGGAAGATTTTAAAGATGAAAATGAGATAACCAAATTCTAGGAAACTATAACCACATCTTAACCTTATCTTCCTTTATCATTTTATGTTGACCCCATTATATATGATACCCAATCTTCTGAATTTCCTCTAGGCCCAACAGTTTGCTAAAGTCTGCCTCCCTGTCCTTGCGATTCAATCTTGTTGCAAAACACCAGGAACTTTATTATGTTCTTTAGCTTATTTAAACCATTACGTAAACAACATCCGCTCCTAAATTGAATTTCAGACAAGCAAGACCTGCTTTTATTCATCTGCAAATGTCAAAAGAAGTAGAAACCTATTTTGCTGTTTCAAGTTGTCTTATTGAAGCTTTCCATGTAAGGTCTTTTCTACTTGTTTTTTTTTTTCTTCTTCTAACATTTACACTTTTCACATTGTATTGTTGTGTATACTAATAGAGCTCTTAACTTTCCTATGGGCTTTATGTATGTCTGTTAAGGTTTATTGTATGTGGTGATCAATTTTTTATGTCTTATTGGTCTGAATATAGGCTTTTTACTGTTGATGTAATTTTGATTTTATCTTCTGATGTGCTCTTTATTTTTGGTAAATTGTCTAGTTTTTATTGTACCATGTTGAATTTAACTGATCCATATGGTATTAAAAAAAAAAAAAAAGATTATACTGCTACTACTAATACTATACTCCATGCTAATCCCTTACCTTTTATATTCTAAGCCCTTCAATGAAAAGCCCATTCACATGATCCCTATAGTCTTTCCAAAACCCTTTCTGCAGTGCTTGCTCATCCATTTGTTACTCCACCATGCCGTCGACTTTCCACTATTGGGACACTTGAAGCAATAGCAACAAACGTTTTTGTTTTCTATGCAAAGTTAATCTTTCTGCAGTTATATGTCTTTATTATTATGGAATCTTCACTTCACGCTCTTGTTCATGAAAGACCGTAAGCCTAAAATTTTAAGTAGATTTTATTGAGAATTATCATAAAACATGAGTTACCTTTCGCCTCCTGCATACAAATCCTGTGTAGTTGCCTACATGTTGACCATTCCTGACTTGGACTAGAGCACATTACAAGCTTGTTTCTAGTCCTAACACCAAAATTCTCCTCTTGGACTGGTTGTTTTTGCGCTGTCAGTGAGGCTTATGCTAGAAAATCTATTGTTGTCCATAAATTACGAAAATGTTTTTTAATTATTATTATAAATGTACTCTGATTCTCCCTGATGGTCAAGGGTTAGCCTTCAATGACTACAATCCTGCTTCACTAAAGTATCACTGTATGTAATGTATAACATGATGGGTACAAATCTTATTTAGTTGAATTTCAGCTTCCTATGAGATGAGTCGCACTTGTACTTGACTGGTTATTTGTTGACTATACGCTAATCCTAATCTTATCTTTTCACAGAGTGAGCACTTTTCTTTTTTGGGCATCAACAATCAGTCAAATATGACAGACATGCGGTGTCGTACAACCTTCTACACAGCGCTTGGGCGTCTCCTCATGGTGGATTTAGGTATATTTCTCTATGTTTTGGGTGGTGTGCAACAGCAGACCACAATAAAAATGGAATTGGAACGTCTGGTTCTTGTGGGTGATTAGAAAGGGAAGTCTAGTAATGTACATTTTGGAGACCTCTTGCTCCTTTTGGAGGAGCCTATAAGGAAAAAGGAGGAACATCTGATGTTTTATATGCTTACAATCGCTGGATGCCATCTATGATGAGGGCCTTGTTAATTCTCTCAAGCTTCTGGGAATGGGTGATGGTAGAGTGTTAATTCTCTCTCCCTCATTGGAGTGGGACCCATTCATAAGACCATGTCTTGGTGGTGATCTTGGTTTCGTTTAACTCCTGAGATGGGATTTTACATGAGCTATTCATTATCTCTGGACCTTTGGTCAAGAACCTGTTAATTATCTATTTTGATGGCGAGACACTCGATGACCTCTTCAATTTGGTGGGGGTGGGATGTGTTCTCTATTAATCAGGTGGATCTTTGCATGGGGAGCAAGGGGACTGAGGGCGGTTGCATACTTCTTGCTCCTTTCAGTGGGGTGATCAGTATTTCCTGTTAATGCTGGTTCTTGTGGGATATTGCACACAAATAACATGGACCTAGAGGCTCCATTTGAGGAATACATTTCCCCTACTTAATCAAGCGACCATAATTCTACAGATTAAAAACATATATTGAAAGGTACTTCTCAAACGCTCTTGTTTAAAATTGTTAGGCCTGAGCTGCAGTTATATTTTATTTCAATATTTGCCAGATGTATATAAGATTAAAAACAGACAGTCAATTTGTTTTATCCTGAACCTTGTACTTTACATATTTGTGGGCTTTCATAGGAGCCTCATTTGTCACACTGCCCACTTAACTTTGCCTAGATATCTGTGTGGGGATTAACAAAAGGTAATTTTACCACTTACCTGTTCTGTACATGTAAAGGAACGAATCATAGAATAACCTAATTATTCACATACTTTTTTTTATTTTTACATAATCTATTCCAATCACAAACCCCACACATGAAGCAATCCACTGCACAATGTGATGCAGTGTAACCTTCTTGCACTTATCCCATTAGCTTAGTGGGCTCCACAAAACTCCAGGGCACTTCCTCTGGGACCACTCCGTGCTATGCGGTGTGGGTGCTGCAAAAGAAAACCTCCAAATCACAGTGTTTTTTAATCTTCTGCTCCCTACTTTAGTATATTTCTTGGGTACAAACCTATTCTGTCCTCTTAACTGTGCAGAAATTCTGTGCTTCATTTTAAATCAGCGGTAATTGCAAACACAACAGTGATGGACAGAATGTGGATCAATGTCATACATTCACCCCAGTCCAAAGATCTGGGCCCAAATCCATCGTTTTTCCACTCCACACCACCCTGGGTTAGACAATGGCGATATGCAAATCAGCGCTGACCCTGTGCCCCATGGGAACAGTCCAGTCCGAACTACAAAAGCCATGTCCTTCCCAGAACGGAATCAAGCATCCGAGGACCGGCCCGGTTTCGAGGTAACACCTCTCATCAGCCTAGTACACTTAGAGCGGTAATTGCAAACACAACAGTGATGGACAGAATGTGGATCAATGTCACACATTCACCCCAGTCCAAAGATCTGGGCCCAAATCCATCGTTTTTCCACTCCACACCACCCTGGGTTAGACAATGGCGATATGCAAATCAGCGCTGACCCTGTGCCCCATGGGAACAGTCCAGTCCGAACTACAAAAGCCATGTCCTTCCCAGAACGGAGAAAAGCATCCGAGGACCGGCCCGGTTTCGAGGTAACACCTCCCATCATTTTAAATCAGCAGCAGCCAACATGATTCTGTTCTTATACTTTAGGATTCACTTGCCTCTTTTTAGAGTTGAGTGAGTGTCCCTGTTATGAATGTGTGGTATGCTTGTGATATCAGGCGGACATCATGCTATAATGTGGATATTGGAGGCCTACCACGTAACTTATGTCTGTCACATTTGTATTTTGAGAGTCACGTATCTATTAAAGTTGTGTGATCTTCACCCAGCCAAGAGCTGCGCACCAGTAATTTGCGACATTTTTAACTGCTCCATATCCACAGGCATAATTCCATCTACCTGGAAAGAAGCAGTGGTCCGTCCTGTTCTTAAGAAACCCACAGCAGACCCCGCAACCCTCAGTAACTATCGGCCTATTTCCCTTTTACCTCTTTTTGGGAAACTGCTGGAAAACATCATAAACCAACAACTCAGTTTCTATTTGGAACAGAACGAAATCCTGGATTCCTCACAGTGGGGCTTTCGCCCAGGCTTTAGCACAGAAACCGCTGTCCTAGCAGTTACCGACTCATTAAGACAGACCATTGACTCCGGCGGTTTCGCAATACTGATTCTCTTGGATCTCTCCGCAGCTTTTGATACTATCTCTCACACTAAGCTAGCGGAGAGACTATCTGACTGCGGTATCAAAGGAACAGCCTCAAAATGGCTACTACATTTTCTGTCGGAGAGAACACAAATGGTCACTTTAAGTCCCTATTTTTCGGCCAAAATGCCCTTGGAGAAGGGGGTCCCACAGGGTACCTGTCTGAGTCCTACCCTCTTTAATATATACATGGCCCCTCTGGCTCAGATTGTGGAACAGCTGGGTTTTGAAATCATCTCCTGTGCAGATGATACGCAGCTCATGTTCACTATCGGGAAATGCCCAGAGCTAGAAAAAACACGCTTCGCCAATGGTATGAAGTTGATCTCAGACTGGATGACTGTGAATTACCTTCAATTGAATCCAGGGAAGATGGAGATAATGTTAATGGGAAAAGCCCCAGACATCTGGTCGGATGACTGGTGGCCTGACCAATTGGGCAGCGCCCCCTCTCCGAAACCATCCGTAAAGAACCTAGGAATAAAAATTGACCACTCTCTTTCTATGAAAGACCATATTGCGACTACGACCGGTACATGTTTCTACGGTCTCCGACTTTTTTGGAAAATACTTCCGTTTATACCCACCCCCCATCGCAGGACCTTAGTTCACGCAATGGTAACGAGTCGCTTGGATTATGGCAGCGCCCTGCTGGCAGAAGTGGGGGAGACTCTCCTGGTCAAATTGTTCAGAATGCGGCCGCAAGAATGATCTTAAACTGCCTGGCTAGCTCTCCGTCAACTCCGTTGCTTAGAGAATTGCATTGGCTCAATGTAAAAAAAAAAGATCCTTTTTCAAAATCTGCTGCCTAACCCATAACGCCCTTAGCGATAAAGGTCCTCGCTATCTACAACGAAAACTGATCAAATATTGCCCTAGCAAGAAGCTTAGATCCACTACACTGGGTCTATTACAAGTTCCCCGAATTCGTCTTACCCGGACAGGTGGGAGAGCTTTCTCCTATCTGGCTCCCAGGTACTAGAACCAGCTCCCTCAGGCCCTGCGAGCCATCCCGAATCATTGCACTTTTAGGAAACATCTGAAAGCCTTCCTTTTTTAATGACTATCCTAGTCCGGTTCCCCTTAGCTGTAGTCCAATCTCTAGTCAGCCCCGAGATGCCCCAGGGTGATTTGCGCGCTCAATAAATTCCTAATCTAATCTAAAAGTAGGTTGGTTATGAATCAATCAATTTTATCATGCAATAGTGCGGATCTGAGAATTCTGCTCATAAATTAAAGTCTGGCAGTTGTAAATATATACTGAATTGTATTCCCCTTAATTGTAAATCAAGGCAGGTCAGATTAGAATTTTCGGCTGTAGGAGAGGAAAAGAAACACCTCTCCTTTCTCAATGCAGTCCCCTCTCTTCGATTACTATTTTGTCACCAGTCTCCACTTGATTTACAAATAAGTTGAACATGATTCTGTACAATGTTATAGGTGCTCTGCTCTAAGTTATAATAGTTCTGAATTGCACTAGTTCATAATAAAGTAGATTGATTTATAACCAACTTACTTTTTGATTCTCAAGGATGACAGCTGCCCGACTCTAATAACATATAAGTAGGCTGTCCGGAAATCGGTTAAAACCGACTCTGCCCGACAGTACCCTACCGAATGAAAATCAGCTGACCCGGTTTAAACTGAGAGGCGCTGATTTTCATAGTTGATGCGCCACTTGGCCACTTGATGGAGCCAAAGCATTAGAAACCATTGGCCTGCCTGTGGTGGCCTGGGGCGGAGATGTCAGGGGAAAACAATGCTTCTGCACATGGGGAGCTGAGGTGTGAATGGCCCAAGGGCCAGAGCAACACCAGCCCCGTGCCTGGCTCACGTGGGGGGAAGAGGAGCTGTTGTGGTCTGCCGCCGTCTGTCTTACTACTTCCCAGGTCTTTAAAAAGACCATTTACTTAACGTGGCTGCCTTTGAAGTCGCTTGGAAGCACAGGCTAATTGTTGTAAGCGCTGCTTAGTGGTTATATGGCCAGACGTACGTTTAGGGTACCTGAATTCTAATCCTGGCTCCTCAACAACATGTGATCCTGGCCTTTGCCTCGTCCTTTGTGCACTGAAACAATAGTCGCCTAGGAGCACGCTTGCGCTCGACATCATAAGGCAGAGAAGCGCTGTACAAGTGATGTAAAAAAAAGTTATTAATAATAGGGCGTACCTGTCTGCGGGATATGTGGGCTCTCCTTGCTGTCCCAGCAGAGAGGCCTCCTCCTGTCCCATACCATCGGCCATGGTCCTGCCCATCTGTACAATCCTCAGTGAAGGACGACTTCGGGGTGCTTTGGACCCTCGGTGCACATTGGCAGCTCTGGGCATCTCCCACTGCTCTCAGCACTGCCCTCTCTTCGCGCATCTCTGCTACTCCGCCTCCCACCAGGGATCGCCCCCAATACACGGCGAGCAGCTGCTCCAGTCTAGGGGTGTCCAATTGTCGAGGGAAGTCACCTCGGGAGTGAGCGCGGGTGGGGGTTGTCAGCGAGCGCACAGAGGCTGAGTCTGGGAGTCAAAGATGCATTCACCACCGCAAGTGTAATTGTGAAAAGTGCAGCAATCAGTGCTTTAAATGGGCCGGTACTGAGTACTGGCACTTCTGATTTGTTTTACGTGAGTACCGGAACTTCTCCAGGACTGAGGAGAGTACGGGTACTCACTGTGTGAAGTTTTGTGAAAATGATAAACTCTGAAATCTCACATATTTGCGAAATTTGTTACCTTTGTAAACTTTGCAAAACTTTCAACAGCTGGCAGAAATGTCTCTTCAACAAAAGAAAACAAGTTACTTACCTGTAACTTTGGTTCTACAGTATTGGTAACTTTCATAGATTCCCATAGTTTGTATCATTCCCCGTCGTCGGAATGGGAGTCTCGGTAACAAAATAACATAGCAGTAGCTACCAAAGAGAAAGAAAAAGGCCTAGGCCTCATTCCCTTTTGTAGCATATCCACCTCTTTTTGCAAAAGAGACCAAAGCAAAGCAACAGCCAATCAGATTAGCCTCACCACCTAGAACCCTCCTGAGAGAACCTCAGATTTTCTACTGCACGTTGTGCTAAGGGAGTCTCCTTTGAGCTCTGCTCACTTCAACTCTAATTGTTTGGTGTTCCATCTGGAAATGTCTGACAAGGAGAAGAAAGCCCTTTTCAAGGCCTGTTCCACCTGTGGCAAGAAAAGGCTGTATGTAGAGGACAGGCATAAGGACTGCTTTTATTGCCTGTATCCTGATTACAAGGCAGCGGACTGCAAAATCTGCTGCATCTTCTCTACAAAGACCCTCAGGGACCGTGAGGGTGGCCTCTTCACTTGGTCCAGAAGCTGAAGTCGAGGAAGGAAACTTCACCATCCTCATAATGCCCAGTCAAGGCCTCAAAAAAGATCCCCGTGAGTCTGAGAGCCGGAGTCCTAGCAAATCTCCTCACCACAGAGAAAAGGAGAGGGAAGGACTTTCTTCAGCTACAGCAGTGGTGGAGTCTGCTAAAGCTTTTAAGAAGCCTGCTTCTCTATCATCTGAGGAGTCAGAGAAGGATTCCAGATCATCGACGACGCTGCAGAAGGCTCCGTCGACGAAGGCTTCTAAATCCCAGGTGAAAAAAGTTACACCGTTGACGGGCTCGTCGACGGTACCTTCTACTCTTCACATGTCTATGCCAGCGTTGAAGGGAGCGTCGACGACGGTTACGGCGACGACGACGAGAGTGTCGCCGACAGCAGCGACGATGACGGTGTCGTTGACTAGAGCAACGACGGCAGGAGTGTCGACGGTCTCGTCGACGGCAGTGTCAACGACACCCATCTCGTCGTCGGCAATTCAACCGTCGACGGTGGATCTTCTGTCGACGGCCACATCGACGACGGTTTCTCTGGCAATCCCATCGCTGACGGTACCGTCGACGACATCTTCGTTGACGGAGAGGATTTCTGTTTCCCTGAGGAGGATTACACCGGATATGACGTCTCCAGGGAGGGTTACCCCCTTGCCTCCCGCACTGTTACTGGAGGAAGAAGAGGATTCTGACGATGATCAGGACTCTTTTGGTTATGCCCATAGTCCTTCCCAATTGTTAGTGAAATGCCAAGACACTGATTCTGAGGATGAATACCTTCATGAATGCTCTTACCAGCAATCCTATCATCGACAGGAAAGTGCAGGCCAGGAGATGGTTTCCCTTTTGGCAGACCTTTAGGGCATTTTGCTGGATTATAAGACCAGGTTTTCTCAAACCGCTCCTCCTGCTTCCTCTTTCTCTGCAGTACAAGCTGTAGCTGAGCCTGCACCATCACCTTCTGCAGTGGTTTCTCCAGGTGAACCTTCCCAGATAGTTTCACAACTGCAGATACCTGGGCCAGGTATACCTCCAGGGGTCCAGGATTTACAAGATGATTCCTCGGACGAGGATCAGGAGGATGACAACAGGTCTAACCAACGTATAGAGTGGGATGATTGTCATCCCGGACCCAGTGGACTCTCCCCCGCAGACATTAGGGGTTTTCACAAACTTATGTAAAGAGCCTCCAGTAGATTCAAACTTCCGATTATGCCTTCTGTTCAAACAGAGTGCTTCCTTTATGATTTTAAGGAGCCCTACAGGAAGGTGGTCCGGTCCATTCCCATCGTCAGCCATGTCTGGGACGAGGGTTTGAAGGCAATGAAGAACCGGGCTACGGTGATTCCAGTTTTGCCACGCCTGGAAAAGAAGTACAAGGCCCCTGACGATAGTCCGGCGTCTTTGATTGGTCAGCCGAAGCCGGATTCGATAATATCGCAGGCGGTGCAGAGAAAGTCTCGCATGGTGCGAGCAGCAAATGCGTTGGCGACCCTGGGCAGATATGATCGCCAAATGTGGTGCGATCTCTCACCATATTTGGACCAACTCCCTCAGGAGTCCAAGGCGGAGGCCATGAAGATCCTGCAGGAGGGAGAGGCTACATCGGCAGAGGTCTTGATAGACTGTGCCATGGATATTGCCACTACGGCTTTCCGTTCGCTGGCAGGCGCAGCTGTTCTTCGTCGCCAAGGATGGCTCAGGGCGACATGGTTTTCGTTGGAGGTCCAGAATAAGATCCTGGACCTTCCATTTGATGGTGAGGCATTGTTTGGCAAGCATATCGACGATGCTCTCCAGAACATTAAGAAGGATACGGAGACGGCGGGATCTCTCGGTACTCTTCAGTATCTGAAGGTTCCTTTCCGGGGGGCCAGAGGAAAGAGTACTACTTCCTACAGAGGTTCGTACCAACAACAACAACGGTACTCCTCTTATGGTTCGACGCCTCAATCATAACGGCCATCATACGAGCAGAGACAAGGCCAGACTTCTTCTTTCTCTAGATCAAACGCTAGGGGAAAACAGAATCGCCAGGGACATGACAACTCCAAGAGGCAATAGCGGCGTTCTGGCTCTGCCTGCTGTACCCACCTCCCCATCAACATCTGTGGGAAGCAGGGTGTCTCAATACCTCCGCAACTGGAAACGGATAACTTCAGACTGTTGGGTGCTCAACATCATTCAAGATGGCCACACCCTGGAGTTTGTTCACATGCCACCTTCCAAGCCCCCTGCCGCCATGCCTTCAAAACATCTGCGTCTCTTGCGGCTCAAAGTTCATCAGATGTTCCTCAAGGGAGCTGTAGAGCTGGTTCCCTTTTCTCAAAAAGGGGAATGTTTCTATTCCAGGTTTTTCCTGGTAGTCAAGAAGACGCTGGAGAAATGGCGCCCCATTTTAGATCTCAGGGAGCTAAACACCTATCTCTTATCTCAATCCTTTCGGATGGTCTCTCCCCAGGATATCTTACGTCTCCTCAATCCGGGAGATTTCATGGCCACTCTCGATCTCAAAGATTCATATTTTCACATACCCATTCATCCAGCCCATAGGAGGTTTCTTTGATTCACAGTAGCCAAGAGCCACTTCCAATTCAAAGTTTTACCCTCTGGACTTTGTTCTGCCCCGAGGATCTTTACCAAGGTGCTGGCGCCGGTGGCAGCTTTCCTAAGGAAACCGCATTTTCAAGTCTTCCCATACCTGGACGGCTGGTTATTGAAGGCCCCGTCGAGGGGGGCAGCGGAGGAAACGGTCAAGGCATATACGGCTCTGTTCAGCAATCTGGGCCTCACTCTCAAGAGGGAGAAAGCACGATTCCTGGGGGCAATCCTGGACACATCTCTCAGCAAGGCTCCTCCATCCTTCGAAAAGCAAGAAAAACTGAAGTCCATTGCTCATTTGTTCAGAAAAGGGTGTCTTTCAGTACGCCGTTACAAATCCCTTCTCTGAGTGATATCTTCATGCATCCCTCTGGTACCCCACTGCAGGTTGCGGATGCGATCTCTGCAGGAACAACTAGACATGCAAAGTTCACGGTTCGTTCGACGACAAGGTGGTGATTACTCCGGCAATGAGAAAAGCAGCCTTGTGGTGGACGAAGGAAGAGATTTTATCCCAAGGTCTATCCTTCGTAAGCAGTCCAGCTCCTCAGGTTGTAACAACGGATGCCTCACTGGAAGGCTGGGGTGCGGTGCTTCAGGACTTACATGTAAGTGGGCATTGGCTGCCCCAGCACCCTCTTCTTCACATCAACCTCCTGGAGCTCAGAGCACTCCGTCTGGCGCTACAAGCATTTCTCCCATGATTGCTGGGTTCAGCGGTTCTTGTCTGCACGCACAACACCACAGCCATGCGCTACATAAACAAGGAAGGGGGTACCAGATCTCTTCCGCTGCCATAGGAGGCCCAAAAGATTTGGGAGTGGGCGATCTTACATGGAATATCTCTACAGGCGGAACACCTACCAGGTGTACTAAACGAAAAAAGGCGGACAGGCTCAGCAGGCTTTCGTCAGTCAGCCACAAGTTGGAGCTAAACCAGGCGGTCTTGGAGGAGATTTTCTATCGGTGGGGCAGACCTTCAATAGACCTCTTTGCCACACCGGTGAACAGAAAATGCCAGTTTTACGCAAGCAAACTACACCATCGAGGATCGCTGGGGAATGCGGTTTCAATAGCCTGGTCAAAAGCATTTGTGTACGCCTTTCCCCCCCATTCCATTAATTCCACGACTGCTCAGGAAGATCAAGACGGAACCGTGCAGGATGATCCTTATAGCTCCAGCTTGGCCGAGGCAGTTTTGGTTCACAGAGCTTCGCCTCCTTTCTCTGGCCCCTCCATGTCTTTTGGGGGCGATTCTGGATCTTCTCACGATGTCCCAGGGCCAAATCTGGCATCTGGATCCTCGTTCCTTGCACCCGTGAGCATGGCTCCTGAGCAGCGAGAGTTCCTGAACCTTCATCTCTCGGATGAAATAAGAGATGTTCTCTCTCAGGCTAGGGCTCCTTCCACTAACAAGACTTACAGTTTGAAATGGAAACGATTTTGCATTTGGTGCCGGCAGCAAGGTGTGGATCTTTTCTCATCTCCGCCTCATCAGGTGCTTCCTTATCTCCTGTCCTTTGCTAAGGCAGGACTGGCTGATTCATCCATAAAGGTTCACTTAGCAGCAGTTTCTCGCTACAGACGCACTGCATCTGGACCTTCTCTCTGGTCATCCAGAATTGTCAAACAATTTCTCAAGGGTCTGCTTTGAGTTTTCCCTCCAGTGAGGCCTCTACCTCCCACATGGCATTTGAACTTGGTTCTCACCCAGCTGATGAAGCATCCCTTTGAGCCGATTTTTCGAGCAGTCATGAAATTCCTCTTGTGGAAACTGGCGCTCCTTCTTGCTCTCATTTCGGCAAGTCGTATTGGGGAATTGCAAGCTCCCACAATACAGGAACCTTTTCTCCAATTAAAAAAAAATACAGTAATTCTAAGGACTAATCCAAAGTTCATACCAAAAGTGCCTTCAGACTTTAATTTAAACGAACCAGTGATTCTAATGGCTTTCTTTCCTCAGCCTTCCACGCCGGCGGAAAGGACGCTTCATTCACTGGATGTGCAACGGTGCTTAAAATTTTATCTGGACCATACTAAGGGATTTCGAAAATCTTCTCAATTGTTCATCGCATTTAGTGCTCCCCGCAAGGGCTTACCACTGTCTAAGCAGGGTATCGCAAGATGGATCTCCAGTGCCATACAGTACTCTCACTCTGCAGTGGGCAAGCCTCTGGAAGGCAGAGTTAGAGCACACTTGACAAGGTCCATGGCTTCCTCTACAGCTCTCTTTGCGGGAGTTCAGATAAAAGACATTTGCAGAGCTGCAAATTGGAGCAGCACACACACCTTCACAAGACATTACTGCCTGGAGACCTCGGCACAAGAAGACACGGCTGTAGGCAAGGCAGTCCTCAGGAACCTCTTCCATTGAGTGGTGAGCTTTCCTTTCTTCCCTCCTTCCTTTCTTACTGTTACTTGCACATTTTGCTATGTATTCTTTATGTGATTGCACTGTTGAATCAGTTTAAAAATAAAAAAGGGTAATGGAGGAAAAGATGTCAAAGCTATGGGAATCTATGAAAGTTCCAATACTGGAGTAAGAAAACAAGTTACTTAACTGTAACTTTGGTTCTCCAGTATTGGTAACTTTCATAGATTCCCTTGCGCCCACCCTCCTTCCCTGGGAAAGCTCAGCCCTCAGCAAATGTGGTGATACTGTTACACAACGGCTACTTATTTATTTATTTATTTAGAAAGTTTTATATAGCGTGAACAAGATCTTTGAGGATATCAGAGCGCTTTACATAGAAAGGGGGAGCATGAGGGAACATAGTCAAACAGGTACGTCAGAAATGCTAATAGTACAAATACGAGGTAGCATAGAAAATCGCATAAGTCGTTAATACACATAAAACAAATACGCCGCGGGGTCGAACAAGTAGTACAGATCGGTGCAGAGTCTTAAAAGAGATCAAAATGGTACTTCAAGTGTATTTAGCCATGAGGATAGCTTTTACTTCTTTCTTAAACAGTGTAGTGGAGGAGATAAGCCTTGTTTCAGGGGGGAGTGAGTTCCAGATCTTGGGTGCCATTCCTGAGATGGAGCGTTTATAAGTTTTTTCCTTCCGGAATCTTCGAGGCTTCAGCAGAAGATTGTTTGTGCCTCTGGTGTTTCTAGAGCCGCCAGAGATTGTCAGCTTCTGAGTGAGATAGCTTGGTGAGCTCATGTGGACAGCCTTGTGCGTCATGCAGGCGATTTTCAGATGTATTCTGGCTTCGAAAGGAAGCCAGTTCAGGTATTTTAAGTCAGGGGAGATATGTGAGTGTTTTTTTGAACCAGTGATGAGTCTCGCTGCAGCGTTTAGAGAAGCTCTGAGGGGTGCGGTAGTGGTTAGGGGGAGTCTGCAGAGGGCGATGCTGCCATATTCTATTCGAGGGATGACTAGTGCTTGTACTGCAGTTTGGAAGTCGTTGGCAGGGAGGAAGGGTTTAAGTTTCCTCAGGGTATTGATTTGGTAGTTCGCTCCCTTAGTTGCCTTGCTGATATGTTGCTGCATGTTGAGATTGGTGTCAAGTGTAATGCCTAAGGATTTTGCTGAGTCTACGATGGTGGGTTGGACATTGAGTGCAGTTAGGTGTTTAAGCCAGATTTGTGTGGTAGAGATCTTGGCGGGAGGTGAGATAAGAAGGAACTCTGTTTTCAGAGGCTACGAAAATCTGAGGCTCTGAGGTTCTCTCAGGAGGGTTCTAGGGGGTGAGGCTAATCTGATTGGCTGTTGCTTTGCTTTGGCCTCTTTTGCAAAAAAAGAGGTGGATATGCTACAAAAGGGAATGAGGCCTAGGCCTTTTTCTTTCTCTTTTGTACCTACTGCTATGTTATTTTGTTACAGAGACTCCCATTCCGACGACTGGGAATGATACAAGCTATGGGAATCTATGAAAGTTACCAATACTGGAGAACCAAAGTTACAGGTAAGTAACTTGTTTTCTTTTGTTGAAGAGACATTTCTGCCAGCTGTTGAAAGTTTTGCAAAGTTTACAAAGGTAACAAATTTCGCAAATATGTGAGATTTCAAAGTTTATCATTTTCACAAAACTTCACACACCTCAAATTTAAATTTTAAGAATTTAGTTCTAGTTTTAATTTTCATAAAAAGCCCTCCCAATAGCTGCAGTCTTCTGTTTAGCATTACTTAAATTCTTCTCAACTTGTGCAAGTCCACGGTCACTGAAAAAATGTGCGCGGTTTGTTAACAAAGGTGGGGGTAGTCTGGCAAGAATTAGTTAAACTGGGAACATGCTAAGAGCTTGTCTAAGAGTGGTGATCAGTGACATAGTTGTGGCTTGACAGATGTGCACTCTTGACAACATTAAGGGTCTGAACTGAAGACGACCAGAAGAGGTGGCTGCAGGAGAAGGAAACTACTACTCCGGGAGTGAATTGAAGGGTTCTGCAACACCTGGGACATTTGTGCGGGGTTCGTATAGGCAACTTGGATTTTAATGTAGTCAAAAACACAGGCAAATATGACTTGTGTATGATTTATGCAGTTGAGCCCTGCAACTTCTTTAAAGCGCTGTCATTTAGTCTTTGGGAAGACAGCGGGTAACTTTTGGATATTTTGATGTGTAATCTGTTCACAAAGAAAGCAGCTCTAATGTTGTGTTGGTGATTTGTAGCATTCGTAAACCTGTAAAACAAGCTTTTGCAATGCAATCGGTCTCGCTTTCGTGGCCTTTTCTATGTATTTAGCTATGCAGCACATTAGCCTGGGTGCTGAAACATCTACTGTTCTTTAACATGGAGGGAAAGTAAGCACTAAACTTATAAACAGCAGACCTTTGTTTAATAGACAAAAGCATGGCACATTAAAAGAAGCGTGGCTCGCGGCACTCCGAAATCAAGCAGTCAAAAAACTACACCTATTGGCTATGCCAATGCTTGTTTACAGTTTGCCATGCAGTGCTCTTCGGGGTTTGGAGTGCCATCCAGTGCATGCAGTGGATTCCCAATGCCAATAGTTTCTAAAAATGGTTTTCCAAGTAAGAAGAACCGCATTACAACTTTACGAGCCATGCTTTTTCCCAGACCCGATACTTAAGTAGCTGTTTACTTCACAGATTAGTAACCCATTTACTGTAGCATGGCTTTATCTATTGTAGCTATTTGTATTGAGTAAAAATCAATGGGCTATGATTTTATCAAAGGCAAAGAACATGAATGCATAATTACTAGCAACACGCAGATATCTTATTCTAATTACCTGTCTAGTGATTAAAAGCAAGGAAAGTGAAAAGGAGCCAAATTGAAAACTATTAACCTGTCTTAATGCGGCGTGAGTTCTGCTATTAACAGCCCAGGTAAAACAAGTTGATCTTAAGCAGAGCCAAATCTGTCAGTGAGAGAGTTGGTACAAATGTTAAAAATAGTGTTGCATTGGTAACCGTCGCCAGCGAGGGAGGTAGTTTCACAGGCTGTTTTGCGCGAGATGAGGCAGACATTTCCTTGTGTTTGGTTCTCTGTTATCTCGGAGCTTGGAACTGTTCCAAAAGCTCAGAGCAATGAACGATGTCTTTGTGTGGTCCAGGCTGGCAGCAGCCCCATCCTAAATAATGAAAAGGAATCCAGAAAGCAGGTGTGCCTTTCAACTAATCCCTGCTGGCGAGCAGGCAGTAATCAGGTGCACAGGGCATACGAGCTGTTTTCACCCATCCGTACATTGTCAGTGTTAGTCATGGGTAGAGGTGTTGTACGACCTGACCATTTCCCAATTTTTTTTCTGCCTCTTACGTGCTTTACACTTATTGTGACCTCCAACTTCCCTATGGCCTCCACATTCTCTACGTGCACTGTATGTGTTCCGTACAATGTGCACGCAGGGTGAGCGCTTTGCCTGGGTTTAGAGACCGCTTAGCTGGCCGGACAGTTGCTTTTAAGTAAGTTACGTATTTACAAAGGGATGCACGCACCTCACGCTAAGTTTGTCTATACCTGTAAAACCAAAAACAGCCCGTCCAGAAGGTTCCGGTGCCCAAGACAGCCAGGGGTTGTGCTGTATCTGTACCCGCATGTGTTGGGTCGTTCATTATGTATCCCTTGTGCAAAATTCTGTATTTTCCTTTTTCATCCCGAATTAGAAGTGAAACATGCATTTCAAAGTGAATTCTTTTAGGGCTCCTCCTCTGACGGGCAACGCCAAGGAAGTGAAACATGCATTTCAAAGTGAATTCATTTAGGGCTCCTCATCTGACATGCAACGTCACGCCAAACAAAGATGGCGTTGGCCTGTCCACATGGGCCGTCCTAAAAGTGGACAAGGCCGTCACCAAGAAGCCTGATTTCCATTCACGCGCCTATGTATACCATAAACGGCCACCGTTTACCATAAACGATGATGCGAACCAATGGGAAACAGAGAAACAGCATGGAAAGCTACGTCAGTGGCCAGAGTTGGCATATTGTGTACTGGCTGTTTTGGCGTTGCCAACGTCGAGAGGGCCTTTTCACAAATAAAAGTTTACATGGGAAGGAAAGAGAGCACGAATGACCAAAGACTCACTGAGGAAATATTGTATGGTGTACTACAATAAGTTGCACTTGTAAAAATGTATTTGGACTTCATATACACTGTACATATACCAAGTATCAATGAAGAGAGAAAGCAATAATAAAAGCAAAGCGTTACATAAACACCGGTAAAACACTGTTTCAGTTGTTTTTTACGCCGCGAAAATGAGTAACCACTGAAAACCACTGTTTTTTTTGGGTATTGAAATCACTGGTAAACACTGGAAAAACACCACCAGAATTTACCAAAAATAGAAACTGAAAACAGGAAAGCCTACATATACCAAGCCCTGTATTTTAAGAATGATCGAATCCTGTTTGCTGTTTGCGATTTTAGTGGAAGCCCAGAACGTCAGCACTTTTAGATGGAAATAAGTATGTACCGGGATACACACTAAAGTAGGGGGCAGAAGATTCAATGTCTTTGATTAGAAGATTTTCTCTTGCAGCTCCTGCACCATATAGCACGAAGTGGCAATAGCCCACTCCGCTAATGAGATCAGTGAGAAAAGGTTTCCCCAAGTGTCACAGTGTGCAGTGGAGTGCTTCACCTAAGGGGCTGGAGATTGAAATAACTTGAGAAAATAATGCTTATTTCTTATGATATTGTCCTCTACGGGTTCAGCATAGGTAATCAGTAAAATTATCGTTTCTTTTGCCTTCCTTACACAACTATTCCAGGTGAAGGAAGGTTGGAGAGAATGAAAAACGAGGATCCAGATGAGTCTACAGATACTCCAAGTATTAGGGTTAGGCTGAAACATGTCACTCATAAGTGATGGTAGGGGGAGGAGACCTAATAATTGTCATTACCCCCACTATCCATTTCTATCTATTATTATTCATAGGTCAGGTAGAAATTGTAAAAAAAACTAATTGGCAACAGCCAGGTCGTAATAAAATTTAAAAACCCTCTTAACGCTAAACAATATACCTCTCTGTAAAAAGCTCAGGTCCACCATGAGGTTACTGATGAAGGGGCCTCAATGATGAAGAATGTTACCAAGAGTGAGTGAGGAATACCTTGGTAACATTTTTTTCATCTCTAGACCAAATGTTCTGTAATAGAATAGGAGTAATTTACTGTTCTAACTGAGCCTGCTAATCAACATTGGTTGTGTACATATTTAAAATGGAGAGGTAGTCCTAGGATGACTCATTAAGTTCCTCTCACTCTCCCTTGTTTAAGATTGTCTTCTGAGCTGTTGCCATCTGTTAAGTCCCTGGGCTCTAAATGGGTCCTTTTTCTGTGATGTCTTGGTGTTAGAGTTTAAACTGGCATGGCCAAGTCCTATGGATCTACCTATTGATCCTAACCACATCCCTTAGTGTGGTTTATTGCTAAAATTGATGTCCATGTAACTTTGTCTATTTGTTGACGACCGTGACTTGGTAAACATCTTGTTACTGAACTTGGCATGTGTCTTTGACTTAGTGATACATTGGTTTGTCTACCTCTGTACCTTTACTGGAACCAAGCTCCCAGTGTTTTTTTTCGTCCTGTTTCCAGGTTCCCTAGTCTCATTGCAGACAATGCTGTACTTCTATGTTTCTGTCGCACATGTCCTTGTATGTATGTATGTATGTATTTGGTATTTGTATAGCACAAATCCATGTTAAAATGCAGCTGAGATCTATACAGGTTGAATGGCAAAATTATAGTGAACAAATGATTGAAGTGGAAGCTGGGCTGGGAGAACAGAAGAGCGCTATTACTGCATCGTGATCTAATGTTCTTTAAAGATGTCTTCAGCTGTCTCGCAATTGATTCAAGGTAGGGTTAAGTCCAGATGGACTGAAGGATGTTGTTCCAGGTCCTGTGTGCTCATACAGAGAAGGCCTGCTGCCTTCCTTTTTCTTTTTTTCACTACTTTATCTCCAGTCTGATTTTTATTTATTTTTTGTATATTTTTTTTATTGAGGTTTTGCAAAAACAAGCCCCCAGAGGGGGTGAGACAATATATGAATACCAATTTTCCCCACAGTTTATGATTACATAGCAATCTAAGGAAGTACAAACAGTGTTCCTTCGTAACATTCAGTCTGGGCCTCAGCCAGTTGCGTGGTATCCTACTTTATCTCCAGTCTGATGATGCTTCTACTGTGGGTATGCAGAGAGCCATCGGAGATGGTGGGCTTGTTAGTCAGATATCTGGGGTTCTGGTTGTGACAGATTTATGGCAGGGTCAGATAGCAAACATCTGTCATGTTGCTCAATCTAGTTCAGTGTGGCTGTCTTGTTACTGACACCCTTTGGACCTTGGAACCAGCTTGATCCTGACATCTAGGCCCTTGCCATTGCTTGTTGCTGACAAGATGGTCCGTGTTGCTTTGTCTTGCAATAGACTGACTGCTATGACTGTCTTGTTGTGGTCACTCAGTCTTGTATGCTGTTTCTGACATCAAGGCCCATGTTTTAGTGGGAAGTTGTTGACACCCAAGCCCTTATGATTGTGTAGTTGCTGGTGTCTAGTCCTTTATGGTCCTGTTTGTTTGTTGACTCCCACGTCTTTATTGCTGATCTTGTTGCTGGCATACAGGCCCACGTGGTTATGTCTTATTGTTAAAACCCAGGTCCATGTTGTTGTGTCCTTCCGTTGATAACCTAGGTCCTTGTGACTGACTCTCATTGCTGACTTTGTAGACAATGAGTGCTTTGAAACTTTTGGGTAGACTGTTGTGCTTTATAATAGCTAGTGATATCATTTGTGGCTCTCTTATTGCTGACACCATGTGGCCATATTTTGTTACTGAACAGGTGGGAGAGGAGGCACTGAGCAGAGAACCATTTGGGGAAGGGCAAGTTGTACTTTGATCTTGAATGTGAGAGAAGGAAATGTGTACTAAGCTTTGATCTTGTTCCAGGAGAAGATGAAGACCAGTTTGAACAGTTCATGCTTCCCCTCACTGCTGCTTTCGAAGCTGTAGCTCAGATGTTCGGCACAAACTCCTTCAACGAGCAGGATGCGAAAGTGAGTGCACTTAAGTGCTGTCCTTATCGGAGCTGCAGGGGAGTATACGGCTTCATTGGGCTTTGCTAGGGGTCTGGTGGTAGGGGTGTTGGGATTGAGATACACTACTGCTCCCTCTTGTCAATTTGTCTGTTGTCATGCTTTTATTCTTCATTTTTTCATCTCTGCAGAGGACGTTGGTGGGTTTGGTGAGAGATCTGAGAGGAATTGCATTTGCCTTCAATGCAAAGACCAGCTTCATGATGCTATTTGAGTGGATGTATCCTCTGCTATACTGCCTGCGCTGGTGGATTGTGATTTTGGGTGGGACGTTTATTTCACCCCCTCTTTACGCCTAACCCAACACCCTTTTGTGCTTTTAAATTGTTGACGGTTACTAGGTCACTCTGATTTCAATGTCAAACTGTTGTATACGTCTCAACAGCTAATATTCATAGACCATTATGTAAATCATGGACAAGAATTTCAAAAAGGAAGAATCAGGGAGACAACAGATTATTTGGAATTGTAAGGAGCAATCTGTATTTAAGGGGAATGAGTACAAAAAAATATCAGCATTATTTACATTAAATGTGGGTGTAACCCATAGAATCTTGTGCACAACAGTGCTCGTGCAAATGTGTGAACGGCACAAGTGACAAGTGAGATAAAGAGAGATACGAGAGATACCTTAACTTGGACCAGGATCATTTGCTTGAACTCATTGTTCCTACAACCAATGTCTTCTCATGTGATGCTGCCCTTCTTTACTGCATTGTGTGTCCACTTTCGTAACCCATTATATTCATGTTTATCGTATTACTTTCCTTGACTCTCTGGTTTAGGAAACAAACGAGTATTCCTACTTAATGTCAATTTTGGATCTATGCTCTTCTTTTCCGCAGTGTGTACCCCATCCGTAGTCTGTTACATTCCCGTTTAGATTCATCTGCTTGGGATTTTTGCGATTATTTTTCTATACTTATGCATGTATTCCTGTTGTGTAATCTTATCCTGTTGGTGATATTGGATTCATGTCCTTCCTTCCTCTGTAAAGCGCTCCGATATCCTTCGGGATCTTGTTTGCGCTATATAAAACTTTATAAAGAAAGAAAAACTGCAAAAGCGGCACAAGGAAGGAATTATATAATATATACAATCACTTAGATGGTTTCTGATTAACAAAAGTTCCAATGCAATTGTTATGGACATTCAAGAACTAGAAATGCGCCAATCGTTTCCCTGGGTGGTTGACCGAGTTTCGACCTGTGATCAATTCAGGTCATCTTCAGGACCGGGTTACAATGAAATTTGTCGGTGCTGTCCAAGAGGGAAACAAAGGGGAAATAATAAGGGTAGTGATGGTTGTCTGCAAGACCCAACTAGAACATGCGAGGAGTGGGCCAAATACCTGTTTAGGTGTGGGACAGGGTGCCAAGTGATGGTAGATCCACGTATGCACACAAGGTATGGTAAGTGAATTGTCCAGAAAGACACAACCAGAATGGTGTGTCAAGGGAATTCTGAAATGGCAGAAGAACAGTTTGCGGGAGGGGCGGGTATTTTGTTAAAAAGGTATCAGTCTGTTCAAGGCCTCACACATGCTGCATTTCGAAAGTGAAGTACCACCATGCAGCCAAGGAGGGTGGAAGGACGCATTATAAGAATACAAAGCTATATCATCCAGTGCAATTTGTGGCGCAATTCTTATTCTTTAACTTGTTGACAACTCTGAATGTCTATAACAATTGCATTGGCATTTTTTTAAATGAACAACCGTCTAGGTGATTGTATATATTATATTATTCTTTACTTGCGCCTTTTTTGCTGTTTTTCTTTTTCTCACTTGCGCCGTTCACACATTTGCACGAGCACTGTTGGGTTACCCCCACATTCAATGTATAAAGTGCTTATATTATTTTTTTTACTCATTCCTCTAAAATACCGACTGCTCCTTACAATTTCAAATAATCTGTATCATGTAAGCTGCACCCAGTCACCTTCTACACCTGGACTACACCACTGTTACCTCGGACATTCTGATGTGTAAATCTGATTCCACCTAACCGGTTCTACCTCTCATATTTTGTACATGGTGTACGCGGACTGCTACCTCGCATATAGGATACATTATGTAAGCTGCACCTACGCACTGTTGCTCTTGGATTGCACTGACTTCTACCCCTTACACATTGGTCACTCTCAAGTGTCTCTCCATTGCACTGTAACTAGTGGCTGACAGTTTTTATTTGTCGTCCTATCTCCTATACCCAACATCACAGCCGTTCTATAATGGAGCCCAACGGCACGCACACTTTTAGAATTATCTACCCTCCCACACTCACCAAAAAAGCCACTAAACGTTTTAAACATAACTTCTTGAGATCGCACCCTGAAACACCCTTTGCCGACGCCTACTTCTCACCGGGCAATGGAGCCCTGAACACTGATATCATCTTCCACACCTCACGCAGAGCCCAATGGAGAAAAGTGTTCCTATCCCTACTCACCGTCTCCACCACCAGGAAAACAACTCATGGCCTAACTCTCTCTATCACACCTTCCCGCCTCTTCTCTGGCAGGACTACCATTACTATCTACAATAACGAGATTGTCCTAATTCAATCCACGGATAAGAACCTGGAACTGCTAGACAACCTGTTCCCCAAGTTCAAAGAACACCTCTCCAAGCTGCGGATCCCCACCCAGAACTCCACCAGCACTACCACCCCTGACGTCGCAGCCCCCACCTACAACACCTATACCCCTAGCACCCCAGTAAATGACCCACCTGCGGTTTACACCCCACACTCCCCAAGAACAGTCACAAACGTCTCCACCGCATATACTAGCCGCCCCTCTAACAGGACCCCTCGTACCCCCACTCACACCCCATCCATCCCACTCCCCCCTGACTTTACAACTCCCACTCACAACACGCCACCATCTGAACACACCATCGCCCAGAGCTTATCCACCCCCCCTCCCTTCCCCCCCACGGCTGACCCCTCTCCCTCCCCAGGTCCCTCCCCACTCCCACCCAAGACACTCCCACCCTCCCAACAAAAGATACAGAACATACCGCCTCCCTTACCTTAGCATCCCCCTCTCTCCCACCTCCTATTCTCAGCCCCCACTACCCTCCTGTCTCCCCCACTGTCTTCAGCCTTCACTCACTCTTTTACCCACCGACACCGTCTCCCACTGACGTCACTACCTATGCCTCCCACCTACCGCCCATGTCACCTACTTCACCCACACCCCTCGCCCACAAAAAGGCCCCCACTTTGAATGCCATCCCACTCTTTAGCACTGCAGAACCCTCCAAAAACGCCAGCATATCCACCCCCTCGATACCCTGCCTGCTTTCCAACTCACTACTCAACGATTCTCCAATGGCTCTCATCACAAACCCCATCCCCAATCCTCCCCCTGACCAGACTTTATCCACCCTCCAGCAACTCAAAGAGGATATTCTACAAATCAAAAAAGATGTCCACGCAATCAAAGAGCTTCTCTCCTCACAGCCCAGTCTACCTCCCACCATCCCTCTACCCTACAAACGACGCACCCTCCCTACATACCCTCGCCTCCAACGACACCCGCGCTGGCCGACTATCCCCGTTCGCACTAACGCCCACCGCCCCGGCGTGTCCTCAACCCATTGTCGGACCGTGAATTATGCTCTCTACTAGGCTCTTATGGCCCAGGTCCGGTAAAACACATATCCAACGCACACATCCCCATACCCACAATTCTTACAAACCCTCTGAGGCTCCCAACACTCAACAATAGAGGTTCCGTCCCTAACAAGCTCAGAAAAGTCCCCCTCACACTAGAAAGCTCGACCACCCTTCTCTCTCCCAAACTCAAATGCATCCTACTCAATTGCAGATCGGCCCAGAGACACTCCTCCGACATCGCTGATCTCGTCTCAGCTAGGGATCTGGACCTAGCCATTCTAATGGAAACGTGGCTTACTGAAGCCTCTACCCCGATTATGGACATACTAGTCCCCCCCCAATTATCACATCATTAGGCTGGACAGGTCTCCTGGCAAGACGGGCGGGGGAATTGCATGCATTTTTAGGAGCAACCTCTCCGTTACTAAAATCACCCCCCCTCCTTCCCCTCCAGTGAACTCCTCTGCCTCGACATCACCAGTGAGGGCAAACAAGCTTGTGCTCTACATCTCATCTATCACCCGCCTGGTGACAACCTCATATTCACCCAACAACTCATGGACTTGATCACTTCCAATGCCGGTCGGCAGACAACCCAAGTCTACCTGGGTGACTTCAATCTTCACTGGAACGATCAGAAAGACACAGTGGTGAACAGTCTCAAAACTTTCCATAATGCGCTTGACCTCACCCAAATATGCGATAGACCAACACATGACAAAGGCTCGATACTCGATCTCATCATTGCCAAAGAGAACTCGACACAACTGGAGGCGATTCAACCCTGCGACTGGTCTGATCACCACATTATCACCTTCTTTATCAATGAAAAAGTGAAACCTATCCCAGCTCAACCAATCAAATCCAAAACATGGAAAAGGGACATGAAGAACCTTAACCCCTCTACCCTGCCTCCCCACATCGGCAATCTCCTCCTTCCCCCTTCAGGTGCCTCGGATGTTCAAACACTGATGGACCACTACCTTGACTCTATGAACACAGTAGTCAATGAAGTCGCCCCACTTCAACTGAAGAGAGTCTCCACCAAAACTTCTAACCCCTGGTATGATGATAGTCTCAATGACGACAGGCGTACTATGCGAATGGCAGAGCGCACCTGGAGATCGGACCCTTCAGCACTGCACCTCAAAAGGCTTAAGAACAAAAGAAACGCCTACTTCAGGAAAATAAAGCGCACAAAGGCGGACTTCTTTAGCCGTCAGTTGGACCAAGCAAAAAACAGGCCAAGAAAGCTGTTCGAACTAATCAAGACCCAAACAAAGACTCAACCCCTACAATCAAACAGCACAACAGGCGACACCCCACACTGTGAAGCCTTCTCCGCTTTCTTTAAGCTAAAGACTGACAACATAAGAAATGACCTCATCTTGGATGTAAGTCGATTCCCCAACAACACCAGAATGTCTTACACTCAACCTAAAAACAAGGCATCTTGGCTATACTTCGATACCTACTCGGAAGAAGCAATACGCAAACTGCTCTGCACCTTGAAGCCCTCTAATCACCTCACAGACCCTCTACCTGCTAATGCGGTAAAAGACTTCATCCCCTTGCCCCTCCCTCTCTGGACCAAAATCATCAACAGCTCCCTGCAACAAGGCCTCATTCCGGACTCCCTCAAGGTGGGGCAAGTCACGCCTATACTCAAGAAACCTACAGCTGATCCGTCTGACCTAAACAATTACCGGCCCATCACCAATATCCCCACCCTGGCCAAACTGCTGGAAAAATGTGTCCAACTACAACTAACTAAACACATTGACCAATTTGACCTCCTCAACCCTCATCAATCAGGCTTCCGAGCGAACCATAGCACGGAAACAGCTATGACACACATAATTGATGACGCCCTCCAAATTCTTGATCGCAATGAGTCCTGCCTCCTCATCCTTCTTGACCTCTCGTCAGCATTTGACACTGTCAAACATGAGAACTTGCTGGAGCTGCTAAGCACTAGAATGGGTCTATCGGGAACTGTTCTCAAATGGTTTTCGTCCTTCCTTCACAATCGATCACAGAAGTTCAAGATCGACAATGTGCTATCCACACCTGTGCCTGCAGATCTAGGCGTCCCACAAGGATCCTCCCTCTCCCCCACACTGTTCAACCTCGTCATGGAACCGCTCGCCACCTTGCTCCAAGCTTCCAATGTCCAATTCCATATGTACGCCGACGACACACAACTCTACCTAAAGCTACAATCTCCGGAAGATATCAAACATCTGAACTCCACGCTTATTAACACTCAATCTTGGCTGGCAGATAATCACCTCAAACTAAATGCTCTGAAAACCGAGTTCCTACTCATCTCACCCCCGACGAAACTTCCACCACTCAAACATGGCTCAATAATCTAACAGCACTCAATGTCCAACCTACCATCGTGGACTCGGCGAAATCCCTAGGCATCACACTCGACGCCAAGCTCAACATGCAGCAGCACGTTAGCAAAGCCACAAAAGCAGCTAATTTCCAAATCAACACATTGAGGAAAATTAAACCTTTCCTCCCTGCCGAAGACTTCCAAACTGCTGTACAAGCTCTAGTCATCCCTCAAATAGACTACGGAATTGTGGCCCTCAGCCGACTCCCGCTATCCACAACAGCACCCTTAAGAGCCTCCCTGAACGCTGCCGCGAGACTCATTACTGGCTCAAGAAAACATTCGCATATATCCCCAGACTTAAAGTCTCTAAAATGGCTGCCTTTTGAAGCCAGAATACAGCTAAAAATTGCAGTTATGACACACGCGGCCGTGCACCACAATGCACCCAACTACCTCGCTCAAAAGTTGTCTATCTCAGGAGGTTCGAGGTCCAATAGAAGCACAAAAAACCTACTCCTGAAACCTCGTAGATTCCGGAAAGAGAAAACATACAAGCGCTCCTTCTCTGGAATGGCACCCAGGATTTGGAACGCACTCCCGCCTGAAACTAGGCTGATCTCCTCCACTGCACTCTTCAAGAAAGAGGTGAAAAACATCCTTCTGGCCAAGATCTCCTGAACATGATTGGTGCTGGATCAGAGACTCTGCATTGCTTTGTATCACTGCTCACCTTGTCCTCTGGCACTATACTTCTAACCTGATGTTGTCACTACCAATATATGTTACACGTTGATTCACTCTCCAGATGCCCCCACTCAGTGTTCTCGCTACACTAAGACTTTGGTATAAGCTATCCACACACCCAAGGTACACATGAACACCCCTGTAGTGGGATCAATGACTTGTGCCATCTTATATTACTTGTTTACCTGATTGTATTGTGATATGTTTCATGTATGTTACTATTACCCCACCATGTTAGTGACTACTATATTGCTCCCATTATCTCTGTTCACTCCTACTGCCCCTACCCTGTCTTTGTGAAGCGCTCTGATATCCGTAAGGATCTTGTTCGCGCTATATAAAACTCTGAATAAATAAATAAATAAATCTTTTATGTCTCCCTGATTTTTAGGTCTCGCTGAGCCAGCGCATGCGCTGCTCTGAGAGACGTTTAGTGTGTGGCTCCAGAAAATGCTACCACACGCTTTGCTTGTGGCGGCCTAGAGCTTGCTGTTACGCGCACAAGTGCGCGTGCCTCGCTCCGCCTCTCCGTCTTGCGCTTTAACGCTCCTCCCCATCACAGAGCGTGTCTCGGGCTGCGCGTCTTTTTGTTGCTTGTTTTGGCTTACCGCACGCTACCTTTCTGCTCTTTTCTCTTTACTTCATTTCTATTCCCTCCCTTCACTCCTTCTTCTTTCCCACATCTCCTTCCCCTTCTTTCAACTCCTTTCCCATCCTTCGCCTCCTGCGTCTTCTCTTGTATTTCTTTCCTTCATCTAGTCCTCTTTCCCTCGCCTCTCTTCCCTTGCCTTCCTTAGGCCCACCGCCTCATTCACTCAGCTCAGAGCCTCGGACGGTCCATGGCGCGGGCCTCCCTCGCAGGGTCCGAGCTCCCGGTGAAGGAATTTGTGAGCAGCGCCGTGCTCAGAATACCAATGTGATGCTGCGTTCTCAGTGCAGAGGTCAGCCTCATGGGGTAGGTCTTGCCCGGAGAAAATGGACAGAATTATGCGTGGCAAGAGTCCTCATATAAGCCTGATTTCGACACAAATGATTCTAGCATGGAACGCAACAAAAAGGCTAAACTAGACCGTCTTGACATCAAAGTCCGGATTGATGATTCCTATTTGGTGGAAACTGTTGACCGGCAGAAAGGGTGGCAATGTCGCGTGTGTGAGCAATTTTATTTATTTATTTTTAAATCCTACACCTCAAAGTACAACTTGGTGACACACATCCTTGGCCACAGTGGCATCAAACCCCACTCCTGCCTCCATTGCAACAAACTCTTCAAACAGCCAAGTCACCTGCAGACACATCGTTTAACTCAACAAGGCACACGACCACACAAGTGCAAAGTGTGTGGTAAGGCGTTCACTCAGACGAGCCACTTGAAGAGGCACTGATGTGAAGCCATACAGCTGCCGCTTCTGTGGCCGTGACTTCTCCTAACCCAGTGAAATGTAAGCTCATGAAGTGAAACACGAGAACGGGCGCTGCCACGTGTGTGTGGACTGTGGTCTGGACTTTGCCACACTCAAGCAGCTGAAGCGTCACATATCCTCACACCAGGGTCCCATATTGTACGAGTGCCTAGAATGTAACAAAACATTCCACTACCGCAGCCAGCTGTAAAATCACATGTTGAAGCATCAGAATGTACGGCCATTTGTCTGCACTAAGTGTGGCATGGAGTTCAGCCAGATCCACCATCTAAAGCAGAACTTGCTCACGCACAAGGTAGCGTTGTTTCACTCATCTTGAAAACCCACTGCCACTTTAATCTGTGATATTTGAACTAACTCTTTGTGGAGTGGGGGCTAATGCATCCTGGGTATCGAAAGAGGGTGGAGTGTAGACATTGTCCTACTCTGAGATGCTATGTTTTTAGATCCAGATAATGCATTTAAAGGTAATATTTTATTTTAATATTTCACTAAACCAAGATGGGTCTCTTGCACCGTTCTAAAGAGGGATGGGACATTTGCTTTGTCTCCAAATATATTCTTCTAAATGTGCAAAAAAGTACATTTAACCACTGTAAAGCTGATATTCTTAGTTAGCCCACACTCAAGTGGAATCTCCATGGTGTTTGAGGCATCTGGGCTAAGGTGTGCACATGGCATTGCCACTGTCATGTCTGCAGCAGGGTGAGTGCATGGGCAGGTAGACTCCAAGGTTGCCTCTCGTATCTGTTAGTACATTTAGATAGGGTTATTTTGATACTCTATCTGTGTTCTTATATAGAAAGTGTGTTTTTGTTGTTGTTAGGTCTCGTCCTTTACCATTGCGAAGCAATGGGAAATGGGGGAGAATTCAAGTGCTCGAACGGATTGTCAAACCACCGCTTTTTTCCGTGGCGTTTTCTTCGAGTGCACGTACAGGCACGCGCATTTGGCCCATACACTTTCATGGCCATCTGTTCCTGTTCCTGTTCCTCAATGTCCCTCCCACCCTTCGTTTGATCTTGCCGAGAGTTCAGGCTAATAGCCCTCCCCCAGCTCAGAGCGCGCATCGCGGCCGCACAGCACATCAAAGGGCTTCTCCCAGCGTGTGCTGTGCAGCTTCTCCTCCCCTAATTATGTGACCGGCCGTACTTGTGTTTCCCGGCCGCTCTTGTATTTAATTAGCAGCAGCAGCATTTCTCCTGCGCCAGGCCACATCAAAGGCTCTGTGCCACTTTCACCCACACAGCAACACTTACAGACACGCAACGCCACTCACACCCACGCAAGCCCACTATCATCCACGCAACACCACACTCACCCACGCAACGCCACTCACCCAAGCAACACCACTCACCCACGCAACCCCACTCATCCACGCAACCCCACTCATCCACGCAACCCCACTCATCCACGCAACCCCACTCATCCACGCAACCCCACTCATCCACGCAACGCCACTCATCCACGCAACGCCACTCATCCACGCAACGCCACTCATCCACGCAACGCCACTCACCCAAGCAACACCACTCACACACGCAACGCCACTCACACACGCAACGCCACTCACACACGCAACGCCACTCACACACGCAACGCCACTCACACACGCAACGCCACTCACACACGCAACGCCACTCACACACGCAACGCCACTCACACACGCAACGCCACTCACACACGCAACGCCACTCACACACGCCACTCAGCCACGCCACGCCACTCAGCCATGCAATGCCACTCCACTCAGCCACGCAACGCCACTCAGCCACGCAACGCCACTCAGCCGCGCAACGCCACTCAGCCGCGCAACGCCACTCAGCCGCGCAACGCCACTCAGCCGCGCAACGCCACTCAGCCGCGCAACGCCACTCAGCCGCGCAACGCCACTCAGCCGCGCAACGCCACTCAGCCGCGCAACGCCACTCAGCCGCGCAACGCCACTCAGCCGCGCAACGCCACTCAGCCGCGCAACGCCACTCAGCCGCGCAACGCCACTCAGCCGCGCAACGCCACTCAGCCGCGCAACGCCACTCAGCCGCGCAACGCCACTCAGCCGCGCAACGCCACTCAGCCGCGCAACGCCACTCAGCCGCGCAACGCCACTCAGCCGCGCAACGCCACTCACCCTCGCAACGCCACTCACCCTCGCAACGCCACTCAGCCGCGCAACGCCACTCAGCCGCGCAACGCCACTCAGCCGCGCAACGCCACTCAGCCGCGCAACGCCACTCAGCCGCGCAACGCCACTCAGCCGCGCAACGCCACTCAGCCACGCAACGCCACTCAGCCACGCAACGCCACTCAGCCACGCAACGCCACTCAGCCACGCAACGCCACTCAGCCACGCAACGCCACTCAGCCACGCAACGCCACTCAGCCACGCAACGCCACTCAGCCACGCAACGCCACTCAGCCACGCAACGCCACTCAGCCACGCAACGCCACTCAGCCACGCAACGCCACTCAGCCACGCAACGCCACTCAGCCACGCAACGCCACTCAGCCACGCAACGCCACTCAGCCACGCAACGCCACTCAGCCACGCAACGCCACTCAGCCACGCAACGCCACTCAGCCACGCAACGCCACTCAGCCACGCAACGCCACTCAGCCACGCAACGCCACTCAGCCACGCAACGCCACTCAGCCACGCAACGCCACTCACACATTGTGGGTGCTGATTGTGGGTGCAGATTGTGGGTGCAGATTCAGAAAAAACTCAGCAGCACCACCACCATTGCAATGCAATAGGTCTCGTTTTAACGCAAATTTAAGCTATAGGCCTTGTAAATGACAAAGCCTTTTATTTATGTTCCAAAAACCAGAACGCAAAAATAAAGGGCATTATCATTTACAATGCTAATAGTTCAGACTCGCGTTATTGCGAGACCTATTGCATTTCCAATGCTTGTTTTTTTATAGTTGCTTCATCCCATAAAAAAAGACTCAATTTCGGCTAGTCATGCTGACTAGATCCTAGTCAGAAGCTGCAATTCGGATTAATATTAGAAAAAAAACTGTTACAAAATGAATGAGAACTTCAGAAAAGTATTTTTTCCTTAAAAATCCCTCTTTCAATGAGATGACTGAAGCTGTAGATTCCACATTGTTTTGGTCAAGCCTAGACTGCTCATGCGTTGTCCGCAATACATGTATCTGTTCTGTGGGCTTTTGGCATGACCGTTGATTGCCATTTGAGGTTTTCTGTGGCATTCTGAAATGCTTGCTTTTTAGTGGACTTTCACGTTTAATTGTCCCTCCTTTGTGTGGCTCATTCCCTCCCATGGCGACTTCACTAAGCGATCCTTCTCTTTGGCCATTACCCATTCAGGTTCCTCCTGGTCCGCCATCACAACGTGTTCCAGATGGCTGACTACACAGGTCAGAAGCACGGTTTAAGTAGATCGATAGGCCTGCAGGTGGGTGCTGCACTAACTCACTATTGTTTTCTGATGCGTGTGTACGCACTTTGGAAACTTATTTATTTATTTTCTAAATCGCACACGCTTCCAAAAGCATTTGAAAAAAATATTTGTTTCTATTGCTGAAGTAGAGTGAGGACATGTTTATCTTCGGCAAGCATGTGTGCACTTCAGAAAAATAATCAAATAAGTTTCCAAAGCGTGTGCACACTCGCTTCCCGAAGCGTTCGAAAAAAGATTGGTTTTATAAAGATTTTATAGTGTGTGCGTCTTTACATGTTGTTTATTTGGGTTGTTTTTAATACAAAAAACATTGTGCTTGTTTTACATTTGAGGGCCATGTTCTGTCAACAAAAGGCACGTCTCCATCTACATTGGAACTGCAGCACAGAGCTGCGCTATGACTAAATAATTATAAGGTCTCAAAAGCAAGACCGATTGCATTGTAGTCTTTTTGCTATGAATCGATTATTTTGTGTCACTTTATTTATATTTGGTGTAGCGCTGTTTTCTCGATTGGGTGGGCCTCTAGGCGCTTTTATTGACTGAAATTATATTTTCAGATTGTGGCTCCCTCTCCCTAGCACAGTTGATCTGTAAGAAATAGACTTACAACTTTACTTGTATGTCTTACTTTTGGCAGCTTATGTTTGCTATGCTAAATCATACGTTACAAAGCTGTTCGTATATATTTGCACACCGGTTTTCTCTTTGGGGCAGTATGTTTTCTATAGATCAGGCATTTGAAACAACACAAACCATGCTTCATGTGCAGGTCACTTTGAACATTTGGAGTGTGTGCACATTGAGGGAGTAAACAAGCAACTTCACTTTTCTAAATCTGATATGTTTTTCTGTTCTCCCCTATTTGAAAAAATGACAAAATATCACTAGTTTACAGAGTGCATTCACTGAGATTGAAATTATGTAATATATGCCATTGTAAATGGTCTTTTTCCGGATGTAATGTGGACTTTTGACAGATTTGTGGCCTGTGTTTCACTACCACCTTTGACACTTGACTTAGCAATTGTATGGTTCTGGGCATGTCCTGGTATTTTCCTTTTGACATTCATTGTAAATGTGAGTAGTGTAAACATCATGTGCATGATCCTACTGGAACTAACCTCGTTACATGTACCTACCACCCTACCGGTTGTATCCCTTCTGGTGTCATGGTGGCCCCTCAATCTCTTCTGTTCTTTCTACATTATATCTGAGAGGCTTCTCCTACTCAAATAGTTTTATTTTCATGTCAGCAATGAGGGAGACTTTCAACCAGTCCTGATTTTTTTTTTCAGCGAGAGCAATAAACATGTTGTGACTTTTTACTGTTATCTTCATAACTGCTTAATTGGATCAAGTGGGGGCCACCATTTTTGATTTCTAGGGACCAGCTCATATTTTTCCTCTCACAGACTTTGATCTTGAGCAGCAGAGAGACAAGCATTGGCATAGCCAATAGGTCTCGCTTTTGGGACCTTATAAGTGTTTAGCCATGCAACCAGTGATGTTGTTGCACCAAGGATATTGTGCTGCATAGCTAAATACTTATAAGGTTCCAAAAGCGAGACCTATTGGCTATGCCACTGCTTGTTCCTTTTTGCAATTATTGAGCATGATTTACATAATTGTCAATGAATATTACCTGTTGAGACGTTGTATGTTATAATGCTAAATAGTAATACCTGGTCTCAAATGGGTCTATGGGTAACCTCCTGTAGTTCTGCATTGAAACTGGTGTATGCAGCACAAACATCTGAACCCAGGTGTGTTTTTCTTGCAAATTACATAATTAAGAGATGTTCAATGTTTTTAGGTTCAAGCAAAGGCTGGAGGCATGGTCAAGTATTTGTTGTTAAAGGAGTTTCAGTCATTGTCTGTTTCTTGAGTATCCAACTTGCTGTGTATTTTTTTATTGTGCTCCCAAACGGTTTTCTTACTTTAGAGCTGTGGTCAGGAAAGCAATGCTTTTCTACAATCCAGTTTTGCCTTGCCTCACTTGGGGAGATTAGTCTTGTTTCATTCTTTGAAAAGCCCCCAATAAAAAACCTTCAGTTGAATCGAATAATGGCATTTAGATGTGCTTCTTACAGAAGTTCAGTGAAACCAGCTCAAATCAAAGTTAATAGCTACTGTACGCTCAAGCTGATCTAGCCAAGGAGTTAAGCAGCCTTCCAATGGTGGTCCATGCTGTTTCAGAATTTATATTTAGGTCAATGATGCTCTACTGGACTGGAAAGTGGGGCACAGTCTGAAACACCACAATCAGCTTATCTGATTTCTGAGAATTAAATCCTTTTCAAATGAGCGTGTTCTATTATACAAAATTAGGTGGGTGGCTTTATTGTAAATGCGATTTCGAATCACCCCCCCAATATGTATTGTTTGTTTCCACTAGACCTCTGGACAGTGGTTCTACACAAATTTGTGCTTCAGGTTTACTGTTGACTTCAAGTGTTTAAAGATGCAACCTGACAGCGTGGAAAGATGATAGTCTTATGTGAGATCATGCCTGCTTTTTTGATTTATGTATTTTTGCTCTTCCATGTTCTAGTGCATGAGAGGCATTCTGTCTTGTAATGTTCAACTGTTTAAGTCAATCTTCCTTAGCACTCTACTGCAGCTATCCATCCTACATGCCAATCTTGCAGCGTGCAATTGAACTGTGGTTCCATGACCCAGCCTGCACTACCCCAGTTCTCAAACTCATGGCAGAGCTTGTGCACAACAGGTAAGATTGAGGAGTATAAACTGCAAGAAAGCACCGAGAGTTAGTGGAGCACACTCTGTTGTCACCTTGAAGGAGATACTGCAAGAAAGCACATGTTGACTAGAGGGGCACTCTGTTGCCATTTCGAAGGAGTCTAGAGGCTCCTATTCATTTAGAAATTATTATGGATTCAAACTGCAAAGTCTTTAATAACTTCACTTGAGGCTGCAGTGAGCCCTTTGAAACAGTAGCCATAGGATTGAATCACACAAAACACATACTATTAAACGCTTTGTAAGCAAGTTTTGGGACTTCTGATACATTATATGTAAAGGAAAGTTGGCAATTTTGAAACAAATACTGCAGGGATCCCTGTTGAGTGGGAGCTATCTGCATTTCATGCTGCACAAATAGTGAAGTGAGTATTGTGGACGAAATAGATAGGGTTCAGTGCCTGGTAGAGATACTCCCAAAAAAACGATGAAAAGTAAAACTTGCATCACTTGCACCCAATGCTGTGTGGATTATGTTGGAAGGAAGTATTTGGAGTCAGGTTAATAAATGCTGCTAAGGCAACAGACTTTGGTGGAAGAAAGAGCGCAAATTACTTGCAATACAAGTAGTCTAATTAGGTCATTCAAAACAGAGCACATCCTCTAGCTAAAACTGTCATTGACTTAAGGGATAGTCCTCAATCGTTTTGACAGATATTACCTAATAAATATTTTTCACCACTTGATTTGTCTTTCCAGGTCTCAGCGGCTGCAGTTTGATGTTTCATCTCCTAATGGCATTCTTCTCTTCCGAGAGACAAGTAAAATGGTCACTATGTATGGTGGGTATTCCAGACATAGACTTTATTACTCTTTATTATGTGCAGTCTTCATAGGAAACCTTTTTCAGTGTTCCCTGTAACAAAATCATGTTTTGGAGACAAATCCATTTACCATCTTTGTTGGTCTACTTTATGTACTGACAGACAAGTTTTGGAGCTACTCAGTGCAGCCTTCTACCTCATGATGTGCCTTGTGTTGCTGCCTGGCTTGGCGGTCTGCAGGCATACCGTGGCTAGGTAAGCCAGTCCATGTAGCTTCTCTTATACCGCCGTGGTTTGGAGTCAACCAGACAATCAGCCTACCTAACTTAAGACACAACTCAACTGCTGATAATTCTATTTAATTTTGAGACCAAAGTCTGGAGCCAGTTTATAGAGGTAACTTAAAACAAGTGAGTTCTCAACATAACATAGCTTGGTTACTATATGAATCTTCAAGGAAAACCACCAAAAGTGAATCCAAGGAAGAGGCTTGACAAGGGTCTTGCAACAGAAACAATCTAGTGAGGAGGTTCCAATAAGGAATCACATCCAAGGGGTGTACTCCATTTACTTCCGAGCTCCCAAGTAGGGCCTACCATTGAGACCAATCGTAAAACTCAGGGTCCTAAACAAAACAAAGTCAAAATGACTACCTGCAGAATGTTTAGACTGCAATTCAAGGAATGAGTATACATAGCAACTGTAGAGTTCAGGGACACATACTTTAATATCCCATTTAACAAAAAGTGCAAGAAATATTTCAGAAAAGAGATAAACAATGCACATTACCAATTCACAGGGCTTCTTTTCTGGATAAAATCATCGCCTATGGTATTCATAGAATGCTAACAATATGGCAAAGGTGCGTTTACTGAGGAAATGCAATCACAATATTCGGACAGTAATCCAAATTTTAGGTTTTGCAGCATGAATCCTTTTCTGGATTCACATGATGTGCATCTATTCCGCAATTTGGTGGTTTGGTCAGGAATCATGTTTTGCCCTTCTGGTTTTTTCTTTCTTTTTTTATGTGTGTAGGCATAATCGACCATCATCTGCCGTTTGTCTAGAAGCACATTGGAGGAGCTCCTTAGAATCTACAAATATCTGAAGAGAAGAAAAAGGTCATTGGAAAGCACAGAGAATCACTGCAAACCATAAAGAACATCATAACCTAGCCAAATGTCATGCAGAAAGTCATCTAAATGATCCAGAATCTAGGGTTTATCATAAAACACAAAACATTGTTACCACTCCAAGAGAGAATGAAGGTGTTCCTGGAGGCAACATTAGACTTGAGGACAGTGCAAGCATACCCAGTCCCCAAGAGAGCGTCAGCAATAGCAATGCAAGCTCTCCTCTACTAGAATGGTTAGTCTCTGACAGTGAGGACTGTTATGAAACTGATGGACATGATGGGTTGTGCATCCCCCTCATACCACATCAAAGAAGACACATGCGACCGATACAGAAATGGATCTGCAACAGATGGTCACAAGCCACGGGGAGCTGAAAGGATCTAATGGTTGTCACATCAAGAATTCAGAAGGAGATAGAATGTTGGAACCCGCCAAACATGAATATAGGGAGAACTTTCAAGCTACCAATCCCCCGGTGACCATAACAACAACTGTGTTCTACAAAGGATGGGGAGCGCCCATTGGGAATTTGAAGATCAGAGGTCTCTGGAGGCCAGCACATAAACTACCTGGAACTAAAGACGGTCTTCTTAGTGCTGAAGGCGTTTGAGGCACATGTGAGGGGGCGGAATAGTGCTTATACAGAAGGGACAAACCATAGACTATGTTTTACCTCAACAAGCAGGGAGGAACAAAGTTGTTCCCACTGCCAAGGCTAACGCAGGAAATATGGAAGTCGGCGATTCAACGGAACGTGATCCTGGTAACAATCTACCTTCACAAAAAGCAGAACTCAGAAGTGGACGGACCGAGCAGCCTCAAGAACACCAACCACAAATGGTAGATGGAACAGGAAGTGCTGGACAGAGTGTTCAAACATCGTGGAACATCAATCATAAACCTGTTCTCAACACCGGAAAACGTAAACTGCCAAAACTTCGTCCAGGTTTACACACCATCAGTCTGAGGAGAATGCCCTGTAGATAAACTGGTCAGGGAGATTTGCCTACACCTTTCCACTGATTCCTCTGATCCCAAGAATTTTAAACAAAGCCAGACAACCAGGACCTTACTCATACTTATTTCCCCACAATGGGCCAGACAAACATGGTACTCAAATCTATTGGGGTTGTCCAAGGGACAAGTCATACCAATCAATTCAACTCAGGACCTGTTTACCATGTAGAACGGAAACGTGCGTCACCCAGAGCTAGCCAAACTCAACCTAGGGCCGTGGCTCCTGAATACCTAGAGATTTGGCACTTTCACCTGCCCTCTTCAGGACAGTGGAAATTGAGGGAGGCAAGAAAACTGACCAATAGAAAGTGCTACACAGCTAAGTGGACCAGATACATCCACTAATGCAGAGACCAAGGAAGAGCAGAAATAAGGACTGAACAGTGCTAATGTACCTTACCCTCGTACACGACTGCGGCCTGACCTACGCATCACTAACTGTACACCTTCCCACCATAGTCGCTCATACCAGGGGAACAGCCTTTTCACACTGCCAGTAATTAAAAGATTTCTGGAAGGATCAAAGAGAGTGGTACCGCCAAGTACAGCACCAACACCCATGTGGACTCTGAATACAGTACTCGCGCACCTCATGGCAGAACCATTTGAACAAATTCATATGACAATATTGAAGTTATTAACCTTAAAAGCACCGTTCTTGATTGTCATCATGTCATTACTCTGGGTTAGCGAACTGCAAGCACGGACAATCCGAGAGCCATGCCTTCAAATACACAAGGACAAGGTTGTCCACTAGTCCACACTTTCCACCAAAAGGGGTATCACCTTTCTATGTCAACAAGAGTACCCAATTGCCAGCCTTCTTTCAGGACCCAAAGACTCAGGCAGGAAGGGCAAACCTTGGACATGCAGAGAGTACTCCTGTACTACCTAAAACAGACTAAAGCAATCTGGAAGGGGAAACAGCTCTTCATTTCCTTCGCTAGGGCTAACAGTGGTACACCAGTAACCAAAGGGACAATTGCGCGATTGATAGTGGAGACTATCAAAATATGCTATGCAAGGGTGGAACAGACCTTGCCCACATGTCCTAGAGCGCACTCTGCCAGGAATGCTATGGTTACACCCTTCTTCCTGGTTAACGTACCGCTGGCCGACATCTGCATGGCTGCAAGCTTGGCGTCTCCACACACCCATGCAAAATACTACTGTGTGGGCATCCTTCTGAACAAGAAAGCACTGACAGAATAGAGAGTACTGCAACACCTGTTTTCCAATTCATCCTATTTGCAACTCATCCTTCCCAGAGAACCAAAAACGTTATGTAATCAGATGCAAAGCATGTGAATCCATAAAAGAATTCATGCTACAAAACAAAATGGTTACTGTAGGAAGCTGGCTCTGTTTATATTGCCATTAGGTGGTAATACAATGTACAGAGTCCAAGGGTTCCCCAAAAGTGTACAGGGCTCAGTGTAAAACCCAAAGTGCTCTATTAGTGGTAGTGTGGATGAGCAGCTAGCCTAACACAGAGGAGTGTAAAACATTTATTGCACACCAGTGATCAATAATAAACACATGTCTCAAAAAGGCAATCCACACCAATTTTAGCAAATTATACTTTTTAATTTATTTTAAGGCCAAGATCTTCGTAATAAGGTAAGTACGTTTTGAAATAAAAATACTTTTCACTTTGAGAAATCGACACTTGAAAACCTTTCAGAGCAGATCAATGTTATCCTATGGGGGAAAACAATATCGCCATTAACCAAGTAACTAAAGCAGTTACAAATCCAGCCTTCAGACCGAAAAGTCAGCAAGGGTCAGGGGTTAGGTGAGTACCAAAACTGCACCACCAGCTGCACAAGGGCGGCGGGGTGCTGAGGTCAAAATCGGAGTTAGTCCCAATGCTTTCCAATGGAGTCTGAATCTACACTGCTAGCAAGTAAGATGATCGGTTGCAGATGCCAAGCTTTGGGGGTGTGGTTAAGCACAGGGGGCCCCAAAGCAGCACCAAACATACACTACCAGCAGCACAGGGGCGGCCGGGTGCAATTTCAATGTTGGCCGCCCAATGCTTTTCAATGGGAATTCTTCTTTCGGCAAAGAGGCTGTAGGCATGGCACCGGAGGTTGCAGGAGGAAGAACGAATACAGCAGAGGTACGAAATGTAGGGGGCCATAGGGTCACTGTCTGCTCAGCTCACCAAGGCCCCGGGGCTTCCGGTGCAGGGGTGTCTTTCAACGTCCGAGTCTTCTTACCAGAGCCAGTCGCTGGAGCCTCTGGATTCACACTTCAGGCGCTGTCGTGGAGATCAGGAGAGGTTAACTAATGCTGGACACGAGGTCAGGATCGCAGGAGTGACTTCACTGCACAGGTAAGCCCCTCAGACTCGGGCCATGGGCGTCAAATGCAGAGTGGGCAGGAGACGCAGATCTGTCTGGATCCGGGGTCCTTGGAGGTTGTTTCTTCTTGGACAGGTCCACTGGAGATTGGAGTCTTTTTCGAGGGCCACAGTCTTTCCAGGGTTTTCAGAGGTCCCTGGCTACAAGACTGGTCCCCGGTTAGCTGAAGTTGGAGACAGGCCTGTAGGGCTTAGGGCCACGGCAATCGGCGTCATCAGTCTTCTCTGAAGGGTTGTCTTTTTTCTTCTTAGGTCATCGCAGATCTGGTTTCTAGTTCTAGGGGAGCCACCTAAATGCTAAATTTAGGAGTTGTTTCAGGAGAGTAGTAGGTAGGGCACCTTGCCTTGGGTTTCTACACCCTCTATTATGCCACCCTCCTGTGGGAGAGGGCATATACCTAGCCCTGATTGGAGGGGTCTCCTCACTTTCAAGTTGACAGGGACTGAAAGATGTGCTTCACCTCGCCTCCCCCACCTGAGTTTTTCCCACTGGTTTTCTCACCCAAAGTGGGGGTGTAAACCAGGTGCTGCCATCTGCTACTAGCAGCAGAGGCTGGTGGTCGCATTACAAAGGCAGCAGGCCTTGGAAGCTTCCCTTTTCGAGCACTGGCCCATCCTTGGCGAGAAGGTGTGACACCTCTGCTCAGGACATGCAGAGGCTCCCTTCTCAGGGCTCCAGGAAACAGGTCTGGTGGTGGCAGACTGCTTACAGCCAGTCAGAAACCACACCAGGGTCGATAGGTTTACAGGGGGCATCTTTGAGGTGAACTCTGGGTACATGGTACAATAAATCCCACACTGGCATCAGTGTGGATTTATTGAAAGCAGTAGTTAGGTACTAAACACTCCTGTGTTCAGTGAAGCCATCATGGTGCTGTGGAAATCAAGTTGTTGAGTTTCCAGCCCATGTATTCTCTATGGCTTCCCTAGCCGTTACAATATTAAGGAATGGACCCCAATATTGTAAGGGCATAGCTGCTCCTGCAGCTATCCCCTCACCTGTGGTATAGAGCACCCTGCCTTAGGGCTGTGAGGTCTGCTAGAGGGGTGACTTACTTATGCCTTCAGGCAGTGCTGATTGGCATGGCACCCAGGCAATGTGCAAGGGCAGTGGCATGGTCCCAGGAGACCCTCTTCAGCTCCCAGGCCCTAGGTACCCAGGGTACAATTTACTAGGAACATACAGGGGTAGAAGTACCAATTGAGGATTGTTTTTTTTAGGGAAGAAGCACTGCACAGGGGATCTGGTTGGCAGGGACACTGTGCACTACAATTGAAACCAAAACAGGCAAAAAGTGGGGGCAGCAGCAACATTTAATAAATTATTGCTAAGTTAGTGCTTTTTCTTTCAACAAGGAAAAGTTAATGTATTAGACACACACTACTAAATACTACACATTACATTACAAATAGATCCTGTAGATGGAAAATACCTTTAGTGACAACCTCATTGCACATTTCACTCCAGTGGGTCCTGAGCCCCATAATCACAGTGCTCCCCACCTATGCCAGATGCAACATCACATTATAAAGGGGTGTCTTTAGACTTAAGGCAGGTCTGCTGGCTTTGTCAGGTGACATTGGATTAGTATATTTCACCTTATCACATCACCATTAAAACCAATAGGAACAGTAATTACAATTAAATGCAATCACAAGTATAAACATTGAGGAGGTCATCATTAAGACTCTCACTAAAACATTTTTAAATAAGCATTACAGTTCAGACCAACTACAAACTTCTCTGTCAGCCATGGGGGTCAGCTAGGGTCAAAGTCCTTAGTCCATCTTTGCAGGGCATCATGTGGCCTCGCTTTCCAGCTGGGCATCCTTTCCGCCGTCGTCGCCTCCCTGGTCCGGGGTCTTCCTAACATTCTTTCCCTTATGTGGGGTTTTTAAGTCAGGGTGGAAAGGTTTATTTACTAGGCACCCCTGGCCAATTGGTTGATACCACAGTTCTCCATTCCTGTCCCAAACCTCCTGTACAGTATTCCTGGACAATCTAACATAGCGACTTCAAGTTTTCTCTAGAAAAGCAGCTCTGAAGGCCTCGGCTCCATCCCCAGGGATCAATGACTGATCCCTTTCCACCAAAACTTTAAAGGCTAGCCCCTACTGTGTTTGCTTCTGAGGTCTGGCCCCTCCCTTTTTAGGTCTCACACCTGGCGATACAGCGAGACCAATAGTCGTCGACTATACTTTCAAGGGATTGCAAGGGAGACAGGCACGCGCATGCTGCAGGCCGGATCGGATCAGTGAACACGCGCGTTCACATCGTACAGTTACGCGCTGTGTCATCTCCTGTCTCCTTTGCAAGCCTCCTGCAGTTACTGTCACTTTCCCTCCCCCCTCCGCTGTCGGCTCCACGTCAACGTGCCCCGAAGTGCTCCTTTCCGCAACCGCACAATTTCATTTTACTCGTTTTAATTACTACCGGGTCTGACACCAGAAAGGACCCGCCCCACAGACCCAAACTCGTGCTCAAGGCTTCAGCTACTGGCCGGCCACCCACTCACTCGGGCTGTGGAAGGAGCGAAGACCTCGGCGCTGCCTGGGTGTCACTTGGAAGCCTCTCTCAGCAGGTAATCTCCTCGGGCAGCCTCTTTCCACGGCGTGAGGGAGTCTGTCGCACTCACAGCCACCACCACGGCTGCTAAGAGTGTGCACAGGAATCCGGGGAGATGAAACTGCGCGCGCGTGGTCACGGGACAGCAGTGAACCAGAGGCAATGCACAGAACCGGGGAGGGTGGCAACGCGACGTGACGCGGTAGAGGCCGGGTGGCTCTTAACCCACGGGTTGCGCCACAGAGAAAGTGCTGCGTAGTGAAGTTAAGACTTATTTTACTTGTTTGAGATGCTGCCGGCGGACACGGGACCGAGCCTCCTCCTGCGGCTGCCACCGGCGGAGCCTGGACTCACTCTGACCTGAGGGACGCTGGTCTTGGACGCTGGCTGCCACGGCGCACCGTCGATGGACAGGAACAGAAAAGGTAAGGACCTCGAGCCTTTAGTTCACTGCTGCCTCCTCTGAGTCCCGGCCCGGAGCCTCTAACGGATCCGGAGTGGTGCAGGGCTAGCGTCCTCCCCTTAGCAGTGCCAGCATCCCTGGGGCAGGGGACCCCGCAGGACATGCAGAGGCAGCCCAGATCAGCGGTGCACTGCCACATTCAGAGAGGCCAGTGTCTCCAATTTCTCCCCAAAGCAGCGCGCCCGCCCAGAAAACTGCGTGGAAACATTTCAAAACCGAGGCATGGAAAAAGCGTTAGCCTTGTGTTGGCAGAGAACCGGTGGAAAAAAAAATGCCACACGGTTTGAACTGAGCATGCATGGTAGCTGCTGCTCGCTGGCACAGCTGGGGGCTTGTCATGCTGTCCTTATTGCATCTTGGTTGCATCACGCAGGCCAGGGTGATGCTGTTGTTTCTGACGATGGGGTTCGCGAGCTGGAACGTGGGGGGTTTCGGTGTAGTGGTGTGGACAAAGCAGGCTATGTCTAGGCACTGTAACTGTCGTGCTGAATGAACCGTGAGGGCTCTCCGTGCTGTAATGTGTGCCTCAGCTGTAACAATTCACTGAAATTGGGACTTAAGAGGGGTCACCCATAGTTACTACTTTCGTCACGCTATTGTTTCACTTCCTCCAAATGTCATCAGTTCCTTCATATCCTCCTTCTGCCTCTCGTTCTCCCATCAACGTTTTCCCCTTACTTTCACTATTTTTAGTCGACTGTTGCCTTCCACCCCTACTGTCACACTTTCTCCTTGTCACCCGTGTTCCTACACTGTAAACCACTCCCCCACCCCCCCAAACCTTTGTACTCATTAACGCCAGTTTCTGCTCCCTACTATCCATTTTCTGATGGCTCTCGCCATTTCGCCTTGTGAAAGTCTCCTTTGACTTTAACCCATTGCACCTTCCCCTCGTGTTCACTTCTTGCTACTCTGACCCATTCTGTCTGCCCAGCACCTTTGCTGCGGACTGCTCACAACCTCCTCCCATTGGAACTCCTCCTCCTCCTCCTCCTCTTACACATCCCAGAAAGCCAAGAAAAAACAAGTGAGCTACCCACGTATGGGATTTGGATGACCGGAAGTTCCGCATCCATGTCGTGTACCCACCGCACATTGTGATCACTGCCCATGCTGTCATCTTTTGCACATGTCCCGGTCCACCTTTCACTCTGTAGCATCTTTACGTACACCGCTGAGGGCAGGTCCAAGGGGAGAGAGTTGTAGGAAAAATGGTTGTTTTTTCTGTATGCCTTCTTAGTGTTACATATTGCAATTGCTTTCATATAGCGCTTCAAAGTCCTGACGAGGTGCTATGCTTGTATTCCTCCTAGAAACTTTGCCCAGTGGTCCTGTTGGCTCTTTTTTAGGTCTCCCACCAGGCACACACACCACCAGCCGTCAGTGCACGATTCCGCCTGGCACATACACCACCAGCCGTCAGTGCACGCTTCCACCAGGCACACACACCACCAGCTGGAAGTGCGCACTTCCACCAGGCACACACACCACCAGCCATCAGTGCACAATTTCTACAGGCACACACACCACCAGCCATCAGTGCACGCATCAATTGTTAACGCATCCACAATTAACTATTGTAGCAATCGCAGTATGGCGCACTTTACTTTTAAACATGTCAGTGCACACTTTTCCACCAGGCACACACACCACCAGCCTTCAGTGCACGCTTCCAGACACACACACACCACCAGCCATCAGTGCACGCTTTTACTAGGGATACACACCACCGGCTGTCAGTGAACACTCACTAGGCACAGACACCACCAGCCGTCAGTGCACGCTTTCACCGGGCACAAACACCACCAGCCGCGTCAGTGCACGCTTCCACCACACACACACCACCAGACGTCAGTGCATGCTTTCACCAGGCACACACAACACACCACCAGCCGTCAGTGCACACTTTCACCAGGCACAGATACCATCAGTCGTCAGTGCACGCTTTCACCAGGCACAAACACCACCAGCTATCAGTGCACCATTTCTACAGGCACACACACCACCAGCCATCAGTGCACACATCAATTGTTAACACTTCCACAATTAACTATTGTAGCAATCGCAGAATGACACACTTTACTTTTAAACATATTCATCTAAAGCGCAGCATGCCACCATTGCTGCAAAAAAAATACACATTTTTTTGGCCTACAATTTATAGACTTTTGTTGCAATTGGTGTTGCAATATTTCGCAATGCCAATAGCTCAAACGTATTTAATGCGAGACCTATTGCATTGCAAATGCTTGTTCTAGGGCGCCTGGACCAGGTGCTATCTGACTCATGTAGATTTCCCCCACACCCCTTTCGTCTCCAAGGAAATAAATTGATTATTCACTGATAATTGCTCTTTTTATGTGTGGAGGCCTTTATTCCCTCTGCTGGAGAGCAAAGTAATTCACTTGGCCCAGTAAGGGGGACAAAGACTTGGAATCTGATTATGAGCTGAACTAGAGAAATATCCAGTTCCTGCAGGCCCATAAGATGTGTGTGGAATCTGCTGGGAACTGGAATTTCCAACTCTACATCCATGTTTTACCCCTGTTTAATATCTAGCTGGATCCTGTAGGCCTAAGAGGACTGAAACTGTACTTTAGGACCTCCCTGTGCAAAATAGAGTCCTGGCATTAACAGAGTAAGCTCACCTCTACCAGACGAAAAGTCTGGAACAGTGAGAACAATAATGAAATTGGTGGAAAAGGTCATCATGTATACTGATAATGCCACAAGGAATCCATATGATCCAAAAATGGTTGCAAGCGCAATGGTCGCAGGTGATGGGGCACTGCAAAGATGGAGTAGTTGTAACAGAGAAAATGCAGAGGTGGAATGTTCAAAATGTGACTGTAGGCAGGCCCATTGAACAATAGTCCTTCTCTGTGACTGTAGAACAAGAACGTTTTTCCTTTAAATCTGACAGAGTTTCTTAATTTCATTGTTTTCAATTAATCACAAGGCTTATGTCCCAGGAAAATTACAACCCCTCCTCTTTCATGGCAGTCAAGTCCTTAAGCAGTGCTGATGAAAGCTAATAAGAGGTTTAAATACTACTAGACTGAATGGTGATAAACAGTACCCCAGAGTTAAAAGGCTTTTGCGAATACTATTTAATTGCACCTCTAAAGGTGAGAGAGAGATGCTTTACCTCTGATCTCAAAGAATTCCCCTGTTGATGAAGTTTGGTTGCTTACCTGGCCCCGTTCCTGTCTGCAGTACAATTAGGATGACTGGCTGTGCATGTGAACCTGCAGATGCATGCTTTTAAACCCCTTTTCTGTATGCCTGCTACTAGTACTGGCAATTTGAAGTGGGAGAGAGAAAATATTTGGAGCTACTGAGGACAGCAGGTGATCTTGGCCCTTACACAAACCAACAAGCATTTGCAATGCAATCGATCTCGCCTTTGGAACCTTGTATGTATTTAGCTATGCAGCACATTAGCCTGGGTGTTGAACATCTACTATTCTTTAACAAGGAGGGAAAGTAAGCACCAAACTGCGTGACACGCCAGGTATGGGAGCACATGGAGAGAAATATTGCCTTTCAGCTGGAAATTGTATAGTCCAAAGCTCTATTTTTTATTTAAAATCAGGGCATACTTGGCAACAGCCACTATTAAAAGGTATGTGGGGGAGGGGGGAAGGTCCACAAGAGAAATAAGCTCAGTGCTCACAGATAACTATACAACTTGTAGACATGTTCATTTATTTATTTATTTAACACTGACGGATAGCCTTCCGTTCTTCCTCCTAGACAGCAGGACAGCGCTAAGATCAAGGGTCACACCTAACATGTGACCATGATCATGGCATCCGAGAAGCAAGTATGGATCGATGCCTTGCCATCCCTCTCCCTTCACCGTGATGGATAGCAAAGGCATCGTTATGCCCGAGGATGTGTTACCAACACCAGGAATGTCATTATTCTAAAAATTCAATGGAAGGGAAGAATGTGAGCCAGAAAAAAATAATACCTCAGAAGACATTTGTGTGACACTCAATGGGACCTGAGAGATGCCACTTTAGCATCCATTGCAGTAAACTCCGCAGCCTGCAGTTCAAGCCCCAGACTTCTGCAAAACTTTGAAGAAGACAACACTGAAAGATGCTGAGAGTAAGTAACTTGCAGAGGATACCCAGGACTCAATACCCTTTATGACATCCACCCCTAATCAACTGTGGGATCGAAGGACTGTGCTGCTTCAACCACATAAGACTTCATGCACCCAAATTTAAACCTGGATTTTTTTTCCAGCATTATTATTTGGGAGGGATGATAGCTGGAGAAATGTGCCTGTGCTATCTGTTCTTCATTGAAGTAAAGGGCCAGCGCTGCGCTGACAGGCTCTAAAAGAGCTCTGTTAGCACAGCTTTGGAATTACTTTATCACATACCAACACTGCTGCTGCCACATCATAGCAGTAAATAAGCCAAGCACAGCTTGGAATGCATTTATAACAGAGAGAACGAGGCAAAAACGTTTTGTTTCGAACTGCTTCTACAGTTTAACAGTGAAAAACCGGATTTAGAATACCACATTCACATTGTTTGTACTCTGAGAGAGTCTTACATAAAATATAGAATTGTAGACACGGGTAACTGAATAACAGGAATGCTTTTCACTAAGACATCTGAATGACAGCAAATAGTGAGGCAGGAAAAAGCAAGTGAGACGGGTCTTCTGCCATGTCACCACCACTTTGCTGGGGTTCCCGGGGGACCAAGGCAAGCCAGGTGAGCACCCGCAAAGCGAGCACCTCCCTTGGTGATGTAAGTGCAATGGAAAAACAATTTTGTAGTGCCATACATAACTACCTGCGCGTCATAAACAATTTTTATTACTATCAAATAACAGGCTTACTAAAGATACCATATGACAGTAGTCAACAGTTGCTTTCCAGAACGTAGTCAGCCCTTCCACGTTTCCCAGTGCCCATCCATGCCTAGCCGCTCTAGTTCAGGTTTTTTCTTTGCATTCTGCGACCGTGCCCTGCGCTGCAAGGATGGCGCGTGCCCGGGCTGAGGCACCAGCGTGTGAGTTTCACTGTTTATAAATATTTGGCAGCCGAGTTGACGCTTCGAGCCGCAGCGAATTCTTATGGGGAGAGAGGTGATTTTTAGGTTTGTCTTAAACAGCGATTTTGGTTTATTCAGAGAGGTAAATGTGTAAGGCATTCATGAGGGTGGGGGTATTTTATCCTCCGCCAAAGGAGTGAATACAAAAGCTCAGCGTTTTTCCGCGTGCTCTGTGTTTCTTCAAATCAGTAGACTGGAGTGGTGCGTACGCGAGCTGTAAGGAATGCAGCTGCCATTGTGCCCATCACTGCACGCAAAAGTAAAAGCGAATTAGAAACCTGACCCAGAACAGATGGCACCCTGAGCGCTCCCAAGACCCCTAGGCCAAAGGAGTGAAAGTTTTGAGGAGAGGCAGGACATGCAACTGTCTTTGGCCATTTGCATGCTTTCAATTATTGGAAGCCACACACAAAGGCCAATGAGATGTGTGGAAGGAGGCACACCCACACATGAAGTCTCTTGGAATTCTGAAGTGATTCCAAGAGCCCTCTACTAGACTCTAGGCGAGACCTAAAAAGGCTCCAGGACTTAGGGGGCCTAGTCACACACTTTCTCTCTCCAATGCAGGCAACAGGCATGAGGTCCAGGGAATGTTTCCCTTACAAGCCTCTTGCATTGGTTTTCTTCCACAATGATGAGTCCAACCCTCCATGAGCAGATCATTGTGATGCTGTAGTTGGCTTAGTATCCTCTGTACGAAGCTTGCTCTCTTTATAGTGTACCAGAATGAGGTGCACTGTGTAATGAGTGCAGTTGTCCCTTACTAGTGTACAGGGGCTTGCTTTAACAATCCCCAAGGTGCTCTATTTGTGGTAGTGCAGCCATAGGCTTATCAGAGGGCACTTAGACACTTGTTGCACACACAGAGTCTGTAAATGAGACACACTCAATAAAGAAATCCAACACCAATTTAGAAAAAAAAACAGATTTTTTAAATGAATTTAGACACTAAGGTTCATGAAATTAAGTGCTTTTCGAGTGAGCAATTTTAGGAAGCAGAAAATATAGCTGTCAGATTTGAGGCATGAGCCTCGAATGTGGTAATGCTATCCTATAGGAGAAACATACACTGCATAGGGATACTAGCAATCTAGTTACAGCGTTGTTTCATCTGGACTTAAGGTAAGTAGGGGCCAAGGTCCTTAGTACCATCAGCAGTTTTGGTTTACGTGCCCTGATGTGTCCAGCTGCAGAGGTGCTGGTTGCAATGGTAGCCTCAAATGCTGCAGCTGAAGTCCTTGGAACAAACCTGTAACAGAAAAATGCTGCAAGTAGGGACTTAAGGACAAGTCAGGTGGAACCCAACAAGGAAGGGGGGGGTGGTGCTGGGTACTTGAGGCTCTCTGGGGAAAAGTTGCACCGTCAGTAGGCTCAGAGTCGGGCTGTGGGACTCTGGTGCCAATGTGTTTTGTCTGGCAAATCGCTTGCTTTGGAAGTTCTCACTTCTAGGTGGATGTGGAGATAGGAACAAAACAGGACAGCAGGGCCACACTCGATGATGGCCTTTCTGACACCGACATCCCACGTCGGTAGGTTCGTCTTGGCGGTATTGGTGTTTGGGCTGGACACAGAACAAGCCTTGGCTGCTGCAAGGGGTCCGATACCCCAGGTATTAGTAAAAAACAGGTATTGGTGCAGAGCAGCCCCTCGGGGTCCTGGGGTCTCCAAACTTGGTTGGGAGACTGATCTGACATCCTGGAGTACAGTGACCTCCTACTGGGTGGCTGCTGCATCGGTAGACCCAGTGGTCAGCAGATCAGTGATTCAGACTTTGCGGTTTGTTCCTGCAGGCTCCTCCACTTCAAAGGAGATGGTGGCTGATTTGCGAAGTGCTGGCAACCCTCTTAAGCTTTTAGAGGATGCATAGCTGCAGGACGAGTTTGGTGTTTGTAATTGTTCGAGACAGGAGCAGGCAGGCAGGGTTTGGTGTTAAGTCGACAGCTAGTTTTTAGTTCTTGTGCTCTTTGTCCTTCTGCTTTAGTCAGGCGAATCTATGTTCCTGGTTTCAAGGGGCCACCTAAACACTCAAATTACATGGAGCACATCAAGCAGCCCAACTTAGGGGTGTGGCTAAACTGGCGGTGTAACACGCCTCTTTGCATAGCTAACATCCCACCCGTCCTGATGCCAAATGGGCCTCAGGGCAGGGGGTGGCATCTCCCAGGTCTAGGGAAAGCCAGGGTGCATATCAAAGGCTTTTAAGCCCCTGGCCCTGATGTGCTAAATCACTAGCCATCCTGCTGTAGGAGGTTTGAACACCTTCCTCCAGAGCAGGCATTGTTTCTGGCCTCAGAGAGCGTGGACTCTCACGTGCAAGGGGTTGGAAACGTCTGTACTGCTGATAACAGTCAGCTAGCACAATAGATAGTAGTAGGATTTTCAGGAGGCACCTCTTGGGTGCAGGTCTTAATACATCCACTACAGGCATCTGTATGCATTTATCATGACAAGGTATTTGATACCAAATACCATAGGTTTCAGTAAAGCCATCCTGTAGCTGGAAATCTTGTAATGACCACTGCCCAGTACATATACTTAAGATGGCTTCCCCGTCCATTTGTACTATCTAGTAATTACACTAGACAGCACAGGGGCATATCTGCTTATGCAGATATGTCCTTATATGTAATACACACTGCCTTAGGGATATGAGGCCTGCTGTAGGGGTGATTGCATGCAGTTTCTGTGGGCATGGCACACAGGTTATGTGCCATGTCGTATTTTCACACATTTGCACCATTTCACACAGCCTGCAATGCTAGTGACTTACAGGGGTGCTAAAGTATGTGCTGATTTTGTGACCATTAGACCATTTTACTTAGATTTAGAGAAAGGGCACTGGGCCCAGTTAGCAGGAACCCAGTGCACATCAGTCTAAAAACATAAGTACCAGTGTCAAAAAGTGGGGGTCCCCATGAAAAAACTGACACTTTTCCACATCCTCCAGCTGTACTGATCAAGTGAGCTCATTCACTGGACCAGTTAATGAGCTTCCTCCTATGCAAGCTACCACTTCTTGCCACAATCATAATGTGCAACCTAGTCTTGCTCTCTTCTAAAGACTGCATGTGTCCCGGGCTGTGTAAATGCTTCATATTCTAGACAAGCTGTGTATTTCTATACAAACTGGCTGAGGCATTCCCCTTCCCTCCGTTTTGTCACAGTTGAGCAGTCTGTAAAACCTTCCTCCACGCCACCATTACTAAATATACAGTGCCCTTCTTATATAAAGAATCTGTCACATTCTCTTGACACTTAACATTCAAGATTATTGGTAGAGTGTATTTGTTTGGGAAATACCACAAACCTGTTATGAGAAGCTGGCTTGGTAAATGGTGTACACTTATGTAAGTGGGCACCTTACACCAATCCAGACAACCCTTATGGTGATTTTAGTAGTCTTGGACAACCTTAGAAAGCTCTCTAAGTGGTAGCTGTGGAGTGCAGCCTTCATTCAGGCTTAATCCAGAAGGAGTGTAAAGCAGCTGGTTTTACCAGAACATAATCTTATAGTCATAGATTAAGTGAAAATGAACTACACAGTATATTTATAAAAATATGTATTTTTTGTAAGACCCTCACTAATATATACACATAGATATACACAATGCACTCAATTATTTTCAATAGAAACAGGGAAGTAGCACGAAATGCACAGTGGTCACCAGGGGGAGACCAAACCAAAAGCTAAAATAGTTGTATGCGAGCCATGACTCAAGTCAAGACTATACTCTGAAGACTTAGAAGTGCCGGGGACCCAAGGAACTACCCAAGGTAAGTAACCAGGAGCCCCTTCGGAGGCCGTTTGCAGAGTAGGAACAAAACCGCGGGATCAATGCAAGTCAATGGGTAAGTAGCGGTTGCAATTTTAAAGAAGGACCCTTCCCAGTTGACCCTTGAGAAGCCTCCGTGGAAGACAAAGGTTGGGGTGCCATTGCACGCGTGGATACCCTAGGAACCAGGATACCTACACCAGGGAAGCCAGGTGCATAGGTGTGAAGTGGCGTCGGAAACCTCTGTAGAACCATATGGAGGACTTCAGGAAGATGCCGCTGCTGGGGAAGGTGAAAGTGTCCGTTGGAACCCAAAGGTGGATTCGGGAGGAGAAGTACCTGCAAGCAGAGGGGACAGAGTCTATGCCGCTCAGAAGTGACCAGTAGACACGGAAAACGAATGCCCACCTATGTCGAGTGTTGCAGGAAAGCTTAAGCTGACCTTGAAACTGCAGCTGTGCAGTCCAGGCGGTGCTGTAGATGACCAGGAGCAAGCTGTCTCACATCGGATGTCGAGAGTTGAGGGGCCGGTGTCCGTCGGTAGCACCAACGAGCCTTGACAACTGCAACCACCATGGAAGTGGAAGAAGGTACAGTGTATGGACCAGCAAGGGCCAGAAGACTCACCACAAGCAGGGGAGTCAGAGCAGGCCCCGAGCAATCGGGGGAGCCCAAAGAAATCAAAGATGACCCTCAGGACGACCTACGGGCTGAAAGCACTGGAGTCTCAAGAGGACCTTAAGCAGCTCACCAAAGATGCAGATTCACGGTGCAAGGGATGCAGTGAGGACGAAGATCTTGGTCACTAGAGATGCTTGAGATTGGGGTTACTTGGAGCCCGAAGATCTTGGTGGAAGGAAGCCAACAAGCCTTTGTATCTGCAAGTCAAGGTGGTGCACAGCGGTTTGGTACATGTGGCTCCGACGAGGGATACTGTCCTCCAACTTGGTGAGAGGACAGGGCAGACCTCGAGGAATGTGAAGAACCACCACCTGTGTTGCTGAGCCTTTAGGAGTCCCTGGGAGCCCGGGATCAGCACACCGGGCAGCTTAGTTGCGGTGCCTGCAGATGCAGGGAAGTGACTCCTTCACTTGAAGGGAGATTCCTTCAGGTGTCTTGGATGCCCACAGGCCTTGGAAGGTTCCTGTATGGTGCACAGGCACGGACGTTGCATCAGACGAGCAGGGCGACGAGATCAGAAGCAGCAGGAGGCTTCCCAGTTGCAGCCTTGATGCCCAGAGCGAAGTCCAGCAAAGTCCAGAGTGCCCAGACGGTTGAAGAAGTAGTGCTGTCTGAAATTAATCTTGTCCCACAACTAATCTAGTGACCCACCCTCAGGTAAATCCTTAAGTACCCTAAGGAAAGAGTTGGGAGGATTCAGGGTTCCCTCCTAGGGGAGGGGTCGGACAGTGGGAAGGATACTCCCATTTCCTTTGTCCTGTTTCCCCTGAGCTGGTTTGAACTGGTCTATGCAAGGAGGCCACCAAGTGTGCCCCTCAAGCAGACTAAGTGGCACCAGCAAGGTCTCCCACCCGGCCCCAATACACTAAACCCGGTCAGAGAGGTGATCACACCTCCCTGTGATAGGATACCTATTGTTCTGCCTTACCGTACTCAAACCTGGCTCAGCAGCAGGAGGGCAGAATCGTGTCTCTGGTCGGTAGCAGCCATGTTGTGCTGTCTGAGCTAGAAGACTGGTACCGGGAGTACTGAGGGCCTACCTAATCAGCTTAACAGTGCATGGAATAATACCTCCCCACACTGTTTACGGTGTGGTGGTATGATTCCAACACGTTTGATACCAAACATGATGGACTTCATTACAGCCAATTTCGAGATGGTCCTCGCGTAATGATGCCATGCCCCTCTATATCTTATAGCTGTCTCACAACCCGAAAGAATGGACTCTGTCATGGCTCATGCTCTAGGGAATCTCTTTCAAATTTGATATACCCTCAGGAGATACAATCTTGACAATAAACCAAGAGCACAATCTAACTAGGGGCCACAAAAGCTTTCCTAGTGAATGCCTCCATCAATGATATATGCATGGCCGCTGCATGTTAAAAAGCCCCGCTTCCTCAAAACATTACTGTGTTGAAATCCATGCAAATTCTAAGGCACAAGTGGGACAGACTGTTGTAAAACATCTTCGGCATCCCCACCAACACTTTGGCTCATTCTCCCAACAAGGTTATAATATCACAACATAATCCATAAATGGCATGTGAATCTAGAGATTCAAGCTGCAAAAAGGAAAAGGTGACTTGCCTGTAACAATAGTTTTGCAGCTTTAAGCTTTTCTGGAGTCTCGTGCCACCCATCCTCTTTGGTTCTAGGCCAGAGGTCTTCAAACCTTTTGATACAGAGACCCCCTTGTTGAAACGTTTTTGGCGCTGCCCCACATTTTGTAAATCTGGGACAGCATCAAAATCCATGGGTGTTGTGTGGGAACCCCTACGCAGTGCCCATGGAATGCCTCCTTGGAGCAGAGAAAGGCAGCGTAATGACTGGCGCTACTTTGTCTTAATCCATATCTATGTGGCCATGCACAACCACAGAGCGATTTCATAGGGATGGTTAAAACATTTGTTCCTTTGGCGCGTCAAAAGAAGTGATGCTCTGGCGGCACAATTCTCTCAAAAATAAGCCTCAAAATATTCTGTACGTTTTTAGATCTTTCACCATCCGGTAGCTACATACACAATAATCTGCAGCTTCAATGTTGTTATTCAGTGGTGTGTGTAATCAGAGAGCCACAGAATTAAATCTTGATTGGTGCAGTGGAGAATAGTGACTTGTGTATTTTTTGTGCTACGAGGTCACAGCGTATGACATAAAGCCCTGTGAATATTGAAGCCATTATTTTATACTTGCATTACACACAGTATAAGATAGACTGATACAAAATGTGCACATAGTTTTGCTATGTAATGCAATGTTTCTTTTTACGTAACTGTCCCATCAACTCCTCCTTAGGGGTACTAAGGGCTGTGTGAATACAGTTCCAATTAAAAGCATGCACTTCACGGCCCAGTTAACTCTTTGCACTACCACAAAAAAAAAATCTTTGTCATCACAAAGTTTGGAGTGATTTGATCAATCAAAGCCAGAACCGGCTCCCAAGCACCCTTTACACTTGCAGTTTAACTAATTGCGCACATTTGCATTTCATTCAGGCATGAAGACGCCCTGGCATGAAAGTTTTTCACAGCACAGGAGACTCCATTAATGAAACTTCAGCTGAAGCATTTTAACGATCGAAATCAGCCATACTGTGGCAGTTGTCTTTTTCCGAAACGAAAGCAAACGTTTTGGATTCCAGGCACAAGTGAGTCTGGATAATGCGGGCCCTCCTTCCCAGGACTCCACGGCCCCCCTGGGGACCGCGCTGCACAGATTAAAGACCTCTGGTCTAGGTTAACAAAATGGTAAACCCCAAGAACAATGAAAGTCACTCACTTCGAGACCCGGGTAATCAAAGCAAGGAAAAATGATTCTGAAGATGACAACCAAGTACTGGAGCATTATAGGCTGGCGTATGATATCCTAGGGGGCTGGCACTGCTCACCTGCTCAGCGCCCCAAAGAAATTTCAAGCTGAACTAGTGCTACAAGTCCATAACTTTTTACCTGCAGGTAAATAACTAGTTTCATATTACATTTTATCTACTTGTCTTTTTAATAATATGGATAGAGGCTTTGAAGGTGGAATTGATCCCAGAAAGAGGCTTTACAAGATACTGAGGGGCATTGTGGTGTTGACTCTAAAAGGGTTGGTTTTTTAGTGAATAAACACTTGTACCTGACCGAGTACTACTTGTCGGGATTTTGCAGAGCATGCATTTCTAATATTAATATTAAAACTAACCAACCATTTGTTTTTTAGATCTTAGATGCATACACAGTGTAAGCAGGAAAGGTGCTTTTGCTTTACACATTTCTAAGGCTTCTAACCAGTCTTGAGGATTAGTTCTGATCGAAATGACAAATTGATAGGATTTCTAATTCAGGCCCCGCCGCTTGTGATCTTGGACTGATATCTTCATCTTTTTGTGTATCAGGTCTGTTATTTAACACTACCACTGGGAGTACATAGAAAACATCCAAAAACCTATACTAACCATCATGTAATACATTTTGCACTGAATAGGAATAGCATTACTGATTGTGTTAAATCATCTGCATCCCAATTGAAAATCCTTTGAATTCTAATCATAGTAACAACCAATTAGAATTTGATGCATTAGGTCGACCAGTGCTCCAGTGATGACAGTATGCACTGCAACAAAGGACTTCTCAGTATGTGAAGGCTATTACATGTTAACACTAGGGAAGCTCCCCAAGCTGTGCGTCCCACCTCGGTGAGATTATCTCTATGTTTGTACAGGAAATCGTGTCCTAACACTAGGGGAGGTGCCCAAGGATCAGCTCTATGCGCTAAAACTGAAGGGGATTTCTATTTGCTTCTCCATGCTGAAGGCTGCACTAAGCGGGAGCTACGTCAACTTTGGAGTATTCCGTCTATACGGTGATGACGCACTCGACAATGCCTTGCAGACATTCATCAAACTCCTGCTGTCCATCCCACATAGTGACCTCCTGGTAAGTCTTTACAGTGAATGTTCACTCTTTAACTTGTAGAGGGGCATTTTGTGTAATTTGGTTGCTTTTTTATTTATGCGAGACTGCATATTGACTAATGCATGCAATGAGAAGGCAGCACATGTTAGCTCCGACTTACTTGTTCTAGGAAATGGGGCCTGTGTCTGTTTTGCTATTTGGTTATTCAATGCAGAGTGTTTGCTTGTGTGGATATCCTTCATCTCTTCATTATTTCCTCTACAGAATAATACATTATGCTGTCTATGACAATAAAAGGATATGGGGTAGATAAGTGTTCTGGTAATAGGCAAATCTCCCCTAGAAATTCTTACCCTGATGCAGTTTAGATCTTTCAGGTTACATATCAAATCACATTTTGGCACATTAGCGAATGGTTTTGGAGTGCTTATAATCTAAGCCTTGCAATGTGGTTGTTGGATCCTGTTTGCTCATCGTTTTCAGCTACAGAAAAAAATGGTATCTTTTTACCATCTCTAACATTTTGAACAGTAAATCTCTTCTCTGCAAAAGATCAGTAGTGGTACGCTGAACCGTGGGTTCAAGGCTGTTGACGTTGAACCATAGTGATCATGGTGTGGTTTATTGGTGTCAACTTTATGAATATACTTGGTAACGATGGATAAATTCAAGTATGCTTCTTTATGTGATATGAGACATAAAAGCGTAAATGTCCATATTTACATTGGTTTAGGATGAGTGAAGCCAGTAATCACTGTTCTCTTCCATTAGCAAGAGATGTCAATTTAATGTCTTTTTGTACTTTTAGAGGGATACACTTGCACAAATGGCTGATGGTAGACAATGTCTTTTTATAGGTCCTCGAAGCTTAAAGGATAAGAGCCTGCAAATGGTACGCGGGGCTTTGTGTGTCAAGGTCTTTAAGGTCTAGTTCCAGGTTGAAGTCTAGCTGAGTATCATATTTGAAATACAGAGGAAGGATATGCCATGTATTGCTTTGTGTTTAAAGATAAAAGCTTGTATGTTACCTTGGCACGGCAGTCCGCTTGTAGCGATATGATGAGGTGGGGGTATGCCTCAGAAGATTGTACATGGTTCTGGTGGGAAAGTTTGAGACGTCAAGCAGGGGATTGAACTTTGGTGAGACCCATTAATGAACATTTGCAATACTGCAGTCTGAGTATTAGCTAGTCTGGTTAGTGTTTTAGTTGTGCTGAATAGGATGTGTGGGGGAATTTTATATGTGTTTGCAACTTGATCACGATCTTCAACTACACTAGTAGTTGGGTTATTGGAGGAAGGGTAGGGGGAAGGAGAGAAAGTGGATTTAGTGAGGTAGAGGAGTCTAACATGAGGCACCTTAGAGTCTGTTTGAGAGGGATGGCAGTGAGACCAACACTTTGCTGAAGCAAAGGCCTGAAAACTGGAAGTGATAAAAATATATAGCTGTGTAGAGATAGTATGAGAAACCAAATGAGGTGATAATATAACTGACAGAGGTGTTTCAGAGAGGGTGGAAAGCAAAGTGTCAAGTACAGAGCCATTGAGGGACACATACAGGAAGCGAGTTAGATGCTGATAATATGGAATCCCAGGAGTCCGAAAGAGTCGTCAGATTGCCATTTGTTTGCTAAGCATGTCATGCTTGCATAGGATAGTACTGTATAAGGATCAATAGTGTCAAGTCAAGTCAAGTCAAAACAAGCTTTATTCGATTACATTTAAAATCATAAAAGCAACAAACAACATGTATTTAAAAATTGATTTACAATTTGATAAAATTCATTACAATTTGATAAATTCATGTGGGTTACAAAAAACAGAACAATTCAGTAAAATCCATAAAGGTTAAAAAACAAGCCGGGAATCATAATAGTAAAATCACCCTTCCAGTTGTCTCGGGGATAGCATCCTGGACCTAGTGCGCATAGCGGCGACCAGGAAGCTAGCAACCCCGAGAATTGTCCTGATGCTGCCTAATAACTGACGGGCAGCGTCCGGTGGGAGATGCACTGCCCTAGCTGGTCTTTTACGAGAGTCAGTGAGTTTGTGCCCCTGTGTTTTACTGAATTGTTCTGTTTTTTGTAACCCACATGAATTTATCAAATTGTAATGAATTTTATCAAATTGTAAATCAATTTTTAAATACATGTTGTTTGTTGCTTTTATGATTTTAAATGTAATCGAATAAAGCTTGTTTTGACTTGATCAATAGTGTCAAAAGCAGCAGATACATTTAAAAGTATGAGAACACAAAATTGGCGATTGTGATGAGAAGTGGTGATAGGTCTGGCTACATGAGAAAGTGCAATTGGAAACCTAGAATTGAGGAGGTTTTTTGAGGATAGGTTTGAGAGTAAGACTGTAGAAAATAATCCATTCAGTATTTAGGATAAAAGGGGTAGTTAGTTGGGAGAGATGACTGTAGAAAATAATCCATTCAGTATTTAGGATAAAAGGGGTAGTTAGTTGGGAGAGATGGGATTGTGGAACAACTGCATGAGGGGTAGGTACCAAATAATGAGGGGATAGATGAATAGGTCAACCAGGGTGGGACTTTGAAGATTAAAGCAAGAGATTTTATGAGTTTATTGAGAGATGTGATCGAGTGTTTTTGAATGTAGTTAAGTGTGGTTGGTAATTAGTCTGGATAGGGAAGGCGATGTAAGTGGTGTATAGAGATGAGCGAGCCATAACATTTGTAGGAAGAGCCGAGCCAGAAGTCAGGCTTTGTGCTAAGAGCCAATGGACAAATCAAGCCATCAAATGATGTGCCATATAAGTGATGCAACAATTGTCAAGCTAAAATATGCTAAAGACTCTTTCAAATTAATTATAGGTTATTTCTTGAACATTTGTGTTTCAAAGTAGTACATTAGATAACATCACTGCATGCACATCGGTTAAAAAGAAAGAGTTTTTAAAACTGAACTATGTTCCCACTTGCAGTTCCCTGACAACACTGCCATGAGTAAACCAGGGGCCTATGTTAGTACAACTTTTAGGGGCCTATGTTAGTACAACTTTTTAACGCTGCCTTTGCGAGGGGTCTAAATGCCTCTTGGTTCACTTCGGTAATTGTGCCAATATTCAAGAAGGGAGATAGGCAAAATTGTGCATGCTACCAACCCATTTCCCTTCTAGATTCATCCATAAAGATCCTTGGGAGAGTCATTTTAGGGAGACTTCAAAGCTGGGCAGAGGACAATGGGATAATCAGTGACCTGCAATACGGCTTCCAGAAGGGAGTTGGAACAGTAGAGCAGGGCCTAAACCTATATATTATGCACCAAAAATACACCAGGGCAAAGGAGGAACGTATATATTTTACATTTGTTGACCTAACGTCAGCATTCGATTGCGTCTCCCACAGCAAACTTTGGGCAATATTAGAAAGTTTAGGGGTGGAAGAAACTATCATTTGTTTCCTAAGGGAACTATATTCAGGTGCCAATGCAGTTGTCCGTTACGGGATGGATGGAGAATGCACTAGATCCTTTGGGATAGGCCGTGGGGTACGCCAGGGGTGCGTCCTGGCCCTCTTTTTATTCCTAGTCTACATTAATGGCCTTGAAAGAACTCTGCTTCAAGAGTGCAGGGATATGCCCATGGTAGGTAAAAGATCAATCCCTGCACTCTTGTACGCAGACGATGCGGTCATAATGGCACGGACGCCCCTTGCCCTACAGGGCTTGATAACATCCTTTAATAACTTTATGCTAAGTTTGGATCTAAAAATTAACTGTACAAAAACGTCCGCCATGAACTGTGGCACAGGTAGTAGTAGACGGAGAAAAAACATGTATATAAATGATTAGTCCCTTGGATTCCACCCCTACCTTCCCTTATTTAGGTATCCTGTTCCATGAGTCTGGCACATGGGCAAGTGCTGTAAAAGCAAGAAGCCTTTTGTTTTCTAAATCAATAATGGCCTTAAAACATTTTATTTAAAAAAAAAGGGTAAAAAAACTATCAGGGAAATTTTAAAAAATTTTTAAAGCGACCTGTATATCAGTTGCTCTTTACGGTTCAGGACTCTGAGGATATGCCAACACAAACTCCATCCAAATAGTGGAAAATATGTTTGAGGCACATCTTAGCAGTACCTGAGAGTGTCTCAACTTATATTTGCCACACGGAACTTGGCCAGCCACACATTGAAGATACAATCAAAATCCAGCCTATACTTATTTGGCATAGGATTTGAACAACCAATGAGTGTGTATTGAATCGCGCAAGTCTGATGGACGTTCTAAACTTAGAACACGTGAGCAGGATCAAATGGCTTGTCTATGTGAAACGTTTCCTTGTTGAAATTGACTGCCGAAATTATTATGATGATCCTCTCACAATGGCTAATATCCCGAGGAAGATATTGAAAAAACAATGTATGGAGTATCTTGAAGAGAAAAGAGCTAATGAGGAAGTAAAGAAAAAGACTGTATGTTTACACCAATTGATATTAACTCAGGACAAACAACAGCCATATTTAACCTTATATATGTCCAACTATGAGAGGTTTGTCCTGACACGTTTCTGGTTAAATATACTTTTTAGACTTTTAGTTTCCCTGTTATGAACACCTGGTCCTATGATTTAGTTGAGTGTCCATGTGATGACTCTTCAGCCCAATCGGACATTCATATTTTATTTTTTTGTAAATTTTATATATTGCCTCGTAGGAAATTGTAGGAACTGGGGTCACCAGTTCCCCGGGGGTAGCCTGGCACGAGCAGGTAGGCACCCGAAAGCTCAGGTGTTAAGTGACTACACAGCACACGCATCCACTGAGACAATAAGTGCACGCAAGGACTTAGACCACACCAGATTTGTTTGATTCAAAATCAAATCATTTTATCTAGAGCAGTGCATCAAAGATAAACATTCCCTTAGATCCCTCCATCCCAGAGATCAATTCAGTATTCACTATAACCTGTCGCGGTAACCATTGCAGTAATCAAAGGCAGAACATTTCACTAAATTATTTCACCAAGAATAAACATTACATTGAAGGCTCAGCATTTCATTACCTCCCCAGTAAGCTTTTCATTGCGTCAGAAATTTGCATGTCATTAAACCCGAGTAGGGCATTTCATTATGCACTGGTAGGCAATGCATCAACATTCCTCTAGGGAAGAATAACCATAACAGTAGGCATGAACCAACATCTCACCGCCCACGAATACACAGGCCATTAACAATCAGGCAGGAATAAGCATTTCAATACTCTCCCCCGAGCATTTCTTTAGGCCCCCATAGCCCTGCATCAGGCTTCAAATGAGCATTACAGTACGTAATGGTTGACCCTCCCGACGCCTTCACCGCTAGGGAGGTCGAAATTGTAATAAAGACCTTGGTCCCATTAAAAGCTGCAGGACCAGATGGGATCCCTGGCGACCTGATACGAGCCTTCCCCAAGGAGTGGGGTAAGTTGGTCGCTTCCCTGCTGAACGCAATTCTGGGGGGAGGTCCTGTACCCGATTCCTGGAAAGGGGCGGAGGTTGTCCCGATTTTTAAAAAGGGGTGTAGGGGGACAGCCCTGCCAACTATAGGCCTATAAGCCTCATAGACTCCTCCCAGAAGGTGGCAGGGAAGGCGATTCTGGGGAGGCTTCTTCAATGGGTAGATGATAATAAGATCCTGTCAGACCTCCAGGCGGGCTTCCGGTTGGGAACAGGAACTATCGAACAGTCCTTTAGACTAATGCTCCTGTACTGGAAGGTGGTGATCCTAGGCAAGGGCAGTCTTTATCTGGCCTTTATAGACCTGAAGACTGCCTTTGACCTGGTACCTAGGGAGGAATTGTGGAGGGTCTTGCAGAACATGGGGTTGCCCCCCTATCTCTTATTGCTCCTAACCAAACTACATTCAGGGAACTACGCACAGGTACGGTGGGGCGTGGGGGGGGGGGAAACTGAGAGGATCCCGGTGTGCAGGGGAGTCCGCCAGGGATGTGTGCTAGCCCCCACCCTATTCTCCCTGTATGTGAATGGGGTGGTGGAGTTTTTACAACAAGAACCGGCTGATGCACCCTCCCTGGCGGGCATCCGGATCCCTACTCTGCTTTTTGCGGATGATACTCTCCTTATCTCTAAGACCCCCCAAGGTCTCCAAAAGCTTCTTGACCGCTTCCAGCAGTTCTGCTCCCTGAGGGGACTAATGATCAATATCGATAAAACCAAATACTTGGTCATGAATCCCCCCAGGAAATTAGGACGTCCACCGGTGTTGAATAACTGCCCACTAGAGAAGGTAGCATAGTTTGACTACCTGGGAATCCGGCTTAGTGACTCCATGAGCTGGTCCCCGCATATTAACAAAATGTTACTTAGCCATAAAAGGGTGGGTGGAGCGCTACTTAGGGAACATTGTTCTTCCCCCAAACATTGTATGGCCCCTGTTATTGATATATATAAAGCTAGAGGGGTCACCGCTGCCCTATATGGGGCTGAGCTGTGGGGTACTTGTAATTTGGAGATACTAGCCAAAGCGGAGAGCAAACTTTTGAAAGACCTAATGGCCCTCCCTTTGAGCACACCCACAGTTCCTGTATTACTAGATTTATGATTAAGATCGATTGCAGATCAGGCACGATTACGGCCCCTGTTATTATGGGCTCGATTGTGGAGGGTCCCAGAACTCGCCTCATATGCTGAGGGCCTGTCTGAGGTGATGGCCATGGGGGGTTGGCATAAGATAAAGTGGTTGAGGGATGTCAAAAGCCTTCTGGGGGAGCTGGGATTGGGCGAAGCATGGGTTACTCGCTCCGCCCCACCTAAAGCCACCTTGAAGAAACTGTACTGGGACTGGGTTTCTTCTAAACTTATTAGCAACCCACTACACTGTAATTCCACCGCAGTTTTCTTACAAATCAAAGATGTGGTGGCTTACGAACCCTATCTTGATTTGATTTCCATCGCATTTGATAGGGCTCTGTACTTTAGGCTTAGGGTGGGCACCCTACCAGTAGGCTATTTGACATCGAGATGGAAATCTACCTCCCAGCGCTCCCCCTATTGTGCCCTATGCTCCTCGAGGGTGGAGACAGTTGCCCACATATTTTTTGAATGTCCAGACTATTGTAACCCAAGAAAGCGCTGGCTCAAACCTGTGTGCAGATCACTTGGCACTCGCCAATACTCAGTGGCCCTACTCATTTTATTAACAGATACCACCCCCCTTGTAGTTTGTGGCATCTCAAAACTTTTTAAATGGTCTTGGTTGATCCGATCAAATAGGCTTTCTTTATCCGTTTAATTCCTTTTTAATTGTACATACCAATTCAATTCTTTTAAAATTGTACATATTTTAATGTCTTATTGTTTTGTTATCTTATGGATGTATTCCTATGTATATTTGTCGTATATCTTTTTAATTCCTACTGTATGTACAACTTTTAAGATATTTTTATGTATCGAAATAAAGCATATCAACCAACCAACATTACAGTACGTCCAACCTTGCAGTAGGCAAGGAGACCCAGGAAAGGGGGGCAAATTGGCATTTCATGAACCCTATTCACTGGGCTGTGGCATTTAACACCTCTCCTCGGGGGTTACTAAACATTCGGGATCTCCCCCATGGCCTTTCTGACAGATGGGGTCTCTGTAGGCAGTTCGGGGGGGGCGGAGATAATCTGGCCCAGTTCAAAGTACGTCTTCCAGCTTCGGGGGGAGGGGCGGCCGCGGGGCCTCCTTTGATCTCCCTGGGGGCCCCCCGTTCACTTCTGCGGCCGCCCTCCTCCCCCCGGGGGTTACCTGTTTGTCTTCGGCTCCTGAGGGAGCCCTTGCGGCGGATTCTGGTGTGGGGAGGGCCCGGGCTTCTTTCGGGGCCCTCCGGCAGTGTCGCTGGTTGTTCCCGGGCCTTCGAGCACTTCCACAGCCCGGGAACCAATCAGGGGCTGATGGAGGAGGGGCCGGGCTGCAGTGGCCAATCGCGGGGCCTGCCTTGGGGGCGCGCCAGCCAGGACCAATGGCTGCGCGGCGCTCGGAGGGGCGGGGCAGAGAGTGTGCCCCCGTCACGTGAGGCAGAGGTTGGCTTCAGGCCTACCGCGGCCTAAGATCACAAAGCGGCGGCCCTCTCCTGGTCCGGGGGCCGCCGAGGGGGGTTCCTAGGCGGTAACTGCGCCACCCAGCGAGCGTCGGGCCACGATGACTGGGACCGGGCCCAGAGGCTTTCCGGGCTGCGGCGGTGACCTCGGCAACGCGCTCGGCCCGCAGAGGGGGCCACGGGGGCGCCGAAGGCGGCGATTCCTCACAGGACACCAGAAAAGCCCCGGAATGCGGCGGTGAGTTACTTGGCCAGTGCTCCTCTCCTCCACAGCGCTTCACACGGGGCACACACGTGGGGGCAGTTTAGCGCTTTGGCAAATTACAGCGCTCGGGGGATACACGATGTGTGAGCACCCTCAGCAGTTCTGACAGGAAAAGCAGTCTAAGTCATAGCGCTTATCAGGGGAGCAGGTTACAGCGCTCCTCAGGCAATTCGGCAGGTGGGGGGGACGAGGCAGGACAGAGTTTCAGACAGTTCAGGCAGGACAGCACAGGCCCAGGTGGAAGCAGGGGGTGCGCAGGGGCAGTACAGTCCAGTACCTGGTTGATCCCGCAGTAGTCCTTTGTAGTACAGGCAAGTAGTCTTCTCGGCGCTAGATGGGTCCTGCGCCCTCGATGGGTTGTTTCTTAAAAAGGGGGGGGTTGAGTTGAAGGCTTGTCAGCAGGTCACCTCAGATGGTCCCTGGGTTCCCCTCCCGCCGGGCTAGATCAGTGGGCTAGTTCAGGGTTCCTCACTCTACTTGGAAGGCAGGACCTCAGCCCTGTCACTCCCAGTGGCATAGGTCCCTGACTAGGCCCTACCACCTAAATCTCCTGCGTCGGTCCCCCAGGTCAGTGATGCCCCAACTGACCAAAAAGTTTCCCTCCCTTCCTTAAATATGCCCAGTTCAGGGGACCACTCTCTAAGGCGGCAAAAATAGGCTCCGCCTCTCTTCTGGAAGGTTCCAGGAGCTTCCCCACTCTATCTATGGGCAGGCGATGGCAGGCTGGCATTGCAACAATGTTTGGGGTCCCAGCCAGCTCCTGGCAACTAGGGTGCTACTAGGAAAAGACCACGCTGCAGTAGCAGGGGCCAGTGGCAGCCATGTTTGAAGTAGAGAGCACCTGCACCTTAGCATTGATTGGCAATGGGAAGGTGCCCGGAGACCTAAGGGCCAACAAAAAAGAAGGTGGGAAAAATGAGGCAAGGGCGAAAAAAATAGGGAAAGACCACCCTAGGGCTGACGGGTCTAACAGAAATTGATTATCCCAATTTTAAAGGAAATGAACTTAAATCGATGCCGCCCAGCGTTTTTAGAATTGCAGAGATTGGACACAGTCTTAACTGTTGCATCTATTTCTGAATTTAAAAAAAAAGTTTTTATACTACGAAAATCAATCTGTATGGATGGATTTTAATAGTCTTTTAAGTAAAAAATTGCCTTTTTTATGATGTATTATGTATGATACTTCTTTGTAATGAATTTTCATGTTGTGTACTTTTATGGTTATTGCTGATTAACCGAATAAAGTAATAAAATTGAATTGAGTAAACCAGTGTTCGAGGCATATGAGCTGCAGATTGCACACTATGCATAGATTGCCACCTAGTGTTGGGCCCGGATGTTTGCAGTTTGTTTTGTTGTAGAAAAGTCTTTGGAAGTCACCGGATAGGTGACTCCTCCTTTGGATGATACTGCGCATGGTCATCGGCTCCATCCCCAGATTGTTTATTTACGCCACCTGGCTCGGGTGTGTTTCCAGCGCTCCATGTTGAAACCGAATTCCTTCGGCGCGCAATCCTCACCAACTTTCAAAAATAAGTTTCGAACGCTTCTCCACTCGACGCTATTCTTCAACGTCGAATACTTCGATTCCGGTCGTCGTCGACAGCCTTCGGGCCTAACTAGGCCTCAACTCCAGCTCATGGAAATGACGCCATTCAAAAAGTGTCCTCAATGTGGGTCAAAGTTTCCCCACACCGACCTTCATGAGGTGGGTAACCTCTGCCTTTCTCCGGAGCACGAGGCAAAGGACTGCTCAGCTTGTGCCTCTTTCCGCTCCAAAAAGACTATCCGGGACCGAAGAGCGAGAAGAACAATGGCTCGATCTTCAACCTCCATTCCGGACGACATCTTTGAGGAAGGCGTCAACGTCCCTGAACAACAACACGTCGACAGCGATTCCGAACATGAGGAAGATTCGGATGTCGAGGACATCACTCCAGCGCAGCGGGTCGTAAGTAAGACCGTCGACCCGACCCTTCCTTGACACCCCCAAAAAAGGCCCCGGTTACACCTTCGCCCTCGGGCTCGGGTGCACACAGACACTCCGCTTCTACTGCCCCACCTTCGGGCCCGGCTAAGAAGCCAATTAAGCCTTCAGGCGACTCGGGCTCGAGTCAGCCTTCGCATGGTGCCGGCGCCACCTTACCGGCACTGAAAAAGACATCGACACTGGCCTCGCCGATGTCCACCGAAACCCACAACTCCTTCGACACCGAAACCGAGGTCGGAACCAAGCAAAGCTTCGGATTCCAAAAAAACACCGGAACCGAAAAAAACATCAGATCCAAACAAACAGTCGGATCCAAAAAGAACACCCGACCCCCAAAAACATTCGGAGCCGAAAAAACATTTGGAGCCGAGAAAGACTCCTGCTTCCCCGACAAAGGATATTGTCAAAAAAACAAAGCAAGCCGCTTCGGTGCCGAAACCTTCTCCGGCACCAAAAGATCGGCCTCCGTCAGGAGACTTATTTTATCCAGACCCTGCTCAAAAGACTCTGGCTAAAGACCCAATCACTGAACAGTTGATTTTGGCCTCAAAGAAGCGACCACTGGACAAACCAGCTCCAGCTCCGCATGCAAAGAAGAAGGAAATGGCTACCTCGCCTTTAAGACTTCCTTCCCCTTCTCCTCCACCTATGCCATCACCACAGGCTCCCATACCACAGCATTCCCCAGCATCCTCTATAGACCATAAGGATGATAGCTCCGATGATATGGGGGTAACATGCCTGATACAGCCACACCTACAGGATCACCTGACCCATGGGACGATTACACCACTCCAGATGTCCTAAATGTCCCTCAGGATGACTTATACCCCTCAAGGCCTTCCCCACCAGAAGACACTATAGGGTTTAACGAATTAATACACAGGGCTGCACAATATCACGGGTAGACATACACACAGACCCTGTAGACAAAGACTTCCTGATGGATACCTTTGATAACGCACAAAGGTCTACATCCATTTTACCAATGCTTAAGGGAGTAATTAAACACGCTTCTAAAGTCTTCAAAGATCCAGTCAGAAATCGGATCATAAACCCTCGTATAGAGAAGAAATATAAGGCCGCCCCTTCAGACCCAGCATATATTAAAGGGCCATTACCTCTAGACTCCCTTGTAGTTTGCAACGCACGCAAGAGAGCAAACTCGCAAACATCAGGTGATGCTGCCCCACCAGATAAAGAGTCTAAGTTACTGGACGCATCAGGAAGAGAACTGCGTCTCAAGCAGCAAACATGTGGCGTATCGCCAACACACAGGCATTGCTAGCCAAATATGATCGAGCACATTATGACGAGTTAGTCACTAATGAGACACCTCCCTGATAAGTACAAGGATAGAGCACACAAACCCATCCAAGAGGGTAAAAACATTACAAACACCTCCATCAGGTTTGCCCTTGACGCAGCGGATACTGCGTCTAGAGCAGTTAACACTAGCGTCTTACTACGCAGACACACCTGGCTACGTATATCAGGATTCAAACCTGAGGTACAAAGTGCCATTCTTAATCAACCTTTTGATGAGCAACACCTATTTGGACCCAATGTCGACGTATCTCCTGAAAAAATGAAAAAAGATACAGACACCGCCAAATCCATGGGAGCCCTGTAGTCGCAGGCTCCCAGACGTTCATTTCGTCGCTCATCCTATAGAGCTGCCACCAGAGGATATTTCTCAGACACAGCCTCTGCCGCATGCAAAGCCCCCACACAATCCACTTATGGCAAGGGCTACCAAAGGGGTGGGTACAGGGGTAACAATAACAAGGGCAGAGGTAAAAATAATAACTCCTGCTCTGCCTCTACCCCTGCCCAATGACTCCCTTCCTGTTCCCCCGCACCATTCCACTCCTGTCGGGGGAAGACTCCAACAATACCTGCCAGCCTGGGAAAACATCACATCAGACAGGTGTGTGTTACACATTATTCAATCAGGTTACTGTCTGGAACTAAATTCTACCCCCCCCAAACATACCACCCAAGCAGCGTACAATGTCACAGGAACATTTAACATTGCTCAGACAAGAGGTAATATCCCTCCTGCAGAAAAATGCAATAGAAATAGTTCCAAAGCGCCACAAAAACAAAGGAGTATACTCACTGTATTTCCTAATAACAAAAAAGGACGGATCTCTAAGACTCATCCTAAACCTCAGACCTCTAAACGTTTACATTCAGTCGGACCATTTCCATATAGTCACACCTCACCAGGTCCTTCCACTACTGGTACTAAACGACTTCCTTGCCACTCTAGATCTCAAGGACGCCTACTTTCATATTCCCATCCACGCAGCGCACAAAAAATATCTCAGATTTGTGCTAGACGGGCAGCACTACCAGTTCAAAGTGCTCTCATTCGGAGTCACAACAGCGCCAAGGGTGTTTACCAAATGCCTAGCAGTAGTAACAGCACACTTAAGAAGACAGCATATTCATGTCTACCCATATCTGGACGACTGGCTCATAAAAGCCAGCTCATACAGCCAGTGTGTACAACACACTCACGCTACCATTCAACTGCTTCACAAATTGGGATTCACAGTAAATCACACCAAGTCGCATCTACAACCCTCACACATGCAACAGTATCTCGGCGCTACAATAAACACCCAACTAACACTAGCGTATCCCTCTCCAGCAAGGATACCAAGTGTACAAACTCTCCTAACAAAATTCAAGCCGCAACACTCGCTTCCAGCTCGAGTGTTCATGCAGCTCATAGGAATGATGGCATCTTGCATATTCGTAGTACCTCACGCAAGATTGCAAATGCGTCCACTTCAAGAGTGCCTAGCACACCAATGGAACCAGGCTCAAGGTCAACTAACAGACCTAGTGTTGGTAGACGGTCAGACTCCTCATTCTCTGCAATGGTGGAACACCAAAAACCTTTCCGAAGGGCGACCGTTTGTAGAGCCAGTTCCTCAAATAGTCTTAACAGCCGACGCATCGCTCTCCGGCTGGGGAGCCCACCTCCTGCATCACACCATGCAAGGCAGGTGGACACTGCAACAAAAGCTACTCCACATCAACCACCTAGAGTTACTAGCTGTGTTTCTAGCCCTAAAAGCTTTTCAAACTCGTGTCAGGCAAAGCTGTCTTAGTTCACACAGACAATATGACAGCTATGTACTACATAAACAAACAAGGAGGGAGACACTCTCTGCAGCTCTCTCAGTTAGCACAGCAGATATGGAGATGGGCTATACCACTAAAGATCTTCCTATTAGCCCAACACGTCCCAGGAGTACAAAACACTATGGCAGCTCTGCTAAGTCGACAAACTCAGCAAATCCACGAATGGGAACTTCATCCACAAGTTCTTCATCGTTCTTTCAAATGTGGGGACAACCTCAAATAGACCTCTTTGCCACCCACGAAAACGCAAAATGCCCAAACTTTGCCACCAGATACCCACACCCATTGTCCAAAGGCAATGCGATATGGATGAACAGGTCAAAACTATTTGCGTTCGCTTTTCCTCCTCTCCCACTACTTCCATTAGTGGTACGTAAACTACAGCAACATTCCCTAACGCTCATCCTAATCGCTCCAACTTGGGCCAGAAAACCGTGGTACACCACGCTGTTGCAGATGTCTGTAGTACCACACCAAAAACTAAACCTATCTCCACGCCTATTAACGCAGAACCATGGAGAGATCAGACACCCGGACCCAGCTCAGCTCAACCTAGCGATCTGGCCCCTGAGGTCATAGAGTTTGGTTACCTCAACCTTCCCCCAGTATGTATGAACGTTATCAAAGAAGCTAGACTCCCCACCACTAGAGCATGTTATGCTGCTAAGTGGAAAAGGTTTGTCATATACTGCCCGAACTGCCAAATTAATCCTCTAAACGTGTCTATTCAACACATCATTGGATATTTATTGCACCTTCAAAAGTGTAACTTAGCCTACACATCTATCAGGTTACACCTTGCGGCCATTGCGGCGTACTTGCAAAATAGACAACATCTAACTCTTTTTAGAGTGCCAGCTATTAAAGCTTTCATGGAAGGACTCAAAAGAATAATTCCTCCCAAGACACCACCTGCACCAGTGTGGAATCTAAATGTGGTTCTCACAAGGTTAATAGGACCTCCCTTTGAACCATTACATAAATGCGAATTGCAATTTCTAACCTGGAAAGTAGCTTTCCTAGTAGCCATTACGTCTCTCAGAAGGGTTAGTGAACTACAAGCATTTACCATTCAGGAACCCTTTCTGCAAATGCATCATAACAAAGTGGTTCTTCGTACTAATCCAAAATTCCTTCCAAAAGTAATTTCCCCTTTTCATCTAAATCAATCTGTTGAGCTGCCCGTATTTTTCTCGCAACCTCAAACAGTCGCAGAAAGAGCTCTACACACTTTAGATTTCAAGAGAGCATTACTGTACTACATTGAAAGAACGCAAACTTTTCATAAGACAAAACAACTTTTTGTGTCTATCTCACCGCCACATAAAGGCAATCCCATTTCAAAGTCAGGGATCGCTAGGTGGATTGTCAAATGTATACAAATATGTTATCAAAAAGCAAAACGCACATTAACAATCCCACCAAAAGCCCATTCTACCAGGAAGATAGGGGCTTCAATGGCATTCTTAGGGAACATTCCCCTAGATGACATATGCAAAGCAGCCACATGGTCTACACCGCACACATTCACAAAGCATTACTGTGTAGATGTGCAAACTAAACAACAAGCCACTGTGGGCCAGGCTGTACTAAAGACTCTGTTTCAAATAACTGCAACAGATACTGGTGGTCGCCGCTAGGTGTGGGAACTGCTATGTAATCTATGCATAGTGTGCAATCTGCAGCTCATATGCCTCGAATGGAAAATGCTACTTACCAGTATGCATCTGTTCTTGGCATGTAGAGCTGCAGAGTTGCACTCGCCCACCCGGCTACCTTTATCTGTTCCAGTATTATCTTAATTAGATACATATTACATGGACATCATTATCTCTTATACAGCTCCATCACTTCCCTAATGGCGAAAAACAATCTGGGGATGGAGTCGACCATGCGCAGTATCATCCAAAGGAAGAGTCACCTATCCCGTGACTTCCAAAGACTTTTCTACAACAAAACAAACTGCAAACATCCGGGCCCAACACTAGGTGGCAATCTATGCATAGTGTGCAACTCTGGAGCTCTACATGCCAAGAACAGATGCATACTGGTAAGTAGCATTTTCCTTCTCTGACTTCAAAGTGAGAGCATTTATGTGACGGTCTAGCTATGGAAGCAAAGGTTTTTTTCTGGTACACAAGAAAATTTAAATATCTGTCAATTAACTGGGCTGATATTTCAGAATTTATCAGAATCCGCAAAGCACAAATGAAGCACGGTTCTTTGTAATTATGAAATGTGATGGGAGCAAATATTTCAGTACGATGCCATTGCAGGCTACTTGTCTTGGTGCAGACAAAAGTGAAAACACGATATGGCACACAGCCCTGGACCTGGCTTGGCAGTTCGGGCTGGACTGTTACCATGAGGCACAGGGTCAAGACTGATTTGCACATGGCTAGGTCTAAACTGGAGAGGCATGGTGAGCAAAAGAATGATGAATGTAACCCACGTCTCTTGACTGGGGGTGAATGTTTTGATTTGTTCTGCATTCCGTCCATCAATTGTGTGTCTTTTGCTTTCTCGCCCTAAGTGCGCCGGGTATGCCCAGACGTGGGTCCTGGGCTGACTATTCCACTGGATTCAAGCTATCCTGGCTGATGAGGGGTGAAACCCCGAAACCGGTCCTAGGATGCTTGTTTCCGGTCCAGGGTGGACCTGGCTTGGCAGTTCGGGCTGGGCTGTTCACATGAGGCACAGGGTCAAGACTGATCTGCATATGGTCAGGTCTAAGCTGGGGTGGCATGGTGAGCAAAAGAATGATAGATTTAACCCAGATCTCTTGACTGGGGGGGAATGTTTAATTTGTTCTGCATTCCGTCCATCAAATGTCTCCTTTGCTGTGCCTGCAGACGCTGCATGCAGTTCAGCTAAGTTACCCTTACAACAGGCCTTACAGCCCTAAGTCAAGGTGCACTATACTACATGTGTACAGATCTGCATGAGCAGATATGCCCCTGTGCTGGCCCGTTCAATTACAGTCAGTACAGGTGATCAGTGAAGCCATTTTAGGAACATGTGCCGGGTAATGGGCAAAAACAAGTTCCACACCTACATGATGGCTTCACTGAAATCAAAGATGTTTGTTATTGAACATCTTGTATTAATAAACCCACACTGATTCCAGTGATGGATGTATTAATACATGCACCCAGAGGCACCTTAAAGGTGTCTCCTGAAAGCCAAACAACTACTAGTGTGCTGGCTGGCTGGTTCTGACCAGCCTGTCACCACAGACGAGTTTCTGACCACCAGGGGTTAAAGGCCCACGCTCTCAGGAGGTCATGAACAAAGCCCATCTGTCAGAGGTGTTTACACCCCCTTCAGGATGACCTGTAAATTAGCATTCCAAGGCAAGGAACTTCAAAGAGCACTCCTCCTTTGGTATGCAAATCTGGCTTCCCTCAGAGGTAATGCCAACCCCCCTGACCAGAGCCCATTTGGCGCCTGGGCAGGCAGGAAAATTAGTAGTCAGAGAGGCATGTTCAGCCTCAGGCTAATTCCACCTTTGAGGTGGACTACCTGATGTGGACACAAAATGTAAAAGTCTGCCATCTTTATGATGGCAGAATTAGGAACTCTGGGACATGGTTATGCCTACTTCCGTCAGGAAGCGGTCATAAGGGGGGTGTAGTGACCACATGGGTAAGTATCACATTGGCTAATATCCTACACTTCACTAACTTCTCTAAATCTAGTATTTAGAGGAGCCCCTTGCACCAGCAAATCAGATCCTGCCAACCCGAAAGAAGAAGACGGATGCGGAAGAGTCGCAGGAAGAAATAACAAAAGACCAGCAAATGACTTGGCGCCAACCCTGCCAGCCTGTCTGCTGTCCTCGACAATTGCACCAAAGAAGACGCGTCCTGCAGCCGCCTGTGCCTCCAAAGACCAGAGGACTTTCAAGCTTCACTCAAAACTCGGGAACTCCTGTGGTGCAGTAGAGCTGCTTCCCTGTATCCTGAAGGCACCCCAAAAGAGCTGTGAGGACTCGGGACTGCCATAAACCCAGCACTGGAAAGCACCACTGCACCCATGCCCCCTAGCCCTAGTTGAAGTGGGCCAGCTGTGCCAGCGTGGTCCCTGGACCCTTTCAGAGCAGAAGCCCAACTTGGGTTTGCCAACTATGGACTACCTGACGTCACCTGCACCCTCTTTGTGCAGGTCTCCTCTACCGCGAGTGTCTCCAATGACAGAAATCCAACCTCCAAGGAGAAGAGGACCAAAGGTTTCCACACTTCCCTGAGCATAGTGAGACCTGAGCCCCCTTGTTGGTTTAGTCTGACTGGCCCACCAGGCTAAGCTGCTGCCTCTTTTTAACCAAACCGATCCGCATTGACTTCAACGGGTCACCCAACGCTGTATTGCACTGCTGCACCAGGCCGTGCCAGTGCTGTCCGAGGTGACCTGTTGGCGTTACCTTGGACCCCTGCTCACCTAGTCAGGAAGATTGGTCCTGTAATTCACTGTGAAGTGCCTGTATGCAGTATATGCCTTTCCTCCACAGGATAACATTACCGCTTCAGAAATTGCACTAAGTGTTGAGTTTTGAAAACTATAAATATTTCGAACTCGAAACATGCTTACCTGATCGTGATGACTTTAGTGCCTAAATGTATATAAAGATATGTGTTATCTTTAAAAATTGGTGTGGATCTCTGCCTGGCAGAGCATGCCTGTCTTTTGCCTACAGGGAAGTACCACAGAAAGGGGTTTTCTCCCTCTGAGCATCTGTTTGGTCATCCTGGAAGGGTACCATTGTGTCTAGTGAAGGAAGGCTGGGAGAGAGCCCCAACAGGACATAGTGGACTATGTGCTTGGCCTATGTTCTAGGATGGCTATATACATTGAAAAAGCAACCAAAACCCTGGATGCCAGCTAAGAGCTCCAGAAGCTCTCGTATGACCAAAATGCTGCACTGGTGGAGTTCCAGCCAGGGAAGATGGTGTGGGTTTTGAATCCTGTGGCTCCTAGGGCCCTCCAGAACAAATGGAATGGACCCTAACTAATCCTTGAAAGAAAATGGGAGGTCACCTATCTGGTGGCCCATGCCACTTCCAAGAGCCCCAAATGGGTAATCGATGTGAACTGCCTTACAGGGCTGATGTGGCCATGCTGATGGTCACTGATGAGGATCAAAAAGAATAGGGCGAACCTCTCCCTGACCATCTATCTCACAACCCTAAGGATAGGTCAGTAGAAGGACTTGTCTTTTCAAACACTCTCTCCGCCTAACAGCAAGCTGACTGCAGGCATGTCCTGCAACAGTATGCTGAGCTCTTCTCCTTAACCCCTGGTAAGACAAGCTGTTTTACACATGATGTGGACACCGCAAATAACCTACCTGTAAAAAAAAATAATTATATATACAGGCAGTTGGACCAAGTCTAAGAGAACATCAAAGCTGAAGTCAGCAAGATCCTGGAATTGGTAGTCTTGAACCCCTCTGAGAGACCCTGGGCCAGCTCAGTTATTTTAGTCCCAAAACCTCATTCCAAGGGTGGAAAACTAGAGCTGAGGTTTTGTTTGGGCAATAGGGGCCTTGATGCAGTGACCAAGACAGATGCACACCCAATTCCTAGGGCAGACATACTGATTGACAGGTTAGGGCAGCCAACATCAGGGTTCTGGCAGATTGGTCTGACCCCTGGAGCAAAAGAAATATCGGCGTTCTCGACCCCTGAGGGACATTACCAATTTACAGTAATGCCACTTAGACTAAAGAATGCCCCTTCCACCTTCCAAAGGTTGGTGAACAAAGTCCTTGCTGGGCTGGAGTCTTTTAGTGCAGCATATCTTGATGATATTGCTTCTCTTGGCAGGATCACTTGATCCACCTTGGAAAGGTTCTTGCGGCTCTGCAGAGAGCAGGCCTCACGATCAAGGCAAGCAAGTGCTAGATAGGGCAGGGCTCTGCTGTATACCTGGGAAACCTTCTAGGTGGAGGCCACCTTTACAAAATAAGCGCCAGGATGCTCCTTCCGGAGCGACAGTTTGCGCTTTATAAATACCAAATACAAATACAAGTTCAACCCTTACAACCCAAGATCCTGACAATTGGCAGACTGGATAGCTCCAGCCACCCAGACTCAAGTCGGGGCATTCCTTGGCTTGACTGGGTACTAAAAGAGGTTTGTGAAGGGGTATAGTACTATTGGGGTACCCTTAACAGAATTGACCTTCAAGAAAATGCCAAAGAAGATAAACTGGACAGTGAGCTTTAAAAAGGCCTTTGACACTCTGAAGGAAGCATTGTGCTCCGCACCCACTCTACAAGCTCCAGATTATTCTAGGATTAGTGCCGACAGATTCCTCTGAACGTGGAATAGGAGCGGTCCTGTCCCAGTCCAATGATGATGGCCATCACTATCCTGTTGCTTTCTTTAGCAGGAGGTTACTCCCTAGATAACAGTGTTCGATTGCTATTGAAAGCGAAGCTTTTTCTGTGGTTTGTTCCTTGAAGAATTTGAGATCATACTTGTTTGGTTCTCACTCCCTTGTTTAATCTGACCACAGGCCTCTCAGATGGCTAATGCAAATGAAAGGTGAAAACCCCAAAATGTTGAGGCGGTCCATCTCTCTACAGGGTATGAACTTTACAGTGGAGCACAGACCTGGGACAGACCATGCCAATGCAGATGGCCTTTCCAGTTTATTCCACTGAGATGAGGAAGACTCTCTTGGGAAGGTAAGTCTCATTCTCTTTCGTTTGGGTAAATGGGGGTTGCAAAAGTGCCCATTTTTAACATGGTCACCCCTACTTTTTGCCTGGTATTCAATCCAATGTTGACGGGAAGTGCACTGGGTTCCTGCTTACCATAACCACAGTGCCAGATCTCTTTCCCTAAACTGTACAATTATTCCCCCAATTGCCAATACATTTAGCACTCCTGTAAGTCCCAAGTACATTTTACCCCAGGTACCTAGGACAGGGGTACTAAAGAGTGTCTCTAAGGGCTGCAGCATGTATTGTGCCACCCTACGGTACCCCTCACCAAACTCATGCAGACTGGTATTGCAGGATGTGTGCCATGGTACAGAGAAAAGTGAAGAAATGACAGAGCAGACCCCCTGTGTGCCATGCCTGCAGACACTGCATGCAGTATGGTTAAGTCACTCCCACAGCCCTAAGGTCGGATGCCGATACGATGTGTGTGGACATATCTGCATTAGGAAATATGCACCTGTGATGTCGATTCTTAGATATTACAAGTGAACAGGGAAGCCATTTTGAGTACATGTGCTGGACACTGGTTTTTAGGAGTTCCCCAGCTGCATGATGGGTTCACTGAAATCAAAGATACTTGGTATCAAACATCTTGTAATAATACACCCACACTGATTGCAGTGATGCATTTATCAATACATGCATTCAGAGGGCACCTTAGAGGTGCCCTCTCGAAAACCTACCAACTACTAGTGTGCTAGCTGACTGGTTCTGACTACATACAAGTTTCTGAATTCCAGGGGTGAGGGCCCATCGCTCTCACGAGGTCAGAAACAAAGCCTGTCCGGCAGAGGTTTTCTACACCCCCTTCAGACAGGATGACCTGTAAAATAGCCTTCCAAGGCAGAGAGCTCCAAAAAGCCCACCGTGTTTGGAATGCAAATCTGGCTTACCTCAAAGGAGATGACAACACCCCTAACCAGGGGCGATTTGGTGCCTGGACAGGCGGCAAAATTAGTAGTCAGAGAGGCTTGTTCACCCCCAGGCTAGTACCACCCCTGTGGTGGGCTGCCTGAGGTGGACACAAAATGTAAAAGTCTGCCATCTTTGTGATGACAGAATTAGGAACTCTGGTACAGGGGTATACCCACATCCCACATACAGGGGGAGTTGTGACCCATGGGGTAACACGCCAGGTGGCTACTACCCTTTACTCGCCTAAATCTAGTATTTGGAGGAGACCCTGGCACCAGGAAATCGGATCCTGCTGACCTGAAAGAAGACAGAGGCTGAAGAGTCTCAAGAACAAGACCAACAACTGACTTGGTGCCAACCCTGATGTCCTTGCTGCTATCCTCAACAATCACACCATAGACAACTCGTTTTGCAGCTACCTGTGCCTTCAAGAGCCTGAGAGAACTTCCAGCCTTCGCCCAAGTCTCAGGAACTCCAGTGCAGTAGCGGAAGTGCTGCCTTACATCCTGCAAGCAACCCAGAAGAGCTGCGAGGAGTCCGGACCGCCAAAAACCTGAAACTAGAAAGCACCACTGCACCCGTACCCCCAGGCGTAGTTGAAGTGGGTCAACGATGCCTGCGTGGTTCCCAGATTCTCCAGAGCTGAAGCCCACCTTCGCCTGCAGCCTCTTTGTGCAGGCCCCCTCTACCACCTGTGTCTCATGTGACAGAAACCCGACACCTCAGGACCCCTCTGCATCCGTCTGCCCCGGCCTGATGGGAAGAGGACCAAAGTTGTCCCGATTTCCCTGAACATCATGAAACCTGAGCCACTTTGTTGGTTCAGCTGGACTGGCCGCCCAGTCCAAAGCTGCAGCTTTTGTTTTTTTTAACCCATTGACTTCAACTGGTCACCTGATGCTGTTTTGCACCTCTGTCCCCGGCCACCCCAGTCTGCTAGAGGTGACCTGTTGATGCTGCCTTGGACCCCGCTCCCTACTCACCTTAAGTCTGGAAGATTGGTCCTGTAAGTCGCTGTAAAGTGCCTGTATGCAGTATATGCCTTTCCTCCACAGGATAACATTACTTCTTCAGAAAGTGCTGACTTTTAAAAGCTGTAAATGTTCGAGGCATGTGGGCTGCTGAATCCATATCTATAGCATAGATCGCCGCCTAGTGTTGGGTCCGGATGATTGCACATTGTTGTCCTGGAAGAGTCTTCGAAGTATCACGAGATAGGTGGCTCCTCCCCTGGACTACAGTGCGCATGGGCATCGACTCCATCCCCAGATTGTTTTTTTCCGCCATTGGGTTTGGATGTGATTTCGGCGACTCATGTTCGGAATCGTTATAGAACGTTTTCAGGGCCAAAAGGCCTTCTTCGAACCGTCGGTATTGTTTGCGTTCGGTGCCCGGCTATATTCCAACTCGTCGAGTCGGATATCCGGGGAGTCGTGTGACTCTTCGGTGATCGAGGCCCAGTCAACGCAGCAAGACTTCGACGGCATGGAACGGAGTCCGTTCAAGAACTGTCCCGTGTGTGGTTCCAAGTACCCACACATTGACGTCCATCCTGTGTGCAACAAGTGCCTGTCGCCGGACCACGACGAGGCCAACTGTATGGCCTGTTCCAGGTTTCGATCGAAGAAAACGATCAGGATGCGGCGCGTGGCGTGCCTCGAGGCCCAGCGATCGGCTCCAGCACCGGTGGACATCTTCGACGACTCGGAAGCGGACGAACAAGAGCTTCAACTGCAGATTTCACCTCCATCGGGAGTGGTCGAGTCCGACTACGAAGCGGACGAAGGCCAATACCTAGAGGAAATCGTCGATGAGGTAGGGGACGACGATGAAGCATATGGGGCCATGGAAGATAGCTCGGAGGAAGAGCTATGCCCCGTTCGTACTCTTACAAAGGCTCAGGTCGAGGGATCGCCACACGGCCTTACCCAAGACCTTACACCAAGATCCACTGCTCCGCCTTCCGGCCCGGCTACGGACACCTCAGCAAAGCCGCCATTGTCAAAATCGAAACCGAAACTGAAACCCTGGGTGTCGACGAAAAAAAGATGGCCGAGACGCAATCGAAACCGAAGACGTCTGCTCCACCATCGACGCCGTCGTCTTCGGAGGCCTCGAAGCCACGGAAAGCTGTCGACCAGGCAAAGATGCCGAAGGTGATCAAGGAGCTAAGCTCGAAAAAGGCCGTAGAACCGGTGTCACGCAAGGCGGTCGAGCCAAAATCCAAAAAGGCTGTCGAGCCTACCTCGGGCAAGTCTGCCGAGCCACAAAGCAACAAGCCTGTCGAGACCAAGTCGGCCAAGGGCGCCAAGCCACGGTCTGGGGTCCTGACGCAAAAAGTCAAGGCTGCCGATCCGAAGCCGTCGACGTCTGCGGCCGTGGACAAAGATCGAAGCGCACCAGTCAAGGATGCTCCTGCGCCTCGGACAGACAAACAGAAGTCATCGACGCTCGGGTCGTCCCCTGGGGGCGGACCGAGGTCATCGGTCGGGTCGACGAAACCATCCGCTTCCTTTACGAAGCAGGTCTCGGACTCCCTCAAGCGACTTAAGGACAAGGCTTCAGCGTGGGAACCGAAAACGCCTTCCGCACCAACGCCGACTGCCCCACCGAAAAAGACTTCCATGCCGATCCTCTACACGTTACTGCCTAAGGTGGCGCCGAAGGCCTTCGCACCACGGTCGGTGCCCAAGGACTCTGACGTGTCGAAGCCAACTCACACGGGTGGGAGTTTCAGTCATCGACAACCTTTATTAGAAGAGCGGTCGGAGCATTTCATCGATGCCGACACCGGGAGGCTCACGCTTTATAAGAGGAAGATAACATCACAGCCTTTGGAGTCATTTACAATTCCTCTGAAACGCAAGGAGCCTGCACCAGAAACACCAATACTGGTTGAACAGATTCTTCCACAGACTGGGAGGAGTGCAACACCTTCACCCACTTACTCTGATGGAGGGGAAGGGGAGCAGGATGAGGAGTACAATTATCCTGCAAACACAGAGCCTGATGAGCAGCAGGACTCGTGGATGGACACAGGTGATCAAGGGGACCAGCAGACGGTCCATGACACTCAGATTTATAACGTAAAAACGTCTCCCACTGAAGATTCTGCGGCATTTAATGCCTTAATTGAAAGGGCAGCTAAGAACCGTGCTGTGGAAATGCATGCTGACCCTCTGGAGGTTGACTTCCTTTTTGACACTTTCTCCACTGCTGAAAAGACTGTCAAGACTCTTCCAATGCTCAAAGGGGTCCTTAAGCATGCGGCAGACATTTTCAAGGAACCCACGAGGTCAAGGGTTGTCAACCCTAGAATAGAGAAAAAATACAAGCCGGCACCTGGCGATCCAACCTACATAAAAGGCCAGTTGCCTTTGGACTCTTTGGTGGTCTCTAATGCCCGCAAAAGGGCGAACTCCCAAACCACGGGTGAAGCTCCTCCCCCAGACAAGGAGTCAAAAGTGCTGGAGGCATTGGGGAAGAGAGTAGCAGCTCAGGCGGCCAACATCTGGCACATCTCAAACACACAGGCACTGTTGGCCAGATACGATAGGGCACACTATGACACCCTAGAGCAGCTGATGCATCACCTTCCAGACCAGTTTAAAGAGGGAGCTCAAATGCTTATCCAGGAGGGAAAGCTCATCTCCAACGCTGCTATAAAGTGTGCGCTAGACGTTGCGGACACGGCAGCGAGAGACATCAATACTAGTGTGATGTTGAGGCGTCAGGCATGGCTCCGCATCTCAGAGTTCAAGCCAGAGATACAGACTACTATCCTCAACCAGCCGGTTAACCCAGACAGGTTATTTGGTCCAGAGGTGGACACCACCCTGGAAAAGATCAAAAAAGATACTGAGACTGCCAAGTCCATGGGTGCTCTCCAGTCACAACAATTTAGAGGGAACACTTTTCGTCGCTCAGGCAATCGAGGTGTTAACAGAGGACACATGTCGCAGCAGACGCCATTCAATAAAAGTAGTGCGCAATCCTCGTACACCAAGCAGGGCAGAGGTGGATATCGAGGAAACAGTGCCAAGGGTAGAGGCAGAGGCAACAACAGTTCCCGTTCCTCTGCCACAAACAAACAGTGACTCCCTGTCACTGCCCCCCGACCATCCAACACCTGTCGGGGGGAGACTCCAACAGTTCCTGCCAGTCTGGAAGTCCATCACCACAGACAGGTGGGTCAGGAAACTTATCCAGTTCGGCTATTGTTTGGAGCTGACATCCACTCCACCAAACATACCCCCAAGACAACGTCCTATGTCAGCAGAGCACTTGCACTTATTGCAGCAAGAGGTTCTTGTGATGCTGCAAAAAGGCGCAATAGAGCTCGTGCCAGTGGAGGAGGAAGGCACAGGGGTTTATTCCCTGTACTTCTTAATCCCAAAAAAGGACGGCTCACTCAGACCGATTCTAGACCTACGCCCTCTGAACCAATACATTCTTTCGGAACACTTCCACATGTTAACACTGCAGCAGGTTCTTCCATTGTTAAACTAGGGAGACTTCCTCGCAACCTCAAGGATGCTTACTTTCACATACCACTCTATCCATCCCACAGGAAATACCTCAGGTTCACCATCCAAAACCGGCATTACCAGTTCAAGGTCCTCCCTTTCGGAGTTACCACTGCCCCCAGAGTTTATGTCTGGCGACAGTAGCGGCGCACCTCAGTAGACAGAGCATACATGTCTACCCGTATCTAGACGACTGGCTGGTTCAAGCCAAGTCGGCCCAGCAGTGCGCCGCAGACAGGTCCCACACCATTCACCTCCTTCACAGTCTGGGGTTTTCACTAAACTATCCAAAGTCGCACCTTCAGCCAGCCCATGTGCGGCAGTATTTGGGCGCGACGATCAATACTCTGGCAGCCACAGCTCAGCCAAACCCAGCGAGGATCGACAACATCCAGTCGCTAATCCAGAGGTTCAGGCCGCAACACTCACTCCCAGCGAGAGTGTTCATGCAGTTGATAGGCATGATGGCCTCCTGCATCTTCATAGTCCCGCACGCACGGTTGCATATGCGTCCGCTCCAAGAATGCTTGGCGCATCAGTGGACTCAGGCTCAAGGACAGTTGAAAGACCTAGTGTTGGTGACCGGTCGGGCGTACAACTCTCTGCATTGGTGAAATCCACACAACCTTTGCAAGGGCCGACCGTTCCAAGAGCCTGTTCCACAGATCATCCTAGCGACGGACGCTTCTCTCCAGGGTTGGGGAGCTCATGTGCTCCACTACACGGTGCAGGGGCTATGGACGACGCAGCAAAAGAAGATGCACATCAACTACCTAGAACTGATGGCAATCTTCCTGGCAATCAAGTCCTTCAAAGTACATCTGTGCAACAGAGTCGTGTTGATCCGGACAGACAACATGACAGCCATGTACTACATCCAGAAGCAGGGAGGTACGCACTCTCCACAGTTGTCTCATCTGGCTCAGAGCATGTGGAAGTGGGCCATTCAGAGGAACATCTTCCTCATGGCGGAACACCTCCCGGGCAAGGACAATCAGATGGCGGATCTGCTCAGCAGGTTCAGCCACCAGATGCACGAGTGGGAGTTACATCCATCAGTACTCCGCCCGTACTTCCAGCAGTGGGGTCATCCAGAGATAGACCTGTTTGCCACAAGGGAAAACGCAAAATGCCAAAGCTTTGCCGCCAGGTTCCCTCATCCACAGTCGCAGGGCAATGCGATATGGATGAACTGGTCAGGCAGATTTGCGTACGCTTTTCCCCCAGCACCTCTCATTCCGCTGGTGGCAAAAAAGCTCAAGCAACACTCGATGACGCTCATCCTAGTTGCTCCAACGTGGGCACGCCAACCATGGTACACCACGTTTCTAGAACTCTCCGTGGTACCACATCAAAGGCTGCACCTCACACCAAGGCTCTTGACGCAGAACCATGGCGACATTCAGCATCCAGATCCGCAACAGCTCAATCTGGCGATCTGGCTCCTGAGGTCTTAGAGTTTGGCTACCTTAATTTGCCTCCTGAATGCATGGACATCATCCGGGAGGCAAGAAAGCCCACTACCAGAGCTTGCTATGCGGCAAAATGGAAGCGGTTTGTCATTTACTGTACAGAACACAATATCAACCCGCTAGATGCATCCATTCCTAATATCATTTGTTATTTGTTACATCTTTACAAATGCAATCTAGCATATGCTTCCATTCGGATACACTTATCCGCCATAGCGGCTTATCTCCAAAACAGGCAGCATCTCTCTGTTTTCAGGGTGCCTGCCATTAAAGCATTCCTAGAAGGGCTGAAGCGGGTCATCCCTCCCAGGACCCCGACGGCTCCTGTGTGGAACCTCAATGTGGTCCTCACCAGATTGATGGGTCCCCCGTTTGAGCCTCTACATTCATGTGAGATTCAGTTCTTGACATGGAAAGGGGCTTTTCTCATTGCCATCACGTCTCTGAGACGTGTTAGTGAGCTACAGGCGCTCACAATACAAGAGCCATTTATACAAATTCATTCAAACAGGGTGGTGCTGCGCACTAACCCCAAGTTTCTTCCTACGGTGGTGTCGCAGTTTCATGTCAATCAAACCATCGAACTGCCCGCGTTCTTTCCAAACCCTGAAACTGTGGCAGAAAGAATGCTCCACACGCTTGATGTCAAAAGGGCGTTAATGTACTACATTGACAGAACCAAACATTTTAGGAAGACCCATCAACTCTTTGTTGCCTTCTCAGCCCAGCACAAAGGCAACCCCATTTCCAAAGCAGGAATAGCCAGGTGGATCGTTAAGTGTATTCAGATTTGCTATCAGAAAGCTAAGGCACTTTAACGGTCCCCCCCCCCAGGGCACACTCCACACGCAAGTTGGGGGCCTCCATGGCATTCCTAGGTAACATTCCTTTGGAAGACATTTGTAGAGCAGCCACATGGTCTACACCACATACGTTTACCAAACATTACTGTGTAGATGTGCATTCCAAACAGCAGGCAGCTGTAGGACAGGCTGTTCTTAAAACACTTTTTCAGACTTCTGCAGCTGGCACGGGCGGCCGCCGTTAATAGAGGGACTGCTATGTATTCTATGCTATAGATATGGATTCAGCAGCCCACATGCCTCGAACTGAATATGCTACTTACCAGTATGCATCTGTTCTTGGCATGTAGGGCTGCTGACATTCATATCGCCCGCCCTCCTCCCCGGCGCCCGTAGCGGCTGCAGAATTTACACTTACTCTTAGCATGGTCATCGCTCACACTGTTACACTCCATCTTCGCCACAATGGCTAAAAACAATCTGGGGATGGAGTCGATGCCCATGCGCACTGTAGTCCAGGGGAGGAGCCACCTATCTCGTGATACTTCGAAGACTCTTCCAGGACAACAATGTGCAATCATCCGGACCCAACACTAGGCGGTGATCTATGCTATAGATATGAATGTCAGCAGCCCTACATGCCAAGAACAGATGCATACTGGTAAGTAGCATATTCAATTTCTAACTTGGAACTACCTGAAACGGAGCCACTATACCAGGCAGCAGATTTTCACAAGACAAAAGTCAAACTGAAGCTCTCTGACCTCCAAGCTCAGAGGTTGGTGGAGGAGTCTTAGTAAAGGCCTCTGCCTTGAGATAAATATTTCAACAAAATTATGTGTTTTTTTGTCAGGCCCAGATTAAATTCAGATGTATTAAATAGTATAGTCTGATTATGAAAACAGCAAAGAGTAGAGTAATCTTATTTCTTCTGTGAACACAGATGCTTCTCATTATCTGGTGTGGCAGAATGATTGGCCTAGACACTTCCCCAGAAGTGGGCATAGAGTATCTCTCAGGGCACCCCCTTAGAAGAGGTTATCTTTTTTTAAAACGGCCCTCAGAAAGGCCTCCTAGGTTCTGGAGCTCTTCTTGCCCATGAAGGAACAAAAGCCAATTATCCTGGCAGAATATTTGCAACCTCAGCTTCTGAGCCTCCGCTGCCATTCAGAAACATTTTAAAGGAGCCCATTTTAGCTGTTCTGGCAGTGAGCCATCCGCATGCCCACCGTCAGCATCCAGCACCTGGGCGATCCTACGTTTTTGACTGCCTATCCTTCATCAGCAGTCTGGTGGTGCAGATTTCGTCCTGCTCCAAGCAAAAACCTGGCTTCTCCAGACTGTGAGTCTAAAACATTCCATTCCCAGAGGAATGTGTTTTTTTCCTCTGGGAGCTTCATGATTCGGTTGTCCATGACGACTCAAGCCGTAGCACAATATTCTCATACTTTATGTGAAATGGCACAAATTGTTGTGCCTGACTTTCACTGACCATTTGATGGATTGTTGAGCTGAACTAATAAAATAGCTGGCCAAGCAAATAATCTGGCCAGGTGTGTACACAGGTTATTTTTTTAAACAGAATTTTATTGGTTTTCAACAAGTATACATACAGCCCTGTGGGCACCATGACAAATTGACGAGGAAGTCAAGCTTTGGAACAAGTGTTCACAATAATAGCTCTAGCGACCTCCCAGGTGGGAAAGTGTTCCACCAAAAATCACAAAGGTGCAGTACTAAGTCTCCTTCATTCTCCCACATAGAGCTCAAGAGCTAGGCCTACCCATCTCCACACATGGTCCAGGCCACCACTATACTTCAACATAAATAACACCCCAACCACACACCCCTCCCCCACTCCTAACCATCCCAACAAACCCACCACCCACCCAAGCATGCCGCCAGTCACTAATATGTCATAGAGGTAATCAGAGTCCCTGTACCACCTATCTGAACTCCTACATCCCGGGGCCCTGCCTGTATCGAATCAAGAACATCAGGGGAGAGCCCCCACCAGGCTCCCGCCAGTCCCAATATGCCCTGTGTTCCCTCAGAAGGGGATACCGCTCAGGAGGCCCCGACACCCTCAAACTCACCAAGTGCACTCTCGTCGTCCCCAATCAGATGTTTGGCCAATTCCAGAAGAGCCACCCATACCCGAGCCATTTCCAACGACTTTTCATTCCCGCTACGACGGGCCATACCTAATCTATAATTCCCTTCACTTTCTGCCCATTTCAGTAGCTCCCTATGCCAGCGCGCTAGAGCAGGACCCCGTCTCGCATTCCAGTGGGAAGTGAGTTTTCTCTTGGCTAGGACCAGCCCCAGATCAATAAACTTGCTGGTAATCTTAGTCTTTGAAGTGTGTGGCAACCAGTGCAGCAAGCAGACCCCTGGTGTCATGGCTACCTCCCTCACCGTCACAGTTGCCAAAACAGTCGTCACCTTCCACCAGTGGTCTCCCAATAGTGGACAGGCCCAGAACATGTGACGAAAGCTCGCCCCTTCCTGAGTGCACGAGGGCAAGTAGCAGACACCCCAGGTGTGTACACTGTTGACCTAGTGTCATGAGTGATGGTCTCATCCGTCACTCTCCTCTATCATGCTGGATATGACCCACCAGATTTAGAGGGACTGCTCAGGCCAACCTAATGGACATGCTATTTCATGGCCTGCTCTTCTTTAGATAGAAAGCTGAGTCAGTCAGGGACTGGCAATAGCTTTCTCCCTGGGACTGGTATTATCAGTACTGCAGAGAATATCACGTTTCATGAGGTCTCCAGATGAATTCCCTATCAGCAAAACCATCCTTCCCAACCCATTCAACAGGAAAATCAGTTGCTGCACCAGTGCAGAGGTGCAGTGTGTCCAGGAGCCGCCTCAGACTCTCTTATTTCTCTTTGTGTCTTCAGGAATGGCTGACAGCAGGCCTGGACAGTTGTATTCCAGCCAAACGAGGAGGCAAGGGGCGAGGACCTGCTAATCCCTGGTTTACTGAATCACTCACGCTGGTGAAAAAGCACTGCAAGCAGCTAGACCGAGCGTGGCGACGCTCATATGAGTCGTCTGCAAAGATAGAGTATCGGGCAGCTATCAAACAGTACCACAAAGGCATTCGCAGAGGCCGTGCTGATTATGTGGCCACTAACATTTTAACTAGTTCAAACCCTGCCAAGACTATTTTTTCTCTGCTTAACGGTATGAAGAGTGCGGGGCTCAAGAGGGCTTCTGCCATCAGCTCTAACCAACATTGCGATGAGCTTGCACAGTACTTTCTGAATAAAGTTGAGCTGATCTACAGGGGTCTACCAACGATGTCCTCCCCTTTGGAAGGAGGGGTGTCAGACACATCTGGCAACCCAGGGGTAGTCAGCCTGTCCTCTCTTCCTCCTCTGACCCGGTCAGGATACGAGGCTTTGTGTTCTAAAATCAGATCTAGCTCCCCATGGAGCCTTTGCCACCTGCCCTCCTCGGCCAGCTACACTCCTCAATTTCCCCGGTATGTCTCGATCTGGCCAATCTGTCCTTGAGCTCAGCTTCCGTTCCTCGGGCATGGAAGCATGCTAAAGTGGTTCCATTACTAAAAAAGCCTTCACTGGACCCGAGTGACCATGGGAATTATCGACCGATTTCCCAGCTCCCATTTCTGGCCAAGTTGGTGGAATCTCATGTGAACTCTTATCCTGGCCAAGTTCCTTGAGCAGAATGCTATTCTTGATACTACTCAGCATGGTTTTCGGCCACAGCACAGTACCGAGTCTGCTCTACTCACTGTGTTAGAGAACACCCGAGGTAGTCTGGATGTGGGGGACTCTGCGGCACTGGTCCTCCTGGACCTAAGTGCCGCCTTCGATACGGTTTCCCATGATATCCTTCTGAAACGCCTCAAGGAAGTGGGACTGAGAGATGTGACACTGGCCTGGTTTTGGTCCTTTCTTGAAGACAGGTCGTTTCAGGTCCTGGTTCTTCCATACCACTCTCGGGAGGCTGTACTACATCGGGGAGTCCCTCAGGGCTTCCTTCTGAGTCCTCTTTTGTTCAATCTGTATGTCAGACCCTTGGCAGAGGTGGCTAAGAGCAAGGGGCTGTCCCTGGTGTCCTACGCCGACGATACCCAATTGGTGTAAGGACGACCTCTTGGCTATATCGGACTGGATGGCGGCTAACTGCTTACAGTTGAACGCCGGCAAGTCGGAGATTCTCCTCTTTGGCAGGGATCGTGAGCTGTGGACTGACCAGTGCTGGCCGTATCGCCTTAAGCCCACCCCCCGTCCCAAAGAGGCGGTGAAAAACCTGGGCGTGTGGTTTGACAGCAACCTGACCTTTGATAAACAGTCGAAGGCCGTTGCTGGGACTTGCTTTGGACTATTGCGCGGTCTCAGGCCACTGCTCGGTTTCTTTCTCCCTAAGGTGCGACAGACTATCATTCAGGCGTCTATCGTGTCCAGATTGGACTACGCCAATTGTCTTTACCTGGGCGCCAACAAAGCGAGCATTAAACGCCTTCAGGGGGCTCAGAATGCGGCGGCTCAGCTTTTGGTTGCACTGCCTAGATCTCACTCGGTTGCCCACGTGCTTCCTAGGCTCCATTGGCTGCCAGTTGATCGGCGTATTGAGTTTAAGGCACTTTGTTACTCTCACAAGATGTTGTCACGACAGTCCCCTCCATGGCTATTCCACTTGCTGGAGTACTACGAGCCAGGTCGCCTGCTTAGATCTGCTGACCTTGCATTGGTCCGTGTCCCACGCGTTAGGAGAGCGAGGGCCGGTGGTTGCTCCTTCAGTTATTTGGCCGCGAAACTTTGGAATACACTCCCTCTCACTATGAGAGTAATGCCGAATCATCTGGCATTTCGTAAAACCTTAAAGACCTGGCTCTTTCCTTGAAAGTTGTCGTTTACTGACCGGCCCGGGTTCTTGGGGTTTCTGATAGCGCTGGGACGCCTCGTTGCTGAGGCAGCTACGCACTTTACAAATCCCAAAAATAAAATACAATAATAAATAAAATTACCCCTCTTCCCCACTGGCAAAACTGCTTTAATGCACTTCTGGAGGAGCACTTGTGTGATAGCCCTCTCGCCGTAATGAGAGGGCTATCACGCCCTTACATTTCACTAGTTTCCCAGTCCAATGATTTCCCCCTCTTCTCCCACATCTCCTGATAATGCCAGCATTCTGGAGCAAGAGATCTTACCTCTGTCGCGTAAAGGAACAAAAGAGCTCGTTCTATAACACAAGGGATGTTAGTTGGGAATTTTTTCTGTCTCCTTGAAGTCTGCTGGTCTTTGTCCCATTCTCAGCCTTTTGGTCTTGAATGCCTTCCTCTATAAGGAGAAATTAAAGATGATGTCCATGGCACAGGTTATGTTGGCTCTGAGCAGGGAGAATGTGTATTTTCATGTACCGATTCTGCAGTATCACTGAAGGGACCCCCATTTTGTGGAAAGTTCTGCACACTACAGATTCATAGTCCTAGTTTAATCTTGGCATCTTGGGTCTTCACTTAAGTGGTGGTGGTGGTGTTTGTGGTGGATGGGGGGGGGGGGGGCGTATTTCCATATCTCAATGCATGTCTGCTGATGGTGGATTACTTCTAGCTGGTGTCAGACCATCTGAGCGCCACAGCATTGCTGCTGTTCGATTTAGCGTTCTCCATCAACTTGCAAAAGTAGCTCCTAGAGCCATCTCAGCACCCATGAAAGCTGTCCCTTCCACACCAGAGGAGTTCCTTCATTCCAGCTATATTCTTGATGTTTTTGGGGCAGGGCTCTGACAGTCCTCTGCCTTCTAGGTCTCCTGTCTTGGTACACTCTGATGTTCAGCCACACATAGAAATGCGTGAGTGCCATCCATTTGTGCCCCTACTTGCAGTGGACTCAGCATTAAGGTGTTCTGACTAACATAATCTGGGTCTCTCATGAGACTGCACAAGAGCTTTGGTGATAAGTGATAGAGCATTTGACTTGTGGTCAACCATTCTCTCTGCCTCCAAGTTCAAGTTCAAGTTCATGTATTTATAAAGCGCACTACTCACCCAGAGGGTCTCAAGGCGCTGGAGGGAGGGGTTTACTTTTTATCGAATAGCCATGTTTTCAGTTCTTTTCTGAAGGAGATGTGATTCTGAGTAAGGCGGAGGTGGGTGGGGAGTGAGTTCCAGGTCTTGGCAGCCAGGAAGGAGAAGGATCTGCCACCCATGGTGGTTTTTCGGATGCGCGGGACTGCGGCGGGGGCTTGATTGGATGATCTTAGTTGGCGGGTGGGATAGTAGAAGGACAGTCGGTTGTTGAGGCATTCGGGTCCTAGATTATAAAGGGCCTTGTGTGCGTGGGTAAGAAGGCGGAAAGTGATTCTTTTGTTGACGGGAAGCCAGTGGAGGTTTTTTAAGTGACCGGTGATGTGCTCTTGGCGCGGAATGTCTAATATGAGTCTCGCTGATGCGTTTTGGATGCGCTTGAGTTTTTTCTGCAATTTTGTTGTAATTCCGGCGTAGAGTGTGTTGCCATAGTCCAGTCGACTCGTGACCAGTGCATGGGTGACAGTCTTTCTTGTTTCGGGGGGGATCCAGCGGAAGATCTTTTTGAGAATGCGAAGGACGTTGAAGCAGGAGGACGATATGGCGTTGACTTGTCTGGACATTGAGAGGGAGGAGTCTAGAATGAAGCCAAGGTTACGTGCATGGTCTGTGGGTGTGGGCGCAGATCCCAAAGCGGAAGGCCACCAGGAGTCGTCCCAAGCTGAGGGGGAGGATCCTAGGATGAGCACCTCCGTCTTGTCTGAGTTGAGTTTTAAGCGGCTCTGTTTCATCCATTCGGCTACTTCTTTCATACCTTCGTGAAGGTTGTTTTTGGCGGTGTTGGGGTCTTTGGTGAGGGAAAGGATTAGCTGGGTGTCGTCGGCATAGGAGATGATGTTGAGGTTGTGTTGACGTGCGATGGAGGCGAGGGGACTCATGTAGACGTTGAAGAGGGTGGGACTGAGTGAGGAACCTTGAGGTACGCCGCAGATGACTTCGGTGGGCTCTGAGTAGAATGGGGGGAGTCGGACTCTCTGTGTTCTCCCGGCTAGGAATGAGATGATCCATTCCAAGGCTTTTCCTTGTATGCCGATGTTGTTGAGGCGTTGTATGAGGGTGTTGTGACAGACAGTGTCGAAGGCGGCGGAGAGGTCGAGTAGAATGAGGGCCACTGTTTCACCATTGTCCAGGAGTGCTCGGATGTCGTCGGTCGCCGCAATGAGGGCGGTTTCGGTGCTGTGTTTGGCTCGAAAGCCGTTCTGTGAGGGATCGAGGGAGTTGTTGGATTCAAGGAAGGCTGCTAGTTGGCTATTGACGGCTTTCTCGATGACTTTGGCCGGGAAAGGGAGGAGGGAAATGGGTCGGTAGTTTTTCAGATCTGAGGGGTCTGCTGTTGGTTTTTTCAGAAGGGCGCTGAGTTCGGCGTGTTTCCATATTTCTGGAAAGGTGGCGGAGTCGAAGGAGCAGTTGATGACATCGCGGAGTTGGGGAGCGATGATGGAGTCAGCTTTGTTGAAGATGAAGTGGGGGCAGGGGTCAGAAGGTGAGCCAGAGTGGATTGAGTTCATGAGGCGAATGGTGTCTTCAATGGTGATTGGGTTCCAGGAGTTGAGGTAGTTAGTTGGAGGGGTGGGATCTGAAGTGGGTGGGGTGAGTTGGTCATTGGGAGTATTCTTGAAGCTGTTGTGGATGTCGGCAATTTTGTTGTAGAAGAAGGAGGATAGCGCATCGCAGAGGTCTTGGGAGTTAGTGATGTCGTTGGATGCTGCGGGAGGGTTGGTGAATTCTTTGACGATATTGAAGAGTTCCTTGCTGTTATGAGAATTGTTGTCGAGACGGTCCTTAAGTGCAGATTTCTTGGCGGATCGGATCAGTTGGTGGTGTTTGCGGGTGGCTGTCTTGAGGGAGGCCATGTTGTCTGAAGTTGGTTCTTTTCTCCAATTCTTCTCCAGGGTGCGGCATGTCTTCTTGGATTTTTTAAGGTCATCATTGAACCAGGGAGCTTTTTTGCTGGATGGTTTCGACTGGTGTTTTTTCAGGGGTGCTAGTTCGTCCGCACTGTGGGTAATCCATTGCCTGAGGTTGGTGGCCGCTAGGTCTGGGTCCGTTGCCAGGGTGGGAGTGTTTTGGCTGAGTGATGTGAGGAGTTGTTCGGTGGTGATTTTGTTCCATTTTCTTCGGGGAATGGGTTGTAGACGGTTGTGGGTCAGGGTTGTTTTGTAGCTGAAGTGAACACAGCTATGATCCGTCCAGTGGAGGGCTGTAGTATGATCGAAGGAGATGTGCTTGCTGGAGGTGAAGATGGGGTCGAGCGTGTGTCCGGCTATGTGAGTGGGGGTGTCAACAAGTTGTTTGAGTCCGAGATTGGACAGGTTGTCCAGAATGGTGGTGGTGTTGTTGTCGAGAATGTTGTCGAGGTGGTAGTTGAGGTCTCCTAGAAGAATGTAGTTCTCGGAGGCGAGGGCGTGCGGGCTGAGGAAGTCAGTGATGTCGTCGCTGAATTGAGATCGGGGGCCTGTAAATGAGAGTTCCTCTAAGTGTGGTCCTGGGGTCGGTGTGGATCGGAAAGTGGAGGTGTTCGGCGGTTGCAAGATTGACGTCATAGCTGGTTGTAATTTTGATGGTGTTTCTATGGACGATGGCGATGCCTCCTCCAGTTTTTTTATTGGTGCGGTCTTTTCGAATGATCTTGTAATTGTCCGGTATGGCTATGGCGATGTCGGGGGCAGAAGATGCATTCATCCATGTTTCAGTAAGGAAGGCGATGTCAGGTGACGCAGTGTCGATTAGGTCCCAGAGTTCGGTTGCATGTCTGTGGACCGAGCGGGTGTTTAGTAGGATGCATTTCAAGTCGTTGGGTTCGGAGCTGTGTGTGGAGGAAGTGTGTTTGGTGAGGGTCCTGACGCAGTTGAACTTACAGGAGAGGCAGGAGAATGGGCCGTGGGTACGTCCTGGGGTGGCTTCACAGCAAAGTGGAGTGCGTCCGGCGTTGAGGGCGAGGAGTGTAGCGGCATCATAAGTTAATCTGGGGGGTTGGGAGCGGCATAGAGCAGGGGGACGGGCGCTGGGCGCGGTTCAGGCGCGGACGGGCGCAGACGGGCTTACCTTTGGCGCACCTTTGGCGCGGCCGCAGCGCGTGGACGCTGCACGTTGGGGCATTCGACATAAATGGATAGTGGAGGGGGCGGAGCGTGGGAGGGGCAGCTGGGAGGCGGTAGCGAGGAGGGTAGGTGGGCCAGGGGAATGAACAACAGGGAAATGGAGGGCGGGATAGCAAGTCAAAAAGCGGGGGGGGGCAGGAGGATAGAGGGTCCGGGCAACAGCAGGGAAATATTACCAAAGTAGTTCAGATACCTTACAAATTAAGCAATCCGAGAACCCAGCGCACAATGTTAAAAAGCCTCATGCAACAATTACAGATAGCAACAGGCTACAATTGCAGACAGCAAAGTCGCGCTATTGAGGGTGACTGCAGCGCGATGCTCGGCGCTGTAATCTGGTGAGAAGCGCTAAATAAGCTGAAATACACTTCAGAACAGAGACTCCCGATACCAGACACCAGCGTGGTCGAGTCAATGGCCAGTGAGGGAGCGTGGGGGGAGCGGCCGCTTCGGATCAGATCCGGACGGTCACAGCTGCAAAGAGGAGGAGGTGATCTCTCTGTTTGTGGGTGGGAGGGGCAGCTGGGAGGCGGTAGCGAGGAGGGTAGGTGGGCCAGGGGAATGAACAACAGGGAAATGGAGGGCGGGATAGCAAGTCAAAAAGCGGGGGGGCAGGAGGATAGAGGGTCCGGGCAACAGCAGGGAAATATTACCAAAGTAGTTCAGATACCTTACAAATTAAGCAATCCGAGAACCCAGCGCACAATGTTAAAAAGCCTCATGCAACAATTACAGAGAGCAACAGGCTACAATTGCAGACAGCAGAGGTAGCCCTGGTGGGATGCACATCGGGGGGCCTTGAAGATCAGAAGCCTATGGTTGCCAAAGAAGCAGAGATGCCACAGTAGTGTGCATGGGGTAGACAAATCGAACGAAAACTGAGAACTGTGGTATATTGGTGTAAGGAGGGATACATTGCTGCTTATACTATAGGAAAGTGAATTAATTTAGCACACAATCTTAGTTGCTGTATTGAAAACTGTCAAGATTGCGAGTTGCAACAACAAGACCAACAATTGACCTGTTTCCAACAAAGCAGATCAGTGACCATTGTTAAGGCTGCTGATTGTGGGCAATTTAAAAGATTCACCACCAACATAAGCACTCAGAATGGTGAAATTACACATAACACACGTAATCCACCTAGCACAAACTGGTTTGATTTGGTTTACTTTAGCAGATCACCGGTGAGGGCCGGGTGGGGTGGGCGTTGATTCCCTATGGTAAATACCAGCATTTGGAGCATTCTTGAAGTGTCTGGGAATATATATATATAACAAAGATAAACTGTTCTAGTTTGGGAATTAAATGGCGCACCTGCATAAATCAGAAATGAAATACATGTCTCCAAACATAGTTTAATCATCAGCCTGCAAATAAACCACGCACACTTGCCATGTATGGAACGTTTATAGTGTTGAACAGGAATCTACACTAAATCACAGCGATCTCATCAGGACTAATTCAATATGTCATATAGTTGCCAGAAAAAGGACTACTTATGTTACCCGTCAGGAATACCTTAAACCAGTATTGCTTATCCTGTGGTCCAGGAACCACACGGGTCTGCGGCTACTTAGAAAATTAAATAATAATATCAACCGTTGAATATAGAGTGTGTGTGTATGTGTGTATATATATATATATATATATATATATATATATATATATATATATATATACATATATATATAAATATAAATATATATATATATGAGAAATGTATAATTGAACATTTAACTCCTTCTGTAAATGTGAAAAAATTTGAAATTGGAGGCTAAAAATAAGTTAGTATCCTCAGATTGATTCTTTGGAGCAGTGTAAGTCACTGAACAGAAAATAGTATGGAATAAAATAGAATGAGTGGTCTCAAGTGAATTTAGAAAAGCTCCAACCTTCCTATTAAAACTTTTTTTTTTAAAGGTGATTCTAAATTAAATTATTTTATCATTTGTGTATTTTGATGAAAGCTTGTTTCTGTATTTTTTGTTTTGAATGATCGAAAAGGCTTAGACGGAGTCCTCGTCCATTCGTAATGACCCAGTAGAGGTCCCTGGATTCAGTGTGGGGTCTCCGGGTTCTAGTAATTATTAAGTGGGGGTCCACAAAAGTCAGAAGGTTAAGGAGCACTGCGTTAAAATATTGCAGTGCCAAAGGGCAGGGCGTTTATTAAGCCACCTAATTATGTTAGTTGAATTTAAATTAAGGGCAAACCATTAGAAATTCAGACCTGGATAGCTGTCTCATAACATTGTGTTACCAACTGGCAGGAAGTCTGTTAACTAGCATTCTAGGGTACTTTCCATAATTGAGAAAGCAGCCATTGCACCTTTTCTACATGACAAAACATGACTGGATATAAGTGATGAAATTACAATAACAGCAAGTATGCTGAACACTGGTGCCTTTGCTGAAGACAGGTTTGGCAAGAGCGACAGGCAGCATTAAATAACTTATTAAGGATTGCTGCTAACCCACCCTGTCTTGAAGGGCACTATGGCTTTCTTGCAAAACCTGATAATCAACAACAGAATCAGGCTATATAATGAACCTTCAGACGAAACACTTAAAATCAAAGCTATACATGTGATGTGAGTCTCCCAAACCGGCGAAAGGGGTTATGAAAGGTTTTCTGATGTTGTCCATGGCTTGATAAATTACTGTGAACATATACTGAAGTCGAGGACCATTGTGTAGTTTCATTCAATGAATTTGTTAGACTGGTTTGTTTGCAGAGAATTTTGTAGCCTTTTGGGATTTAACCTTAAGAGGCCAGATTTATGCTGTGTATGACTGTCAACAACAGATAGGAAAACAAGTTTACAGTTAAGTAACTTCCCCCAGCGTTTGCATTTTAATAGCTTCACATGATTTTAACATCACTTGATGTCTAAGAAGGACTACAGACTGAACATAGCAGTGCTCAGTATTATATAGTTATAGACTTTGCTTTCAGAATATCGTGAAAATCATTTGTTCTAAAGTACTGCAACTTCCTTTAGAAAATAAAATGCAGTCAGGTGTTCCCATAGGAGCGGTTTAGAGCCTCAAACTGAAGTGTACAACATTAGATAACAGTTAATAAAGTCAATTTCCAATCAGTCCGTTACTTTTAAAGTTGAGGCATGAGAAAAACGAAGAGGTTGTAGCATAGCACCATCTGACCAAGATAAAGGCAAACATTTATATAAGCCCCTCGTTCTAGACACTAGAAATCACTTGCGTACCTAAGGTCTAATGTGTATTCGCCCATTAATTCCATAGTTCCTGTCCTTGCTTATCATGTTCGTCATTATCCTTTCTATCATTGTGTACATCATGTAAGCACTATAATTTGAGAGATGTTATGCTCTGGCAATTCCAGTGTTTTGCCAACTCCTATTTTAGAGCATCCTTTGCTAAATCTGGTAGAGTTGTGGTAGCCACCGCCTCAAATAGATTCTGCATTTGTGTCTCTTCTGTGGCACATGGATAGAGCACTGCAGCATTGCTTAGAAATCAATAATGTGAGCAATATTTTACTTTTAAGCCCAGAATTTCTTATTCATGCTGTTAAGCCCTGTAAATGTGTGGAATTGTGGGGCCTGCGGATAGGAAAGGGCTGTGACCGTGCTCGGATTTCCTTTTTTTTTCCAGTTATGTCAGTTGCTTCATTTCATCCTCATGTAGGAGATGAATATTTCAGGTATATCAAGGGCCGGCGGGGCAGAGTTTACTACGGACAATACATTTTTTGTCAATCATTGATTTCTCTTCGTATTTGAATGGAAGGGAGCAGCATTGATGTTCCGGTTTATTTCTTGATTGAATGTCTCTTGTAGGAATATCTTTAAGTACTGAACGGGTGACTCTTGGCACAGTACCTCTGAGTCATCAGAAATGCACCATAATGCCAGTTGCTGTCGGAGTACTAGCAAGTCGCCCAATCATCAAGTGTCAGTGAGTAACTGAGTCTTGTCTTTTTTTTTATTTCCATAGGATTACCCCAAGCTAAGTCAATCGTACTATTCACTATTGGAAGTTCTCACCCAGGACCACATGAACTTTATAGCCAGCCTGGAGCCTCATGTCATCATGTACATTCTCTCGTCCATTTCTGAAGGACTCACTGCACTTGGTAAACATTTTTGTTTTTTGGTTGCACTCTCTGGTCCCTGGCTATGTCTTTATACACCTGAAGATTGTGCTTTCGACATATGTGGGGAGGTGGTTCTGGGTTCAACTGATAGAGGAAAAAGGTTGCAAAGGAGATGGTCTGAAAGAGTATTCAGGAAATATCTTGTAGGACTGGTCTGAACAAGTGTGAGGGGTGGTGCTGCTAATGCTTGGAGAGCCAGGTCTTGAGGAGTCTTCTGAAGGAGGGTGTTCCAGGTCTCGGTGGCGAGGTAGGAGAAGGATCTGCCGGGAGACAGCGACGAGGGCGAGGCTGGCGGAGCGGAGCTGTCGGGTGGGGGTGTAGAAGCTGAGCCTGCTGTTAAGGTAGGCTTGTCCGGTGTTGTGGAGTGCTTTATGTGCGTGGGCGAGGAGCTTGAAGGTGATCCTCTTGTCAACGGGGAGCCAGTGTAGGTCTCTGAGGTGGGGGGGGTGATGTGGCTACGGCGGGGGACATTGACGATCAGTCGGGCAGAGGCATTTTGGATGCGTTGTAGTCGTCGTAGGTGTTTGGCTGGGAATCCTGCGTAGAGTGCGTTGCTGTAGTCCAGTCTGCTGCGGACGAGGGCCTGTGTCACCGTTCTTCTTGTTTCGGTCGGGATCCACTTGTAGATCCTGCGGAGCATGCGGAGGGTGTTGTAGCAGGAGGAGGAGACGGCGTTGACCTGCTTAGCCATGGAGAGGGAGGAGTCCAGGATAAATCCTAGGTTGCGTGCATGGTCGGTGGGTGTTGGTGCTGTACCCAGTGTGGTCGCCACTAGGAGTCATCCCAGGCTGAGGGAGTGGGTCCGAGAATGAGTACCTCTGTCTTGTCCGAGTTCAACTTCAGACGGTTGCTCCTCATCCAGTCGGGGACGGCCTTCATTCCCTCGTGGAGGTTGGTTTTGGCGGTGTGTGTGTCCTTGGTGAGGGAGAGGATGAGCTGGATGTTGTCGGCATAGGAGATGATGTTGAGGTCGTGCTGGCGGGCCACTTGTGCGAGGTGGGGCATGTAGATGTTGAACAGCGTCGGGATGAGCCCTGGGGGAAGCCGCAGATGATGTCGGTGGCTTTGGATCGGAAGGGTGGGAGGTGGACGCTCTGGGTTCTGCCGGAGAGGAAGGACGTGGTCCAGTCAAGGGCCTTCTCTTGGATTCCGGCTTCTAGGAGGCGTGTCTTTAGAGTGCGATGGCAGACCGTGTCGAAGGCGGCCGACAGGTCCAGGAGGATGAGGGCTCATGTATCGCCGTTGTCTAGTTGGCGCCTGATGTCGTCTGTGGCGGCGATGAGGGCTGTCGCGGTGCTGTGGTTTCGTCTGAATCCGGACTGGGACAGGTCCAAGATGTTGTTGTCTTCCAGGTGGTGGGCCAATTGCCTGTAGACGATTTTCTTGATGACCTTTGCCGGGAACGGGAGCAGGGAGATGGGCCGGAAGTTCTTGAGGTCCGCCTTGGGCTTCCTGAGGAGGGCGTTGATTTCGGAGTGCTTCCAGCTTTCCGGGAATGTCGCTGTTTCGAAGGAGATGTTGATGACCGTCCGTAGTTGGGGTGCGATGGCTGCGTCTGCTTTGTTGAATAAGTGGTGTGGGTACGGGTCTGATGGAGATCCTGAGTGGATGGAGTTCATTTTTTTTTTTTTAAACAGATTTTATTGAATTTTTTGTTCAGAGGAAATAGTTGTTTCACTTCACCGTTAAATGCATGATGCGCTCATACCGCCCAAGCCATTAATGGAAATACAATAGAACATTACGTCATCTTTCAGCGAGGCAGTGGTAGCCCCTGCACTGTCAGCGTGCAGTGCACAGTCTTTCTTGAGTCAGGTGTCCTAATTCCGTCGCCGAACAGCATAGCGCCGCGGGACTCAAGCTATTTAACACACATTCTTCCTAGATACAGTCGTCTTCCATTCAATGAAGCAGGTAACAAAACATCCAACTCCCCTTCCCTCCCATCCTCCCCACTAACAGACTCACACCCATCCCCCCGCAATCCGTCCTCCCCCATCCCCCCCCTCCCCGCAGACATGCCGCCTCACCAATGCCATGTGTGCCGCTCATAATGTATCCCGCACACTCCAATTAAGACCTGTGGCAATGGACTAATCACCATCCGAGAGAAAGCGCCCAATTAGGCGTTCCCACCCCCCATCTACCAGGTCATCACCCTGACCGCAGCTGAGGTTCCACACCCCCTAGCGGGCACGCAAGATCAGGAGGATCAGTCCTCTTCGTCAGTCGGGTCCTTAAGTAGGTCCGTCAGTGCTACCCAGGCTCTGGCTTTGTCCCATAGCTTGTCATTGCCAGTTCTACTAGCGAGTTGAAGTTGGAGGGTCCCCTCGTAGCCCGCCCACTTAAGAAATTCTCTGAGCCAGCACCCTGCATTAGGGCCTGCGGCCGCTTTCCAGTGACTGGTGATTTCGCGCTTGGCTAGAACCAGACCCAAATTAAAAAACTTGCTAGTAGTTTTGTTGCGGGCAGTGTGGGGGAACCAGTGCAGCAGACAAACAGCTGGAGTACTTTATAGGTCCCTCTCTGTCACCTCAGTCAATTTGGTCATTATCCCTCGCCAGTACCCCCGGAGTATAGGGCAATCCCAGAACATATGCATGTACCCGGCATCCTCCAGTCTGCATCGCGGACAGGTAGCATGAGAGTCAAAGAACTCATTAAGTTTTGAAGGAGTGAGGTACGCCCGATAGAACACAGAATTGGATGAGTTGAAATCTGGCATTCCGGGAACATTTCCATGCTCTTTCCATCAGCATTTCCCAAGGTTTAGGCTCAATGGGAGTTCCGAGGTCCACCTCCCACTTGGCGCGCAATCTGTCTGGTGGGGTCCTCAAGCCCTGTGTCAGTCTGCGATACAGGCACGTGACCGCTTTGATCCGCCCCGCAGAGGTGACCACGTGTTGACTAGGGGGGAAAACCTGCTGCTCCAATCCCCCCTTCCAATGTTTGCGGATCGCCGCCGTCACGGCTGCGTGCAGGAGAAAGTCCTGCGCAGGGAGCTCGTGTCTGTCCGCTAGGTCTTGAAACGGGATGAGCGTGCCATCTCCGTACAGATCCCTAATGGTGGAGATCCTGAAGTCCTCCCACTCACGGAGCCGCTGCCAATTCCCCCCATGCGGAAGTTCCATGCAAAGCCAGATCGGTATCTCGGGTGAATACGCCAAACCACCTTTTTGGCGCCGCAATGCCCTATTCCAGCAGAGCCTCAGGACCCAGAGCTCCCCGGGGACCTCCCCCTCCCTCAGCAGGAGGGGCAGAAGAATCCGCGCCAGCTGGTGCATCTCTGCGTCCCAGCCTCTCTGAGCCATTTCCAAGCCCAGTCTCCCCGCTAATCTTTGGGTCAACCATTGAAATTGGGCCGCAAGGTAGTAGGCCTCGAAATCAGGCACTACAAGGCCTCCCTCCCGTCTTGGACGCATCACGGTAGGTAGTGCCACTCTGCGCCTCCCAGAGCCCCACAAGAAGCCCGAGATCATGGAGTTTAGTTGGGCGAAGTACTGAGTGGATGGAGTTTATGACCTTGCGTGTCTCGTTGTCGTTGAAGTTGGACCAGGAGCTCAGGCGGATGGCGCTGGTGGTGTTCACAGGGGAGGTGGAGTCTGGCGTAGTCAGGGCGGTTGTGGTGTTGAACCTGTCGTGGATGTCAGCGATCTTGCGGTGGAAGAAGATGGCTAGTGAGTCGCACAGTTCTTGTGAGGGCAGGATGTCGTTGGCGCTGGGGTTGTAGAGTTCGTTTACGATGCTGAAGAACTCTTTGCTGTTGTGTGCGTTGTTGTCCAAGGTGTCTTTGAAGGAGGATCTCTTGGCTAATCTGATGAGGTGGTGATGTCTGCGGGTGGCGTCATGGTGGGCTGCGTGGTTGTCCGTTGTGCGTTTGTGGAGCCATATTTTCTCCAGTTTCCGGCATGCGCGTTTGGAGGTCTGGAGCCCGTCTGTGAACCAGGTGGCTCTTTTGCTGGCGTGGCTGTTGGAGGGTTTCTTCTTGAGCGGGGTGAGGGTGTTTGTGCAGTCGTGGATCCACTGTCTGAGGTTGCGGGCTGGGGCGTCTGGGTTGGTTGGGTGGGTTCCGGGCGAGGGTGGTGATCAGCCGGTCTTCGGTGACTTTGCTCCAGCAGCGGCGAGGCAGCTGTTGGGTGCGGTGGTGCGTGGTTGGTTTCTTGAAGGTGAAATGAATGCAGCAGTGGTCGGTCCAGTGGAGTTCGGTGGTGTTATGAAGGCGACGTGGGTGCCTGTGGAGAAGACTGGGTCCGGCGTGTGGCCGGCGGCGTGGGTGGGTGCGGTGACGAGTTGTTTGAGGCCGAGGTTGTCGATCAGGGTGGCGGAGTTGGCGTCATTGTTGTTCTGGAGGTGGAAGTTCAGGTCCCTGAGGAGGATGTAGTCTGTGGAAGCGATCGCGTGGGTGCTGGCGAGGTCGGCAATGGAGTCACTGAACTGAGCCCAGGGTCCGGGGGGTCTGTAGATGAGTGTTCCTCTGAGGGTGGTGTTGGGGTCGGTGTGGATCCGGAAGTGCAGGTGTTCGGCGGTCTTGAGGGTCTCGTCTGCGTGGGTGGCGACCTTGAGGGTGGACTTGTGGAAGATGGCTATTCCTCCTCAGGTTTCGTTGGCGCGATCCCTGCGGGTGATTTTGTAGCCGTCCGGGATGGCTTTGGCGATGTCGGGCGCCGAGGAGTCTTTCCACCAGGTCTCGTTCAGGAAGGCAACGTCTGGGGCAGAGGTGTCAAGCAGATCCCTGAGCTCGACAGCGTGTTTGCGTGCGGAGCGGGTGTTGAGGAGTATGCAGCGAAGCTGGTTGGGTCCAGTCCTTGGAGGTTTGGTGGTTCTGTCGCAGGTGTAGCTGCAGGTGCGGCTGGCGAAGGGTCTGTTTCGGAGTGGCCTGAAAGCAGGTGTGGTTTCGGCCGGCGTTGAGTGCGTGGAGGCTGCTGGCGTCGTAGTGGAGTCTGGTGTTGTGGCGTTCGCGGGGTCGCCATTTAAAGGGGGAGCTGGGAGGGAGGAGCAGCTGGGAGGCGGGAGATCGAATGGGCGTGGGGGTCGTGGGGCCGCAGGGGCAGTAGCAGCGGTAAAGAGAGCAGTGGGCACGGGGGGGCGAGGAAAACAGCGCCCAGGAATTGGCAGCAAAACCAGGATGCAGGGCACAGGCGCTGGTGGATCTGCAGCGCGGGGGGGGGGGGGGCGACTTACCTGGCAAGGTCAAGGGTCGCCCCCCCCCTGCTGATTCGCCATCCTGAAGGAACCAGGATCCCATATTTGGCCTTTTAGGGATGAATCAGGGAATGTTCCTTCCAGTTGAAGAAGACTTCTAAACATATTTTGACTGAGCTCTGCCCCCATAAGAATGCCACACTCTATATAAGTGAACAGGCTTTGGAATGCTGCACTTGTAATGCAGCACTTTAGTGAACCGTTCCTCAGTGAGGATATCTGAGCAGTTAATTTCCACATTGACACATCTTTTTCTGTGAGTATATATTTCTTCATGTGAATTATTTCTGAACTTCCCTGTGTAAGTCATGTCTACTCACGAAAAAAAAAGTTTATGAATTCGATTGGCAGGTTTTCATCTAGTTGTTTTTTCTTTAAGTGGTTTATTTTTCTGCTACTTATTTTTATGAAGTTGGCATCTTTTTTGATTTATTTGTTGATTTCTTGCTGTACCCTTCTGGATAAAGGGTTCTGCCTTCAAGAAATGTGCTCTGGGAAACATGGCTGGTTTATTTTGTCACTTCACTGTAGAAAGCTGGCTTTTTATCTAGTGTACCAAAATGAGGTACGGATGACCCTAATTGGCTTACAGGTCTTGCATTACAAATCCCAAATGCACTCTTTGTGGAAGTGTGAGTGAGCAGTTTAGGCTTATCAGAGGGTAGTGTTAAGTATTTGTTGTACTCACAGAATCAATAAATGAGACACACTCAAGAAGAAACTAAAGACCACATTAGAAAAATAACATATAATTCTATATAATTTTAGACACCGAGATTATGGTGCACCATGCTTCTGTAGTAGGGGATCTCTGTGTATAACGAACACAAAGAGTTGGAGGGTCTGCTGGCAAACAGCGCTGAGTCTAAAAGGTCTTGTAAAGGAGACCACTCCTTTGCATTGCACTAACCCAGACCTAGTGGTCACATGACACAAGCCTCTGGTCGATATCCTATCAGCCCACCCATTTGGCGGAGCCTCGTCATGTAGGACGTCTAACCAGAGTGGTTAGTCAAAGCCCAGATGTAATGGCCAGACAACACACACTACTGGTTCAGATTGTTAAGGTGTCCATGCCACAGAGTGGTGCTGAAAAAGTGCAGTGCAAAAAATAAGGAATGAAATAAGTGATATTAAAATGACGGTCGAGGCAAAAGAAACATTTTTATTGATATTCACCAGGACGCCAGGTTAAAAAAGAAGTGTAAAACAGTGTGAAAAAATCACTGTGATGCTTTGCTGTGTTATGGATTAGGCCAACATGTTTCTGCCTACGGTGAAACTACACCGGCATTCTTCAGGGCCAGATACAAAAGATATTGCTACTGCAAAGATAAACTCAAATGTTAATGTGTAAATTGAAAAGAAAAAGAAAAAGGACAGACCAAATCATTTGTTTAACGAGCTGTCCCATCAGGTTAAGTGGTCATGTAGACCATCCTACCGTATCCATCCGAATCAGTAGTTGGATAGAGAATGTGATCCCAGCAGTATGTGGGAGTCAAGCCTCACCTCACCCGGCAACGGCTCGGAGAATGAGGCCCCGCTCTCTCCGTCGGTACCTCTCGGCAAAAACCAGAGCCGAGTGTATCTTTGCAGTAGCAATATCTTTTGTATCTGGCCCTGAAGAATGCCGGTGTAGTTTCACCGTAGGCAGAAACATGTTGGCCTAATCCATAACACAGCAAAGCATCACAGTGATTTTTTCACACTGTTTTACACTTCTTTTTTAACCTGGCGTCCTGGTGAATATCAATAAAAATGTTTCTTTTGCCTCGACCGTCATTTTAATATCACTTATTTCATTCCTTATTTTTTGCACTGCACTTTTTCAGCACCACTCTGTGGCATGGACACCTTAACAATCTGAACCAGTAGTGTGTGTTGTCTGGCCATTACATCTGGGCTTTGACTAACCACTCTGGTTAGACGTCCTACATGACGAGGCTCCGCCAAATGGGTGGGCTGATAGGATATCGACCAGAGGCTTGTGTCATGTGACCACTAGGTCTGGGTTAGTGCAATGCAAAGGAGTGGTCTCCTTTACAAGACCTTTTAGACTCAGCGCTGTTTGCCAGCAGACCCTCCAACTCTTTGTGTTCGTTGTAGTTTGATTAGGGGTATTGAGTTTGGATGGTCTATAAACATAGTCCCCTTGACCCTCCTTCAACCATTGTTTTTCAGATCTCTGTGTATAGTCATAATCTAGTGAATATTCCCGCCCATGTGCGTGGACCCCGAAGCAATCAAAAATAATCTCTTAAGTCGTCTTCTTTGCAGTCCTGCATAGACACTTAAGAGAAAATTAAAGACAATAATGCAGCCTGTACCTACAAGGATACACTGTCCAGTACTTCAACTAGAAATGCCAAGGATATTTTACCGGTAATTGCAAACACAACAGTGATGGACAGAATGTGGATCAATGTCACACATTCAACCCAGTCCAAAGATCTGGGCCCAAATCCATCGTTTTTCCACTCCACGCCACCCTGGGTTAGACAATGGCGATATGCAAATCAGCGCTGACCCTGTGCCCCATGGGAACAGTCCAGTCCGAACTACAAAAGCCATGTCCTTCCCAGAACGGAATCAAGCATCCGAGGACCGGCCCGGTTTCGAGGTAACACCTCTCATCAGCCCGGCTAGCTTGACTCCAGTGGTGTGGAGTGCCTGGGACTCACGTCTGAGCATCCCCAGTACACTTAGAGCGGTAATTGCAAACACAACAGTGATGGACAGAATGTGGATCAATGTCACACATTCAACCCAGTCCAAAGATCTGGGCCCAAATCCATCGTTTTTCCACTCCACACCACAGGATATTTTACCAACATCACATTTACCATAATGTGTCAAGTTCCATCCGTAGAGAAACTTCCCCTTCACAAAAACCTTGGAATGATAGAGAGGAAGGGATGGACAGACAAGCCTCCATAGGCTGCCATTATGTGTCTGAAAAAGGGATACTGTGCCTTTAAGGAACTCTCCAGAGACCCTCGGTATCCCAGCATGCACAGCCAAGTCCTTTTACTTTCAATTCTTTTTTCCGGCTCCTGCTAGGACCCTGGAGCATTGAGCTCTCCCTTTTTGGGTTTAATTCTAATTTTTTGACACTTTTCAAGTGTTTAGAGTGTTTCACTCGACGTCTACCTACTACTCCTTCCATTTGCTGGGGTTTTTGCCATTTTTTTGCCACCTTTTCTGTCGAAAATGCCTGCATTGTTCGACAGATGCCCTGAGTGTGCCAGGAAGAAGGCCAAATTTGACATCCACAGTGTGTGTATCCTCGATCTCCCTTCATCCAATGTCCCTGAAGATTGTGAAATCTGTCAGTCCTTTTCCAAGAGGACCAGGAGAGAGAGAGAGAGAGAGAGAAGATCCAGCTCCCAGGCCTGGAGCTGAGGAAACTTCAGGATCATGGTGGGTCTGGGCATGGGAGGGCTGGATCTGAGTCCTCTGCCCGTGCTGCGGCCTCGGGGGGGGGGGGGTGGGGGCTCCCCAGTCAAGAGAAGGCCAGGAAATGGCACACTTCTCCGTCGACGTCGATGGCCTCGACGTCGGCGTCAAGAGGGTTGACCACCGTGTGCTCCCCGTCGACCCAGGGCTCTGGGTCGAGGGGGCTGACGTCGAGACCTCGGACGAGGTCGACGTCGAGAACTACATCAACGTCGAGGAGTCATCGACGTCGTGATGGTTCCAGGCACCGCCGCTCGCCGTCGAGGTCTACTCGGCGTTCGACGTCGAGGAGCAGGCACTCGACGGCGAGGAAAAGGAGATCGTCGTCGAGGAATGTGTTGACGTCGAGGCATTCGACGTCGAGGAAGAGGTCGACATCTAGAAAGGAGAAGTCAACCTCCGGGAGGCGATCCAGGGCAAGGACGGCGTCCCCGGGCTCGGTGGTCAGCCTGTCCTCTGCTTCCACGAGCCCCCGGTCGCGGCGGCACCGGCGTTCGTCTAGTAGAAGATCTGCTTCTAGGCCTTCGTCACGAAGGCCTGCAAAGAAGAAGAGAGTGGTTAGATCTTCCGACTCGGAGTACTCTCAAATCTACTCCCCTTCTCGGACAAGGTCGCCTACGCCTCCTACGTTGCCGCAGAAGAGTCCCACTTCTCTACCGCTTCCTCCACTTCCGAGGACTCCTCCCCTTCCTCCTCCTCCTAAGACTCCTCCTCCTCCGCCTCCACTTCTTCCTCATCGTCCTCCACCTCCACTTCTTCCTCATCGTCCTCCACCTCCTCCACCACGGCCTCCTCCAAGGTCTAGAAGTGACCGTCGTTCATCTACTAGGTCCCGGCGGCGTCACAGACGAGATCGGTCGAGATCCCGTCATACGGATTCGTCCAGTGCTTGGGGATATTCGCCCACTCTGTCAGATTCACCCCACACGAGAGTGTCGGCAGTGGACGACATTGTGTCGTTTCAAGAGGTGTTATTGCGAGGGGCGGCGAAGCTGGGTATTACCCTGACGGTGCCCACGCCTTCTAAGTCAGTGATCTTCGAGACCCTCCATAAGCGGCAGCTGTCACGACCCTTGGTGCCGGGGCTGGAGGAACTGGCGATGGAACTTTTCCTGACGCCAGCGTCAACAAGATCCGCCCCCTCCAGGCTGCAGAAGAAATACAGACCTCCAGACTCCGATCCGGCGTTTTCAGATTGGACCCGGTCCCAGATTCGGTGATCGTTACGGCCACCAGGAAACAACACGCTACTGCTCCATCATCCACGGTACCCCCTGATAAAGAGAGTAAGCAGATGGATTTGGCGGGTCGTAAGGTCTGCGGTACGGCTGCTATGTCTATGAAAGCCGCTAGTGCCATGGCTCTCCTGGGGCGCTACGACCGATCGTTGTGGGATTCCCTACAGCAGTTTCTGGAGCATCTCCCTAGGGACAAGAGGGAGGACTTTCAGGAGATCATCAACAATCAATGATCAGTGAGGCGGCGGATTCCTCGCTCTTGGCTGCCCATGGCTACTGCCACGGGATAAATTGAGACGTCATGCCTGGTTGCGCCTGACGTCGCTGAAACCAGAGGCCCAGCAGAGGGTCGCCAACCTGCCGTTCTCTGGATCGACATTGTTTGGAAAACACGCTGATGAGGAGATGGCCCGCATGCAGGCGGAGGCTGAAACCCTGACAGCCTTTGGGTTAGAGAAGCCGAAGGAACAGAAGAAGACTTTCCGCCCCTTCCAGAGGTGTTTCGGTGCCCAGGGCAGAGGGCAAAGGTCATCAAACTGGCCAGCAGCAACATCAGCAGTACCAGAGGCGGCCAGCAGTCCTCCTCGACGCCCAAAGGCCGGGTCTAGGTCCTGAGGTGCTACTTCCCCCTCATCCGTTACCCGCTCCGGTGGGGGGAAGCATCCAACATTACTTGGCAGAGTGGAGAAAAATTACTCAGGACAAGTGGGTGCTGAATATTGTTCGCAATGGATACAGTCTTCGTTTCACCAGCCCGCCTCCAGCAATTCCACCGGTTTGCTCGCAGTTCCGACTGCGCGAGCTCCAGGCGGAGGCCGATACCCTGTTAAGAAAAAGGGTGATAGAAGATGTCCCTCTGTCTCAAAGGGGAAAGGGCCTGTACACGCGTTTCTTCCTGGTACAGAAGAAGGACAAGAACGAGTTCAGGCCCATTCTGGATTTGCGACAAGCAAACAAATGGATTCGCAGGGAAAAGTTTTGCATGCTGTCTTTGCACCAGATCTATCCTCCGCTTCAAAGGGGAGACTGGCTTTGCGCAATAGATCTGCAAGATGCGTACTTCCATGTGCCCATTGCATGGAAACACCGGAAGTTCCTGCGATTTCTAGTCGGCACCAATCACTATCAGTACACTGTACTACCGTTTGGACTGAAGGCTGCACCCAGGACGTTTTCCAAATGCATGGCAGTGGTGGCAGCGCACCTGAGAAACAACAAGGTGTTTGTCTACCCATACCTGGACGACTGGTTGATCAAAGCCTCCACCTTCCAGGAAGCGCAACTGCACTTCAACAAGACGGCTGTTCTGTTGAGCCAGCTGGGGTTGCACATAAACATGTCCAAGTCTGTCCCGATTCCTGTCCAGTGCCTGCAGTACTTGGGAGCTTCCATCAATACTCTGTCAGCAAGTGTGTCTCCTTCGGAGGAGAGATGCTTATCGATCCTTCGGAATGCTCAGGTCCTCATAGCTGCTCCATCTACAGTAAGGACGGTGTCTTCTCAACTGGGGTCGATGGCCTCTTGCATCTTCCTCACTCCACATGCGTGCCTCCACATGAAACCGCTGCAGGAATGCTTGGAGGATCAGTGGGACCAGAGGAAAGGGTGCTGGAACGACAGGATCAAGTTGTCTCGTCACGCCCAACAGTTCCTGAGATGGTGGTACTCAGCAGAGAATCTCCTCAGAGAGTTTCCTTTCCACAAGGACATCCCCACTCAAACTATCGTGACGGATGCGTCTCTCCAGGGCTGGGGAGCGCATTCACACCATCTACAGATCCAGGGAACGTGGTCTCAGGCGGAGTCCAAATATCACATCAATTTCCTGGAACTCAGAGCTGTTCACTTGGCACTGAAGGCCTTTCATCCGTCCTTCCAGACCAACTCCTTGCTTGTGCAGACGGACAATACAACCACAATGTATTATCTCAACAAGCGGGGGGGCTCAAGATCTCGCACACGGTCACAGGAAGCGCAGGCGATCTGGCACTGGCTGCTAGCCAGAGGACTGACGATAATGGCGACTCATCTGCCAGGTGTGCAGAATGTTCAAGCGGACGCCCTCAGCAGGTTGAGCCAAGAAAACCACGAGTGGGTCATAAACCACGAGGTGCTCGACGACCTCTTCGCCATGTGGGGCACTCCAGACTTCAATCTGTTCGCCACCGCCGAAAACAGAAAATGCCGCGACTTCGTCTCGAGGTATTACCAGCCGGGGACTCTGGGGAATGCGTTATGGATCAGCTGGTCGAACAGCTTTCTGTACGCTTTTCCACCAATTCCCCTGAATCTGGCGGTGCTCATCAAGCTGTCCCAGTCCAGGGCGCGGATGATCCTCGTCGCCCCGGAATGGCCCCGACAGTGGTGGTTCACGGACCTGCTTCACCGGTTGCTCCTACCTCACCGGCAGCTGCCGTGTCGGCCGGACCTTCTCACGAAGTTCGGGGGCAGATGGTGCACCCCAACCTCTCATCGTTGAGTTTGGCGGCATGGCTCCTGAGATGGTGCAATATGGCCACTTGAATCTTCCTGAGGATCCGACGACCTGCAAGGAAGATGTCATCCTTCCATACCTTCTGCATTTAGCTCAGTCTGGACTTATTTTCTCTTCCATTAAGGTTCACCTCGCAGCATTGACTGCATACAGGAAATGTCCTTCGCAGACGTCCTTCTTCCAGATTCCTGTGATAAAGGATTTTTGGAAGGATTGAAGAAGGTGTTCCCTACTGTTCGGCTTCCTTCGTGGGAGCTGAACATGGTGCTGTCCAGGTTGATGAAGGTGGACTGGGTGAGAGTATTCTGCTTAATTCAGAAACTCTGTCCATCACCACCCCTTGTTGTTAAATATTTTGTCCACCCTAAGCGTGGAAGGGTATACTCAGATGTGAGTCCCTTGCTCATTGCACCATCAGGATTCAAGCAAGCCGGGCCGACGACGCCTGAAATGGCAGAAACCGGTCCCCGGAAGCTTGTTTCCTTCCCAGTGTAAGAATTGGCTTGGTAGTTTGGTTTGCCCTGTTCCCATCATGCACTGGGACAGGAACAGACTAATTTGCATATAGCCAGGTTCTGAACTGGGATGGTGCAGTGAGCTAAAAAACGGTGTTGGATCTAGCCCTGATCTCTTGACTGGGTGAGAGTATTCTGCTTAATTCAGAAACTCTGTCCATCACCACCCCTTGTTGTTAAATATTTTGTCCACCCTAAGCGTGGAAGGGTATACTCAGATGTGAGTCCCTTGCTCATTGCACCATCAGGATTCAAGCAAGCCGGGCCGACGACGCCTGAAATGGCAGAAACCGGTCCCCGGAAGCTTGTTTCCTTCCCAGTGTAAGAATTGGCTTGGTAGTTTGGTTTGCCCTGTTCCCATCATGCACTGGGACAGGAACAGACTAATTTGCATATAGCCAGGTTCTGAACTGGGATGGTGCAGTGAGCTAAAAAACGGTGTTGGATCTAGCCCTGATCTCTTGACTGGGTGAGAGTATTCTGCTTAATTCAGAAACTCTGTCCATCACCACCCCTTGTTGTTAAACAGGTTGATGAAGGAACCTTTCGAGCCTATTCACAAGGCTTCACTGCAGCACCTGTCGTGGAAGGCGGCATTCCTCGTGGCCATTACATCGGCCCGCAGGGTGAGTGAAATTCAGGCATTGTGTTGCCAGGAACCTTATACTGTGTTTCATGCTACTAAGGTTGTTATCCGTACTCTCCCTAAGTTCCTTCCTAAAGTAATCTCTGATTTTCATGTTAATCAGACTATAACTTTACTAACGTTTTTTCAGAACCCTTCCACTCCAGCGTTCTCTCCATTCCCTGGATGTCAGAAGGGTGTTGAAATTCTATCTGGATAAGACCAAGGATATTCGTAGGTCCGACCAATAGTTTATCAACTATGGGTCGGTCAGGACTGGTCTGGCTTCCTCTAAACAGTCCATCTCCAGGTGGATTGTGTCATGTATCCAGCTATGTTATCAGAAAGCGAACAAGACCTTAGGGGGCAAGCCTAAGGCTCATTCTACCAGGGGCAAAGCAGCTACAACAGCTTTGCTCTGCAATGTTCCCATTGCAGAGATCTGAAGGGCAGCCACTTGGAAGTCGGTCCACACCTTTGCTAAGCATTACTGTCTGGACTCTGATGCCAGGGCAGATGCTCAGGTTGGGCAGGCTATGTTGCGAAATCTGTTTGCACAGTAGTGGTGTTGTCTGTTTTTTCTCCACCGCAGGGTTGTTTTTTGGGATGGGCTTGCCACTCTATTCACTAGATTGTGACTATACACTACTACAGAAGGAGTAGTTTCTTACCTGTAACTCCAGTTCTGTAGTAGGGGTATCTGTTATAGTCATAAGCGCCCGCCCTCCTCCCCGGTGGAGAAAATGGTACTGTAATGTATGGTACAGGCCTTGCTTTATGCACCTTAAAAAATAACTGAAAGTAAAAGGACTTGGCTGTGCATGCTGGGATACCGAGGATCGCTGGAGAGTTCCTTAAAGGCACGGTATCCCTTTTCCAGACACATAATGGCAGCCTATTGAGGCTTGTCTGTCCATCCCTTCCTCTCTATCATTCCAAGGTTTTTGTGAAGGGGAAGTTTCTCTATGGATGGAACTTGACACATTATGGTAAATGTGATGTTGGTAAAATATCCTTGGCATTTCTAGTTGAAGTACTGGACAGTGTAGCCTTGTAGGTACAGGCTGCATTATAGTCTCAATTTTCTCTTAAGTGTCTATGCAAAACTGCAAAGAAGACGACTTAAGAGACTATTTTTGATTGCTCCGGGGTCCACGCACATGGGCGGGACTATTCACTAGATTATGACTATAACAGAGATAACCCTGCTACAGAACTGGAGTTGCAGGTAAGAAACTACTCCTTCCTTGCATAACTAATTTCCTGTTTGTCCTGGTGCCAAATGGGCCTCAGTGCAGGGGGTGGCATCTTTCAGGTCTGGGGGAAGCCAGGGTCCCATATCAAAGGTGGCAGAGGGTTTCAAGCCTCTGGCCTTGGTATGCAGATTCACTAGTCATCCTACTTTAGGAGATGTAAACAACTCTTGCCAGAGAAGGCATTGTTTCCCACATCTGAGAGAGCTGGCTCTCACCTCCAGGGGGTCAGACATTTGTTTGTGGTGGCAGGCTGGCTGATAGCAGTCAGCCAGCACACTAAGAGGCTGGTAGGTTTTATGGGGGCACCTTTAAGGTGCCCTCTGGGTGCATAGCTAATGCATCCACTACTGCCATCAGTATGGATGTATTAATACCAGGTGTTTGATACCAAACACCATAAGTTTCAGTGAAGCCATCATGTAGCTGGGGAACTCGTGATGACCAGTGCCCACTACATATACTTAAGATGGCTTCCCTGATCACTTGTACTATCTAGTAATTGAACTAGACAGTGCAGGGGCATATCTGCTTAGCCAGATATGTCCTCACATGTAATATAATGCACCCTGTCGTAGGGCTATAAGGCCTGCTGTAGGGGTGACATACATATAGTCCATGTAGTGACTGTCAGCATGGCACACAGGGTGTGTTTCATGTTGTGTTTTCACATTTGTCTGCACCATTTCATGCAGCCTGCAATGGCAGTCTGCATGAATTTGCTGGTGAGTCCCTCAGGGGGGCACAGTACATGCTGCAACCCTTAGTAGCCATGCCCTAGATACCAAGGTACCATATTCTAGGGACTTACAGAGGTACTGAAGGGCTTGACAATTGAGCAGTTACTTTGTTTTAGGGAAAGAGCCCACGCACTGGGGATCTGGTTAGCAGGAACCCTGTTGAATTAAAAAATATTTTAAATACCAGGTGCAAAGAGGGGGTGACCATGTCAAAAAGGAGCTTTTTCCTACAGTGATGACATTTCCACACAGTGTGCGCTGTATACCTTCATCAGTAAAACTGTATGTTTGTGCAAATGTAATGGTCATTTCAATTGAAGGTTTGTTGTCTGTAATGGCAGTACCCTACCACACCATGAATACTCCCATTTTACCCTTCTCACTGCTCCACGCCACTGCACTCTAGTCTGCACCACTCCACTCTAAGCCGATGCACTCTACCCCACACTACTCCACTCTATCCTTTACTATTCGGCTCTCCTGCACTCTATGCCAATCCACTTTACGGCACTCTAATCTACTCTGCACTATACGCCACTCTACTCTACCATGCACCAACCTACTCCACTATGACGCATTCTACTCTGCCACTGCATTCGATGCCACAGCACTCTACTCGGCACCTATGTACTCTATGCCACTATACTCTTCTATACTCTACAACACTGTATGCCAGCTGCACTCAACGCCATTGTACTCAGTGCCACTGCTCTCTACACTACTCAGCACCACTCTACCCAATGCCACTGCACTCCATGCCACTCTACTATACACCACTGTACGATAGTCTGCTCTGCCACACTGCACTCTGCCACACCACTCTATGCCACTCTACCCTACACCAATATATTCTATGCCTCTACACTGGATGCCAATCTACTCTGCATAGTTCACGCTATGCCATTGCACTCTACCTTGGACCACTCCACGCCGCTTCAGTCTACGCCACTCTACTCTGCAACACTGAACTCTACTCTGCCACTGCACTATACTCTGTAGCATTCTATGCAAATCCACTCTAGGCCACTCTCCACCACTGCACTCTACGACACTGCAGTCTATTCTGCACCACTCCACTCAGTCCTCGGCCGCTGTACTCTACGACACTGCACACTGCGGTAATGCACTTTACACCACTTGACTCAAAACCAATGCACTGTACTCTACTCCAGTCTACTCTACGCTCCTGCACTCTACACTAATGCAATATGACATTCTACATATAATTGGAACACTCTGGTTATTGTTCTCATACGATGTCGATTTTTCTCTTATTTCTGCGCATTTAACAGTTTTCATATAGGTCTGTCATGCGGGGTGATGTAATCTTCCCCACAGGCATTTCACATTCCCATAATTTGGCGATTGTTGGTACCCAGGAAGTTCAGTCTCTTCCTCGTCCTTGTGTCCTAGTTGTGTCGTAATAAACCTGCATGGAATAGTAGTCGTTGTATCCCTATAGCGGCATGGATGGTCCCAGGCTGGGACCACCCCGCATGACAGACCTATATGAAAACTGTTAAATGGGCAGAAATAAGAGAAAAATCGACACCGTATGAGAACAATAACCAGAGTGTTCCAATTATATGTATTCCGAGAAATACCTATTTGCCCTGAAGAAACTCCATGGAAAGGGAGTGAAACGGGTTGGCTGATCAGTGTTGTAAAATTGCCTGGTGATTTGTATTTTAAAAGAACAGATAAAAACAAATAAAGAACTTTTCTACATATATGAGCTACACTTTTCGTTTGGACTTCTTCTTGGTGCGCCCCCACACAAAATTGAATTAAGCATCTTGTCTAATCTGGAAAGCACAGCAACGCCAAACAGCAGCTGGCGTTGGGGTTGGCAGCACAAAATCTTAAGGACCTATTTTTGGAACTGGAAGTTGGGTGCGGCGTCGTAAGGTCCGCTGCTACGTTCTCTGAGACTCAATATGACATTCTACTCTGCACCACTGCATTCTGATACTGCACTCTTCCCCTCTCTACACATCACCACTTTACTCTATGCCAGTGCACTCTACCCTACTCTTTGCCACTGCACTCTTCTCCACTCCAGTTTAGGCTACTCCACTCTGCATGACTCCACTCTACAACACTTTAGTGAATGCCACTGCACTCTCCGCCAAAAACTATGCCACTGCACTCTACCCTGCACCACTCAATGCAATTTCACTCTAGTCTGAAACAATCTAATATGTGCCACTGTACTCTATGTCACAGTACTCTATCCCACTACCTTCTTCTCGACTCTGCAACCACTCTATACACCTCCATCATACGTCACAGCACTCAATGCTGCACCACTCTACACCACTCCTCTCTACTCTGCACCACTCCTCTCTACTCTGCACCACTCCTCTCTACTCTGCACCACTCTACTCCGCACCACTCTACTCCGCACCACTCTACTCCGCACCACTCTACTCCTCTATGCTCTACACCACTCTACTCCATTGTGCTGTACACCACTGTACTCAAAACAAATGCACTCTACGCCACTGCACTCAATGCCAACTTTTCTGCACCACTGCACTTTACGTCACTATACTCTTATGCCATTGCACTTTTCACCACTGCACTCTACTCCACTGTACTCTAAGGTACGCTACACCATTGTGCTCTGCTCCACTGCTCTCTGTGAGACTGCACTCTACTCTGTACCACTCAACTCTAAGCCACTCTATTGCACTCTACGCCAAAGTACTCTATATCACTACACTAATCTATTCTGCGCCACTTCACTCCATGCCACTGCAATATACAGCACTTCACTCTAATCTGAAACAGTCTACTCTCGCCACTGCAATCTTCACCACTTCACGCCACTCCACTGTACACCATTGAACTCTACGCCACTGCAATGCACTCTGTACCACTCTACTCTGTGCCATTCTGTCCCTGCACTGTACACCAATGCGGTCTACGTCACTTTACTCTAAACCAATGACCTCTACGCCAATCTACTATGCATCACTGTACTTTACGCCACTTCACTTTAGGCCATTCTACTCTAGGTTGACACTCTACTCCATTACACTCTGCTTCACTCTATGCCACTCCACGCTACAATACTCCACGATACTCTTCAACACTATGACGCTCTATGCAGCTCCCTCTGTCACTCTATGCCACTTTGCTCCACTCTATACTATGACACACTACTCCACTCTGCTCTATGCCACTCCATCTCACTCTACTATATCTCAATCTACTCTACTCTGTGCCATTCCACTCTACTACACTGCACCACTCAATGCCACTCCACGAAAATCTACTCCACTCTACCCTACAAAACTCTACTTCACTCAGCACCGTCTACATCCCTCGACTTTGTTCTTCACCATTACACAACACTCTCTGCCACTCCACTTTACCACATTCTACTCCACCCTGACACTATACTCACTCTACTCCACTCAGCTCTTCTCTATGCCCTTCCACTCCATGACATTCTACTCCCCCACCCCCCCACGACATTCTACTCCCTCCACGCCACTTAAATACACTCTACATCACTACATGGAACTCCATACAACTCTGTGCCTCTCCACACCACTCAGTGACACTCCACGCCACTCAACTCTACTCTGCCCCCTACCCTCTATGACACTGTGCTCCCTTTACGACACTCTACACCACTCCAAGCTACTCGATGACACCACACTCCATTCAGCTCTTAGCCACTCCATAACACTCCACTCTACTCCACTTTACGACAAGACACTCTCCTTAACCAAACTGTTGGCCGTGCTGAACAGCAGCCATGTTGGTGTACAACTTAAACATATCATCAAATCCACTAGCTCTTTCATAGGTGAGGCCTATTGGCTTTGCCAGTGTTTGTTTAATTATGTCATCTGTGAATAATCCATGTCCCCAGTTTGTGTATTGTTGGATATTCCATACTAACCTTATGAATGAATTCCAGATGTTTCACATAGTGAAAAAATTAGTTCCTTATCTGTAACAGTAGTTGTCTAGCATGGGTTTATGCATCAGAATACTGCTGAACAAAACCGATCCACTGCCTCTCAGTTTTCAGAAATTGAAGGCTATTGTGCATCTTTTAAACTGCAAGTGAGGTGCTGCATTATTTAGATTTATCATTGGGATAGAAATTTGCCGAAGTATTGCATTTAAAATTTTCATTGAGATCTTCTCTTACTGAGGGAAAATATCCTTATTCCGTAAATATGCTAAAGATATCCATGCTTGAGAACTTCAATTTACTGGAAAGTAACACCACCTTACTTTGGGGGATTTATTTTTCTGATATAGCTGTTGATTGTCATGTTTTAAGAATGCATTTTCTGTGTAGTTGGGCTCATGGGATGTGCACATATTTTGTTTGGGGGTGGCTATGTGCTTTCTATTTTGATTGCGCCGCTGCTCTCGTAGGGCCACTTGTGCCAAACTTGCTAATCTTGATTTCCATTCACTCCACCTGCAGATACAATGGTTTGCACTGGCTGCTGTTCCTGTCTCGACCACATTGTGACGTATCTGTTCAAGCAGCTTTCCCGCAGCACCAAGAAAAGGACTGTGCCAATGCCACAGGAGAGTGACCGCTTTCTTCATATCATGCAGCAGCACCCAGAGATGATCCAACAGGTAAGACATGGTCTTTCTTTAACTGAAAAAATAAAAGGATGAACATTTGGCTAACCAGTGTTTCTATTGGTTGCTAGCAGCAGCTCTGAATAAATTACGTATGTTTCAAAACTATTGAGTTGGTCCTTGCTATGTGAATTTAAGGTTTAATATTATGTGCGTAAACACTGAGGTGTTCCAACTAGTGACTATTTTCAAGTGTTTCATTTAGACTTGTTGTTTTATGTAGCTAGTCTGAAGTTATGGTATTCATCTGCCCCTCCTGGACTTACGCTGTACCGCTCTTCTGTAAGGGGCTTAAGCTCTATGACCGAATGTTTAATAGTTAATGACCACGTGCATTCAGGATATTAGTAGGGTTGCGAGTCACCGTATTGAAATTTTATTAACATATGCATACATCAACACTGAATTATTGACTTCCACAATCTGGTCAAGGTAATTTGATCTTGAGATATAATATTGAATTTGTATGTTTCTATATATGCCTACCCTTGATGATGTAGAGGTCGTCGATATTGCTTTGCCAATATATGTGCAAGTCGATGTGACTAACCTTGAAATTGTGACATACAGCTTAGCAGACAAAGGTTATTTACACATTTTATCTTTCTTTGTTGTGGCAGTTTATTCCAATAGACTAAATTCAGTGTTCGATTATGTAGTATGTTATTATGTACAACCCCACTCTTCTGATGGACAGAAATAGATTGATATGTTGGGTCAGTGGAGGGAAGTGCCGCCTTATGTAAAGCAGTTAGGGCAACTCCATGTCTATGTAAAATCCTCTAATGTAGGGAATCTTACTATTTGGTGAAGTTTAAATAATGCCAAAGATTTTGGCATGTGATATGTTACCTATGTTAGTTACAATGGATTTGGCTATCCTGCTGTTGTCACGGAGATGGATGATTGCTTCTAATTGGATGTCAAAAGGAGCTGAAGCAATGGGGAGGAAGTAACTTGACCAGTATCGTGCAAATTCTTTGTGTGTATAAACCTTGGAATTGGAACCAGTCTTCGGGATCCACTCCTTATCTTTGATTTTTTTTAAATCTATTTTAGTAACATTTGCTGCAATTTAAGAACTACATGTTTTGCTACATTAACTTAGCAATTTCAATTACGGAAATTATTAACCAAAAAGAGAGACCGTTTCAGATTCATTTGGAATAGAGCTAAACACGTTTTCCAGTGTCGTTCTTTATACTTTTAATCTGGTATCTTTTCAGTTAATTCTATGGCTTCAAATACACAAATCTAATGAAGTGATCAGTTTCATAACATTAGCTCACTATTATCTCAAACCTCTGGTAAATAATATTGCCCTAACCCTAGTAGTTGTCTGTCACCCTATGAAATGTTGCAGAGCTGGAGTAACACCAGTCACACATCAGGCATGGTGAGGCTATGAAAGGTCTTGTGTAAATGGGTACACAGGGGCCATCAATACCTGTACTGTAAACCGCCAGCACTCACACAAGAGTTATGTAAAACAAGCAAAGGTGCCGGGTCCCAGCACTTAAAGCCAGAGTGGAATAGAAAATAATCTCACTGATGTCACCCATTTTAATTTACTAAAATCATATTTTGGACATTGCAGCTGATACCAAGTCTTCGGAATATTTTAACAATATCATTGATAACCAATAATTTAAGGCACACCTATTCTCCTATTGTGTCATCATGAGGCCATTTCTTAGGGTCCTGGTATAGTGTGAGAAAGTGCCATCTTTCTTGCATGGTATGCCACCACTTTTTGCTGAATTGCTGATGTGCTTTCACTGAGTGTGCCCTGGGCTCAGGTGCCCAGGGCCTGTGTTCCTTCCCTAAAACTGTTTTGAAGCTAAAACCCAATTGGCATCTCTGGCCACATGTCAGCCCCTGGTAAATGGTACCCAGGGCATTGTGACCAGAGAAGACCCGTAAGGGCTGCAGCACTTATTGTGCCACCCTTAGGGGCCCTGTACCCTCACACACACACACACACACACACACTACCTTTGCAGGCTGAGTGTCTAAGTGCAGAACTAAACAAAGAGTCGACATGGCACACATCCTGTGTGCTATGCCCACAAACCCATTGCCCTGGCGTACACCAGTCACCCCTCTAGCTGGGTGCCCTATGCCAGTGGTGTGGGCACAGGTGCGTGAGCCCTGTGCCCCTACAGTACCCAGGGCCATTCCTGAGCACTGTAAGTGCAGTGATGCCATTAAGAGTATATGGTGCTGGGAGGTCGTCATTACGAACTCCACAGCATCATAATGGCTACACTGAAGACTGACAAGTTTGATATCAAACTTCTCAGCACATTAAACCCACACTGATGCCAGTGTGGGATTTAATGTAAAATGCACTACAGAGGGTATATTGGAGATGCCCCCTGAAACCTAACCTACGTCTTGTCTGAGAGGCTGCCTAGGCTGCCACACACCAGACTTGTTGCTGGACCCCTGGGTGGAGAGCCCCCCGCTCTCCTGGGCCTGCAACAATGCACATCCTGGGCGAGGTGCTAGGTCTCCTCCCCCAGGATGGGCAGGGGGAAGCTTCAAAGGCACACTGCCTTTGTGAGCTTCTGCAGACCACTTGCTGTACTCAGGAACTGGCCCCCACCGGTTCTGACCCCCATTCTGGCGGGAAGACTGGCGGGAAACCCTACGTGAGGAAAGGGGTTGTGCCAGCCGGTGCCAACTCCACCCCTCAGGTGGGAGAGGAGATGTGAAGCACAACTCCGGGCTCCGGCCATCTTGAGGATGGGGATCCCTGCCCAATCAGAGATAGGCTCCTGCCCCCCTCCCACAGGAGAGGAGCAGGATAGGGGTTGTACCTGCCCTTCCCCTACCTGTAACACCCCATAATGTGGTATATAGGGGCACCCTGAATCTTCATTCCTCAGATCCCAATTTCGAATCGAGGAAGAAGACCAAGAAGAAGAAGACTTGCCATGCAGCTGCTAACAAGAGGACAACACCAACTGACTTATCCCCATCCCTACAGGCCTGTTGATCCTTGAACCTGCTTCTGCTAAATCCCGGCGTCTCCTGCAGACAGCAACCTCGAGAACCCCGGAGGACCAGCCTGCCTTGACCCTCTTAGAGACTGGGACTACCACAAGCCGTGGTTCTGCTCAAACAGCAATACCCCTGGTGCCAGCCAGGAACCGCAAATCCAGCCACTCTGCACCCGGCGGAGCCTGGCCTGTGCCCGAGTGGACAAAGACCCTGAGGACGTCCCCCCGGCGATTCTGACCTGGAATCCAGTGGCCAAGGACCCTCCTCAACGACCCAGACAACGCCTGCAGCCTCAGAACCAGGGACCCCTCCTACCGCGACCAGCAGGGGTGAGATTTTCCAACGTCAAAAGACACCCTTGCATCCAGCGCCTCCTGTGCCCAACTCCGGGGTGCCTACCTATCCTCCAAGATCCCAACTTACCCCTCGAAGTGTTGGTCGCTCCTGAAGAATCTCCGTCCCCGAGCCTGCAGCCTTTGTTCCCTTTTCAATATCTCCATTAAATAACATTGAGGGGCTGACGGCTCAAAAGCACCCTGCAACCAGCTGCCGAGTGCCCCTGGCAGTGCAACCTTTGTCCTATCCTACTTCCCCATTGGCCCTGAGCAAGTGACCAGGAGCCCAGCTCCCACAGCCGCGTGGCCTGCTAGCCAGCAGCCACCAACCGAAGGCCCCCTGCCTCACATTGGATAACATTGGGCCTAACTACCTCTGCACCCGGCTACCCCATGTGCCGCTGAGGGTGTACCAACTGTACCTACCTGACCCTGGGAGACCCCTGAGTCTATGCCCAGAACCTTAACTCTGCCAGTTGAGTACTTGCCTAAAAGCCGATAACTTATTTTCTTCCATAGGTTAATATAGACTGGTTTCACTTGGAAATTCTTCTAAGTGGGGAGTTTTAGAACTTTAAAATATTCATCTAAAATCAGCCGAACAACAAATTCTGATTTACTCGCCTGTTATCAGGAGAGACCTCAGTGCTGCATCTTGTAGCTCAGTACTGACCTTGAAAAGTAATTTTAACTGTACTTACCAGTAACTTGAATTTCCTTCCATAGGATAACATTGGTAATTTCATCCAGAAAAGTGTCAACTTTTAAAATACAATAATATTCCTTAAAAATCACTACTGTAACCAAAACGCTTTTACTTAACTGTTTACAGCTCATGTCCCGGGACTGAATCTAGGATCCAGTCCTGTGGTTAGAAAAGTAATCTACAAAGTAATTAATTGCATTTAACTAGAAGTTCCCATTGAGCTCAATGTTGCATTGTGTTTGAAATTGTGTTGCCTATTGCAACAAACTGTAACTATTGTATTCAAAGAGTCTGTTGCCTATTTGAAAAGTATTTAACTAAAGTAATCCATTCTGAGAAAGTATATATTGATACCTTGTTGGTTCTAAAATAAAACTATATCTTTTGATACAAAACAATTGGCCTAGAGTTCAGTTATTGAGTGTGTGAGACCATTTGCTAACTGTGTGTACAACAAATGCTTTACACTGTCCTCTGATACTGCCTTACTGCTCGACCAAGCTACCAGAGTAAGGTTATATCTAACTTTAGGTTCTGCCAAATTTCTGGGGACTGTGGGCTCTGTACACAATGTACCTTACTTTGGTCCAGTATATACAGAGTCACTTTCTTACATATAGTCATTGTTTATTGGCAGTTTTCCACGGCTATCCCAGTCATCAATATCACTGCACTTCACTTGGATAACAGTTAAATCCTTGTAGCTTCCCCCCTCCATCCTTGTTGCTTCCCCCTACATCTGGTTGCTTGACTGCCCTCTGTTGTTCTGCTCTCCATGTCCCCCCCTGTGCTTGCTTCTCCCCACCTGCATTACTTTTTGTTTACCGATCCAACTTGAATTGGTAAATAAAATAAAAACACTTGCATCATGTTTTTGGTGAGTGCACCTACAAAATCTTTCAGCTGGCTGTGTGGACTTCTTAATCCTGTATACTAGCCATGTTGCACAGTAGCAGGGTTGCTTTGCAGGATTGTTCAAACTCTATTCCAATGCACTCTACAGCACTCTTACCTGCATGACTCCACTCTTATGCCACTGCACTCTACCCTGCACCACTCCACTCTATGCCACTTCACTCTCTCACTCTAGTCTTTAGGCAAATTGATTATTTCACTAACACTCATTTTTTTCATTATCACGTATGAAAGCACTTCCTGATATGTGAGTTCAGACTACAAGTTGTACAAAAAGAACACTTTAAATAAGTATTTCTCAATGCAGTGTTATAATGTGCCTATTAGTGTCAAAGCTTCCACTTTAAAGAATTCACGTTTTAGAATTTTTGTAGAGACTTTATCATATTTTATTGTATAATTTACATTGCAAATACAGGGGTGTGGAATTTAATAAAATATCTCCTTGCCATGGGGCAGGTTGCTTCATAAATCTACTTGTCCTGTAACAAAACCGCCTTGTCAATTTGGTGCCATGAAGTGCGACAACAAATTATGGCAGCAATCTCATTATATAAGAGCTCTGATGTAGCCTCTCTGATTATGCCAGGGTTCATACCATAGTAGTGTTGAATACTTGCAATCCCCTTATGTTGCCACATTTCCATAGATCTACATACTGGGGCTGAAGATAGTGGTAAGTAATAGTTCCAGGGTTAGAATGCCCTTTTGAGTCTCTGCAAACCTACTAACTTGCACGTTTTCAGGGTTTTCAACAACTGTTCTCTAATCTTTTCCCAAACTGAGAAATATTGGAAATTTACTCCTGACAATGGCAGACATAAATCTTCTTCTAGAGTTGGGAAAAAAGGGGTTGGAGGGAAAGTGAACTTACAAACTCTCAGATTTTCGCATGAGCAAATCTATACATGCATATTTGCTCTTGCTAAAATGCAGTTCACAAATATTTTCTAGGAGTACTATTTCTTGTCCGACTTCTGTAAATTCTTGGGAATTCACGAGAGCCGTTTAGCTGCACTTAATGCAAGGACATATACCATGGGTGCACTTTGGAGACTTTCTTTAATAATTGGCCGCGTAATTTGGTCTGGCATTGACTGTAAACTTTTGTGTTTATTAAAGTTCTGTCTCTTTCTCTGTATCGGCTGGTTTCACTGTGAATGACAGCATTCTGTTCTTTCACAAGAAGCATATCGGAACACAAAGTAGTTTCGTTCAGTGCCAATAACTACTGTGGCAGTGTGTGCTTTCTGAGCCCAAAAACAATTTTTGCTTTTGCCAATATTTGTTAGAACGGTGAGGGATCAGCAGCTTCCACACAATGAGGTTTTTTCAAAAACCTTGCCAAAACACATTGACAGAACTAAAAGCTGACCACCAATTTCAGACCTTCTGGCTTTGCCAATGCTTGTTTGTTTTTGTTTTCGATAACCTTATTGGCGCTGGTTACATTGATTTTCCATTATGAATATTTTTGGGAAATGCTAGCATGCATCAACACATGTTACTAAATTATGCTGCAAAGAAATGGTACATGAAATTTTACAGTAGTTTAGCAAAATGTTTTTTTCCCCTCGTTTTTTATGAACATTTTATTTTGATAGCAAAGAATCATCAATCTTGCTTTCGAGCTTCAGCTAATATTTGCATCAAATCAAAGAGCATTCTGGGAGCATTATACACAGCCTCATATTGCTAAACTTTGAAAACGTGTTTACACAGTTTTATACTGGAACTACTGTCAGTAGTGCAGTCAGAGCTTACAACATTTACTTAGAGCGCTCACCCTAATAATAAAGGCTTTCAATTAATGAACCATAAATACAAGTTTGAACAGCATTAACATATTGCCAAAAATATTACGTTCACTGCAGACAGTACCCTTCCCTGATCTATAATGTGGTACTGCAAACTGGCAGCCAAAGGGTTTGTGCTGCAGGGGGTTGGGCCTGCTTGCCCCAAGGACAAAATACACATGAAAACGTGTTGCCTTTTCCCCCAAACAATATGTCCTGGGGCTACAGGAATTCCCCATCCCTGCAAATATTTTCAGGGCTCGGCTCGTGCATGGGCCCAAAGAACTGAGCCAGACCCTTGGTTCGGCTCTGGCTCGAGTCCAAACCTATCTGGGTTCCTTTTTAAAGACCGAGGACTGAGACCAGATGCTGTTTTCTAGTGCACCACAGCTAGTTGCATGCTCCAGGTTTTCTCTGAAAGTTAGTTGATGATTATCAGACAGTTTTCTTTTAATTATATTAGGTTTTGTGACACATTGTGTAGTCTGATTTATTCATTAACTCCTTCCATGCTGGGCTGATTCTGCTCCTGTGCTGAAGATTTCAGCGCGGGTGAGGTCATGACGGCCCCCAGTCGTCATCAGCACACGAGCACTGTAGTGCATGACGGCTGGGGGGCCGTCATCAGCATGGAAGGGGTTAAGTACACTTCCATAGCACAGTATATGTTGAAAAGAGCGCCTTTAGGCTCTGTCTAGGCACTGCACATGTTAAAGCCTGATGAATAAGAACTATTTAACACAATGCAAAATTACAATAAGCGTTTTGATACTGCAAATAAAACAAATTCATCCTGCATATACTTACACATTTCAGACATAAGCTGTAAAAATAATCACGTAATAAGCATCATGTCACTCCTGCCGATAATCAATATAGGTTTGTTTTCATTTCATCACCGACTGATGCAGTTAGTGAAGGCATTATTTGAATAATATAATTTTTATTCATCATTTAAATTCCTTTAGGTTGTAGTCTTGCCCTACCTGGGCATTATTTTCATTTCCAGTGTTCATTAAATAACACACAAGCCCAACCTTGGGTGTGTGTGACCGTTCACCAGTGGCATGTGAAGTAACAGTAGATGTTGTAGCACCCTGGAAAATATGCTGCCTGGTTAAATACTTCAAGGTCCCAAAGGTGATGTCAATTGGCAAGGTTAATGCCGGTTTTAAATGAAAGGAAAATGCTTTGTTAGACATTTGGCCTTAAATAGAGGAAAACCGAGCTGTTGATTTAACAGCCATTGTGCTCCACATGCTAAACGTGGGGTGCAGTGACAATTAAGACTTCATTTATTTTTAAGTATAGAATTTTCCTTCAGTTTTATTTTCCTCACTTTTATTTTCCTCACTTTTAGGCCCCTTTTTCTCACTAGTACATCAAGAGCTACTGATGGATGTTTTACTTCTACTTTATACATGTTTTGCCCTTTGGGTGTTTTTTCCTGTAAAAATTCGTTTTTTTCCTGTATTTGCCGAGGTCTTCCTGAAAAAGTATAAACAACCGTGCAAGGCTTGTTGGTCAGTGTCTCCTAGAATTTAACTTGTCCATTACATCAAAGTGCTTATGTGACTCCTCATTGTTAAACCAGCAGATGAGTGATAGCTTTGCAGAGATTCTGATGTGGATCGTATGATTTTCCGTCAGAATTTTTCTCCGACATACAGCAGACATTATATGCCTTAATTTGTTTTTGCGCAGATGTTTCCTTTGATACTAGAAGTTACTCTTGCAGTTATACCAGGGGTAAAGGCTCTGATATATCTCTCGTAGGATTTAAGAGTTGTGGTATATACTTAACTGGGCAATAGAGGATGGTGACATAAGGTTCAGTGGGTGCACACGTGAGTATCATGTTATATGGGAGTTGCGTCATTACTGTTGGCAAATCCCTTGTCAGCAAAAGCGACTAGTGACATTAAACAACTTACTAATTTGTGTCTGTTTTTTATCTTATAGATGCTGTCCACCGTTCTTAATATTATCATCTTTGAAGATTGTAGGAATCAGTGGTCCATGTCTCGGCCTCTACTTGGCCTCATTTTGTTGAATGAGAAGGTAAGGCATTGTAGACTGGCTACTTGGACAAATGAGACACATTAATTTTTCATGGTCCTACTGAGAACCTCCTTTATCACCTCTCCTGTCTTTATCAGCTGTCAACCCCATATCGTCGGGTAAACTCATGTAAAGGTTGTCATCACTACCCCATGTGATGGAAGACAATTGTATGTTTCAAGCACACTTTCTGATACAAGGTCCTTCCTTACACATTGTGTAGGAGTTAGTGTGGATTCTAACAAGTGAAATGAGCCGTCTCATCTACCAAGGGCCTAGAAGTTGTGAGATTGTATGGAAGTAGAGCTCTTCTACACTGAGTCTTTATGGTATCATATTATTGCTTCTAAGGACCCCTCTTCCTCTCATGTGCACATTGTTTATTCAAACAGAATGGCACTCATATCATTTAACAAATCTGAACACTGAAGTCACACCTAAACACACCTTAAAATACTAAATTATAGAGTTAGGTCATGTGGCATTAGTTTATCTGAAATGTAGAGCCCTGACATACCATCCAATCTAGAGCCTAAAAAGCCATGTTTTAAATGCTTTCCTGGGCCAAATGTATTTTGGGGCTCCTGTTAGGGACAGCTTTGAATATATGATCAGTTTCAGCTCTTTCATGCCATCTCTGGCCAGGTCACTGGCAATGCACAGGCATACTCGTCTAAATTCTAAATGTGTTTACATATAATATTCAGGGGTAGTGACGTGTGTTTTCAATATTGTAAAATGGCAGCTCACTAATATTGATGCAAATAATCTCTGCAATGCTCTTCCATTTCTCATATGTGAGGGCCTGTTTTGATCAAAAAGTATCTTTTTTAAGGATGTTGCATGAAACATAATCACATCTCCCTGCAAAATGTTCTGTAATAGACTCTCACACATCACCCACATTAAAAATAAATGACAGGAAAATGGTATTTAAACAAAAATGTTTAAGAATTATTCAAGGTCATCAGAGCAAGACTCTGCAAAACAGAGCTGGCTCTATCAGGATACCCCGTCAAAGGCTGGGGCCCTGGGCCCATTTTGGCCATGCCTTAAAATGTCTCTGCATCAAGACTGATGATTCAAGACTAACGGAAACACAGTACATTATTTAAAAGTGAACTTGATTGTTTCTGACACAGTGGCTCAACAGTACAGCTTATTTATCATTGTTACTGATCATCTACTTATGATTTGTAAAGGGCTCCTTGCACTTTCAGTTGTCCTCTGCACTACTGCTACACACATCCTCCTGCGATGCCCACCCAGCACCACTCTCACCCTGGCATGCTCAGGAGGTGCCCCTTCTCAGAGCCCTGAGTAATAGGCTATTCCACTGCCCCCACGCTGCATGCCATGCACTGCAGTGAAATTTGCTTTGTACCTGCCCGGTCAAGCCCAGACAATCTTAACATTGCTCTATAAATTGAAGTATATGAGAGCAGCATTGGGATTGGTTTGAGCAGGCCAACTCAGTGTTCAATCAGAGACAATGGGCTACTTTTTTTTAAAATATTTTTTATTTTAACTTGTTCTTCCACAGAGTAACTCAGTATGTTAGTCATAATTCCCACAATCATAAAACAAATATAATATTCTCATTACATAAATCAAGGGCAATGTAATACAGTGTCATTTTGTAGGAAGAGCATCTGCCCGATGCCATATACTGTACACCAACCTAAATAGGAGGATCCAAAAGAACAATATCCAAATCCTATACAAAGAACTCCCTAAGGGTCAGCTAGATACACCCCTCCCATCACATATATATTATGATAATCAGTATGAAACCTGTGCAATAACTCAGTTACACCGTGTGCCCTTTAGGCTATCACGGGCAATGTACATACCCCGTCATCGTGCTCAGATTGCACCCCCAGCATCCCCACAGTATTCTGTGAGGGAGAGGCTTCAACCTCCTCCCAAAGTGGAGCCTCCACAAGCATTCCCTGCCATGCACTCACGTCATCTTCTAGTTTGACATCATTTCGGACTTGACTCATACGAACTACCTCTGCCATTGCCCATGCTACCAGGTCCCTGGCCCAATTCTGTAGTGTAGGTGGCTGCGCACTCATCCAATGAATCGCCACCGCCTCTTTGCTAACACTAAACCCTGCTGCAAAAATCGTCTTGAAAGTTTCTTGCTCTTTGGTCTTGAGATAAGTCCCAGTAGTACCTGCCTACTCGAGCGTTGAATTGACCACCCCGTTACGTGTCTCAAATGCTCCAATACTGCCTCCCAAAAGGGGGTCACGCTAGGGCAGTCCCACACCATGTGCAAGAATCGGGCATCAACATATACACATCTGGGGCACTCAGAGGACCTGTCAGGGTAGATTTTGTGTAGTGTATATGGGGTCAGGTATGTTTGGTGTACAATGTTATACTGAAGTAGTTTAAAACGCACATTGGAGCTAATTTGTTTGACCTCTGTGTGTACCTTTTCCCACTCAGCCTCTGTCAGAGGCGTCTCAAAGAGTTCGTCCCATTTGCTCTGTATTGGCAACGGAGCTACCGCAAAGTCGCCCCTCAGCGCCCTGTAAATATGAGTTACTAATCGGCGGCCCGATCATCGTGACCAAAGTCCGAAGGGTAGTAGATATGGGATGCTCTTCGGGGAGTGTCGGCCACACCTCACGTACTATCGGCGAAATTTTGGCTTATTAGCTGTATTGTCCACGACCTAAGTTGAATGCCGACTCAGCCTCCTCTCTAGAGAGAAACCGCTGATTTAGGTACAAGTCTCCCATCTTATCACAGCCTCCCGCCGTCCTTCGAGTGGTGGACATATGCTGGCCGACATTCTGGTACGGTGCTACCATCCAGAGCGGGGCCTCTGGAGCATACGGGGCTCTTTTCACCACGTTGCGGACTGTGTATTCCCAGATAATGGCCACCTGTCTAATAATGTACGGAAGGTGCACTGGGACCCTTGAGCCCAGCATAAGTAGTTCCGGTAGGGCGGCATCTCCATTTCAAGTGCTACACCTAACATCATTTTTGTCCACATCTATACTGCCGAAATACTGATCACTATATCAGCTTCTGACCTGCACCACCAATGTTCAGGATGCTCACAATGAAGCCACACTAAGGATTAGTATTGAGGATTGTCGAGCCCCCGAGAGTTACTTTGCATGGGCTAAGTAGCCCCAACATCCAGTGAACTCGGAGCCGGGACTTGCAGTGTTACTGTGAGTAGTATGGAATTCAATACAAAGCAGCAAGTGCTCTTCATCAAATTACTGCAGCTTGGTAGAAGGTATGAAGCAAGCGCAGAGAAATGAAAAATGGGAGGCAGAGATTAGACATTAGTCTTGAATTGAAAACACATCACGCAACTTTGCATTTATTTTCGTCATAATGAGATTGCCTTCCAAGATCCTAATGAATTAATACAAAGACATTTTCAAAATGTATTCTGCGAGTATGCTGTAAGAATTTGTATTTAAACATTTTAAAACAAAGAATGCTGCTTCAAGGTGCAATAACTTATTGTCCACAAGTGTTGGCTGAGGAAACAAAAGGACTGAGCCTTTAAATCAAGCTGAACAAGCATTGGCATAGCCAATAGGTCTCGCCTTTGGAACCTTATAAGTATTTAGTTATGCAGCCCAATATCCTTACTGCCACAACATAAACTGTTGCATGGTTAAACACTTATAAGGTCCCAAAGGTGAGACCTATTGGCTATGCCAATGCTTGTTATCAATGAAATCTGCCCCCATCAGTGACAACAGGAGATCCCGCCAGAATCTGATGGAATTTTTAATCCCCTCTATATTCGCCCCACATTTAGGTTGTGACGCACATCATGGGTATGCCCCAGCCGGACCCCAAAGTATCGGACCGAGTCAGTAACCCTACCCATTCCTACTTCCGGCAGTTCGTCTAAGCTCACCTCTCTCAGGTTACCCATGGGGAAGAGTTTGGATTTCCTCTGGTTAAGACAGAGTCAAGAAAGTAGACCAAATTGGGTAAGTTCCCGCAGAAGCCCTGGGATGAGTGAGGTACCCTTGTGTCGTCTGCATACATTGACACAACATGGGTTGATTCACCCACCTGAACCCCCCAGCACTCCATTCGTCTGCGAAGGGCGGCCGCCAGCGGCTCCATTACTAACGCAAACCGGAGCGGCGACAGGGGACAACCCTGTCGCGTACCACGCTGCAGCACTAACCTATCGGACACCTGGTTGTAGAGTCGAACCCGGTCGGTCGGGCCAGAATAAAGCAACTTCACCCACCGCATATAAACGAGTCCCCAAGTTTCATTAGAGCCAGAATCCACCACACATAATCCCACGCAACCGTGTTGAAGGCCTGACGAATATCAAGAAGACATAGCGCTCAAGCCGAGCCCACAAGTACCGGTGCATGCCATAAATGCGCCAGATGGCACAAATTATGTGTTGTATTGTAGGTTGGGATGAACCCAGACTGGTCAGGATGCACCAGCTGGGTCATATGCGCAAGAGGCGGGCCGCCAACACTCCGCTCATAACCTTCATATCAATATTGAGGAGAGAGATAGGGCGATAGGAGCCCAGGAAGTGGGGGTCCCTGTCTGGTTTAATGGTTTAATAATCATGGAGACCAGGGCCTCCATCAAAGTGTTAGGTAGTGTTCCTGTCTCGAAGGCCTCCATATATACTGCTAGAAGAAAGTCAACCAAGTCACCGGCAAAGATCTTATAGAACTCGGCTGGGAGGCCGTCGCTCCCGGGACACCTTCCATTCTTCAGCTGCTGAATTTGCAACAACAGTTCTTCCCAAGTAGGAGGTGCTCCCAAAATCTCTGCCTCCGATTCACCCAATGAGGAAAGCTCAATATCTGAAAAGAAGCCCTGAAATGCGAGAGGTCCAGGACGGACCTTTGCAGAACACTTTTGTTCCAGGTCTGCCGCAAATGTCCGCACAATCGCCTCCCGGGTGTGCAGCAGAATCCCGTTACTATCCCTGAGCTGCAAAACCGGATCATGAGTAGTCTCTGGTTTGATTAGCCAAGCTAAGAGTGCCCCAGACCTATCTCCCTCCGCATACAATCTCTGTCTTTACGTGGTGTATTTATACTTCTCAAGACAGGACCATACTTCAAGTAATTCTCCTAGCATTCTCCCCCATTCCATCTGACTCTCAGGGACTTGATGTAATGCCCCTTCCTGGGTCTTCAGTCGCCTCTCCAAGGACTCTATATCCACTAATAGTTGCTGATATACACCATACGTCGTTTTCATACAAACCCCTCCAATAACGACTTTCATAGCCTCCCATTCCGTGGATCTCGCATTAGTGGATCCCCAGTTCTCGGCAAAATAGTGTTGCAACTCATGTTTAACTGCCTGCACAAAGGGAGGATCCTGTAAGGCTTCGGCACGAAGAGGCCACAAGGGGATTTGCAGCTCGCATAAGATTTAATACATGTTTTTAGTTGTCAGGAGGATTAAAAAAGGAAGTAACATACAGTGCTTTAATCTGACATTGTGTGGCAGCTCTCGCGTAGAGGGGCACCACTCATTTGCACCTTTTGATGAGCCACCGCAGTTTAGAAGACTACACGCAATACAATAGAGCCCACTCTCCAACAAATCACCTAACAGCTTGCAGGTGTAGGTAATTCATTTTTAGTCATTACTGTGCCGTTTTTAAAAAGCAGATTCTGACACGAGTCCCTATCGGGCTTCCCATTTTTACCTTCAGGGTGAAAAAGCCATAAAAAACGTCATTCTACAACCCGTCGCTGTCTTTGATGTAATGTGAAAGAGACTCGTTTTTCAGTTTTATGTAGCGAAAACTTGGAGCGCTTTACTTGGGCACCAGTTGCATTACACAAGGGCATATTGATTTTTTTAAATCACTGGACGTCTGGCTCAAACCTGTTGTCTCATCTCAAAGGTCGGCTGCTCTAGCCTTACACCACTTAATTGTGTGTTGTTTCTTCAGCTTTGTATCCCTACGATGCAGTTGCATTATTTCTCCTGTCGCCAAAGAAACCTTGGAATTAAGTGACCGCTTATTAACCATTTTAATACTTAACTTCTCTACAAAATAGCTTAAAAACATTGGCAAAGCCAATAGATCTGCCTTAACACGTATAAGGTTCCAAAGGCGAGACCTATCGGCTATGCCAATGCTTGTTATAGAAATGGACTTTTTTCGCTTTAAAAAGACAAACAAGAATTTAGAATTTTTCAAACGTAAGTATAACACTTTTAACTTAGCCTTTTGGATGCAATAAATCATTGCATGCGGATTAGTAGCCACTTCTCTAAAAATGCCTTTTAGCATTCTCCTGAACCATAAGGGGTTGGGGGCTAGTCACATGGACCACTCAGGTCTGGGGAGACAGTTACCCATCTCTGCCAGCAGTCTCGAGGTCCTCAGTCACCTTCCAAGAAGTGATCCTGATGCTGGGGATGCAGGATGCTTGTATAATAAAGTTGTGGAGAGTGTTTCTGCGGACACTCTATCCATGACAGCATGTGTCGTCTCTGGCCTCCGGTCTCGATCTCTGACGATGCAGAGGGGAAGTCCAGTGCAGGTCCAGTTGCCACTGTTTTGCTGGTCTCCCAGTTGCCGCAGTTTGCAGGGGTTGCTTGTAGGTGAATTTTTTTTTCTGGCAGGGTAACCAGAGTCTAAATGCCATGGGTTCCCCTCATATCTGGGCAATGCAGGCTCCTTTACCTTTTATGGCCTTGTATCTGCAACAGGGAGTTAGCCAACTAATCCTTGGAATCACTATTTTTGTTCTGGTACCTGTAAGGTACTTTTCTATCAGTGGGCTCAGTCCTCTCTTTGCTTGGCCCTCTGGTTTCGCAGGTGCAGTCCAGTCTTTGGTGCAGCCTCTCCTTTCTGGTTTCAAGGAGTCTTCTAAAGTCTTCTGTGCAGTCCACTAGTGATCTGAGATCAGGGTTCCTGAGTCACTCCACTTTTATGTCTGTTTTGAGCTTGTCTGCGGGGGGCGACTAACTAGCCAACATGCTACAAGTTCCCATAGGCTATCCCACCCACTTTGTGACAGCTTCTGGGAAGTGTGGCATCTAGCTATCCCAGAGTGCATTATTCTGCCCACTCCCAATATGACCAGACCGTTCTCTTGGTGATGGAGCTCCCTAGCCCACCCCAAAGGTGTGGCTACCTGGAGGCTACACTCACATTAGAAAACCTGTTTGACTCTAGGTTTTCTTTTCCTGCTGGGGATGGTAGCCTAACTTCCCGAACAAAGGAAACCAACCTTCCTGGTGTATGCTCCCTTCAAAACTCTGCACCATTGCCCCCTCTAGCTGCTTTCCATGAAAAAAGCCTTTTTAGTGGCAATAACTTCTGCCAGAAGGGTGAGCGCATTGCAGGCTTCTGCATCCAAGTATCCTTAACTGACCATCTTCCCTGATACATTGGTGCTATGCATTGGGGCCCCCTTCTCACCGAAAATGGTAAACCCATTCCACGTGGGGCTATCAGTCACCTTGCCCACTTTCTATGCTCCTCCACACCTCTATAACGAGGAGCGACCTCACCGTCTGGACCCAAAAAGAGCTTGTTGTTCTAGCTTGACCGCACTATGAAGTTCCGGGTGGACAACCAACTCCTCTGTGGGATGGATTGGATCAAAGAAATATCATGCAGTGCAGAAGAGGACTATCTCGCGATGGGTCATCCTCTGCATCAAAATTTGCTATGCTCTGTCTACAAAACAGACTTAAGAGGCTTAAGATCTCATTCCACCGGAGGGAAGGCTGTCACCACAGCATTGCAACGTGGTGTTCCAGTCCTTGACATTTGCCGTGCAGCAACGTGGGCATCACTGCACACTTTTACTAAGCATTACTGCCTGGACATTCAAGTTCGCAGGGATGGCCTTTTTAGCCACTCTGTTCTGCAGGAATTACTGGTCTAATCGGGTCCATGGTGCCTCCTCCGGGGATGGTATTGCTTGGGTATGTATTATAAGGTAAGGAATCTGCGGCTAGATATCTATATCAGATGGACAAGTTACTTACCTTAGGTAATGCCTTATATGGTAGAGACATTATCTAGCCGCAGATGCCTTACCGACCCACCCATCCTCAAAAAAACAGGTTTTTAGGTTCAGGGCTGATCCCTTTCACAGCCCAAGTTGTTTTAAATACGTCAGTGCCCCTCATGTCTCCGCGCTCCTGGCGTGGAAAGTCATGAAAAGTAACTGACATCAGCATGCTGAGGTGTCGCCAATATAGGTGACGTGGACATCACTTCCGACACTGCCAACTACGTCACACGGAGCCGACCGACGCCACCTACCGGCACGCAAGGGTATTGCTCATGCAAAAGTCTTCCGGATCCAGCCTGATGCCTGGAATATTCTAAAGTAAGGAATCTGCGGCAAGATTGTGTCTCTACCAGATAAAGTGTTACCAAAGGTAGGTAACTTGTCCTTTTCACTCACAAAACATTCTCTTTAAGGGCACAAATATAAGCATGGAGAAAGAGACAGTTTTTCTTTTAAAAAAACAGGAAATCTGAAGCAGCTGGTTTCTACCACACTGGCAAGAAAGACCAGCACCATCTGACAATACAAGGCTTTGCTAGACTGCATGTCAGCCAATTTTACTTTGTCAAAGTAATAAGTCACCATTCCTCCAACATCTCACCAATGAACTGAATCAAGCATTGAGCCGACTTGACCTGCATATAGTGGAAGATAGTATACAAAGCAGTATGCTAAGTTACTGCATTTCAGGCATGTGGATCAATGAAAGATGATTATACTTGAGAATTGCAGATACAAATTGGTAACTTTCTAAAATAACATTTTGTAAAAGATCTCCTCTTCATGGTCTGCAAAATGTGTTATTGTTGGATGCACTGAACTTTTTTTCTGACCAAATGGCTGTTGTGTTTTAGATTATTGGTTAGAATGAGTATTCTCCTTATTCCTTTTCATCTGACCTCACTTGTTTTTCACAGTATTTCTCAGATCTACGGAATAGTATTGTGAATAGCCAGCCACCAGAGAAGCAGCAGGCAATGCACCTTTGTTTTGAAAACCTGATGGAAGGAATTGAACGAAACCTGTTAACAAAGAATCGTGACAGGTGAGAAGACCTTCTAAGGGCTTCAGGTAGTAAGCGCTTAGATGGAGTCTTGCTTTGGAAGGAGGTTGGGTGGAGTAGAGTCATTGGATAATTAGGGTTTCTTTGTACTGCAGGGATACTATTGTACAGTGAAGGAGTATTGTACAAATGTGATGAATGAGGTTACCGTCTTAGCTAAACTGTAGACACAATACACAAGTCTTACTGTCATCTTGGAATTGGCTGAAACCAACGCCAGATACCTGTAGGTACGGATGTTGAATGTGGTGTATTATACTTCCCACTCTAGCATGGTCTTTACTTCTCTCTCTAAACATCTACTGTGATTGAGATACATTTAGGGGACTTCCATCCACTCACCTCACCTCAAATCCTCATTGGTTCAAATTTAGAGAGCCTGGCATCAGGCACACCCATGTTTGAGCTCCTTCCCGTGCGTCTTGACTGGATCAGTATTCCATATAAATCTGTTAAAGCCAGTGTGTAGGAAGCTGGCTCCTTGAAAAGTGTATACCCTGTAAAGTACCCACTTATCCCTTATAAGTGGACAGGGGCTTGCTCTAGCAATCCCAGTGTGCTCTCTTTCGGGGGTTGTGTAGTCGAGCAGCCTTAAGCTTATCAGAGAGGAGTGTTAGACAACTGCTGTATGCACACAGTCAATTAAATGATACACATGACTGCTGCAAGGGGGCAGCTCCACTACTCCACAGGAGTTCCTAGGTCTTGGATGAAGACTGGCATTTCTCCCCTGTATTTGGAGGCAAAGGCAGCTGAAGGATGAGTCGTGTTTGACGCAATTGTCGAGGACAGCAGGCAGGCCGGCAGGGATGGAGGCAAGTCATTTGCTGGTTTTCTGTTCTTGCTTTTGCGATTCTTCACCTTCTGTCTTCTTCCAGGTTGGCGAGCTCTGATTTCCTGGTATCCGGGGCTCCCCTAAATACTAAAATCTGAAAGAGACACGTTAGTGATAAATTCCTAATCTTAGAATATCCCCAGGTGTCAGACTGGATCCGCAAAGTTTTGCTTAGCAGTACCCCTGCGCGTCAGTAGGTGGCTTTCTGCGGCTCTGCGTCCGTCACTGGCGGCAGTGCCGAGATGATGTCTTGTTAGGCGCCATCCATGCGCGCTGACCTCAGTTCTTTTTTCCGTGCTGAAAGTGCAGATCCGGATTGAGCAAGTACCTCAGTCATTTTTTGACTACTTTTTGAGACTTTTTGTGTCCTTCTCTTGTCTCCTGGTGCACGTAGGGATGCCCGACTTTAAGTCCTGTGGGTCGTGCCGCCACCACCTCCACCACTGGCGCGAAATTACATCGGACAAGTGGGTGCTGCAGATAATCTGTCATGGTTACTCGCTCCCCTTTCTGTCCTCCCCTCCAGCCATGTCACCTCGGTACCACCGCATGTCAAGGGATCATTTGGCTCTTCTCCGTCAGGAAGTCACGGCCCTCCTGGCCAAGGGGGCCATCGAGTGCGTTCCCGATCAGGAAGTAGGGAGTGCGACCTTCCAGTGGGCACAGCATCAGGGAAACCTGTCCGATCACGTCCAGATCTCAGAGGGCGCTGCACGACAGTTGCAGTGGTGGCCCATGAATCGCGATTGGGTCAGTGGCAGATCCCTCTCCCTTCCCCAACCGGAGCACTCAGTGGTGAAGGACGCGTCCCTCCTGGGGTGGGGAGGCCACATGAGAGAGGCGGAGATCAGAGGCCTCTGGTCTCCGGCGGAGTCCCGGCTCCATATCAACCTTCTGGAGCTGCGGGCGATCTGACTTGCACTGTAGGCATTCCTTCCCTCTGTCCCGGTAAATGTAGTGCAGGTGTTCACGGACACCACCACTGCCATGTGATATTGCAACAAACAGGGCGGGGTGGGGTCGTGGACCCTATGTCAGGAGACTCAGCGCCTCTGGACATGGCTGGAACGTCAAGGCATTACCTTGGTGGTTCAACACCTGGCAGATTCTCTGAAAACCAGGGCGGACAAACTCAGCCGCCGGTGCTTGATGGATCACAAATGGCATCTGAACTCAGACGTGGCGCAAGTTCTCTTTCTGCAGTGGGGAGAGCTTTGGTTAGCTCTATTCGCCACCGAAGAGAACGCGCAATGTCATCAGTTCTGCGCGTTGGAATTTCCACGGCGGCACTCGCCCGGCGACGCTTTTCGTCACGAGTTGAGTTGTGGTCTGTTCTACGCCTTTCCACCTGTACCACTTTTCCCCAGAGTGCTGAATAAGATTCTGCTCAACCGGGCCCAAGTCATCCTCGTGGCTTTGGATTGGGCACGAAGATACTGGTATCCCGAGCTACTCAGCATGGCGATCGATCCGCCGATCCGACTGCCTCTTCGGGAGGATTTTCTGTCGCAGCAGCAGGGGACGGTCCTCCACCCGAACCTGTCCAGCCACCACCTCCATGCGTCGAGATTGAGCGGCGACAGTTGACAGCTTTCGATCTTCCTCCTGAAATCTGTGATGTCATTCTGGCAGCCAGGCGTCCCTCCACTAAGACGGTATACGCCTGCAGGTGGAACAAATTTGTGGCATGGTGCACAGCAAAGGCTGTGGATCCCCTTTCTGCTCCTCTTTCTGAGGTCCTTCTGTTCCTACTATCAAAGGTTATCTTTCGGCCATCTTTTCCTTTCTAAGACTTCCAGATCAGCCTTCGCTCTTTAAGTCCCTGGTTGTTAACCGTTTCCTGAAAGGCATTCCACACACGTTTCCTCCCGTGCCTTTCATAATTCCTCGATGGGACTTAAATCTTGTCTTAACCTATCTAATGTGTGCTCCCTTTGAGCCCCTTCATAACTGTCCTTTACGACTTCTCACTCTAAAGATGGCTTTCCTGGTAGCTATCACCTCTGCCAGAAGAGTGAGTGAGCTCCAGGCTCTTTCTTCTAAACCTCCTTTCCTTTCTGTTCATCCGGACAAGGTGGTTTTAAGGACCCGTCCTTCTTTCTTGCCAAAGGTTGTCACTTCCTTCCACATCGGGCAAACCATCACTTTGCCCACCTTCTTTCCGCCTCTGCATCCTTCAAAAGAGGAAGAGAGGTTCCACCGTCTTGACCCAAAGCTGCGCTCTTGTTTTATCTGAAGCGAACACAACAGTTCTGGGTGGATGACCAGCACATTTTTGGCTACGTGGGCGCCAAAAAGGTTGAGCCGTGCACAAACAAACCATCTCTTGGTGGGTTGTTCTGTGCATCAAAGCATGTTACTCGTTGGCTAAAAAGGAGCCTCCTGTGGGGCTGCGTGCCCATTCTACCAGGGCAACGGCAGCCGCTACTGCCTTGGGACGCGGCGTTCCCTTGCAGGGCATTTATCAGGCAGCTACGTGGGCCTCGCTGCACACGTTTACCATTAAGAAGAAAAATGGTTCTGTTGGGTAGCAGAATGCATTGCTTCAAGGAAAGGCAGTATTAGCTCATGCCACAATGAACAAATTATATTCAATCAAATTCAATGAAACCTCTCTGAAAACAACCGAAATTCACAGTTTTTTATATAGTAAAAGTCACAATTACAACATAACGAAATTACTTCATTCCGTATGCGTTTCAATAAATGCTAAAAACAGGTAAAGAGTGACTATTGGTGAACAAGAGTGAATAGTGCAGTGTTATTCAGTGACACATTATATACAACTTTATACAGTATTGTACAATGGGGGTGGGGGCGAAGGTTTGTCAATTAAGAGGTCAGAGTTCCGAGTTAATGCTCCAAGGAAGCAGATGGTTACTGTGCCCGTTCCTGGAGGTTACTTGACCAGAGTTGTACGTCGACGTTTCGACCCTAATGTGCCCCGATTGGTGGTCACGGCGGGTCTTTATCAAGACAGTGGTGGGTAAGGGCGGGTGGGTGGAACAGGTTGATCTGTACTCGCAGGCGGAAATTTATCGCACCCTGGAGGAAGGCCGGAAGGTCGATCCTGAATCACTTGGTATGTGCTTTCGCTGCAAAAGCCGAACGCCGTCTGGACTGTAATGCAGGAGCTCAATCGGTTACCAAGCATTATTGCCTTGACAGTCCTGTCCGGAGAGACGGCTTCTTTGGCCGTTCTGTTCTCCGTGACTTTCTGGTGTAATCTTGTTCGCAGACCCACCACTTGGGTTGGTATTGCAGGGGTAAACATTCTAAGGTAAGGAATCTATCACAAACGTGTCTCTTTCAGATGCACAAGTTGCTACTTGTGTAACGATATATCTGTAAGAGACATTAGTTAGTGATAGATTCATTACCGCCCCACCCGAGCTCCCCATTCTGCGAACTGATTTCTAGTGTTAAGGTCATCCCTTTCAGGGCCCTAGTTTCATGGCACCAGTGGTCAGTTTCTTGCATGGGTCTGTGTTCCTGGCGTGGAAAGTCGCATATAAAACTGACGTCAGCACGCATGGGTGGCACCTAAGTAGTCTCCGTGACGTCATCTCGGCGCTTACAATGCCGTACGACGCCACCTACCAACGCGCAGGGGTACTGTTGACGAAAAACTTTCCAGATCCAGTCTGACGCCTGGGGATATTCTAAGGTAAGGAATCTATCACTAACTAATGTCTCTTACAGATATATTGTTACACAAGGAGCAACTTGTGCGTTGCTACCTTGCCCACTAGCCCCTTCTGGTCTTAAACACATTAATTTTCACTACACACCAACTCACACAATTCTCCTACACTCAACACAATTTCACTCCATACCACATAATTCCATTCCTCGCCATACAATTCCGCTATATGCATCCAGTTCTACTCCACTCAAAGTTCCACTCTATACAATCTCACACCACACAATTTAACCCCATTCCACTTTATTCCATTCCACTGCAGACAATTCCATGCCACACAATTACACTCCTCTCCTCACAATTACACTCCAGTCCACACAGTTCCACACTACACAATGCATCCCTTCTCCACACAATTCCTTACCAGACAGTTCCACTCCACGCGGCTCCATTCCACGCCACGCGGTTCCATTCCACGTCACACAGTTCAACTCCACGCCGCACAATTCCACTCCACGCTGCAAAATTCCAATCCACGCTAGAGTTTCACTCCATGCTACACAGTTGCACTCCACACAATTCCATACCACGCCACACTCCACTCAATCCCACTCCACGCCACACAATCCCACTCCATGACACACAATTTCGTGCAACACACTGCCACTCCATGCAGTCCCACTCAGCACAATCCCTCTCCAAACACTTCCCCTCCACTCAATTCCAGTTTATTCCACACAATTCTATGCAACACAGTCCCACTCCACACAATTGCACGCCACTCCACCAAGCGTTATGCAATTCCATGCCACTCCACGCCATTACACTCCACACAATATCATCCCATACCACACAATTACACCCATACCACACAATTACACCTCATGCCATACAGTTTCAATCCACACAACACCGCCCCACCCAATGCCACTCTCCGCCACACAGTTCTATGCCACTCCTTGCCACACAATTCTACTCCACCCCACCCATCTCCATTCCACCTTATTCGTCTCCACTCAATTCCTCTCCACTTCACCCAGTTTCTCTCCACTCCACCCAATTTCTCTCTACATCACACAATTCGTTCCACATAATTCCAGTCCACACAATTCCGTTCCACTCCCCTGCACCCAATTCCACTCCACCCACACAATTCTACTCCACGCCACACGGCTCCATTCTACGCCACACGGTTCCATTCCACGCCACACGGTTCCATTCCACGCCACACAGTTCAACTCCATGCCACACAATTCCACTCCACGCAACAAAATTCCAATCCACGCTAGAGTTTCACTCCATGCTACACAGTTGCACTCCACACAATTCCATACCACGCTACACTCCACTCAATCCCACTCCACGCCACACAATCCCACTCCATGACACAATTTCGTGCAACACACTGCCACTCCATGCAGTCCCATTCAGCACAATCCCACTCCAAACAGTTCCCCTCCACTTAATTCCAGTTTATTCAACACAATTCTATGCAACACAGTCCCACTCCACACAATTGCACGCCACTCCACCAAGCGTTATGCAATTCCATGCCACTCCATGCCATTACACTCGACACAATATCATCCCATACCACACAATTACACCCCATACCACACAATTACACCTCTTGCCATACAGTTTCACTCCACACAACACCGCCCCACCCAATGCCACTCTCTGCCACACAGTTCTATGCCACTCCATGCCACACAATTCTACTCCACCCCACCCATTTCCTTTCCACCTTATTTCTCTCCACTCCACCCAATTCCTCTCCACTTCACCCAGTTTCTCTCCACATCACACAATTCGTTCGACATAATTCCAGTCCACACAATTCCGTTCCACTTTCCTGCACCCAATTCCACTCCACTCAATCTTACTCCACACAATTCTACTCCACACAATTCCACTCCATTAAACTCTACTCCATATAACACAATGTCACTCCACACCATTCCACTCCACACAATGCTACTCCAATCCTACAATGCCACTCCACACAATGCCACCCACTGTGCTCCACTCCACACAATGCCAGTCCACACAATGACACCCCACTATGCTCCACACTACACAAAGCCACTCCTCCCCCACATAGTTCAACTCCACGCCACACAATTCCACTCCATGCCAGTTTCACTCGAAACTAGTTTCACTCCACGACATACAATTCCACTCCAAGCCACAAAATGCCACTCTTCTCCACACAATTCCACACCACGTCACTCCGCACAAATCCACTACACTATGCAACACAATGCCACTCCACACAACACAGTGCCACGCCACTCAGTGCTACTCCACTGACCTCCACACAATGCCACTGTATTCCTTGTTACTCAATGCCACTCAGTGCCACTCCACAACACACATTGCCACTCCACTCGATGTCACACCACTCCACCCAGCCACTTCACACAGCCACTCCACACAATGATAATCCACTCCACACAGTGCTACTCCACTCCACATAATGCCCCTCCACGCCACACAGTGCCTCTCCGCGCCACACAATGCCACTCCGCGCCACACAATGCCACTCCGCGCCACACAATGCAACTCCGCGCCACACAATGCAACTCCGCGCCACACAATGCAACTCCGCGCCACACAATGCAACTCCGCGCCACACAATGTAACTCCACGTCATTTATAATTGCTTGAAACTTCCTTCTGCAGAATACAGTGGTATCAAATTGGCAGTTTTTCACAGTGTAATAGGTTGATAATGTGCTATAGATTACAGGAGTCTCTTGGTACTGAAATAAATTTGAAAGACTAATGTAGGTATTTACATGATTGGACATCCTGCAACTGTTGGAAATATGCAGATCAGTACACAAATATAGTCTTGCTTATTATTTTTGCAGATAAGTTATGCATTACTAAACGGCTTTTTCTGTGTATCTGCAGGTTCACTCAGAATTTGTCTGCATTCAGGCGAGAAGTAAACGACTCGATGAAGAATTCAGCGTGTGGTGTAAATAGCAACGACATGATGAGCTGACACTTTCTGTGACACCCCAGTGTGTAGCCGCATCTCTCAGGCCTGGCTCAAGCGGGAGGCCAGGGATGGGAGAGCTTGTCAGATCCTAAAGGCGCCCTTCTCCTCCCTGGGAGGGAGGGTGGGGTAGGGACGTGGCTGCTCTCCCAGTGGCCGTTGGAAGAAGGGGGGGACAGGAGGTATTTTAAAGGGTGCTCCCACTTCATGGGCATTGTCAGGATAACCATCCTGCTGCCTCCCCAAGAATGCTTGGATGTTGACGCTTCCCCTCTTCAGCCCTCTGCCTTGTATAAACATGTACATTTTTTCATAACATTTTGAACACTGTTTATATTGATTCGGTTGATAAGAAAAACGTGTGATTGAAGTTTTTATCTTCTAATACGGGCCCCACCCTCCCCCAAATCCACGGGGCGCTGTGAATGAAGAGACATCCTCCAAGCTTCACGAGAGGAGATCGTATTAGAGTGGCAGGTGCAGCAGGAAGCACAAGAGAGAGAGCGAGGTGTATATTTCCCAAAATGTATATTTTTTCTTAATTGCCCTGAAATACCAGCCGCTTCCTGTCACCTTGTTTGAGGTACTTTGTGTGAGATGAGGGCCACAGCCCTTTGCGCCCCCAAACTCTTGCATTTGTCCCCTGCAGCCTAGCCCCCAAGCTCTTTCCGGGCTGGCGGTCAGCACTGCTTTGCACTACTGGGGGTTTTCCTTACTGGACTTGGCTGCTGGGAGGGGAGGGCAGGGCTTGTGCCACAATGTCTCCCTTGCCTTGTGGTTTCACCCATTGTATGGTCTATGACTATCGGATATATTACATCACAGAGTTACATATGTGGATATATGGATAGCTGTTCACAACAAATAAATTGAAAGCATGTGTGAAACTCTTCAAAAAGAAAATCCAGCATTCCTCTTGTATGGCTCACCAGAGCCAGGAAGACCAGGTCTAAGCTTCCAGGTCACAGGAAGGCTATGCGCGTTTGTTTCCGTTGAGATGTAGGGGATCTACATCTCGTTTCTAAAGGTATGCATTCCTTCCAGTGTCAAGAGGAGTACACATTCTAAGGAAAATGCATCAATTTCTGTACTCCACCTAGATTTAATAAATATATTCCCACACTTTGCGCCCTGAGCCCTATCCCATCTGTGTCAAGTTGGTTTGTGTCTTTGTAGAGGACGAAGGATATTTGAAAGTGGTTGCATGATGGGGGGAGAGGTGTGGGTCACCTCTGCCTACATAGCACATGGGTTTGAGGTTCAGTCCCCAAAGTTTGGAAGTAGGGTTTATTTAGTATCTTAAAATGTGGCCTCCTACTCTTAATGAAAAAAGTCTATTGAACCTCCAAGAAGCTACATTCTATATTTAATATTTAAAGTAAAACTAGATGCAGTTGGTACCTATTGAAAGTTTAGTTGCAGTGGTTGACGAGTGGGGAGCCCCACATTACTCCTTTTCAGTAGACTGGACACACAGTGCAGCAGCAACTTCTTTGTCACTTTGCAGTTGAGTGCAGGCACCTACTGTGGATGTGCTCATTCCTCTTTGACGAGTGTGTGTGCGTGTGTTTGTCGGGTCCTACGGTTGTAAAGACTCGCAGGTGGTTTTGTAAGATGGTTGGCTGCATTTAGTGTATGCATTGTGACAGCAAATAAACATCAATGGTTTTTACTGAGCCTCGTTCTCACCTCATTACCTAAAACAAAAAAAAGAAATTGCCATCCAGTTAGAACACACCTGTAATTTTCCTTCAGCAGGTATATTTTGTTGTTATGCTTTCAAAAAATGTACGGCCTGCTAACATTTGGAATGTGTATTGAAGCACACCCCCTTTATACATGATGAGATGCTCTTAAGAATAAAATAATTTAAACGAATCGCCAAAAATATAATCAGTAATTGCAAACCCACCACAAAATGTTTATGTTCGAGGCATATGAGCTGCAGATTACACACTATGCATAGATGGCCACCTAGTGTTGAGCCCGGATGTTTGCAGTTTGTTTTGTTGCTGAAAAGTCTTTGAAAGTTACTGGATAGGTGACTCCTCCTTTGGATGATACTGCGCATGGGCATCGGCTCTATCCCCAGTTTGTTTTTTTCGCCACCGGGCTCGGATGTGCGGATGTGTTTCCTGCGCTCCGTGTTGGAACCGTTTTCCTTCTGCGCGCAATCCTCACCAACTTCCAAAACTTCGTTTAGAACGCTTTCCAGTCGACCCTACTCTTCAACATCGAGGATCTCGATTCCGGTCGACGGCCTTAGGGCCTAGCTAGGCCTCGACTCCAGCTCATGGAAAGGACGCCATTTAAAAAGTGTCCTCAATGCGGGTCGAAGTTTCCTCACTCCGACCTGCATGAGGTGTGTAACCTCTGCCTCTCTCCGGAGCACGAGGCAAAGGACTGTTCAGCTTGTGCCTCTTTCCGCTCCAAAAAGACTATATGGGACCGAAGAGCGAGGAGAACAATGGCTCAAAGATCTTCAGCTCCGATTCCGGACAACATCTTCGAAGAAGGCGTCAATGTTCCAGAACAACACGACGGCGACAGCAGCTCCGAGGCAGAAGATTCCGAGGTCGAGGACATCACTCCAGCGCAGCGGGTCGTATGTAAGACCGTTGACCCCGACCCTTCCTCGACACAGAAGGCCCCGGTCACACCCTCGCCCTCGGGTACACACCGGCACTCTGCTTCTACTGCCCCACCTTCGGGCCCGGCTAAGAAGCCAATTAGGCCTTCAGGCGACTCGGGCTCAAGTCGGCCTTCACGCGGTGCCGGAGCACATCTACCGGCACCGAAAAAAGACAACGGCACCGACTACACCTACACCCAAGCCTTTGGTGCCGAAACATATCACTACTCCTTCGGCACCGAAACCCAGGTCGGAACCAAGCAAACCCGCTTCGGATTCCAAAAAACCACCGGAACCGGAAAAAAAATCATTGGATCCGAAAAACCATTGGATCCAAAAACGAAACTAGAACCGAAAAAATCCTCGGAACCAAAAAAAGCCTCGGAGCCGAAAAAGACTCCTGCTTCCCCAGTGAAAGACATTGTCAAGAAACCAAAACAAGCCATTTCGATGCCCAAGCCTTCCTCCGCACCAAAAGATCACTCTCCTGCAGAGGATTTACCTTTTCCAGACCCTGCTCAAAAGACTCTAGCTAAGGATCCAATCACTGGACACTTAATTTTGGCTTCAAAAAAGCGACCACTGGACACACCAGCTCGAGCTCCGCATTCAAAGAAGAAGGACATGGCTACCTCTCCCCTAAGACTGCCTTCCCCTTCTCTTTCACCTGTACCATCACCACATCCTCCCTTACCACAGCATTCCCCAGCACCCTCCATCATACCAGACAGGGATGATAGCTCTGATGATATGGGTATTAACATACCTGATCCAGCCACGCCTACAGGATCCCCTAACCCGTGAGATGATTATACCACCCCAGATGTCCCAAGTGTCCCTCAGGATGACATACCCCTCAAGGCCTTCCCCACCACCAGAAGACACTATAGGGTTTAATGAATGAATAAACAGGGCTGCTCAATATCATGGAGTGGACATGCATACAGACCCTGTTGAGGAAGACTTCCTAATAGATACCTCTGATAATGCACAAAGGTCCTCATCCATTTTACCAGTGCTCAAAGGAGTGATCAAGCATGCCCCTTCAAGGACCCAGTCAGAACTCGGGTCATTAACCCTCGTATAGAGAAAAAATATAAAGCTGCTCCCTCAGACCCAGCATATATTAAAGGTCCAGTACCACTAGACTCACTTGTAGTTTCCAATGCACGCAAGAGAGAAAACTAACAGTCATCAGGGGAGGCTGCACCACCAGATAAGGAGTCTAAGCTACTTGACGCATCAGGGAAAAGAACAGCGTCTCAAGCAGCAAACATGTGGCATATCGCCAATACACAGGCATTATTAGCCAGATATGACAGGGCACATTATGATGAGCTAGAGTCATTAATGAGGCACCTCCCTGACAAGTACAAGGATAGAGCAAACAAGCTTATCCAAGAGGATAAAAACATCACAAATACCTCTATTCGGTGTGCACTCGATGTAGCAGCTACTGCCTCTAGGGCAGTTAACACCAGCGTTTTACTACGCAGACACGCCTGGCTACGTATATGAGGGTTCAAACTTGAGGTACAAAGTAACATTCTTAATCAGCCCTTTGATTAGCAACACCTATTTGGACCCAACGTGGATGTATCACTAGAAAAAATGAAAAAAGGATACAGATACCGTCAAATCTATGGGAGCCCTGCAGTTGCAGGCTCCCGGACGTTCATTTCGTCGCTAATCCTATCGAGGTGCCACCAGGGGATATACTTCAGACACAGCTTCTACCTCGTACAAAGCCCCTACACAGTCCACTTACAGCAAGGGCTACCAAAGGGGGAGTTACAGGGGTAACAATAACAAAGGCAGAGGTAAAAATAACAACTCCTGCTCTGCCTCTACCCCTGCCCAATGACTCCCTTCCCCTTCCCATTCCACTCCTGTCGGGGGAAGGCTCCAACAATACCTGCCAGCCTGGGAAAACATCACATCAGACAGGTGGGTGCTCCAAATAATTCAATCAGGTTATTGTCTGGAACTAACATCTACCCCTCTCCCCCCCCCTCCCCCAAGCACACCACCCAAGCAGCGCCCAATGTCACAGGAACATTTAACATTGCTCAGACAGGAGGTAATATCCCTCCTGCAGAAAATGCAATAGAAGTAGTTCCAGAGCATCACAAAAACAAAGGAGTATACTCCCTATATTTCCTAATACCAAAGATCTCGAAGACCCATCCTAGACCTCAGCCCTCTAAACATTTACATACAGTCGGGTCATTTTCATATGGTCACACTCCAACAAGTCCTTCCACTGCTGGTACTAAACGACTTCCTTGTCATTCTAGATCTGAAGGACGCCTACTTCCATATTCCCATCCACACAGCGCACAGAAAATATCTCAGATTTGTGCTAGACGGGGAGCACTACCAGTTCAAAGTGCTCCCATTCGGAGTCACAACAGCGCCACGGGTGTTTACCAATGCCTAGCAGTAGTAGTAGCACATTTACGAAGACAACATATTCATGTCTTCCCATATCTAGACGACTGGCTCATAGAAGCCAGCTCATACAGCCAGTGTGTGCAACACACTCACGCTACTATTCAACTGCTTCACGACTTGGGATTCACAGTAAATCACACCAAATCGCATCTTCAACCCTCGCACATACAACAGTATCTCGGCGCTACAATAAACACCCAACTAACACTAGCTTATCCCTCTCCAGCAAGGATAACAAGTGTACAAGCTCTCCTAACAAAATTCAAACCGTAACACTCGCTACCAGCTCAAGTGTTTATGCAGCTCATAGGAATGATGGCATATTGCATATTTGTAATACCTCACGCAAGACTGCAAATGCGTCTACTTCAAGAGTGCCTAGCACGCCAATGGAACCAGGCTCAAGGTCAACTGACAGACCTAGTGTTGGTAGACGGTCGGACTCATCGTTCTCTGCAATGGTGGAACACCAAAAACCTTTCCAAAGGGCGACCGTTTCTGGAGCCAGTTCCTCAAATAGTCATGACAGCGGACGCATCGCTCTCCGGCTGGGGAGCTCACCTACTGCATCACACCATGCAAGGCAGCTGGACACCGCAACAGAAGCTACTCCACATCAACCACTTCGATTTGCTAGCTGTGTTTCTAGCCCTAAAAGCATTTCAAACTCAAGTGTCAGGCAAAGCTGTCTTAGTCCGCACAGACAATATGACAGCTATGTACTACCTAAACAAACAAGGAAGGACACACTCTCTGTAGCTCTCTCAGTTAGCACAGCAGATATGGAGATGGGCTATACCACTAAAGATCTTTCTCTTAGCCCAACACGTCCCAGGTGTGCAAAACACTATAGCAGATCTGCTAAGCCTTCAAACACAGCAGATCCACGAGTGGGAACTTCATCCGCAAGTTCTTCATCCGTTCTTTCAAATGTGGGGAAAACCTCAGATAGACCTCTTCGTCACCCACGAAAACGTAAAATGCCCAAACTTTGCCGCCAGATACCCACACCCATTGTCCAAAGGCAATGCGATATGGATGAATTGGTCAGAACTATTTGCGTACGCTTTTCCTCCTCTCCCACTACTTCCGATAGTGGTACGCAAACTACAGCAACATTCCCTAATGCTCATCCTAGTCGCTCCAACTTGGGCCAAGCAACCGTGGTACACCACGCTGTTGCAGATGTCTGTAGTACCACACCAAAAACTAAACCTATCTCCACGCCTATTAACACAGAACCATGGAGAGATCAGACACCCGGACCCAGCTCAGCTCAACCTAGCGACCTGGCTCCTGAGGTCATAGAGTTAGGTTACTTCAACCTTCCCCCAGAATGTATGAACGTTATCAAAGAAGCTAGACACCCCACTACTAGAGCATGTTATGCCACTAAGTGGAAACGGTTTGTCATATACTGCCAAAACAACCAAATTAATCCTTTAGACGTGCATATTCAACACATCATAGGATATCTATTACACCTTCAAAAGTGTAACTTAGCCTACATATCTATCAGGCTACACCTCGCTGCCATCACAGCATACCTACAGAATAGACAACACCTATCTCTTTTTAGAGTACCAGCTAATAAAGTTTTTATGGAAGGACTCAAAAGAATAATTCCTCCCAGGATGCCACCTGCACCAGTGCGGAACTTAAACGTGGTTCTCACAAGATTAATGGGACCTCCCTTTGAACCATTACATAAATGTGAATTGCATTTCCTAACCTGGAAAGTAGCTTTCTTAGTAGCCGTTACTTCTCTCAGAAGAGTTAGTGAACTACAAGCATTTACAATTCAAGAACCCTTTCTACAAATGCATCATTTCAAAGTGGTTCTTCGTACTAACCCTAAGTTCTTCCCTAAAGTCATTTCACCATTCCATCTAAATCAATCTGTTGAGCTGCCCGTATTTGCTCGCAGCCTCAAACAGTCGCAGAAAGAGCTCTACATACCTTAGATGTCAAAAGAGCATTACTGTACTATGTCGAAAGAACACAAGCTTTTCGTAAAACAAAACGGCTTTTTGTGTCTTTCTCACCGCCACGTAAAGGCAATCCCATATCAAAATCAGGGATCGCTAGGTGGATTGTTAAATGCATACAAATATGTTATCACAAAGCCAAACATACATTAACAATTCCTCCAAAAGCCCATTCTACAAGGAAAGTAAGGGCTTCAATGGCATTCTTAGGGAACATTCCCCTAGATGACATATGCAGCGCAGCCACATGGTCTACACCGCACACATTTACAAAGCAATACTGTGTAGATGTGCAAACTAAACAACAAGACACTGTAGGCCAGGCTGTACTAAAAACTCTGTTTCAAACAACTGCAACAGATACTGGTGGTTGCCGCTAAAGGTGGGTACTGCTATACAATCTATGCATAGTGTGTAATCTGCAGCTCATATGCCTCGAACGGAAAATTCTACTTACTAGTACGCATCTGTTCTTGGCATGTAGAGCTGCAGAGTTACACACGCCCACCTGCCTCCCCGGCTACCTCTATCTGTTCCAGTATTATCTTAATTAGATACAAATCACATGGACATCACTACCTCTTGTACAGCTCCATCACTTCCCTAATGGCGAAAAACAATCTGGGGATGGAGCCGATGCCCATGCGCAGAATCATCCAAAGGAGGGGTCACCTATCCCGTTACTTCCAAAGAATTTTCTACAACAAAAAAAACTGCAAACATCCGGGCCCAACACTAGGTGGCCATCTATGCATAGTGTGTAACTCTGCAGCTCTACATGCCAAGAACAGATGCATACTGGTAAGTAGCATTTTCCTTTAGCATCGACAACGTTCTCCTACATTACCCCTCCTTAACAAACATGGTGTTTCTCTATCAGAAATGTTTAATAATATTAGAAATATTGAGCAAGATCCCAACAGACCTTTGAAGCAGCGTGGAAAATCTGTCATAATAAAGCCAAAACACATTTCCTATCCATAGGCAACATTTGGTTATGGTTTTCTGCTATTTAAAACAAATGTATGATCAAAATATCAGTATAAATGCCGAAAAGGATACATGGCAGCTTTGCAGGTCAAACATCTTTTTCATGTCTCGCTTTGCAAAGGCTGACAAATGAAATGGAAGTGTTTTCCTAGACATTTATCCTCATAGAGGAAGTGAATCCCACAATGCTGTCGCTTTAAGGCTGCCCATGTTCTCTACTATGCTGCACAGTGAAAGCCCATACTTTCGTTTTTCTGGGTTTGTTGCTAGATTTCACTTGAATTGTTTTCATTTATGCAGATTCAAAATCAAATTCTAAAGCTGTGATAGGTCAATTGGATAGACATGTCTGGATAAGCCACAGTCCGATTTCTGCACCTTTCATGGTTGAAATCAGCAGTGCTAGAAATTAATTCCATTCGGTTGTTAACAGTTAAGGAAGCAAAGCCATGTTCGGGCTCTAGGATAGTCAGTCGCGTTCAACGCAATGGACCATGGCCACGGAGATGGCTGGTGTGAAGCATTATGAACTTTTTTTTTTTTTTTTTAGGCTTTCGCTCAGGGTGCACTTGCACAATCCAACTTTGAGAGCACTGTGCGACCCCCAGGGAGGTGAAGTGTGGAATTCCTCAAGTATGCCTCCCATTGTTGTATTTTTAAGACCATTGCTGCGGCTGATTAGGAGATGTGGTCTGCAGTTTGCCTTGCACTCATGACACTTAGTTACGCATAGAGATATCGGGATAGTACCCAATAGAACCTGCATGGGCCATTAAAGTGAATCGCCATCTGGAAGATGAAAAGGTCAATTCAGCTTAATGAGACCAAAACTAAAGTCATGCTGCTTATCTCAAGAGCCTTAAACAGTAGGAACCGCCCATCTTCTTTTTTGCTGAAGTATTAAACTGTTCAGCAGCATAATAATCTTGGTGTATCAGGATGCAGCACAAATTGTGATACATGAGTTTAATCAGGTGGTGAAAAATATTAAATAATGTTTACCACCCCACCCCAGCACATTCCTGAAAAAATCCATCACAGGTTTGTATGAGCATTTGTCTGACTATTGGATTAGTTTACATGTTTAAATCCTAGTAGACTTACTAAGCAAAGTGGTTAGAATGCAAGAGTCAAAGTGGTGCTGGGACTCCAAGTAACGCTCCTGCTTCAGAAGGGTGGCTGTATTAAATCCCTTTGTAAAACAGGGGTGCATAGTTGGTAGTAGAGGCTCCAGTCTTGATGAAGGCTGAGATCCCACAAACGCAGAACAATGTAATCCCTATAATCAAAATATTTTTTTTTGTGAGAAATCCCAAGCTTACCTGTTGGTAACTTGCCAGAAGACGCAAGGCCTTCTTTAAAAAAAAAAATCATGAGACACCTGAGCAGCAAAACCAAAAGAACAATACAGTTAAGCAATAAACACAATAGAATGATCAACATTTTACAAAAATGTAGTATATCTGACGTAAGGACCAAAATGAATATTTTTTTTCTTTTAAATCAGTCAATTTTTTGTAGTAAGTACATCAAAGACCTCGGTAAGATATTCGAAATTGTCCCTCAAACAGAAGTGCATTCTTATTAACACTGATATCTGATAGAGACTTCTAGCTGCAGATTCCTTACCTTTGAATTTCCCAGGCATCAGGCTGGATCCGGCAACTTTTGCTGACCAATACCCCTTGCGTGCGACATCGGGCGGCTCCGCGTGACGTCGGCATCGTAAACATGTGTTATGACATTGTGGTGCCTATATAGGCACCACCCAGGAGCGAGGACGTCAGTGCTTTTCTTTCTGCGCCAGTTGAGCACCGTTCCGGGAAGAGCTACCCCTCTGCCGCTTTTTAAATTCAAATTTGTTTTATTGGTTTCGAAAGCAATGATAGGCAATACATCGTGATGGAAAGGCATCATGCAAGGGAAGCGTCCGAGACAGATAAACAAGGCTTCTCCACCAATCGAGCTGCAAACAAGGTACATGAGCCATGCTATGAATAAGCTGCAAGATTCATATTTGCCAAGCATAGCAAAGAAATAAAACTTCAACAACAGAACCCCCACACTCCCACCCCCCCACCCCAGCCGGTATGCCAAAATAGAAGAATAAACGCCAAGCCACCCGTAAGGGATTTAGTGTGACCCATCAGGAGGCCGTGGAGGACCATCAGGAATCTCTGTGAGGCGCAACAAGCGAAGATATCTAGGACACGTGATCTCATTGAATTCAGTGGAGAGGAAGGACAACAATGGTAGCCATATTTTCCGAAACGTGTCTGCGGACTGTGTGAGTGTAGCCTGAATGCGCTCCATCCTCTGCCGCTTTTTGACTGTCTTTTTCTCGACTTTTGTAAAAAAAAAAAAAAAAGCCAGACAAAAAGCGGCAGAGGGGTAGCTCTTCCCGGATCGGGGCTTAACTGACGCAGAAAGGACGCCAGTTGAGGTGAAGATGAAGTCCACTTGGATGACTTCTTATGCCTCTTCCCAGAGTGCCCGTCATCGATGCCAATCACGTATGTCTTTGGTGATTCAAGCGTGACCGCGATACAAAATCGTGTTTGGACCGTCGGGCCATGGCTCCGAAGACCTTAAAGGGGGAGGATGATGAAGTTACTCGCGGCCCAGTAGTCAACACCGTCCAGCTAGACTGAGGTGGTCGAAGGGGCGGTCCTGGAGCCCTAAGCAGTCTTCCTCCCTTTCAAGGTCCTCGGGACACTATGGGAAGAGGCATAAGAAGTCATCCAAGTGGACTTCATCTTCACCTCAACTGGCGTCGTCGTCGAGAAATGTAAGGAGCACCGACACTGTAGGCACTGTTCCGTGGAGTCGGAGCCAGAGTCAATTACGCGCCTCCCCCCTTACCGGGATCCGCAGCGACTCCTGCTAAAAAAAGAGTTTAACAAGGCCATGCACCACGTATTTGAGCGGAACAACCCTACTGGTGAGCCCTTGGCCCGCAGGGTCAGAAAGGGCCCCATTGAGTTCAACACCGTCGGCTCCAGCCATGGCGCCAGTGGGGCCTCAGGGATCCGGTTTGACGCCGGTCGTGCAATCGCTTCTTCCCCGGCGTCTGATCCGAAGTGGGTGCCTGCGACATCGCCGATGCCCATCATGGCGCAAGCCCTATCCTCATCCCCAATGGCACGGAGCCGGAACGACGTAGATCAATGCCTATTCTGACATTGACGGAACCCAGAGGATCTATGTTGTCACCTGAGCACTTTAAGGATATGCTAGGCTCAGGAGAGGATTGAGAGGGTGTGGTAAATAAATAATTAATTACCTGTACTATTTTTGAATACATTAATAATAACAGATAGCTCAATAAATAAGAGGCAGGATCCGAGGAATCTGAGTCTAACAGGCTTTAATCAGGCACAAGGGAAGGGACAGGATCGGAACAGCCTGAAATAGAATGGCATAGAAGGCATGGGATGGCAGCTGCAACGTCCCATTAACAGTACAAGGTATATATAGTAAAACATCACAATTACATTACATACAGTAGGCGTAACAAGTGACAAGTGTAAGATAAGAACACATGGGCGTGAAAAGAAGGCGTGCACAGGGCGTGCACGTAGACATGTGATGAGAACGTCACAGAAGTGTCATGAAGTGGGTGGATACATGGAGGGGGCTACCTGAGCAGCTGGGACCTTTAACCTAGTGGTGCGCGCAAACGGGCAATGACGTGTTACCGGGGAGAACTGGGGGCTATGACTTCTGCACTAGAAGAGGAGACTAAAGTCTGCGGTGTCAGGACGACATGTACCTATAGCATATCTGGTATCTGGTGTTTGGAGTACATGTTGATAGAATCTAAAAGTTATCAGGGCAAAGGCTACTTGACACTAAGGCTGGTGCATGCATATATTCTACATGTATTGCGTGTGCTATGAATCTTCTATGAATATTAATACAGTAATTCTCTTGCATGGAGACAGAAAGACTAGACTATAGCTGAAGCTGTTTATACGGTTCGTTAGCTTAGGAATGTGAAGACGAGGAGCTGAACTGATAACCTGAGGCATAACATATTCTTGGCAGACAGGCAGGCAGAGCCAGGCCGGGCACCGCGCTGCGCAGCAGGAAGTAAGTGAAGGGTCAGGGATGCAGGTGGGGGCTGCATCGCTCCTCGGAGTGAATTCAGGAGACAGGAGCTTGAATCTGGTGTCCGGGCCCTTTCGAGGCCTAGAAACTGGGACAATTCAATGAATTAACGTGCACACTGTAAAATGTGGCAACATAGGCCTAATACTCGTTGCTTTCACGAGAACTGGAAACTGGCATACTAGAGTTGGACACAACTATAATTACGTCTTTAATCGATCATAGGGGGATATATGCATATCGATCATGCACATATAACATAGGATGGGGAACACGTAGGCACATACGACAAGGCAAAATTCAATTTTCCTCATTCCCTCCTTGTGCCCTACGTTTCCATCAGGAAACATCAATATTCATGAGACCATCTATCTGTTCATAGAGCATCATTTGCTCGTCTTGAATTATCTTGGAACGGGATTTAGGACTAGGAATACAAGAGGTAGCGCACAAGCCGCAAATCGCAGGGCCACATTGTAAACAGAGACAGCAACTGAATATAATCATTACTGCTATACCTAGGAATGACAATACTTTCCATCCCCAGGCAGATATTATACTCCAGAGCCAACCGGACCATGTCCAGGTGCCTGGATTCTGGTGTAACTGATGGGCAATTTTATGAAGTCTGGTTATAGCTGAATAAACAGACGGTGCGTTATTAGGAATGAAAATGCAGCAACTAGATCTGATGACTCTACAAGCTCCTCCTCTATCGGCCAGTATGACGTCAAGGACGAGACAATTTTGGAGCACAACAAATCTCATAGCAGATTGTTCTTCAGTTAAGTTACCTAGAGCGGAAGTAGTCTCATTCACTACTGCTTCAAGGGTTCTGGTTAGCCTACGTATTAGCTTACTATTCTGGACAGGACCTATAAAGAAAAAGAAACCTTTATTGAAGTCTTGATACTGTTCCAAGGCAGTTTCAGTCTGATCGACAATTGGGGACTCGATCTCCCTTCTATGTCTAACGTGTACTAGATGTGTGTTTCTATGATAATCGGATGGGGCTAGGAAAACTGGTGGCAGTAGGAAGGCAATGTAACATGTTCCATCCCAATCTAGGGGCAGACGAACATATGCGGTCTGACCACACACAAAATAAGAATGACGTGAAGCTTTGAAAGTAGATTTCCCACTGTCCCTATACTCGACCACAGTAGTACAATCACTATGTCCTACATGTGCAGAACCATTCTTTCTGACACATAATTCGCCTTTCACGGGTAGAACTGAAATAGCAGGCAAATCTGGAGTAGTCTCGGACTGAACATTCAAAACCATGAAATTCGAGGAATAATTACCTAGATCATATACTTCCTTTTCTAGATCTAACCCTGTTCTATGGGAAAGTCCTTCCTTGTCTGGGAAACATGTTCTATTCAGAAGGGACATATCATTTGAGGATGACGTTAACGTGGACCATGCTCCACGCGAACCATTGTGTGAAAACGGATAGGAAAAGAGTGGCAGAACTCCCTTCGGTGTCTGGAAAGGGGGGAGTCGACCACACACCCAACAATTAGTGGCATTGCTGGTCTGGTGTGAATAGTGTAACATACGGATAAACGTGTTATTGCGCATGGCAAGACGATAGGATAACTCGTGAGGAGGCAGGTCACTAAAAGTGTGCTCTACTGTAACATTAGAAGAAAAGTGTACATGTGAATTAATAGGAAAACATAAATATAAGGCATAACTTATGCAGGTAACCATAAGACTCAGAAATGTCATAAATACAAGAGTAATAATACATCTACTTCGAAGATTCTTTTGATAACGTATTCTCTTAGAGTTTTGACTAACTCTCTCACTGTGTGGGTCTATCTCATACATGTCAGGAACCTGTCTAACCGTTTCACCCGAGAGGGACTTAGACAATTAAACTGGCTGACTTACTAGACCTTAACTTTTCTTTATACTCCTGCTGCGGAGTTTTCTCTAACAGGGGAAGTTTAGATTCAGTGTCTGGGCAGTCCTTGAGAACGGGGCAGTCTTTGATAAATGTTTTTGGCCGAAGTCCATGGAATCGCTTTATATGACTGGAGTGCAACCACCCCTTCCTGCCCTCGATCTTGACGGCCGTCCTTGTTGTTAGTAGTACAAGTCTTGGTTCTTTCCAGCGGGGCTCCAGCGGACTTGAACGATCAAAGTTACGAATCAAAACGAGGTCGCCTGGTATGACCTCATGCGGTTTCACTTGAGTGTTGTCTGGAAAAGCGGCGGCAACCTGTGAACGACAAGAGAGTAGTGCAGACATCAAGGAAGCCAGGTAATCTGTCAGCATATTACTGTCAACATCTGTAATTGTACGTGGTCTAGGCGTACCCCACATGTTTGGGGGACGACCGAACACTACCTCGTAAGGGGACAGACCTGAACGGGAGTGAGCGACCATTCTCATATAAAAAAGGGCGACTGGCAGTGCTACTATCCAATCTACGCCTTTCTCTGCACATACTTTGGCAATGCGGATTTTCAGAGTCTGATTATGTCTCTCTACGAGACCGGCTGCTTCAGGATGTCGTACACAATGGAACTTCCACTGGTACCCTAACAGAAGGGATACTTGTTTCATGAGCTCGGATGAGAATGGCTGGCCGTTATCTGAATACACGACCCTAGGTAATCCATAGCGGGGAAAATACTCACGAACCAAGTGCCTGGCAGTGGTCGCAGCAGTATAATCTGGAACTGGATATGCTTCTGTCCACCTAGACAAAGCGCATACAACTACGAGGACATACTTGAAACCTCGACATCGCTCCATCTGAATATAATCCATCTGGAGGACTTCAAAAGGGTGGTCAGGAGGATGGAATCCACCTTGTTCCACCGGGACACCTTTACCTGGATTGAACTGACAACAGATCATGCAGGTACGCACTTTCTGCTTGGCTGCGGCTCGTAAATGCTTGTTAAACCAGAGATTCTGAATACTGTCTAGCATGGCTTTTTCTCCTAAGTGTGCTGGACTATGTGCGGTGTTAATAATGACTTGAACCATAGAGTCGGAGAGAAACCATGTGGCTTTTCCCTTCGTCAACCATCCTTGATCTGTCTGGACCCCTCCTTGTTCAGACCATTTCTTGATTTCATCGGGAGTAGCATGTAACTGTATATCTAGTACGTCTTGTGTAGGGTCCTTAACTGTCATACAAGTAGTCTGATCCGCAATGTCTGTCTGTGTCGGGTTAACTGGAATGTCTGGAGTCTGAGCTGTAAGCTTGGCTGTTCGATCTGCTAGATCGTTACCCTGGGAAATGATGTCAGTGACTTTCGTATGTGCCTTGCACTTCATGATAGCGATAGCTGTCGGTAAATGTATTGCCTCTAACAGAGCTTGAATGAGGGGGCCATGCTGAATCTTGGTTCCATGAGAAGTCATGAAACCTCTTTCTTGCCAGAGCACTCCAAAGTCGTGTACGACTCCGAATGCATAACGTGAATCTGTGTATATGTTTACTTTCAGGTTCTTAGCTCGTATACAGGCTTGAGTCAGAGCGACAAGCTCTGCTGCTTGAGCAGACAGGGTGTCAATACGATGTGTTTCTATAACTTCAGTGTCAGTAGTCACTGCATACGCGGCTACTAACTCTCCTGTACTTGTTCTCATACATGAACCATCCACATAAAGTGTCAGGTCGGGATCAGGTAATGCAATGTCTGTCAAGTCTTGTCTTGGCTTTGTCATGGTGTTAACAACTTCCACACAGTCATGTGTGGCAGGATTTGAAGTAACTGAGGGTAACAGTGTAGCTGGATTTAAAATGTTGCAGCGTCTGATTTCTATGTGTGGTTGAAACAGTGTTAGTTCATAACCTGTTAAACGTGCAATTGTCAGGTGCTGAGTCTGTGTTCGGTTTAAAAGAACTTCCACGGAGTGTGGAACTTGTACTGTCAGGGAGTGTCCTAACACTATGGAATCACTTTGTCTGATAGCTAGAGCTGTGGCTGCAACGGACTTGAGGCACGCAGGCAGAGCCTGGGCCACCGGATCTAATGTGCTAGAGAAATAAGCACAGGGCTTGTATTGTCCTGCTTGATCTTGTGTGAGAACAGATAATGCAGTACCATCACGTTCAGTGACAAAAAGTGTAAAAGGCTTACTGTAGTTTGGTGTCGCTAATACAGGTGCATTACATAAAGCTTTCTTTAACTCATTGAAAACAAGTGTGTGTTCTTGGGTCCAAGGGAGGACAGTCAATGTGGCTGCCTCCTGTGTCGTTAACTGTATCAGTGGCTTGGCTAGATATGCGTACTGAGGAATCCATTGTCTGCAGTAGGAAAGTGAGGCCGATAAAAGCTCGTACCTCCTTCTGAGTCTTGGGCTGTGGAAGATGTGCTATTAACTGGATACGGTCTGGTGTCAACTGCCTACCCCTCTTGGACAGTAAGTGTCCAAGGTAGACCACTTGCTGGACACAGAATTGCAATTTGGAAGGGGACACCTTGTGCCCCATCTCGGCCAGGAAATACAAAACTGTAAGTGACGCACGTTCGCAGTCACGTTCAGAACGGGCTGTGATCAATAGATCATCGACATACTGGAGCAGAGCAGTGTCAGTTGGCATGTGAATATTGTCTAGTTGTCTTTTAAGTGCTTGACTATAAATACTAGGACTTTATGTGAAACCTTGAGGAGCTCGTGTGAATTTATAGCTTCTTCCATTTAAACAGAATCCGAAAAGGAACTGGCTGTCTGGATGGATGGGGACACTAAAGAATGCGTTCTTGAGATCGGTAACAGTAAAGAACGTGGCTTCGGAATCAATGGCTGTCAATAGGGAAGAAATATCTGGGACCACTGGGTACTGGGGTATGATACATTTATTAAGTTCTCGAAGGTCAGTCACTAATCGATAAACTGGAGGTGCATTTGGATCAGTACGTTTCAGAATCGGAATGATAGGAGAATTACATACATTGGAATCAGTTTCTACAACTACTCCTTGAGCAATGAGCTCGTCAATAATTTTGGATAGGACTGCTACAGCCTCAGGTGGCAATTTGTACTGTCGGATTCGTGGTAATACAACACCTTTCTTCACTGTGACACGATGGGGTGTAATGTCCATACAACCTACATCAGTTGGACCTTGCGCCCATAAATGCTGAGGTACATTCAATAATCGTGGATCAAAATCACGTAACACATAATGACCTTTAAAATCGCGTAAGAACAGTCGCACCCCTTCTGGGGAGCAGCAGATGACTGCTCCTAATTCTTTCAGGGTCTTAATGCCCAGTAAATTCTCTGGACAAGATTTCGTGAGTAACAAGTCAGTAGTTCGGGACAATGGACCAACTTCTAGAGTAACTGGTTTCGATATTTCATTAACAATAGGCTTTCCTGAAAATCCAAGGGAAACATTTCTAGAGCCTGAGAGTGAAGCCCCTGGAACCTCGTCATGACTGATGGTAGTCCTACTTGCCCCTGTATCAATCAGAAACTTTCTGTCTTTCCCTAATACTTGACTGTGTACATAGGGACCCTCTTGATCTACAGGAATCTCGATGAGAGGCAAGCCAACCTCCCTCTCTAGGCTGTTTCATGAATACGGCTGATAATCTGGATACTCTGACTGTGCGTACTGGTACATCTGCTGTGTAACGTGCTGTGTTGCAGCTATAGGCTGCGGTACTGTAACTGTCTGTGATGCATTTTGCGGCTGGGAAGTCTGTGAAACTTGTTCTTGCCTAGGCGGACGTGGTCGCTCTTTCGTTTTACCAGTAGCTATGTTGTGTTTCAGAACTGCACATTCGTTTATATAATGACCTGGCTGTTTACAGTAATTGCATGTCCCCTTAACGGGAGCTGTAGGATGACTAGCTTGATTCGGACCCCTCTTCTGACTGTCTTGTGGAACAGATTGTGCAACTAGTACTTTCATTTTCGTGTCTTTCATACGTCTCCTTTCATGTTCCTGCTCCTCCCTAATTCTGTTCTGGTGGTACTGGAGCATCTGGAGCATTTGTGACGGAGTATTAGCTTGCCAGGTACTTTCGACTTTCAGTACTCGATTTTTAACTTGTGGACTTGAATTCTCAACTAGTTTGGTAACAAAAAGATGTGGATACGATTCACTACTTGTTTTCAGACCACTATTGATAATGAAACATTTCTCAAATCTAGAATAAAAATCACTAGTATCTTCGTCTTGTTTCTGTTTACAGGCTGAGATGGCTAGTAATCTTGGCAAGACTTGTATTAACAGTTCGGGCAAAGCTTTAGCTTTATCCCCAAGACCGGTACCTGGAACTCGTGTGTTATCTTCAGTCTCTAATGCGGTCCAATCTATCTTTTTCTCTCCCACCTCCCATTCTTTTTCTTTGAGTTTTTCATATATGCCCGCAGGCAACAGGAACTTTAACATTTTAATGATATCAGGATACGTGTATTCTCCCATACGGAGCATGTCCTTTAATTCACGGTGGAACCCTGCTGGATCTTTATCATGACAGGGTATTAACTTTTTCATTTCTAGAAGTTCTATTTTCGTGATAGGGGTGTAAACAAATACTCGTTCTAGATCACCCCCCTCTCCCCTGACTGGATGTACTTCTCGTAACGGATTCTGTCTGTCTATGTAGAATGATTTTCTTTCTGGGGGTGGAACAGGAACAAAATGTGGATTCAGGAACGTTCTGTATTTGTGGCGCTGTTCTAATATGACACTAATTAAATCGGTACCTAGATCTTTCCATCTGTTTAGGAGTAACTCGTTTAATACATCATGTAAAGGACCTGGATCAGAATGCTGATCCTCATACAGTGTAATGAGGTGCTGGATCATATACATACCCACCAGACGCTGCTCGGCTGGAGGCAGTTTCAGAAACGTTTGGGCCACGATTTCATCTGGAAACGTGGTAGAATCACTAGTCCACCGGACTGCTAATCGGGCTAGTTCTTGTTCATGCATTGTACTAAGCTCGCTATAACCTATTCGTGATTTCAGAATCTGATCGGTGGCCTGGAATACTTGTTCAAGAGAACACTGTTCTGGTACTGGAGGAGGAAAAACTTTCTTGTAATCTAGGCGTGAATGTCGTGAATGTCTGTCGGAAAATCTAGTTCTACCTACATACGCTATTCTGGAGGGATTCTCGCTGTCTACCTCTTCACTAGAAGAGTCATTCTCTTTCTCGGTTCCTCTTTTTGCTTCCTCTTTCTGGTGTATACTTATAATTTCCTTACGAATTTTCTTGTACATACTTTCTATACAACCTTGTGTCTTGTGTTTTCCCTCGGCTATATTGTCACTCCATCGGATCAGGCCTTTCATCTCGTCTTTGTCTTTATCAGGATAATCTTGCTCTCTTATTAAACAGTTAATCAAGAACTGTAAAATCAGATGTTGAATCTCGGCTTTTCTGTGTGCCATAGCTTCGTGAATACTTCCTGGATTCTCCCCTGTACGGACAAAACGATATATTCTGTCTAGATGTTCCTTCATATCGGGCAGGGTGACCAAAAAGTTGGCAACCCTTCTTAAACGTACTGAATATAATACCATGTAATCTTCGCCTGGAACTGGATCATATCTACAGTCAGTAAGAAGTCGCTTGAGGTCTGTGTATGTAGCCACTTTTGGCGTACGCTGTAACGCTGCTTCTCGCGGCGTCAGTCGTCTTACTTGAGGCGGGGTGATAGGAGCACCTCCCCCCGCGGCTCCTGAACTAGAATCGTCAGTTAATACTGTACGTGCTGGTAAAGTGACTGGCAAAACGGGTGCATTTAATGTGGGCTGGTCCGGGGGTACTGGCACATTAACTTGGTCCCCGGGACCAGTGGCTGGAGGAACAGGAATTACATTATTTACAGGATGCTGAGGGTGAGCAGGCGGAATACGATTTGCATATGCTGGGACTGTGTCGTCCAAGTAGGACGAGAGAAAAATTTCAGCTGCGGTCGGTTTATGACGTAGCTTAATCGGGACCAATGGTGGCGGTAAATTACAGGGTGCTTCCGGGGTTGCCTTCGGCAAGCCCTCGGCAAGAAGAGGATACATACCTTTAATAAGGGCATTTCTCTGTCTGTCTGACTGTTCTGCTCTAACTCGTTCACCTTCTTCTAGAAGTTCCCTTTCTTTGGCTTTTTCTGAGGATTCCCTACTTAATTCTGTTTTTCTGAATTCTTTTTCGGTTCTTCTGTGAGATTCTTTGCGCCATAACTCGATGGCATCTTTCTGGGATTGTCTGGCTTTCTTTTTCCATAATGCTTCTTCTACTCGCATGATGCACTCGGCATCCCATGTACCTGGTACAGGCCATCTATATTTCTCTTCAAGATCCTTCGTGTAATCCACCCATAAGTCTAGATATAATATGGCATCTAAGCCATGCTTGTGATACATAAAATGTCCAGGATTGTCCCTAGGAGGGACAGGAACTGCTTCTTCGAGTAACCCTTTTCTGGTTTTTATCTGACGTAATTTCGAAAACAGAGGCATGTCTGAGTTGTACTTGCGAACACAATACACAATAATCACAGTAATGAAATGGCAAACAAATCACTCATACCACGACATAGAAATACATTAATAGCAGTTCGAACAGAATACTACCTGATACACTGAAAACATAAAACTTGAATTTCTCGAGAACGGACTTACTAGAATTACTGGATGCACTGCTAAAACAGTACAGAACATACCGGTCTCGTAAAGAGACACGTCATACCGTATCCACCTAGATGAATACTTCGGACTGGATCTGTGTACCCAAACCCATCGGACCAGGAACAAACTAATGAACCTGTCTAGATACTTCCCCCGCAACGGTACTCACCGGGAAGTAGAAACTGAAGGCCTCGGACTGGACTGGACTGCTACGACGTCTGGTTACTACGCATGCGCTTCGGACTTCGGGCTTCGGTTACAGGTGGGCCTCCGGATACCTCGGACCTTGCTCTCTCGGCTTGGGCTCTGGTCGGGACGAACCGCATTCCTCACCGCCTCGTCTGGATGCCGGACCGCAGGTTCCGTCTCCTCCGTGGGCCTGAGGGAGACTTGAAGCAGAAATATCTGCACGTGCACGGTAGAGTTCCGTCACGGCTGTAGAAGGGTCAGGGGGCCTGCGTTACATCGCCGGCGCGTGGGGAAAGGGCACGTCCCTATTCGGGCGCCATTTATGTGGTAAATAAATAATTAATTACCGGTACTATTTTTGAATACATTAATAATAACAGATAGCTCAATAAATAAGAGGCAGGATCCGAGGAATCTGAGTCTAACAGGCTTTAATCAGGCACAAGGGAAGGGACAGGATCGGAACAGCCTGAAATAGAATGGCATAGAAGGCATGGGATGGCAGCTGCAACGTCCCATTAACAGTACAAGGTATATATAGTAAAACATCACAATTACATTACATACAGTAGGCGTAACAAGTGACAAGTGTAAGATAAGAACACATGGGCGTGAAAAGAAGGCGTGCACAGGGCGTGCACGTAGACGTGATGAGAACGTCACAGAAGTGTCATGAAGTGGGTGGATACATGGAGGGGGCTACCTGAGCAGCTGGGACCTTTAACCTAGTGGTGCGCGCAAACGGGCAATGACGTGTTACCGGGGAGAACTGGGGGCTATGACTTCTGCACTAGAAGAGGAGACTAAAGTCTGCGGTGTCAGGACGACATGTACCTATAGCATATCTGGTATCTGGTGTTTGGAGTACATGTTGATAGAATCTAAAAGTTATCAGGGCAAAGGCTACTTGACACTAAGGCTGGTGCATGCATATATTCTACATGTATTGCGTGTGCTATGAATCTTCTATGAATATTAATACAGTAATTCTCTTGCATGGAGACAGAAAGACTAGACTATAGCTGAAGCTGTTTATACGGTTCGTTAGCTTAGGAATGTGAAGACGAAGAGCTGAACTGATAACTAGAGGCATAACATATTCTTGGCAGACAGGCAGGCAGAGCCAGGCCGGGCACCGCGCTGCGCAGCAGGAAGTAAGTGAAGGGTCAGGGATGCAGGTGGGGGCTGCATCGCTCCTCGGAGTGAATTCAGGAGACAGGAGCTTGAATCTGGTGTCCGGGCCCTTTCGAGGCCTAGAAACGGGGACAATTCAATGAATTAACGTGCACACTGTAAAATGTGGCAACATAGGCCTAATACTCGTTGCTTTCACGAGAACTGGAAACTGGCATACTAGAGTTGGACACAACTATAATTACGTCTTTAATCGGTCATAGGGGGATATATGCATATCGATCATGCACATATAACATAGGATGGGGAACACGTAGGCACATACGACAAGGCAAAATTCAATTTTCCTCAAGGGCTATGAGGACCCTCTTGAAACACAGGAAGTCTCAGGAGAATTTAGACTGAATAGGAAACTTGGGGAAGCCAGTGGACTGGATACTTCCCCGGATACTGGCAATCTCTCTACGCCAACAGTGGCGACGGCGGAGGGGGCATCCTATGCCATGGTGTTTAAGAGGGCAGCTGAGGTCCTTGGACTGGAGCTGCCCCCCGGTGCAGGTATGGACTAATCTCCTGACTGATGTGCTTCAACCTGGGGCTTCCACTTCTGAACAACTTTTGCCCTTTAATGAGGCATATACAGACGTCCTTCTAGAAACATGGTCCAAGCCTTGCACAGGGGCTCCTGTGAGTAGGACAATTGCATTCCGCCATCGCCCAGCACAGGGTGACCCAAAGTTCCTCAGCCAACACCCCACCCCAGAGAGTTTGGTGGTGCAGCCTCTACGTCCCAAGGCGCATTCCCTTTCGCCCATCCGGATAGGGAATCCAATAGACTGGATTCATTCGGGAAGACGTTTTCTTCCTCCAGCTTGGCATTGCAGTCAGTGAATACTGCATGCTTATTGGGCCGTTTCTCCCATTCCCCTTGGGAGGCGGTTGCTCAAGTTCTGCCACAAGTCCCGAAGGAGGCGCTGGCTGTGCTCTCCCAAGCTGTCAAGGACGGGAGAGACGCTGGGCCGATCAAGTTCAACGACGGTGGCCTTGAGGCGCCACGACAGGCTTCAAACAACTGGCTTCTCGGGTGATGTCCAAGCCAATTTGATGGGCATGCCCTTTGATGGAACCGGCCTTTTGGGAAAAGGCAGACCCTGCCCTAGTCAGGTTCATGGACTCTCGAGCTACAGCCAGATCCTTGGGCCTCTCCTCCACCCCCGTGTCCAGTCTTCCTTTCGCCCCTTTTGTGGCAACGAAAGGGGTTTCCAGCCATGTCCGCCCTATCCCAGCCACGGCCCCACACAGACTGCCCAAGCCCTGGGAGGATGTGGACGCGGTGCATTCCGATCTCGGAATGGAGGCCAGAAGTCATAACTACACTGCAGCCGCAGCCTCCAAGCACTCATAGGCTGATTCTGCAGGACCACACTACTCCAGTTGGTTGGAGAATTCATCATCATCTCCCACACTGGAGATCCATAACATGGGGCAAGTAAGTCTTGCAGATAGTCCAGGAGGGCTGCTCTCTTGCTTTTCCTTCTTTTTCTCCTATTCTGATAAATCAGGAATGGCTGACAGAGGATACTTTAATTTGCTCCAAGAGGATGTTACAGCTCTCTTGGCCACGATAGAATGGGTCCCAGTTTCAGAAGTAGGCAGTGGCGGTTATTTCCGCTATTTTCTGATTCTGAAGAAGAACAAGGGGCTAAGGCCCATTTTGGATCTTCGGACTGTCAATCTTGTCCTCAAAAAGGAGAAATTCAAAATGCTCACTCTGGCTCAGGTCTTGTCTGCCCTAGACCAAGAAGACTGGATGGTAGCGTTGGGCCTGCAGGACGCGCATTTTCACATTCTCATCCTGCCGGGCCACAGGCGTTATCTGCGGTTCAAGGTAGACCACAAGCACTTTCAGTAACATTGCTCCCCTTTGGCCTTACCAGTGCCCCTTGGGTGTTCACCAAGGTGATGGCGGTGGTCGCAGCTCATCTGCGTAGGTTAGGGGTGTCAGTCTTCCCCTACCTCGATGACTGGCTGTTGAAGGCGTCCCTACCCCAGTCTGTCATCTCCCTCCTTCAGACTACGGCAAACTTTATGCATTCGCTGGAGTTCTCTATAAACGTGCCGAAGTCACAACTGACTCCTTCTGGGACGCTCCCTTTTCATCTGAGCTGTTCTGGACACAGTGCAGTTTGGGACTTAAACTCCAGAGCAGGGAATCCAGGATATTCAGGCTATGATTCCGATATTTTAGCCTCTATCTTGGATTCCGGTGAGACCGACACTGAGGTTGGTGCGCCTCATGGCCTCCTGCATCCTTTTGGTAAGAAACACTAGGTGGCATATGCAGGTTCTGCAGTGGGACTTGAAGTACCAATGGGCACAGCATAGGAAAAATCTCACCAACGTGGTTCAGATCTCAGAAGGAACTGCAAAAGATCTGCAGGGTTGGTTAACGAACTGCGATTGGTTCAACAGCAGACCTCTCTTGGTACCCCACCAGATCTCTCAGTAAAGAAAGATGTGTCCCTTGAGGGACTGGGGTGGCCACCTGGGAGAGGTGGGGATCAGGGGACACTGGTCTTTGGCAGAGATGGGGCTCCACATAAATTCTTTGGTTAGTATTGAAAGCATATCTTCCCTCTGTCAAGGGGAAGTTAATGCAGGTGTTCACAGAGAACACCACCGCCATGTGGTACTGCAACAAACATGGCAGGGTGGGGTCGTGGACCCTTTGTCGAAAGGCTCTTTGTCTCTGGACAGGGCTGGAACAGCAGGGGATAACCCTGTTGGTTCTACACCTGGCACGTTCTTTGAACGCCAGAGCGGACAAACTCAGCCGTTGATGCCTAGCGGATCACAAGTGGCGTCTCCAGTCGGAGGGGCCACAAGGTCTCTTTCAGCAGTGGGGAAAACCTTGGTTAGATGTGTTCGCCTCTGAAGAGAACGAGCAGTGTCAGCGGTACTGCGTGCTGGAGTTTCCAAGGCGGCTATCACTTGGTGGCACTTTTCGTTGTGAGTGGAGCTCAGGCCTGTTTACGCCTTTCCGCCCATACCACTCCTGCTCAGGGTTCTGAAGAAGATCAGGAGCGACCAGGCCCAAGCCATTCTTGTGGCTCCGGACTGGGCAAGGAGAGTCTGCTATCCAGAGCTTCTGATAATGAGTATTGAATCTCCGATAAGGCTGCTGCTTCGGGAGGATCTTCTGTCGCAGCAGCACCGGAGGGTTCTCCACCCGATCTGTCAACTCTTCGCCTCCATGCGTGGTGATTGAGCGGAGACAGTTCATAGCTTTTGACCTTCCCGAAGTCTGGCGGCCAGGCAGCCCTCCAATAAGATGGAATAGGCCTGCCGTTGGCAGAAAATGTTATACTGTACAGAAAGGTACTTTGAACCTCTTTCTGCTGTCCTTTTATTCATTCTAACCCTTGCCCAGCAGGGCTCTGCCTTGGGAACTCTCAAACGTTGTGGTATCGTGTCTCAGCAAGGTCTAATTATGCCGCTAACAACTCTTAAACCCTTGAAATAGAAATTGCCACGGAAACTGGAATAGAAAAGACAAGTTTATTAAGACCTCATGAGGTGGAACTACATTCAGACAATACCCTTCGGCAATGCATGAAGTAGCACCCTGAACGGAAGGCACATGGTCCTTTTATACCCGCACAGGGGCTCAGAAAATAGGCGGCACATTCACAAGACGAATTTATGTACACATATGGGCATTTTTCAGTGCACATTCAACAAGCGGGAGGAGCTAACGGTTTGACCAGTTTGGGGTAAACGCATCTTGACAGTGATTTATCAGAAACAGATGTGGCTCAACAGAGCATGTGCCTATTTGATGAGAAGCTAACTATAGCTTGTTACTAGGCAGAATATACAAGCAGCTAGCAGAGAGGTAGGACAAAGCACATGGTGAGCACGAGGTAATGTAAGGCATACAAAATGGCTGACAGTAATACAAAATGGCTTCCAGAAACAGGCAAGATCGCATTTAAAAACAGATTGGCTTCAGCAAATGCTAACCTAATCGTTGTCAATTTACGACAGACGACCCTTTTAGCATTTAGCTGAAGACAGTCCTTCATTCAGGATAATCTGGATATGCATCATATACTTCTATGAGCATTATTTCGGCTATCTCTTTACTTAACATTTGTTGAGCTTTTGTCTCAGCAATATTTCTCTTGGAAGGAATACAAGCAGAAATGCAAATAGAACAAAGCATAGGACCACATTGTAAACATATACAACAAATAAATAGTATTGTAACTATTGCACACAAAATAGTCAATTTCCAACCCCAAGTGTTAAATAATGTCCATATCCAACCCGAAAATGTCCATGTGCCAGTTTCTGAATGAACTTCTGCAGCAATTTTATGCAGTTTAAAAATTGCACTATACACTGAGGGCGAATGGTCTGGAATATAAATACAGCAACTACTTCCGATGATGCGACATGCACCAGCTCGATCAGCAAACATTACATCTAAGACCATTCTATTTTGAAGCACTACAATTCTTGCAATTTGGAGCTCCTCCGTAAGTGCCATAGCTGTCTGGTTAGCAACAGTTTCTACAACATGAGTTAATCGTCTTATATTTCTACTATTTATTGCAGCACCCACAAAGAAAAACAGGCCCAAATTAAAATCGGCATATTGTTGCAAGGTGTAGTATCAGTTTGATCCACTTTGTCTATACTTATTGTTCTCGTAACTCTATTTACAGAAAGATCATTGAACAGTACAAAATTCTTATGATATAATTCAGTTGCCAAAAATACAGGGGGCAACAGAAAAGATATATAACACACTCCTGACCATCCCACTGGAAGCTGATAATAAACTTTATTCCCGCATATAAAATAAGTATTATGAGAAGCCGTAAAAGTGCTATTATTTCTCCCATCAATAGTAAGAACAACAGTGCATTCACTTTTCCCTACTGGAACTGTCCCCACACTACCAATACATAAATCTGCTTTTGCTTTAGTAACAGAACTCACAAAAAGTCCATCCGTATTTATTGTTCTTGTTTTGGTGAAAAGATACGGTGTCGAAGCATTATCTGGTTGGTATTCTTCCCACTCCCATTTAGTTCCTTTTGCTTGAGAGTAACCATCTTTGTCTTGGTAACAAACTTTATTAAGACAAAGTTAATCCCGCTTACCGAAGGTTTTCTGGAGGCAAACAAAAGCGCATACCAAGCTTGACAAGAACCATTGTGAGAGAAGGGAAGAGGAATGAAAGGTGTTGCTCCTTTTTTCTGGTGGGCGGGTAACATCCCACACACCCAACAATTGGTGGTATTAGCATTATGGGTATGATGCAACATCTGGATGAAAGTGTTATTCAAATAAGATTGTCGGTGTTTTTGCTCTTGGTAGGGAAAAGTAAAATGGAAATGCTCAAGCGGGACAGGAGTAGTGGCAAGCAAATATTGTCGTATAGGGGCCACCTTTTCCACTAACCAAGCTGTTATCGCTATAACCACCATAGCAACAACAAATCCTACAACGCAAATTAACCTTTTATTACTCATTTCGGCAACAATGTAAATTAACTTTCCGCAAAACTTGTTGAAACATTCGTTGGAGCTCTTAGCCCTCGGGCAGCCGTTGATTTCTTCACCGAAGGTCAAGACGGGTATCACTACACTAGGCAGGGCTTAACCCCCTCCCTTGCCATTTCGGCATTCCGTTTCACTAACCCTGGGCGGTAGCTCAACCAGTCTTCTTTGGTAGAACAGATTCTTTCCTTGGTCTCAATTGATGTCTCGATGTTTCAGGAATTGTGTGGTCCGGGAAGACCTCCTCAGATTCGTCAGGTGAGATGGCTGGGTTTTTCTCCGTATCCAGGATTTCTCGATGGTCGGTCAGTACAACAGGCTCCACCAAGGCAGGCGACACTTTTCGACAGTGGGTACCACGTATCCACCTTTTCCGGTTCGTCACTCGAACTGCTGTCCTTGTAGCCAGGAGCACTTGTTCTGGACCTCGCCACCTCGGCTCTAGACTGGTCGACCTCTCGAAAGATCGGACCATCTCCGGGTCGAAGATCATGAGCCTCACCCCCAGATCTGTCAGGAAGAGCTTCTCGAACCTGTTGATGAATAGAAAGTAAACTATCTGTTAATTGTGCCAAATAGTCATTCATCAATATGCAGGGCACATCATGTATGGGACGGGGCTTAGGAACTCCCTAAATATTCATTGGCCTTCCAAATACCATCTCATAAGGTGTACGGCCAGATCGTGAATGTGGCACCAATCTTATGGATAGCAATGCCAGAGGTAGGCCATCCGGCCACTTCAAAGACTTGGAAGCCACAATTTTCGCTAACTTGAGCTTCAGAGTAGCATTATACCTTTCCACCAATCCTGCTGATGGCGGAGGAAAAACTGCATGGAATTTCTGTTTGATTCCTAATCCCTTCAGCACATGCTCAACAACTTGCCTAATAAAATGGGGTCCGTTGTCACTCTACAAAAGTTTACAAACACCATATCTAGGAGAATATTCCTTCAAAAGCACCTTAGCTGTATTCAACGCTGTTATATCCTTTGTAGGGTATGCCTCTATCCATTTACTAAAGGCGCAAACCCACCACTAGGACATACTTTAGATTGTTGCAGCGTTCAAGTTGGATATAATCCATTTGCAAAACTTCAAAAGGTGCATTCGGTGTAGCAAACCCTCCTGTAGGAGTTTGTGTCCCTTTACCAGGATTATACTGCAAGCAAATCAAACAGTTCTGTACTACTCTCTTGGCTGTGCTGGCAATCTCAGGATGCTCCCAAACTCGCGTAATTTCGTTATTGCTAGAGCTCCAACATGTGCCAGCCCATGTACCATTTGGACCATAGGTTGTAAATAGGCTGCAGGTAACTTCCACTTATCCATGTCCTTGCTATGCCAGCAACCTTCATCATCCAATACTCCTTCTTTGGACCATTGCTCTAGTTCTGCTTCCGAGGCAGATCTCTGTACATCTAGTACTTCCTCTTTAGCATCATGCCATCGTTCAGCTTGAAATTTCACTGCATACATAGGAGTGGCGTTTCGTTGCATCGCAGTCTCACGAGCTACGTGATCAGCAAAAGCATTACCTTGTCCTATTTTATCAGTCACCTTCTTGTGTGCGCTACACTTCACAATCATTAACTTCTTTGGATATGTCAGTGCTGTTAAAAGGTTGTGTACCAATTCTCCATGCATTATTTGTATTCTGTGTGATGTTAGAAAACCTCTTTCCTTCCAGAGTAGACCAAAATCACGGGCCACTCCAAAAGCATAGCGGCTATCCTTGTAAATGTTCACACATAAATCAGTACTAAGCTCACACGCTCGTGTCAAAGCTATTAGTTCAGCTGCTTGAGCTGACCTCTGTGGTATGCGAGCTGTTTCCACTACTGTCTCAAGTGTCGTGATTGCGTATGCGGCTGAGGTCGTGCCATCTGGTAGCTTCAAACATGATCCATCAACCCAAAGTTCACCATCTACATCTGGAAGGGGTGTTCTTGTAGATCAATGCGACCCTTTGTCTGTTCCTCAGTAAGGAAAATGCAATCATGAGGCTCCTTTGACTGAGATTCAGTCACAGGATATGGCAACAGAGTGGCTGGATTTAGCGTTGCGCACCTCTTCAAAGTAATATGAGGCGCTAGCAACGTTAATTCATATCCTGTCAAACGAGCACTGGTTAAGTGCTGCGTCTTAGTTTGATTCAAAAGGGCATCTACTGCATGAGGTACTAACACTAACAGTTTGTGTGACAAAACTATCCCTTCACTCTGACGTATGGACACAGCTGTTGCAGCAACTGACCGAAAACACCCAGGCAACCCTCGAGCAACAGGATCAAGAACCGCTGAAAAGTATGCACAGGGACACTGCTTATCACCATGTGTCTGCACTAAAACTGACAATGTACACCCATCTTTCTCGTGTACATAAAGTGTAAAGGTCTTCGTATAATCCGGTGTACCTAACACTCGTGCAGAGCAAAGAGTTGACGTAACTGATGAAAAGCATTCTGACATTCATCTGTCCATGGAAGGGGCATTGGAGTGTCTTTAGTCAAGAGTGCTAACAAAGGTTTAACAATGTGTGAAAATCCTAATATCCATTGCCTACAAAATGAAGTCAGTCCAATGAAAGCACAAACATCTTTCTGAGTGAAAGGTACTGGTGTGTCTAAAATTGCTTGAATTCGATCTGGTGTCCGTGCACAGCCCTCCTTAGACAGGAGTCCTAAGTAGGTCACCTTCGGTCTACAATATTGCAATTTCTTCCGTGACACTTTATGATGGTGTGTAGCAAGGAAAGAGAGCAAAGACAAAGTACTTTCTTCATACGGTTTGGGCGTATCGGCTGCCAACAAAATGTCATCGACATATTGTATGAGAGCCACTCCTTTTGGCAAATCAAAAGAATCAAGCTGCCTTTTCAATGCTTGACTGTAAATACTTAGACTCTCAGTATAGCCTTGAGGAACTCTGCAAAATCGATACGATCTATTATTCAAAGTGAAACCGAACAAATATCGGCTATCGGGATGAATAGGGATCGAAAAGAAAGCATTCTTCAAGTCTATTACAGAAAATGTGGTCGCTGTGGGAGGAACCAAAGTAAGTAGTGTTGTTATATAAGAGACCACAGGATATTGCGGTACTACAATCTTATTCACTTCCCGCAAATCAATAATGAATCGATAGATCCTAGTGTCAGTATCTTTTTTCAAAATGGGAATAGGACTATTGCAAACATTATAAGGGACTTCCTCCACAACCCCAAATTCAATCAAGTCTCGATTAATGTGTGTTAGTGCTTCTTCACCCTCTCGTGAGATTTTATATTGTGGCAATCTTGGTAACAAAGCACCCTCCTTGACACTAATACGCACTGGTGGAATAACCATCTGTCCTACATCGGTGTCTGAAGTAGCCCACAAAACACTCCGAAGTGAAGCTAATGCTACATCCTCCTTAACAAGACAAGATCTTTCAGACACCGGGTAATTCTCATTCAAGATAACACGCACTCCTTCGGGAGAATAGCGTATCGTAGCTCTGAAATATTTAAGCATGTCAAGGCCCACAATGTTGTCTGGTGTGTTCGGAGAAAGCAAGAATGGAGATGGAGCAGTGAACTTATCAATGTGGAATGGAAGTGGTTGTGACAATGGGCTAAGGGAAGGTGTTACATCAAACCCTATCGGTGTAATGGTCGAGCCAGACAGGGGAGCCCTCGGAACAAATTGTTTAGACAAGGCGCTACGAGTAGCTCCTGTATCAACCAGAAACCGATCAGTAGAACCCAAAACATGTGCTGTAATATAGGGACCCCCCTGATCTACTGGAACTTCAACCGATTCCTTACCCCATCCTAGGCAATCCTATGCATAAGCAGAATCTTGAAAATCAAATGGCACACTATCAGATATTTGATATTGATTTCGCCTATCAAAGGTAATATACCCATTCTGTCTTCGTTCATTAGAATCAAACCTAGCACGATCAATCATACTCCCTCTAGGGCCTGAATATCCAAATCGATTTCTCACTTGTCCCCGGCCACGTTGATTTTGCTGTGCACGCAATACCGGACAATCTGAAAGCCAATGTCCAAACGGTTTACAATACGCACACTGGTCAACCGACAGATTAGAGCGTGTAAAAGACGGACCATAAGATCTGTGTCTACCTCTATCATTGCCTCTAGAAGGCGGGGCATAAGCTTGAGCCATCATAACCTTCGTTTTCAAATCTTTAGTCTTTTTATCCTCATTCCCCTTTGCCTTTAATTCCTGGCGCTCATAGTACTGAGCCATAGTCAAAAGAGAAACCGGAGAAGAGGTAGTCCATGAACTTTCACTTGCCTTTAGGCGTCTAGCTATTTCTGGCAAAAGGTTCGTAACATATTTATCGACAAACAGATGCCTACCTGTGTCATCTGTCAATGATTGTCCACTGAAATCATGAGAGGCTTCCTCAAAACGTGTAAAAAAAATCTGAAACGGATTCGTCCACCTTTTGTTTACAAGATGCTAACATAGTCCAATCTATCTTTTTAGGAGGAATAATCGTTTTTAATTTAACCAAAATAGCTGTCGGAAGATCTAGAATTAGTTGACACGGTTTTTGTGCAGGTTCTCTATCTTTATCCGCTATTTCTATGTCCTTCCATATTGCCCCCAGATTTGCACAATCATCAATCTTACGAATAGTTCTCCACATATCAGATGTAATATTAATCCGAAAAACAAATCAATATCAGACAGCGTCATAGTACAAGAACTAATAGCACCCTCTACTTCTTCATAGAAAGCCGCTGGATTTTTCCGCGGATCAGGTAATGCATTTTTAAGAGCCATAGCGTCCGCTCTATTCCAGGGAGTGTAAACCCAATTATAAACAAAATAACCCTTTGCATCAACAGAATTTTTATCATCATCTGTACCTTCGCCTTTAGGAGGAATATACAAAGATGCGGCTTCCCGCATGGGTTTCGCATGAACTATCATAATCTTATCTGACCTGAAGATGGGGGCTTCTGCCGCATCGGTCTGAGACGAGCATACAGCTGCGTCCGCTGCCTTTTTCTCAAGCCGCAGTTGAGCTGCATCAACGCCTAATTAAATCAGCTACCTGTGGAAAGAGAAAAAAGGCCATCACGCTTGCTCTTATAATCAATTGTTACATCATTAGGTTCCAAGTTCTCCGAATAAGTCCTAAACCGTTCAATGACTTCTCCAGCAAAGGCTTCTGTAAAATATAATCGCTCTTTTTCTGGCCAAGCCCTCATACCCTCTAAAATATCAGGGGCGGAAGCAGTATTAAGGTTAATTTTACGAGCAAGAGATCTAAGCTCAGCAGAACGCGCATTAGAAATCATGGAACGGGTGCCTCGTGCTTTATCCTGGTCTTCGGGGGATTTCCTGTCGGCGTGTCAGGAGCTGAAGGGAAGACATACGGCAGTGGAGAACGATCTAATAACGAAAAATTATCATGTTGTTTATTAAGGAAAGGATAAAGGGGTTGTCTAACAGTGTACTGACCAGTTACCTGTAAATTACGCTCCCTTTCCTCTTTCCTTTTGCTCCTTTGTTTCCTTATCTTTTAGCTGTAAAGCTTTCACATGGGCAGCCTTTCGTTGTTCTTTTTCAGCTAAGGCCTGCTCACGCTTCATTCGCTCACATCTCGCTTTCTCCCACATTCGTAAACAATCAAACATATCTTGTCTAGACTTTCGCTGAAACATACACTGCTCCACATACTGAATCTTTCACAAATCATATGACCATGCATAGGCCATCGTAACTCAGGATCCTTTTTAGTGTATTTGTTCCATAACGTACTATACATTATGGGAGAAAGACCATACTTAATATACATCTCCCTATTAGGTGTCCCCTCTGGGGGAGCCGGTAGCGCTTCATCTAATCTTAAAGAGGTACCACTACAAAAGCAACACATCCTTCGGAGTGTGCTGAAAACAGGGATGCCAAAAATACTGCAAAATATGCAATATTATAATCAAAGTAGCGCTTAAAGTATCTACGTACGTTGCGCCGTTCAAACAAGTATAAAAGCAGAGAAAAATCTCCACATTACCTGCCTATATAAATTGCAATTTATATATAGATAAACAAGACAAAAAAAATCAAATGTTAGCTAACGCATACAAAAGCCACAGTAAGTGTCAGTAGACTACCTTACCAGTCCAAAGCCTCTTACCAATCCTTTTAGCGTCCAGATTCCAACTGCCAAGTTCTCAAATCGACCAAACGGTCTCTGCACGGCGAATCAACAGAAGAGATCTCAGTCGGGGGCCGGCGCCACCTGGATGGTCAGATCGGAAAGAAAGGAAAAACGCTGTAGATGCCAAGACTCGGGTCTCCTCCGGCAGCGATCGCGTCCAAAGCGAGTTTCCAATCCTTCGTCTAGACCAGTCCTTCGTGCATCCTAGTCGCCGATGAGCCCCATGTTGGATGCGCCAATTTGTGGTATCGTGTCTCAGCAAGGCCTAGTTATGCCGCTAACAACTCTTAAACCCTTGAAATAGGAATTGGCACGGAAACTGGAATAGAAAAGACAAGTTTATTAAGACCTCATGAGGTTGAACTACATTCAGACAATACCCTTCGGCAATGCATGAAGTAGCACCCCGAACGGAAGGCACATGGTCCTTTTATACCCGCACAGGAGCTCAGAAGATAGGCGGCACATTCACAAGACAAATGTATGTACATATAAGGGCATTTTTCAGTGCACATTCAATAAGTGGGAGGAGCTAACGGTTTGACCAGTTTGGGGTAAACACATCTTGATTTATCAGAAACAGATGTGGCTCAACAGAGTATGCACGTATTTGATAAGAAGCTAAATATAGCTTGTTACTAGGCAGAATATACAAGCAGCTAGCAGAGAGGTAGGACAAAGCACATGGTGAGCACGAGGTAATGTAAGGCATACAAAATGGCTGACAGTAATACAAAACTGCTTCCAGAAACGGGCAAGATAGCATTGAAAAACAGATTGGCTTCAGCAAATGCTAACCTAATCGTTGTCAATTTACGACAAGGTTACCTTTCTGCTTTTGCGGCTGCCAGACCAGCCCTCTCTCTTCAAGTCTCCTATTATAAATAGATTTCTAAAAGGGCTGGCTCACTTATTTCCACCCACGCCCTTTGTTATGCGACAGTGGGACCTTAATTTGGTCTTTACCTAACTGATGTGTCCTCCCTTTGAGCCTTTGCACAGTTGTCCCCGCTGGCTGATGACCATCAAAACAGCCTTCTTAGTGGTGATGACATCTGAAAGAGACTCTTAGTTATAGATTCCGTTCCTTAGAATTACCCATAGGCGTCAGACTGGATCCGTAGAATCTTTTCTCAGCAGTACCCCTGCGTGTCAGTAGGTGGTATCTACTTAGACCCCACCCCTGCGTGCAGACGTCAGTTCTTTCTTTTCCCGCTCCAGCCAGCGCAGATCCGGAGAGAGCGTGCCCCTCAGTCATTTTTTTACTAACTCTTTTTCAACTTTTGTTGACATTTTTTCGAGTCTTTTGACTGCTCGTGTGCAAGGGATGTCCCGTCCTCGGACCAACTTCACGTCTTGTGACTCTTATCACAATTTGATGTTCATTACGTAACTGCACCTCATGTGCCTCCGGTGCTTGGAGCGCAACCACGACCCGCAGTCGTGCTCCGACTGTCGGGCCATGAACCCGAATCCTTTGCGGGAGCGGTCCCGAAAGCTTCTGGGGGCCCGGCAGTTGGCTCTGCGCCACTCGAGGTCCCGGTCGAGAGGGAGGTTGCGGGACTGGCCGTGGAGCCATCACCACTCTTCTTCCAAGTCTTTGTCATTGGGTAAGTCGAAGCACAAAAAGAAGGTGAAAAAACATTGTCTCTCTTCGCCTTCTCCCTGTCCGTCAGCCTGCGCGATGCAGGAACCGGAGCGTCGCTGCTCTCTGGCTCCGCTTTAGAAGCCTGCTTCTAGGACAGCTCCACGCTTCCCTCCCCTTCCGGGAGCTGGGGCATCTCCTCCCCAGCTTCGAGCTTTCTACGAAGCGCTTCACAGCATTTTTGGGCAGCCCGACTCCGCCGGCGCGCCTTCGGGCCCTGCGGAGTCGGTTCGGGGCCCTGGGGCTTCAAGACCGGCGGTTCCAGCACCGGAGAGCCCCATGAGGATCCAGTCCTGGATCAGGATTGATGCCGGTCGACCTCACTGTACCTTCCCTGGCAATGATTCCAGTGACAACGCCCCTGACACCGGCTGTGCCCCTGGCCGGCGTTGACCCCAGCCTCACCCCCAATTTAGACATGGAGCCAGACCGGCGTTGACCGGTACTTATGTACCGCTGTTTTTTCCTGCCATTCTTTTCCGCCCTGACTGGCAACCAGAGGAAGGTGAGGAGGACTGGGAGGGGTTCAGTTGACCCTCTAGCAGACCAGCTGGAAGAGCCGGACTGGAGAGAGGAGTTGGGTGAAGCCAGTGGTCTGGATACCTCCCCAGACCTTGTTATGCTTTCCCCCCTAACGTGGCTACAGAGAAGGGAGCCTCCTCCACTGTGGTGTTGCCTAGGGCAGCTGAGGCCTTGGGCCTTGAGCTTCCTACGGAGGCATTCAGGACTAACCTCCTGACTGAAGTGCTTCAGCCGACAGCAACCTCTTCAGAGTCCCTGCTGCCTTTCAATGATGTCCACATCGGTAGCCCTGAGGCTCTCTGGCTTCTCTGGGGATGTCCAATCAACCCTTTTGGACAAGCCCTTTGATGGCCGTCGCCTGTTGTGTGACACGGTTGATAAAGCGCTTGAGCACTTCAAGGAATCTAGGGCTGTGCCCAGGTCCTTGAGCCTTGCAGCAACCTCTCACCCCATGCAGTCTGCTTTTCGCCCCTTTCATGGTCACAGAAAGGGTGTCCCTCCACATTCTACCCAGAGCAACAGGCCTGCACAAGCCACCGAGCCTCTGTGCGGCCGGGGATATGGGACCCAACATCATATGTCCGGCGGCCAAATGGTGAGCCAGTCCACCAATGCCCCGCCAGCAGCCTCCTCCAAACCTTTATAGTCCAACTTTTCAGAGCCACCATTTGCCAGCGGGCGGCAGGATCCGCCATCACCTCTCCCACAACAGCACATCAGACAGGTGGGTTTTGCAGATAGTCCGAAGGTGCTACTCCCTCCCCTTCAAGGCGACCCCTCCCTCCATGCCACCAACACTCCATTGCATGTCGGATGATCACTTGGCCCTTCTCTCTCAGTAAGTTATGGCTCTCTTGGCCATGGGAGCTATCAAGCGAGTCCCTGTGCCAGAAGTAGGTTGTGGTTGTTACTCCCACTACTTCTTGGTACCCAAGAAGGGCATAGGCCTGCGTCCTATCTTAGATCTGAGGGACGTTAACCGCTTCCGCCGGAAGGAGAAGTTCAAGATGCTCATGTTGGTTCAGGCCCTGTCTGCCCTGGACCCTGGAGACTGGATGGTTGTGTTGGACTTGAAGGACGCATATTTTCACATCCCCGTCCTGCTGGCCCACCGACGCTACCTGCGGTTCATTGTAGGCCGCAAGCATTTTCATTTTGCTGTGCTCCCCTTCGGTCTTACCAGTGCCCCTCGTGGGTTCACGAAGGTGATGGCGGTGGTCGCTGCTCATTTGCGCAGGTCAGGGGTGTCAGTCTTCCCCTACCTCGACGACTGGCTGTTGAAGGCTGGCTCGCCCCAGGCAGTCGTCACCCACCTCCAGACTACAGCCGACCTCTTGCATTTCTCCATCAATGTGCCGAAGTCGCACCTGAGTCCCTCTCAGAAGCTCCCCTTCATCGGAGCGGTTCTGGATTCCACGATGTTTCGGGTTTATCCTCCCGAGCAGCGGGTCCGGGATATTCAGGCTATGATTCCGCGCTTTCAGCCTCTATCCTGGGTTTCTGTCAGGCTACCCTCCGGCTTCTGGGCCTGATGGCCTCCTGCATCCTGCTGGTGACAGATGGCATATGGGACCTGAAGTTCCAGTGGGCACAGCATCAGGGCAACCTGTCCGATCGCATCTGGATGTCGGAGGGTGCTGCACGACAGTTGCAGTGGTGGCTCAGGAATCGCAATTGGGTCAGTGGCAGATCCCTCTCCCTTGCACAACCGGAGCACACAGTGGTGATGGATGCGTCCCTCCTAGGATGGGGTGGCAATGTGGGAGAGGAGGAGATCAGAGGCCTCTGGTCTCCGGCAGAGTCCCGGCTCCATATCAACTTTCTGGAGCTGCGGGCGATCCGACTTGCACTGAAGGCATTCCTTCCCTCTGTCCGGGGAAGTGTAGTGCAGGTGTTCACGGACAACACCACCGCCATGTGGTATTGCAACAAACAGGGTGGGGTCGTGGACCCTATGTCAGGAGGCTCTTCTCTGGACATGGCTGGAACATCAAGGCATTACCTTGGTGGTACAACACCTGGCAGGTTCTCTGAACGCCTGGGCGTACAACCTCAGCCGCCGGTGCATGGTGGATCACGAATGGCATCTGAACTCGCACGTGGCGCAAGGTCTCTTTCTGCAGTGGAGAGAGCCTTGGTTAGATCTATTCGCCACAGAAGAGAACGCGCAATTTCCAAGGCGGCACTCGCTCGGAGACGTCGCGAGTGGAGTTGCGGTCTGTTGTACGCCTTTCCGCCTAAACGACTTCTGCACAGAATGCTGAAGATCAGGCGCGACCAGGCACAAGTTATTCTTGTGGCTCTAGACTGGGCTCGAAGAGTATGGTATCCCGAGCTACTCAGTATGAGCATCGATCCCCCGATCCGTCTTCCTCTTCGGGAGGATCTTCTGTCGCAGCAGCAGGGGACGGTCCTCCACCCGAACCTGTCCAGCCTCCACCTCCTTGCGTGGCGATTTAGCAGCAATAGTTGACAGCTTTCGGGCTACCTCACGAAGTCTGTAACGTCCCCTTGGCCGCCAGGCGTCCCTCCACTAAGACATTAGACGCCTGCAGATGGAACCAGTTTGCGGTATGGTGCACAGCAAAGGCTGGGGATCCCCTTTCTGCCCCTCTTTCGGAGGTCCTCTTGAATATACTTTCTTTGGCTCAGCAGGGCTCTGCCCTTGGCACTCTTGAAGGCATTTCTGCCTTTCTGATCAGCCTTCTCTTTTCAATTCCCCTATTGTGGAATAAAAAGCCTTTTTAGGGGCTCACTGATGCACCGGCCCTTAAACCAACAAAGAAGAGATTTGCATGGAAGCTGTAATATTAAAGAATACATTTATTAACCTCACATGAGGGAGACTACGTCAATACAGTGCCCTCAGGCCACTGTATGAGGTAGTCCATGGAGTACAGAAACCATGGGTCTTTAATGCCCAGTTTGTAGCTGAGTAAGCATGAAGACTCAAAAAGAGGTGGTACAAGTATACACAAGAATAGTTATTTTACATATATGGACTAACAGAAAATACTTAGTCAACCAAGTAGGAGGAGTAACAGAGTTGCTGCAATTAGTTAAAATAGCCTGACAGTTACTTTAAGAACAGGTGCATTCTAGCAGCTACAGGCCTTTCTGAGCATGTGCCGTGCTCTGGCTCAATGCTGAAGGAGTTAACTGATGACTCGAGCAGAATACAAGGGCAGGTAACAGTGAAGAGGGAGACGCACATGGCGAGCACATGGCTAACCGAAATGGCTGCCACAAACAAAATGGCTTACGCTCATGCTGACAGCTATTTCAGCTAGTTTCCACAGATGGCCGTTTTAGCATTAGCTGAAGACATCCGCTATGAATTAATAGAAGCATGGAAGTTATCCTGCGCATCTATCCTCATAAATCCATTAATATCCTGATCCATTGCTAGGTGGGCATTTACATTTTGAACATTTCGTTTAACTAGTGAAGTACAAGTAGAAATACATGGGAAACAGAGCATTGGGTCATAATGAACACACAGATAGCAGGAGAAAATAATGGCTATTATTACAAATAGAACTATCAATATTTTCCAACCCCAAGCAGAAAGTAAATCCCAAAACAATCTGGGCTTCGATGTATTTCAGTGACCATCTATTTCAACTTCAGAATAGCCAACAGCACATGTCTAATATAATATCTTATTAAAAAAACTTGAAGAATAGAAGCCGCTGTACAACCAGCCAGAGGGGAGCCTGTGTCCGTCTGAACCTCACAGGCAGGCTCCTATCATTCATCAAAAGTTATTTTCCAACGGTGGAGCTACCCCACATGCAACTCAAACAGACAATCAGGGCCCAAAGTTTCTTTTTTCTTTCAGGATAGGGCACCCACCCTCCGGGGCAAATGCTCTCAGCGATGCTGTCCAGTGTCTCAGGCAGTGCACCAGTATTCTTCACTTTAATCTAACAGGCACCAAAGGCACAGCACCTGTACCCTGAACTCAAGCCCTTCCCTAACTCCTGTGTTGCTCCGTTGGCCCACTGCTCTTTTGTCGGGGCCACAGATTGTACCCAGTATGCCCAGGTACCTCTTGGTCAACAAACAGAGGTGCAGACTTGCATTTACTTGGGGACCAGGACTCAGAGACCTGATGCTGGAGTATCTGAAGCAACCCTTATTTCAAAGGGGGTCACCTCGAGCAAAAGCCTCCTTGCCGTCCTTCGTCTGTGACTGTCAGATGGGCATCAAAAACTGGATCCACACAAAGAATTCTCCGTCCTGATTTGTGACCCCGTCTTGCGACCAAGACCATAGCAGGTGTACACACTTCACCGTTTTTATGGCCCAGTGCTTCCAGCCTTCTACCTTCACTGCGGTCCTAGTTGCCAGCAAACACCTGTGCTGGTTCCCTTTACCTCGACTCCAAGCTGGATCAGCGCTGACTCCCCAGGCTGAATCTGATGTTCGGGCCCCTCTGGCAATGGTTGTAGAGCAGCAGATATCTATTGGTGGTCAGAACAAAAAATCTTTAGACAAGGCATACAAATAATCCATCAACAGAGAGGATACTCTATTACAGAATACTTCTTTAGTTTATGGTGCCCCATACATTAGCAAGGCACCCAAGAACCACTTCATCTATCTGAGAGTTGAAAAAACAACCTGGCCCTATTACCGAGTATAAAAGGAACTTTTTTGGTGAACTGACAAGAGTAAAATGTTACACTATTTGAAGCAGCCAAGGAAGTCTATGTTTATTGACTAAATTCTGAGGGAAAAAGAAAAACAATACGGACATACTCTAAATCCTTACATTTGTGTATTCCTATATTATTCATCTGAAGAACTTATAGAAAGGGAATTTTTAGAACAAACATTCTTTTGTGCTTCTTGTCTTAACAAGCTTGTATTTCATAAGTCATAACCTTTCGCTACTTGTACAGGACTGCAGACACTTCTAAAAAAAAATGTCTTACATAAAAACACCTACATTTGACACTTAGGACCATGTTCTCATGTTATAGGCGCGGCAGGAAAATCTAAAACTGCTAATTTAACAGGGATCGTTATTACATGAATAACTAACAAAACCTCAACATAGTGGGTACATGAATTTCTCCAGCAGAACCTGTTGTGGCAAACAAAATCTTATGAAGCAATATTTTCCTTCTGAATGTTTGCTGAGGATCACGTAGGCATCTTTCCTAACATTGCGAACCTTTGTGCATTCTACTTTTCACGATCTGGACTAGGTAACATCTTTTTTAGAGAAATCAACTTATTCACCAGCTCTAATAAGGGCTGTCAGCTCAATTACACAGACTAACTAATAAGAGACTACTAATGCCTTTGCAAAACTGTATATAGCATGAGAATAACATAAACAATAATGGTGTTATCACCTGAGAATTTTAGAACAAAAACTACCCACATATAGTTCCCCTTAAAGGTCAAATAAGGGAACATCAATCTAGACTACTCATCCTTTCATAATTTAATCAGACAGGATGGGCAGTAATCTGGCGTATTTTTTATTCATTTTATTAATCTTAACAATTTTAAAACAGTATGTTCGAGGCATATGAGCTGCAGATTAGGGGTGGGCGGAATTTGCGAAATTCGCTTTCACAAACTATCGTGAAAATGTCAAAAATCTCTGCGATCACGCGGAAATATCGCGAAGACGCAGAAGTTTTTCCCCGCCCGTTCGCGATATTTTCTGCGTGATCGCGGCTCGCCAACTTACCCATGCGGTCGCTCACGGGCGCAGCCATCTTGTTTTCCCTTGTCCCGCCCGCGATTCTTACTTCCTGTTCAGGGTCACGCAATGCATGCTCGCGCCAGTTCGTGGTACGTATTTCCTGTTCGGGAAAGCTTTTACTTGTTCGCGCCGCTTTTTGGCGTGCTTGGGGAGAAAATATTGCGCAAATTTGCTCACGTGATCGCAATGGACGCGGCCATCTTGTTTTTCACTCTATTGCATGGTTCTGGGCCCTGGTTTTGAATCCTCCCTGCATCTTTGCAATCCTTTGTTTCCATCCACTTTTAAAAAAAATCTTTTCTATTTATTATCTCTCCAACTATTTTCCTGCTTCTATATTTTTTGTTTTTGTCTACTTTTTTTTTGTTTTTAGCTACTTTTTCACTCTTTTTTTTATTCCCTGCTATTTCCTTTACTTACTTTTTAAATTGTATTACCTTTTCTTTACCGCCCTGCCTCTCTCCCCAGAACCATGCCAAAGGGTAGGGCTCGCCGCAGCCAGAGCTGTGAAAGCCTTCCTTGCGGACGGCGGCGCCCACAAGGGGTGCAGGCACGGGCCTTATTTGGGGAGGTGGAGTTGGCTGCACTTATATTCTTTGTGCAGCGCCACCACCCCTCTACCTTCGCAGCAGGTGGCAGGCCTGGGTCAGGGTAAGGGCTCCAGGAGCGTCGACAGAGCTGGGGGAAGGTGTACCGGGCAGTGTTCCGCTGCTCTGGGGTCCGGCGCACCCAAGCGCAATTGACGCTCCGGTGGTCCGACATCCTGGACCGTGAGCAGGACCTGCTGGACCTGCTAGGAGTGGAGGTCCCGGGTCTTGGTGAGTAACTATTTAATTATTACTATTTTGTGTCTGTTCTTCTGCTCTGTGTTATATATTGCGAATATCTTTTTTTCTTCCAACCAGCTAGAATGTCGCTGCTTACATTCCAGGTTAATTAGGTTTGCAAGTCTTCTGTGATTGTTATGACACAGGTGCTCCTCCGCGCTACTACTAATCTTACTTGTTTGCAACTTTGCGTTTGCGCTCGCTTAGCGTGATTATGTAAGAGTTTATTTTAGAGAAATTAAGTTACTTAATGCTATAGTGACTCTAGTCCTTACTTTGTCCTGTCACTAATAGATAGGGGCGGATTGATACTTCGGTTTAGTTACTTTGTATGAGTTTGTAATCTTTTTAGTGGTATGCGTGATGCCCCCTCAGTTACGTCAACCGCTGCTGGTACCCCAGTCTTTATTAGAACCTTTTCTAGTTTGTTCAATGAGTGGTGGTAATAGGCTTAGCACTAGCAGAACATCAGCATCAATCAATCAACCCAAAATATGGTGTATACAAAAAATGAAGTCGTGTCCTCCATTTGACCATATGCATTGTTGAGGACTAAAAGCAGTGGAAATGCAAACTTAATGTACAATTGGCATACCTGGAATAGGTGGGCTAGGTCGGGTGGTACGTCATACTTATGCTTAGTTAGTATTCTGGAATCAGAATGGAAGACTGGATTAGTGTTGATAAATAGGAAGTAGTCGATCCACAAATCCCCCGATACTATTTGTTGTCCAGATGAGATCGGTCAATTTAGTTATTGCAATTATTGTTTACATAAGCGTTTTTTGACCGTTCTTTATATTTTATTTGTTAGACACCATCCATCAATGTTTGTCTCTTTCTTATATCTTTCCTGTTCAGCACCCAGGGGCAGGCAGACACCAGACAGGGAGTGGGACTCAGTCGGCGGAAGTGTAGCGATTACAGCCGGCAGACACTGGTGCAAGGTAGTACGTGGCAAGAACTGTTGCCGCACTACATGTCCCAGAACACCCTGGGTCGTAGCGGTCCGGAAATCACCACCAGACTTTGAGATATAAGCCCCTCCCAGGCAGGGCAGGGTGCTTGTCAATCTTTTCCCGAACTTTGGTGAAGCCTGACTTGTTCGAGGACGCCGCCGCTGGGTTGCGCGGACGCTTTCTTTCCCGCTACGAGGATGCCGCCGCAGGGTTGCGCGGACGCTTTCTTTCCCGCTAGGAGGACGCCGCCGCAGGGTTGCGCGGATGCTTTCTTTCCCGCTAGGAGGACGCCGCCGCAGGGTTGCGCGGACGCTTTCTTTCCCGCTAGGAGGACGCCGCCGCTGGGTTACGCGGACGCTTTCTTTCCCGCTAAGAGGTAGGGATTGTAACCTGCACGGCCGTGCTGGTTTACCTATCTTTCGCCTGGATATCCAGTACTAGTTCTCTGCCTGTACTATGCAAACTTGTTTTCTTTTACCTGCACTCTCGTTAATATTGGACACTCAAGTCTCCCTGCTGCCTTAGAGACTGTATCTACCACGCAGCTTAAGACGACTACCCGACTTGCCTACCTTTCGTTTTGGGCTGTCAATGAACAGCCTCAGAACGCCTGATACTCATCCTCCATTACAGCTGAGCCTATATAGGACATTCCCTAGTGGGCAATTCAGTAAGTGTCCTTGTGTTTCCCTGAATAGCGAACGTTTAGGTGAGTCTTTCATCCCCTATAATCAGCCTTTTCTTTCTTGTCATTACAGCGACGTTGTGTTTCGAAGACCTCTCCAAGTAAGGCCAGACGAAGAGGGGTTCTTCTCAACAACTTCTCTTTTACTTTGTTCTCTTCCCTTTTCCCCGAAGTGCACCTTGTCCTAGTGTGTTACTCACATTGGGGGAGTTGGCGCTTTCGGGAACTGGGAGGCCTCTCCTCGAGCTGTGGTCCCCGCTGGCTAGAAACCTAAGGTTAGTGGCATGTGTGTTATCTTCCTGGGTAATTGTACATCTGCTAACCTGACAGGAAGAACCACAACACCAGGACGACACCAACGAGGGCTCCTCTGCTGGCCCTAGTAAGTCTTCTTGTTTTTAATAATAATTCTTATTCCATAACTTTTACAGCACCATATTTTTCCTGAACTATTGTTTGTTTCCTAATGCTATTTTTTACCAACAATCATCCTTCGATCTGTACTGTTTCGAAAATCTTGTTATCCCTGCCTCTGCTATGATGACTCTCTGTACTACTACTACTATTAGTCTGTCTGTACTGTAGTAGCTAAGCTTGCCCAGTTGGCCACTCTTTATTTAAAAGGTTGTAAATAAAACTCAGATTCACCAGTAGCTCTAGCCATTGAGTCCAGTCCTTTGGGTCGTCCTCTAGTACTACTTCTAGTCCTATTGATCTTGAGTCTTTTTTAATCTTGAGGCCTTGACAATTCACACCAACAAATGCCCAAGCAGATTTGTTACTATTTGATATGATAGGACATACTACTACTGTTGTAGGGATTTTGTACATACAGACCTTCGCACAAGATAATAGGATGTTGGACCTCCCTCACACACCTTAATCACAAGTTCAGAACCCCCCTCAATCCCCTGCCCGACTAGTTATAGTAGTGTCTTGTCATAACTATTAGCTCTCCGAACCCTGTCCCCAAGATACCCAACAAGTAGACAACCCAGAACATAACACACCCAACCTCTCAGTCGTGGAAGCAATGCACATGCTTCCTTTAATTTGCTCACTCGAGTAAGTCCACACCAAATACCACCAAGTCAATGTAAGTTCAAAATGTTTATTGACAGGCTCTGTACATTAACATAAACATTGTCACACTTACAGTTAATTAAATCGTGATAACTGAACAGTGGTGGAAGCACAACTATCACCTAGGTAGGAATTTAGTTTACATAAATGTTATAACTGAAGATCTCGAAGTGAAGGGACCCCTCACCTTAGAAGAACCTAGTACTGGTAGTTGGTGCATCATAACCTCTGCAAAGCTCTGGTTCGTAGAAGGGAATCTTCTGTCTGTAATGCGAAAAATGAAATGGTGCGCGTTAGTATATTGCAAGCATTTCTCAGCCGTGCCAAAAAGTGTAGCATTTATGGATCAGCAATATGGACTAACAGTACACCAGAACTTCATTAAAAAAAGTGGCTTGTTAATGTTTTAGTTGACCGCTTGTACGCAGCGCTTAGACAGCCTCTGTGTGAGGTCATGTGGGCTCAAAGGTGTCTTATACAACAAGCTGCAAGGTAACGTCACATGTGCAAAAATAAAAGACACAAAGGTAAAATGGTTGCATGGCTCGGGCTAACTAAGCAAAGGCTAGAATGACCCTAGGGACCATATATAACTACTAGTGTCTACTCGACCACTACCTGATTTGTACTAGTGATGTATGTTATATACTATTAACTCATTTTTAGGTTTCGTAACCTGGCGAGGGGCGAAGCCCCTCCCAGATCGAAATCTGTTGTTTTTAATAGTGAGGTTAGGACAGCCTCTGTTTCCAATTGGCTAGCTCCATAAATGGAGGCTAGCCATTGGGAGGCAGAGGCTGTCAATCGCGTTTTCTCTCGAAAACGCGATTCGGGGGCGTTTCTGGTGCTTTTTTTAAGCCCCGCCCCTTTGTCCCGGGCCGCGCTGCCATTGGCTGCCGGCCCGGGACACCCCCGTGACGTCATTCCCGGGCCGCGCTGTGATTGGCTGCCGGCCCGGGACACCCCCACACCTCCGTGATGTCATTCCCCGGGCCGCGCTGTGATTAGCTGGCCGGCCCGGGACTGACTTGTTTTTAAAATCTCCCACTTTCCTCTTCTAAAATATTGGCATGTATGCGCGTGGAAACGTTGCTTTATGAAATGTTGGTTAACACAAATTGAAATCTGATAAAGGTAAAATGTCTCAGTTTGGGCACCCTTTTACTCCTACAAAAGCAAGCTGGAACCTCGCTTACTGATTGCTGTATTCGGGTGGTTAACTGATGACAATGAAATATTTGCACACGCACTATTAACGTGTGTTAAACAGCAAGATAGCGGAGTAAGACTTCAACCGAACGTGCCGCATAATTTGCATGTTCTTGTATATAATTAAGTTCTCTTTAGCAGAATAACTATGGTTCTAAGTACAAAATAATCGCGTCCGCGTCACGATACTGCAGCCACAATCCCATTAGACAGGATTTGAAAATAGTCTCCTTCTGTTGTTTACTGCGACTGTGATCTCTTGTATCCCGTTCCATTCGGGTCTGCTGTGGTCATAGTCCACTCTCTATGTTTATGCTTCTGTAAGCTGTTTTCTGCCATAGCTGTTCCTTCAACGGAAGTTACGCTGCGCGGCGGCCATCGCTTCCGACTTGGGTACTGCTGCCGCTTCCGGACTAAGGGAGAGCAGGACAGTCTGTCGGGGAAGTCAGCGCTTACATAGGTAAGTGATTGTAGCCAAGAGCGTTTGAGGAGTAGGTACTGAGGGCACCGAAGGGACTCCATGCTTGAAGGACAGAGGGCATAGGAGGAAGAACATAGGAAGATAATGGGTGTTGAAAGGCAGGGAAGTAAAGTGTGTTTTATCAGATGAAGGGGAGGACGGATTGCCGTAGAAACAGCTGAAGGTTGTTTGTGGTGTTAATCGCAGGTACGATTATGGAGGAAATACGAAAGTACGAATGAGAGCTTTTTGGGCTAGAGCAAATTGCCCTGCAGGAACAAGAATGGGTAAAAATTAGAGTCTGGTGCTTGATGCTTTTAGCGGAGACCTGGGTGTTGTGATAAGGGAGAAAGCGGTGCTGAAGTGTTGTTGCAACGAGCGGGGGATATGATACTATAGAGGGTAGATGGACTGGGAATCGTAAAGGTAGGTACTAAAAGGATGCTCCGAGTACAGAGGAGAGTGGTGCTCATAACGGGATGACGATTGGGTGTTGGAGTGGAGCGCACGATTTATATAGCCAAGGAGAGTGTTGTGACGAGAGAGAGAGGAACAAAGGAAGGTGGGTTGCTGGAGTCTTGGGTGGAGACACTTGTGCTGAAGGTTAATGAGAGGATGGTGTGTTATGCTGGCAAAGGAAGGCTGGAGGGACTGTTGAAACACCACACAAGGACATAGTCCTTGTATTGCTGGTTTTGGGCATTTTAATTGCGTGTGATGAAGCCCTGCAAAGGTTAATAAAGGAGGTCGTATTTAAGGATTAAAGGTGTGGAATAGGCCATAGGAGGAAGATGCAAGGGGTTGTACTAACATTATTCTAGACTATAACTGGGTGTCGACGCAGGGGTGGTCTAGGGCTAGGAGAGATATTGCAGGGATTCGAGATGACTAGTGGCAGATGACAGCTGAAGGAAATAGTGATTGGCTGGAGTAAGGGTAGCTGTTGAAGTAGGACCGTGTACGCTAGAGGAGTGGAGTTAGTGTGTGCTGAAAGAATAGAGTGTTGAAGGAGGGTGGACTGTTGTCAGGTTAAGCTGATGATGATATACTATGAGTAGATGTGTATTTGGACAGTGTAAGTAAGCAGTTTGCTGGAAACAGGATGAGTGTGTGTTGATGGTACAGAGGGGGTAGGACTGGGCTGGATAGAGGAGAATGGATTGGGGAGGGGGTGCTCAAGTTAATGGAATGGTGTTTAGAACAGTGTCCTTCAAGAATAGGAGAACGAGGAGGAGAGTGTGTGGGATGAAATATACAGGAGGTGATGTTTCACCAGAAGCTTGAGAATGGGTTATGGTGCTTGAGTGACAGGGCGAGAAGAGAATGAGTGCTAGAGGACCAGGGCAAGGTGTGCTGAATGGAGGAAGATGTACAGGAGAGATAGTAGGTAGGGTTCAAGAGGGACAGGATAAGGGTGTGTTAGCAAGGAAGTGGATTCTGTGCTGGAGTTGGAACCAAGGATGGTACTGTGGCTAGAGGGTGAAGGCTACTAGTGAAAGATGTGGGAAGGCTAGAGAGGAGGTGCAGGAGGCTAGAAGCATTTGCAAAGTTAGGGGAGGGCTAGAGGAGGACCTCTTGCTAGAGGTCACCACGAGCGGGTTGCCAGCTACTTCACAGTAACAACCAACGTCTGAATAATGTGAAAGAAAGCCACAAATGTAAAGCGTTGCCAAACATATAACAGAAAAGGTGATAACAAAACATTATGGGTTATGTTCACACTGAGAGCTGGAAGAAGGGTAAGCAATGTGGACCTAAGGGCTGGGGAAAGGATTAGTAGTGTAAATAGGATGGTTGGAAGGAATGCAGAAACGTGAAGTGTATGATATTTGTGAATGTTTTGTGATAAGGCATACAACACATGAAGAGAGCCTAGGGTAGGTGGGAGTTAGGAACAAAAGTGTAATAGAGAGGGGAAGACAGCAATGCAACATTTCAGACTCACTGGAGCAGATGTATGCAATGCATTGAGTAAAACCCCAATAAAATCTGTTAAAAAAAAACCCACATTTACAGATCATTACGTTTTATGATAATTAGTCGATTGCATCAGGTTACCTGATCATGAAAGTTGTATTTGCCAGGATGTTTACACTTTTGAAGGTCAATAGCAGGGCTTTATTTTGGTGCACTATTACTACATGCAGTTTTGAGAGACCTAAAAAGGATGTGGGCTTGATATGTTCTATGAGAAACTAGAGTGAAGATATTGGAAGAAGAAGTCTCTGAACAAGTGTTTTACAAGGACTCGAAAGAATTATGTTTGGCTGTAGGGTGCAGCAGTCGAGAACGGGGGTATTGTTGGCAAATAAGAATTGTCCAATGCTTTTTTGAGTGTCTTTGTTGCAGCTGTAGCGCTACCCAATATAAACTGCATGGATGAGTAACTAGAAATGTGCTTGGTGCAATGTGCACTTTAAAAACAAGAATCAACGAAAGTCTCAGAATTCTCCGCTGTGTATGAAACTTAGTTGAAACTCTGTGGTTAAATGGAGCTGCTTTAGCATTCCAGGTACAATTTGTTGCACCCTGGTTGGATTCTCGTCAGTACTGCTAACATTTCATCATTTTTTCATTTCGAGGTAGGCACAATGAATGTGTTAAATGAGCATATCGTAATGCCTGTTGTTCATAGCACGATGTAACGTCAAGCTGTGGCTGTCAGCATGGTACAAAAGTAAGTTGTAAACAAAACACAGTATCCCACGTGGCTGTGTGGGATGCTGTATTTTGTTTATGGTTTTTGTTTTTCCCCTCATCCCAGATCTAAAATGATTTTGTAAATGACAGCCTTTGAGTTGCAGAAAAGACAATGTGATAAAACTCTAGCGAAGGGACTCTGTTTGAAGTCCTCCTTTAAACCTTTGTAAATGTATTCGTCCTACTCCATCTCGGCATTCTGTGAAGGAATTAAGTGATGTGAACGGCTCTTTCTTATCCCTCTGAATTTTAGACTGTGTGTCTGCAGCAAACAAAGATAAACACCAGGAAACCTATTTTAGATGACTCCTTCTCTTATGATTCTCAACTTAAGTTGTCTTACTCTTGGGGTTCACCATTTGTTTAGAATTAGCCCTTTGCTATCTGAAGATAGCAAAGCGCCAATGAAGATTAAAGAGCCTCCTTGTTGGAAAGGTTTTACGTTCTTTCACTAAATCAATTTTGACGCAGCCCTGTAAGGTTCTGGTTTCTTCTTTGACTGTGCACCAAATAGTGCATTTCATCCCAAATTTGCCTTTGGTGTCTAAATGGTTCTTTGGCCAGTTCCTTACTTAGTTGTATTTCATCGGTACACATTGAGTGAATGATTGTTCCCAGGTGACAATCCTAGCCTCAATGTTTCTTAATTGTTCTTGACATTCTATGTTGAGAGGTTAGTACTTTGCAACCACTGTCAAATGAGAAAATTGTGTTTGTATTTTTTTCTAATAATTTGTTTAAGAAAGAAAAACATTCTTTCAGTGCTGTTCACTGTTGGATGATGCTTTTGTTAGACCGAACTTTCCATCTTGGCAGTGTTTTTTCGTTGTCCATCCTGTTAATAGTCTGTGGGCCACACTCATTGCCTGCTTTTTGTATTCAAAAGTTTGAGTTTGGCTGTTCAAGACTGCTTGCATCAATCAGCCCATATATTATCTTTAACACAATCGTTTTTGTTTTCCTTATTAGGTTTCGTAACCTGGCGAGGGGCGAAGCCCCTCCCAGATCGAAATCTGTTGTTTTTAATAGTGAGGTTAGGACAGCCTCTGTTTCCAATTGGCTAGCTCCATAAATGGAGGCTAGCCATTGGGAGGCAGAGGCTGTCAATCGCGTTTTCTCTCGAAAACGCGATTCGGGGGCGTTTCTGGTGCTTTTTTTAAGCCCCGCCCCTTTGTCCCGGGCCGCGCTGCCATTGGCTGCCGGCCCGGGACACCCCGTGACGTCATTCCAGGGCCGCGCTGTGATTGGCTGCCGGCCCGGGACACCCCCGTGACGTCAGCCAATCACAGCGCGGCCCGGGACCTGACTTGTTTTTTTAGCCGTCTCTCTCCCGCCCGCCCACTGTCCGTGCCTCCTCCCTCCCTCCCTCCCACTTATAGATACACTTGTTAGGATCATATTTACATACTGTGATAGAATAGATAAATAAACAGAGGCCCATAGGCATCTAATGAAATAACTTATATGAGTAGGGTGTCAGCCCCCCTCAATCAATAACCTAATTTATTACACCATCTTACCAAGAAGCGTTCGGATAGTGTAGTAATAATGTTGAAATGTGTTGGTCATGGTTATGATGAAAACATAACAGCCCTACCAAGAGGTTTTGTTAATAGGAAGGTCACGGCATAATGGTCTCTGAAAGTACTTTTCAAAAGAGGCAGCCTAACAATTCGCGTTATTTAAGGCCAGAAGGCACCATTCAGGTATGGCCGCCACGTTAACCTACTTGGACGAATCTAGCGAACGCGACGGAAAAGGAACTCTGCTCTCGGAAGTGACAGGCCCGCCCCATCCTCACGAGCCACCGTAGCCAATCGGGAAACGCTACGGAAGCCGGCAAGACGGCGGCCCCGCAACGCTAGCCTACAGTCGGGCCAATAATGTCCGCGATAATGGGGAGCAGGAGGGCTCAAAGAACAGCGCTAGGAACCGGGGAGGCGTACAACGCGTGGAGGGCAAACTCCGTGCTAGCGTGGAGAAGGGGGACTACTATGAAGCGCACCAGATGTACCGCACCCTGTTCTTCAGGTAAGGCAGCTGGCGTCCTGCAACCAAAGCCTGGTCTTCCAGGGCTTTCTTTGCTCTTTAGTGGAGCAACTCACTGTCGTCAGGCCCGCCCCCTCACTCGCAATGGCCTGTTTTGCGGCTTTAGCGTTGATGTGACTTTTTGATAGGTCAGAAAGAATGTCAGTTTGAGGAAGGCCCGATTTTTTCCTCATATAGAAAGTGTCAGTTGCTTTCGCATCCTTTAAGTCAATGGCCTACCTGTCATTGGCCTTGCTCAGTGTCACTTACGCACTGAATGCCGTGCCCTAACAGTACCGTAGACGTGTCCATATGCTTCTGTCAGCTGGGGTTTAACGCAATGTGCAATATAATATGTAAAGTTTTGGTAGGGAATGGGAGCGGAAATGCAGGTCGCCCAGCACTGACCTTTTAACCAAACCACTAAGTCAACTGTATGTTGACTTTTAATTTTAATTTTAATCCAGACCTGCAATGTTATAAACAACTCGTGTGTCCTAGAAGGTATTCTCTTGTTTGCCCAATAAAATAGATTCCTTGCGTGTGTTAACTCTGACACGAGACCGATTGAATAGTATGTGTATGTAGCTTGTCTTGGGTAAGGTTTCACTTGTGTGTACTTCTAACGCATAGAAAAGTCATTCTGTTCATCTCCATTTTTTGCCCCAAGTTATTTTAAATAGAACCAACCTTATAAAGCTAATTAATTCATTACCAGGTCTTGGAGGAATAATTCCCACGGATCTGTATAGGGTTGGCTTTATACCCGGCCCTGAGGTAGGCAGTTGAGTCCGCTATAACATGGTGGTCAACCCTTTTTTGGCAGAAGAGATATTGTCACATAATGCCACATTGGAATGCTGGGGGATCTTGGTAGTAGAAGGGGCCCCGGGGCCATACCCTTTAGTATTCAGAACATCGTTTATTGCCAAAGTTTAAGCTATTGGCATTGTAAATGGCAATGCCTTTTATTTAGGTTTTAAAACAAAAACAAAAATGAAAGGCATTATTTGCAATGTCAATAGCGCAAACTCGCGTAAATACGAAACCTATTGCATTGCAGATGCTTGTTCAATCTTGCTACTGACCAATAGGGGGAGGTGTATCTCACGCCTAAAAAATGTGTAATGTTTTCTAGGCGCACTACCCACGACCACCATTGCCGGGGCCAGCCAAGGCGACACGGAGGGAGAGGATGCAGCAGTTGCCGAGGATACCGATGGAGCGGTAGGGGGAGTGGCAGTGGTAAGTTAGATTCATAATCCTTAACTATTGTTGACATTACACTCACTGCAAGGGTTGCCCCCGCCAGGCCAGAGGTAGTCACCGCCGACCCGCAGGGGCAAACCTCCCGCCATCCCTGTAGAAAAGACCCCCGCTATATTACAATGGCTGGGGGGTCCCCGGCGGATAGAAACCGTCCGCCGATTTTCCGCACAGTTGACATGTCGACCGGGCAGAAAAGGTTTCAATATGGTGGCGGTGTCTGAACACACCACAAGCCATATCTGCATTTTGGAATGCCTTTCCGTGGCGGCATTGCCGCCATGGAAAGGCATGCAGAGTATGCTTGGGGTGCCCGTTGCGGGCCCCCCTTGAGGGTACCTACCTATGCTATCCCCTGCCTTTCAAAGCACAATGTGGCAGGCTCCGCGCGGGGCCTGTCACGTTGTGCTTTGAAAAGCACAACATGTATTATTAGCATTGTGGCGAGCGGTGCTTTCCGCACCGCCCACCACAATGTTAAAAATACGGGATGCGCCCGCCACTGTGGCCGGCGCATCCTAATTGTCCCCACGGGACCCCCGGCATAAGGCGGATGGTCCCTTTTTAGCGTGAGGATGGTGGGTGGACTTTGTCCGCCCGCCATCCGATGTCCTAAGTAAGTGTTGTTGTGAACTTTTGAAGAGTGAAGAAGACACCCTTTAATTGGCATAGGGGCGGGAGTATTGAGTAACTAATGGCCTCATCTATCTGTGATTTCAACTCCGCTTTGAAAATTTTATGGAGAAGACAAAGTCAGATCAGATCACCTGGTGTTCAACTAAAAAGTGAAAGACGGGTGGAAGGAAGTACGGGCGAGATTTAATAAATGTTATGTACTTACTGTGCTTTATAGTGCTACCATGCCACTATGTGTATAACTATAACTTGTCTTACTGTTTTTCTAAGAGTATATTTTACAATTGTCTTGTTTCTTTTTGATATACAGCTACTCCTTCCAAGGTTGATAGGAAGGAGTTCGCCGCCATGGCACGGCGCCCGAAACTGGAGGCAATACAGCGAGAATTCTGGCGGCTGGTGGTCTTGGCTGAGGAGGAGGAGGAGACTGCTGCAACACTTGAAGCCTCCTCCAGTGCCCCGGGCCCCAGCCACCGCCCTCCAGTGGTACGGCGCCACTATCTGGCGGCCGCCCGCCACCCTAGCCGCAACACCATCTCTGGTGCCCCCCACCACTGTTGCTCCTGCTGCCGCACTCTCAAGCGCCGTGTCTGCTGTTTAGAGGGGCAAATGCGTGTCGTCCTCCAATCCCGCCGCCAGTCCCTGTCTTAGTTCTGCCCCTTTTTTAATTCTTGTTTGGGTGGGTGGGAATTGGGCGTTGGGGATTTTTGGACATTTGGACTTCAGTTTCTTTCTTACAGACATTGGTTGGGGTTAGGGAGGGGGGTGGGTCAGCTTTTGTGGGTTTCCGTTTTACATAGTTTATTTTTGCTAGGGTAAATTAAATCTATATTTATACTATACATGCAATGTTGTTAATGTTTTGTAGGTGGGGTTACTGTTTTACATCACACTGCTGGTACAGGTCCGCCCACAGCCAGTGTTTGATTTCAATAATTTCAATAATTGGCTGACTGTGTAAGACACAAACAGAAAGATGCGACACCCCTCACTGATTGAGTTGTCCGTCCAGTACTTTGTCTCTCTCTTCTAGTCTATGCATTCTTTATCTGGACTCAAAGGGGTGTGTGAATGCATTGACAACATGTCCATTATTAATTATGCCTCCCCCAAACTTCTCTTACCTTTGCTTGATGTTTAACTTAGGCACAGCGATGGCTGCATGGTGAAGATGGTTTCCTTTTTATCCAGTATTGGGGTATCTTTCATAGATTCACATGCCTGAATCATTCCCCGTCGCCGAGGCGGGAGTCCCACGGTACATAAAAAAGCAGTGCCAAAAGTAAATTATAGTAGTAGGCCCTAAATAAAGGCCCGAGGCCTAGATTGCAGTAGCCTATCTACCTCATTATGCTGAAAAGACCCAAGTCTTTGTCACAACCAATCAGCTCTCAGCACCCTCTAGAACCCTCTCTGCAGAGCCAGTTCTCCTCAGATTTTCACCGCACGTCGTGTGGAAGGGAGTCTCCCTGAGTGCCTACTCAGTTTTTCCTTCAGGATGTCAGACAAGAAGGCCTTGAAGGACATGCAACAAAAAGAGAGTCCATGTTGATGATCAGCATAAGGACTGTATCTATTGCCTCTATCCTACTCATGAGGCACAGAATTGTAAGATTTGCTGAACCTTCCCTTCTAAAACCTTAAGGGATAGGGACGCTAGAGTCCTGTTATGGCTCAAATCTTCTAAAGCTGATGATGATGATGATGGAGCTTCAACATCAAGCAAGAGAGCAAGATCTCAGGAGAGTTCATCAAGTGAGGGGAGAAAACAATTGAAAACCTCCCACTCCACTCCTGGTCATTCTCAAAGATCTCCTTCAGCTTCTTCAGGACCTTCTGCTCTCAAGGACTCCAAGAAACACAAAACCGTGAGTAAGAGCTGCTCTGTCTCTTCAGCTTTCTCTATATCGACAATAACATGTTCAGCTCCTTCGTCGACGGCTACTGTGTCTACTACTGCTATCACCTCTCCAATCCTGTCAACTATGATTTCCATCATGACAAAAAAGACGAGAACCTCGTTGTCGAAGCATTCATCGAAGAGAACCCCGTCGACGGCATCTTCGTCGTCGACAAAGTCATCATCTATGCCGTCGACGACGACTGCCCCGTCGACGAGGAAGTTAAGTCCGTCGACGGCGATCCCGTCGACGATGTCTCCTTCGACGTCAAGCCCTCCGTCGCCGGCGATCCCGTCGGCGATGCCTCCGTCGACGTCGAGCCCTCCGTCGACGACGAGTCCGTCAACGATGCCTCCGTCGACGTCGAGTCAGTCGACGATGCCTCCGCCGATGACACCGTCAACGACAACGAAAAAGAAGAGCCCATTGACAGCTGCACCATCCACAGCACTGGCAACAGCTTCAACTAAATCTATAGCAGCGATGCAGTCATTTTCAACGCCTATTGCATCCAAGAGTTTCCAGCACAGATCTTTCCAGAGACAGGAATACTCCTATATCTCGCCACTTACGCCTTCTCACCTCTTGGACACTTACACTCAGTATGAAGAAGGAGATTATGATGATGACGAAAATGAAGGAGCCTTTGGAGTAGCTCGCCATCATTCTGACTTAGTAATAAAATGTCAAGATGACAATGAGGAGGATTACATTGCGCACTATTATCAGGAGGACATTGTGGTTCCTCATCATGCAAGTTATCCACGGACTGCAGATACCAGCCATCTGCCACCTACCCTCATTCAGGACCTGCAGGCCATGCTGGCTGACTACAGACAGCGATTTCTTCGCAGCAGGTCATTTCACCGCCTACCTCTACGGCATGACCAGACCCTATACCTCAGCCTCAAACTCCAGCGCCCATACTGAAGGACTGGACTATTTAAGGCCCAGCGGTGCCAGGGAACAACACCTAAAACCTTCGTGGGATACCTGTTCTGGCGCACTAAAGACAGAGACACGGGAGACTTCCTTCGGCGTCAAAGATCAGCGTTTATTACTGCAGGAATGCAAAAGTCATGGGAAGTACAACAGAGTGTAGGTTCCAAGAGTCTGCTTCAAATTGCATTTGTGGGTCGCTCTCTTTTATACAAGATCTTGTCATTGCACAATATGTAAGCAAAAGGTTACAGCTCAGTTCCCACAGTAAAAATTCAAAAGGATCGCTTTCATGTATTCAGAACCCCGGAACATAATTACATTAACATCACCAGTTCCAACTGTAAAAGCACATCTTCCCACCATTAGGTACATTCCACTTGAGTTGTAAATAAGCAAGAGATAGAGACAAGAACAGCTGCAAGGAAGTCAGACAACAGGGAGGAGAGAGTGTGAGGATAATATTGGATGCGTAATCGTAGCTTAAAAGGGCTTGATCTCAGCACGTGCGAGGCTGAAACAATAGACCGGCACGGCAGAATCACCTTCGAGCGGAGGCAACTGCTTTAGCAGTGTCCTCCCCCTACTCATAAAAGACGCATGAAAAGGCATATGCTTCTTCCGTGAAGCTTGGGAACAAAAGGTCACGATGCGGACAGTTGCCTGTTCGCTGACTACGTGAGGGCAAGAAACAAAATGGATGCCGTATCTAAAATGGAACCCGAGGGTTCATTGGAAAAACCTGTAAATGAGACGAACTCTTCTGAGTAGCATGGCGATACCGCGTACACCTACTAAACTCGTCATTTACGGTTCATAGATACCACACTCGTCCATATTCGGCGATGCCCAAAACGTTGTAACGATTTTCACGGAACCTCAGACGCTCCTTTTGCCCTCATGTAGGCAAGAACTAGTCGAAGTCGGAGTCAATCTCGATTCTCATCAGATCATTCAGATGTTGTTGGAACATAATTCTATCCATCAATGCCTCTTTGTTAACAGATGGCCTTCTTATACACGTTGTAGCACAAAGGCCACATAAGGCAGGACCACACTGTACACAAAGACAACACGTGAACAGAAACGTCACAACAACCCCTATAACCATCAGAATCTTCCAACCCCAAGTCGACATTAGACCCCAAAACCATCCTAGAAGCGTCCAATCTCCCTCGTCCACGTGTATGGACTCTGAGATTTTGTGCAACTTGGAGATGGCTTGATAAACCGTTGGAGCGTTATCCGGTATGAATATGCAGCAGCTCGAATGGATGACCTTGCACACACCACCTCTATCTGCTAGAACAATGTCTAGAACCATACGGTTCTGTAACGTCATAAGCCTATCCGCTTGAAGCTCTGCTGTCAGATTACCAAGGGCGCTTGCAGTTATGTTAGCGGTTGACTCTACTACACGAGTTAACTGTCTCAGATTTCTGCTATTGACCATAGGGCCCCAAAACGGTAGAAAACCCTTAAAGAAGTCTCCTGCTTCTTGACCGGAAGTATCCTCTTTACTAATGACACCTCTCACAACTCTGGTTTTGTGATAGTCGGCAGCAACAGTGAAAGTCGGGGGCAAGAGATTTGCAATATAGCAGGTACCTGAGAAGTCATGAGGTAACCACGTATATGCTCGGTCATAACATACAAAATAGGTACCCTTGGCAGTCAGAAAGACAGGGGAAGAGAGCATCGGTAGAACGTAAGTTTCCACACAAGCACTCTTCCCAAGCTGGGCTCTTGGATTTCGGCCACGACCTTGCAGACAGAAGTGGCCTAGGTGAGGTACAATCCAGATCGGAGATGAGCTTTTAAGCTGCCTATCACCCACTGATATACTATACTCAGCCTCACTAAGGTACTTATAGGCCTGCACTTCCTCCTCTGGGATGAGCGAAGCATCAAAAATGTCTCTATCTAGATCAGCAATCGCTATCGCCAGAGACTTATGGTACGGGCCAGAACCAAAGCTTGCTGAGCGTGGCTCTCGATGGGGGTAGGAATCTAGTGCACTATGGAACATGATTTGGAATGTCCGAGCTGACCCTTGGGGGCTGTACGGAAGAACCAAATATGGGATACCCCTGTCCATGGTATGTGGCATTAGTCCACACACCCAACAATTTGTAGTATTTACCACCAACTGATGCTGATGCAAAAGTTGCACAAAGGAATTGTTTCTAAATTCCGCACGTCTGACTTGCTCATGTTGGGGCAGTAGGTGAAAAGAATGTGGAGAAACAGTAGAGACGAAATTTAGATCATGAGAAGGAGAGGTAGGTAAGGCAGAAGGCAGTAATGATTGAAAACCAAAATATACTCCACCCACCAGCAGCATAGAAACAGTTAGGAACAACATGAAAACCTGTAATAAAAAACATTTTGTTCGAAATGTGCTGTACAATTTAGATCTTTGCGCCGTCTTTTCCTCTAGCTTCGACAGCTTGGAGAACTCCATCCTCTAACAACCGTCCTCAACGTTCTTGACGCACTTCGTTCTGAGTAGCGATTATCAATTCCCAGGAGTTCCCAGAAATCGACAAAAGAAATTGACCTAATGTCAATAACTGCTAAACAGAAAGAAGTACCCGCGCGGCCCTACGGCCAACCCAGATGGCAGGTTTTAATCAGTTAAATAATCAATTTTATATACGTCTCCTAGCTGTTCTGGAAAAGAAATACATACATAATAAAATGTCCACAATGGTCAAGGCAAAATGTGAGGGGGTATTCTGAAATCAAAAATAATAAAAAATGTATTCATCTTTATTGCGTGTACGAAGAAAGTATCGGTTTCTTCCGGGTCGAGTCTGATCTTCAAACAGTGGATTGGATGGCGAAAGAGTGTTCGATTGTTCAGGCAATTGTTCAGTACTTGAATTCTCCATTGATGAAGGAAAGGAAATTGTTTGAGAGGAATCAACAGGGGTGTCAGATAAAACTGAAGTGTTCCCTATGGGCTGAGCTTCGCTAAATGGGACAAAGCGCTGGGGAACGTCAGTTTCAGACGAGGAAAAACCTTTACGTATCCATGTGTCTGCCGGCAGAGGAAGCGGAACCTTCTTGGTGTGGGTGGCATGCACCCAGTGTTTTCGTCCCTCCAGCCGAACCGCCGTCCTCGTGGCTAGTAGCACCTGGAAGGGTCCCACAAATCTCGGCTCAAGGTGACGTTTTCGTCCGAAATTACGGGTGAGGACCCAGTCCCCTGGTTGGAGCCAATGACCAGGACCCTCTGTTTGTGACGGCAGAGCCTCAAAGACCTGTTGATGAATCAAGCTCAATTTAGCAGTCAGATCATATAGATAATCAATCAACATTGGATATTCAAGTCTGTTAAACTCTTTAGGCCTCGGAACCCCCCAAATGTTCGCAGGACGGCCGAACACAATCTCATATGGGCTAAGCCCTACTCGAGAGTGTACAGTAGCCCTGGTCGATAAGAGAGCTAGAGGCAAAGCGTCGGGCCATGATAAACCAGTCGTTGCCTGGATTTTAGCAAGCTTCAATTTCAGGGTGCCATTATATCCTTCCACCAAACCTGCTGACTGAGGATGATTAGCACTATGAAATTTCTGGGATATTCCTAAACCACGACACACACTCTTCATCACACTTCCCACGAACTCGTCCGACCATACAATCCGAGGCATGCCGTACCTGGGGAAATACTCTTTGAGCAGCATTTTAGCTGTGGATAGGGCAGTATTATCCTTAAGAGGGTAAGCCTCAATCCATCTGGAAAATGTGCATACTACGACCAAAACATACTTCAAATTGTTGCATCTCTCCATATGGATGAAGTCCAATTGGATAACTTCGAAAGGACATGTAGGAGGGGCAAAATGACCAGGTGGAGTGGGGGTGCCCTTACCGGGATTATGCATCAAACATACCATGCAATTCTTGACCACTCTCTCTGCACATTTAGTAATCCCATCATTCTTCCATACTGGAGACAATAACTTGCATATGCCCTTCGAGCTAATATGTGCTGTGCCATGGGCCATTGTAACAACAGCAAGCACATATGCATCCGGTAACATCCATCTCTGTTTCTCTGACAAGTCAACCCAACATCCATTCTCGTCTAACTTTCCCGTGCTTTCTTTCCACTTAGTCTTTTCCATTTCAGTGGCCTCATTCTGTATTTCCTTCACACTTTCAACTGTGTCCTCACACATGCTAGTCTCGGCTGGCCATCTTACCGAATTCGCAACGTACATTCGATTTGTCAGATCTCTAGCTGTCTCTTTAGCAGTTTCGTCTGCAAACGCATTACCATGACCAACATCATCTGTCACTTTTCGGTGCGCACTACATTTAATTATGGCCACCTGCTTAGGCAATGTAAGTGCATCTAAAAGGTCATTCCCAAGCTGTCCATGCTGAATCTTCGTACCATGCGACGTAAAAAATCCTCTTTCTTTCCACAATCGCCCAAAACTATGTGCCACACCAAAAGCATACTGACTGTCTGTAAACACATTCACCCGTTTTCCTCTAGACAACACACACGCTCTCGTCAAGGCAATCAACTCAGCTGCCTGAGCCGAATTCTGACTCAATCTCGCAGTTTCCACAATCGTACTCAACGTCACTACAGCATACGCAGTCGTCACATCACCATTCGGTAACTTAAAACAGGAACCATCAACATACAAAGTACCATCGGGATCTACCAATGGAGTATCTTTTAGGTCAATACGACCCTTCGTTTCTTCTTCAGTTCGCAGATAACAGTCATGTGGTGCTACATCAATTGACTCCGTGTTGATCGGCAATAATGTTGCTGGATTCAACACATTACACCGTTTTATCCGTATGTGACTAGCCAGTAACGTCAGCTCATACCCAGACAACCTTGCGCTCGTCAAATGTTGAGTTTTCGTTCGGTTCAAAAGAGTGTCAACTGCATGCGGAACCATCACCGTGAGCATATTATCCATGACCAGACCTGCGGACTGTCGAATGGACGCCGCAGCTGCCGCTTTTGCTCTTAAACAACTCGGCAAAGCTCTAGCTACTGGGTCTAAGGTCGAAGAAAAATATGCGCATGGGCGCTGTTTGTCACCAAATTGTTGCGCCAGAACACTCAACGCACAACCATCCCTCTCGTGAACGTACAGTGTAAATGGCTTACTGTAATCAGGAGTACCTAACACAGGAGCCGAACACAACGCATCACGTAATTCAGAAAAACCTTCTTGACACTCTTCAGTCCATGGCAAAGGAGTCGGAACATCCTTGCACGTGAGAGCTAACAATGGTTTCGCCAATAGTGAAAAATTTGGGATCCATTGTCTGCAGTATGACGTGATACCTAGAAAGGCACGTACATCTCTCTGAGTTTTTGGCACAGTCATTCGGGTAATCGCTGCAATTCTCTCTGGGGTCAACCTTCTCCCTTCTTTTGACAATAAGTGACCTAAGTAGGTTAATTCTTGGCAACAATATTGCAGCTTGGAAGGTGACACCTTGTGATGTAAGTCACATAAATGCCGCAACAACGATACTGTAGCAGTTCTACAAATATCTTCGGTATCAGCAGCTACCAACAGGTCGTCAACGTACTGAATCAAGGCTGCGCCTGCCGGTAATACAAATGAATCAAGTTGACTTTTAACGGCTTGACTGTAGATCGACGGACTCTCACAATAGCCCTGTGGTGCACGTTTCAGTCTAAAACTGCGACCACCTAATGAGAATCCGAATAGGTCTCTGCTTTCCTCAGCAATCGGGATACTAAAAAAAGCATTCTTTAGGTCGATCACCGTGAACCAGGAGGCAGACGCTGGAATCAGGGTCAACAAAGTCGTGATATCGGGGACCACGGGGAACTGTGGAATCACGATTTTATTTACTTCTCTCAAATCGATTATGAAACGGTACACAGGAGGTTTAGATGGATCAGTTCGTTTTAAAATGGGTAACACAGGACTATTACACACATTTCCCCGAGTTTCTTCAACGACGTCCTTTTCGATCAGATCGTGTACAATCGTTAATAGCGCCCGTTCTCCCTCAATGGAGATACGATACTGTGGTATACGTGGCAATCGCACATTTGGTTTCAGCTTGATCATATAAGGTGGGATGTCCAAGAGACCCACGTCATTGGGACCTGTGGCCCATAGAGACGCAGGAAGGGAGCTCAATTCCGGCGGGAGTTTATCGATCGACAAGTACATAGGAGAGATTACTCTCCGACCTAGTGTAAGCTCCACTCCTTCAGGAGAGCAATACAATGTCGCATATAACTGTTTTAACAAATCCAAGCCCAGAAGATTCTCACCACAACCAGTAGATAGAATCAATGGAGCCTCCAGCTCACGAGGGCCAATTGTAAGGGGCAAAGGGCTAGAGACAGGATTGCTAACAGGGGCGCCAGAGAATCCAACGGAAACATTTGTTAAGCCGGACAAAGGTGCACCAGGGAGTTTCGAATGCATGATGGAACTTTTCGTCGCACCAGTGTCTAACAGAAAAGGCTCAACTACGCCAGATGTAGCAACTGCAACGTAAGGCCCACTCTGATCAACCGGAACTGATACTACTCCCTCTCTCTGTCGGTGGCTGTCCTAGTAACGATGGTTTACAACAGTCTCATGTTCAACGTAATAGTCGTCCGCATAATACTGCGCTGATTTATCGGACCTTACATTTCGCTGGTCAAAACAATTAATCGCGTCCGAGGACGTATTAGGGCGCTCAGTCTGATTTTGAAAGGTACCGCGGCCTCTACCTCGAGATGCTTGTTGAGGACCACCACGACCCCCTCGTGCCGATACACCATTAAGGCGATCACGTAAAGCCGGACAATCATATTTTATATGTCCCTCTCTTCTACAATATGCACACTGGTTATACCCAAGCATAGATCTGGAGTCAGGACGTGACTGTATTCTGGAGGATTGCGATTGTGGTCTATATTGCTGTTGTGAATCATTTTGATTTGAACGTGGAGGATACGCTTGCTGCAACAAAACCTTCGTTTTGAGCTCCTTCGTTTTCTTATCTACACGATCACTTTCTTCTTTTTCCCTATTCTCATAATATTGAGCCGTCGCTAATATCTGTGCAGTGGTTGAAACAGCCCATGCACTTTCTGAATTCTTCAATTTGTTGCATAGTTCAGGTAACAAATTTAACACGAACTTATCAACGAATAACCGCTGACCTCCCTCAGTGCTCATATCCTGACCACTATGATCGACAAATGCTTCCTCGAACCTAGTAAAGAAGTCCGAGACACTCTCGTCTTTCTTTTGCTTACAAGCTGATAATTTATCCCAGTTCACCCTCATCGCTGGCATGAGAGTTTTCATAAGTGTAATTATTCTCTGAGGTAGATCCGTAATTAACTGCTCAGGCTTAGCCCCACCAACTTGTCGGCCATCAGCTGCTATTAGTGCAGCCCAATCACCGCCTAACTCATTCGCATGATTTTCCTGACGAATTTTCGCCCAAACCGGTTGTGGCACAACATTACCGAACAGCATGTCGATGTCGGCAAGGTTCATAATAGTAGCATCTACCAATTGGGACAACTCCTTATAGTAACCCGCCGGATTCTTGCGTGGATCAGGCAAAGATTGTTTCACCTGCAAGACTTCTGATCGCTTCCATGGGAGGTGTATCCAAACTCTTTGGAAATGTCGAAGAATCGGAGGATTAGCAGCAGGAGCACCTGGCATGTATACTGGCGGAACTTCTCTCATAGGATACTGAATAGGAGCCGCTTTCCAAGCTTCTAAGTCGTCATCATTAAATGACACGCGAGAAGGCACTGTGGATCTAAAGGATAACAATCGCTCTAAGGCACGTCGTACATCGCCACCTACAATCATACCGCTCGAAAATTGACTCTGAAGTTCAATCATATCGGGCGGTACGTTATCTAAATTGTCATTATACCATTCGTCCCTCAAAAAGTTACACATTTCTTCGAACACGAATCTCTGTGTCGGCTCATTAAACTGAGAAAACGTCTCGAAAACCATGCGTGGAGGGTAGTTGGCAGGATGTCTTATCCACCTATGCGCCATTGTCACTAACGTCTCTTTTTCCCTTCCACTAGGGATCTGACTCCGTCTTTGGGGAGTTTCAGAAGTATCGGATGGAAATAACTGACCAGAAAGCGGTGAATAAAGGGTAGCAACAGTGTTAGGGATACGATTACGAACAGAAGGAGAAAGGAGAACAGGAGCCACAACGTTTGAAGTGACGGCAGACACAGCAGAAGCAGGCAAGATAGTCGGGGTGGCAGGGACAAGAGGCTGAGAAGGTACAGGCAAAGGAGCAGTAGGAATAGAGACAGGTGGTGGGACAAACGTAGGACCAACAACGGGCTGACCCGCAGCCGTCGGGACAACAGGAGGAACAACAGGCGGAACTACAGGAGGAACTACAGGGGCTGTAGCACCCTGTGCATAAGGAGGTGGCGATTTCATCAAATACGCTAACAAGGGATCCTCCTTTGAATCCTCTTCTTTCTTATCCTGACTAGTTGGTAAAACCGGATAACATTTGTCTATCCTCATGTGATGCAGTCTAGTGGAAACTTCTATTTCTTTTTCTTCTTTATCTCGCTGACATTGTTGTACAACTTGCATTATCGGAACGATACCTTCTCTTCGACACTTTTTAAACTGTTTGATTTCTTTCTGCTTGGCCTCTTTACGCCACAACCGAAAGGAATCAAACATAGCTGGCCTAGCTTTCTTTTTAAACAATTTAGCTTCAAGATTATCTAAAATCGCAAGTTCAAAACTTCCGTGCGGTGGCCAACTAAGGACACCATCTTTTTTCGTGTAACGGACCCAATATTTATTATATATAATAGGGCCCACACCATGTCGACTATAGAGCTCATATATCGGAGTTCCAACTGGAGGTATCGGACACGAGTCCTCCAACCGGGAATCCTTGTTGCAACATTTAAAGAAACCAAGAAAACCACTATGGCTAGGCATCGTGCACACTAACCTAGTATCAAACTTCAAGGGTTACCGAAGTACTGAATCTTCGTGAAAGACAAAACCCTCGGTTTTTGGCAATTGCAACTGTCAAATAACAACTAAGAACCAACAACTAAGAACCACAAATGCAATGGAACCATGCAAACAACAAAGCTTCAACAAGCTGAAACAACAACTAAGGACTGGGAGCGACCCACAAATACTTAACTGAGAGCTTCAATGGCGTCACCAGGAAGGCCCGTCTATCGTCTCGCTGTACGAAAGGTCTACGCCAGGCGTCGAAAACAGGTCGACAGTCAGGGCATCGGTCCGTCGCAGCCGTCAGGAGGCGGGAATCTTCGCGGGAAAAATCTTCGGACCACTTATTTTGACAACAGGATCGATGAAGCGGGGTGCACCTTTTCCTCAGAGATTTCACACGAAGTTCCTCACAATCGTCAGGCTTTGGACCGGTACCGCCGATGTCGCCCCGCGTTGGGCGCCAACTGAAGGACTGGACTATTTAAGGCCCAGCGGTGCCAGGGAACAACACCTAAAACCTTCGTGGGATACCTGTTCTGGCGCACTAAAGACAGAGACACGGGAGACTTCCTTCGGCGTCAAAGATCAGCGTTTATTACTGCAGGGATGCAAAAGTCATGGGAAGTACAACAGAGTGTAGGTTCCAAGAGTCTGCTTCAAATTGCATTTGTGGGTCGCTCTCTTTTATACAAGATCTTGTCATTGCACAATATGTAAGCAAAAGGTTACAGCTCAGTTCCCACAGTAAAAATTCAAAAGGATCGCTTTCATGTATTCAGAACCCCGGAACATAATTACATTAACATCACCAGTTCCAACTGTAAAAGCACATCTTCCCACCATTAGGTACATTCCACTTGAGTTGTAAATAAGCAAGAGATAGAGACAAGAACAGCTGCAAGGAAGTCAGACAACAGGGAGGAGAGAGTGTGAGGATAATATTGGATGCGTAATCGTAGCTTAAAAGGGCTTGATCTCAGCACGTGCGAGGATGAAACAATAGACCGGCACGGCAGAATCACCTTCGAGCGGAGGCAACTGCTTTAGCAGTGTCCTCCCCCTACTCATAAAAGACGCATGAAAAGGCATATGCTTCTTCCGTGAAGCTTGGGAACAAAAGGTCACGATGCGGCAGTTGCCTGTTCGCTGACTACGTGAGGGCAAGAAACAAAATGGATGCCGTATCTAAAATGGAACCCGAGGGTTCATTGGAAAAACCTGTAAATGAGACGAACTCTTCTGAGTAGCATGGCGATACCGCGTACACCTACTAAACTCGTCATTTACGGTTCATAGATACCACACTCGTCCATATTCGGCGATGCCCAAAACGTCGTAACGATTTTCACGGAACCTCAATGTCTCCGGTCACGGACACACACCAGCCTGCTCCGCTTCCTCGTACGCCTGATAAGTCCTCGGACGAAGAGGTAGAAGAAGGAGGACTTCCTGAGAATCCTCCTTCGGATCTGTGGGATTCTTACGTTATTCCCATGCCATCTCCACCAACTCCACAGCCATCTGACTCACCACCTGAGGACATAGGTGGATTTCACAATCTCATTCAAAGAGCCTCGAGCAGGTTCAAGCTTCCAGCTACAGTAGAAGAATCTGATTGTTTTCTACATGATTTTAAGAAGGACACTAGAAAAATGTACAGAGCAATTCCTATAATTGATTACATCTGGAATGAAGGCATCAAGATAATGAAGAATCCTGCTTCCATGCCAGCCGTGCTACCACGGATTGATAAAAAGTATCGCGCTTCATTTGACAGTCCATCTTGCCTTGTGAGTCACCCGAGACCAGACTCGGTTATTTTTCTCCGGCTGCACAGCAGAGGTAAAAAAATCCAGCTACGCCCATCACTACTCCACCGGATAAGGAGGGACGTCGCCTTGACCTTATCGGTAAGAAGTTTTCGACCATGGCTGCCGTCTCTATCAGGGCAGCAAATTCGTTGGCGATCATAGAGCGCTATGATCGCCAAATGTGGTCGGATATGGCACCTTTCATTGATTTGATCCCAGAAGACAACCGAGCAGAAGCTTGCAAGATTTTGATGGAGGGTGAACGCGCAGCCTCAGAGACTTTCGACTGCGCCCTGGATATCGCCAACACGAATTTCAGGCAATTGGCTGGAGCTGCCGTCCTCAGGCGTCCGGGTTGGCTGAAAGCTACCACCTTCAGACCAGAGGTTCAGTTAAAGATCTTAGACATGGCCTACGACGGCAAGTCTCTATTTGGCAAGCACATTGACGATGCCCTCCACGCAATCAAGACGGACACTGATACCGCTAGGTCATTAGGTTCCCTGCAATTCAAACGAGGTTCTTTCAGAGGTGCTAGAGGACGTGGCTACTCTTCTAGAGGAGGTTACCATCAGCAGGGCAGGCAATACCAATCCCACTGCCGTCAAGATTATAATTCTTCTTACCGTCCGTCAATTACGGCTGGTTTCTCTCGCCAAGGAGGCCGCAGATGCTCCAACAATCAAGGGCGATATTCTCACAAGAACAAGTGAGTTCAACCGGGCGCCATCCGCATCCCCTCCCCTTCCTGTGGGCGCGAAAATATCTTTTTTCCATCAACAGTGGCAGAAAATTACCTCCGATCAGTGGGTGTTGGACCTAGTACAGCATGGAAACACCGTAGAATTCGTTACCAAGCCGCCAACTGTTCCGCCCAAGGGACCCCCTCGTCTTCACTTATTGTTCAAGGAGGTTCAAACCATGGTCCTCAAGAACGCCATAGAAAAAGTCCCGCTTCAGCAGAGAGGAACAGGGTTCTACTCCTATTTTTTCCTTATAAAAAAGAAATCGGGGGAATGGCGACCAATTCTAGACCTGTGCAGCCTCAACAAGTTCCTCAAGAAGCAGGGTTTCCGCATGGTCACTCTTTCAGAGATCCTAAATTATCTGAACTAAGGAGATTTTTTGGCCTCCTTAGACGTGGAGGACGCATACTTCCACATCCCCATCCATCCCAAGCATCAAAAGCATCTCCAGTTCACTGTGGCTGGCGCCCACTATCAGTTCAAAGTACTACCGTTCGGCCTCAAATCAGCACCACGAATACTCACAAAGTGCCTGGCCCCGGTAGCAGCAACGTTGCGCTCTTGGGGAATCCAAGTGTTTCCGTACTTGGACGATTGGTTACTCAAGGGCCCTTCAATAAACAGTGTTCAGCATGCCATGACAAACTGTCGTGCTCTCTTTGCTTCTCTGGGTCTAACTGTAAATTTAAGCAAATCCCAACTACATCCAAAGCAAGTTGTGCCTTTCTTAGGAGCACAGCTGGACACAATAAAATGCAAGGCATTCGTATCGCAGGAGAGACAACTCTGGCGAAATTGGCAATCCAAGTGTCAAAAAGAAGGGCACTTTTGGTTCGACTGTTTGCTTCCCTCCTGGGAATGTGTTCATCAGCCATAAATCTCATCCCTCTGGCACGCCTTAAGATGTGACCTCTGCAGGAAGAGCTGCATCATCAATGGAAACAGGCAACAGGTTCCTTCGAGGACATTATCAAAGTCACTCCGCGCATGGTCAGCCAGCGCTCTTCAATGGTGGTCACAGTTACAGAATCTGAAGCAAGGACTTTCATTCATACAGATGCCTCCAGACTTCATACTGACAACGGATGCGTCCATGGAGGGATGGGAAGGTCGTCTCCAAGATCTGCAAGTCCAAGGCAGGTGGACTCAAGAATACAGATAGCGTCACATCAACAGTCTGGAGTTGAGGGCCATCTTCCTTTCTTTGCAAGCATTTCTCCCCATAATCGCGGGATCTTCTGTGTTGGTCCGAACCGACAATACCACCAGCATGCTCTTTGTGAACAAGCAGGGAGGAACAAGATCTATGATGCTGTCGCAGGAAGCTCAGGAGTTATGAGACTGGGTTACACTTCACAACATAACTCTCAGGGCAGCGCATGTCAAAGGCCTCCACAATACACTGGCGGACAAACTCAGCAGATACCGGTCAGATTGCCATGAGTGGGAGTTGGACCAAACTCAATTGCACAAAGTGTTCCAGACTTGGGGCAAACCAATGTTGGACTTGTTCGCAACACAGCAGAACAAAAAATGCCAATTTTACGCCAGCAGGTATCCTCAACAGGGATCAAGGGGGAATGCCCTGTCCATGCGATGGTCAGGGATTTATGCTTACACTTTTCCCCCGATCCCGTTGATACCAAAGGTATTGCGCAAGATGAAGTTCGAGAGTTGCCGATTAATACTGATTGCTCCAAGATGGCCATGCCAGTATTGGTTTCAGGAGCTCATGTTGTTATCCCAAGATCGTCCAATTCGCCTTCTTCCGTCTCCAACACTACTGTCACGGAACGAGGGACAGATTCTTCACCCAGATCCTCAATCTCTAAAATTGCACCCATGGCTCCTGACTTCTTAGAGTTTCAACACCTTCAGATTCCGCAGGATTGCAGGGATATCTTAAGGAAGTCTCGAGCTCAAAGCACATTGAAAACTTACCGGCTAAAATGGAAAAGGTTTTGCTCCTGGTGTGTCTCCAATAGTGTACACCCGGTTTATGCTCCAGCAGAAGAAGTACTTCCTTACCTGCTGCACTTAGCTCGCTCTGGCCTTTCTTTTTCATCAATAAAGATTCACTTAGCGGCTCTGTCCAGATTCAGGAAGGTGGCTAACATTCCTTCATTATGTTCGTCATCTCTAATTAAACAGTTCATGAGAGGACTTTTCAGACCGTATCCTCCGATTCGACATCCCCCACCGGAATGGGAACTTAATACGGTTCTATCAGAGCTTATGAAGCATCCATTCGAACCTATTCATAAAGCCGAAACCAAATACTTTACATGGAAAGTTGCCTTACTCCTAGCTTTGACATCAGCCAGAAGAGTGAGTGAGATACAAGCGTTGACTATTAAAGATCCCTTCCTACATTTCTCACAGTATTGCGTCACCCTTCGAACGAACCCATCATTTATACCCAAGGTTCCCTCATAATTCCATTTAAATGAACCAGTTCGACTGAAAGTCTTCTTTCCAAATCCTACTACACCAGCAGAAAAAACGCTGCATTCCCTGGACATCAAACGTTGTCTGAAGTTCTACTTACAGAGAACAAAGAGCTTCAGAAAATCTGATCAATTGTTCGTGGCTTACGACCAGACTACGTTGGGAGCAGCTGTCACCAAGGCTACAATTTCCATTTGGATAGCCTCAGCGATCCAATTCTGCCATACCAAGTCACACAGACCATTGACAAGGAATGTCAAAGCACATTCTACGAGAGCTGTAGCAGCGTCTACAGCGTTATTTGCAGGAGTGACGCTCGAGGACATCTGCCGTGCTGCGACATGGAAGAATGTCCACACATTCACCAGACATTACTGCCTGCAATCGACAAGCTAGCGAGATGCAGCAGTTGGTCAAGTCGTCTTACGACACCTGTTTGTTTAAAGAAAACTACAGGTACATATATTTGATGTTATATGTATATTCATTTGTAAATGAAGTCATTTCAATGTGATTACTAATATGTTAATATAACATGTCCATTCTAATGTTTTCTAACAAATTCATACGGTTTATAGTCATCTTTGTGACAATAAGATGGTGTAGCATTTAAGTTGTTGATGATGGTATAACTGGGAGTGTATCAGTATAAGTCTCCCACCATCCGCAACCGACTATTACCTGGCTTACTGCTTGCTAGTCTGATTCAGGCATGTGAATCTATGAAAGATACCCCAATACTGGATAAGAAAACAAGTTACTTACCTGTAACTTCAGTTATCCAGTATCAGTATCTTTCATAGATTCAAATGTACCCACCCTCCTCCCCGGAGAGTCAGTTCTCTAGATTGGGATACTTATTCCCCACTTGTGCTAACGAAAATATGAGGAGAACTGGCTCTGCAGAGAGGGTTCTAGAGGGTGCTGAGAGCTGATTGGTTGTGACAAAGACTTGGGTCTTTTCAGCATAATGAGGTAGATAGGCTACTGCAATCTAGGCCTCAGGCCTGTATTTAGGGCCTACTACTATAATTTACTTTTGGCACTGCTTTTTTATGTACCGTGGGACTCCCAACTTGGCGATGGGGAATGATTCAGGCATGTGAATCTATGAAAGATACCAATACTGGATAACTGAAGTTACAGGTAAGTAACTTGTTTTCTTCTATTCTAACATGCCATGATTGGGGTGGTGGTGGTAGTAGTAGTAGTAGTACACACTGGCAGGGCAGCAGCATTTGCAAAAAAATAAAATGAGACAGTCAGTCGCCTTTGAGAGACTGTTCGAGTAGTAGTAGAATGAAGTACAGTACAGAACTTACCGAGCAACAATAATATGCTAAATATTTTACAACAAAACCTAATGGTGGTGGGGATAGCCTACTAGACAGTTACAAAAACTATAGTTGTGTCAATTCACTTGACTAGGCCTACAGTGTAACAGTTAGTGCTGTGTATGAGGAATGCCAACAAATCCAATCAATGCTGAGGTATATGTTCCTTTGTTAAATAAAAATCACCTCTAAAATATACTGCTCATGGGTGAGCAGGCAGAAGAAGACCATCGCTCTGCCTTGAAATTGAAGTACTGTTGCTTTTCGCCACATCCGCCCCAGCAAGAGTGTGATTAATTATTGGTGTGCATTTAATTTAGTCACACCTCAATAAGTCACACAGCCCGGGGGAAGAGGGTTAGGGTTTGTTGAATGGATGGGAAGGGGGTTTGGGGAAGGTTTGACAGTGAAAAACAGTACGCATGGACAAACAAACAACAATCTTTGAACACTACCATATCCATATCAATATGTTAAGGGAGAAAAAGGAAATGCATGCATGATGATGATTGATAAGGAGACCCGGATTACATACACTTCTTGTTCTGTTGTTCCAGGCTTTATACTTTTACAGATAGCAAATAGAATGTTTAAATATTGGTAGGGATGAATCATAAACAGAGAGCAAACCTAATGATAACAACAACAAGAACACACTGTTAAGATTGTACACAAAAAATGAATAACATTATTTAAAAGAAGGTGAAAGTTGATACTGTTACTGTGTTATCCTGGTCAAAAATGTGGACTGGATTTGCATCTCGGCATTCCTCTTGGTCCTCTCGTCCATCAATCTTGGGTCTCGCCACTGCCCGCCTGGAAAAAAATACAGATTTATTGGTAAGGTAAGTGTGCATTGTAATGTTTTCCCAAGTATAGGGCAAGGCCCGGCCTGTAATTGTAGATGGAAACACAAAGGGGATATTGAGAAACAAAGTTGAAACAAATGCACAAGTTATGGTGTAGTCATAGTGCAACACAAGAACACTTTCCGAGGCGGCATGTATGCATCATTTCTACTCTAGTCTGTTTCCAGCATTGACCTTCAACAACAGGACAGAGCAGGCCTGACGACACGTTGCTAAGCACATCCTCCGTGTAGAGTATTTTTTTTAAAGAGTTGGACAAAGGCAAAGCACATATCCATTCCAAACATAGCATTTTACAATTTAAGTTAGTTAATTAAAAGCACCGCAGTCATCCCACCACTACACTCTACTCCACTTCTACACAGACATTTGGGTATGCTGTTGATGTTGACGTGTTTACCTTTAGGCTTTTATGCCACGCATGAAACGTCCTCCTGGCTTGTTATTATTCCATCAATCATCTCTGATACTTGTACTGACTGACTGTGAAGGTCGACCTGCAGTAGAAGTAAAATTTTGTTATTACACAACAAGAGTAGAACTATTATTGACTTGAGTCACTCTTTAGTGTGTACAGTACGACTACTAGTACACTTTGACTTCACTTCGTGCACAACAAACAAACAACAAAAACACCAATCGCTCAGTCAGGTGTCCAATGCATGCCATTCATTTTCATTACCTGTTCCTTCTCATCTAGTTAACGGGCCGTCTTTTTCGCCATCATCATCATGGACGGTACTGTTGTCATACTCAGTGCGCAGATTGAGTCCCCTTCCTGTATTCAATCAAAAGCAAAGCATCAAGCTGCAGTAGAAGTACAAATTTCTTATTTGCAAGAAGGGGAAAATTCACCTTGAGTTACGTTTAGTGTGAACTGTAGAAAGATGATTAGTGCACAATGACATAACTTCATGCACAACAAACAACAACAAAATCACTCAGTCTGCGACTCTGCGTCCAATGCATGGCATCAATCATCATTACCGGTTCCATCTCATTTTCATGGGCAGTCTCTCTCTGCTCTAAAAGGAGGATAGCTATAGTAGTCATCATGCTCCACTTCTTTTGGCGGCACTAGGAGAGTGTTACATTTTTCTTCTATTTTCCATCATCCAATCATCATGAGGGCAAAGGATTTAGGCGGGAGATTCAGTATGATGGAGCGGAGGAGCTGGATTCGGAGGACTGTACTGTCAAATGCAGACACCTGAAAGTTGTATATTGAAATAAGAAGAGTAGAAGACGGTGGTAATGGAATGGATTTGTTGCGATTCACAAGTTTGTAACCGACAGACACAAAACAAAGGAAAAAAAGGGAGGAAGACAGTAAGTGCAAGCCTAATTGTCAGGGAAGTACAGCTCGTCCTCAAACTCTGGGGGTTCAGCCAGTAGTAGGTAATCATCATGTGACACACTACTTCCGCTGTCCTCAAATTCCTCCCTTGCTTCATGTATTGTGTAATTCGGTGGTATGAAGTGCTGATTCATTTTGATCTTTGTTAACCTCTCCACGTTTTTTGGCGAGAGACTGGTCCTTCTCACTGTTACAATGGCACCAGCAGCACTGAAAACCCGTTCGGAAGAGACACTTGCGACTGGACAAGCCAGATAGCTTATCGCCAGCCTGCTGAGCAGTGGCCATTCAGACCTTTTCCTATACCAATACTGCAATGGGTTTTGATCAATGTACACCTCTGTTAGGTCGTTCAGATAGGCCTGGACCATCCGCTCAATGTTCAGGGGTGCTGCTGCTAACCTTTGGGGCTCTTTTCTCTGTGCATCAGCACTGCGCGTATTAATGCCTAACTGTAAATATCAATCGTCTAACGATTCTACTGGGCCTAATGATGATCCAGTTGTTGTTGCTGTTGTCGATAGTGATGGTGATTGTTGTGATCCAAACGCACTGCCCTCAGCCTCCAAAGTTGCACTTGATGCTGCATGCCCTTCTGCAGTACTTCTTGTGGGTTGATCTTGTGGGCTTTTAATTAACAGCCGGTCATTTTCCAACTTACTCGCTGCCTCAGCTATCCAAGTTTTGTAGCGGTCAACATGAATCTCTGAAAAAGGAAAGAATGTCTTCAGTCCCAATTTTGTCCATGGATCCAAATTTTGTGGCAGAAATTGAATGTTCTTGTGACAACATTTTATTTTCTATCCTTGTATTTTCAGCTAAGCGACGGGCTAAGCTCTCCACCAAGTCAAAGGCTTCCTTTTTGTCCTCTAAACCTTTGTATGATTCAGACACCTTCTTCAGCTGATGCTCTAGCATTTGCAATAATGGGATAGCTTGGCCCATTGTACAGTCGTCCTTGCTGACTTCACGTGTGAAGACCTCAAAAGGACGAAGCATCTCAGTCAGGCATTTAACTAGGCCCCATTGCTCCATCTGAAGGGTCATGCCTTTCACAGTAGCATCCCCTCTTTGCATGAGATATTCTTTGGGTGGCCTGTACTGCTCAAACAGACGATCATGGATGTAATACTTTGAGTTCCAATGTGTTGCCACCTCCTGGATGAGTGCTTTGACTGGCATCCTATATTCACGCTGAATGATCCTCAGCTGCTTCCGAGCTTTAATAGAATGGCTGAAATGAGCGCATATTCTTCGGCAGATGCTCAATAAGTTGCTGACTATGGGTTCTTTTTTCAGAAAGTCTTGAACTATAATGTTTATGCAGTGCGCCAAACACGAACCCTGAAATAGGAACCAAGATCCATGGCCTTAAGTACATTACTGCCATTATCTGGGGCAACAAAACCAATAGTAAGCCCTCTTGGGCTCAGCCATTCAGAAACCTTCCTGCGAAACTCTTGCAAAATGTTTACAGCAGTATGAGATTTCTCCATGGCGAACATGACTACAGTTGCATGTTTCTGAGTAGCTTTAAAAATCTCAGCTGTGTCAACAGCACCTCGTTCAGATAGCTTATCTCTAACCCCCACAAAAGAGACCCAGTGTGCAGTGATGCACATAAAGTAAAGTAAAGTCCACATTTGTAAAGCGCACAATCACCCGTAAGGGTCTCTAGGCGCTGGGGGCCGTCGGGAAGATTAAGCGAGCTATTGCCCAGAGTCACATGGTGCTGGGCTAACCTGCCGCCGGAGCCGGGGATCGAACCGTGGTCCCCAGATTCCAGCGTCAGTCGCCCTGGCCGCGGCGCCACACCTGTAATCTGTGGCTTGGCAACTGGTCCACATGTCTGTAGTCAGGTGGATTTTGTGAACAGCACTCTGCTACAAAGCTTGTCCAACCAATTCCAGTACATCATGATGTAGTGCCGGAACAGCAATTCTTGCGAAATAGGAACGGCTGGGAACCTTCCATTTAGGGCAGATGGCTGACACAAATTCAAGGAAACCCACCCCTTCCACAAATGAAAAAGGGATACGGTCCCGTTCTAACATTTTAGCGAGCTTTGCATTGTACAACAGTGCCGTTGGGTGGTTGCTTTGGAACTGCCCCTCCAACCTAAGCATGCTCTCAATGGTAGGCTGAATTACTTTCCTTTGTGGTGCTGTTGTTTTCATTAACCCACTTAGGCTCAACAACGCAGTTTGTCTCATTGCGGTACTCGGACGCCTTGGTGTCTCAGCCTGACTCTGAGTATGGCTGTTACTGCGGTGCCACTCAGATGTTACTGAGGAGGATGTGGGCGGTACCACTACACTACTGGGGACAGGGCTAGAAATGCCTCACTCTCCACCTTCCACCGCAATAATATCGTCCCCTGATTCTTCCTGACCAACTACGATGGGTTGAGTTTTTCTACTTTTTTTTAACTTAAGTAGGTGATTCTCCCACACAATAGTGTGGTGTATTCTGAGATGACTTGCTTGGCCTCAATACCAGATGAACTGGAGGGTGTGCTTGGAATGTGGCTCTGTACAGCTACACTGTGACATTTACTACTACTACCTTCTGAGATGGTTGAGCTGGATGTAGGTCCCTGCCGGGCCTTGGAAAATATGGCAGCTGGAGGTCGTGGTGGTGTAACCTGCGTTGGTGGTATCCGTGCTACATCCCGCTCAGTAGCAGCCTTTCTGGATAGGGTGAGAATGTTGGTCTCCATCCCCTTTGGGGCGGGAGTGATGTGTGTGATGACTGGCTCATCCTCTTCATCAACATCATCCCTCTCTTCTACATCTACCTCCATAACTGTAAGTTTTTCGGGAACCTTCCTTTTCAGAAACATTGTCTTGTGGCGTGCATCACTCTCATACTGAGCTGGTGGCTGCCAAGTGGCATCACGGTCATCAGAAGCGGGGCTTGAAGAAGAAGATGATGATGGACTAAGCCTCCTTTTCCTTGCTGGTGGTCTGGAAGACAATAGATCTTCCGAAACAATGGTTTGCCCCACTTTGTCTGCAGGAAGCTCGATTTCCTGAAATGCCCCTACGTCAGGAGCAACAGCTACTATTGTGGGCTGTTCTTGCGGCTGCTGCTGTTGTTGTTCTTGCAGCTGCTGCTGTTCTTGTGGCTACTGCTGTTATTCTTGTGGCTGCTGCTGTTGTTGTTCTTGCGGCTGCTGCTGCTGCTGTTGGTCTTGCGGCTGCTGCTGTTGTTCTTGCGGCTGCTGCTGCTGTTCTTGCGGCTGTTGTTGCTGCTGCACACTTATCTGCTGAGTTGCCTACGTTGATTGTGTACTACTTTGCGATGATGATATTTCAACATCGCTGCTCGTTAGTAGGCTGGCTACCTCTGCGACGCTCAAGGGCTAGGGCCTAGGTTGGTGGGGTTGGACCGCTGGTGCGTAGGTGCTGCTCCCAGCTTGGTTCCCGGACAACGCTGCTGCAGGCGTAACTTTTTTGCTCACAAAAAAAACATTGGCCGGCACACCAGTCGCGGTTAATGGCGCTTCGTTTTTCTGTTCCTTCTTCTCACCAGCAACTTTCTTGGTACTGGACCTGGTACCTTTCTTTTGGGCCATCTTCTTCAGATGTCAGACAGGACGCAGATGCACAACAAGTTGTGTTCACACGTGGACGTGATTTTCAGCAGGACTTCTGTCTAGCTGGCAGTACAACGGGTGATGATGATTCCTCCTCTGGCTTTTTGTGCACCTAAAAGCAAATAAGCCAGGAGAAGAACATCAGTCAAATGTTGCATTTGTTGTTTTGTGGTTAAGTAAAGTTACTTACTACTGTACAAAAGATATAGTCTAGCCATTTCTGAGACTTTGTCAACAAGGGCTATGTTATACTACTGTGTATACACACACTATACTCTCAGGAAGGATAGGAAAGAGAATAAGAACCACCAAATTAAAAATGTAATGGAAGGGGGCGTGGCTGGCAGCCGACGATGGCGGCCACAGCTTAGAGGGGCTCCCGTGCTGAGGCGGCTTCCCGCTAATATCCGACCTAATTATCCTTGGTAAAACGGTGTCTGACGGGGTGGACCGGACCCTGAGTCCTTGCAGCACCCGCCGGAGAGAATTCGGAGCGGCGACGACCTGGAGGCTGGCTAAAATTGTGCGGCGCCGTCCGGAGTGGGGAGGGGCCTTCCTACATCCTGGGAGCAGCGGAGTAGTGGGATGTGTGAATCCGCCCGGAAGTGACCCCCTTGGCGGCCACGGCAGACCGGAAGTGCCGGTCCCCGGTGCCCAACGACCTGAAACATCCCCTGACGGCCTGGAGTGGCGGGTAAGACCCGGAGGCATCCAGCGACGGCAGACGCGGCTGTGGGGCCCCTTTCTGAGGCGGCGCAAACAACACCGGCAAGCCGCGGTTCGGGTCCGCCATTTTGAGCGCCGGAGACGCATCGCGCCCGGGGCCCCAGTGAAAGCAGCCTGCTCTCCAGGGCGGCGATACTGAGACCCGCTGTCTTTGAAGCACTAAACAGGAGGGAGCGGACGAACTGCCCGGTGCCTCTCCTCGGAGGTGGGGGCGATAGTTGGAGGCCCCCCCCCCCGGGAGACACCTTGGTATTGAATAGCTGCGAGAGACAGTGCCAGCACACCTGCCATTGGGACACTATGCCGTGGTAAGACGCTGAGCCGCTGCCTTGCGCCTGCTCTGCTGCGTACTCGCCTGCCTCCTTGGGCCACTCTGCTGCCATATAGGCTCAGCGCGCCACGTAAGCGCTAACTCCAGTAGGAAAGATACCGCGTCTTGCCTCCTGCACACAGCGGTGGCCTTGCCGGACCTAACATCCCTGCTGGGCTGGGACCCTGCACCTAACGGCCGAGGGGGTCAGTGAGGCTCACGCCCTGAACAATTGCCTGCGCGGCGCCCTCGCGGATAGACGCAGCAACACGACAGATATCCCTCCCGGGCCCGAGCGCGATCCCCCAATACCAGGCGGCAAAGCCCTTAAATACGCAACTATGTCCAACAGAGGCCCCAAACACAACGCTTCCCAGGCCAAGCTGGATAAGTTTGCGTACGAGAGGCACACTCCTCCGCCGGAGCAACGCAAGAACGCCGGAAAGGCGACAGAAACTGAGGGGGCGAAAAAGGCCACGTTAGAGGACGTCCTGTTGGCACTGGCCCAAGTACAGGCGACGGTGGGAGCTACAGCCACAGAAGTTACCTTGATCCGGGCGGACCTCCAGAAAATGAGCGAGAGGGTCAAACAAGTTGAAGTGGTCACTAAATCCTTGGTAGAGGATGGCTCTATTTTACAGACGGCGATGGAGCAACTACAAACTGACAACAAACAACTCAGGGAAAAGTTGGATGACCAAGAAGGGCGCTCCCGGCGCAATAACGTACGAATTTTAGGTGTGCCCGAATCGGAGGACACGGGGGCAATGGACATCTATGTTGAAGGCTTGATCAAAACCAGACTCCAGCCCAAGGGCCTTTCGAACTTTGTCAGATTCGTTAAAAGGATACTTCTTGAAGCTGCACAGGAACAGAGATGCTGATTCCCGAATCCCCTCCGAGCAACAATCCGGAGCCAGTCTTAAACTAGTCTCCAAGACCGTTGCCCAACAGGGAAGGGGGAGTGGATAAAATAATAAACAACAAGAGAAGAGATCTTCTTGGCTGGATTCCTCTCGTCAGTCCGACCGGCAGACCGTCTTAGATTTGAACCCTGTAAAGAGAAGCACAATTAGCGCTAACTCTATTTCTACTCTTTTCCTATGACCTCCCTCCTATATCCTCACCTACCATTTGTTCTCCAAGATTTGGCCTTCTCTTCTAGCTTCTTAACTAGGCTGGGATGACAGAACTCTTATTATTTGTCCTGCAATATATGAAAACGGGTAGTATAATATTAGCGTATGTTTTATTGAATCTGCACTCAACTCTTATTACTCTGCTTTCCTACTCACTTATTTCTGTCCTCCTCTTCTTTCCTATCTCTGGTTTTTCTTGATGGTTGTATCGCCTAGCTTATCTGAAAGTTCAATTACACTGTTATCATTATATGTGCTTTCTTCCTATTATTAGCCTAATTATTTGTCACTGTAGCTTAACTTACTTAATAATGTGCTGGCTCTCTGTTTTACGATTATTCACTCTTAACTATTCTTGTTCTTTCTTTTTCTATTCAGATGATACTCTTGGAAGGTTATTCGGTTAAATCATGCACTTAGAATCCATCTATCATCATAGTAAGTATTTTTCAACTTCAATCAATAAATCTTTTAAAGTCATAACATGTATTCATTTTCACTTATCGTTTTCTCTTCTTTCTGCAGGCGTCTTCACTGTGAATTAGAAGGGACTTGGCCACCTTCTCAGACTCTTGACGAGGTCGACGGACTTGCCTCTGTATACTGGTATTCTGGTATGAGTTGGCTCTCTTCACACCCTCTACTCACTCGGGAACAGGCACAGGGCAACTCGCTAACGTTTTTTCTCTGACTAGCGAGTATTCTGACTGAATGCGAGCCGTTTGTCACTCGCGGTCGTTTCTTAGGAAAGACTGACTGGCTCAGGAAAACGGCACAGGGCAACCCGCTAACTATTTCTCTGACTAGCGAGTATTCTGACTGAATGCGAGCCGTTTGTCACTCGCGGTCGTTTCTTAGGAAAGGCTGACTCACTGAAATAGCGAGCGATATTTTACTCGCGGACTTTTCAAGAAAAAAAACTGCAGACCCCTTATAACGGTCTAATAAGACTTCGGGTACTATGACTCTGACTAAGGTTCTTTTAAGGAACTTTCCCTCGGGTGACAGATAATGCTCTTCCTCGTCGTACGTTCTCTGGTGAAGTGCGCGGAATTCTATCAGCGCGCTCTCCACCAGAGCTTGGCTGATGACGTCACTCAACAACACTAGTCTGCGAACCTGGGCTCTGCCTAACGGCCCTTTTTGATCTCCATGTTCGCACGCTCTTGTTCCAGGTACCCTCGCATTGATCTAGGATTGGGCCACTGTACTTCTGTTGTGTGATTACCGCCACTTGTGACCTTAGCCTCCTGACAGTACCCCCCAACAAGGTAGATTCTCTCCGTCTTGGCTTTGAAGGAAATTGTTGGTGGAAAGTCTTTATTAATCTCGGAGCATGAATGTCCTTCTCTTTTTCCCAAGACCTTTCATCAGGACCATAACCCTTCCAGTCCACCAAGTAGAACAATTGTCCTTTTAAATATTTTGAGTCCAAAATCTCTTTTACCTCATACTCAGTCCCAGTTTCTAGACTAAGAGGTTTCGGAGGCAGTATCTTTCGCAAATCTTTTGGAGCCTTTTTCAACAAAGAAACGTGAAAGACTGGATGGATTTTCAATTTGGATGGCAAGTTAAGTCTATACGTTACTGGATTTATCTTTTTCTCTACTGGGTAGGGCCCAATGAATCGGGGCTGGAACTTCCGATTACCCTTTAGTCTGAGATTCTTGGTGTTCAACCAAACTTGATCCCCCTTTGTCAACTCTGGCCCTTCTCGTCTCCTTCTATCTGCATAGCTTTTATACTTCTCTTTAGACACCCTCAAACTTTCTGCTGCCTTTTGGTGAATCTGTTCTAGGTGAGAAACTACATCTTTAACAGCGGGAACTGTGACTTCAGTTTGTCTAAGCGTAGAATTAGGATGTCTTCCATAGTTGATGTAAAAGGGAGAGAAACCTGTGGACACATTTTTGGCATTATTATAAGCGAACTCTGCTGCCCATAAATACTCTGACCAGTTTCCATCCTGTTTCAAAAGGAACAATCTTAAATATTGTTCCAACTCTTGGTTTACCCTCTCAGTCTGACCATCGGTCTCCGGGTGGTAACTGGTAGAATATCTCACTTCTGTTCCTAAACTTTCCATAAAGGATTTCCAAAAATGTGAAATAAACTGCGATCCTCGGTCTGAAATCACAATTTTTGGAATTCCGTGTGCCTTAACAATTTCAGTGCTGAAGTGCGTAGCTAACTGTTTAGCAGAAGGGAGCCCTCGCAATGCTGTAAAGTGTGCCATCTTGGAGAATGAATCCACTACTACTAATATGGTATTATTGCCCTGACTAAGGGGTAAGTCCACTATGAGGTCTAAGGTGACGGTGTGCCAGGGATAAGGTGGTGTGGGTAAGGGTTGCAACAATCCTCTTGGGGCTTGCCGTTCAGATTTTCCCTGTGCGCAAATCTCACAAGTCTTGACATATTCCTCGATGTCCTTAGCCATAACCGGCCACCAATAGTGACGAGTTATTAGTTCCTTGGTCTTGGCCTCTCCTTTATGCCCTGCCAATTTTGCGTCATGACATTCTTGCATCACTTGTTGTTGCAATTCTCTTGTAGGAATATACAACTGATCTTGGAAGTAAGGAAGTTGATTAACGACTCTTCTACCTTCCTTTTCCTCCACCCATGCTTGCATATCTTCGGGACTCATCACTTCGGAAATACTTGATTCCAAGGTCACTGAAGACATTGCACCAATTATCTTTTCTTCTGGAATGATGGGCTGATTTTCTAAGGGCGTCTTTTGGTTTTCGGTATCGATTCTTGATAAAGCATCCGCTTTTCCATTCTGTGTTCCCGGTCGATAGGTAATCACAAAATCATAATCTGCAAAGTACAGGGACCACCGCAACTGTCTGGGGGTTAATGTTCTTGCTGTCTTTAGAAACTTTAAGTTTCGGTGATCCGTAAATACAGTCACTTGATGCTTGGCTCCCATGAGGTGATGTCTCCAGTCCTTAAAGGCGTCTTTGATTGCTAACAACTCTTTTTCTGTGATCGTGTAATTACACTCGGCCGGGGACAGCTTTCTTGACCTGTAGGCTACAGGATGTAATTGTCCAGTAATCTTGTTTCGCTGGGAGAGGACCCCTCCTACCGCCTGGTCCGAGGCATCTGTTTCCACGTAAAATGGTTCGGCTGGATCTGCATGTTGAAGAATTGGAGCTGATGTGAAGTCTTGTTTCAACAAACGGAAAGCCTTCTCTGCTTCTTCTGTCCAGTCAAATCGGATTCCTTTCTTTAGTAGTTTAGTCAATGGTAGGATCTTGTGAGAGAATTCTTTGATAAACCTACGATAAAAGTTCGCGAACCCAATGAAGCTTTGTACTTCCTTGACACTCTCTGGAGACTTCCAGGTTATCACAGCCTCGATCTTCCGCTCATCCATTAGAATGCCAGTTGGAGAGATGATGAAGCCTAAAAACTCCACTTGTGTCACATTGAAGGCACATTTTTCCAATTTGACAAATAACTTGTTCTCTCGTAACTTCTGTAAGACTCCTCGAACTTGATCTTGATGCCTCTCCTGATCTGGAGAATAGATCAGTATATCGTCTATATACACTATAGCACACTGGTCGATGTAATCCTTAAGCACATCATTGATGAAGTGCTGGAAGGCTGCAGGAGCATTACAAAGACCATAGGGCATGACTTGGTATTCGAACAGTCCGAATCGGGTTCTGAAAGCCGTCTTCCATTCGTCGCCTTCTCTCATTCTGACCAGATGATAGGCCCCTCTCAAGTCAAGTTTTGTATAGATCTGTGCTCCTTTTACTTGATCCAGTAATACTGATATTAGGGGTAACGGATACCGGTTCTTCTTGGTAATTCGATTAATTGCTCTGTAGTCTATGCACGTCCTCAGATCGCCCTCCTCCTTCTTCGGCACAAAGAATAACGGCGACGAGACTGGGGATTGTGAAGGCCTGATGAAACCATTAGCAAGGTATTTATCCAGGTACTCTCTCAAATGATTGTGTTCTTTTTCTGTTAACGCATACACTCGGCTACAGGGCAAACTGGCGCCAGGTTCTAAATCAATCTTGCAGTCGTAGACTCTATGTGGAGGTAATCGTTCTGCTTCTGTCTCGTTGAACACATCTTGAAAGTCTAGATATTCTTCTGGAATTTTCGGGGTGTTTATGACACACAACGATCCTCCATTGTGGCACAAGGATTGAGCCAGATTGGTCTTCGGCGTTGTTTCATTATTTCCAAAACAGTTCCCGACACAATATTCCGAGTCCATTCGTATTGTTCTGTCACTCCAATTGATGGTTGGATTATGCTCGGTGAGCCAAGGTAAACCTAGAATTAGTTCAAATTGAGGAGCATCAATCAAGTTAAATTGGATCTCTTCCCCGTGCCCATCGTTGGAGATTAGATGCACAACTTCTGTATGACTCACTATTGGACCGGAAGATAGATTTGTTCCGTCTACTGCTCGTACAGGTTCACTCTTGCTCTTCATAATTGCCTGGATTCCAACTCTTTGTGCAAATTTTAGGTCGCAAAAGTTTCCCGTGGCTCCGGAATCAATCATTACGGAAACTCCAGCCAGGGTAGAATTTCTGTACCTGACTTCCATGGACAAACTCAAATGAGGAGCTGCCGACTGCAGAGTATTTGCCACTCGGTGTTGATCGGGAGTCTTTTCTAAAGTCGCACCCACCTGTTCAACTCCAGCAACAGGTGGTGCAACTAGTTTTCCTTCGGCTTGTAACTTGTCTTGGGTTTTTTGGGGCAATTCCTGACAAAATGACCTCCAGCTCCACAATACATACACAGGTTATTACTCCGCCTTTTTTCCTTCTCCTCCTTTGATAGCGGGCCTCGTATTGTCCCAATTTGCATGGGTTCGATTCCAGAGGATCCTTCACTTACTCGACTATTTTCCGCTCTGACACGATCAAACCTTGGAATCGTTGACCGAAACTCCCTTCTCTTCTCACCTCTCCTTTCCCCTTGTCGGAAGTCAATCTCTAATACTAGATCAACCAGCGCTGAAATTTCTGTGGGTCTGTTTGGTACTCCCGCCAAGGCATCCTTCAGTTCGTCTTTCAATCCGCGGTAGAATACTGCTACTCGCTTACTCTCTGGCCAATCCGTTTCTACCACTAGCTTGTTAAACTGCGCCAGATATGCCACTAAGTCTCGGTTTCCTTGCTTCAAATCTAGTAATTCATTGTCCACCACTTGAGATATTCTCCTCCTATCGAAGATTCGCAAAAATTCTTGTTTAAAATCTTCATAATTCCTCAAGATTGGATCGTTTCTGGTTATCAACGGTTGTGACCAAGCTGCTGCGTCACCACTTAGGTAGGACAGGGCGAAAGCGACTTTGGATTGCGCATCAGGGAATATTGAAGGGCGACACATGTAATGTAATGAACATTGGGTTAAAAATATTTGCGCCTTTTGGGGATCCCCACCAAATCTCTCTGGGGCTGCTAAGGGAATTACTGGGGACAATGAATGGATGACTTGAGTAGTTACCCTATTGGAACTTTCTCCTATGGGATTTTGAACATCTTGACCTACCCCAAAAGGTTGTCTAATCTTCTGCGCTAAATCTGCGGTTTCCTTTCTTGAATTGACTATCTCTAACTTAAGGTTTTGATTTTCCTCCCTCAACGCACTTAACTCTTTCTGTATTGTATCTAAGATGGTTCATAGACCCTGCAAATTAATTCCTTCTGACATCTCTGTTCGGGTGCAAGGTGCAACTTGGGCACTTCACTCTGTCAGATTCGTTAAAAGGATACTTCTTGAAGCTGCACAGGAACAGAGATGCTGATTCCCGAATCCCCTCCGAGCAACAATCCGGAGCCAGTCTTAAACTAGTCTCCAAGACCGTTGCCCAACAGGGAAGGGGGAGTGGATAAAATAATAAACAACAAGAGAAGAGATCTTCTTGGCTGGATTCCTCTCGTCAGTCCGACCGGCAGACCGTCTTAGATTTGAACCCTGTAAAGAGAAGCACAATTAGCGCTAACTCTATTTCTACTCTTTTCCTATAACCTCCCTCCTATATCCTCACCTACCATTTGTTCTCCAAGATTTGGCCTTCTCTTCTAGCTTCTTAACTAGGCTGGGATGACAGAACTCTTATTATTTGTCCTGCAATATATGAAAACGGGTAGTATAATATTAGCGTATGTTTTATTGAATCTGCACTCAACTCTTATTACTCTGCTTTCCTACTCACTTATTTCTGTCCTCCTCTTCTTTCCTATCTCTGGTTTTTCTTGATGGTTGTATCGCCTAGCTTATCTGAAAGTTCAATTACACTGTTATCATTATATGTGCTTTCTTCCTATTATTAGCCTAATTATTTGTCACTGTAGCTTAACTTACTTAATAATGTGCTGGCTCTCTGTTTTACGATTATTCACTCTTAACTATTCTTGTTCTTTCTTTTTCTATTCAGATGATACTCTTGGAAGGTTATTCGGTTAAATCATGCACTTAGAATCCATCTATCATCATAGTAAGTATTTTTCAACTTCAATCAATAAATCTTTTAAAGTCATAACATGTATTCATTTTCACTTATCGTTTTCTCTTCTTTCTGCAGGCGTCTTCACTGTGAATTAGAAGGGACTTGGCCACCTTCTCAGACTCTTGACGAGGTCGACGGACTTGCCTCTGTATACTGGTATTCTGGTATGAGTTGGCTCTCTTCACACCCTCTACTCACTCGGGAACAGGCACAGGGCAACTCGCTAACGTTTTTTCTCTGACTAGCGAGTATTCTGACTGAATGCGAGCCGTTTGTCACTCGCGGTCGTTTCTTAGGAAAGACTGACTGGCTCAGGAAAACGGCACAGGGCAACCCGCTAACTATTTCTCTGACTAGCGAGTATTCTGACTGAATGCGAGCCGTTTGTCACTCGCGGTCGTTTCTTAGGAAAGGCTGACTCACTGAAATAGCGAGCGATATTTTACTCGCGGACTTTTCAAGAAAAAAAACTGCAGACCCCTTATAACGGTCTAATAAGACTTCGGGTACTATGACTCTGACTAAGGTTCTTTTAAGGAACTTTCCCTCGGGTGACAGATAATGCTCTTCCTCGTCGTACGTTCTCTGGTGAAGTGCGCGGAATTCTATCAGCGCGCTCTCCACCAGAGCTTGGCTGATGACGTCACTCAACAACACTAGTCTGCGAACCTGGGCTCTGCCTAACGGCCCTTTTTGATCTCCATGTTCGCACGCTCTTGTTCCAGGTACCCTCGCATTGATCTAGGATTGGGCCACTGTACTTCTGTTGTGTGATTACCGCCACTTGTGACCTTAGCCTCCTGACAAACTTCTTTTCGGTGGAACGGGCCCATCGAGTGCCAGGGGGCAAACCCCGGACAGGAGGACCGCCTAGACCAATCTTAGCCCGGCTGTTCAACTTCAGAGACCGCGACGCCATTCTGCAAGCCGCGAGAGTAGCGCCGGCCATTCAAATCCAGAACTCGAGAATAGCCTTCTTCCCGGACTACACGGCAGAGGTCGCCAGACGGCGAAAAACATTTCTGGAGGTGAAAAAGACTTTGCGGGAGAAGGAACTGCCGTACTCGATGATCTACCCGGCGAGGCTACGAGTGGTAGCGGATAAGAAGGTGTGGTTTTTTGACTCCCCGGACGCTGCTCGGGACTGGCTGGAGGGATGGCACACCGTGGGCAGACAGAGGAGAATACACAGATCTACCCAGGATCGCAGGGGAGACAGCAGGCCTGCTTCACTAACGTCTGGCTGGGAGGAAGCGGAGGGCTCTCCGCCGCGTGGACTTGCAGGGGCGGGCGGCGGGGACTGACCTAACCCCCCCCCCACCCCAATGAACTCTAAGGTCGAGACGATCACTGTCCGTTTCAGCACAGTTTCACAGCTGCATATGGACACTGGCAAGGACACCCCGGATGCACGCAGGGATGCCGCCTGCTCAGGGAGACACTCTCCCCCTTACAAGCAAGTACTCTGGTTATGGGTTGGGTAAAGCGCTCTGCTAAGTTGGGGAGGCGGGCAGTTGTAAGTCCGTTAGGCAGGGATGCAGGGAGGGGGGGTTGGTTGGAGGGTTGCTGTTGGTTTTTTGTAGTTTGGAGTTGGAATAGTATATCACGGAAGAATGTCAGGCCCCTGTCTGTGTTTGCCCCAAAGGGGATGAGAGTAAAGAGGGAAACTGACCCGGTGGGGTCATCCACCGTCCCCCTACATGGCCGTACCTTCATTGCCGATGCTAAGTATGCCTGCCGACACCCCATGCTACCCGTAGTTCAAGATGGCTGACATACCTTTAAATGGCGGAGGCACCGCAGATACCGAGAGAACACGTCCCACCCTGAGACTCATGACATGGAATGTGAGAGGGTTGGGTGACAAAGTGAAAAGGGGTTTGGTCCTAGCAGCGATTAAGAGACAGAAGCCCACTGTAGTGTTCCTGCAGGAGACTCACTTAACGGGGGGGCAGTTAAGGCTCTGGATAGAAGAGGGTACAAAATGGTGGTCCATTCGGCGTTCACGTCCGGATCCCGTGGGACCGGAATCCTGTTACAAAAAAATGCGCTATTCATCCCCCTGCTGACTAAGTCTGATGATCAAGGTTGCTTTGCTGCCCTGCAGGGACGGTGGGAGGGGAAACTCATTAGTCTCGTTTCAGTGTACATCCCACCGGCACTACACTCGGTGGTACTCCCTAAACTGGGCGATTTTATCCTATCTCTCCCAGAAGGGGAAGTCATCCTCGGTGGGGATTTCAATGCAATCATAGATGCTCGACTCGACAGATTCCCGGCACCGGTCTCCGGGGGAGGGATCCCACGGCTTCAACAATTCTTAACAGCCATGGGCCTAGTAGATATTTGGAGGCATCTCCACCCCGCAGATCAGGCATACACTTATCATTCCGCGGTGCATGGGAGTCTGTCTAGGATCGACCACTTCCTAACGCTGGGGGGGGACTCCAATATGTAGACGAAATAGCAATTCACCCTAGGGGGATCTCTGATCACTCCCCACTGACTCTTACACTTTCCTCCCAGATACCGACACGTAGGCGCATATACCTTATACAGCCTACCTACCTCAAAGTGCCCCAGATTCGCAAAGCTCTGAAAAAGGCCACGACACAGTATTACTCTGAGAATGTCCACTCGGTGGACTCCGCAGAGATCCTCTGGGAGGCATATAAAACAGTTCTGCGGGGGCACGCTATAAATGCCATCACGGGATACAAGAAAGAACGATCCCAGGAGCTAGCGAACCTGGAACTGACATTGCAGGACTCAACCACAACACATGAGCAACATCCCACCCCGGCTACACTGCACACGCTTACATTACACCAGCAGATGTACACAGATCACATTCGCTTGCACGTTAAGAATGACATGACTAACACTCAGAACAGGGTTTATGAGGTGGGAGACAAGGCGGGAAGGATGTTGGCATGGCTCGACAAACGAGAGGGGAACTCAAGGGGAATCCATAGGTTGAAAGATGACCGAGGAGAGGTGCATACCAACCCGGAGCACATTGTGGAACTGCTCGCTGACTACTTCGAACGGGTATACACCCCTGAAAGAGAGGTGACGCCTGCAATGGCCAGAGAGGTGTTGGCTCCTATCGAGGTCAGTACGCTGGCCCCGTAGGTGTCTGCAGAACTGGATGCGGACATTACCGCTGAGGAAATACAACTGGCGATCAACGCTTTAAACCCGGGTAAGGCGACGGGCCCCAACGGGATACCAGTGGAATGGTACCAGGCAATGCCTGAGACCCTCAGTGCGCATTTGCTGGAAATGTATAGGGACTGTCTGGGGAGGGGTACACTTCCGCCGGATCAACGGATGGCTACGATCGTGGCCATCTCCAAGCCGGGCAAGCCACCTGAGGAGTGCTCTTCCTACCGTTCCATTTCGCTGCTTAACGCAGAAACCAAAATCCTTGCCAAACTTCTAGCGCTGAGATTGATGCCCCACTTGGCTTCACTAATACACCCGGACCAGTCCGGATTCATGCCCCATCGAAACACTGCACTAAATCTACGCAGACTGCACGGAGTGTTGGCTCGTGCTGACTTGGTCACTACTCAGGCAGTCATCTTGGCACTTGATGCTAGAATGGCCTTTGACCTCGTGGAGTGGGCCCACCTATTTGAAACGTTGACGCACATGGGGTTCGGCCCCCGCTTTATTGCATGGGTACGATTGCTATACACTGCCCCGACAGCGCGGGTGGTGGCGAATGGGCATATCTCACGTGAATTCCCACTGGGCAGGGGCACGCGACAGGGCTGCCCTCTGTCGCCGTTACTGTTTGCAATCGCACTAGAACCTTTGGCCACTTTGATTAGGAAGTCGCCTCGACTTCAGGGCATCAGCTGGAAGGAGGGGTGGGAGGATCGGCTGTCTCTATATGCAGACGATATGCTGATATACCTTTCCAACCCCAACAGCGGAATCCCTGCGCTCCTACACCTCTGCGATGCCTATGGTAAGACCTCCGGTTATACATTGAACTGGAACAAATCAGAGATGTACGTACTGAAAGGGAGAGCCCCGGTCCTGGCGGCGGACTGTCCTCTACGGATAGCGGGTACCTCGTTTAAATACCTGGGCATTCAGGTCACCGCGGACCCTGTGGAATTTATGTCCAAAAATCTAGGACCCCACGTGGACAGGCTCAAACGTGATGTGCAATTTTGGTCAGGCCTCCCATTGACGCTTCTGGGGCGGGCTGCACTCTATAAAATGATGACTCTACCTAGACTTTTGTATGTCCTTGAGAATACTCCCTTTCCGGTAGCCCCGGGGTTCTTCCAAAAAATATCGGCGCTGGTGTCAACCCTATTATGGGGGACCTTCCCAGCACGTATAGCCCAATCCAAATTGCATAGAGGGTGGTTTGACGGAGGTATTGCCCTTCCCAATATAAAATTATATTACTGGGCGGCGCACCTTAAACCCATTAACCAATGGATCCACGCTCCGCAGACTGAGCCTGCATTCCGAGCAGACAGAATGCAATTGGGCACCACCACTCTCCTGGCCCCACTCTATGACCAACGTAAGACGCGCACGCTGGTGGGTCCTACTAGACTGACAGTAACACTCTGGCACACAGCAACGGCGGCCCTGGGTTGGAATGGTAAGATCACCAAGCTAACCCCGTTATGGGACTCTCGAGTCCTTGGTAACCTGAGACTTAGTAAGGGTTTTTCGCACTGGGATACCATAGGCATTTCCACCGTGGGCGATTTATGGGAACGGGGAGGGGTCATACCCTTCGCTAGATTGCAAGAACTGTACGAACTTAATGACAGGGAACTCTATAGATACATTCAGATCTGACACGCACTACTGGCAGCCCTCCCCGTGGGAACGGACCTACCAGAATCCTCCCCGCTGGAGGACCGCCTCCTTACTGAGTTTATGCTGGAGCGAGCCACTTCTTTCACATATCGCAAACTGATTAATAATCTACCGGACCCAATGCTTTCCCTAAAGGTGAAGTGGGAGGGAGACACGGAGGAGATGGATGAGCACGAATGGAATGAGGCATTAGCCTCGCCCAAGGAGGTGGGCATCTCGGCACGGCTGAGACTAGTGCAATTAAAAATTCTACACAGAGTATATTACACGAGGACAATGCTACATCGTATATCTCGAGCTCAGCACCCCTATTGCCTTCGAGGATGTGGGGAGGAGGGTACTTTTTTCCACACCATATGGGACTGCCCCCACATACGGGAATATTGGAGACAAATAATGAGAACGATCTCACAAACGTTGGAATTGTCCCTAGTGCCAGAACCAAAAAGATGCCTGTTAAACGTGTGGGCGCCTACAGATATTACTAGACATGGGCGACTTTGGGCAACGGTGGGACTGGTTGTAGCTAAACGGGATATTGCACAGAGGTGAGGAGTGGCGGAGGTTCCAACCACATCAGCCTGGTGTCTGAACATGGACAGAATAATGATAACCGAGAGGGCGGTATACTCCAACCGTGCTTGCCCGGGGAAATGGAATAAAATCTGGTCCAACTGGAACATTTACAGGGGGGACATTTGTGACCCTTTGCCGGAGGAGGACCTAGCGGAGTCAGATGAGAAGGAGGAGGAGGGCTGAAGTAAAGTGTACCAGGGGGGAAGGGGGACTGTGGGGCAGGGTGTATAGCCACACTTCAGTGAGGGGAGGGGTCAAGAGGGGATACGGCTCATAGCTAAAAAAGGATCATTACCTCAACACATGTATTGTTGTTGGGAAAGATAGGAGAATTAGTAAGAGAAATGCTTAAAGACACATGGTTGCGGGGGACACGATAATTCGATGGTAACGCTTCTATGAACACGTGATTATTCCTGACTGTTCTTTTCAGTTTTTATTGTTTGCAGGGGGGGGGGGAGAAAATATGAAAACCAAGAACCTAACCTCACGAGTATTATTTCGCTTATAAAGCACCTTTTCTTCTTAGCAGCGGACATGATGTGGGAATGTTCACGAATGTTGTATTACCTGAAATCATATATCTTATCTCATACAAACTACTATAGCGGCCAGCCCATTGGGTTGTAGGCATTTCGCTGTGTGAATTGAAGGTGTAATAAAGGTTTTTGCAAAAAAAAAAAAAAAAAATGTAATGGAAGTGGGGTGGACCCTATTTGCCATTAAATTATTACAGCATCACATCATTCATGGAGCTGCTGTTGGCAAAGGGGGTGGATGGAGGGAAGCAGTAAGCCAATAGGAAAACCATGCAGGCCTATATTCCAAAAGCAGGACACTACTAACTCCCAACACAAAGAAAGGCCACCAGCCATATGGCCAGGCCCAACATCAGAAAGCCCACCCCAAAAAACACACTTCCTAACTCAATCCAGTGTCATCCATGCCCTAAATGATGTCTAAATTCCACAGACCACACACAGAAACACTTGATTAATAAAGATGTGGCTACCTGCTCTGAGCCTACTGGATGAAAGCAGGCCTGTTGGCAGACAAGCTTGCAGGCCTAGGCTTCATAATGGCCACCAGCCACATGGCCAAGCCCAAAAACATCAGAAAGCCCACCCCAAAAAACACACTTCCCACCTCAATCCAGTGCCATCCATGCCCTAAATGATGTCTAAATTCAACAGACCACACACAGAAACACTTGATTAATAAAGCTGTGGCTACCTGCTCTGAGCCTACTGGATGAAAGCAGGCCTGTTGGCAGGCTAGGCCAGACAAGCTTGCAGCTCTAGCCTTCAAAATGGCCACCAACCACATGTCCTGGCCCAACATCAGAAAGCCCACCCCAAAAAAAACACACTTCCCACCTCAATCCAGTGCTCTCCATGCCCTAAATGATGTCTAAATTCAACAGACCACACACAGAAACACTTGATTAATAAAGCTGTGGCTACCTGCTCTGAGCCTACTGGATGAAAGCAGGCCTGTTGGCAGACAAGGCCAGACAAGCTTGCATGCCTAGGCTTCAAAATGGCCAGGCCCAACAACATCAGAAATCCCACCTTAAAAAAACACACTTCCCAACTCAATCCAGTGCTATCCATGCCCTAAATGATGTCTAAATTCAACAGACCGCACACAGAAACACTTGATTAATAAAGCCGTGGCTACCTGCTCTGAGCCTACTGGATGAAAGCAGGCCTGTTGGCAGTCAAGGCCAGACAAGCTTGCAGGCCTAGGCTTCAAAATGGCCACCAGCCACATGGCCAGGCCCAACCACATCAGAAAGCCCACCTAAAAAAAAAACACTTCCCAACTCAATCCAGTGCCATCCATGCCCTAAATGATGTCTAAATTCAACAGTCCACACACAGAAACACTTGATTAATAAGGCTGTGGCTACCTGCTCTGAGCCTACTGGATGAAAGAAGGCCTGTTGGCAGACAAGCTTGCTGGCCTAGGCTTCAAAATGGCCACCAGCCACATGGCCAGGCCCAACAACATCAGAAAGCCCACCGCCAAAAAACACACTTCCTAACTCAATCCAGTGTCATCCATGGCCTAAATGATGTCTAAATTCAACAGACCACACACAGAAACACCTGATTAATAAAGCCGTGGCTACCTGCTCTGAGCCTACTGGATTAAAGCAGGCCTGTTGGCAGTCAAGGCCAGACAAGCTTGCATGCCTAGGCTTCAAAATGGCCACCAGCCACATGGCCAGGCCCAACAACATCAGAAAGCCCACCTAAAAAAAAAACACTTCCCAACTCAATCCAGTGCCATCCATGCCCTAAATGATGTCTAAATTCAACAGTCCACACACAGAAACACTTGATTAATAACGCTGTGGCTACCTGCTCTGAGCCTACTGGATGAAAGAAGGCCTGTTGGCAGACAAGCTTGCTGGCCTAGGCTTCAAAATGGCCACCAGCCACATGGCCAGGCCCAACAACATCAGAAAGCCCACCGCCAAAAAACACACTTCCTAACTCAATCCAGTGTCATCCATGGCCTAAATGATGTCTAAATTCAACAGACCACACACAGAAACACTTGATTAATAAAGCTGTGGCTACCTGCTCTGAGCCTACTGGATGAAAGCAGGCCTGTTGGCAGACAAGCTTGCAGGCCTAGGCTTCTAAATGGCCATCAGCCACAAGGCCTGGCCCAACAACAGAAAGTCCACCCAAAAAACACTTTCCCCAACTCAATCCAGTGCCATCCAGGCCCTAAATCATGCTTGAAAATGAAATACATAAAAAAAAAACACCAAAGAAACAGTTGCTTCATCATGCACACACCCATGAGGCCATGACTAGCTCTGGCCTACTACTGACAACTACTACAACATAACAAAAAGGAATGATAGTTACCAAAATTAAATTGTAGTTGCAACAACTGCAATGCCCCCAATCAAACAGACACAACAACCACTTACTTGTAAAATATCCAAGTCAAAAATCCTCAAATCCAATTGCAATGATGCAGCAGACAAAAAGAGTGATCTTTCCAGCTCGAAATCCAAAGGCAGAATGACCAGGAGATGGACAAAGCACTGGGAGGAGCCTGCTGGACAGGAACAGTAAGTTGGAGATTCTGTGGCACTTCCTCCCTCTTCCCACCTTTTTCAAAAAGGACTCCTTGCACTAAAAAGAACAGCCAAATGTCAATCTGAGGAGTTTGTTTTCATCCAAATCATCATTTCCAGCAGGTTTCATGCTGCTAGAGCTGATATTCTTCGCCAAATTGAAAATTTCACATGTTTGAGTTCTCGAGCTTCACATTGCTTCCGCCGGCGCGTCCAAAATGACTTGATCGTGTTCTCTCGCTCCCTGTCGCATTGGATATGAAGTGTTCGGGTTCTCTCACTCCTTGTCACGTTCGATAGGACGTGTCCGTGTCCTCACGCTCTCTCTCGCGGGGAGAGTGACATGTTCGAGAACTCAATCATCATACTCTCGCGGTGCATGATCGCGAGACGAATGACGTGATCGCGCGACCAATAGCGTTAATGCGGACGCGAACTCTCGAGAGGTAGCGCAAAATGGCTACCACCATCGCGTGGAGAACGCGACCGGAATGGGACAACTTGTCGGCGAATGCGGGGATTCAGGTAAGGCGATCGCGCGCACGAAAATGTACTTTTTTTTACAGCGCGAGCAAGACAAACATTTCCGGTAAGATGCGGATTGCGGAAATTTTCGCGCTCTCCGCGGAACGCTAAAATGTGAAATTATCGCAATTTCCACGAGCGGAACGGAATTTGCGCCCAGGCCTACTGCAGATTCTAATCTTTGCATTAGATCGCCACCTGGTGTTGGGCTCGGATGATTGCATGTTGTTGTCGTCTTGGAAGAAGTCTTTGTAGTCACGAGATAGGTGACTCCTTCCTTGGACGATGGGTCGCATGGGCATCGGCTCCATCCTTAGATTGTTTTTTTGCGCCACTGGGTTCGAATGAAACTTTTCTGCTCCAGTTCGAAATCTACTTTTCCAAGTACTTCGACACGTAAAAATGTCTTCAAACTTCACCAAACAACTTTCGATACCAATAAACATCTACTAGACTTTGTAAGCTTGATTCCGGTCGTCGATGCAGGCCCTTGGGCCTACCCACGCCGTGAGGCCTACACCTCATGGAAAGGACGCCATTCAAAAGATGCCCCGAGTATGGAGCAAAATTTCCATACAGTGACCATCAAGAGGTCTTTAACCTGTGCTTATCACCAGACCACGACAAATCAGGCTGCACAGCCTGTGCATCCTTTCGATCGAAAAAGACCATTCGGGATCAGAGGGCCCGTAGACGCGACATGCAGAGATCAGCGCCGGAACCAGTGGATATCTTCGACGAAGGTCCATGGGTCCCGGAAGAAGATTCCCATGATCTCCAGATCGTATCCGTGGCAGATGACTCCGATGACTCCATACCTTCGGGTCAACGCGTGAGTACCACTGCCCCCTACCCCAGCCCAAACGCCAAAATCGAAGGCAAAGGTCAACTCTCCACCTGCGGGGCCCAGTCGAGACCGAAAAACACTTCGAAAGCCCCGCCATCGAGCCTGGCTCCGAAGAAAATAATGAAGCCTTCCGGTAGCTCCATACTGAGCAAACCACATGTGCCGATACCACCTGGTCCCACGGCACCGAAACAAAAAGAAGTCACGGTTAAAAAAAAAACACTCCGAAACCGTCGACTCCGAGAGACAAAGCGGCTCCGAAAACCACGAAGCCTGTTTCTGATGCCCCGAAAACAGCTTCCACTCCGAAGCCGATACCCTCGATGCCGAAACAAACAAAGCCTGCTTCCGATCCTTCCAAGTACACGAAACAGGCTTCGGCTCCAAAGACAATACCTTCGGTGCCAAAATCTACGCCAAAGGACTCAACATCGGATACTAAGGCTAAAGACAAGCAACAAACAGGTTCGGAACCAAAAAGATCGGCGCCGGAGGCTGTGCCTCAAGAAGAGGAGCATTTCCAACCAGATCCTTTACAAAAAAGGATCTACATTGATCCAGAAACAGGACATATTTCCACCACACCACACAGGAAGAGGAAGTCAGATACAGCACCTACACCTCCAGTGCCTGTCAAGAAGAAGGACTCTGCCACATCTCCTATGCACCCTTCTTCTCCTGTATCTCCTTCTCCTGCTCTTCCTTTAAACATTTCAGACGATTGGCTCATAAAAGCCAAGTCATTCAATCAGTATGTCCAACACCCATCTCAAACAATTCAAACACTGCACGACTTAGGATTTACAATCAACTACACCAAGTCACATCTCCAGCCCTCTCATGTACATCAATACCTAGAGGCTACCATAAACACAAATACAGCTCTAGCTTATCCCAGTCCAGCCAGGATACAGATCATTAAAGCCTTAGTTACAAGGTTTCAAAACCAACACTCTCTCCCAGCCAGAGTGTTCATGCAACTAATAGGCATGATGGCATCTTGCATTTTTATTGTACCATATGCAAGACTGCAAATGCGCCCATTGCAGGAATGTCTAGCACATCAGTGGAATCAGGCACAAAGACAACTCAACAGACCTGGTGTTGGTGGACAGCTGCACACATCGCTCTCCGCAGTGGTGGAACACCAAAAACGTGTCCAAAGGGGAGCCGTTCCTCGAGCCAGTTCCACAGATAGTACTGACAACAGACACATTCCTGATAGGATGGGGAGCACATCTGCTCCACCACACAACTCGGGGAAGATGGACCGCTCAACAAAAGGTGCTTCACCTCAATCACCTAGAGTTGCTGGCAATTTTCCTAGCCCTGAAGCCTTCCAAGTGCACATACGGAACAAAGCTGTCTTAATCCGGACGGACAACATGACAGCCATGTACTACATACGAAAACAAGGAGGCACACATTCCCTGCAGCTGTCCCACCTCGCACAAAACATTTGGAGATGGGCCATTCCACAAAAGATATATCTACTTGCAGAACACCTTCCAGGAGTTCACAATCAGACTGCCGATCTGTTAAGTCGACAGACACAACAGATTCATGAATGGGAACTACATCTGCAAGTTCTTCGACCATTCTTTCACAAGTGAGGTCACCCAGACATAGACCTGTTTGCCACACACGAAAACGCAAAATGCCCAACCTTCGCCGCCAGGTTTCCACACCCGTTGTCCAAGGGCAATGCGATATGGATGAACTGGTTAGGCAGATTTGCGTATGCTTTCCGCCAATCCCACTAATACCATTAGTGGTACGCAAGCTCAGACAACCGTCTCTCAAACTGAGCCTGGTAGCTCCCACATGGGGACGCCAACCGTGGTTCACCACACTGCTAGAACTCTCGCTAGTTCCACACCAAAAACTGTTTCTGACACCATCCATTCTAACGCAGAACCATGGAGACATCCGGCATCCAGATCCAAGTCAACTGAATCTGGCAATCTGGCTCCTGAAGTCTTAGAGTTTGGTTACCTTAACCCACCACGAGACTGTATGAATATCATTAAAGAAGCCAGAAGACCTATACTAGAGCTTGCTATGCTGCTAAATGGAAAAGATTTGCCAATTACTGCACTAATAATCAAATTGATCCTTTGGATGCTTCCATCCAAAATATTATCTGTTACATTCTCTATTTACAGAGATGTAATCTGGCATATTCATCCATACGCTCACATCGTGCAGCCATTGTGGCATATCTATAAAACAGACAACATATGTCGTTGTTTAGAGTACCAGCAATAAAAGCTTTTATGGAAGGGTTAAAAATAATTATTCCTCCTAGGTTACCACCCTCTCCAGAGTGGAACCTAAACATTGTTCTTACCAGGCTCATGGGACCCCCTTTTGAACCTTTACACAAATGTGAACTGCAATTTCTCACATGGAAAACAGCTTTCCTCATTGCTATTACCTCTCTTAGAAGAGTTAGTGAGATTCAAGCTTTCACTATACAAGAACCATTCTTACAATTACACCGTAACAAAGTGGTTCTAAGGACTAATCCTAAATCCCTTCCTAAAGTAATTACTCCTTTTCATCTAAACCAATCTGTAGAGTTACCAGTGTTTTTTCAAAACCCAGATTCTGTAGCAGAGCGAGCTCTACACACACTAGATGTCAAAAGAGCTCTTCTCTATTACATCAACAGGACCAAATCCTTTCGCAAAACAAAGCAACTATTTGTAGCTTTCTCTCCACCACATAAAGGCAACCCCATTTCTAAATCAGGAATTGCAAGTTGGATTGTTAAATGTATACAAATATGCTATTACAAGGCAAAATGCACATTAACAGTTCCTCTTAGAGCGCACTCCACACGCAAACTAGGAGACTCCATGGCTTTCTTAGGGAACATTCCCCTAGAAGACATCTGCAAGGCAGCAACATGGTCTACAACACACACCTTCACTAAACACTATTGTGTTGATGTGCAAGCCAAGCAGCAAGATGCAGTAGGCCAAGCTGTCCTCAAAACTCTTTAAAACTACTGCAACGGATACAGGGGACCACCGCTAGGGGAGACACTGCTGCACAATCGATACAAAGTGTAGAATCTGCAGCTCATATGCCTCGAACGGAAAATGCTTCTTACCAGTATGCATCTGTTCGTGGCATGTAGAGCTGCAGATTTCTTCACGACCTCCCGCCTCCCCGGGACCTGTATCTGTTCCACTTTCATCTTAATTAGATATACACATGGACATCTTTTCTTTACTTCTACTAACTCCATCATTTCACATCATGGCGAAAAACAATCTAAGGATGGAGCCGATGCCCATGCGCACTATCGTCCAAGGGAGGAGTCACCTATCTCGTGACTACAAAGACTTCTTCCAAGACGACAACGACATGCAATCATCCGAGCCCAACACCAGGTGGCGATCTAATGCAAAGTGTAGAAATCTGCAGCTCTACATGCCAAGAACAGATGCATACTGGTAATTAGCATTTTCCCTACTGAATAGCCAATTAAACATCTCATGGCCATTCCTAGACAGCTTAGACAGGCTCAAGAGAGAGTGAGAAAAAGAGAGAGAAAGAGCACATAAATCAAGAAAAATGACAATGTGTTACTTAATTTTGCTTACCCTTAATTTGCCCTGGAGCTAATCTCCTCCCCTATTCGACAGTAGGTAACCGAAACAGGTGACCTCCTGTTGACAATATTTACCCCCATTTTTGGCAGCAGGGCACAAACAAACTTGTAGGAGATATATAACTAGGAAAAACCACACAAAAGAGGCCATGTACAATACAATTGGACTGTACCACTTTACTAGAAGACATTATTCCTTAACCAACTACCAATTCCTTTTTAGCTCATTGAGCTGTGTAAAATAATAGCACATTAATGCAAACTTTATTTCAAAGCCTTTTGATCTGGCCCTAGCACAACAATGTTGAGTTAAAGCCAGTATTGCTGTATGTATGGCAGAGCTATTATCTGCGTATGGCAGAGCTATTCTCTGCATATGGCCTGCAGACGCTGCTATCTCTTGATAATGTTATTCAATAGGATAAACCCCACCTGCATATCTCCTACACTTGTATTAGTTCTCAAGAAAACAGTGATATCTCCATGAGTTCCTGAATATGCAATAATTCCTTTAGCTAATGTTACCTAAAACAGATCTCTGGTGTCCAATCTTGTTCCAGGAAGGCTTAATCAAGGCCATACGTTCATTGACATTTTACGTTTAGTAGTGCTGGTCAGTTCGAAATACAGAACTTGGCCTCTGACCCTTAAACCTGTTGACCCCTGTCTGAGAAAGGCTATTCCCATGCAGTTTTTACAATTCAAAGTAACTCTGGGGAAGCACAGCTGAAAAGCAGTCCAATTCCTTGCCTGTGTGCTAATAATTTTAAAGGTAGGGTGCACTTTTTGCTGTCTTATTTTTGTTTTTATTCCTGTGAAATGTGCGATCTGATAGAGACATCTAGCCCCAGATTCCTTAACTTAGAATATCCCCAGGCGTGAGACTGGATTCTGAAATTTTTTGTAGCAGCACCTCTGCGTGCCTGGGGACGGGGCCACACGACCCTGCCCTGACGTCGTCCACGTATGTGACGTCAGTGAGGTCATATAATTCCCTCCCGGCGCGCTGATGTCAGTTTCCTTCTTTTCCGCGTGCAACGCGGATCCGGAGTGAGCGGTTCCTCTGTCCTGTTTTCAGGCCTCCTTTTTGGCGATTCGCTTCTGGAACAGTGTGCGATGCCTTCGAGCTTTAAAACTTGTAATTCTTGTTCGCGGCAGATGTCCGCGACCGACACGCATCTTATTTGTATGTGGTGTCTGGGCGCGCACCATGACTCCACGACCTGCTACGCTTGCCAACGCCTGAAACCAAAGTATCGGCGGGAGAGGCGTATGAAGATTCTATCAACACGGCTGTCCCGGTCGGAGTCATCTCGCCTCCCGGCCTCTTCATCAATGGCAGGTCCCTCTAATGTCCGGTTCCGCCGTCGATCGCCGTCTGGGGTCCGGGGCTGTCGTTCGCCGTTTGGTAAGTTGAGACGCTTGTCGCCGAGGTCTTCAACCTCTCCTTCTGTTGTTAGGGGCGGTGGTTCCCGAAATATTCCGGATGTGGGCTCCTGACAGTCGCCCCCCATCTATCCGCCTTTTCCGGGTGTGGAGGCTTATGCCATGGCTCTTCAGGCCTCCCGTGGGTCCTCTCCCGTTCCTGGGGCATCCTTGGGGCCTCCGCTTCTTGTGGGGTCCCCGATGGACTCGCTGGCGGGTTCACCCCTGGCGCCAACTGAGCCTTTGCCCCCCAGTAACGACAGAGATGTGGTGTCGTTAGGGTGCGGCCCGGATGGGTCCCCTTCTACGGGCCACATGAAGTCGTTAGGGCGTGGGCCACCCGGGTCCCCCTCTATGACTCATGGCGCCTCTGCCGCGCCGCATAGCCCTGCTGGGCTCCCTGTGGGACCGCAGGTAGTTGCCAGTGCTCATAGCCCTGCCTTGAGCACGCCTGAGCTTCTGGGCAAGAGGCTGCCTGTCCGGAGCCGGGGTCAGTGCCTTTCCTTCTCTGCCCCCGTTAACACTTCCTCCCTCTCAGGAGTCCCGATGGCTGGAATCGTGGGGTAGGAACATATTTGCATCCATTAGTGCGGCCTCACGGTCTTTAAATACAGTGTGTGACTTGGGTCGGGCTACTTCTGCCCTGTGGGACTCTGCAGTCCTTGCTTTCCGCTACCTCTGAAGGCGCTCGTGTCGACCTCCTTCACCTACTTAGGGATGGCCGTGACCTTGCTGAGTTCACAGTCCGCTCCGTCTTAGATACTGCAGATTCTTTGGGCTGTGCTATGGCGGGCTCTGTTGCCTTAAGGCATCCTGCTTGGTTGCGAGACAGCCTCTTCCCTTAAAAGATCCGGGAGCGACTGGTTGACTTGCCTTTGATGGGGTTTTGCTGTTTGATGCTCACGCCGAGTCGGCGGCTCACCGGCTCCTTGCAGACTTTCGTCCTCCCACTTAGGTCTTCTTAGACTATCTTCGTGGTGGTACTTTTTCATTTTGCGTCCTTCGATGCGCTCTGTGTTTATCATGAGCAGCCTTACGTCTTCTTTTTTCTGTGGAATCCCTTGGATGCGTTTTGCTTTCAGCTGCCTGTTGGCCTGCTGTGGCCGTGTTCCACAGGTTGCTGTGTCTGGTCCTCTGACTGTGGTATTGAGCCGGTGGCTCAGCTCAATATTGTCATACGGTTCGGAATTCATGTTCACGGTTTTGGTTTGTTACTGCGCTTTTTTGGCCTGGCTTGTTGCCCTAAGAGTTGTCCCCCGTTGTTTGGGGTATGCATACTCCATGTGGGGTATGCGATCATATAGCTTTGCTTATCTTACCTGGGCCTGGAGACCCTGTGGACTCCATGTGTCGCTTGGTGGTCCGTTTTACGGTGTTCTATGATTTTCCCTGGTGCCATCTGCTTCCGCCATGGTCATCCGCCTCCTTGGGAGGTTTCATGGTCTCCTCTTCGAAAACGGCTCCTACCTGCCCTTGGTGTACTAGGTTGATCCGGATGTACATGTTCATGTTCCTGGCTAGTTCTGTCTCTACATAAGTATATGTTTATACATTTATGTATACATGCCGGGTGCCCTGGTATTCCTTTTCCTTTGTCACCACCTCATTCAAAGCTGTGAGGTCTTGACCAATATCTCCATGTGTGGGGTAGCTTTTCTGAGTTGTTGCAGGTTGCCATGGGTTCCTCCTTGCTTCCTCTTACTGGGGTGATTTCCCAATTTGACATAATCCCTTTGTTGTGTTCAACGCTATACACGTCTTTTCTGGAGTGTTGGTCTCGGATTCTGAGACTCTTCCCGCCATTCGTTAACTTGGTGTTTTGGCCACTTCCTTTCGGATATGCCTTTTTTCCAAATTATTGCCTACTATTGATAAGGCTAGGCCTGCGGGACAGCTCTTCTGATGGCAGTGGTCCTTGGCTACTGCCTGCAAGTCTATATTGTGGGTTGTTTCTCACTTTGGCATCATACTGCCCGGTAGGGCACTCTTATGCTTCTTGTGAGAGCCACTTTTAGGTCTCTATGGCTGTTTGCCTGTTGCATATTTCTACCTGCTTCAGCGGGTTAGAATTTATGCTAATTGCCCCTGCTCACCCTTTTTAGGATTGGGAGTGCACTTGGCGTGTTTCTTGTCCCTCCAGCTAATCCCAATGCGTTGCTCAGGTTCTAGCTCTTTCCTTTGGGCTCTTGACACTGGCTCCTTCGGCTTCCTTCTATAGGCTAGTCTGTTAGGCTCTGGTTGCATCTCTTCAAGTTCATTTCGAGTTTGGGTTGGTGTACTTATCGTGCGCCATTTAGCAGAGAGTGGTCCTTCTTCCTCTCTCTTTCTTTGCTCTGGTATAGGGCTCATGCCGTTTTACCTGTCATTTTTCATACGGGTATGGTGTAGCGCCATTTGGCATTTTATTGGATATCTTCTATCCTGTTATTTCTGCTCTTCTAGCTGCTTGGGTTGCTGTCTGGCTGTTCCGCCACAGCTTTCCCCCCTTTATCCGTCACTCTGTTTGCAGATCGGAGGCTTGGCGCTTTTCTGTTGTTCTGTCGCCAACCCACCTCCCTTTTGGAGTATGGCTGTGGTATCTATTCTAGGCTAAGGAATCTGCGGCTAGATGTCTCTATCAGATGTACAAGTTACTTACCTTCGGTAACGGTTTATCTGGTAGAGACTTTGTCTAGCCGCAGATTCCTTAACGCCCACCCAGCCTCCCCGTTCTGCGAGGACCTTGTCTAGGGGTGTTCTCCACTGGCCTCTTCAGTTGCCATTGGGTTGTCTCTCAACAGGGTTCAGATTGTTGCACTTTCCTGAGTGTTTCCATATACAGTTAACTTCTGCTGAGGGGACTTCTTTCCTGTCATATGATGCCTTTTGTTTCACAAGGAGGTTCGTTTTCCTCTCCAGTTACTTTACCTTTCCTCCGTCTTCGCTACTGACTCGGGGTCCTGGTCTCCTCATGGTTATCCTCTTTGAGGGTTGGTTGGGCTCTGTTTCCAACCTCCGTCGATAGAGGGAAAAGGTCAGTCTTTTCATACTTTCCTACAGTGGGTTGTTGTTCTTTCTGTGTTCTGTTCTTACTAGACGACACTGTTCTACATGGCACTATCAGTCTATTTCTATCTGTTGAGATGTTCTTCCCTGTTGCACTCGGGGAAAGGTCTTCGCTTAGCTTGCGGGGCTCTTTCTCACAGCTTCCACTTATGTGTAGGCAGTGTCTAATTCTGTCTTTTACTTTGGTGTCTTCCGCCATCCTTCTTTATTCATGGATTTTCATCCCTCGCACACTGTTCCCATACTTTCAGTTTTTAATTGGGGGCTTCGCGTTGTGCCGCAGAAACGTTTCTCCGAAGAAAACTGACAGAGCGCCGTGAGGGACTTATATGACCTCGCTGATGTCACGTAGGTCGGCGATGTCATAGTGGATTCGAGCGGCGCCGTCCCCCGGCGCGCAGAGGTGCTGCTGCAAAAAATTTCCAAATCCAGTCTCATGCCTGGGGATATTCCAAGTTTAAGAATCTGCGTCGAGACAACGTCTCTACCAGATACACCTTTACCGAAGGTAAGTAACTTGTACTTCTAGCACCAAAAGAACATGCTCAAAATTTCAGTTTTCAGAATTCGCTCAGAACTTATCATGCTTTAAGGCGCGCAATGTAATTCTCATTTCTATACAGCTACTCATTGCATAACTTTGTAAGTGCCCTTAGATTCAGTAATATTGTCATTGCTAATTAAGCTAATATTCACCTTTTTAATTTTGATGCACGGTATATTTGAACCATTTAGACATTGAAATCTTGACACACACTTTGCACAAGGTAATTTTCGGTAGTGCTAAATATTATTGAATTTTCACAATAGTGGTATTAGACATTATGAAAATCCTAATAGTGCAAAAACGATTTTAATACAATGACTTTTAACAATTTTTTACATGTAGCAATTTCTTTTGAATAACTATCACTAACCCTTTTGATGTTTCCACATATGAAAAGCAAGCCTTATTCCTTTCGTCCTTTAAATGCATTTATTTATAACAGTAAGCACAGAAGCTGTACTGAAACATAAAAAGTTTGTGTCACTTTTCGTAAAGGGCAGTAATTATTTACCATCAAATCCACAGATGTATTTATTCAGAGAAGCAACAAGAAAGAAAGTCCTTACTTTTAATCCTTTCTCTTTTATCCAAAATAATGAATCTGTATTTCTAACTTTTAAAATCAGTAGTTTTTAACCCACGTGCATTTATACCATGTTGTACTCATTTAAAACCTAGTTGCCATAGCTTGATATGTAGCTTGTGGCCGGGCATAGCCATGTGTTGTTTACTCAGCTGTGCTTTACGACCAGCTGGCGTTATCTTCTTAAGCTTTTTAAGGAGAAAAAAGCCTTGCTGTATTGTAATGTCCGCACAGAAACCCCAAAAAGATGATTAACCATTCATTACCTCCGTTTATTCTGACAGACGGCTTCCTTCGGACAGACCGCTTTGAACAGTGGTTTAAAAGCTCTTTTTCCTAGCGCTGGGAATGAGCACGGTGCAGTCTATTTAAAACCCAGGCATTCCGAGGCAGTACAAATCTATCATTTTGCAATGTGAAAAAGAGGAGCTTTTATTTCAGCAGCAACCAATTACTCAGAGAATGTGAATACCTTTTAATATTAATAATGTATCCAAGGATAATGCTGTAACATTTTGTATTGAGTCCTAGTTGTGTAAAGCACACACATTTATTTCTTTATTTCTATGAGGCCTATTTTTTTCCTATTGAGTGTTAATTCTAATGTTTCTTTACCATTGTGGTAATATTCACACAACTATACGTTGTTACTGTTTTACTTTTAATTATTATTATTAAGTAATTTTGTAGAGCGCACAGCTGCCCCAGCGAAGGGGCGTCCCGGCGCTAGCAGCAAAGAGCAGAGGCAACAAGAAGGTTATATCCGGAACAAAAACGTTTTGATGGCCTTACGGAAGGAAAGGAGCCCATCCAGACGGCGGATCTGTGAAGGAAGAGAGTTCCACAGCTTGGCGGACAAATGGCCAAAAGACCTCCAAACCCCCCCCCCCCCCGGGTCTAGCACGTTTCACACGGGGGACCACAGCCAACAGCTGATCCGCAGAGCGTAATTGGCGGTTGGGAACATATGGAGTCAGCAGGTTGGATAAAATTTCAGGGGATGCTAGTTTAAATATTTTAAAAGCTAAGCGGAGCGCCTTGAATTCAATCCTTCTCGGCACGGGAAGCCAGTGGAGTAGCCTAATGGCGCCCGACGTAGGGCAGGATCTAGGGAGCCTAAGCAAGACCCGTACTGCAGCATTTTGGACTCTCTGCAAGCGGTTCACCTCCGCCTTGTTAGCTCCTAACAAAAGTGAATTAGCATAGTCTATGCATGACAGAATGGTAGCCTGTACGATCAGCTGGCGTTTGGCGGGATCAAAGAACCCCAGGATGGGTCTAAGGCCACGTAGGAGCCCAAAACAGGTGCCAGACACCTTTTTTGTGTGTTCTTGGAACCCAAGGGTGGAATCGAGCCAGATCCCAAGATTTTTTACCACTGACTTCGGAATCGGGGCGCTACCCATGGATGTCGGCCACCACTGAGTGCTCCAGAGGTGGCCGACGCACCGAATGGTAGCGTGCAGCTATTTAGCATGTGTTCCATATATCATTCCTTGAATTTTAGCCACATCGCTGCGGCGGCTATTCCGCCGCAGCGCTAAGGGGGCGGGGCGGCCGCGCGGCGGGCGCATGCTGGTGACGGAGCGGTTCCGTCATCAGCATCGAAAGAGTTAAAAGTGTAATTCTTTCAATAACATTTGCAGTATATAATAATGACAACAAACCAAATTGATCTCATTCCAGACATTTTCAAGAAGGGGGCCACAGACTCAGAACAAACAACACTGCTTGCTAAGGCAAGCCATTCTTACACAAAAAACATAGTCACTACTCACTGAAACAAGTACTTCACAAGCATCACAAACCGGTGTCAGTCCACAACCACATAGACACTAAACAAAACACAATTAACCCACAAATCAACATTTAGGATAAAAGAAAGAGGCTGCGCACAGATTGCACTCAAACCAAACCATTTGTAAATACCAATTGTAAGTCATATATAGAAACAAAAGGACTCTCAAAAAATAGTACAGAGATTACACCAAGACAAATAGGCAGCCGAAAGACTGCCATGTTCAAAAAGACACGCTCGAGCCTCAGACCTTTTCCAAATGGCACCAAATTACCAGTTGGACTGGCAGAACACCCAAAAGCGCTCCATATCACCACTTATTAATTTTACTAAGGGTGTAGATCAGGTTCCTCCTGAGTGTTTTTGTTCCACAGTGTACTATACGTTATGGAAGAAATACCATATTTAATGTACATAAACCTATTTAGGTATCCCCTCTAGGGGAATCAGCTGAGTACTTTCTAAATCCATATTGGTACCATCAAGACAGCAACACTTTCTACGAAGTGCGCTACTAGCAGGCATACCAAAAATATTACAATGCGATGTAATATAATCAAAACCTATTTTTCCTGAGAATTATCCAAAAGTAGAGAAAAAATCTCCTCATTACCTGCCTTTATTTGCTGCAGCAAACAAACAAACCAAAATCTTGGCCAAGCTATACAAAAGTGTTGCATCCCGAACTTACCAAACAAAAGTCTCTAGATTCCAACTGCCAAGATCTGGGTGACCTAACGGTCGTTTTGAAATACTCACACCAAAGAAAATCTCAGTCAGGACCGGCCATCACCTAGAGGGTCAGATCAGGAAAACCAGAGAACACGTCGGTCTGCAAAGACAAAGGGTCTCCTCATGCAGGGTACCGTCCTCAGTGGATTCCTGCCTTCCGCCAGGACCGCACGCTCGGATGGCCGGGTCTCCAATGAGCCCCGCGTTGGGCTCCAATTTGTGGAATAAAAAGTCTTTTTAGGGGCTTAATGATGCAGCGGTCCTTAAACTAACAAAGAAGAGATTGGCATGGAAGCTGTAATAGTAAAGAAAATACACTTATTAACCTCACATGAGGGAGACTACGGCACCCTCAGGCCACTGCATGAGGTAGTCCATGGAGTACAGAAACCATGGGTCTTTTATGCCCAGTTTGTAGCTGAGTAAGCATGAAGACTCAAAAAGAGGCAGTACAAGTATACACAAGAATAGTTATTTTACATATATGGACTAACAGAAAATACTTAGTCAACCAAGTAGGAGGAGTAACAGAGTTGCTGACATTAGTTATAATAGCCTGACAGTTACTTTAAGAGCAGGTGCATTCTAGCAGCTACAGGCCTTTCTGAGCATGTGCAGTGCTCTGGCTCAATGCTGAAGGAGTTAATTGTAACTGATTCAATCAGAATACAAGGGCAGGCCACAGTGAAGAGGGAGAAGCACATGGCTAACTAAAATTGCTGCCACAAACAAAATGGCTTCAGCTCATGATAACAGCGATTTCAATTAGTTTCCACACTAATGTAAATAGATTTATAAAGGGCATTACTCACCTCTTTCCTCCTTCTCCGTTCATAATGCCCTAGTGGGACTTGAAACTGGTCTTAACCTATCTTATGTGTGCTCCTTTTGAGCCTCTTCACAACTGTCCTCTCAGCCTCCTCACTCTGGAGACAACTTTCTTTGTTGTCACCACCTTTGATGTCAGGGTGAGTGAGCTTCAGTCTTTGTCTTCAAAGCCTCCTTTTCTTGCTGTTCATCAGGACAAAGTTGTTTTTCGCACAAGGCCCTCTTTTCTTCCCAAAGTGGTTACCTCTTTCCATATAGGACAGACCATCACTTTGCCTACCTTCTTCCCACCTCCACACCCTTCCAAGGAGGAGAGACTCCACCGCCTGGCCCCAAAACGTGTGCTGTCTTATCTCAAGCGCACAAAAGATTTCCGGGTGGATGATCAGCTCTTTGTTAGATATGTGGGGGTTAATAAAGGTCGGGCTTTACAGAAATACACCAACTCCCAATGGGTTGTCTTATGCATTAAAATCTGCTACTCTTTGGCAAAGAAGGAAGCCCCAGTGGGACTGCGTGCCCACGTCACCAGGGCAACAGCAGCTACTACTGCTTTAGGGCGTGGAGTTCCACTCCTCGACATCTTTGCACGTGCTCGCCAAACATTATTACCTGGACAGTCAAGTCCGGAGAGATGACTACTTCGGCCGTTCTGTTCTCTAGGACTTTCTGGTGTGAACTTGGTTCACAGATCCACCTCCGGGGTTGGCATTGCTGGGGTATCTATTCTAAAGGTAAGGAATCTATAACTACGGTCTCTTTGAGGTGAACAAGTTACTTACCTTCGGTAATGATGTATCTGTAAGAGACATGAGTAGTTATAGATTCCTTACTGCCCCACCCATCCTCCCCGTTCAGCAAACTGACTTCTGGGGTTAGGGACTCCCTTTCAGGGCCCTAGGTTTGTGCACCAGTGGTCAGTGTCATGCATGGCTCTGCGTTTCTGGCGTGGAAAGTCGTGTCAGAACTGACGTCCGCACGCAGGAGCGGCCTCTAAGTAGACATTGCAACTTCATACCAGCGAACACAACACTGACGGCTGACGCGGAGTCGACTGATGCCACCTACCGATGCGCAGGAGTACTGCTAAGAAAAAATCTACGGATCCAGTATGACGCCTGGGGGTAATTCTAAAGGTAAGGAATCTATAACTACTCATGTCTCTTACAGATACATCGTTTCCAAAGGTAAGTAACTTTTTCCTCAAGAGCAACGCCACAGCTTATTTCATTATAGTGGCGAAATCAAGAAAAAAGGTCAATGCTCCAGCATGCAAGTGACTGCCACCAGACAAAGAAAGTAACAGAGTGTAGATGGTGGAGTGAAAGATGGAGAGGGCATCCACCACACAGTGGTACATAGCAAGCTCAAATGCCCTCCTAAACGGATAAAGCACCTTCCTTACCAATACAGGTAGAGAGAAAAAGTGGCGATACAGGAGGGAAATAATATAGATGATACCTGCTTAAAATCTTCATTAGCTACAGTGGTAATGGCTAGAGGAGGGGGACCTGGTTGCGAGTGTCAGGTTTCAAACTGGGGAGAGACCGCTGTAATCAATGTGCATTTCTCAGGAGAAAATCTCTTTAGTGCTGCTGTGGACTAAACAAACCAGCAATGGAAAAAAATAGAGAAATGGGAAAAGTGATTGGGGCCTTACAGTTTAGAGGGTATGTTAGTACAAGAGCTGCCCCTACCAAGCGCACCAGAGGAAGGGGAATGTTTCAGCCTATTAGCCCACAATTCACAGACAGAGGGCCAGAGTAAGTGGACAGACTACAAAAGGGTAAGGACCCAGGAGTGGAGAGCAATCGCTTCTGACAAATGAGCTCTCCATTTCATATGGCACGACTATTGCATAGAACTTCTATACAAATCATCAAGGGTAAAGTAAAAGGTTGGAGCGTGCCCCAACAGAGTTAATTTACCTACTACAACAGGAGGTGGACGACCTCCTAGTAAAGCAAGCAATAGAAAAGATGCAAAGAAAGAAATCAACCAATGAGTTTCCTCAGTTTACTTCTTGGTTCCAAAACTGAGTGGCTCTTTGGCCTATCCCGGATCTCAAGTTCTTGAGCAAGTTGATAAAAACCCAGTACACACGCATTTTGCCTTCTCACTGTTAAGAAAAGAGAACTACATGGCGATCGAAGATGTCAAGGACGCCTATTTGCACATGCTGATGAACTTCATACCCAAGAAATTTCCCTTATTCATCATAGACAAGGTAGATTACCAGTTCAGGGTACTTCTTTTTGGGACTAATTCAGCACCAATAGTCTTTATAAAATGTCTTGCAGTAGTGGCAGCAAACGTGAGAAGGCAGGAAATATATGTATGCCCCTACCTGGATGACTGTCTGGCAAAGGTGAATTCACTCATACAATGCCAGAGTAGTATTCAAACAGTGATGCAAATTCTACGCAAGTTGGGATTCTTCCTAAATCTAGAGGAAACTTAGCCAGTTCCCGAGAGGAAGAAGGCACTCTTGGGAGCAAGAATGAATCTAAGAGAGACCAAAGCATTCCTTATAAAAAAGAGAACTCTGGCACTGACAGCAAATTTGCCTCTTCCACGGGGGACTGATTGAAACGAATGAGCAGTACACTAATGCTCATACATACCGCTGATGTCCACATGAGGGTTAGTCAGGAATGGCTTTAAAGGCAATTGTCCAAGCAGCTGGAAGAATCTAGTGGTTGTCCAGGAAAATGTCAAAAAGATAAGGTGGGACACAGAAGCAATTACAAAAAGACCCTTCACACAACCAACTCCCTGTATGACCATTATTGCAGATGCTTCCCACACAGGATGGGGAACATACATAGGGAAACTGAGCATCAGTGGCCTGTGGAACCCTTTAAAAGCATACATTTGTTACATTGAAAACTGTCTTCTTTGCACTAGAGGTTTTCCATGCACATGCCAACTGGAAAACATTACAAATCCAGACAAACAGTACAACTACAATGTTCTACTTCCACAGACTGATAAGAAGATAGTCACATATACTGTCCAAGCTAGCCCAGGACATATGGAAATGGGCCATACAGAGAAATTTACTTCTAATGGCCATAGACCTGCCAAGTGTGAAACAGGCAAACAAGACCCTTGCATGAGTGGGAACTAAAACAAGAAATACTGTAAAGTGTCTTCCAGGAATGGGGCAGAGCAAAAATAGGTCTCTTCGCTACACACATAAATCCAAAATGCCTAAAGTTTGTGTTAATGTATCCACAACATCTGTCCCAAGGGAATCTCATCATTAGATTGGTCAGAAAATGTGCACACACGTATCCCCCATTCTGCTGATTCCATTAGTGCTCAATAGATACAGTCATCCATGACACTATTAATGATAGCTCCAGAATGGGCCAGACAGACATGGTTTTCAAAACAGATAGAGATGGCACGAGGCAGGGTAATAAAATGACTCTCCTCTAAGTAACTAACAATGCAAAAAGACAGGTATGCCTCCTGGAGCCAGTCAGTCTCAGCTTGGCAGCATGGCACCTGAGGACTTGATATTCAGACACCTAAGACTTCCCTGAAGATGCATGGAAGACTTGAAAGACGCTAGGAGACAACAACATGAAATTGTTATACCATGAAGACTCCAAACGACACTAAACAGGGAGAGCCAGCCACAACACCACCAGCAGAAGTACCTACATGGTTGCCTCCAATGCTATTGCTAGCAAATTAGAAACACCAAGAGAAAAGAACTAGTGGACCACATTGAAAGAAGCTCCAATGGCTTCAAAGAGATCTTCTCAATCGTTAATGATTTCACCTCGCCCTTAGCCACAACATTACTGCCTCCTAACAACTCTGTGACTGCCTATCCAACTTCTTCCCCAGCAAAATCGCAAACATCTATAGCAACTTGCACATCAACCCAACCCCATCACTAACCTACCCACCACCAACCAATCCGGCCACTTGACTAAATGGACAACCCTCACCAGAAACCAAAGAGCTGCAGTCATGCGGACCATCCACTCAGGGGCCCCAACGGACGAATGCTCACGCCAACCTGGGAACATAACCAATCAACACTGCCCTGACCCACATCATCAACACCTCAATCATGTCGGCCACTGTTAGACCTGGCATCATTGGCGTGAGTCTCCCTTCAATTTTGACGGATTGCCTCCTCTGTTTTGATATGCTTTTGCTGGATTTATGCCACAGCGCAAGTGCTCCCTATGTTAAATTAATGTACTAATTGGTTATTCCATGATTGGGTTATTTGATTTATCTGTCAGCCCCTAGTATAGTGCACCATGTGTGCCCAGGGCTTGTAAATCAAATGCTGCTGGTGGGCTTGCAGCACTGGTTGTGCCACCCACAGAAGCAGCTTGTAAAGTGTGTCTCAGGCCTGTCATTGCAAGGCCTGTGTGCAGTCTAGCACTGCCATGTCGACTTGGCCAAGTGCACCCACTTGCCAGTCCCTAAACCTTCCCTTTGCTTCATATTAGACACCCCTATGGTAGGCCCAAGGGCAGGGTGCATTGTAAGTATAAGGTAGGACTTGCTCTGATGTGTGTAGCATGTTCTAATAGTGAATTACAGCCATTTACGTTTTTCCCTATTGAAGCCTACCTGTTCTCATAGGCCAGAATGGGCAGTTAGATTATTACATTCTTATAATCCTAACTGACTCAGGGAACACGGTGGAAATTCGAATTTAGTATGCCTGAACTCAGCACAATAAAATACATCTTTTAGTAAAGTTTATTTTAATATTCTGTGTTTGCAAATACCACTTTTAGAAAGTGGGTATTTGCTTGCCTAACCATTTGAGCCTGCCTCTGCTGGGTTGTGTATTCCTTGTCTGGGTTTGTGAGTGACCGGGCTGGGGGATTCCAGGAGACAGGCTGGGGCAGCCCGGTGGTGAATAGAGAGATCTGCATCTAGGTGGGAGGGAGGAGTTGCACCTAGGACTTGAATAGGGCTGGGCCTTCCCGCTACAATGCTGGCTCCACCTCCTGTGGCTTGTCTGATGTTTCTGCCCTGCACTGGATGGAGAGGAGGAATCATGTCAACAGAGTGCTCCTGAGCTGTATCTCCCCCCCCCCCCCCCACCCCCCCTTTGCTGGCTCCACCACCTGCGGGGCGTCTGATGTCTCTGCCCTGCACAGTGAAAGGAAGAAGAAGAATCATGTAAACAAAGTGCTCTGGAACTGGTTTGGACTAGGCAGAGGCCTCTCTGCCTTCAGAGTACAAAGGATTTTGGGGTATAAGTATTGGGACTCTGATCCCAAGAAAGTAGATCACTTCTGGAACAAGAAACCTTTCTGCAGAGGAGAAGAACCAAGGAAGCTGCAGGAGTTGGACTGCCCCTCTGTCAGAGTGCTGTTTGCTGGGTTGGCCTGCAGTGGTTGCTTCACTGCCAAGGGAAAGGAGAAGGACTTTGTAAGGACTTTCATCTACAGAATATTCTCCAAGGGCTTGAACTGTGCTTGCCTCCTGCTGAAGTCTCAGGGACAAAAGACTTCACCTCCAGCTCCCCCCTGAATTTTCTTGCCGGGAATTCTGACTCCAGTCACTTGCATGCTGCTGGGAGCTGGAAGCGCGACGCATCGAGAAGATGCGTGTCGCCGCCGCACCTAAAATCATCGGAACGCCGGAGAAGCGAGTCTTCGTCGCATCTCCCTGGATGCATGTGTTCATTGAAGCTGCCTGCTGTCGCATCACCGGAGAAGCGTGACGCCATCGAGAGAGTCGCCATCGCATCACCGCAGAAGCGTGTCGCAGGGCCTGTCACAGCTCCAATGTACAGAGTCGTCGCAAGGCTGCCAGGGCGTCATCGCAACATCATCGTATCGCCGCATCAAGGGCGCCATCTTCTCGCATCGCAGCCGGATCATCAAGGCGCCATCTTGCGCACCGCAATGGGCCTGCAGGCCGAGAATCTACGCATCACCTCCGCACCGGTAAGGCTCATGGCGAGTCCTCTACTCTGTGCAAGCATTGAGGAAGGAAGCAACCGTTCCCCCGAGTCACGGAACCGATGCATCTCCCCTTTTGCGAGCCTTTTGTTTACTTTGCGTTACGCATCCAGGTACTTTGTTGAGAACTTTGTCGCATTTACCATCAACTTAAACTAAGAGACTTTGATCATCTTTTAAGTAATCTTAAGTGTAGTATTGTGGATTTTTGTCGTTGTGGTCTTGTGTTTAAGTCTATATAAAGAATACATATTTTTATAAAACCTGTGTTGTCCATCTGTAGTGTTTTACTGTATTACTGTGTATATTCACAAATGCTTAAGACACTGCCTCTGAGATAAGCCTGTCTGCTCTTGCCAAGCTACCAAGGGGGTGAGCAGGGGTTATTAAGGAGTGTAATCCCCTTATCCTGACTTGCAAGTAAGGGTCCCTATTTGGACAAAGGTGAATACCATTGCCAACTAGAGACCCCCAGATCTAACAGCCACTTTCCCGGATGAGTGGAAACTTGCAGAATTCAATGCCCTCCTTAAGCCCACAGCTGACCCAAATCAACTGAGCAACTTCTGATCCATCTCCCTGCTCCCCTATCCAGCGAAAGTGATTGAGAAGGCCATTAACAAGTAACTCATAACCCACCTTGAACTTCACCCACTTCTAGACAACACACAATCAGGATTCCGAAAGAACCACATCACTGAAACAGCACTCATCGCAGCCACCAACGACATTCAAAATATCCTACACTAAGGAGAAGCAGCAGCACTCATTCTGCTTGACTTCTCCGCAGCCTTTGACACTGTCTCCCACAACATCTTCATCAGAAATTGGCATACAAGGATCAGCACTCAAGTGGATCTGTTCCTTCCCCAGGGTGAGAACCCAAAGAGTCAGGCTGCCCTTCACATCAGAGACCAAGAAACTGATAAGTAGTGTCCCACAGTGATCGTCCCTTAGCCCCACTCTTTTCAACATTTACATGACACCGCTCGCCAATTTCCTCTGATCACAAGACATCACTGTCATCTTCTACTTCGATGACACCCAACTCATTCCCTCCCTGATAGACAAGACAAACACCAGCAGGACCAGCTTCACTAACTGCATGACCATGGTAGCAGGCTGGATACGAACCAACTGGCTAAAGCGCAACTCCGATAAGACATAAGTACTGGTCTCCGGCAACAAGACCACCCCATGGGATTTAAACAGGTGGCCATCGGAGCTAAGACCAACACCCACTAACCATGCAAGAAATGTAGGCATCATCCTAGATAACAAGCTCAACATGATGGCTCAAGTCAACACAGTGTTCACCTCCTACTTCCACATCCTAAGCATGCTGCAAAAGATCTTCAAATGGTTGCCGCCGAACACCAGACGGACTTTCACGCAAACACTCATTACCAGCAGGCTGGACTAAGGCAACACTGGCTATGTGGAATATCCAAACAACTCTCACGCAGACTCCAGACCATCCAAAATGAAGCATCAATACTCATACTTTGTCTCCCATGCCACACCCACATCACACCGCACCTCAGGAAGCTTTACTGTAAATGTAAATGTATTGCGACTTATATAGCGCATGTATCACCCGAAGGCATCAAGGCGCTTGCCTTGGGAACCCGTCCTGGTTTTTCCCTGTGAGATAACCCCTACTGGGTATCCCAGGGTGAAAGCCAGGCATCCCGCAGCGGGTGGGCCGCCGTAGTGGAGATTAAGCAACTATTGCCCAGAGTTGCAGCGTGGGACCCCATGATTAGAATAGGCACCGAGGCGAGAATTATCGAGTCCGTGGACATATTTGGGCTCAGGACCCTGCCGCGTCGGGAATTGAATCCTGGTCCCGGGCCAGACCTCTGCATCAGGGTCTGCCGCTCTAATCAGTGAGCCACACTCCTCCACCTGACTCCCCATTCACAAGCGCAGCCAATTCACGCTTCTAACGTACACATACAAAGCCCTACACAAAACAGGACCAGAATACCTAAACAGCTGCATACACTTTCACTAACCCACCAGACACCTACACTCTCTCACTCGCAAACACTTCCCGCATGTGCAAAACTGGAGGTTGATCATTCTCCTACATCGCACCCAAGACATGGAGCAATCTCTCTAAACACATCAGAGCCTCCTCCTTACTGCTTGAGTTCTACAGGAAGCTGAAGCGCTGGCTGTTCATATAAGTACTTTGGGACGGTAAATATCCTTTACAATGACTGCATTACAACGCATGCCGTTACCTTGCATTTTTTACTGTGCAAAATCTTTTACATCGCAGGGCATTACACCACAATCCATTACAACGCCCCGGTGGGGCTCGAATATTAAATTGCGTTGTAATGGACAATGCGTTTTAATGGATTGTGTTGTAAAGCCCTGCATTGTAAAAGATTTTGCACAGTAAAAAATGTGGGGTGTCATCCGCCGGTAGACTGGAGTCATGACTTCCAGGCTGGAGCCTTAGCCCTATTCTTATGGGCTAGGATTCTGGGAGGAATGGGAGAGAGGCCGCTGGACCCTGAGGAATACCAGCCTTATGGGGAACAAATGAACTGGTGTTAGAATCTGGGTGAACCCAGTGGACTGGATACTTCTCCAGATACTGGAATGCTCTCTCCCATTACCTTGGCTACAGAAGGGGGAAAATCCTTCACAATGGTGGTGCTGAGGGCAGCTGAGGTACTGGACCTTCTCTTGCCCTCGGTGGAAGTCAAGGCTAATTTCTTGACAGAAGTGCTTTGGCTGGGAGTGTCCCCATCAGAACCGCTTCTCCCTTTCACTGAGGCCCTTACTGACGTCCTGCTTTGGACTTGGTCCAAGGCCAACACAGGGGCTCCTGTGAACGGGGCGATTGCCTGCTACCACCGCCTCACTCCAGGGAACCCAAATTTCCTCACCCAACACCCTACCCCAGAGAGCTTGGTGGTACTAGCCTCAACATCCCATGCAAATCCTGGCACATTGTTAACGCACCCCCAGACAGGGAATCTAAGAGCGTGCACAATCTTGGGAAGATGATGTTTTCTTCCTCCAGCCTAGCATTGCGGTCTGTGAACACCAAGTGCCTTTTGGACCACTATTCCTATGCCTTGTGGACTACAGTTGCGCACGTGCTACCAGCAGTCCTTGAGGAAGCCCAGGCAGTGCTCTCCCAGGCTGTTGCCAATGGGAGGGTTGCAGCTAAGTACACCATCTGCTGTGGACTACTCACCACTGACTCACTAGGCAGAGCAGTTTCATCAACAATGGCTCTGTGATGCAGTGCCTGGTTGAGGACTACTGGCTTTTCTGGGGATGTCCAGTCCTTCCTCATGGACATGCCATTTGATGGCTGAGACAAGGTGGATATGGTGCCTTAAGAAGAGCAGGGCTGAGACCAGGTCCCTTGCCCTTTCTATGGCCCCTCGTCACCCTCAATCCACCTTTATCTCCTTTAGGTGCTCAAGCTTTCCAGCTTCTGCATGGCCGCAGACGCCATTCCTATCGGCCCTGTGGGTCGGGTGGCCAGTGGTTGGGTCAGTCCACTAACTCCCCAGCAGCCACAGCCTAAAAACCCTCCTAGTCTGCCTGCTTACCATCATGGGCACCCAGTGGGCAGCAGGATTTGCCATCACCTGCCCTGGGGGCAAACCATAACATCGGACTGGTAGGTTTTGCAGATTATCCAGAGGGGCTACACTGTCCCCTTCAAAACTAGCCCTCCATCCTTGACATCTACTTAAGACAGGCTGACAGATGACCACCTCCCTCTTCTCTGCCAGTAAATGATGGCTCTTTTGGGCTAAAGAGACAAAGAGAGCACGCCAGAAGTAGGTCGTGGTTGCTATTCCCTCTACTTTCTAGTGCCCAACAAGGACGGAGGTCTTCTTCCTGTCCTCGTCCAGCGCGCTCTCAATTTCTTCCTCACAAAGGAGAAATTCAAGAGGCTCACTCTTGCTCAGGTCCTGTCTAAGCTCGAGACTGGATGGTGGCGTTGGACTTGCAGGATGCCTACTTCCACATTCCCGTCCTGCCTGTCCACAGGTGTTGTTTGTGGTTCACAATTGGCCACAAGCATCCTGCTATGATGCATGTCTGTTGGCAAATGTGGGCTCTGTGTCGTGTTTTGGCAGCTCCTGAGTTAGCGTTTAGCACAGCTACACGGTCTTTTCTGTTAACTTGACCAAAACGAACGGGGGCCATTTTGAATCCCTCTGACTTCCGTTTCCTATGAACACGCTGCCTCGTGGTCAGTGTGCCCTTTTGTCCTTTCTCGATACCCATGGTCACTAGTCTGCTCGGCAACAGGCTATTTTTAGTACTGGTCAAGCGCACATGCGCATTACGCACCAATTGGTCACTCTTTAGGAATGTTCACACTAACTGACCAGTGTTGTTGAAACTCCTCCCACATGTTGGCCGTGTTCCAAAAATGACCTTATATGTACCTAAAATGTGTAACTTGTAACCGCCTATCTTTTTATTGCTAATAAACTGTATAAAAGAGGTCGCGCACCAATGTTCGGTGTGCTACTTCTTACATTACCGAAGGGTGCTGTAGGAATGTATCACCACCCCATGGGGTCTTAATAAACTTGTCTTTTACCTTTTCCAGTGTCCGTGCCAACTTCTATACTAAGGCGTTCGAGAGTTTCACAGAGTATGTAGGCCTGATTTGAACCCAACACCACAATTGGCGACCACGAAGGGACTCATCGGCGACTCGGATGCCCGAAGGAGAGGTCGTGACGAAGGTCAGGAAACTCGCCATGGACGCGTACGCTGCCACTGAGTGACCCGAGTCTCGGCGCCCACGGTGTGTTTTCCCGTCCTTCCGATCTGACCTTCCAGGTGGCGCCGGTCTTCGACTGAGATTCTGATCTTGGATTGTCGTGATGTGCCGTTTTGGCTGATTTGACCACAGAACTTGGCAGTTGGACTTTGGACGTTTGAAAAGAAAATTGGTAAGCTTTTGATTGGTGAGGTAGTCTACTGACACTTACTGTGGCTTTTTGAAACTTTGAATTTGAATTTGAATTTGTTAGCTAACGTTTTGAATCTTTGAATTTGAATTTGAATATGTGAAGTGCACCTCACATAGGCAGGCATGTAGGGATATTTCTCTGATTTATTTGATTTGAACGGTACACCGCGTTAGGTGTCATTTTTGTAGTATCGTGCTTGCATGGTACTTTTTTTTGAAACATGCCTGTTTTTAGCACACTCCGTAGGATGTGCTGTTCTGAAAATGGTACCAATTATCGATTAAGTGAAAAACAGCCGGCTCCCCCAGAGGGGACTCCAAATCGTGAAATGTATGTCAAATTCGGTATTCCACCTATAATGTATAGTACATTATGGCATAAGTATACTAAAACTGATCATGAATTACAGTGGCCACTATATGGGTCGTTTGACCTTCGAAAGGTACAATATGTAGAGCAGTGTTTGTTTCAGCGAAGGTCTAGACAAGATATGTTTGATTGTGTGCGTATGTGGGAGAAAGAGGTGCGTGAACGAGCGAAGCGTGAGGAAGCCTTGGCGGAGAAAGTGCAGCGGAAGGCTGCACATGACAAAGCTTTACAGCTACAGGAGAAGGAATTACAGGAAAAGAAAGAGAGGGAGAGACGAGAACGCAATTTACAGGTTAATGGTCAATTCCCTATCAGGCGTCCTCTCTATCCAGTCCTTACTAATGAAACGGATGATTTTTCATTACTAGATCGTTGTCCGCCCCCGTACGTCGCACCAACGGCTCCGAGCGAGGAATCAGACGAGGATAGTGATCGAACACAGCGTACCAGGTTACATGCGGAACGAGCTGCGGAATTACGTTCATTTGCACGAAAACTAAATATTAATACTGTTACTGTTTCTGACGTTACTGAACAAATGGAACAGTGGCCTGATAAGGAACGACTGTATTTTTTAGATCATTTTGGAGATGAAGTTGTTGAGCGGTATAGAAAATATTCTCTCGAGTTAGAACCAAAGGAGATATCCAAGGGTCGTGAGTATTTTCGTAAAGGTCTTTTTGTTCTTTCAGATGCGGACGACTTCTTCAAGCGTTTGATTGAACTGCGTAATGAGGCGACACGACTACGGGAGTTGGAAAAGTCGAAGAATTCGTCTACGTCCGGAGCGACGGGGATATCCAAAGAATGCCCTATTTTTGAAACAGATAAGATCGCTGCGATTAATGTTAGACCTATGCGAGAAGCTGCGCCTTTATATGTCCCTCATAAAGGGGATGGCACAGATGATGATAAAAGATCCAAAGACGCGAAAGGGTATTTTGTATATAATTGGGTTTATACGCCTTGGAATAGAGCAGATGTCATGGCGCTTAAGAATGCTTTACCTGATCCCCGTAAAAACCCTGCGGCTTTTTATGAAAATGTTGAAAGTGCAATTTCTTCATGTATCATGACGTTAGTTGATATTGATCTATTTTTCGGGTTGATATTGCCCCCTGATATGTGGAGAGTAATTCGTAGGTTTGATGACCTCACGACTCTCGGGGCCACTTGGAAAGATCTTGTTCAGGCTGATTTAGATAGAGAACCAGCATGTAAGCCGTGTCAATTAATATTAGACCTTCCAGGGGCCATACTAACAAAACTAAAGACTCTTGCTCCCGCTAAAAAGATTGATTGGACTATATTAGCCTCTTGTAAGCAGAAAGCGGATGAATCAGTTTCCGATTTTTTCTCTCGCTTCGAGGAAGCGTTCCATGATTACAGTGGTCAATTATTGACAGAAGATACTGGCAGGCATCTATTCGTTGATAAGTATGTAGCTAATCTCCTACCGGAGATTGCGAAACGATTAAAAGCGAGTGAAAGTTCATGGACCACAGCAACCCCTGCTTCTTTATTGACTATGGCTCAATATTATGAAAGACAGGAATTAGAGGCAAAAGAAAGTAGTGAAAAGAAAGCAAAGGATTTGAAGACGAAGGTAATGTTAGCTCAGGTTCAGGTTACGAGAGGAAACAGTAGAGGAGGGCGAGGATCATACAGTAATGCTCCTCCCCCTCGTTCTGACATTTCTGTGAATCAATGTGCATACTGCAAACAGTTTGGGCATTGGATTGCAGACTGTCCGGTGCTTCGAGAGCAGCGTAATTTGAGGGGACGAGGAAGTGGGAGATCTAGGAATTATTATGGAGGGTCAAGAGGAGGTTATGGCACGAATGATCGTGGAGGATATGGAGCAAGGGGTCGTGGTCAGTCAGATTATAATACGTTTGATAATCGCAATCAATATCAGATAAATGAGGGTGGTCCTGCTGAACCACGGGATGAGTATTACGCATAGGATTGCGTAGGATGGGGTGTGGAATCGGTTGAGGTACCAGTTGATCAGAGGGGTCCATACATAGAAGCACATGTTCTGGGTTCTACTGATCAATTTCTGGTCGATACAGGAGCTACTCGTAGCGCTTTGTCCAAATACTTGGTTCCAAGGGCTCCCCTGTCTGGCGAGGTAATTACAGCAATAGGGTTCGATGGAACACCTACTTCTAGCCCATTGTCTCAACCAGTTGCATTTCATGTTGATAAATTTGCTGCCCCTTGTCCCTTTTTGTTGTCTCCAAATACACCAGATAATATTATTGGACTCGATATGTTAAAACACTTTCGAGCTACTATTCGCTGTGCCCCAGAAGGAGTGCGAGTTGTGTTGAATGAGAATTACCCAGACTTTGAGCGAGTGTGTTTTCTCCATGAATCTGAAGTATTGGCCTCCTTACCAAACACGTTGTGGGCCACTTCTGACACGGATGTGGGGCAGATGTTAATCCCTCCAGTACGTATTACTGTAAAGGAGGGAGTCTCTCTACCACGTGTCCCACAGTATAAGATTTCCAGAGAAGGAGAACTTGCTTTGATGCACATTGTGAATGATTTGATTTTGGCAGGAGTAGTTGAGGAAGTCCCCTACAATGTTTGCAATAGCCCAATTTTACCGATCCTTAAAAGAGATACAGATGCTAAGGTTTACCGTTTCATTATTGATTTGAGGGAAATAAACAAGATAGTAGTGCCTCAGTACCCGGTGGTGTCTGACATCACCACGTTGCTTACGTTGGTTCCATCGACGGCAACTACTTTTACAGTCATCGATTTGAAGAACGCCTTCTTTTCGATCCCTGTACATCCTGACAGTCGATATCTATTCGGCTTTACATTAAATAATAAATCGTACAGATTCTGTCGAGTTCCTCAAGGCTATACTGAAAGTCCTAGCATTTATAGTCAGGCATTAAAAAGACAGCTTGATTCCTTTGACTTACAAGAGGGAGTGGTTCTCATTCAATATGTAGACGATATCTTACTTGCTGCAGACACGCCAGAACAATGTGAGAAGAGTACCTTTTCCTTGCTTTCCTTCCTGGCTAAACATAATCATAAAGTTTCGAAGAAAAAGCTACAATATTGTAGACCAAAGGTGACCTACCTCGGTCATCTTTTGTCTAAGGAGGGCCGTGCATTGACACCAGATCGAATTCAAGCAATCCTAGATACTCCAGTCCCTCGCACTCAGAAGGATATTCGCGCCTTTATAGGTTTGACGTCTTTTTGTAGGCAATGGATATTGGGTTTTTCGCATATTGTTAAACCATTGTTAGCATTGTTGTCTAAAGATATACCGATTCCCATTGAATGGACGGATGAATGTCAGAACGCTTTTGTACAATTGAGACAAGCTCTTTGTTCTGCACCAGTGTTAGGTACACCTGATTACACGAAGATTTTTACATTATATGTACACGAGAAGGATGGGTGTGCATTGTCAGTGTTAGTGCAGACACACGGAGACAAACAGAGGCCTTGTGCATACTTCTCGGCGGTACTCGACCCTGTGGCTCGAGGGTTGCCTGGATGTTTTCGAGCAGTTGCAGCAACAGCAGTTGCGATACGACAAAGTGAGGGAATAGTTTTGTCACACAAATTGTTGGTGCTAGTTCCCCATGCGGTAGATGCGTTACTGAATCAAACAAAAACGCAGCATCTAACCAGTGCCCGTTTGACAGGATATGAGCTAACGTTGTTGGCGCCGCACATCACACTAAAGCGATGTGCGACACTGAATCCTGCTACTTTACTGCCGGATCCTGTTGCTGAGACCCAGAAGGAAGAACAACATGATTGTGTTTTTCTGACTGAGGAACAGACAAAGGGTCGTATCGATTTACAGGATACGCCATTTCCAGATGTAGATGGGGAACTGTGGGTTGATGGATCGTGCGTGAGGTTACCAGATGGTACGACTTCCGCAGCTTATGCGATCACGACACTTAAGACCGTGGTAGAAGCAGCACGGATACCCCAAAAATCGGCTCAAGCGGCTGAGTTGATAGCCTTAACGAAGGCATGTGAGTTAAGTGCTGGACTATGTGTGAACATTTACACGGATAGTCGTTACGCTTTTGGAGTAGTGCATGATTTTGGCCTACTTTGGAAGGAACGAGGATTCCTGACTTCACACGGAGTACACATCATGCATGGAGAATTGGTACGCGATCTCCTTAATGCACTGTTATGCCCAGAGAAAGTTGCAATAGTCAAGTGCAGTGCACACAAAAAGGTGACGGACAAAATAGGGCAAGGCAATGCTTTCGCAGACCGCATTGCGAGAGAGACCGCTATGCTGCAAAATAATTTCCCCATGTATGTGGTGAAGTCACAAGCTGAGCGGTGGCATGATGCTAGAGAAGAAATACTAGATATACAGAAGTCAGCATCAGAGGCAGAACTTGTGAAATGGGCCACTGAAGGAGTATTAGATGATGAGGGTTGCTGGCGTAGTAAAGATATGGAGAGATGGAAACTACCCATGGCCTATTTACAAACAATGGTGCAAATGACACACGGGCTGGCACACATTGGAGCTCTCGCAATTACTAAATTGCTTACACGAGTTTGGGAAAATGCTGACATTGCTAGCACGGCTAAGAGAGTAGTGCAGACCTGTCTGATATGTTTGCAGCACAATCCTGGACAAGGGACTCATACTCCTAAAGGAGGGTTTGTTCCACCTACTGCACCATTCGAAGTACTACAAATGGATTACATCCAGCTGGAACGCTGTAACAATCTCAAGTATGTCCTAGTAGTGGTGTGTGCCTTCAGCAAATGGATTGAGGCTTACCCTACGAAAGACAATACAGCATTGACAACAGCTAAGGTGTTACTTAAGGAGTACTTCCCGCGCTACGGTGTTTGTAAACTTATGTGGAGTGATAATGGCCCTCATTTCATCGGGAAAGTAGTGGAATACGTCCTGAAAGGATTGGGAATCAAGCAACGATTCCACGCAGTCTTTCACCCACAATCAGCAGGTTTGGTCGAGAGATACAATGCAACTCTGAAACTGAAGCTAGCAAAGATGATCGTGGCATCCACATCTCTGAAATGGCCGGATGCTTTGCCTCTGGCATTGCTGTCCATTCGATCAGTGCCACATTCTCGATCTGGCCTCACACCCTACGAAGTGGTGTTTGGAAGGCCTATGAATATTTGGGGAGTTCCAAAACCTCGTTTGATACATGATATGCCTTGTATAATGATGAACGATTATCTGGCACGATTAACAAATGATTTGCTTTCTATTCATCAACAGGTTCGAGAGGCGCTCCCTGATAACTCCACTGGTGAGGCTCACGATCTCCGCCCTGGAGACCACGTGATGGTCAAAGTCTTTGAGCGATCCAGCAGTTTGGAACCGAGATGGCATGGCCCTGAGCAAGTGCTGCTGGCTACGCGAACTGCTGTGAGAGTCACCAACAAGAAGCGGTGGATACATTCAACGCACTGCCGACGTGTCTCTCCGGATCTGGTGAGCCCTGTGGTGCTATCCGACTACAGAAAGATTTTGGATACAGAAAAGAGCCCAGCTGTCACGCCTGATGAATTGGAGGGAGCCTTCCCGGACCACGTTGTTTCTGATAAAGTGAAGTATAATCTACGCCCCAGGAAATAAGATTCCTTTTGTGTTTTTGAAACTGGTTGGTAACCGCTCTGAGGTTTGTGAAACGGAAGCCGGGAATATCAAGGGGGGGGGATCAGTTCTGCCCAGTGTAGCGACACCCGTCTTGAATCCCGGAGAACAAATCAACGGCAGCCTCGGTTCAGAACCATCGTTTTTATTTTTCCCGCTTAGTGTTGTTTTTGAAGAGTATTGTTTTGTGAACTATGGCATCTCCTTCGACACGAAGAGGGAGAATTCTTGGTGCTGTTTTGTTTGTCTTGACCGTAGTGGTGATCGCAGTATTAGCCTGGACTATAGAACTGTTGTTTCCTGTACGAGAACATTTGCTGCCCACCACTCCAAGTCCATCTGAACATTTTCATTTCACGAAGAAAGACATAGGCAGACTTATTTGAACAACAGCTTTATTAAGATTCTGCATCATACTCATAATATGACCAACACGTCCAATTGTTGGGTATGTGGAATGTTGCCCGGACACCAGAAGAAGGGAGGAACACCACTCATTCCTCTCCCGTTTTCTCATAATGGTTCTTGTCATGCTTGGTACACTCTTCTTTTTACTCTGCGATGGCCAACGAAAGGTGGACTACTTTTTCGGTTGAATAAAATATGCTATAACGATAAAGATGGCTATCCACACGCTGAAGGAACTAAATTCGAATGGGAAGAGTACCGTCCGGACAATGTTTCTACACCTCGTGTATATACGAATCAAAGACTTATAAATGTGACGAGCATGCATATAATAACAGTCATTGATACAAAAGCAGATTTGTGTATTAGAAATAAAGGTACAATCCCTGTAGGCCGCAGTGAATGTAATATTACACTTACCTTTGATACACCAACTGGAATTGCATTTGTAGCTTCACGTAACACATATTTCATTTGTGGAAATAAGGGATACCACCGTCTACCATTGGGATGGTTAGGAACGTGTTATATAGCTTTTGTATTACCACCTGTATTTATTGCTCCTCCCATGTACCACAATGATTACGTTCTGTACCATGATTTCATACTGAACAGGGTCAAGCGAACAATAGATTTTGATGAAATAGACCAGACTGATACCACATTACAACAATATGTAGATTTCAATTTGGGGTTATTTTCATTCGTAGGAGCTGCACTGAATAGCAGGAAGATAAGGCGGCTTACACGTGTGGTGGAAGCCGTCGCTAATGAAACTGCCTCCGCTTTAGGGAATATTACTGAGGAATTACAAATTACCAGAATTGTAGCGCTCCAGAATCGAATGGTTCTAGATGTGATACTAGCTGATAGAGGTGGAGCATGCCGCGTCATCGGAAGTAGTTGTTGCGTGTACGTACCAGATAACTCACCTTCTGTATATGATTCGATTACAAAATTACACAAGATAGCTGCTGAGATCCACCCAGAAAATGGAACATGGACCTTTTCTGGTTGGTTCTGGACCCTGCTTAGTACTTGGGGTTGGAAATTATTAACGATTCTCTGTGTTTTTATTGGAGTATTAATTTTCTTTTGTTTATGTATTCAATGTGGCCCTACATTATGTTCTGTATGTATCACAGCCTGTATTCCGTCCAAACGAACTATTGTCAAACAAGAGAAAATGATGAATGATGAAGTATTGAAAATAATGGCTATTGACATTGAGGATGAACATTCCGACTACGTTCACTATGAGGTAGCTTTTGCTAAACGCTAAAAGGGCCGTCTGTCGTGTTTTGGCAGCTCCTGAGTTAGCGTTTAGCACAGCTACACGGTCTTTTCTGTTAACTTGACCAAAACCGACGGGGGCCATTTTGAATCCCTCTGACTTCCGTTTCCTATGAACACGCTGCCTCGTGGTCAGTGTGCCCTTTTGTCCTTTCTCGATACCCATGGTCACTAGTCTGCTCGGCAACAGGCTATTTTTAGTACTGGTCAAGCGCACATGCGCATTACGCACCAATTGGTCACTCTTTAGGAATGTTCACACTAACTGACCAGTGTTGTTGAAACTCCTCCCACATGTTGGCCGTGTTCCAAAAATGACCTTATATGTACCTAAAATGTGTAACTTGTAACCGCCTATCTTTTTATTGCTAATAAACTGTATAAAAGAGGTCGCGCACCAATGTTCGGTGTGCTACTTCTTACATTACCGAAGGGTGCTGTAGGAATGTATCACCACCCCATGGGGTCTTAATAAACTTGTCTTTTACCTTTTCCAGTGTCCGTGCCAACTTCTATACTAAGGCGTTCGAGAGTTTCACAGAGTATGTAGGCCTGATTTGAACCCAACACCACATCTGCAGTGGGACCTGAAGTTCCAGTGGGAGCAGCATCGGGGGAATCTCTCCGACATGGTCCATATCTCGGAGGCAACTGCAAAGGACCTGCAGTGGTGGCTTTCAAACTGTGATTAAGTCAGCGGCAGACCCCTCTCCATTCCCCAACCAGATCTTACAGTAGTGACAGATGTGGCACTCCTGGGATGGGGCGGCCATCTCAGACAGGTGGAGATCAGAGACCTCTGTTCTCTGGCGGAATCCGGACTCAACATCAACCTGTTGGAGCTTCGACTTATCCAATTGGCATTGAATGCCTTTCTGCCCTCCATCCTGGGAAGGCTAGTGCAAATGTTCACAGACAATACCACTGCCTTGTGGTACTGCAACAAGCAGGGTGGAGTGAGGTCACGGACCCTTTGTTAATGGGCCCTGCATCTCTGGACATGGCTGGAACAGCAAGGCATATCAACATCTGGAAGGTTCTCTAAATGTCAGAGCGGACTAACTCAGCCAAAGCTGTCTAGCGGATCACAAGTGGTTTCTCCATCCGGAGGTGGTGCAAGGTCTCTTTGAGGAGTGGGGAGAGCCTTAGTTAGATCTGTTCGCCACCGCTGAGAACATGCAAAGTCAGCAGCTCTGCATGATGGAGTTTCGAAGGTGGCTCTTGCTAGAAGACACTTTTCATCTTGAGTGCTGCTCAGACCCCTCTTTGCCTTTCACCCGTACCACTCCTGCCCAAAGTTCTCATGACGATCCGGTCCGACTAGGCCCAAGTCATCCTTGTGGCTCCAGATTGGACACTGAGAGTCTGGTATCTGAGCTGTGAAGCATGACCATTGGTCTACTGATCAGGCTGACCCTTCAGGAGGATCTTCTGTTGCAGCATCAGGGGAGGGTTCTCCACCGAACCTGTTAACGCTTCACCTTCTTGCGTGGAGATTGAGCTGCAACAGTTCACCAATTCCGACTTACCGCCCGAAGTCTCTAACGTTATCTTGGCAGCCTCTACCAAGACGTTTTACGCCTGCCGTTGGACAATATTTGTGGCATGGTGTACAGAAAGACATATTGATCCCCTTTCTCAGGTTCTTCTGTTCTTTCTTTATCTTGCCTAGCTGGGCTCTGCTCTGGGCACTTTTAAGGGATACCTGTCTGCAATCTCTGCTTTTCTTCTGTTAACTGACCAACTTTACCTTCCTTTTTCCAATCCCCTATTGTACATAGGTTTTTGAAAGATTTGCAATATGTTGCCTCCCACTCCTTTCGTTATGCCCCTGTGGGCCTCCGTTCTGTCCTCACTTTCATTATGTGCAGTCCCATTGAGCCTCTGTACAATTGTCCACTCAGGCTCCTTACCATCAAAATGGCCTTTCTCATAGCCATAACATCTGCCCGAAGGGTCATTGAGCTTCAGGTTTATCATTCAAGCCTCCTTATCTTAACATCTACCCAGACAAACTGGTGCTTCGTACAAGAGTTTCCTTTCTTCTGAAAGTGGTCGCTCCATTTCATATAGACCAAACCATCACTTTGCCTACTTTTTACGCTCTGCCTCACCCCTCCACATAAGAGGAGCACCTCCACCATCTGAACCCAAAAAGAGTGTTATAGTTTTACCATGACTGCACACAAGAGTTTTGGGTGAATGACCAACTCATCGTGGGGGAAGCGAAGGAGGAAAAGGCTGTGCAGAAGCGACCATCTCCAGGTGGATCATGCTCTTCATTAAAATCATCTACTCATTGTAGGAAGTTGGCTCTGTATACACTATACCAAAGTTCGGTATAGCGTGCAGAGTCCAGTGAAACCCCAAAGGTAGACAGGTAAAATTAGATAATACCTTACTCTCTATTTGTGATAGTGTGGTTGAGTAGTGGGGCTTTATCAGAGGGTAGTGTTGAGCATTAATTGTACACACTCCGGCACGAAATGATTTCACACACTCAAAAACTGAACTCAGACCAATTTGTTTGTATAAAAAATATTCATTTTTTTATTTTCTAGAACCATGCCAGGCCTGGTAGAGGTAAGTGTAATAATACTTTGAAAGAATAATGCAGGTAAAAACAGTTTGAATTCAGTTGAATGCAATTGGATTGGTTGCAGGTTAGTCACTTGTTCATAAAGCAATTGGAATTACTTTTTAGATTACTTTGTACAATACTTTTCAGATTACTTTTTAAGTTACATTTTCTTCTCAGTGTGATATGCCTAGATATCTATATAAATGCGTACCCTGCAATAGGATGCATCCCCCTGGGCACTAATGAGCCCTGTCGCGGGTTACTTCATGAAGTTAAACTTTTTAATATCCATTGTGGTAAAAAGAAGTAATCATTCCAGGTACTTTGTAATCGTTTCAGAATATTTTAATCCGTAACACACAATTAATCTTGGTATTTCAATAATTATTAACCAACTCAATGTCTACAAAGGACTGGTCAAAACTCTTTGAAGACCAACTCACCAAACATTCACAAGAAGTCAATGAAAGAAAAATATGGACATTTTGTCGTGATACCGTGGACTACAAGTTGGGGGAAGTTTACAGCTGGGCGGAAGTATATGCACATCGCAAACAAAATAAACCATATACACAACAATCTGAGACATCATCTTCAGACAGCGACACGTCCAAGAGACCAAGACCACAAAAACGTCCCACAATAACAGTTACTGAACAACCGCACACTTCTGGAGAGCCGTTTTTAGAATCAGGTCCACCAGACAAAGAAGACCCCGGAGGGGCCAAAGAAAGAGAAACTCCACACGCCAGGAGCATCACCGCGGTCACAAAGAAGGAAAAAGGGAAGAAAACAACAAGTTAAATTTAGTCATCAATATTTCTGATCAACAGTTGAATGATCTGGAACTAAAAACATTACAGAGGGGGGACATCTTTTGTTCCCACAACATATCCAAATAATTTGGAACTGGAAATCAGCCTGTTTAAACTGATGAGAAAATTACGTCTCAGAGTTTATTTTGAAAATGTTGTTCAGGACCAACGCACCAGAGAGGAAGATCAATTCCGCGGACTTACATACGTGCCACCGATAAGCCATAAGACTTTAGACACATTTAAAACCTTAGTAAAACATGATCTAACTCAATTGAACTACACAAAAAGAAACAGAAGGAGCAACCTTACACAAAAGGAATTTGGTATCTTTTGAAGAGGCAGGACTCAGATAATCCAAAGAATGTATGTAATGTCAGCGCTCTAGCTGACTCACGTTGCGTGATGACGCGACGTGCCCCCAGGCCATTTTGTGGATGCGCGCGCATCCACAATTGAGAGGCGCGAGTGCCGGAGCCCAGGAGCAATCGGCTCGGCACTCTCTGAGTAGTTTACTTAGAATAAACCCCGTTAACCCCTAAGCTGTGTCTTGTCATTTGTGGAAGAGCAAAGTACCTTTACAATGGCGACGAGGATGGGATTAAAGAAGAAAAAAAACTGAGAAAAAAAACCGGACACATCGAGCACTGAACCCAGGCAGGTGCAACCATCAGACCATCACAAGGTGCCTGAGAGAGCCACAGTCAAGCCACAAAAGAGAGACATCAGAGAGCGCGACAGAGCCCACAACACCCACATAGGGAGCCAGACAGGGCACAGAGAAGGACAGAAAGAGCACGCAGCGGGGTAAGAACGCAAAGGACACCCCCCACAGCACAACACACCCTAAGGGCAGGAGCACTGGCGACCTCAGGGAAGAGTGAAGGGGAAGAGACAAAAAGTCCCCAGCTTCAACCTAGGAAGCAGGAGGAAGACAGCACACCGGGCAGTCCCAAGAGCCAAAGTGGGACCTCTCCGCCTGGAAGGCGCGAAACCATGGGCGCACAGGCGTCTTCTGCAACGGCGCCCGTACCATTCCTGCCCAAGCCAGGAGAACCCCTTATGAGGTGGGAAGACTGGAGAGACTACATCGATAACTTTATTGAAGTACTAGAGGGTGAAAATGAGGAGAAATTTACAAGTAAAAGGAAGAAACGAATACTGTTACACAACCTGTGCCCGGAGGGACTCAGAGTATTCAAAAACCTAGTACCCAAACAATGAGCAACCACCGACGACGATGTCTACGCCCACGCAATTGAAGAATTAAATGAACACTACAGACCAGCAGTTTGTGTCTCAATTGATCGATACAATTTTCAACAGAGAAAGCAAGAAGCTGGGGAATCGGTGGAAGAATATGTGGCGGCATTGAGGAAACTAGCATCCACGTGCAGATAAGATACATTCCAAGATGAGTTCATTAAAGACCAAATCGTGATGCACACCACAAGTAAGGCCGTGCAAGATAAATTATGGGCAAGTGGAGATGCCACGCTGAAGGAAGCCATGGTAATAGTAAAGAAAGCGGAGTTGGCACGACGATGCACGGAAGCGGCGAAGAAAGAGACGTTGGCCAGACCGATGGTGAACAGAATAGAAGAGGAGGAGCCCCGAAGAGACCGCTACAAGAACAAGGGAACCCCTCAGAAAGGACCGAACAGGTGGCAGGGAAATCCAGGCCCACCGGGAAAACAAACGGGAAGCAACAAGAAGGCCTGTTACCGATGTGGAAGCACGGCACACGAGGCCTATGACAGGGCATGTCCGGCGTTTCGCGCCAAATGTATGTTCTGCGGAATTGTAGGGCATTACGAGAAAGTGTGCCATAGGAAGTCAGCCAGGAGTGTGGTAAAATATGTAGACCAAGGACAAGAAGACCCAGAGGAGAGTAACCACGAGGAGGAGGACACGGTACTTTGCATCTACGACCAAGTGCTATGCATGGATACCAAGAGATCGAGCAAGCCGGTGCTGGACATGACGATTGGTGGAGTGCCAATAAGCATAGTGGCAGATACGGGATCGCCCTACACAATAGTCCAGAGGGCGGTATGGAACGAGACATTTAGACCACACTTGGGACCAGAGCTAGAGCGGCTGGACATAAGGCCCGTCGCATACAATGGAGACCGCATACCCATGGTGGGGTTTCGGCCATTAAAATTCGAATTTAGAGGACGCAGTGCGTACTGCAAACTGTATGGCTCAGAAAAAGCACCATCGGTATTCGGGTGGTTGGACCAGGGTGACCTGGGCATCAAACTGGACCCGGGAGGAAAGGTTTAGATCTTACTCACTGAACCAGAGAGATGGCCGGACCTGGACAGATGGAAGAGGGAGTACCCTAAGGTGTTCGGAGGCAAAGTGGGGAAACTAGAGAAGTTTGCGCACAAGATTGTACTCAAAGCAGGAGCGGAACCAGTGTCCCACAAGGTGAGGAATGTACCCCTCGCTGTGACAGACGCGGTGCAGGTGGAACTGCAGGAGTTGGAAAAAAAGGGCATAATCGAACCAATCACGTGTGCCGAATGGCTGGCACCACTTGTGGTGGTGATAAAACCCAGCGGGAAGGTCAGGCTATGCGTAGACCTGCGTGAACTAAACAAGAATATCGTAGTGGAGAAGTTCCCCTTGCCACGAATTGAAGAAATGTTAGCCAAAACAAGAGGAATAAAGTGGTACTCCACCATTGACTTAACCTCAGCATATCACCAGATCGCGTTGCACCCGGAGAGTAGGAGGCTGACGTCATTCATCACCCCCTTCAGATGTTACCAGTTCCGCCGTATGCCATTTGGGCTGGCATCAGCGGCAGCGGTGTTTCAAAAACTGATGCACCAATTGTTTAAGAACATGGACGGCATCCAGTACTTTCAGGATGATATCCTAGTGATGGGGCGAGACAGGATAGACCACGACGCAAAACTTACCAAAGTGCTGAGGGTGCTGGAGGAAAAGGGCCTAACGGCAGAGTGGGAAAAGTGCCAGCTAGGCATGGAATCAGTGACCTACTTAGGACATGAAATTGGAGTGCAAGGAATCACGCCCAAGACCGAGAACGTGAAAGCGATTTGTGACGCACCACCCCCCACCAGCAAGGAAGATGTCGGGTCCTTTTTAGGCATGGCAGAATACTATAGTAAATTTGTTCAACATTTCGCAACAAAAACCCACCACATGAGACAATTAACGAGAGAAAAGACAATGTTCAGCTGGACGGAAGAAGCACAGAGAGAGTTCAAAAGCATAAAGATGGACGTTGTAGGTGCCGTACCCCTGCAAGGTTACGATCCCCAGGGGAGAACAGTGCTCACGACAGATGCCAGCGACAAAGGACTAGGTGCCGTGTTGATGCAGGACAGAGGACAAGGAGTGGTGGAGACATTGAGCTTTGCATCTCGCACACTGAGTGACACGGAGAAAAAGTTCAGCGTCATAGAAAAGGAGATGTTGGCCGTGGTGTGGGCAAAGACAAGGTTCCGACAATTCTTATGGGGAACACGATTCCAGTTGAAGACTGATCATAAACCGTTGGTGAAAGTACTCACCTCCAGTGGGCATGCCAGTGCCACACCCAGAATTTCAAAAATGACCTTGAAGCTTTTGGAATACAGATACGGCGTGGAATATATTCCGGGCAGTCGGAATAAAGTGGCAGATTACTTGAGTAGGGCGGCAGCCATGGAAACGGAAGAAGAAGACAAAGAAGGTGGGGAGGAAATGGTAGCCTTGATGGATGACCAGGAGAGGGTCATTAGCAACCAAGAGTGGAACGAAGCCTATAAGGAAGATCAGGACATACAGGAGGTGAAGGAGTGCATAGTGAACGGCTGGCCAGAAAAGAAACACCTCAGCGAGAATCTACGGAAGTATTATGAGGTCAGGGAGGAACTGTCAGTGGACGACAAGGGAGTGTTCGTATACAGGGGGGACAAGGTCATCCCCCCAGCAGGAATTGTCCCAAGACTGCTAGCGATACGCCACGAAGGACATCTGGGGATCGGAAAAACAAAACTACGGAACAAACAGGGATACTGGTGGCCAGGCATGGATCTGCAAGCTGAACGATACGTCAGAGAATGCATCCAGTGCCAAGGAGCGGACAAAACGCTCAAGCCTTTGAGACCAGCGCTGGGAAAATTTGACTCCCCGAAGAACCCGTGGGAAGAGATGTCTATTCATATCTTGGGCCCGATCTTGGATGGGCAAGGAACCCAGAAGTATGTGTGCGTCCTCATAGACAGGTACTCCAAGTGGCCAGAAGTGAAAGTGGAAGAAGTAATGGACACAGAGACAATTCTAAGGTTTCTGAATGACACGTTCGTGAGAGAAGGCATTCCCAAATCCATCCTGAGTGACAACGGTCCTCAGTTCACCTCAGAAAAATGGACTAAATTCATGGAGAGGAATGGCATTCTCTCCAAACACACCTCCATATATCACCCGGCTGGTAACGGACTAGTAGAACGATTTAACCGGGTGGTGATGGGATGCAAGTGGCGATAATGAGTGACAAGGATTGGGAGAAAGAAATATGGCAAATGATCTGGGCGTACAGAATCACCCCCACGGGAACAGGGTATAGCCCCTTCCAAATTCTGAGGGGCCGAGATCCTTTAATGAAGGACAACCGAGTGTGGAAAGAGAAAACAGTAACCAGCAAATGGTCCCCGGCAGTGGTTCAGGCGAACTTGGAGAGAGCACAAGCTGTCTACGCCAAGTACTATAAGTTACGAAGGAATGTGAGAGACACGGGATTAGAGGAAGGCGAATGGGTGAGAGTCAAGTTGGCAGTAATGCAAAGGAAGGGGGACAGCAAATACAGTAGACCCCTTCAGGTCAAAGAGGTGTATGATAGAGCTGCCCTGTTAAGCGATGGCAATGTATGGTCTCAAGACCGCATGGCGAGATGCAATAAAGTATTACAGTGGAGCCATGGTGAGCAGGAGCTGGAAGGGGCAGTGGAGCCCAATGGAGAAAATGAACTCCCCAACTTGGAGGTAGACACGGAAGATGGAGACTTGAACGAGGAGCAGGGCAGCAGATGTACCTCCAGAATGGAGATGGAGAGGAGTGTAAGGAGGTCAACGGGGAGCCCAGCTGAACTGAGCCATGGAGAAGGTAGCGAAGAGACTCACGAGGGAGAAGCTACGGCCACCCCGGTAAGACATACCCGAAGGGGGAGAGCGGTGGTGAGACCATCCAGGTTCCAGGACTATGATATGAGCGATGGACTGTAAGTTTCACGTTTGTTTCATTGGTAGAAAAAAGGGGAGATATGTAATGTCAGCGCTCTAGCTGACTCACGTTGCGTGATGACGCGACGTGCCCCCCGGCCATTTTGTGGATGCGCGCGCATCCACAGTCGAGAGGTGCGAGTGCCGGAGCCCGGGAGCAATCGGCTCGGCGCTCTCTAGTTTACTTAGAATAAACCCCGTTAACCCCTAAGGTGTGTCTTGTAATTTGTGGAAGAGCAAAGTACCGTTACAAGGTATTTATTATGTATACAGGCACAGACCCCTGGGACACAGCAGCTCCTCTCTTCAACTGCCCAGCTCTCAATGCATAACTCCAGTGACAGAACTGACAGGTTGCTTGGAAGCAAGGCAATACATAAGTAAACATTGGTAAAAGAAACACAGGGAAGAATATAACACATCTTCCTTCTTTAAAAAAACCAAAATAAAATAACTATGTACTTAAAGAACAAACGTATTCATCATATTTTTTAGCATCACATGTGGACGTGCTGAACTACTCCTGGCAGGAGAAATCGACTTGTTGCTTGTACCTGAAATGGTTTTACCAGCACAGCACAGCACAAACTCCCTGCTGAGATTTAAAAAACGCAGTGAGCTCAGTATTCGAACACGGTGAAACTTTTCTAGTATTCTACCAATTACCATCCGCAAGTTTTACACTGTTACCTCATACAAAAAGAACTTCTTTTGGAGAAGACCATTTTAAACTACCCTTTCTGGATCTGACTCCCACAAACACACGCACAAACATCCCTTGGGAGTACACACGTTTTGCTTAAACAATGTTCTTAATGTGGCGGTATGCAGTGAGAAATGAAGAAATCTGAAATAAATAACCCCAAAATGGCGGCACGTAAGCTACACACGCAGGGAGCGTGACGTGAGCGTCGGAAAGGTTGAGATGATGCTCCGATGTTAATTGGCCAATTGCTGTTGCTATACGTCAATCCTTCGCGCTGTGCTGCTCATTCTATATTCATTCAAGCAGGAGCGCGAGAGTCCTCACGAAAGGCCGAAGACGGAGAGAAATCACACGCTGTTTACTTTTGATGAGAACGGGAATCCCTTCACAGTTGGTAGAAAACAGTGAGCGCATGCACTGTTTACTTTTAATTATAAACGCGGCTGTCTTCACATCAAACAAATAACAGCTTCCTCCTCGCGCTTCTCATTAATGGATTAACAACTTCCTCCTGCTCTTGGACGCACAAAGACAATTTATTATAAATGCAGACTCGAATGTAGGAAAATATTTTCGAAGCTTGGCTGCACAGACATCTTAATTTAAGAAAAATTACAAATAACTTTCCTTCGCAGCACCAGACACAGTTTATTTAAAAACTGATATGTAACCTTCCTTCGCGTTTGGCTGGCTGCATATACACTGATGACATCAAAGCTGGCAGCTAACTTTGCTTAGCGCTTGGCTGACTTGCTTGAATATGGTAAAAAATAATTCTTCTCCACACAAGGTTGCACACAGGTTGCGCTGTTTTGTGTATGGAAAAACAACTAAGATGATAGAACAATCTCAGCAAATAAATTCAAGCTGAACTAAGTAGTGTCACAAAAACAAATTTGAAAAATGTATCCAGGGGTCACTTACTGTTTCTTAATGTTCCAGCACTACTCATAAGAAGAATGATTAGCGCAACTGTAAATGTTGAACAGAGATGTCCTGCTTCAAATTGTAGATATCCAACAGTAAAATTCTTCTTCAATAGCAGATATCCAACTTTTAAATTGGACATCCCATCCTCGTTGCCAGTTTTGAAGAGGCAGTACTCAGATAATCCAAAGAGGATATTTGTTAGGTATACAGGAACAGACCCCTGGGACACAGCAGCTCCTCTCTTCAACTGCCCAGCTCTCACTGCATAACTCCAGTGACAGAACTGACAGGTTTCTAGGAAGCATGAGTGTTCCAAGGCAATACATAAGTAAACATTGGTAAAAGAAACACAGGGAAGAATATAACAGTATCTTCAGAAAGATTGCAAACAACCCTAACATTATCTGCCAGAAGGCTGACAACTGTGGTGCGATAGTGGTTTTAAACACAGCACATTATGAAAGTGAAGTAGACAAACATGTTTCGAATGAAACCACCTACATCAAGTTGGAAACAAATCCCACGGAATCCTTCATGACACTTTTGAAATCCATCATCAATAAAGCTTGGGTAAACGATACCATCAATGATACAACAAAAAGGGTTCCCATAAAGGATAATCCAAGAAGCCCTACAATTTACATGGTACCGAAAATACAAATGGACGAAAGAAGTCCACCGTTGAGACCAATAGTGTCCACCCAAGACAGCATACACCAACCTATCTGACAGTTTTTGGATCAATACCTCCAACCTAGTGTGATGAAAATGAAAAACTACGTGAAAGATGCAACTGACTTTTTGATGAAACTACAGCAAATTATGTTTAACGCAGATGAACCTATTCTACTGTGCACTATGGATGTAAAAGCTTTGTATACCTCCATACCACATCATTTGGGGATTGAAGCTATAGAACACACTTTCTTACAGACTGATTATGATCGCGAGATGCAGATATTCTTGATGGAATTACTACATTTCACCCTCTTCCAAAGCTATTTTAAATGGAAAGAACAATGTTTTCTCCAAATATCGGGGACTTCCATGGGCAATTGCGCCGCACCGGTGTATGCTAATCTTTTTATGGAAAGCTTTGAAGAAGAGAATATCTTATTCAAGATTCCATGGAGCGTACACAGCAAATTATTTCTTAGATACATCGATTACATTTTTATCTTTTGGAATGGTTCAAAGACAGATTTTCTGGACGCACTTCACAACCTCAACACCATTAATGAAAGAACTCAATTTACTTTTGAAGTACAAGAGCAACAAATTACTTTTTTAGATGTACAAATCACCAAGACCAAGTTTCGAGACCGACATCTACAGGAAGACAACAGATCGAAATAATACATTCCACTACAGCAGTTTTCACCAAGAAACTTTAAAAAGACACTTATATTCTCAAATGCTCAGAGTGAGGAGAATAGTATCCAACCCAACAACAGTCACTCAACGCATTGAAGAGATGGAAAACAGATTTGCATTAATAGGTTACCCTAAACCAATTTTGGAACAAGCCAAACTCCGGAGTCACCAAAAAAACAGAAATGAATTGCTCTTGAAAACCAATCGAGAAAAAAGTAAGAAATGTTATAGTCTCTAAATTCTCTATGATAAGCAAGGCATACCAACACATTATTAAACAACATTGGAAAATATTAACACAAGAACACGAGTTCAACAATTTATTTAAGGAACCTCCGATATTTGCATTTAAAAGGAGCAAGAATCTGGGAGAAATACTAAAACACCCCAACAAAGATGACCCAACTATTCACAAAGGTACACTCCTGTGTCATAACTGCAACAATTGTAATAATATTATCTCCGGACCAATTATTACACATCCACGAAAAGGTAACAACATTAAGTTGTGAGTCACAGCTACATGTGATACGATGAACGTTATCTACCTTTTAAAATGTCCATGTGGGCAAGCATATGTCGGGAAGACTGAGCGAAAAATAAAAACCGGAATTAATGAACACAAATCGAACATACGCACCAAAAACATGAAATCAGCTGTTGCAAACCATTTCCTTGAACATCACCATAATATCAGTCAACTGAAATTCTTATTTCTAGAAGTCATCACGAAGATGGAGGGTCGCAACAACAACAAATATTTATTACTAAGAGAAAATGCCTGGATTAAACAGTTGGAAACTTTGAAACCATTTGGAATGAATGTATGGATGGAATATCTATGTTATCTTTGACTGGTTGCTCTTTTGGTTCTCAACAGCTCGAAGAACTCTTACCACTTATCCCTAGCTCACACTGTGCATGCTCAATTATTACCCCATTTGATACAGTGCCCTTTCATTCACTGTTTATTCACCGATTTCCTCTTAATATTTATCATCCCAGTTAGGTTATATCTTTTGACCTTTTTGAACGGATGGAACATGCATTTTATCTTTGACTGATTGCTCTTTCGTTTTCGTCACACTGTGCATGCTTAATTACTACCCCATTTGATACAGTGCTCTTTCATTCACTGTTTATTCACCTATTTCCTCTTAACATTTATCATCCCAGTAAGGTTATATCTTTTGACCATTTTGAACGGATGGAACATGTATTTTATCTTTGGCTGATTGCTCTTTTGTTTCTCAAAAGCCCGAAGAACTCTTACTACTTATCCACAGTCTAGACTGTGCATGATCAATTATTACTCCACTTCATACAGTACCTTTTCATTCACTGTTTATTCACCATTTTTTCCTCTTACCATTTAGTATCTTAGTGTACCTCTCTTTGACTTTTTTATGACGTATTTCACCCGTTTTATGTAACACTGCAGGCTTAAACCCCGTTATAATATGGCCGCCAACTTTCGCGTACAGGAGCAGTCCTATTTTCATGTCAATCACCTTTACACAGTGATTTAACTAAAACACACACAGCCGGCGTCTTCCAGCACTGGACCGGTTAGAATTGCACAGAGTGACTCATACTCGTAAGTGAGCTTCCACATGTTTTGGCCCTTACTTCGTCCGCGCATGTTTTTACACAGACTTTCGGCAAATAAACCTTGTGCATCATACGCGAGTGAGTTTAGGAATTAGATTAACGCATCACGGGGCGTTAACTTAGTTTTACGGCTAATAACTAACAACAGATTGATAAAGCAGAATATCATCCACCATTAAGCACTGGCACCATATTCTTGTAATTGCCCGCAAAATTGATAATGTATAATGTTGCATTTGTTTATATTCACAGCTCACCTCCCAATAATATAGTTTTTTTTTACAAACACGACAGCACATACACCTACGGCAGCAAAGGCCGTCACGAACCGGCGCTAACCTTACAGCATCATCTGCAATCTTGTTCTCAACACAACTGCATATCACTATTAGCACCCTGGCACCAATATATAACACCACTTTAACCTTTTAATAGAGCTTGATTTCACCAATACCCCAGTGTTAATTACTCGACAACCACATCTAATATGAGCACCATTTCGTGTCCAAGTTAGCATAAACTGCACATGAAACAATGTATAGATCATAGCAGATTTTCATTTGGAGAAGTCTCCTCATTTTTTGATTAAATTACAGCCTTGTTCCCCGACGAAGGGTACACCACTCGAAATGCATTGGAACACTGAAGGAACAGTCGCATAATTATTGTAATACCAAGATTAATTGTGTGTTACGGATTAAAATATTCTGAAACAATTACAAAGTACCTGGAATGATTACTACTTCTTACCACAATGGATATTAAGTTTAAATTCATGAAGTAACCTGCGACATGGTTTATTATTGCCCAGGGGGACACATCCTATTGTGCGATATGCATTTACATAAGTATGATATAACGTACTGGACCGGAGTACGCTACCTCAGGAGCACATCAAAACATTGAACATTTCTTGAATGACCATAAAATATACTGGTTGTGCGCGTAGAAAATTCAAATTGCCTAGATATCACACTGGGACATTTCCTAGATAAAAGGTAAGTAAATCAGTTTTTTAAAAAATATAATTGGGCATATGCATCAACAATCGGTAATACATGTCGGTAATACCGAAAAATAACGATTCGGTATTAAGGACATGCAAACCGCGATGCATCAAACTAATCGGTAAAAATTACCGAGTCGGTAATATTCGCTATTAAATAGCGATTATACGCCAGCGAGAGTAGCAAATACCGAGTTAGCTAATACCGATTCGGTATTAGTGATTCCGGTATTAGCGGAATCGGTAATAGCGAAAACGGGAAAATTATGCGACGCCTCGGAAGCAGGCCGATGACATCACAACCAGGAAGTAGGACCGCCACGCTGCATTCAGTGTTCAGAGTAGCACAGAGGAGGAGGCAGAGCACAGGAGCTGAGGACCCTGACAGAACCAGTAGCAACCAGGAAAAGGCAAGCAGGACAAGATGGAGAAGGAGGCCCCCCAGCAGGGAAAGGACACACCCCGAAAGCGAAAACGCAAGTTTTCTGATAAGGAGCTGGAAATCCTAATAGAGTGTGTGACCAGCAACAATGACCGACTCTTTGGGAAGTTGTCGCTGAAGGTGCCAGAGGCAGAAAAACGAAAGATGTGGCTGCGCATCAAGGACAAGGTAAATGCCTGCGGAGTCACCCACCGCAGCATCGATGACCTAAAAAAACGCTGGTACGACCTGCGTAAGAGGGCCAAGGAGAAGATAGCGCAGAAGGTCAGGGATGCTGCTGGCACAGGAGGGGGCACATCCAATGTGACGCCTAACACAGCCCTGGAGGATCTAGTGGAGGCCACCATAGAACGGGAAGCTGTTGTGGGGGTCACAAGTCTGGACACTTCTGGTGCTGCGGAAGGAGGACAAGGTAAGAAGCATGGCAGCGTAACAATGCAGCGTGTACTAAGTCCCTGCCCAATCCCCCAATGCCAGACCCAGTGCACATGTAGCGTTGCCCTAAACACACACCCTCACCACTGTGTTGCACCATGGGAGTTGTAGTCAATACATGGATGGGTGCATGCCTGAGCCCAGAGATGAATACAGCAGCCAAGGGCCAAATGTCAGTCAGAAAAAGTAATTTAATGTGAGATGCCACAGCTATTGTCACATACTATACCATGATAATAACTATGCACTGTTTCACACACAGATGCATCCCCCATTGATTCTGACGACAGTGCCCGCCTCGTCATCTCGGAGATGCCAGTGTTGTCAGATGCGGAGTGCTCACAGGGAGCAGAAGTCATGTCCTCCCCTTCACCACCACGGCGGACAACACCTCCACCATCCTCGCGGTCCAAGACACCACCACCACCACCGCCATCCTCGCGGTCCAAGCCACCACCACCCCCACCACCATCCTCGCGGTCCAAGACACCACCACCACCACCAGTGCGGGCCACTCCGCAGAGCCGCAGAGCAGATGTTCCCGCCCTGTCCGTGATGGAGTCGGATCACTGTTCAGCACACCCAAATGTTCCACGCCAGGCTGTCGTCACTCCAACCAGCCAAACTGCAGCACGACAGCGCATCAGGCAGAGGGTTGTGCCCCCGGGTCGGGCTGCTGCAAGACCAGTCGATCTGTCCGAAGGGTACGGAGTTGTGGAGACCCGGATGCTGCGTGTCCAGCGCCTGCAGGGGAGACACATGGGTGCCATGAAACTCTCCATGACCAAACTTTGCAACAAACTAGGCAACATGACTGACGCTGTGCGTGAGCACACCACTGCCGTATCTGCCGGCAACAATGATATCAAGCTTTGCCTGCAAGAACTGACACGTGCCATAGTCGCAGGCCAACAGAGTGAGCGCCGGCGTCACAGGCAGATCATGCTGGCAGTGAATACAACTAACAAGGCCATCAATAAGCTGTGCAACAGCACGGCTGTGCTGTCCCGCAGGTCCGTGTCCCTGCAAGTGGACCTAGGTCATTATTGTGGGGATGTGGCAAAGGCCCTTGAGAGGGGGACCACTGCAGTGGAGCAACTGCAGCCTGGGTCAGCCAGTGTCAGCAGTCTGGGAGCGGAAGAGGGGAGTGAGGCAGCCTCCAGTGTCAGCAGCGTCTCCCTGTCGGAGACCAGCGTGAGGAGGCGCAGTGTAGAACCCGAGGAGTCACAGGACAAGAGACTGGGGGTACGCGGCAAACGGAAGTGAACATGTGGCAAAGTCACACTGTCCTTGGTGAGGTAACCATGGCCAGACTAAAGTGCCGCACGCATCACCCGTTCAGAGAAGGGACATTTATAGTTTTACTTTAACTGCAGCAGCAGCATGTTTGTGTTACGTATTTCTGCACCAGTCAGGTGTCCATGCCCATTAAACTCTTGCAAATCTGTTCCTGTTGTCAAGTCACTCTCCTACCTGTCTCAGAAATGATTCCGTGTGATGTATGTCCGCCTCCTTTGCCCTTCAGCTGTGTTGGGCACATGTGCCTGTCGGTGTTGTGGGGGGGGGGGTTGCTGTGCACGTAGTTCATCCTCTCCCTCCACCTCTATGGGTATCCCCCTGCGCGTGGCGATGTTGTGCAGGATGGCACACACAGCAATGATCTGGCAGCAGGTCACTGGGTCGTACTGCAAGGCACCTCCAGTCTTGTGCAGTATTCGGAAGCGGCTCTTGAGGATGCCGAATGTTCGCTCAACCACATTCCTTGTGCTGATGTGTGCTCTGTTGTAGCGCTGCTCTTGCGGGGTAGCTGGGTTGAGATAGGGAGTGAGGAGATATTCACGCAATGCGTATGCGTTGTCACCTGCAGGATGGGGAGAGAATGGTAATCAGCATGAATGAAATTATACATGTGGGGATGGAGTGGATGGAGAGTACGATGATGCATCTATATGTACCTAGTAGGTGTCCCTCTCCGAATTCACCGTTGATCAGGCGCCTGTGGAGGCCACAGTGACGGAATATGTAGGCGTCATGTGTGCTCCCGGGGAATTGGGCTACAAGGTCCGTAATGATGAACTTGGCATTGCACACCACCTGCACATTAATAGAATGATATGATTTCCCGTTGCGGAATATGTATTCGGTGGCTGATGGAGGACAGATGGGGACATGCGTGCAGTCAACACACCCTATGACATGGGGGAATTGTGCCACCTGGTAGAATTCCCGTTTGGTGCGGGTCAGCTGCTGGGGGGTTGTGGGGAAGGTGATGTGGCGATTAATTAATGTCAGCATGGCCTCTAGGAACCGGTGGAAGAAGCGTGATAAAGCACTTTGCGACACGCCTCCTGTCTCCGCTATTACCCCCTGGAAGCTTCCAGATGCAAGCAGGTGCAGGCAGCATAGGACCTGCACATGGGCTGGTATGGCGTTGGTCCGACGGGTATCGTGCTGCAGTAATGGTTCCAGGTCTGCTATTAGGTCCATTATCATGGCACGGTTGAGTCTATACTTGGCGTACACCTGTTCCTCGGTCTGCCCAAGCAAAGTGATGCGCACCCTGAAGATCCTGTCCTGTATCATCCTCCTGCGCTGGGCCTGGGCGTTGATCCTCCACCTCCTAGCAAGCACGTAGAGGGCAGCCATTTTGGTAGACATGTGGGGTTTCCCAGGGCATTTATGAAGGGTTACTGATTGTCAGCACCTGCTGATGGGGTTAGATTTTTTTTTCTGTCCTTCAGTTAACTTTACCTCCTGATTGTGATTCCTCTTATTTTGCTCATGCTAAATAGCGATTTTAGGGATTTTCGGTATTAGCGACTTTTCATGCATACCATTTCGAATCGTTATTAGCTAATCGGTATTTCCGAAGTCAGCTTTGGGGTTCGGTATTTCCGATTGTCTGTTTACCGAATCGGTAATTTACCGCCGGGGATTTTAGCGGTTCTTTATTTTTTTCCGATTTTTTGTTTGATGCATTGCATTTTCTGGTTTTGCGTTCGGTATCGGCCTGTTTTACCGATTCGGTGTTTTACCGGGAGGTATTTTCGTTGATGCATCTGCCGGGCAGTGTCTTAGAGTTTCATACAAACCAACTCCACACTTAGAACAATTTTCACAAGAAAGCAGTCAATGAAGTCCTATCGGAGAAAACAATGTTATTGGTTTAACGGTAAGTACTTGGGTTTGGGAGTTGGTTTTCTGGGGTTAGAACCAGGGTTCCCCCAGGTTCGAAGATGCTCTCTCCAAGTACTCTCAGCAACACTAGGGAGGCTGGGTGCAGAGTGCTAAGGCACAATGTTATCCAATGGGGGTAGGGGCCTCCAGTAGGTGGCAGCTCATGAGCAGGCCACAAGGTTGTGGGATCAAAGCTCCTGGACTTAGGCTCAGGGCAAAGGGGGATCCGATTTAGCACACAAGATGCACCAACAGCCGTGCCCGGGTGCAGGGTGATGTTGTGGCATTTGGTGCCCTGTTCTTTTCAGTGGGGATTCTCCGGTTGCAACAAACACTGCAGGATCAGGAATGAAGATATTCTGGGGTCGACCACTGGTTCAATCAGTCAATCAATCGGGGATTTACATAGCACGCTACTCACCCATGATGGTCTCAAGGCGCTGGGGGAGTGTCAGCCTTGGGTTGGGCCACCCAAGGCGTAGGACGTCGGCTGCAGGGGTGTCTTTGCTGCCGTTTTTTTCTTACCGCCTCTGGTCGCGGTCTGGGGGATCCTCCAGAAAGGGGCTGCAGGCATCAGTTGGAGACTTGAGGTAGTTCAGGGATCACCAGATCCCAGGTCAGGATCGCCGGGGAGACCGCGTGGTGTAGGGCCACTGGAACTCGGACCATGAGCTTCTGTTGCAGAGTGGTGCAGACTCGTGGATTTGCCCGGAGCCAGAGTCTGTGGCTGAGCAAATCCGGTGCTCACAGGAGACAAAGTCTGGCTTGGGAAGGCAGGGCAGGTCTTCCGGGTTCTTGGGTGCTGTTGGCTGCAGGACACACCGGGATTTCGCTGGAGCAGGTCGAGGCCGGGACTGGTCGGTAGGGCTGGGGCCAAGTAATTTGGTGTCCTCCTCTTCTTTCAGCACAGCTTCTTCGGTCCTTCTCTCATTGTCTGAGGAGGCAAAGTTCAGGGTTACTCCTAAATACTAAATTTAGGGGCGTTACAGGTAGGTACAGGGCAGGACCAATGGGTCCCTTCCTTGGGTTGGGTACACCTCCTATTATGCCACCCTCCAGTGGGAGGGGGGCATAAGCCTCACTCTAGTTGGCTTGGTCCCCCCATCTTCAAGATGGCGGGGACTGAGAGTTGTGCTTCACCTCCCCTCCCTCACCTCAAGGGTGGAGTTGGCAAAGGTGAGCACACCTCTCATCCTAACTTGGGGTTTCCCGCTGATTCGCCCGCCCAAAGTGGGGGTCAGGACCTGTGGGGGCCAGTTGCTGGGAGCAGCAAATGGCTGGGGTAGCTCACACAGGCAACAAGCCTTTGAAGCTTCCCCTTTGTGGCCCCTGCCTATCCTGAGAGAGGAGGCTTGGCACCTCGTCCCAAGATGTGCATTGTTTCAGGACCCCAATAGCCGCAGGCTCTCAACCCAGGGGTCCAGAAACATGTCTGGCGGTGGCAGCTGGCGAGGAGCCACTCAGCCAGGACACTAGAGTTAGGTTGTTTTTCATGGGGTATGTCTAAGATTCACTCTTAGTGCACTTTACATTAAATCCCACACTGGCATCAGAGTGGGTTTATTGTGCTGAGAAGTTTGATATCAAACTTCCCAGTTTTAAGTAAAGCCATCATGGTGCTGTGGAGTTTGTAATGACAAACTCCGAGACCATATAATCTTTATGGCATTACTGCACTTACAATGTTAAGAATGGACTTAAGACACTGTAGGGGTACAGGGCATATCCATCTGTACCCTCACCACTGGTATGGTGCACCCAGCTAGAGGGGTAGCTTACCTATGCCAGAACGGTGGATTGTAGGCAAGGCACACAGGGATATGTTCCATGTCGACTCTTCACTTTGCTCTGCACTAAAACACGCAGCCTGCAATGGCAGTGTGTGTATGTGTGTGTGTGTAAAGGTACAGGGCCTCGAAAGGTGGAACAATAAGTACTGCAGTCCTTCGAGGCCTTCCTTGGTCACAGTGCCCTTGGTACCTATGGTACCTTTTACAAGGGACTTACATGTGGCCAGAGAGTTGCCAATTGGGTTATGCAGCAGTACAGATTAGGAAAAGAACATAGGCCCTGGGTTACAGGGTTGGCAAAAACCCAGGGCACACCCAGTCAAAGTGCATCAATATTGGGCAAAACGTGAGGGCAACCCTGCAAAAAGGGGCACTTTCCTACCCAATCCACCCCCCAATGAAAGAGGATGATACCATCCTTTCCCTAGAGAGTCTTCATTGTCTAAGTGGTAGAACCTGGAAAGTCCATCTGTATTGGCTTGGGCGGTCCCAGATCTATGTTCTCCTGTAAAGTCCATTCCCTGTAGGAAAATTGGCCACCTTAAAAGTTTAGGAGTTTCACCTTTCATTTGCTTTAGCCATTTGAGAGGTCTGTGGGCAGTTTGAACTGTGAAGTGAGTACCAAACAAGTATGGTCTCAACTTTTTCAAGGACCAAACCACAGCAAAGGCCTCCCTCTCAATGGCACTCCAACACTGCTCCGTGGGGAGTAACCTCATGCTTATAAAAGCAACAGGCTGGTCTTGGCCATCATCATTGGTCTGGGATAGGACTTCTCCTGTCTGCACAAGGAACTGCTTGGTGTAGTCTGGAGCTTAGAGAATTGATGCTGAGCACATTGCTCTTTCAGGGTGTCAAAACCCTTTTGAAAGCTAACTGTACAGTTTACCTTTTTGAGTACCTTCTTGGAGGTGAGTTCTGTGAGGGGTGTCACAATGGATCCATATCCTTTCACAAACCTCGTGTAGTACCCAGTCGGGCCAAGGAATGTCCTGACTTGGGTCTGGGTTGTTGGATCTTCCAAGTCCAGGATGGCCTGGATCTTGGGTTGTAAAGGTTGCACTTGGCCTCCACCCATAAGGTGGCTCAAGTATACAACTGTTCCCTGCACTATCTGGCATTTGGATGCCTTGATAGTTAGGTATGCAGTTTGCAGGGCTTTTAAAACCTTCCCCGGGTGGATCAGGTGATCCGGTCAGGTGGAGCTAAAGAACGCAATTTCATCATGATATGCTGCACTAAAGGCCTCCAATCTAGCAAGGACTTGGCTCAACAACCTTTGGAAGGTGGCAGGGGCATTCTTTAAACCAAAGGGCATAATAGGTAAACTGATAATGCCCATCAGGTGTGGAGAATGCGGTTTTCTCTTTGGCTATTGGGCCCATGCCAATCTGCCAGTACCCTGCAGTTAAGTCAAAGGTACTAAGAAATCTATCTGCACCCAATTTATCTATCAACTTATCAGCTCTTGGTATGGGGTGAGCATCTGTCTTAGTGACAGAGTTGAGACCTCTATAGTCCACACAGAACCTCATTTCTCTTTCTACACTGTGGATGAGGCTTGGACACTAAAACCACTGTGCTGGCCTAGGGACAGCCAGAGGGCTCAATCACCCCTAACGTCAGCATATTTGATGCTCTCCTTAAGTTGATCAGACTGTTAATAGATTTTGTGTTTGACAGGTACACTGTCCCCAGTGTCCACATCATGGGTACACCAGTTTGTCTGACCAGGGGTCAAGGAGAAGAGCTTAGCATACTGCTGTAAGACTTGCTTACTGTCAGCCTGCTGTTGGGCAATAAGGGTGTCTGAGTAGACAACCCCATCCACTAACTCATCTTTCTTGGCTGTAAGAGAGAAGGTCAGGGAGAGGTTCACCCTCTGTCTCCTGATCCTTATCAGTAACCATCACCATGGTTATGTCAGCCATGTCATGTAGAAGCTTTAGGCGGTTCACATGGATCACCCTTTTGGGGGGTCCTTCTTGTGCCCAGGTCTACCAAGTAGGTGACTACATTTTTATTGGTTGTAATTCCACCAGTGCAGCTTTTTGGTCACACTGATGCTTCTGGAGTTATTTGCTGTCCTCAAGAATTTTGGAAGCTTTTTCCATGTACTCTGCCATTCTGGTCCTTAGGCCTAGTACATATTCCACTATATCATGTTTGGGTTCTTGGAGAGGTTTCTCCCAACCCTCTTTAACAAGACAGAGTGGACCCCTAACAGGATGGCCAAACAGAAGTTCAAAGGGGGAAAATCCTACTCCCTTCTGAGGCACATCCCTGTAGGCGAAAACCAAGCATGGCAAGAGGACATCCCATCGCCTTTTGAGCCCCATGATCATGCCCTTCAATGTATTTTTGAACCTTTCAACACGACCATTGGTTTGTGGGTGATAGGGGGTAATAAACGTGTACTGCACCCCATACTCTTTCCACATGTGTTTGAGGTATGCAGACATGAAGTTTGACCCTATGTCTGACACCACCTTCTTAGGAAACCCTACCCTGGTGAAGACACCAATGAAGGCCTTGGCTGTTGCAGGAGCTGTTGTAGTCCTAAGGGAAATTGCTTCAGGATACCTGGTTGCATGATCTACTATCATCATTATAAAATTGCTTCCTGAGGCCGTGGAAGGTTCAAGTGGATCCACTATATCCACACCTACTCTATCAAAGGGAACCCAAGCACTGGCAATAGAATTACGGAGGGCTTTGGGTCGCCACCTGTTTTACCACTGGCTTAACAGGTGACATACGAGCTTACGAACTCATTTACTTTCTGAGACATCTTTGGCCAGTAAAAGTGGCTAACTAGCCTTTCCTAGTCTTGGTCTGGCCGAGATGCCCAGCTAGGGGGATGTCATGAGCCAAAGTGAGTATAAACTCTCTGTACATTTGAGGCACTGCCATTCTCCTAGTGGCACCAAGGTTGGAGTCTCTGGCCTCAGTATACAGGAGACCCTCCTCCCAATAGGCTCTGTGGGTCCCACTGACATCTCCCTTTCCCTGGGCAGCAGCATGCTGCCTCAGGCTTTCAAGAGTTGGACAGGACTGTTTTCGAAGGCACAGCTGTTTCCTAGTGGGTCCCTCTGGGCCTAAGAGCTCAACCTGGTAAGGGTCAAGTTCCATGGGCTCAGTTCTCTGTGGGGCTGCCAAGACCTCTCCCTGAGGAGAGGGGTCCTGAATCTCTTGCTGTTCCGATGCTGGTTTCCCAATCTCCTTACCTCGTCTCTTGGAAGGTTGGCCACTCTATCATGCTCCAACACTTATTTTACACCCTGTTTTTGGCTCTGTGCTCTAGTCTTGACACACGCAATCTCACGGATGCCCAGCATTGCTGCATGGTTTTTCAAATCTACCTCAGCCCATACTGAGGTCTCCACGGCGTTTCCAAGCAGACAGGCAGCTGGAAGTTTTGGAGAGACCACTACCTGCTTCAAGCCAGTACCCCCCTCCCCCCCACCCCGTAACACTGTCAGTGTTGGTGACTGGATAAGATTTTCCAATTGGGTATTGCTCTGGGGAAACCAGTGTGTCTCTCACCATGGTGACACTGGCACCTGTATCCCTCTGGGCTTCTTTCCTAGTCCTATGTTTACAGTGGTATTGTAAATACTTCTTAAAGTCGGGAGGCCACATAGCTAAAGTGGCAAACTCAACTTCACCCTCAGTGACTAGAACTGCTTCAGTGTGAACCCTGATTTGCTTTGGGCACACTGTTGATCCCATCTGGGGATTGGCTACACCAGTACTAACTGGAGGAGGTCTAGGGGGCTTCTTGTTAGGACAAGTAGCATCTCCAGTTAAGTGTCCCAACTTCTCACAGTTGAAACACCTTGCCTTCTGGGGATCAAAGTTCTTCCATTTGTACCTACCATTGGACAGGGAAGAGATTTGGGACCCACCCCCAAGAACAGGTTTTTGTGGCACTTTTTAAGATTCTGGCTTTTGTCTTTGGGGTTGTCAACTCTTTTCCCCTGGGGAGGTTTGGTAACCCATTTATTTGGTCAATGCCAGTGGCTGTTTTTGTTACCCTAGTCTTGACCTAGTGGTCTGCCTTCTTTCCTAATTCTTGGGGAGAAATGTGACCTAGATCTACCAGATGTTGATGCAACTTCCCATTAGTGCAATTACTCAAAATATATTCTTTCATAAACCGATTGTAAAGTCCATTTAAATCAGGCACATTATTTTCAGTTAACCTTCCATCTAGTGTCTTAACTGATTAGTCTACTAAGTCGATCCAGGCTTGGTTGTGGGTTTTGTGAGCCCCCCTGAATCTAATCCTTTATTCCTCAGTTGTGGGCCCAAAGCCCTCAGAATGCTCTTCATGATGTCTTAGTACCCAGGGAATGGTGACACCGGCCATGTTGGAGAACTGGACGGTGGCTGGTGTGGAAACCATAGGCGACCTTTATGCAGATGGCACCATGCTTCCTTTTGGAGACCTGGCGGGAAGCACAGGCTTACCAGCCGGACAATTCCTCCTCCACGCATCGATATTGCATACATATACGGAATCCTGGGGAGATATACATGAGGAATTACCAATGCATCATCTCATACAGTACCTGCATGTCATGGGCAACGGCTCCCACATTATACACTGGCTAGCACAGGCCCTTCTCGTACACACACAGCGATCCACACAGCCATTGCTAGATAAGTGGGCGGCTACCCGAGGGAGGGGATGGACAGACAAGGAGTGGACAATGGTATTAGCCAGCCCCGTAAACATCCCACGTAATTCCCGTTTCAAGATAATACAGTTTTATATATTGCATCAGGCATATCTGTCACCAGATAAGATTAACAGGTACTTCACGACTGCCACCGCTGGATGCCCCTGATGCACTCTGGCTGGCGCGGACATCTTACATATGCTCTGGAATTGCCCCACTCTTGCTACATATTGGAATGAGGTGACAACCCTTTTGACGCAAAGTGCTGGCGCAGGCCTACCCCACACATGGGAAGCATGCATCCTGGGATTGTATAAAAGGACCAAATTGAATAAAGTGCCGGCCAGATTCTAGGACCTAGGGCTCATTACTGCTAAACGCATGCTCACCAAACACTGGAAGAAGGGATAACCCCCACTCGCTAAATATTGGTGCACTTCCTTCACTAACTGGGTAAGAGCTGAAAGCACCACACTACACCGAGAGGAAGCGGCGGGTTTGAGGAAGTTTCCAATCGCACAACTCTGGGAGGACACCCTAAGCTCCTTCCAACAGGCAAGCTTGGCTAGGGGGCTCACTTAGGCGATGGCGCACTAGAAGGGACGCACACCTATGAGATGCGGTAATGCTGAATGGATGGGCTGTACTGTTCCCATGGCACCTACGAGCCTCGGGAGTCGACACCACGGCACCTCCTGGCTGGTGGTGACTCAACCTCCCCTGTTCCATTGAGCGATGACTACAACGCACCCCTGCCACACTGACCGCGGATCCGAGCACTCGCCTATACGGCTGTACACTGACATACCTAACGACACTGTACTCCCAACGACACGTCCTAACCCTCCCCATTTCTCTTTATTTTTTCCCTCTCTTTTCTTTCCCGCCCCACTCGACGGTCACTTAGTGGCACCTGAGACCTTATCTTTTTTCACAGTTTTTACGCTGTTTTGCCCTTTGTCCCCGATTGGGACTAGTTTGGAAGTTACTGTGGCAGATTCAACTGCCATAATTGTTGAGCTATTGAATATGTTGACTTGGAGTACTGAACACATCCGATATTCGACACTCCTGATCACACAACACATCTGGTGCTACCACACGCTGCCGATCAGAAATGAGGTAACCACGTAAAAGAGTAACAAGTATATGCCACCTCCTACTGAACTTCACCCCACAATACCCCGGGGTTGCAATGCCCTGCATATAGAGTGTTATTACGTACATTGCAGCTACATTACCTATCAATGTTGCCTTGGCCTCTCTGTTACACGAACTGGTACGCATAGAAACTATCCTGATGAGCGATGCCATTGTCATACCTTACTGTGCTGCATTTTCTATTGCGCAAATGTATGTCAAATATGACCTACCGTTTTATATTGGCATGATGTATCTATGTATCAACTAACTGCTTACATAAACCAATAAAATATATTCAAACAAACAAAAAATGATGTCTTAGTACCCAGCATCTGACCCAGTAAGAGTCAGGAGTCTGTCCCTGCAATTACCATTGAACAGTTCCCAAAGGAGTGCCCCCAGTGTGACTTGCTCACTTTCTGTATCTCACAAGCTGTCTCAAAAGCTGTGAACCATTTGGTGATTTAATCACCTACCTTAAATGTGGGGACAATCCCTTTGGGGATTTTGGGATCACAAGATTCTTCTCTGTCCCTATTTAGTATGTTGGTGCCCCAATTGACGAGAGCTACGCCCATCCTGCTCTTTCTTTTTCTAGAGCCAGAAGTCTGGTCTCTAGATCTAATCTCTTGGTCAACCTCACTAAGTGGTTGGTCTCCTCACTGAGGCTGTCCTCAATGGACCCAGAAGCACCTGACCCACCAGTGTGGGATCTATGTGCTGTGAGTTGTATTTTTGGAGTCAGGGGCACAGGGCCCTATTCTCCCTTGGAAATTATCCCCATCCCCTCCATCCTCATCCCCATCTGAGAGGTCTTCACCTTGCACAGAGGGGTGGTCCTTAGCATACCCTGCCAACAGCTTCTGGAGCTTTTGTTTGGAGGGATGGGACTCCATGGTAATGTTTTAAGTTTACATAGAGACCTTAACTCCCTAAATTCTATGTGAAGATAAGAGGTGAGTTTGAGCTCCTCAACCAGGTTCTCTGTGTCATTGGTTCTATTTTCACTAATAGCTGGGTTCTTGTTAAGAGACATTCTACAAAAAGATTCTAACTCTCTGACCCCTAACAATAGTGAGTTTTAATTTTTCTAAAATTCTAAAGGGACTTAATTAAGGCACTAACCAGAATCTTAGGGATTTTGAGAAGTTTGACAATTCAAAAATTCTAAAGACAATTTGAGAGTTTTGTCGTGTGATCAGGTGTTGACCAATTCAGTCCAACAAATGCAACGTTGTAGACTCCACCACTGATCCACCAATGTAGGAAGCTGGCTCTGTATATACTATACCAAAGTAAGGTATAGTGTGCACAGAGTCCAGTGGAACCCTAAAGGTAGGCAGAGTTAAAAGTAGATAATACGTTACTCTCTATTTGTGGTAGTGTGGGCGAGCAGTTAGGCTTTTTGAGAGGCTAGTGCTAAGCATTTATTCTACACACTCAGGCAAGAAATGGTTTCACACACTCAAAAACTAAATTCTGGCTAATTGTTTCGTATAAAAATGTTTCTTTGTTGTATTCTGTCTTTAGAACCAAGCCAGACTTGGTGAGAGTAAGTAAAAATAGTACTTTTCTGATAATACAGTTGAATGCAGGTATATGTAGATACAGGTAGGTCACATGTTCAGAAACAGTTGAAACTACTTTTCAGTTACTTTGCAATTACTTTATTACTTTTTAGATTTCTTTTCAGATTTCTTTTTCTACTCGTGTGATATGCCTAGATATCACACGGGGACATTTCCGAAATCAAAGGTCAGTCAGTTATTGTTAACACACAGTTTTTTAACCCCTTCCATGCGCCAGACGGCTGGGAGCCGTCCCACGCCACAGTCAAATCAAATCAAATCAAATCATGGGATATTTATTTAGCGCACATATCACTCGAAAGTTTCATGACTCTAAAGATAAGCCTGATTTGATACGGTTAGATGTCAAACATCCATGTCTTTAACTTCCTGCGGAAACAGTTATGGTCATTGATGATGCATAGGTGTGGGGGCAGTTTGTTCCAGAGAGTCGGAGCAAGGAAGGAGAAATATCTCCCTCCGTTTGTGGTAATTCGAATTCTGGGAGATGCTGGAAGCGATTGGTTACTGATCTCAGAGTTCTGCCGGGTTGGTACCAACCTAACTTTTTTGCCCAAAAACCTGGGCCTCTTCCGTACATATTCTTGTGCGTTAAGCATAGGATCTTAAAGCGTATGCGTTTTCTTACAGGCAGCCAGTGTAGAAGTTTCAAGTTAGGTGCCAAGGGGGATCTTGGTGGAAGATTGAGTACCAACCTGGCTGCGGTGTTCTGCAGAACCTGCAGCCTGAAAGAAGGTTTTCATTTATTGACACATGCAGGGCATTTCCATAGTCCATAGATTGATAATCAGTCCCTGGACTAGGGGTTTTCTCGCCTCCGTCGGAATCCATTTAAAGACTTTCGTACGTTACGCATGATGCCAAACAGGAGCTGATTGTCTTATTAATCTGGTTTTTCACTGATAGTTTATTGTCTATTTGGAAGCCTAGATTCCGGACCGTCTATGTTGGGGTTGGACAGGGGCCAAGACTTGAAGGCCACCAGTCGTGTGACCAAAGCTCATGGGCCGTGCCATAGAGCATGATCTCAGTTTTACCTCCATTTAGTTGCAGATGATTTGTGCTCATCCACTTGTCAATGTGGGACATGCAGCCTTTGAAGCGTGACTTAGTTTCCATCGGATCTGGGCCAAGAGTGATCAGGATCTGAGTGTCGTCGGCATATGACACAACATCAAAACCATAGGATCTGATCACTTTGGCCAGAGGGGTCACGTATAGGTTAAAGAGTGTTGGGCTCAAAATAGAGCCCTGTGGCACTCCCATCCTGACTGGTCTGCTGCATGAGATGGTGTTTCCCTCCTGTACTATTGTAGTTTGATCCGTTAAATAGCTTCTGAGCCACTGTAAGGCCTTCCCCCTGACACCAATCTCCCAGAGCCAACGTTCAAGAATGCTGTGGGAGATGGTGCCGAAAGCTGCTGATAGGTCTAGCAGGACGAGGATGGATGACTGCCCTCTGTCTAATGCCAGTTTGACGTTATCAGTTACTTCCAAGAGAGCTATTTCAGTACTATGGGCAGCCCTAAAACCCGATTGTGAGTGGTCTTGCAATCCCTGACTCTCAAGATTGACAACCAGCTGTTGATTAACCAGTGATTCAAGCTGCTTCCCAAAATGAGGGAGCAGCGATATTGGGCGATAGTTGAAAAGAAGTATAGGATCTGCAGTAGATTTTTTTAGTTTTGGCCTAACTCTGGCGGTTTTCTATATCTTAGGGACTTCAGATTGCGACAATGACTTGTTAAATAGATCTGTAAGGTTATCTAGCAACGCTGGGGCTATAATTGAAAGGCATCTCGGTGGCAGGGGGTCTGTGGGTGAGCCAGATTTTATTTTAAACATTACTCTGGTCACTTCTTCTGAATTACACTGGGTAAATTCATCCAGAATGTGTGGGGGCACTGAGACTGTTGTGGAAGAATTTCCTGAGACATTAATGGTGTCTTGTGTGGGAAAGGTGTTATGGATTGCTATGGTTTTGTCGTCAAAGAATTAGAGAGGGAATCTATCCAGTGTTGTGTGATAGAGGCTTGTGTCTGAACGGGTGGAATTGTGAATTCTTTTAGGATTTGATAGAGCTCCTTATTAGAGTTTGCAGCCTTCTCAATCCGATTTAGGAGAAATAGTTTTTTTGTTTGTCTGATGTTTTCCATATAATTGTGGTGATACATTTATATGTTTCATGATCAGTTGGATCTTTGGTTTTTCTCCATTTCCGCTCCGCTGTCCTACAGGAGAGCTTTGCTGACTTCAATTGTTCCGTGAACCAGGGAGCGGCTCTGGATTTAATTGTTACCCTTGTAAGAGGGGCAATTTTATCAAGCACATTGGTTATTGATTTTTTCAAAGGAAATTGCTCCCTGATCAATATTATCTGTTAAACTAAATTTGGTGGAGCTAAAATGGGTAGTAAAAAGAGGTAAGGTGACTTTACGCCATGATCTACGCCAGATTGGTTCTTTCCTGGGGGCCGTTTTAATGGTGGGACCGGGATAACGAATTTTAGTAGGTCATGGTCCGACCATAATAATGGTAATGGTGGCTCAACCTTAACTTCTGTAGAATATGTTAAGAGTAGGTCAACCGTGTGACCAGTGATGTGTGTGGGCCCTGTTACCAATTGGACTAGTCCTAAGGTGCTCATACTTGAGATTAGGTGATCTGTGTCTGGATTCTGTAATAGTTCTGCGTGGTAATTGAAATCTCCTATTAAAAGGAAAAGGTCAGAGGCCAATACGTGTGGGGCAATTGTCTCGAGTAGCTTGTGTGAGAAGTCGTTTTTAGAGCCAGGGGGTCTATATACTAATGCTGCTCTCCATACTCCTCCTAACGGACCCTCCATTTTAAAGACACATAGTTCCAATTTATCAGTACTTATGGTTTCTAGAGAGGTAATACATACATCAGGGGTAGTGGCAATGAGTAGGCCTCCTACTCTATTATTTTCTCTGTCCACTCTTATTATGTTATATTGTACCGGAAAGGCTGTGACCACATCTGTGGAGGCATACTCGTGTAACCAGGTTTCCGTAATAAAACAGATATCTGGTAATTCAGTGTCCATCAGTCTCCATATTTCAATGGCGTGTTTAGGGATAGAACGCCCTTTGAAATATATTGCTTTTAATGATTTGGGGGTTTTGGTGTGATTCAGGTTACATGATATGAGTTTTTCTGAGTGGAGCTAATATGTTAGAACTTAATGTTCTTTGCACTCCACTGGTTGTTATATCTCCTAATGTGGCTAAATGTCTAAGAAATGAATGATTTAAATATTTCAGCTCCTGACTTGAGTATTTGAGCAAAGTCATTGTGATGCCTCACTGAGTTGTAAAGGATGAAATTTAGGAAAATATGAAGACAAACAGGGGTCCTGGCAGCGGACGGGCGCAGACGGGCTTTCCTTTGGCGCGCCGCTGCTCGTGTCCACTGCCCTGCCCCGCCTTTTGTAGGGCTCAAGGCTGGTTGGGAGTAGTGATGTGCAAACCGGCAGACCGGAAGTGAATGTTGATGCCTTCGCGTCCCTCTGCTCAACCGGCACAAGCCGTGGCGGCCAGAGGACTCAGGCAGTGCTCTTGTGCGTCAGACGGCTTCCTAAGTTGCTGAGGCTATTTAGTTTTTTCAGTAAAATGACTATCAGTGTGCACGTCGTGCTGACGTCATTTCAGTGAAACTGAAATGAGCCAATCGGCTCATTTCAGTTTCACTTGTGTTGAAAGCAAAAAGACAATCATGAACATTATCTGTGCCATCTTGTCTGATGGAAGTTCCTACGTGCACATAAACTGCAGTCATTCTGACCGACTGCAGCCATTTTGTACTCTGTTGGTCACCTTCATTTCACCCTGTCCTTGCAAGCATCCTTCTGACTCTCTGACCAAACCTGATATGTGTATATGTAAACAACAATTCCCAGGCATGCACAAACGTAACTAGCAAGTACACATGTAGATAGAGTTATCTACAACAACAATCGACAACTGCTTTCTCCAATAAAATTGGTTTTAATTTCTTTCAAATATTCATAGGTAATTCATATGATAAAAATGCATTACAATGTTCAGAGTCAGTGCAAACTCCATTGTATCTATACATGATATGTCAAGATTAAAATTTCAGTAAACATTTTAAAAAAACTGATGGTTTCCTGTCGACGCGTTTCGACACGTGAGTTGTGTCTTCTTCAGGACTGTACCATCGATATTCTGTAAAAATAATAATTATGAACATTTTTTACTATGTAATTCTTTTTTCTGGTGAAGCAGTTTCCAATCGTTTATAACATGTTCATTGTACCGCTAGTCATTCTTTCTTCTATGTATAATGATAAACCGCATTATTGCTCTAAGCATCTATATTGAACCCATTAGAATATGTCCATTGTCTATATACATAAGCATCTTCACGGTAGAACATAAACACGTTTTGAAGGCCAATGACAATATCAGCTTTGTTGTGTAAACCCGATATGTGTGCTGGGGGCTATAAACTATTGCCACGACAAACATCAACACCACCTGCTGCCACAAACTCGTTTTTCCTCTAATCTCTGTTTACAGGCAAACCCATGGATACTCCTACACAAACAGGTTCCAAATACCAAACAGACTCTTGCGAACATGGTTTATTGCACTGCACACAGCAAGACTTGTTTTTGCCAACAATGGGACCTGTTTTTATCAACAGAACGGACTCTTAGATCTGGCCGGTCTCACATGTTTTAGACCCTGAAGCAAGGTCCAGCTGCAAGATTAAATTGTCTGTTTTGGCCTGGGTGGGAGGAGAATTAATGTTGGGCTTGTGTAACCATGTTGATGAAACAATGTTGGGCTTGTGTGACAACCTGCCTGGGGCTGAGACTCCAAGCTTGTAACCATGATAAATGAAACAAATACATTGTGTCAAACCTGTATAAAAGGAAGAGCCAAAGCAATTGCCAGCAGAACACATCCCTGAGACATCCCGGTGTCTGCAGTTGACGTGGTCTCCTCTTGAGAGTAATAAACCTTTTTCTTGCCTTCCAGTTCCCAGCGCCTGCCTCGTTATTTTGATAGCAAATCCAAAGTGAATTAAAGGTGACGCTGCGCCGGGCAGCATTGGGGGGTCTTAGGAGACTCGCTGCTTTTCACAAATTGGCAACCCAACGTTGGGGCCCATCAGAGACACGTGGGTCCGGTAGAGAGGTCCTAACGACGGAGTGAGCGACTAAATGATTGGAGTGCACCTGCCTGAAAGAGACCCTCGTCTGGCTGCCGATCGACTGAACTTCACGGTTCCGAACGGACCTCTCTCGAGTGACCTGCGGTCCTGACTGGGACCTTACAGGAACGCCGCATTGATTGTTGGAGTAAGTGGACAACCAGGCGCTGGAAGGGGAAGATGAAGAACTGTCCATACGGTCCGGGTAAGGTTGTGAAAAAAAATGACAAATTGATTGATTGATAGATATACCAGTATTCCTTTTTTGAGTTATTTGAGACATTCCCTGCTTGCAAACAACGTAGAATAGGAATATTCTCTCTTTGCAGACAGCGAAGGACAGGTAGTGCAGACTTTTTGTCTAAAATTAATTGAGATATTCATTTTGACCGCTAAATAAGTCATGCCTGTTTTCTCTAGATTGTTTGATTGTTTTGGACCGGACCGTTTGTTAGAGGTCAGTCATCTGGCACCTCTAACAAGGACATGTGCGTAAAATATGGAGTAGCCACCGTAGCTTATAGGAAACTATGGCATAAGTACACTAGGAAGGACTGGGTAAATCAGTGGCCACTGACAGGATCTTTCGATCCCGCTAAAATAGAAACGTTAGAATAAGCTCTCCACAAAAAGAAAGCTAGACCAGCCATGTGTGATAGTTTTGGTTTATGGCAAAAAGAGGCAGCTCAACGAAAGAAGAGAGACGAAGCTAGACAAGATAAATAAACGCGAAAATCAGCTTACCAAGCCTGTAAAAAGTTAGAAGAAGAACTAAAAGAAAAGGAAATCTATAAAAAGGATCAGGAATCAAAAATATCAGGTCAATGCCCTGTTAGAACGCCCTTAACTCTTTACCCCGAGTTACCAGCAAAACAGAGGGTAGATGATGATTTATTGTTAGGTCCCCCAATGATATACATGCCACCCCCTTATGCCACTAATCATCCCGTAGTACAACGCCAGGACCCCCAAAGTATAGCTGGAGATGGCACGATCGCCTCAGTCTCCACCGCCTCTGCTCCCACCGAGTCACCCACACCAAATGCCTCATCAAAGGATGCAGTAGTAGAGGTAGGAACAAAAGAAATAGGAGCGCCCAGAGTCCCGGGATTAAGTAACAAGCATTTACAATGCAACGGTTTCGCCTTTGCCAAAGTTAGAGCTATTGGCATTGTATCCCGAGCGACTATAAGTGATGTGATAGTCCATCAAAGACTGTCAGCAGTAAATACATCAGTGCATTAGGCAGGGTTGCTAGCAGTAAAGTAAATAAACACTATAAATTTGCATTGTATCTACATTGCTTATGCATAACAGCCATAGCAGCAGTCACCATGCACCAGGGTAACAATATGAGTGATACATCTCTCCAACTTAAATAACAGCTTTAAATTTATTTTGAAGATGTAAATGCTTTTTCTCCAAACATCACCCTGTCAGTTCTGAAAACACACACATTTTCGTCTCAAATATATGCATTTAAATTTTGACAAACTAATAAAATGTCGACCAAGCAAAGGCTTTCATGTTTAGTAGGCTGCACATAAGAGAACTACTCATTGGTAGGCGGCGAGCTACTGGTAGCTCACAAGCCACTTGTTGGAGATGCCAGGTTTAAGTAGAAGGGAAAGCACTGTTGTGGAACTTGGCTGGTTCAATGGACTATGGGAAATAGGGTGGCCACTGTCAGTCCTGGTCTGAGGCTAGATTTACAGTACAGAGAAAGGGGAGGTGAAAGGCCAGGCCATGGCTATTCTGAAAACGTTGCACCAAGGGTTACACGCCCTCTGTATCACGATCACCCGTCCCCTCACTTGCTTGTTCACTCTCTCTACACTCCTCCGAATCTCTTCCGTTTCTATCGCGATCTCCCATCTGCTCACCCCCCTCTCTAAGTCTTTTCCCCGTCGCTCTCTCTCTTCCCCTCTATTCACTCTCCCCTCTCTTCTTCGCCGCCCCTCTCTCTCCGGCGTTATTCTATTTCTATCCTGCAAGCCTCTCTTCTTGATCCGCGGTATCCATCGGGGATTCACCTGTTATCGAGCGAAGCTGGCCTGTTCAAAACTTTTGGATTCCAGCGTACCGCAGCAGCCCAGTGAGTACTGACCAGCGGTACCAGTGGGGTCTACAGTATGAGCACAGGAGCACTTGCAACTCTACAGTTTGATTTCACACGTGCAGGAGCGCGCTGTCAATACTACATATTGTCGAGCGTAGGAACGCTTACATTCCTGCATTTATTTTCACACCTGCAGGAGCGCGTTGTCCTTTGTTGCCAATTGAGTGAGCACAGGAGCGCTCACCTTCACACATTTTATTTCTCACGCGCAGGAGCGCATTATCATATCTACCTATTGTGCAAGCGCAGGAGCCCTTGCATTCCTGCATTTGTTTTCACAAGCGCAGGAGAGGGTTGTCATTTGTTGCCGTTTGGGTGAGTGCAGGCGTGTTCACATTTACACATGTAAATACACATCAAATATAGCTCTTAAGCACAGGCATCTGTGGCCGAACCAAACTTGAGCACCTCTGGATCTCCCCGCTACAGAGCAGCAATTATTCCCGCGAAACCGCACCCCGACCAACAGTAGCCTGGCCTCTGTCAAGCCATTTACAAAATATATATTTTCCGCGTCCATGGTTTTGTTTGACAAAAGAACGACCGGATACCCAGAGGATGTTACGCAACCGAGCGGCAACCGACAGGCCAGCAAACGGGCATGGTTGCGGACCCTCCGCCCCGACCCCCACCATCCCGACGGGGGCACCCGAACCGGAAGAAACGGCACGCCAAAACTGAGGACACCACCACCACTGGCGAAACACTCCGTCCCCGCACGGGCGGTGCAAACAGCCGTCCCAGCACGGGCGGTGGAAACAGCCTATCGTGCCTGCCCGTGAACCCCGATGGCCAAATATAATATTTTATGTACCGTTTCTAAGCACTGTAGACCTCAGCAGCAATACTAAATGCGTCGCTCCCCCCTCGGGATCCCCACTATTGATATGCGTAACACTTCAGGGGCAGTCAGCAGAGGCAAAGCATTTCCCGAGGCAAAGCATTCCCCGAGGCATCACCCCAAAATGGCCCCTGGGGGTGGGGGGTTCACACTCCGTCACACACCCTCCCGACCGCCGCACACTCCGCGCTCAAGACAAGCATGACCCAGTCACCCTCCCTCGGTGCCGCTGATAAATCTGCCGCACGAAAACAACACCAGCATGAGGGGCGGGGGTTCGCGGATCTCTCCGGCCCCGACCCCTGACCAACAACACCAGTACTTTCAACACCCACACGGAGCCACAAAAGGAAAAGGGGGGCCCACCGCCACAGTGCCAACACTCACCAGAATGAACACGACGCAAGACAGATCAGCGCAGAGCAGCCAGGGACGTACAATGCAGTGTAAACAGGGACACTATTCCTAAAAGTATGAGTGGGGCGAGCGAAAAAGCATCCCTCAAAGAAAAAGGTGGAGAGAGAACCAAGAGACGATAAAGCAGAGGAGTGAACTCTGCTGGGAGGGAGGAAAAACATCACATGAAACGATGTGGGAGTGAACATATTCGAAATCGGACAATAAGCTATCCGCAGTAGTGAAAGACTAGAAAAAGTAACAAGCACCACGAGCACAGGGAGGGAGGGTGGCGGGAACGGGCACAGGACAGGGGGGGGGGGGGGCGGGAAGCGGGCGGGAAAGGACCCGAGCCGAGCTCCAGAAACAAATCCCTTTCACACGGGGAGGGGGCGGGAGGGGGAGGAGGGGGCGGGAAGGCAAGATTTAACACGCACTCACCAGGGCTTCCTCCGGCGGCCGTGGTCGAAAAACGGGAAACGTGCACAGGACAGCGAGGAGGGGGGACAGCGGGGAGGGGGGACAGCGGGAGGAGGGACACAGAGTAAGGCAGGACAGCAGCAAGCACGGCCCGGCCGGACCAGATTCGGGGGCGTTCCCGGCTGACGTCGCGTGACGTCGGCAAAAGCCAAAGAATCTCGGGAACGCCCCCGAATCTGGTCCGGCATTGACGGACAGGCCCCTCGTCCAATGGCTAGGCTCCATTTATGGAGCCAGCCAATGAATGACGAGGGCCGACCCAAAGCCACACTACAGTTCTCATAAGATTTCTCCTGCGCAAAAGCTGCTTGCGCAGCTTTTTGCAGTCGAAACCTAAAAATGAGCGAGCAGGCATTGATAAAATAGTTAAAACCCTCATAGACAGGAAAGAAACAGAAGAATATGTAACTGACATATGCGACTCCTATGTTGAAAACCACAAACCATACTTTATTGTACGTGTCTGTTACCACACTCTTACTGCATATGAAGAGAAGTACCAAGGCGTGGGCCCGAGCGACTAGTGGCTCTCTATAGGAAGGTAGACATCGGAGATGAAGGCTACAACGATGTTGCAGAACTATTTTCATCCACACTAGAAGTATTGCGTCACCTCGAAAAACAAGGACAGATAGATAGGGACAGGACAACTAAGATAGCAGGACTCCCGGTGGAAAAACCAGATAGCATGATGCCAATAAAAGAAGCTGCCCCTTACTGGGTACCTCCTAGAGGACAAGGGACTAATGACGATATAAACCATCAATAGGCTAGAGGAAGGGTGGTCTACAATTGGGTGTATCAGCCATGGGACAGATAGGACATCTTGTCATTCCATAAATCTTTGCCGGATTTACGAAAGAACCCCACCGCCTTTTACACTGAGCTAGGTGCCGCTCTGGGATCAACAATAATGACACTTGCCGACATAGACTTGTTCTTTGGGTTATGTTTGCCAGCAGATGTGTGGAAACAGATTAGGAAAGTAGAACAACTCGACACACTAGATAAACAGTGGAACCCTGGTCAAAAACCAGTTAAAGCAAAATTAGACCTCCCTGACAAAATAGTGCAGAAAGTGAAAACGCTGATCCCAGAGAAAAAGATAGACTGGTCCATAGTAACCGCATGCCGCCAGAAACCACAAAAGGATGTCTCAGAGTACTTCTCCAGATTTGAAACTGTGTCCTCCGATTACAGTGGACAAGACATGTCCACCGCAACAGGACACCACTTATTTGTGCAGAACTACGTCAAAGGACTACTGCCAGATGTATCCCAGAAATTACAAGCCAGCGAAAGTAGTTGGGCAGCATCTAAACCAACGGCAATTCTCCAAATGGCCCAGTACTACGAGCATCAGAGAAACTAAAATGACAGGGCTACAGAAAGGAAAATGAAGGACTTGAAGGAAAGGTTAATGATAGCACAACTCCAAGGGGCGAATACAGGAAGGGAGCAATATAGGGGAGGAAACCGGCAGAATATCCCTACAGTACAGCCACCTAGGAACAATCCATCTACATCATATGTAGGACGCCAAGACCTAGGACAGCATCAATGTGCATTTTGCAAAGAATATGGACACTGGAAATCCCAATGCCCGGCTTTGTTAGGAGCTGGTAGGGGCAGAGGGGCGAGGGAAATAGCAAGTGCACAGAGAGGAAGAGGACGTGGGAGAGGGTATGCGAGTGAAGCAAGCGAGGAAAGGCCAGGAAGAGTGAACACATTTGACCATCCCAGACAGAATCAGTACCAAAAGACAGATTACGACAACATGTACAACTTTGCATAGGACCGCCAAGGGCAAGAGAGGGATCCAGTCGAGCTCTATGTTGATCAGCAAGGCCCTTATGTTACCGCTGAGGTCCTGGGCACAAAGTCGCCATTTTTGGTAGACATAGGAGCAACACGTAGTGCACTATCCAAACGACTGATTCCAAGGGCACCCTTGTCAGGCTCACATGTGACCTCAATAGGATTTGACGGTACGCCCCCCACCAATCCTTTGTCCCGACCGATCCCTTTTAATCTTGACAGCAATGGCGTCAAAACGACATTCCTCCTCTCATCTAACACCCCAGACACCATTGTGGGTCTCGACCTTTTGAAACACTTCCATGCGACTATCAGATGCTCACCAGACGGAGTGCGTGTCATCCTGTATGACAATCCCCTACGCCATAGAGAGAACCCTTTTCAGCACATGTTTTCCACCTCCGAGACTGACGCATCCCTACTGGACACTTTGCCATCACACTTATGGGCTAGGGCTGATTCAGACGTAGGACGAATGATGATTGACCCAGTACACGTAACAATACGACAGGGCGCAACCCTACCGAAGGTACCGCAGTACAAAATATCGCCAGAGGGTGAGAAAGCACTGACAGAGATCATACACTCTTTGGTAGAGGCAGGGTTGGTAGAGGAAGTAGTGAGCAACATTTGTAACAGTCCCATACTACCGATTGGAAAGAGACAGGGAGAGGGAGACTGGAAAGCCTACCGCTTCATCATTGACCTGCGGGAGGTAAACAAAATCGTAGTACCACAATACCCAGTAGTTTCCGACATCACGACAATTTTGACTTTAATCCCCTCCACTGCCACCACCTTCACTGTGATCGACCTCAGGAACGCCTTCTTTTCCATACCTATACATGAGGACAGCCGCTATCTTTTTGGATTTACCCTAAATTCCCGTTCGTATAGATTTTGTAGAGCACCTCAGTGGTACACTGAGAGCCCAAGCATCTATAGCCAGGCGCTTAAAAGACAGTTGGACGCCATACAATTGGTAGATGGAGTGGCACTAATACAATATGTAGACGACATCCTTCTAGCAGCAGACACCATACCAATAGCCGTCACAGCCACCATCAAACTACTCCATTTCCTTGCTGAGAATGGTCACAAGGTCTCCCGAAAGAAACTGCAGTTCTGTAAATCACAAGTGACCTATTTGGGTCACCTTTTATCAAAAGAAGGGAGAAAACGCACGCCTGACAGGATCCAGACAATTCTAGACACCCCTGTCCCCAAAAATCAGAGGCAAGTCCGCTCTTTGATAGGCCTCACCTCGATTTGCAGACGGTGGTTACCGAACTTTAGCCTCATTGTTAAACCCCTGCTCTCCCTCCTAGCTAAAGACATCCCCTCACCTCTCCCCTGGACCCCCGAATTCCAGATAGCCTTTAAAGAACTACGCAATGCCCTTTGCTCAGCGCCAGTCCTAGGAACCCCAGATTACTCCAAACCATTCTTTCTCTACACACACGAAAGGGAGGGATGTGTATTGTCTGTCCTAACACAATCAATTGGTAACAAACAACGCCCTTGTGTATATTTTTCTGCCACCCTCGATCCAGTAGCCAGAACACTGCCAGCGTGCCTGTGTGCACTGGCAGCTGCAGCAGTATCAATACGCCAGAGCGAAGGAATAGTGCTCTTCAATCCAGTCACTGTTTTAGTACCCCATGCAGTCGACACACTACTGAACCAGACCAAAGCCCAACACTTGACTAGCGCCCGACTGACAGGATATGAGTTGACCCTGCTAGCACCGCACATTACCCTAAAGCGATGCACCACCCTCAATCCAGCCACACTGTTACCCCTACCTGAAAATGATCCTAACGTGGCTCCACTACACGACTGTATGACACTAACCGATGAACAAGCAAAGAGTAGAGTAGACGTCAGAGACACCGCCTTTCTAGAGTCAGATGGAGAACTATGGGTTAATGGTTCGTGCATCAAACTCCCCGACGACACCACCTCAGCTGCATACGCTGTCACCACAGCCCAAACCATTCTAGAAACAGCCTGTATTGCCCAACGTTCCGCCCAGGTAGCAGAACTCATTGCCCTCACACAAGCATGTATTTTAGCAGCTGTGTTTAAGAAAGACAAGGGAACCCAAAAGGTATGCCATAGGGACCTTGGGCAGTATCATGTTATAAAAAACAGTGGTCCCTACTCGTGGACACAATGGTATACTGAGCTGATAATCCCACACCTGATAAGTGTTCTGTCTTTTGTCCAGCAGGACAAGGAATTTATTTAACAATTTTCTTAATAAAAACTGAATGAACACATTAATAACAAGTGGGTACAGCCGTGACCCACAACATTCAGACAAAACAACGAACAGAATGGTAAAAGGAGCAAAGCAAAAATATGTCTGTGAAATACAACAGGGAAATGACTTCATCGTGTGAGAGGGGTGTATTTGGGAGGGGTGTATTTGAGTGCCAGTGATGACAAAATAGCGGCGCATTGAGGAGCAAAATATCAATTCCCGTGAGGGCAGACTATTTAGGTGCAGTGACAATTGTTCCGAATTTCGATGTGACACAATGACCGGAGTGAGAACGGTCGGAAATGAGTAGATAATGCTAGTTAGCAGTGAAGGTCTTTATACTATAAAACACAATTGTAGACGGAGGCTGAGCCGGGTTCTGTGGGGCAGTCATGTAGTGAAGGGCACAAACGTTATTAGTGCAGGTGAACATTAACACGGAGCATGCGACTGGGAAAAATAGAGGCTAAAACCTACGCGTATCGCATCAGGCAATTCAACGGATCAGCAGATACCATGAACAATGGAAGAATCTGGAAAAATAATGGTTGAGCACTAAAAGGGGTCGAGTGCGACCGGGTGGGTGAGCGGCATGGCGTGCTACTGGTAGAATAATTACCGGTACTGCAGTTTCCAGCGTGGAAAGTCGTCTGGATTGGGAGCGTAATAGCTCGATCTGGGGAGAAAGTTCAGTGGAGTCAATTACCCAGCGGGGCATGGTGGGACTAGAGTGATAAGAGAAACGGCGCGTGCGGGTTACTTACATGCAGAAGGCGGCAGCGCTGTGGCTGACGGTGGGGTTCTGGTGTTAGAGAACTCACATGTGGCAAGTTTTTAAAGGACCATGTGGTCTGCAGAAAGCGATGGTGGACTACGGAAGTGAGAGCCAGTTCGGCTGTGAACAGTGAAAAAGGACTGGGGAAGTGAAACCTCTAGTCATGGTGTGCAGACGCGACGGCCCTCTTAAGGTGTTGAATATTGTGAAAAGAGTAAACATTGTTCAAGTTAATCAGGCACATTGCAGTACATAGAATAACAATTAGAGGGTTATTTAATGTAAGCTTTGTTTACAGTAGGGAGGTCCAATCTTCGAGACGATTCAGGCCATTCCTGATGCTGTTGGTTTTAACGATCCAATGGAGTTCCTCCTTGTTGAGCAAAAGGGACATGTCTGCTCCTCTAGGGGGGGGGTTTGATGATTGTTATCACAGTCCATACCAAGTCTTTGTCACTGTGACCTTTTTCTGAAAAATGTTCAACAAGCGGTGCATCAGCTGTCTTGCACCTTATCCTGCTTCTGTGTTGGCCAATTCGTAGTCATTTCCCTGTTGTATTTCACAGTCCTGGACACTGAGTCCCACAAATGCGCCGTTTTTCTCCACCACGAGCACATAAATATACTCTGTTTTAATGGAAGAGATGAGGTTGCAAGTTTCCAATACAACATGCCTAATTTCATGTATTTCTTCTCCCCTTTTCTCCTCCTTTTTCCCATGTAATGTATAAATGTATAGAATTGCGTTAAAAGGCAGTGTAATATTTAAAGACAACAATGACTATATTTTTGTCCTGATGATGATGCCCCTCATTTAACTTAGGCATCGAAATGTCGTCGACCAAAAAACCCCCGTATGCAATATGACATTTAAAATATTGTGAAATGCAATGGTGTGGTTATAACAATCTCTGTCTGTAACACTGACTACAAGTACACAGACATATTTTTGCTTTACTCCTTTTACAATTCTGTTCGTTGTTTTGTCTGAATGTTGTGGGTCACGGCTGTGCCCACTTGTTATTAATGTGTTCATTCAGTTTTTATTAAGAAAATTGTTAAATAAATTCCTTGTCCGGCTGGACAAAAGACATAACACTTATCAGGTGTGTGATTATCAGCTCAGTATACCATTGTGTCCACGAGTAGGGACCCCTGTTTTTTGTAACATGTATTTTAGCAGCTGGCATGACAGTTACCATATACACGGACAGCCAATACACCTTCGGGGTGGTTCACCATTTCGGGATTCTATGGAAAGAAAGAGGGTTCCTGACTTCACACGGTACATCCATCCTGCATAGAGATTTAGTCTCCGCCTTTACGGAAGCAGTTCTCCTCCCCAAAAAGTTAGCAGTGATAAAATGCCAAGCACATAGGAAAGTGACAGATCTCATTGGACAGGGAAATGCGCTAGCAGACGTTACTGCCCGAGCCACGGCAGAAGACAGAACTACGACACGAATGTATGTGACCAGGTCACAAGCTGAACAATGGACTGACGCTAGGACCACTGTAAGGGACATACAGACTACAGGCACACAAGAAGAATTGACCGAGTGGGAAAAGGTGGGACTAAAAGACGTGGAAGATTGCTGGAGAACTAAAGACGGAAATAAATGGCTGTTACCCAATGCCTACCTCATCCCCATATTGACCATGGCACATTTACCATCACACATAGGCTCCACCCCCATGATTGAACTAATCACCAGAGTATGGCATAATGTCAAGATAACAGAATCTGCAAAACGCCTAGTACAACAATGTATAGTCTGAGTACAACACAAACCAGGGAAAGGGACAGTAGTACCACGGGGAGGGTTTGGAGTCCCTGACCACCCATTTGAAGTCCTTCAGATGGATTACATCCAACTAGAAAGATGCCATGGTCTAAAATATGTCCTGGTGGTTGTGTGCGCTTTTAGCAAATGGGTGGAGGCATATCCCACCCATGACAATGATGCCATAGCCACTGCAAAAGTATTGTTGAAAGAATTTGTCCCCCGATACGGCCTTTGCAGAATTTTATGGAGCGACAACGGCCCCCACTTCGTAGCCGAAGTGATACAGAACATACTGAAAGGGTTGGGGGTAAAACCAAAGTTCCATGCCGTCTTCTACCCCCAATCAGCGGGCCTGGTAGAGAGACACAATGCAACATTGAAACTAAAGCTAGCCAAAAATAGTTGCCACGACCGGGTTGAAATGGCCCGACGCCCTTCCATTGGCATTGCTATCAATGCGCTCCACCCCAACCAAACACAGACTGACCCCGTATGAAGTGGTCTTCGGCAGGCCTATGAGCATTTGGGCGGCACCAAGACCCACCTCCATTAACGATGTCCCAAACATATTAATGTCAGATTATTTGCATAAATTGACAAACGAGCTAACAATTATCCACCAACAGGTGCAGCAAGCCTTGCCTGACGTATCCAGGGGCCCAGGACACGTGATAAAGCCTGGGGACTTCATCCTAGTTCGCAACTTCCAAAGAACGAAGAATCTGGAGCCCAGGTGGCCGGGCCCCTGGCAAGTCCTGATCACCACTCGAACTGCCCTCCGAGTGGAAGGAAAACGAAACTGGCTGCACGCCCATCACTGCAAGAAAGTCCCTCCAATGCTGGCAACCTGTGAAGAGGTGGAGGTGCAAGAGGAAGTACTCGCAAAGGACCGACCAGCTCTGAGTTGCTACCCACAAGAAGACACCCTCCAACTGTCTGAATTTCCCGACCCCACGGTGCCATCCAAGGAAGGGTACAACCTAAGATCGACGAAAAGGGGGAGCTCTAACAACCAGGCCACTAACTGAGTCAGAGTCTCAGATCGGTAGCACAGCCAAACAACGCTACCAGGAAAAGCACCAGACAAAAGTATGTGGTCCTAACAGTTGGTAAGCTCCTCGAAGATGATGGATGAAACGGAACACCTGCAAAGCCACCGCAAAGACACCAAGACTGTTGAACTGCACAGTACAAAGACAATTGCACTTGTAGCCGCATTTCTCACCTGCCTCCTGCTAATGGTCCCACTCTGGATCATTGAAGAGAATGCACCTGCATACAGAACATTTTCACCAACCATGCAACCAATCACCAAGAAAGAACACTACCTGGTATCACTGTCGCCACATCTCCGAGAACGACGCAAATAATTCTGGAATAATTCTTTCGTACAGATGCTGCACCAGCACAATCTTGCCACCAATGCCACTAACTGTTGGGTCTGTGGGCTGCTACCACATGCCACTGAACATCCCATCCCTTTCATCCCTTCACCTTTTTCTGTTCACGGATCTTGCCTTGCCTGGATGATGCTCCTGCAATAAAGTTACAAAGACAATGCCACTTCCGATGGGACAATCGCTCAGTTCTACAACGAGTTCTAGCTAAACAAAACAGGAAGAACAGCCGCTCCCTTTTGCCCTCACACCTCCAATGCGACGTTCCCAATGAATGTCCCCTCCAAAGAACGAGTGGAAATACAAGTGTTCAATAATCATGTCAGAGCCACATTTTCCTACCTGAAGAAAAGAACTGCTGCAACACTGACTGTGGCCCTATCTGTGGTGAACGTCTCTGGCCTTGTATGCATTGAAGGCCGTGGGACTAAGAATGTGGGTCACAGCACTTGTAACATTGTAAGGACTTTGAACACTGCCAACCCTCCAGCATTTGTTGCATCACCCAATATGTACTTTGTCTGTGGAACCAAAGCCTACACCTGGCTCCCAAGAAACTGGGGGGGAGGGAGTGGGGCACGTGCTACATCGCCTTTGTTTTGCCACCAACCTACACACCCCCTGCAGAGCATCATCGAGAAAAGCGTTCTAAAGACACTGATCAAGCAGACTCTGCCGCATCACAGTTCCTCGACCCAGCAAAAGGGCTCGTCCCGCTATGGGGTCCGATGGCAAACAACCGAGCCATAAGACATCTGTCTCTAGTGGTAGAAACCGCCCTGAACGTCACAGCTGGCATCCTCACCAACAACACTGCCGAGCTTCAAGCGGTCCGTCTGGTAGTCCTACAAAACCGCATGGTGCTGGACGTGGTACTAGCGGACCGTGGAGGAGCATGTCGCATCATCGGTGCCAGTTGCTGCATATACATCCCTGATAATTCACCCTCTGTCTATGAAGCAATCGAACATCTCCACAGACTGTCTTCAGAAATTCATCAAGGATCAGAGACTTGGACAATTGGAAGTTAGCTTTGGGGCATCTTGAAGGACTGGGGTTGGAAAATATCAATGTTTCTCTTGGTCCCAGTATTGGCAATATGTGGTTGTTTTTTGGGTGTACACTGTATACCACCTTTGTGTTCTCTTTGCATATGAACCTTGCACCCTTAGACTATGGACACTCCGCTAACAAAAATGAGAGTAATGTATGAACGAGAGATACAGGACATTATGGAGATCGAAATAGACTACCGAGTTGGCTAGTTATGTTCAAAGGGGCGACTGTTAAAAGCAAAACGACAATCATGAACATTATCTGCGCCATCTTGTCTGATGGAAGTTCCTACGTGCACATAAACTGCAGTCATTCTGACCGACCGCAGCCATTTTGTACTCTGTTGGTCACCTTTGTTTCACCCTGTCCTTGCTAGCATCCTTCTGACTCTCTGACCAAACCTGATATGTGTGCTGGGGGATATAAACTATTGCCACGACAAACATCAACACCACCTGCTGCTACAAACTCGTTTTTCCTCTCATCTCTGTTTACAGGCAAACCCATGGATACTCCTACACAAACTGGTTCCAAATACCAAACAGACTCTTGCAAACATGGTTTATTGCACTGCACACAGCAAGACTTATTTTTGCCAACAATGTGACCTGTTTTTATCAACAGAACGGACTCTTAGATCTGGCCGGTCTCACATGTTTTAGACCCTGAAGCAAGGTCCAGCTGCAAGATTAAATTGTCTGTTTTGACCTGGGTGGGAGGAGAATTAATCTTGGGCTTGTGTAACCATGTTGATGAAACAATGTTGGGCTTGTGTGACAACCTGCCCGGGGCGGAGACTCCAAGCTTGTAGCCATGATAAATGAAACAAATACATTGTGACAAACCTGTATAAAAGGAAGAGCCAAAGCAGTTGCCAGCAGAACACCTCCCTGAGACATCCTGGTGTCTGCAGTTGACGTGGTCTCCTCTTGAGAGTAATAAACCTTTTTCTTGCCTTCCAGTTTCCAGCACCTGCCTCGTTATTTTGATAGCGAATCCAAAGTGAATTCAAGGTGACCCTGCGCCGGGCAGCATTGGGGGGGGTCTTAGGAGACTCGCTGCTTTTCACACTTGGTATGTGCTTGTGGGGCTATCTCAGCACCTCCAGAACGTATAAAGACAGGAGAGGTATCATTGGAAAGGGGAGAATCTCCCTTTTCCCTAGTGGATCGCTGCTTCGGGATCGACTCAGGAGGGTAGGGTCTTTGCTCCCCCCAAATTAATTTGGGGAAGTTCCGTCTTTCCGCCCCATTGGGGGGCATTAGCCCCCAATGTGCTCCCCCTTGGAAGCAGAAAGCACAATCGATACCAGGGATTCTTTTTTAATTGTATTTAGAGGTGGGGGCTGCGATAAATAATTAGCATGCCAATGCCCCCACCCACCAAACAACCTCCATAGATGTTCTGCCCCCCTAGGGGGCAAATGAGTGGTATTATACCCAACCTACCCCCCGGGGCAAAAAGCCCGCTAGACACCAGGGAGTTTTAATTTTTCTTTTTATAAAAGTGGGACAGGCCACCCACAAATGGTAAGACCATGCCCCCACCCAAATATATTTGGGAACAGTCTTTATCCCCCCCCCCCCGGGTGGCAGAAAGCACATTAGATAACAGGGGTTACTGTTTTATAGTATTTAGGGGTGGGGGCTGCCCTAAATGGGACTTCCAATGCCCCCGACCCCAAACAACCTCCACATACTTTCTTCCCCCCAGGTGCCAAATGAGGGTTATAATCTCCCCCAATCTGACAGCCCCCAGGGGGGCAAAAAGCCCACTAGACACCAGGGAGTTTTAATTTTTCTTTTTATAAAAGTGGGACGGGCCATCCACAAAGGGTAAGACTATGCCTCCACTAAAATATATTTGGAAACAGTCTTTCTGCCCCCAGGGGGCAGAAAGCATACTAGGCACCAGAGATTCTTATTATGTCTATAGAGTTGGGGGCTGCCCAAAATGGGCAAGCCAATGCCCCCATGTCCCCCCAAAACAATTCTGTAGTCTTTCTGACCCCCCCCCCCCCCGCCGGAGGCAGATGGGGGCAATAGCCCCTGATCTGCCCCGTGGGGGGCTAAAAGCCAACTAGGCACTGTTTTTTTTTATACTTAGGGGTGAGGAATGCCCAAAATTGACATGCCAATGCCCCCACCCTCCCCCAAAAATTGTCAGTCTTTCTGCGTCCCTGCGAGGCAGATGAGGGCTATAGCCCCTGAAAAAGTCCACTAGGCACCAGAGATTTTTTTTTTTATATGTAGGGTTGGGGGCTGCCCAGAATCATGCTAATGCCCTCACCCCCCAAAAGGTCTTTCTGCCCCCTTTCCCTTCCCAGATGGCAGATCGGGGCAATAGCCCCGAAATCCCACTAGGCACCAGGGATATGTATCTGAAAGAGACACGTTAGTGATAGATTCCTTACCTTAGAATTAATCCAAGGCATCAGACTGGATCCGTAAAGTTTTCATCAGCAGTACCCCTGCGTGTCGGTAGGCGTCTTCGTGCGGCTCCACTTACAACGGTGTTGGATCTAGCCCTGATCTCTTGACTGGGTGAGAGTACTCTGCTTAATTCAGAGACTCTGTCCATCACCACCCCTTGTTGTAAATAATTTTGTCCACCCTAAGCGTGGAAGGGTATACTCAGATGTGAGTCCCTTGCTCATTGCACCATCAGGATTCAAGCAAGCCGGGCCGAAGACGGCTGAAATGCCAGAAACCGGTCCCCGGAAGCTTGTTTCCTTCCGAGTGTAAGAATTGGCTTTTGTAGTCTGGTCTGCCCTGTTCCCATGATGCACTGGGCCAGGGACAGACTAATTTGCATACAGCCAGGTTCTAAAAACTGGGATGGTGCAATGAGCAAAAAAACGGTGTTGGATCTAGCCCTGATCTCTTGACTGGGTGAGAGTACTCTGCTTAATTCAGAGACTCTGTCCATCACCACCCCTTGTTGTAAATAACCACTTACATCGCTAGCGTTGTGGTCGCCGAGATGACGTCGCTGGAGCTACTTAGACGCGCCCACGAGGCCTGACGTCAGTTTTTCTTTTTCCGTGGCAGCAAGCGCAGATCTTGTGAGAGCGGCACCCCCAGTCAATTTTTGGCTGAGTTTTTTGAAACTTTTGTCTCTGTTCTTTGAGTCTTAGACTCCTGGTGTATAGGGATGCCCAGTTTCAAGTCTTGCAAGGCTTGTCCCCGTCTGATGTCGTTGACCGACCTGCACCGCGAGTGTCTCTATTGCCTGGGGCGCCACCATGACCCCGCGTCGTACCCCGACTGCTGGGCCATGGCTCTGAAAACTTTGCGGGGGCGGTCCGGAAAGTTGCTCAAGGCCTGGGAGTCGGCTCTGCACCGTTCAAGGTCCCGGTCCCGTAGGAGGTCGAGGGACTTGCTGCGGAGCCGCCACCATTGTTCAATGAAGTCTTCGCACTCTGGGTTAGGTAAGATGAAACACAAGAAGTGACGTAGCTCTTCGCCTTCCCCTAGCCTGTCGCATGACAAGGCCCAGGGTGCAGGTGGTGCCTCCCCCGCGGCTCAGGCGGAGCCTACGCAGTTGCCGTAGGCCTACCCGCCCTTCCTGGGTCCGTCTGCGACTCCGGCCCAGCTGTAGGAATTCTTGTCTGCCATAGTCCGCCTCTTTGACCCATCGGGCCCAGCTGGTACGCCTTCGGGCCCCGCGAGTCCGGCTGGGGGTTCTCGCCCTACTTTGTCGGCGACTCCGGCCCTGGTGTCATCGACGGCTCCGGCCTTGGCACAGCGAGACCTCCATGGATCCATGCATAGTCCCAGCCGATGTCGGTTGACCTCGTACGACCTCTATCGATGTCTAGGGCACCGCCACCAGCGTCAGCCGGCCCCCCGCCCGATGTTGTCCCCGGCTTCCAGCCCGACATGGAGGCAGCGCCGGACCAGTGTCGATCGATGTCAATGGGGAATTTTTATCTGTTTCTCCATCCTCCTCCATCTTTTCCACCTGCCCAGCAGGTTATGGAGGACGGGGAGGACTGGGAGGGGTCTTAAGACCCTCTCGCAGTCCAATGCCAGTTAGACCTGGACTGGGCGGAGGATTTGGAGGAAGCCGGTAATCTGGATTTCTCACCAGAACCTGGCTCACGGTCTCCTTCTACCGTGGCTACGGAGGAGGGTGGTACTTATTCAGTGGTGTTGCGAAGGGCAGCAGAGGCTCTCCACCTCGAGCTCCCTACAGTGGCCATCAGGATTAACCTCCTGACAGAAGTGTTTCAGCCGGAGGCTTCCTCTGCGGAGCCGCTGCTGCCTTTTAATAATGCACTTTCAGACATCCTTTTGGGCACCTAGTCCAGGCCCAACACAGGTGCTCCTGTGGATAGGAACCTGGACCGATGCCAACCCCCGCCCCGGGCGACCCTATTTCCTCTCCCAACATCCTACCCCTGGGAGAGCTTGGTTGTCCAAGCCTCTGTGTCCACAAGCGCATTCCCTTTCGCAACTCTGGACAGTGTATCCAAAAAACTGGAGCAGTTTGGGTAGAAGATTTTCTCTTTCGCCAGTTCAGGGCTGCGGTCAGTGAACACTGCATGCCTCTTGGACCGTTATTCCCACTCTGTGTGGGATACGGTGGTGCAGGTGCGGCCTCAGTGTCCGGAGGAGGCTCTGACGGTGCTCTCCCAAGCTATTGCTGAGGGGAGAGATGCAGCCAAGTTCACGATTCGTTGTGGCCTTGACACCGACGACTCGCTGGGCAGAGCGATTTCCACGATAGTGGCACTACGCCGTCACACCTGGCTGAGAACCACGGGCTTTTCAGGGGATGTCCAGTACACTCTGATGGACATGCCTTTTGATGGCACTCGCATTTTTGGAAACAAGGCAGATAGTGCGTTGGAGCGCTTTAAGGACTCCCAGGCTACGGCCAAGTCTTTGGGCTTTTCAGCCACGCACACTCCTTCAGCTTCTGCTTTTCGCTCCTTTCGTGGCCAAGGAAGGGGCGCCCAAACATGTTTGTTTCAAAGCCACAGGCCTGCGCAACAACAGCCTCAGTGCAGCCGTGGACGAGGGACCAGCCGAGGTGGGTCACGGGGCCAGTGGGCGGGTCAGTCTACCACTTCCCCGCCACCACTGTCTCCAAACCTTCCTAGTCTGGTGTTTCAGGCCCACCAAACACCAGTGGGTGGCAGGATTCGCCATCACCTCCCCTACTGTCGCACCATCACTTCGGACAGGTGAGTTTTACAGATTGTCCGAAGGGGCTACTCCCTCCCCTTTGAGACCACCCCTCCAGCCGTGCCACCTCAGTACCACCGCATGTCGGGGGATCCCTTGGCACTTCTCCAGCAGGAAGTTTTGTCCCTCCTGGCCAAGGGGGCCATCGAGCACGTTCCGACGCCAGAAGTAGGTTGTGGTTGTCACTCCCACTACATCTTGGTCCAGAAAATGGACAAGGGCCTGCGTCCTATCTTAGACCTTTGGAACGTCAATCGCTTCCTCCGGAAGGAGAAGTTCAAGATGCTCACACTTGTTCAGGTCTTGTCTGCCCTAGACCTGCAAGACTCGATGGTAGCGTTGGACTTGCAGGACGCTTACTTTCATATCCACGTCCTGCCCACTGGCGTTATCTGCGGTTCATGGTAGGCCGTAAGCACTTTCATTTCACTGTGCGCCCTTTTGGCCTTACCAGCACCAATCGGGTGTTCACGAAAGTGATGGCGGTGGTCGCAGCTCTTCTGCGCAGATCAAGGGTTTCAGTTTTCCCCTATCTCAATGACTGGTTGTTGAAGGCGGACTCGCCCCAGGCAGTCGTCTCCCACCTCCAGTCGATGGCCGACCTCCTGCATTTGCTGGGGTTCTCCATCAATGTGCTGAAGTCGCACCTGATTCCCTCTCAAAAGCTCCTCTTTATCGGAGTGTTTCTGGACACGGCGCAGTTTCGGCTTTATCCTCCCAAATAGTGAGTCTGGGACATTTGGGCTATGATTCCGATCTTTCGGCCCTTGTCCTTGGTTTTGGTCAGGATGACCTTGAGGATGCTGGGCCTCCTGGCCTCCTGCATCCTGCTAACCAATCATGCCAGATGGCACATGTGGGCTCTGCAGTGGGACCTGAAGTTACAGTGGGCGCAGCATCAAGGGGACTTATCCGAGTACTTCCAGATCTCGGAGGGCACTGCACGACAGTTGCAGTGGTGGCTCCAGAACCAGCATTGGGTCAGCGGCAGATCACTCTCCCTTCCCCAACCGGAGCACACAGTGGTGATGAATACGTCCCTCCTGGGATGGGGTGGCCACATGGGAGAGGCCGAGATCAGAGGCCTCTGGTCTTCGGCGGAGTCCAGGCTCCATATGAACCTTCTGGAGCTCTGGGCGATCCTACTTGCACTGAAGGCATTCCTTCCCTCTGTCAAGGGTAGTGCAGGTGTTCATCGACCACACCACTGCCATGTGGTACTGCAACAAGCATGGCGGGTGGGGTCGTGGACCCTATGTCAGGAGGCTCTGCGTCTCTGGACATGGCTGGAACATCAAGGCATTTCCTTGGTGGTTCAACACTTGGCAGGTTCTATGAACGCCAGGGTGGACAAACTCAGCCGCGGGTGCATGATGGATCACGAACGGCGTCTTCACGGAGGTGGCGCTAGGTCTCTTTCGACAGTGGGGAGAGCCTTGGTTAGATCTATTCACCACCTAAGCGAACGCGCAATGTCAGCAGTTCTGTGCGTTGGAATTTCCAAGGCGGCACTCACTCTGCAACACTTTTCGTCACTAGTGGAGTTGTGGTCTATTGTACGCCTTTCCGCCTACACCACTGCTACCCAGAGTGCTGAAGAAGATCAGGCACGACCGGGCCCAAGCCATTCTTGTGACCCCAGACTGGGCTCGAAGAGTTTGGTATCCCGAGCTACTCAGTATGAGCGTGTATCCCCTGATCCAACTGCCTCTTCGGGAGTATCTTCTGTTGCAGCAACAGGGGACGGTCCTCCACCCGAGCCTATCCAGCCTCCACCTCCTTGCGTGGAGATTGAGTGGCAACAGTTGATTCCATTTGACTTGCCTCCTGACGTCTGTGATATCAATCTGGCAGCCAGGCGTCCCTCCACTAAATCGGTATACACCTGCAGGTAGAACAAATTTGCGGCATGGAGCACAGCAAAGGCTGTAGATCCCCTTTCTGCCCCTCTTTCAGAAGTCCTTTTGTTCCTTCTGGCTAAAATAGAACCTCAGATGGGGCTGCGAGCCCAATCTACCAGGGCGACAGCAGCTACTACTGCATTCGGACGTGGTGTCGCCCTGCAAGACATCTGTCAGGCAGCCATGTGGGCCTCGCAGCACACTTTTACTGAGCATTATTGCCTTGACAGCCAAGTCCGAAGGTTTGCAGACCCACCACAGGGGTTGGTATTGCTGGGTTATCTATTCTAAGGTAAGGAATCTATCACTAACTAATGTCTCTTACAGATATATCGTCACCAACGGTAAGTAACTTGTGCTTTTGAGCATGTCAGGGAGAAGCCCCCCATAGGCAAGGGTCACTCCCCTTTTTGTAAGGCACACATTTTGTCTGTTTGAGTGATATTTTTAGTCTCATCTGCCCCAAGACGCCTCGGCATTAGTGCGCTTTACAAATACCATCAGTCAGTCAGTCAGTCAGAAAATCAGTAGAAACCAGGGAGAGTTTGTGTGTGTGAGAACTGGAGTTTGGCTGATGGTCTGCGTGTACTGACCTTTGGCTGGTATTTTGCTGGCGTTGTGTGTGAACTTGCACTTGGCTAATGGTGTGTGTGGACTCACGCTTGATGACTGTGTGTGTAGACGGTCGCTAGCCTGGTGGTGTGGCGTTTGGCTGGCGGGGTACGTGGACTGGCGCTTGGATGGTGGTGTGCGGGGATGGCACTTGGTTGGGGGAGCGCATGGGCAGTGCTTGGCTGGGGCTGTGTGTGGATAGTGCTTGGCTGACTGCATTGATGGCACTTGGTTGGCGGTGTGCATGGATGGCGCTTGGCTTGCGGTATGCACAGATGTTGCTTGGCTGGCGGTGTGTGTGTGTGGATGGCGCTTTGCTGGCGGTGTGCGTAGATGGCGCTTGGCTGGTGGTGTGCATGAATGGTGGTGTGCATGTACTGACTCTTGGCTGCCGGTGAGGCTTGCATAGATCCCCCAGAGTTTTCTTACCCAGAATCCCCCACAAATCTCCAATTTACTTACAAAGTCGCATTTCGTCACACTAGTGTGTGGGTAAGTTGTAGGATCACCACGCAGGCACAAATTTCCTACCAGCCAGCGTTCCCCTTTGTCTCCCGAGAAAAATTATACCTCACTTGTGTGTGTGCCAAAAGTACTGTCTGACTAAAAACGTATAAACAAACTTCCCGCTTTGGGCCCCCCTCAATCACTTCACGTATTAGCCCCTTCCATGTCATAGGCACTTTGGCCACCCACACAAGTAAGGTATCCTTTTTATCAGGAGACTGAGGGGAAAGCTACGTGGTAGGAAATTTGTGCCGTGCAGTGATCCCACAACCTTCCCTCACAGATATTAGAGGAAATTTGACTTTTTAGCTAAATTTGAGGTTTGCAGCAGATTCTGGGAAGGGAAATATTGAGGGATCAATGCTAGCCACACCTCCCTGGACTGCCATGGGTGTCTATTTTTCATAATTGTCTGGGTTTTTTAGGTTCCCCTAGATGTCCACAAGCCCTTGACCAAAATCACAGGTGCCCACCTATCTATCACAAAACGACCTGTTTTTTCAAGGGGTTCACCTGCGTTTTTGGTCCTGGGCTCAGTGGTCATCTAAATACACCTACCAAACCCAAACATTTCTGAAAACTAGACACCTGGGGGCTGCTTGCGTGTATCTCCCTACATTTTGCTACCCAGACTCCCCTGCAAACAAAAAATTTAGCAAAAAAATTCACGTGTCCTCACTTTACTGTGTGGGAAAGTTGTAGGATCACCAGGCCGCCACAAATGTTCTACCACCCAGCGTTCCCCCAGGTCTCCCGATAAAAATGGTACCTCACTTGTGTGAGTAGGCCTAGTGCCCTTGATGGCTCAGCATGCATCTAGGGACACCTACTAAACCCAAACATTTCTAAAAACTAGACACCTGGGGAAGTCCAGGGAGGTGCGGCGTGCGTGGATTTCACATTTTCCTACCCAGAAACCCCTGCAAACCTCAAATTTAACTAAAACAATTAATGTTTTCCTCACTTTTCTGTGTGGAAAAGTTGTAGGATCACCAGGACGCCACAAATTTCCTACCACCCAGCGTTCCCCCAGGTCTTCCGATAAAAATTGTACCTCACTTGTGTGGTTAGGCCTAGTGCCTGTGACAGGAAACCCCCCAAAACGTACTGTGGAGACTTCATAATTATCGATCGGCAAACAGGTCTCACAAGTAAAATGATACTTCATTTGTGTGGGTGGGAACAGAGCCTGCGACTGAGAAGGGCCAAAAATGTAGAGATTGAGGGGATAGCACAGTGAGCGCTAAGCACAATTTTTTTTTTATATATATACGTTTTAGGCTGGTTCTGCATTGGACACCCACACAAGTGAGGTGTCATTTTTATCGGAAGATCAAGGGGAACGCTAGGTGGTAGGAAATACGTGCCGGCGTGGTTGTCCCACACAGAAATGTGAGGGATTAAAAAAAAAAATTGTTAAACTTGGGGTGAACCTAGGGGAATGGTAGGAGGACGGAAATTTGTGTCAGCCCGGTTATCCCACAAATTTTCCACACTGAAATATGAGGAAAATGTGATTTATTTATTTTTAGCCAAATTTAGGGTTTGCAGGGGATTCTATGAAGGAACATGTAAGGAGATGTATGCAAGCAACACCTCCCTGGACTCCCCTGGGTGTCTATTTTTCAGAAATGTCTGGGTTTGGTAGGTTTCCCTAGATGGCCACCGAGCCCGGGACCAAAAACACAGGTGACTCCCTCGCACAACCAGCTAGTTTTGGGATCGATAACTTTGAAGTCTCAGTAGCATGTTTTGGGCCATTTCCTGTTGTGTGCACTTTGCCTACCCTAACGTTTTTATCGGGAGACTTGGGGGAATACTGGGTGCGTGGAAGTTTGTGGCTCCCCGCAGATTCTAGAACTTTCCATCACAGAAAAGTGAGAATAATTGTGTGTTTTTTGCTTTTTTACAAAGTTTGAGGTTTGCACTGGGTAACAGAACCTGGTAATAGCCACACAAGTCACCCTATCTGTCTAGTTAAAAAAAAATTACAGGTTTGCTAGGTTTCCCTAGATGCCGGCTGAGCGAGGGTCCAAAATCCACAGCTAGGCACATTGCGAAAAAAGGGTCAGTTTTCACTAGAAAAATGTGATGTGCTGAAGTTGCGTTTTGGGCCTTTTCCTGTTGCGGGCACTAGCCCTACCCACACAAGTGAGGTACCATTTTTATCGGGAAACTTTGAGGAATGCGCCAGCGCCAGGAAACTCATGGTGTCAGAGCGCTATAGAAATTCCCCTTAAGATAAGATAAGATAAGATAAGAATGCTGGGTGGGTAGAAGTTTGTGTCTCCTCACAGATTTCAGAACTTTCCATCACAGAAATGTGAGGAAAAGATGCTTTTTTGGCAAGGTTTAAGGTTTGCAAGACATTCTGGGTAAAAGAACCTAGGGAGAGCCACAAAAGTCACCCCATCCTCGATTCCCTTGGATGTCTAGTTTTACCAAATGTGCAGGTTTGCTAGGTTTCCCTAAGTGCCGGCTGAGCTAGGGTCCAAAATCCACAGCTAGACACATTGCAAAAAAGTGTCAGTTTCCACCGGAAAAATGTGATATGTCCATGTTGAGTTTAGGGCCGTTTCCTGTTGCAGGCACTAGGCCTACCCAAACAAGTGAGGTGCCATTTTTATCAGGAGACTTAGAGGAACACAGGATTGTAGTACAAGTGTTATTACCTATTGACTTTCTATGTACGTCTTCCTTCCAAATGTAAGACAATCTGTAAAAAAGAAGTCACTTTGAAAAATGTCCTCCAATTCACATGCTAGTATGGGTACCTACGAATTCGGAGATGTGCAAATAACTACTGCTTCTAAACTCTATATTGTGTTCCCATTTCAGGAATACATAGGTGTCACTTGATACCTATTTTCCATTCTTTATATTTTACAAAATGAATTGCTATATACCCTGTACACAATGAAAACCCATTGCAAGGCGAAACTCAGTTATTGGCTTTGGGTACCTCGGGTTCTTGGTGAACCTACAATTCCTGTATATCACCAAAACCAGAATGGTCCAGCTGACATAACTGTATATTGTTTTCAAAAATCTGCCATAGTTAGAAGAAGTCACAGGTGAAAACGTTGGGACAAACAGCTGTTTTTTTCAACTCAATTTAAATATTTTTTTTATATATGGCGAGACCTAGCAGTGATGGGGTTAAGTACTCTTACAATTTCCACCACCACATTTAGAACTCTTTTCACAGAAAAGCAGTCAGTGCAATCCTATGGCAGGGAATGAAGTTATCGGTTTAAAGGTAAGTACATGGTTTTGAGAATCAGAGTTATGAGGTTAGGACAAGGGTTCCCCCAGGGCCAAAGATGCACTCAAAAAGCACCCTCAGCGCCACAAGGGCAGCCAGGTGCAGAGTGCTGAGGCCCAATGTTATCCATTGGGGGATAGCGGGCCTCCGGTTGGAGGCTGCTCACGTGCTGGATGTGGGAGCAAAGCTACAAGGGTTGGGGCAAAGGGGGGATCAAAGTTACACCCAAGGTGCACTCACAGCGGCACTGGGGCGGCCGGGTGTAGGGTGCTGTTTTGGCATCAGGTGCTCTGTTGTTTTCAATGGGAGTTTGCCCATTTTGGATTTTGACTGCAGGCTCGGTCCAGGAGGTCTTATGGGAGGAACCAATCACTGGGCAGGTAAGTTGGAGGGCTCGGGGACATAGGAGCACCTCAGGTCCTTTTCTTCAGGGTGCAGGTCAGCCAGATGCAGGGGTGCCTTTTGCGGTCGGATTTCACCTCACTCGCAGTTGGGGGGGTCTCCGTTCAGAGGCTGCATGCAATGTCAGGGAGTCCTGGTGGGGTCAACCCATGGTGGACTCGGACTCTGGAGCACTGGGGGGCCTCGCTGGGACTGGTGGGCCACTCTGGCCATAGGCGACGGGTTCAGTGGTGGCTCCAGGCATTGAGTTTCTTTGTCTTCAGCTGTCTGGGAGTATTTGTTTGCAGATTCTTTTGAACAGAGCTGCTATTCAATGGAGATCCGGACTTTGTTGAAGGCAGTCAGTTTTTTCCAGGAGTTGCTGGCTCCAGGACAAGGCAACTTTTGGCGTAGGATCTTTGGAAACTGAAGATGGGCCAGTGGGGCTCGGGCCAAATCAGTTCTTCTCTGCTGGGTGTCTTCTTTTATCTTTCTTCTTTGTTGGTTGCAGGAATCTGCCTTCTCGGTTCAGGGCTGCCCCCTAAATACTGCGTTTAGGGGGCGTTTTAGGGGTCCTGAGGTCAGTAGCCAATGGGCTACTGACCTTAGGGTGACCACACCCTCTGTGTGCTCACCCCACGTGGGGTAGTGGGCACAACCCCTAATCCTGATTGGATAGTGCCTGCCATCTGCAAGATAATTGGCACTGAAGAGTGGGCTTCACCTCGCCTCCCCCACTTGAGGGTTGGCAGAGGTGGGCACACCTTCTGGCCAGGTCTAATTTATCCCGCGTGTTCTCCCAATGAAAAGGGGCTGAGACAGGAAGGGGGCCTGCTCCTGATAGCAGGAGAGGCTGGGCGTCACTTTACGAAGGCAGCACAGCCTTTGAAGCTCCCCTGCCACAGATGGTTCTTCCTGACCTGGGGGAGATGTGACCACGTCTGCCCAGGGAAGGTTTTGTTTCTGGGCCAGGGAGCAAAGGCTCCCACCCCAGGGGTCCAGAAACATGTCTCGTGGTGGCAGGCTGGTGTTTCCCAGTCTGGGAATCCACCAGAGGCTGGTAATTTTTCAGGGAGCATCTCTAAGATGCCCTCTGAGTGAATGGTATAATAGTATAATAAATCCCACACTCTCATCAGTGTGGATGTATTATGCTGAGAAGTTTGCTATCAAACTTACCAGAATTCAGTAAAGCAATTATGGTGCTGTGGAGTTCGTAATGACAAACTTCCAGACCATATACTCTTTGTCTTTACTGCACTTACAATGTCTAAGAATGGACTTAAACACTGTAGGGGTACAGTGCTCATGTAACTGCACCCTCACCAGTGGTATAGTGCACCCAGCTAGAGGGGTATCTTACCCATACCATAGGCAGTAGGTTGCAGGCATGGCACACAGGTATGTGTGCCATGTAGACTCTTCCCTTTCCCCTCTGCACTAAAACACGGAGCCTGCAATGGCAGTGTGTGTCAAGGTACGGGACCTCTAAGGGTGGCACAATATGTGCTGCAGCCCTTAGAGGCCTTCCCTGGTCGCAGTCCCCTTGGTACCCATGATACCTTTTACAAGGGACTTGCATGTGGTCAGAGAGGTGCCAATTGGGTGTACAAAGGTACAGTTTTGGGAAACAATACAGGGCTTGGGAAACTGATTGGCAGGGATCCAGGGCACATCAAGTCAAAGTGCATCAGAAGTCTGGCAAAATAAGACGGGGTTTCTGCAACAGAAACCCACTTTCCTACAGTGTGCAAGGAATGTCACCCCCCAAAACAACCAGTTTAAGCCCTGTACTGTCTTTGAGAGATCCCCATCAGGCATGCCTGTGCTAGTCATGGCTCCAAGACCTACAATGGCTATGCATCAATGAACCCGAAGGCCATTCAGGACCACGAGGCAAAACTTTACACGGAGATTCCTCAATGAGACATGGCCAAGTCTTTTTTTTTTTTTTTACTCTTTTTATTTTAGGCAGACAGCAAGATGGCAGCAGTTTAATTCCTACAGATGGACAGCCGTGGCAATACATACATGAGCAATAATAATCTACGCACATCCGCAAATATACAGCTGAGTGGTTGCCTGGACGGGTGGACACAGCATCCGTCTTGTAAGATCTGACAGAGACATATCTAAGTCTTGATCAAATTCAAGGGCCTGTTTGATCACATTCCTGTTCCAGGAGTTGCTGAAGCCACTCCATAGACCCGTCTTCATCATGCTCCAAATTGTCTTGGAAAGTCCAAGAGGAAGCAGAAGAAATTGAAGCAGGACTCTGCCCCTATCGACATTCGCCTAAGCAGTCGCTGGGGCGGCTCCATGGTTCTCGATCCTGCTCCAGGAGTCACTAGACTTCGGAGCAAACCCTGCAACTGGTTCAACACCAACCATAATCTCTGACACAGTCTCCACAATAGCTCAAAGAGTTCTGCGCAGCCACGCTCCAGCTCTTCGAGCTCTTGAGGCCCGTTCCCGAAGGAACAACATGAGGATACTGGACCTTGCCGAATCGACAAACACTGTCAGACTAGAGGACTTTATGGAACGTCTGCTGGGGGAGCTATTTGGTAAAGACTCTTTCTCCGCCCATATGGCTATTGAGAGGGCACACAGGTCTTTGGCGGTGCGACCTCCACCAGGTGCCCCACCAGGTGCCCCACCTCGGCTGGTGATAGTAAGATTTCTAAATTATCGTGACCGAGATACTGTTCTACGCCTGGCCCGAGAGAAAGGGGAAGTGCGCTATGACAATACCACCTTGGCTTTCTACCCCGATTTTACCCAGGCAGTACAGGAAGCCCGTCGAAAGTTCCCGGCTGTAAAGAAAAAACTGCAGGCCAAAGGAATCACGTATGCTATGCTATAACCTGCAATATTGAAGATCAACCACCGGGGACACCAGCACCTCTTCAATTCTCCCCAGCAAGTTGAAGAGTATTTGAAGCGAGATCGCAGCGCGGAGCTGTGGGAAGAAGCCACCCGGAGACGATCCAGACCCCACTCGCCTCTGTCGGACCCTGGCTGATGGAATACTCCTGCGGCAGCGGGCGATAGTAGCTCTGAAGTGGAAAGACTCCTAACAGCTGTTCCGAGTTGGTGATGTACCATTACTGTTTGTTGAATGTTGAGATAGATACTGCCGCCTGGGCACTCGCCGACGCCCCATCATAGAGTACCCCCCATGATCATCGGAGGACCGGATGGGTGAAATAGAGCGGTGGAGTGATAGTGCGGGAGCCCCTAGCGGTCCCCTTTGGAGGGCATTCCCCTGATTAAGTGTTTGGGTTCACACTACGTGGAGCAGATGAAAGTTGATATGTTGGATGACTGGGGGGGGAGGGATATTCCTGGCAAGTTGGGGGTGGCAGTGTGGGTGGGGAGGGCTCAGGCACCCTATGGGATTGGGCACGGCGGGTATGATTATTGCAACAGGCTTATTGCGTTGGGTACGACTCATGCTCAATAGCAACAGCACTCATAGTGATCTGAATGTAGTGTCCTGGAATGTAAGGGGTTTTAATGATACAAGGAAGCGGAGGCAGGTACTGGGATACTTAGAACGCCCTCAAATCCATATCACCCTGTTGCAGGAGACACACCTCCCACATGGGGGGGTCGACTCCGTTCGCCTCACGCTGGGCCTCTCACCGCTGCTTTGCTTCCTACTCCAGTTACTCCAGGGGGGTCGCCATCCTTGTTAAGAGGGGGGTGAGATTTGTGTAGGGAGGAATGGAGCTTGACCCTGAAGGGAGATACTGTTTATTGTGGGGGAGGCTGAATTCTCATGAAGTTGCGATTGCGAATTATTACGGTCCTAATATAGATGACGCGCACCCCCTTTCTAGTACTCAGAGGCAAGCCTAACACGCTGGGATTCACCTATGTCATATGGGGAGGGGATTTTAATACGGTTTTAGATCCCAAATATGACCGTTCCCATGCTGTAGCAGCACATTACACCACTACACAACGTACACTAAAGTCAGATTACTTATTGGATACGTGGCGTCATCTGCACCCCACCAAGAGAGAAGGGACGCACCACTCAGCAGTGCATAACACGTGGGCCAGACTAGATTATGTATTGGTAGCACTGGGAATGGCGCACTGGATAGGCAAAGCAATGCATCTGGCCCGCACATACTCGGACCACTCTCCTGTAATGGTGATGATTAACCCTCCGGTATATCTTTCCCCCCTTTCTGGGTTGGCGATTGAATCCACGACACTTGCAGGATACAGTGTTCAAAACGGAGATGGAACTAGACATTCAGGATTTTTTTGATAGGAACACTATAGCGAGCCTAACGACGGTATGGGAGGCATTTAAAGTGACAGTACGTGGATGGTGCATGGCTAAGGGAGGCGGTATACTTCAGGACCTTAGGCGGGAGTTACAAAAAGTAGAAGGGGAACTGGAAACACTGGAAAGGGAAATAAGTGCTGGAAGAGATTCCGGGAAACTGCGCGCCAAAATGAGAGAGAAAATATCAGAATATGAGGAAGCAGCGGACAGGGAGTACAAATTCCGTGGGAAACACTACGTGGCCCGTGTGTATGGTGAGGGGGATAGGCCGGGTAAAGCACTGGCTGGCGCGATACGAGCCCCTAGGTTTAAAAACTATGTCACGGAATTGCAAGATGAACAGGGCTGTGTGCGTCGGAATCTCTCAGATCAAATGGATATCATGGTGGGGTTTTATCCAAAGCTTTATACGTCACAGAGAGGCACTCCGCTAGACCTTAAAAGCTATTTGGAAGACATAGCGCTGCCGTGGCTTGGGGACGCGCAGCGCAAGTTCCTAGCACTTGACCTGGAGGTTGACGAGATCACGGAGGCTATTATGTCCATGTCGTCTGAGAAAGCGCCGGGATCCGACGGTCTTCCTATAGACTTTTGCAAAGCTTTCGTGACTACACTGGCACCCATTCTTAAAGCAGTGTTTTATGCAGCCCTGGAGGAAGGTCGCTTACCTTCCACAATGAGGGAGACACAAATAATGTCACTGTTAAAGCCCGGTAAGACACCGCTGCTCTGTGACTCATATCGGCCTCTATCGCTTCTCAATAGCGATACAAAAATCCTAGCCAAAGTGCTGGCGACGTGGCTTAATTAACTTCTAAAAAAACTAGTTTTACCTGACCAAGCGGGCTTTGTGCCCCACCGGGCTACAGCTCATAATCTACTAACCCTGTTATCAAGCTAAATGCTGACAGTGGGGCGTTAATACTGGTTTTAATATACCGTCCTCCGCAGTATATGGACACTTTTCCTTCTCTTTTAGTAGAACAGTTGGCTTCTTGTGTTGTCAACTGCTCTAAGGTTCTCCTAATTGGGGACCTGAACTATTGGTTTCACAACGTAACTTCAGACCCCCAAAGCAGCAGAACTTAAAGAACTTCTATCGGATCTTAATCTGACACAGCACATCCACTCTCCTACCCATCAGAAAGGCCATAGTCTGGATCAAATCTGGTCACACAATTTGTCTCTACCTCCGCCTTTTCTATACCCTTGTAGTTGGTCAGATCATTTTTTTATTCATTGTTCCTTTTCTATAGAAGGGTCTATCAAACCTAGGCCACAAGCGGGCAGACAAATTCTGAAATGGAGGTCTGCAGACTTACCCCAACTCCTTAAAACTCTGGCTACTACCCTTCCTCCTCAGGACAAGGACATAGAATCCAACGAAAAGGCACTCTCACAATGGCTACGCCAAGCGGCAAATCTACATGCTCCTCTGGTAAGCTTTCCCAAATCACGAGGGAAGGAGGCCCATAAATGGTTTACTCCAGAACTGAAGAAATTAAAACTTAGCATTAGACAGAAAGAAAGGAAATGGAGAGCAAATTACCTACCACAGTACAAGGAGACCTATTGCTTAGCTAGGAAACAGTATCAAAAAACGCTTTTAAAACACAGACTGATTACTTTTCTGCAAAAATCATGAACTCCTCGAATAAATCAAAGGAGATATTTGAAATTGTAAATGATCTCTGCAATGATGACAGGACAGCCCACCCACAATCCCTACTCAAAAACTATGTGACTCCTTGAATGATTTTTTTAGGGATAAAATTATTAACATTAAACAGAACATAATCAGCTCTTCCATTTCAACTCCATTAAATGACATATTTTGTAATCCTTACACTTTGGATACCATTTCTCCTATTGAGCCTAAAACCTTTTCGGAACTGTTGGCACGTGTGAAATCGGGATCTCCTGATGATATTTGCCCCCCCCACATTTTTAAAGAAATAGGACTCGCTATCCCTCAGAGTGTTCTTTCTTTATTAAATGATTCACTTGCGCAGGGCAAGGTGCCTAGTAGTTTTAAACATGCCCTGCTGATCCCTCTAACAAAAAAATCAGGCATTGATCCACATGATCTTACTAACTACAGGCCGATCTCCCTTTTACCCTACCTATCAAAAATTCTGGAAGATCATGTATCCAACTGCCTCTCGAATTTTATTGAACTAACCGAATATTTAGAACCGAATCAGGCAGGCTTCCGCCCATGTCATTCTACCGAGACAGTGATACTTGCGGTCCAGAATACCCTGAGATCTAACGCAGACAGAGACGCTCATCAGGCATTGGTGCTCCTTGATTTGTCGGCTGCGTTCGACACGGTTGACCATTCCATTCTTGTCAACCGTGTCGGACAGGCCGGCCTCAGGGGCCCTGCCCTGAGCTGGCTGGAATCCTTCATCTCTGAACGTACTCAGTCAGTTAGACTGGGGTTATTCACAGCACCAAAAACTGTCTCTACCTGTGGGGTCCCCAAGGGATCATCCCTTTCCCCACTGCTTTTTAATTTATATTTACGTCCATTATTGTACTCTCTGAAAAATCGGAGAGTTACAATTTTTAACTATGCAGATGACTTGCAATTGGTTTTCTCACTGGATTCTCCTGATGCAGTGGTGGACTTTCAGGAAACTATGTCTCATATCCAGAGATGGATGCAAATGAACCACCTCAAACTTAACCTGGGCAAGACAGAACTTATCTTGCCCGGGAAGAGTGAAATTAGTTGGGGTCCCCACTTCTGGCCGTCAGACATGGGTATCCCACCTATTAAGTCCCACACAGTTAAGAGCTTAGGGGTGACTCTCAGTGAGGATCTCTCACTAAAAAGTCACATAGGGACGGTAGTTTCAACTAGTTTCTTTCAACTTAGAAAGATAAAGAAAATATCCCATCTATTAACTCATTCTGCCTTGATTCAGGCAATTACTGCATTAATATTATCGCGGATTGATTTTTCAAATAGCCTCTATCTTGGTCTGCCAGTAGGTCAGTTGAAGAGACTACAATATGTTCAAAATCAGGCAGCCAGGCTTATTTGTAAGCAACCTAAATGGCAATCCATCAGATCTGGATTAGAAAAACTTCACTGGTTGCCAGTAGCTCCGAGAGTCACCTCCAAAGCTGGTTGTATCATTTTTAAAGCTTTGCAGGGTAAGCGCCTGAAATTCATTACGGATTTGGTTGGCAAATATATCCCCTCACGAAATCTTCGATCGGCCCACCAAGAATTGCTAATGATTCCCTTATACAGGAAAAAGCGTCAGGACGGTAGTAGTTTCCATTTTCTTGCCTCTTCTTTATGGAACTCCCTACCATTATCGCTGAAACTGAGTGACGATCTTCTTTCCTTCAGACAGGCTTTTAAAACCTTGCTTTTTAGACAAGCTTATCTTAGTTAAACTGATGTGCAACCCACCTTTGCTCAAAGTACCTAGATGCTAAGTTGTGTTCCATAAAACGTCAATAGCGCCATGAAGCCTATGGGCGTACGAGCGCTGTATAAATAAAAAATTAACATAACCCTCTTGGCGGTCCTACAAGACATTGACCCAAGTAGCGCGGCGGTGGCTGTCTTCTTAGACGCCACCAAAGCATTTGACTCTGTCGAATTGGACTACCTGATAGGGGTACTTCATCATATGGGGATGCCCTTTTCCTTTGTTAATTGGATTCAGTTATTATATACTCCGCCGTGTGCTAGAGTTCTCCTTAACGCCTCTAGATATACGAGTTTTCCGGTCGCCAGGGGCACAAGGCAAGGTTGCCCACTCTCCCCAGTTTTATTCGCCCTAGCAATAGAGCCCCTTGCTGCGAAGTTACGACAGCACCACAACCATAGGAGCCTCATATACCCATCTAGGCAGCTGCTAGTGTCGCTCTATGCAGACGATATAATGCTGTATGTTCCCAAGCCACAGGATAATCTAAACCCAGTATTGAGGGAAATCACTAAGTTTGGTGCAGTGGCTGGAGTGCAAATAAACTGGAATAAATCGGCAGTTTTCCCCTTGACCGATCACACTCAGCCACATTTGTTGGATTATCCCCTGATGTGGGAGACAGATGACTTTAAGTATTTGGGCATCCACGTCACCAGGGATCGGGACGCTCTACTTAGGCTTAATTATGGGCAGGCCATGGACAAAGTGACAGATAATGTCTCCAAATGGATTAAATTACCCCTTTCAATGGCAGGGAGGATATCGTTGATTAAAATGAACATACTTCCGAAATTCTTATATTTATTCATAAACATTCCTTACTACCCTGGAGCCTTCTTTTTTCACACGCTTAATTCACAGCTAGTGCGCCTCATTTGGGGGGGCTAAGCAAGCACGGCTGAAATTAACTACACTAATGCTGCCGTACCGCGTGGGCGGGTTCGACGTCCCTAATTTCGAGCAATACTATTATAGCGGCAGGCACATTTTGTGGTATTCTGGTTTCAACCGCCCCCATAAATACCTCACCTTGCAGTAGAGGACGGCTACATGGCCCCTGTTCCGACGTCCGAGTATGTGTATGCGCCCTCTAGGGAGCGATTCGAGGACCCCTCCACAGTGGACTGTACAGTCTGAGCGTGGAACTGGTTAGCGAAAGCTGAGGGTATACACCTGATGTACTCCCCTAGAGTGCCCTTGCGCCACTGCCCGTTGTTGCCTGTCACAAGTGAAAGGATTTGCCAACGTATGCTAGAAAGACTAAAGTTGGGAACATGGGGAGATCTATATATTGGAGGAAATTTTCGCACGAAAGAGCAGTTTTTTGGAGACAATGTGCATTCCTTCATGGACGTGTTCCTCTACACGCGCCTGAGGCAGAGCGTTAGGGCTCAAACCCCGGAGTTTCCGCAGGAACCGGAGACATTTACGTCATTACACTTAATGTTGCAGCCTGAGGCCCCCACACATGTCCCTTCTATGTTGTATAAACGGGTGCGCAGCGCACCCCCCCTTTATCCTGTTCGGGCACGCAGGGAGTGGGATGCGGATCTAGACAGCCCCCTGACGGATGATCAGTGGGAAGCGGCCTGTCTTCAAACGGAAGCCATATCCAGTAGCTGTAGGTTTCGGTTGGTGCACTATAAGTTCCTGCACCGACTTTATCATACCCCGCCCGACTACATAAGATTCACCTTAGGGAAGATGACAGATGTCTACATTGTGGTCAAGGGGAGGCGGACTTCATGCATTCAGCTTGGAGATGCCCCCAAGTGGCTTCTTTTTGGGAGGAGGTATTTGCGGGGTTAACTAGCATGATGGCCAAACCGCTGACGCTGACTCCACTAAGTGCCCTGTTGGGATTGACGGGTGACATACATACACCACACAAACAGTTCCTTTCCATAGGTATTCTCCTGGCACAACGACAAGTGGCCTGCAGATGGGGTAGGGGGAGAGTCCCCAAGTTTAAGGATTGGCACCACGACATGTCCACCTGGCAGGAATACCTACACGTGTATGCTGAGCAACTACTGACGAGGTTGCGGCCACGGGACATATGGGGCCCTTTGATAACTTACTTACTGAGGCAAGGGAGCGGTGAGGAAGACACCGAGGGAAGGGAGTAGGGGGAATGACTGAGCTGTGGGGTGTGGATGGAAAGGGTGTAGAAGAACGGATGAATGTGGAGAGGCAACGGGGGAAGGTGGGAGGATGGAAGTGCCGCAGATCCTACTGCACTTATGACCGAGGACCCAGAGACATTTTCTCGCTTGGCGAGTGGACTTCCAAACTTTGAATCTATACACGGCCGAACTGTTGGACCTTGCTCTCTCGAGTGTGCAGGTTGGGGTGGGGGGGGTTTTGGGGTAGTAGGGGGAGGGATGGAGTTGGGGGGAGGGAGGGAAACTGTATTTGATACACGTCTGTTCGTTTAAACGCTCCTGATGAGCAGATTGCTCTATTTGAGTCTGTATTACACCATCCTTTACGCAATAAAGGTTTTTGAAACTTCAAAAAAAAAAAACCAGACTCTCCATTTAATAAATGCCAGCTGCCTCCTGGGACACTGCTCCTCCCTTTGCGGACTGTGGCTCAAGTTCTCCATGGTGGTCCCGAAGATCTTGGACCTGCCCTTGCCTAAGCCATCTAAGAAGATCGTGATGCGGCCAAGTTCACAATTTGTTTTGGCTTGGACACCACCGATTCCAACTGGCATTCCATTGTCACCAGTGTCACCATTTGCCACCAAGCATGTCTGTGTTCACCCAAGTTCTCTGGTGATGCCGACTCCTCCCTCATGGATGTGACCTTTGATGAGTCAAGCCGATTTATGTACATGGTTGTATCTGTTCTAAAGCAATTCAAGGAGAGCAGGGCTATTGCATGCTCTCTGAGCTTATCTGCCCCACCTCGACAACTACACCAACCCTAGCTCCTTTCAGGATTTATTTGAGCTGTCCCTTACCACCAGGCTGTTCAGCCTTAGCTGGGATTCCAGCAGTTTTGTGGTTGAGACCGTGGTGCCCACAGTACTATGGCAAAGGTCAATGGGCCACCCAGTCCACTGGCCCACCCCTCAGCCATTCCAGCTAAACCGACCATGCCTCAACAACATGAATATAAGGAATTCCAACCCAAAAGCACTTTTGTAGCTCCCGCCTCACATAAAGTGATGGACTCTTTTAAAATTCTTGTAAAAAGAGACTTGGCACTTTTGCCCAAGACACATACCAAACACCAGAACTTAACACCCACAGACAGAAAAGCACTAAAATCTTTGAAATCGAACGAAGCCATAGTGTTTTTACCAGCCGATAAGGGCGGAGCCCTTGAGGTAATGGACCGTAGTTATTATGAACTTAGGGTTGAAGCTACCCTGTCTGATGAAACCACATATCTTCCACTTAGCCAGGATCCCACGAGGGAGTTCCAAGAGTCTTTATGGAAATTGTAGACACACGCACTAGACATGAAATGGATTACGGAGAAGACCCGAGATTACTTGTATTCTAAGCATCCCCGCAGACCTTCAATTTTCATGCTGCCCTAGATACAAAAGAACTTGAGGGACCCTCCTTTTCATCCCATAGTATCGGGATGCAACTCGATCCATGAACCATTAGGGCACTATTTAGGCACATTCTTGCAACCATTTGTCCAGTCAGCGGGTTCTGTGGAGGGTTTTGAGGTGTACAGGAAGTGTGGCGCCTTAACTGGTAGCGGTGTGTGTTAGGTAAAAAACAACAATAATGAAGACGGTGCAACATTGTCAGAGACCCCAAAACCTCTGCAGAGAGTGGCCAGGGCCCACTCGGTAATTATGACAAGTATCTTGTGCACACGTTAAGCGAGGTGCATACATGTATCATGCTTAATCAAAAGAACACAATAGGTTGTAAATGAAACAAAGTGGACACGATAGAAAGTCTTTTTGTTCTTCAAAGGATTGTATTTGACCCTCCTTTGTTGAAAGGTAACTTCAAAAGCAAATGACCAGCCGACACGTGTTTCGTCAAGCGGGTAAGGAGCCCGTGACTATTCAGGGCTGTAAGCACAAATGGGGTAACGGTCCGTATAGCCGGTGATATTTCCGACCCGGCGTCTGGGTTGAAAGAAACAGCGATAGCTGCCAGCCCCTTAGGAAGACAGGACCCGTCTCTCCGCTGCCATATCCCAGGCATTAGCTGGTTTGAGACGGATGTACCCGCCCGTCTCTGAGTCCACAGTGACTCACTATCGCTGATTCTTTCAACCCAGACCCCAGACGCCGGGTCGGAAATATCACCGGCTATACGGACCGTTACCCCATTTGTGCTTACAGCCCTGAAGAGTCACGGGCTCCTTGCACGCTTGACGAAACACCTGTCGGCTGGTCATTTGCTTTTGAAGTTACCTTTCAACAAAGGAAGGTCAAATACAATCCTTTGAAGAACAAAAAGACTTTCTATCGTGCCACTTTGTTTCATTTACTACCTATTGTGTTCTTTTGATTAAGCATGATACATGTACACACCTCGCTTAACGTGTGCACAGGATTCTTGTCACATTTGTCCAGTCAGGTTCCACCTATGTGCAAGACACCACACATTTCTTACAGTTAATCAGGGATCTTATTCTACCAACTGAACAAGAGGTTTGGCTAGGAACAATTGATGTGGTGTTGTTATACACCTCGATACCACACTCAGAGGGCATAGAGGCTATAGAGTGGGCATTACTGCAGCAGGAGGATATAGCAGCCATTAAGGTTTTTCTCTTGTAAATCCTTCAGTTCAGTTTATTTAACAGCTATTTCAGTTGGAAAGAACGGTTCTTTTTACAAACTAATGGAACCTCTATGGGTTTTTCTGGGGCCCCCAGCTACGCTAACATCTACATGATGCAGTTTGAACAGGAACACATTCTTAATGAACCATCTTGGACAGATCAGTTACTTATGTATCGGCGATATATCGACAATATATTCATTTGGCAGGGATCCAGAAATGATTTAGAGAAGAAATTGACGGATCTCAATGACATAAACCCAAGAATACAGTTTACTTACTTACACACTGGACACACACAAGATTTCATACTTGGATGTTGCTTTAGAAATTAAGGGCACAGAAATAGCAACTAAGGTTTATCGAAAGTCTACCGATCGTAATAACATCCTCTTGTACAGTAGTTTCCATCCAGAACCTCTCAAAAAACACCTTCCCTTTTCACAGTTTCTGAGAATGAAACATATTTCACCTGACGAAACTGCATTCAGAGAAGCATTGGCTGTATCTAAGAACAATTTCTTGAACTGGGGATAACCGATTGAAGTAGTAGAGGCCTCAGCGAGATGGACAGAGGGCTTCTCGAGAGAAGAGTTATTAGAGAAAAAAGAGAAACCATCATTGAAACGTGAAGTTTATGTGTCCACATTTTCCACCAGGTCACCGGCGATTAAGAGAATAATTTTAAGGCGGTGGGACATCTTGCAAACTGAACCAGATTTTAAAGACCTTTTTCGGGATCCCCCCCTTTTTCGCTTATAAGAGATCCAACAACTTGCGTGAGATACTGAACAAAACACCCTTGAGATTAATCGGTTCACACAAGGGGCTGTAAAAGTTTTATAATTGTTCAAACTACGTGAGGAAGACTGAAAGAGCATTGAGGACTAGAATTACTGAACATAAGAGCAGGATAAGAACACGGACACTGAGCTCCCCGCTAGCTCCTCATTGGGTACAAGCAAATCACACGGTAGCTCAAATACGATTTACTATCCTTGAGGTAGTGTCACAGAGAAGTGATAGAGACATGTCAAGATTCATAACACAGAGGGAGACGTTCTGGATTAAATATTTGAATACATTACCCCGAACGGGCTCAATAACAAACTGGAACTATCTTGCTTCCTGTGACTGGCCACATAGCACTGCACCTACATGTGACAGTTAGGTTCACAATGTTTTATCACATAATCATTTCTTTTGCCACAAGTTAGTTCATATGATTGTGAATGGAGTGATGACTCGGGTTTGGTTTGAGGTAGCTCCACATAATCTCAGACAAGTGGCGAACTCTTTCTTGGGCCACAGGCATCAGTGTTTATTATGCTGGATGCGCAAGAAATTAGTGCGACACGGAGACATTACAGGAGTAATAATATGGTTCAAGGAAACATATGTGGAAGCACTTGTATAACACAAGAGAATTAATTATCTACATGTATAATGCAACGCAAGTTTCAGTAATGTTAACCGCAGACTGTAACTTATTTAGTACCGTATATGACACATTTTTTCATTTCATGCATTTACTGATGTTTACTAGTGATTAATCTTCCGATCACTTCAAATTGTTTATTGCCGTAACTTTGGTGTTATTATGAAACTGAAGTTGGTTTATGTACACGTTGAAGCATTATGTAAGACAATGATTTGAGCTTAGTTATCATGTTATGTTTATTTCTCAGCTTATTTAGGTCTTTACAATGCAATATATGTCTCATGAATGATGATGTATTTTTATGCAGCATGTTCACAACATTTGATTTTACCTACAGGCTATTTGAAACTCTATTGAATGTTCTTATTACTGTGTTTACACGCATTACAATCCAACACTTGCTTGAACAACATGATTAGCGTGGAGACATTAGTTATGAGCTCCAGCAAACCCATAGTTATATTTATATAGACACTAGACCACAGTCAAGGAGAACCGCAGAATATTCACTAATCTCTCACATAACTAACAGCACGCTTTTTCATCCCAAGATGGCCGCAGTGCATGACCCTTAGTAGGCAGAATCCTACATTGATGTTCACTAACTCACACGCCAGATTCATTATTTATTTATTTATTTATGCGTTTTTATATAGCGCGGACTTTACCCGAAGGTGTCAGAGCACTTCACAATAGGAACGTTAAGGATACATGAGGAGAAAATTACAAGTGAACAAATTACAAAAGCAAACGTTAAGTTACATGAGGTAAAAGTGACAATTGTGAGCAAACAAAATACAAGAGATAGCAAACGGTACATTACAGTAGGAGAAAAAAGTGACGTGTGCAAGTTACAGAGGCGTACAAAATATAAGTAGAGGTGTAGTACTGCAATAAATGGCAGACACTCCAGCGCAAGAACAAACGTTACGTAGACAATGGTGGCACTTGTGCAAGTATCTAAAGCAAACAAAATGAAGGAGGTAGCAAACAGTGTGTTACAAGAGAAAAGTGATGTGTGCATGTTACAAAAGAGTACCAGACACAGGTAGAAGGATAATACTTCAACAAATGGCAGACCACTCAACACCACTCAAACCACAAGAACACACTGGGAAGGCACTTCCATAGTCATGGAGAATAGAATTTCCTATAATGGAAGGTCCTCCTTCAGATAATAGAGAGGGCGAGCATTATATTTGGAAGTGTCTTTGAAGGAGGAGAACCTTGAGGTCAGTGTTGAAGGCCCGGGAGGAGGTGGTGGTGGTCCGGAGCTGAGGCGGCAGTGAGTTCCAGATACTCACCGCGTTGCCTGAAAAGGATTGGGCCATCGATCTTTCCTTCTTGAAAGTGGGAGGTTCAATCAGTAGATTTTCCGCATTACGTGATGGTCTAGAGCCTCCAGAGAATTTCAGTTTATTCGCCAGGTAGCTAGGAGAGGAGGAGTGCATGGCTTTGAGGGTGATACTGGCAGTCTTGTAGATAGATCTTGCCTCGATGGGAAGCCAGCGGAGGGTGGATAACAAGGGTGTGATGTGGTCGCTTCTTTTAGCCCCATGAAACGAGCTGCTGAATGGAGAACAGATTATAGGGGGGACAGGTGGGATTTGGGGAGGCCAGTAAGAAGAGAATTACAGTAGTCTAGTCTGGAGAGGACCAGCGATTGGACTAGGGTTTTAAGGTATTGCTCTGGGAAGAAGCAACGAATTCCCCAAGGAAGGCGCAGTTGGCATCGAGTATTCTTTGCAACAGAATTGATGTGGGAGATTAGATTGAGTTTTTTGTCGAGTATGACACCAAGGGATTTTGCGCTGTCGACATTGATGGGTTTATTGTTAAGTAGATTCATCTGATCCATCCATGTTTGAACCAGGGGTGGAGAAAGTGAGGAGGAGAGGAGGAGGAATTCAGTTTTGGAGGGATTCAGAATCAGTTGATGAGTTGACATCCAGTTTTGAATGGAGTCGAGAGTAGAGCTTAGGATAGAGAGATCGTGAGTGGAGGCAACCTTGAGGTAGATTGAGTATCGTTTGCATAGAGATGATAGTGGATCCCGGATTTACTTAGGAGATTTCCCAGTGGTTCTAAGTAGAGGTTGAACAATGTGGGTGCCAGTATGGAGCCTTGAGGAACACCTTGACCTACCGCCAAAGGAGATGAAAGACTGTTCGCTATTTTGATCATTTGGGATCTATCAGAGAGGAAGGAAGCAAACCATTTAAGCACAGTGCCCTCCATGCCCATTCTCTGTTGAAGAGTGGTAGGAGAGTGTTGTGATTGACAGTGTCAAAGGCTGCAGAAAGGTCAAGGAGGATTAGAAGACAAGACCCCCCCGAGCCAAGTATCCGCAGCGCGTCATCAATCACTTGCAGCAAGGCTGTTTCAGTGCTGCAGTTTTGGATGAAGCCGGACTGAAAATTGTCAAGAAGATTATTGTCCTTGATATGACGAGAGAGTTGTTTCGCTACACATCTTTCTGTGATCTTCGCAAGAAAGGGTAGGTTAGTGATGGGGCGGAAATTGTTGAGGTCATTCGCATCAGCAGTGGGTTTTTTAAGCAGAGGGGTGACCTGCCCAGTTTTGAAGGAGACACGAAGGGAGCCTTGACAGAGGGAGAGGTTGACCAGAGTGGTCCAATAGGAAAGGGAATGGGTATAGAAGGCAATGGCACTAGGGATGGGGTCAAGGGAATGGTTGGAGGGCTTTGTTTCGCGGATGCACTTGAAGAGGGCATCTTCAGAGATGGGGTCAAAGTTCTGCCAAATGGCAAAGGATTTGTGCTCCTCTGGAGGGGTAGGATGGGCGACCTGATCCACAAGTGATTTCACTTTTTCGTCAAAGAATATAGCGAAATCCGCTGCTTTCTTCATAGAATCCTCCAACTTGGAGGTTGGGGGAGAGCAGTTAGGAATCTTGATGAGATCAAATAGTTTTTTGGGTCTATCTTTGGCTGAGTCAAGGAGGGTTCTGAAGTGCGACGCTTTCCCAAGAAAGATGTGGTACTTGGATCTTGCTGAACGAAGCGTGGGCAAATTATAGGTAGAGGGCGCTTGCCTCCATTGTTTCTCCATGCATCTTAGGTGCTTCCTTTCTTCATAGAGGGATTTGTTGAACCAAGGTGCTGAGGGAGTGGGCCTTTTCTTTTTGCTTTGGAGAGGAGCAACGTTATTGAATCTGACCGCAAGGACTGTGAGGCATTGGGAGGTGAGCTCGTCAACATCTAGGTTTGGGTTTATCCTTGGTAATGATAGCAAAGCTGATTCACAGAGGAACCGACGTCAATATTTTTAGTGTCATGGAACCAGGAGGTAGCCCTCTTAGGTTGGCCAAGAGTTATAGAGTGTGATAGGTGAAGAGCGAAAGGGATGAGGAGGTGGTCCGATGAGTCTACATGAATAGAGGTAGCGATGGAAAGCATGTCTGCTTTAGAGATAACAAGGTCCAGGATTGAGCCCTTGGAGTGTGTTGATTCTGTGCAATGTGGGATAAGATCGTTTGCCGAGAGGAAGGTGGCCAGCAGATTCGCAGAAGCGTCTTGCGGTACGCCCCAGTGGAGATTGAAGTCACCCACAAAGGTCTGATTGTCACTTTGCGAGTTTTGGTCGCTGATGAAGTCAGTGAGTTCCTCCATAAACAAAGGGCTGCTGCACGCGGGTGGTAAATGGCATGGAATCTGAGGGGTGAGCGGTGGTGTAATTGAAGCTCAAGAGATAGGCATTCAAAGGTGCGGAAGGAGCTGATAGGAGAAGCCTTAAGTTGAAGGGAGTTTCTAAAGATGACTGCAACACCTCCCCCGACTTTTTCAATTCTATCATTCCTAAGTAAAAAATAGCCTGTGGGTAGTAGGAGATCAAACATAGAATGAGAGGTATCGTTGAACCAGGTCTCTGTGAGGAAGAGCATGTCTATGTTGTGATGGGTGATGGTGTCGGAGATTTTAAGTTTGTGTTTGCTTGCAGATCTGCAGTTGTGGAGCTGACAGCGTAGCTCTGTCAAGACTGTTTTGGTGACGGGGGAACTTGGGCTATAAAGGGTGATGGGGATTTTGTTCTTATACAGGGATGCTCGGGTGGGGATTTAGGTGGATGCGTGGTTCTGACAGAGGAGATGGTTGGAATAGTGTAGATAGTAGGGTTACTAGGAGATGCAGGTTGGAGAGGGGTGGCGTTCAGGGGCTTGTGTGAGTTGATGATGTTTGCAGACGATAGGTTATGCTTGGCTATTATGGGGTGCGAGGTGCATCTCGTGGGAAAGTGAGAGTTTTCCAAAGGAGTTGAGGTGTGTGGAAAAGTCGAAATCTCGGAGCTTAACAGTGAAATGGAAGCTACAAGCTGGGAGATGGAGGTGATAAGAGAGCCTAGCTTATTTTCCAGCAAGAGTAGGGCAGAGCACAGACGTTTGGGTGGCTCGATGGAAACAGGAGGAGGTGAAATTGGTGGTGGAAGGCAGGGAGGTGGGGGGACAGGAGGAGAGTTGGGGTATATGGTTCGGTGGGGAAAGGTGGAGGTTGAGAGCGGGAGTTGGTGTATCAGAGGTGAGGGGGGAGTTGTCTTTGTTGGCGTTGGAAGAAGGAAAGGAATTAAGGACACAATTAGGGGGAGATGGGTGCGGATCGAGGCGGTGATGCAGAAGGAGAGGGGAGGACTGAGTGGAGTCATAGGAATGAAGGAGGTTTGTGAGGAAAAAAGGGGAGGTGATTGGAGAGGTCCTGTCAGCTTGGAGAGGTGGCTGTGAGGGAACGGGAATCTGGCAGAGTGAGGGGGGTTGAAAGAAAGGGAAGCTGAAGAAAGGAAATGGTTCTGCTGGACCCCAGGGAGGGAAATGGAAAGGTTTACCAAGGGGGGAAAGGGGGTAGCACAGCAATGCTGGAGGAGTTGGGGAAAGGAGAGAGACGCAATGGGTTTGTGGAGAAGTCGGGGTAAATAGCGAGGGGCGAAGGGGGTAGAGAAGAGGGGGATAGGGAAGAATGAGGGGAGCATAGGGAAAGTTAACTGGGGGAGAGGGTTGGAGGAGAGTTGGACTACAAAGGGGGATGGCAGGTAGGAAAATGGGGGAGGAGATGAGATTGGAGTACCGGGACGGTGCAGATTGGATGAGGTGCGTATCAGCTAGAGGTAAGGCTGGCGTGATGAAGGGGGGGGCATACTGTGAGGGGGGAGGAATGGGAGAGGAGGGCATAGGGGGGAGGGAGGGAAGAGGGCCGACCTGTGCTTCTCAAGAGTGCAGCCTATTGGAGTGTAGGGGGGTCAGGAGAGGAGAAAGGGAGTAGTAGGTGGAGCTAGGTGAAGAGTCAGGGGAGAACCTAGTCGCAGAGGAGGGGAGTAGAAAGGGGAAGAGGTGGTCAAAGAGAGAGAGACAGGTGTCTTTGCCTTGGATCATGACAGTACCGTTATTATAGAGTGAGATAGTGAGGTAGCCATTAAAACATGCGCAGGGGGAAATTTTGAGCTGTTTCCCATGCGGGATAGAGGAGGAGGAGGTGACGTTAAGGGAATTTTATAAGCTGGTAGACCAAGAGGAAGTGTCGTGAGTGAAGAAAATGAAATCGCTTTTGAGCCTCCCAAAACGACCATTGTAAAATTGATCAACAAATAGGAAATCAGGGAAACATTCAATAGTGTTATGCTTCAACCGTTTTACTGAGGCTTTAGTCTGGCCGGGAGGATAGACGATTTTGTAGCAGTTAATTCCAGCCTTAACACAAGTGGCGGCCATGTTGGGAGGAGGAGGAGGGTGGGGGGGATATGAGAAGGGTGTCACTAGGAAAGCGGTGGTGAGGAGAAGTATAAGGACAAAAAGGGGGCACATATTCCAGATGTCGGGTGAAGATAGCTGAACTAATGTGATTAATAACAGGTTGTTACTTCAGAGCAGAAGAAGCTGGGGGGCTTGGAAGGCCCTGTGATTCCGCTGGTATTTGTTGGGTCCTACAACTAGGTATACATGATGCCCTCTGGCACTAGATAGTATTTACAAGGGATTTGTTTACATGTGTTACATGTGTTCTTCCCATCACGCTCTCCTCCAGACACCTAGGTTTAGGCGTAAAAAGCACGGAGGCCTTAGATTCTCCTTTCTGGCCCCCTCACTCTGGAACTCTCTACCTCTGGACCTCAGACTCTCCTCTTCATACCCTCACTTTAGGTCTCTCCTAAAAACTCACCTTTTCCGCGGTGCTTACATATAAGGTTCCTCTTTTTCCCCCCTCTGCCTCCCCCTGGGTTAGTGATCAGCGCCAAGAAACCGTCCGGTGAACGCAGCGCTCTACAAATCCTTTTTACATTACATTACATTACATGTGACAGGGCCAGCTGGACCACTGTCAGAGCCATCACAAAGCAAATTTAGTAAAAGTAAAACAGATCATAGACGAACACCCAGTGAGCATTGGTGATCACTGTGCTTGGCATCAGCCTGTAACAAAAACCATGTTTGGCCCCAACCGCATTGTACACCCATTATCTCAACAGACTAATAAAGGACCCCAACCTCCTGAGAATACTAACATTAGGGGCATAAGGCATAGGGTGGAAACAAAATCTCACTAGCATAACCAGAAAATGCAAGACAACCTCATTCTCATAGACCACCTTAAGAGGTACTCAGAGCTGGGTGCGTAAATCATACTACATGAATAATATTACCTAGCAGCACATAATTGTAATCGTAATAGGGCCTGGCCCCACCAAACCTCCCAGTCTACCTGGCCAACTGGCCATCGCAGAGGGGGGCTCAAATGCCTTGTGTCCAGAATGTATGGGCTGCTGCCAATGCAGCAAAAGTCAAAGGATGTGCACTTTTGTAAACCTAAGCGTTGCAGCTGGCTACCGAGTACCGCACGGATATCTGACGCGAGTCTATGGCAGGCGCCGGGATTGCCAGGATCGTCGTTCTCACGCACATATGAGTTTGAAGTTAGTTTTTAAGTCGTCTTCACGCATGTTTGAGGGACGTTTAGGTAGTAATTTCACTTTGTTCTTATGTTTTGCTTACGTGCAGACGGTCCAAAGTGTTGATAGCATTTCCACTCATTGAATTAGCAGTGAGATGGTTTTTGGATTGACGTGAGATGGAGGTACCGGGTTGTTATAAGGCATGCCTGATCACAAGGGGCATTAGAGCAATTACATTTTTACAGCTTGGTTTGTATTATTTTGTTTTCAGTGGAAACTACATGCATCACCCCTGCGTTAGCAGGTTTTTACGGCTGATTAAGGCTTCTATATTTATTTGATTTCATCAGGTGAGATAAGCAACGAGTGTCACTATGATTGCCCACCAGCACGTAGGACTTTAATAGGTCCTTACAGTCTTTATTTTTGTGTTACAGAGTATTCATCTGGCATACCAACTCGTGGGCTATGCCTAGCCCACACTAATCAGGTATTCTCAAGATACAGTTTTATTTTATTTCTCACTCTTGGTAGAGTGTGCATGCCTAACTCACTCACACTAGAGCACTTGTTATTTTTTAGCAGTGACGGAGCACTGGATAGCTCATTTCTTTATTATTTCATCACACCAGGGACTCTCTCTGCATTTCACATGAAAACTGTTTTACGTTTTCCTTAGACACACTTTCTGTCACATGACTTTTCAATGAGCAGTGTTTGCATGATCTCATTATGTATATTCCCCCCAGACATTTTAGAGGCCCTTGTATGCTATGTATAGACGAGAGTTAATTTTTGTTATATGTTCTTGTAGATTTCCCCTGAAGAAGGGTGCAAGAAGCACCCGAAATGCATTGGGAGTAGTTACTTGCAAGTTTGTAACCTACGCCACTGTTCGACCTGCAGGACGCCTGTTTCCACATACCCATTCAGCTGGCCCACTGGTGCTACTTGCTGTTTGTAGTGGGAAAGGAGCATTTTCATTTCGCTGTGCTCCCCTTTGGTCGCAGCAGCACCCCTTGTGTCTTAACATAAGTGATGGGGGTAGTGGCAGACCATCTTGGTTGCTCAGGATATGGGTTATCCCACGTCGGTGCAGCTTTGATTCTGCTCTTGCGGAGTCCCACCACACTTCGAAACTGGGACCCATATTGAAGCAACGGATCTGGACTTTGTGTCATCCAGGCATATTGCTTTAGGGACTTTAATCATGCGGCATTCTGATATTGGCACTGCGTTTTAACCGCTGCTCATCGTTTTACCCCTTAAGATTCCAAAGTCTGGATAGAGGCGGGCGGAATACACTCACAAGATAAAGTTTACAAACATATCTTACTTTGCACAGTCCCTGCTGAAAATTTCAATATAACGTGTCCAGAAAGAGAGGCTGTTGGCACCTTTTACCTGCTCTGCGATAATAAACTGCGTACTAAGATGTTTTTCATTATGGCTTCCTGATGAAGGCTGTAGAGCAGAAACGTTCGTAGGTCACTATCGGTCAAACTCTATTAGCCATGTTGTATTTGCACATGTTTCAATGTTATTAGCCGAGCTGAATTGAAATCTCTCCATCTTATTTTGACAAGCCATGAAGACCTAGAATGTTTGGCCATTTATGCAAAATTAAATAACTGTGATTTTCCTTGGGCCACTATATTATAATGCATTAGAAAAGGAACTGGTTTATATCACTGTTCAATAAAGAATGAAGATGTATCTGTACATTTAATAGGTCTGGTTTCCATACACATCTACAACCCCATTGTATCTATTATAGCAGTATGAATGTGGGAGTGGGAGTGAACATTTAGGCTTGTTTCATTATTCTTTAGAGGGAGATACATATCGATTTTAAAACATTTATAATCATGAAACATGCACTTTGGATTATGTATTTATTTACTGTACTTTGATCATGTTTTATGCACAGTTTGTATTTTTGATACCATTAAATTGTTTTTGATATAGATCTGGGTTCTTTCATTAATTACTTTACCTTTTTGCCCATATTCGTAACAGTTATCCAAGTATTTATGGACACATTGGAAGTACATCTAGGGAGGTCAGGGCTGCCACTCTTCCCCCTTCCGTGACTTACGGTTAAAGGAGGGCTCACCCAAGGCAATGTCAACCACCTCCAGACTGCGGCAAACCTCCTCTAATCTTTGGGATTCACGATCAATATGCTGGTCACATCTAACACCTTTCTCAGGCGCTCACCTTTATTGCAGCCATTCTGGACACAGGTGGGTTTCATGTATTTACCCTGGGAAAGAGAGTCTAGGACATTCAGGATATGATCCCGATTTTCAGCCCGGTCCTGGATTTCATTAAGCTCAACTGAGGCTGCTGAACTGATGCCCTTATGCATCCGGCTGGTCGAGCATTCAAGGTTGCAGATGCATGCTCTGCAGTAGAATCTGAAGTCTCAGTGGCCCAGGATAGTAATTGGGTCAGAAGCAGGACCTCTCTCCCTACCTCACCCATAGCTGATAGTGGTGACCGTTACTTTACTTCCCGGGAGAGGTGCAGATCAGAGGTCTCTGGTCTCTGGTCTCTGGCAGAGTCCAGCTCCATATCAACCTTCTATAGGAGAGGGTCTCCGCTTGGCATTAAAAGCCTTCCTTCTATCCATCAAGGGGAGACTGGTACAGGTGCTCACCAACATTGATGTGGTACTGTGGTGCTCACCAACATTGATGTGGTGGGGTCTTGGATCCTATGTCTGAAGGCTCTGTGACCCTGGAAATGGCTGGACCATCAAGGGATCTTCCTGGTGGTGAACCATCTAGCATTCCGGGGAACACACTCTTCAGTCGATGCCTAGCAGATCATGAGTTTCAATTGTATTCAGAGGTGGTATAGGGTCTCTACTGCAAATGGGGAGATCCTTGGCTCTTTGCCACCGACAAGAACAAACAATTTCAGAACTTCAGCGCATTGGAGTATCCTAGGTGCCTCTCACTCTGAGACGCATTCCACCTTGAGTGGAACTCAGGACTCCTGCATGCCTTTCTGCCAAAATTACTCCTGCCCTGAGTTTTCAAGAAGATCTAGCCAGACTGTGCCCAAGTGATTGTAGTGGCTGCAGATTAGGCACGGACAGTATGCTATCCAGAACTCTTGGGCTTGAGCATGTGTCCTTCCTTCAACCATGCTGCACCTCTGGGAGGATTTGCTGTTGCAGCACAAGGGCTGGGTTTTGCATCTGGGTATTCACAATCTCCACCTTCATGTTTGGATGTTGAGGGCAACAGCTAAACACCTTTTAACCTTCCTCCAGAGGTGGTTGATGTCATCTTGACAGCCAAGCGTCCCTCAACAAAAAGTGAATACACTTTTTGTTGAGACAAATGTGTTCCTCGGTGTAACCCTTGCCAGATAGCCCCTTCTGGCAACGTTATCTGACGTTTGGTTATTTGTTTTGGCCCTCGCCCGACAAGGCATTGCTCTGGGCACTGTGACAGGTATCTTTCAGCTCATTCAGTTTTTCTGCGGTTGCCAGATCAGCCTTCATTGTTTATATCTCCCTTTTTAAAAGGGTTACAACATCTATTTCCGCCCTCCTCCTCTGTGATGCCACAGCAGGACCTTATTTTGGTCCTTAAGGTCCTGATGTATTCTCTCTTCGAGTCACTTCACAGCTACCCCTTGATGGTTTTCACCTTCATGACCGTGCTCTTTGTTACCATTGCATCGGTGTAGCAGGTGAGTTTTACACTCTAGGTGTCCATCCGCCATACACAGCCTTCTACCCAGACACATGTATCTGCGGTCCTTGGAATAGGTTTCTTTGAGACAGATCTGCTGTCCATGGGAGATTGGAGTCTTTTTCGAAGGCAGCAGTCCTCCCAGGGTTTTCAGAGGCCGCTGGCTGGAAGACAGGTCACAGGCTTGCAGAAGCTGGAGACAGGGAGGTAGGACTGGGGCCAAGGCAGCCGTCGTCTTCAATCATCTCAGCAAGGTAATCTTCTTTCTTAGGTTGTCGCAGATCGAGTTTCTAGGTCTGGGGAAGCCACCTAAATACTAGATTTAGGGGAATTTTATGGGAGTAGCAGGTGAGGCCAATGGGCGCCTTACCTGGGGACACTACACCCTCTATTTTGCCACCCTCCTGTGGTAGGGAGCATAGACCTAGCCCTGATTGAAGGGGGCCTCCCTATCTTCAAGATGGCAGGACTGAAAGATGTGCTTCACCACGCCTCACCCACCTTAGGGGTGGAGTTGGCAGAGGTGGGCACGCCTCCTATTCTAAGTTTTCCTGCCCAAAGTGGGGGTGTAAACCAAGGGCTGCCATCTGCTGCTTGCAGCAGAGGCTGGGGGCGCATTAAAAAGGCAGCATGGCCTTTGAAGCTTCCCTCTTCGAGCACTAGGCCATCCTGGGGGGGGGGGGCAGGTTTGACACCTCTGCCCAGGATGTGCATTGTTTCATGTCCCAGAGAGCAGAGGCTCTTCATCCAAGGGTCCGGAAACGTGTGTGTGGCAGGCTGCCTAAAGTCAGTCGGTGCCCACACCAGGGTCGGTAGGTGTTCATGGGGCACATCTGAGGTGCACTCTGAGTACAGGTTTTAATGAATCTCACACTTGCATCAGTGTGGATTTATTACAAGGAGCTGTTTGGTACCAAACACTGCTGGGTTCAGTGAAGCCATGATGGTGCTCTGGAACTAGAGTTGTCAAGTTCCCAGCCTATGTACTCTCCAACTCTCAAATAGTTTTTTGGGTCTATCTTTGGCTGAGTCAAGGAGGGTTCTGAAGTGCGACGCTTTCCCAAGAAAGATGTGGTACTTGGATCTTGCTGAACGAAGCGTGGGCAAATTATAGGTAGAGGGCGCTTGCCTCCATTGTTTCTCCAGGCATCTTAGGTGCTTCCTTTCTTCATAGAGGGATTTGTTGAACCAAGGTGCTGAGGGAGTGGGCCTTTTCTTTTTGCTTTGGAGAGGAGCAACGTTATTGAATCTGACCGCAAGGACTGTGAGGCATTGGGAGGTGAGCTCGTCAACATCTAGGTTTGGGTTTATCCTTGGTAATGATAGCAAAGCTGATTCACAGAGGAACCGACGTCAATATTTTTAGTGTCATGGAACCAGGAGGTAGCCCTCTTAGGTTGGCCAAGAGTTATAGAGTGTGATAGGTGAAGAGCGAAAGGGATGAGGAGGTGGTCCGATGAGTCTACATGAATAGGGGTAGCGATGGAAAGCATGTCTGCTTTAGAGATAACAAGGTCCAGGATTGAGCCCTTGGAGTGTGTTGATTCTGTGCAATGTGGGATAAGATCGTTTGCCGAGAGGAAGGTGGCCAGCAGATTCGCAGAAGCGTCTTGCGGTACGCCCCAGTGGAGATTGAAGTCACCCACGAAGGTCTGATTGTTACTTTGCGAGTTTTGGTCGCTGATGAAGTCAGTGAGTTCCTCCATAAACAAAGGGCTGCTGCACGCGGGTGGTAAATGGCATGGAATCTGAGGGGTGAGCGGGGGTGTAATTGAAGCTCAAGAGATAGGCATTCAAAGGTGCGGAAGGAGCTGATAGGAGAAGCCTTAAGTTGAAGGGAGTTTCTAAAGATGACTGCAACACCTCCCCCGACTTTTTCAATTCTATCATTCCTAAGTAAAAAATAGCCTGTGGGTAGTAGGAGATCAAACATAGAATGAGAGGTATCGTTGAACCAGGTCTCTGTGAGGAAGAGCATGTCTATGTTGTGATGGGTGATGGTGTCGGAGATTTTAAGTTTGTGTTTGCTTGCAGATCTGCAGTTGTGGAGCAGACAGCGTAGCTCTGTCAAGACTGTTTTGGTGACGGGGGAACTTGGGCTATAAAGGGTGATGGGGATATTGTTCTTATACAAGGATGCTCGGGTGGGGATTTAGGTGGATGCGTGGTTCTGACAGAGGAGATGGTTGGAATAGTGTAGATAGTAGGGTTACTAGGAGATGCAGGTTGGAGAGGGGTGGCGTTCAGGGGCTTGTGTGAGTTGATGATGTTTGCAGACGATAGGTTATGCTTGGCTATTATGGGGTGCGAGGTGCATCTCGTGGGAAAGTGAGAGTTTTTCAAAGGAGTTGAGGTGTGTGGAAAAGTCGAAATCTCGGAGCTTAACAGTGAAATGGAAGCTACAAGCTGGGAGATGGAGGTGATAAGAGAGCCTAGCTTATTTTCCAGCAAGAGTAGGGCAGAGCACAGACGTTTGGGTGGCTCGATGGAAACCGGAGGAGATGAAATTGGTGGTGGAAGGCAGGGAGGTGGGGGGACAGGAGGAGAGTTGGGGTATATGGTTCGGTGGGGAAAGGTGGAGGTTGAGAGCGGGAGTTGGTGTATCAGAGGTGAGGGGGGAGTTGTCTTTGTTGGCGTTGGAAGAAGGAAAGGAATTAAGGACAAAATTAGGGGGAGATGGGTGCGGATCGAGGCGGTGATGCAGAAGGAGAGGGGAGGACTGAGTGGAGTCATAGGAATGAAGGAGGTTTGTGAGGAAAAAAGGGGAGGTGATTGGAGAGGTCCTGTCAGCTTGGAGAGGTGGCTGTGAGGGAACGGGTATCTGGCAGAGTGAGGGGGGTTGAAAGAAAGGGAAGCTGAAGAAAGGAAATGGTTCTGCTGGGCCCCAGGGAGGGAAATGGAAAGGTTTACCAAGGGGGGAAAGGGGGTAGCACAGCAATGCTGGAGGAGTTGGGGAAAGGAGAGAGACGCAATGGGTTTGTGGAGAAGTCGGGGTAAATAGCGAGGGGCGAAGGGGGTAGAGAAGAGGGGGATAGGGAAGAATGAGGGGAGCATAGGGAAAGTTAACTGGGGGAGAGGGTTGGAGGAGAGGTGGACTACAAAGGGGGATGGCAGGTAGGAAAATGGGGGAGGAGATGAGATTGGAGTACCGGGACGGTGCAGATTGGATGAGGTGCGTATCAGCTAGAGGTAAGGCTGGCGTGATGAAGGGGGGGGCATACTGTGAGGGGGGAGGAATGGGAGAGGAGGGCATAGGGGGGAGGGAGGGAAGAGGGCCGACCTGTGCTTCTCAAGAGTGCAGCCTATTGGAGTGTAGGGGGGTCAGGAGAGGAGAAAGGGAGTAGTGGGTGGAGCTAGGTGAAGAGTCAGGGGAGAACGTAGTCGCAGAGGAGGGGAGTAGAAAGGGGAAGAGGTGGTCAAAGAGAGAGAGACAGGTGTCTTTGCCTTGGATCATGACAGTACCGTTATTATAGAGTGAGATAGTGAGGTAGCCATTAAAACATGCGCAGGGGGAAATTTTTAGCTGTTTCCCATGCGGGATAGAGGAGGAGGTGACGTTAAGGGAATTTTGTAAGCTGGTAGACCAAGAGGAAGTGTCGTGAGTGAAGAAAATGAAATCGCTTTTGAGCCTCCCAAAACGACCATTGTAAAATTGATCAACAAATAGGAAATCAGGGAAACATTCAATAGTGTTATGCTTCAACCGTTTTACTGAGGCTTTAGTCTGGCCGGGAGGATAGACGATTTTGTAGCAGTTAATTCCAGCCTTAACACAAGTGGTGGCCATGTTGGGAGGAGGAGGAGGGTGGGGGGGATATGAGAAGGGTGTCACTAGGAAAGCGGTGGTGAGGAGAAGTACAAGGACAAAAAGGGGGCACATATTCCAGATGTCGGGTGAAGATAGCTGAACTAATGTGATTAATAACAGGTTGTTACTTCAGAGCAGAAGAAGCTGGGGGGCTTGGAAGGCCCTGTGATTCCGCTGGTATTTGTTGGGTCCTACAACTAGGTATACATGATGCCCTCTGGCACTAGATAGTATTTACAAGGGATTTGTTTACATGTGACAGGGCCAGCTGGACCACTGTCAGAGCCATCACAAAGCAAATTTAGTAAAAGTAAAACAGATCATAGACGAACACCCAGTGACCATTGGAGATCACTGTGCTTGGCATCAGCCTGTAACAAAAACCATGTTTGGCCCCAACCGCATTGTACACCCATAATCTCAACAGACTAATAAAGGACCCCAACCTCCTGAGAATACTAACATTAGGGGCATAAGGCATAGGGTGGAAACAAAATCTCACTAGCATAACCAGAAAATACAAGACAACCTCATTCTCATAGACCACCTTAAGAGGTACTCAGAGCTGGGTGCGTAAATCATACTACATGAATAATATTACCTAGCAGCACATAATCGTAATCGTAATAGGGCCTGGCCCCACCAAACCTCCCAGTCTCCCTGGCCAACTGGCCATCGCAGAGGGGGGCTCAAATGCCTTGTGTCCAGAATATATGGGCTGCTGCCAATGCAGCAAAAGTCAAAGGATGCGCACTTTTGTAAACCTAAGCGTTGCAGCTGGCTACCGAGTACCGCATGGATATCTGACGCGAGTCTAAGGCAGGAGACGGGATTGCCAGGATCGTCGTTCTCACGCACATATGAGTTTGAAGTTAGTTTTTAAGTCGTCTTCACGCATGTTTGAGGGACGTTTAGGTAGTAATTTCACTTTGTTCTTATGTTTTGCTTACGTGCAGACGGTCCAGAGTGTTGATAGCATTTCCACTCATTGAATTAGCAGTGAGATGGTTTTTGGATTGAGGTGAGATGGAGGTACCGGGTTGTTATAAGGCATGCCTGATCACAAGGGGCATTAGAGCCATTACATTTTTACAGCTTGGTTTGTATTATTTTGTTTTCAGTGGAAACTACATGCATCACACCTGCGTTAGCAGGTTTTTACGGCTGATTAAGGCTTCTATATTTATTTGATTTCATCAGGTGAGATAAGCACCGAGTGTCACTCTGATTGCCCACCAGCACGCAGGACTTTAATAGGTCCTTACAGTCTTTATTTTTGTGTTACAGAGTATTCATCTGGCATACCAACTCGTGGGTTATGCCTAGCCCACACTAATCAGGTATTCTCAAGATACAGTTTTATTTTATTTCTCACTCTTGGTAGAGTGTGCATGCCTAACTCACTCACACTAGAGCACTTGTTATTTTTTAGCAGTGACGGAGCACTGGATAGCTCATTTCTTTATTATTTCATCACACCAGGGACTCTCTCTCCATTTCACATGAAAACTGTTTTACGTTTTCCTTAGACACACTTTCTGTCACATGACTTTTCAATGAGCAGTGTTTGCATGATCTCATTATGTATATTCCCCCCAGACATTTTAGAGGCCCTTGTATGCTATGTATAGACGAGAGTTAATTTTTGTTATATGTTCTTGTAGATTTCCCCTGAAGAAGGGTGCAAGAAGCACCCGAAATGCATTGGGAGTAGTTACTTGCAAGTTTGTAACCTACGCCACTGTTCGACCTGCAGGACGCCTGTTTCCACATACCCATTCAGCTGGCCCACTGGTGCTACTTGCTGTTTGTAGTGGGAAAGGAGCATTTTCATTTCGCTGTGCTCCCCTTTGGTCGCAGCAGCACCCCTTGTGTCTTAACATAAGTGATGGGGGTAGTGGCAGACCATCTTGGTTGCTCAGGATATGGGTTATCCCACGTCGGTGCAGCTTTGATTCTGCTCTTGCGGAGTCCCACCACACTTCGAAACTGGGACCCATATTGAAGCAACGGATCTGGACTTTGTGTCATCCAGGCATATTGCTTTAGGGACTTTAATCATGCGGCATTCTGATATTGGCACTGCGTTTTAACCGCAGCTCATCGTTTTACCCCTTAAGATTCCAAAGTCTGGATAGAGGCGGGCGGAATACACTCACAAGATAAAGTTTACAAACATATCTTGCTTTGCACAGTCCCTGCTGAAAATTTCAATATAACGTGTCCAGAAAGAGAGGCTGTTGGCACCTTTTACCTGCTCTGCGATAATAAACTGCGTACTAAGATGTTTTTCATTATGGCTTCCTGATAAAGGCTGTAGAGCAGAAACGTTTGTAGGTCACTATCGGTCAAACTCTATTAGCCATGTTGTATTTGCACATGTTTCAATGTTATTAGCCGAGCTGAATTGAAATCTCTCCATCTTATTTTGACAAGCCATGAAGACCTAGAATGTTTGGCCATTTATGCAAAATTAAATAACTGTGATTTTCCTTGGGCCACTATATTATAATGCATTAGAAAAGCAACTGGTTTATATCACTGTTCAATAAAGAATGAAGATGTATCTGTACATTTAATAGGTCTGGTTTCCATACACATCTACAACCCCATTGTATCTATTATAGCAGTATGAATGTGGGAGTGGGAGTGAACATTTAGGCTTGTTTCATTATTCTTTAGAGGGAGATACATATCGATTTTAAAACATTTATAATCATGAAACATGCACTTTGGATTATGTATTTATTTACTGTACTTTGATCATGTTTTATGCACAGTTTGTATTTTTGATACCATTAAATTGTTTTTGATATAGATCTGGGTTCTTTCATTAATTACTTTACCTTTTTGCCCATATTCGTAACAGTTATCCAAGTATTTATGGACACATTGGAAGTACATCTACGGAGGTCAGGGCTGCCACTCTTCCCCCTTCCGTGACTTACGGTTAAAGGAGGGCTCACCCAAGGCAATGTCAACCACCTCCAGACTGCGGCAAACCTCCTCTAATCTTTGGGATTCACTATCAATATGCTGGTCACATCTAACACCTTTCTCAGGCGCTCTCCTTTATTGCAGCCATTCTGGACACAGGTGGGTTTCATGTATTTACCCTGGGAAAGAGAGTCTAGGACATTCAGGATATGATCCCGATTTTCAGCCCGGTCCTGGATTTCATTAAGCTCAACTGAGGCTGCTGAACTGATGGCCTTATGCATCCGGCTGGTCGAGCATTCAAGGTTGCAGATGCATGCTCTGCAGTAGAATCTGAAGTCTCAGTGGCCCTGGATAGTAATTGGGTCAGAAGCAGGACCTCTCTCCCTACCTCACCCATAGCTGACAGTGGTGACCGTTACTTTACTTCCCGGGAGAGGTGCAGATCAGAGGTCTCTGGTCTCTGGTCTCTGGCAGAGTCCAGCTCCATATCAACCTTCTGTAGGAGAGGGTCTCCGCTTGGCATTAAAAGCCTTCCTTCTATCCATCAAGGGGAGACTGGTACAGGTGCTCACCAACATTGATGTGGTACTGTGGTGCTCACCAACATTGATGTGGTGGGGTCTTGGATCCTATGCCTGAAGGCTCTGTGACTCTGGAAATGGCTGGACCATCAAGGGATCTTCCTGGTGGTGAACCATCTAGCATTCCGGGGAACACACTCTTCAGTCGATGCCTAGCAGATCATGAGTTTCAATTGTATTCAGAGGTGGTATAGGGTCTCTACTGCAAATGGGGAGATCCTTGGCTCTTTGCCACCGACAAGAACAAACAATTTCAGAACTTCAGCGCATTGGAGTATCCTAGGTGCCTCTCACTCTGAGACGCATTCCACCTTGAGTGGAACTCAGGACTCCTGCATGCCTTTCTGCCAAAATTACTCCTGCCCTGAGTTTTCAAGAAGATCTAGCCAGACTGTGCCCAAGTGATTGTAGTGGCTGCAGATTAGGCATGGACAGTATGCTATCCAGAACTCTTGGGCTTGAGCATGTGTCCTTCCTTCAACCATGCTGCACCTCTGGGAGGATTTGCTGTTGCAGCACAAGGGCTGGGTTTTGCATCTGGGTATTCACAATCTCCACCTTCATGTTTGGATGTTGAGGGCAACAGCTAAACACCTTTTAACCTTCCTCCAGAGGTGGTTGTTGTCATCTTGACAGCCAAGCGTCCCTCAACAAAAAGTGAATACACTTTTTGTTGAGACAAATGTGTTCCTCGGTGTAACCCTTGCCATATAGCCCCTTCTGGCAACGTTATCTGACGTTTGGTTATTTGTTTTGGCCCTCGCCCGACAAGGCATTGCCCTGGGCACTGTGACAGGTATCTTTCAGCTCATTCAGTTTTTCTGCGGTTGCCAGATCAGCCTTCATTGTTTATATCTCCCTTTTTAAAAGGGTTACAACATCTATTTCCGCCCTCCTCCTCTGTGATGCCACAGCAGGACCTTATTTTGGTCCTTAAGGTCCTGATGTATTCTCTCTTCGAGTCGCTTCACAGCTACCCCTTGATGGTTTTCACCTTCATGACCGTGCTCTTTGTTACCATTGCATCGGTGTAGCAGGTGAGTTTTACACTCTAGGTGTCCATCCGCCATACACAGCCTTCTACCCAGACACATGTATCTGCGGTCCTTGGAATAGGTTTCTTTGAGACAGATCTGCTGTCCATGGGAGATTGGAGTCTTTTTCGAAGGCAGCAGTCCTCCCAGGGTTTTCAGAGGCCGCTGGCTGGAAGACAGGTCACAGGCTTGCAGAAGCTGGAGACAGGGAGGTAGGACTAGGGCCAAGGCAGCCGTCGTCTTCAATCATCTCAGCAAGGTAATCTTCTTTCTTAGGTTGTCGCAGATCGAGTTTCTAGGTCTGGGGAAGCCACCTAAATACTAGATTTAGGGGAATTTTATGGGAGTAGCAGGTGAGGCCAATGGGCGCCTTACCTGGGGCAACTACACCCTCTATTTTGCCACCCTCCTGTGGTAGGGAGCATAGACCTAGCCCTGATTGAAGGGGGCCTCCCTATCTTCAAGATGGCAGGACTGAAAGATGTGCTTCACCACGCCTCTCCCACCTTAGGGGTGGAGTTGGCAGAGGTGGGCACGCCTCCTATTCTAAGTTTTCCTGCCCAAAGTGGGGGTGTAAACCAAGGGCTGCCATCTGCTGCTTGCAGCAGAGGCTGGGGGCGCATTAAAAAGGCAGCATGGCCTTTGAAGCTTCCCTCTTCGAGCATTAGGCCATCCTGGGGGGGGGGGGCAGGTTTGACACCTCTGCCCAGGATGTGCATTGTTTCATGTCCCAGAGAGCAGAGGCTCTTCATCCAAGGGTCCGGAAACGTGTGTGTGGCAGGCTGCCTAAAGTCAGTCGGTGCCCACACCAGGGTCGGTAGGTGTTCATGGGGCACATCTGAGGTGCACTCTGAGTACAGGTTTTAATGAATCTCACACTTGCATCAGTGTGGATTTATTACAAGGAGCTGTTTGGTACCAAACACTGCTGGGTTCAGTGAAGCCATGATGGTGCTCTGGAACTAGAGTTGTCAAGTTCCCAGCCTATGTACTCTCCAACTCTCAAATAGTTTTTTGGGTCTATCTTTGGCTGAGTCAAGGAGGGTTCTGAAGTGCGACGCTTTCCCAAGAAAGATGTGGTACTTGGATCTTGCTGAACGAAGCGTGTGCAAATTATAGGTAGAGGGCGCTTGCCTCCATTGTTTCTCCAGGCATCTTAGGTGCTTCCTTTCTTCATAGAGGGATTTGTTGAACCAAGGTGCTGAGGGAGTGGGCCTTTTCTTTTTGCTTTGGAGAGGAGCAACGTTATTGAATCTGACCGCAAGGACTGTGAGGCATTGGGAGGTGAGCTCGTCAACATCTAGGTTTGGGTTTATCCTTGATAATGATAGCAAAGCTGATTCACAGAGGAACCGACGTCAATATTTTTAGTGTCATGGAACCAGGAGGTAGCCCTCTTAGGTTGGCCAAGAGTTATAGAGTGTGATAGGTGAAGAGCGAAAGGGATGAGGAGGTGGTCCGATGAGTCTACATGAATAGGGGTAGCGATGGAAAGCATGTCTGCTTTAGAGATAACAAGGTCCAGGATTGAGCCCTTGGAGTGTGTTGATTCTGTGCAATGTGGGATAAGATCGTTTGCCGAGAGGAAGGTGGCCAGCAGATTCGCAGAAGCGTCTTGCGGTACGCCCCAGTGGAGATTGAAGTCACCCACGAAGGTCTGATTGTCACTTTGCGAGTTTTGGTCGCTGATGAAGTCAGTGAGTTCCTCCATAAACAAAGGGCTGCTGCACGTGGGTGGTAAATGGCATGGAATCTGAGGGGTGAGCGGTGGTGTAATTGAAGCTCAAGAGATAGGCATTCAAAGGTGCGGAAGGAGCTGATCGGAGAAGCCTTAAGTTGGAGGGAGTTTCTAAAGATGACTGCAACACCTCCCCCGACTTTTTCAATTCTATCATTCCTAAGTAAAAAATAGCCTGTGGGTAGTAGGAGATCAAACATAGAATGAGAGGTATCGTTGAACCAGGTCTCTGTGAATAAGAGCATGTCTATGTTGTGATGGGTGATGGTGTCGGAGATTTTAAGTTTGTGTTTGCTTGCAGATCTGCAGTTGTGGAGCAGACAGCGTAGCTCTGTCAAGACTGTTTTGGTGACGGGGGAACTTGGGCTATAAAGGGTGATGGGGATATTGTTCTTATACAGGGATGCTCGGGTGGGGATTTAGGTGGATGCGTGGGTCTGGCAGAGGAGATGGTTGGAATAGTGTAGATAGTAGGGTTACTTGGAGATGCAGGTTGGAGAGGGGTGGCGTTCAGGGGCTTGTGTGAGTTGATGATGTTTGCAGACGATAGGTTATGCTTGGCTATTATGGGGTGCGAGGTGCATCTCGTGGGAAAGTGAGAGTTTTCCAAAGGAGTTGAGGTGTGTGGAAAAGTCGAAACCTCGGAGCTTAACAGTGAAATGGAAGCTACAAGCTGGGAGATGGAGGTGATAAGAGAGCCTAGCTTATTTTCCAGCAAGAGTAGGGCAGAGCACAGACGTTTGGGTGGCTCGATGGAAACAGGAGGAGGTGAAATTGGTGGTGGAAGGCAGGGAGGTGGGGGGACAGGAGGAGAGTTGGGGTATATGGTTCGGTGGGGAAAGGTGGAGGTTGAGAGCGGGAGTTGGTGTATCAGAGGTGAGGGGGGAGTTGTCTTTGTTGGCGTTGGAAGAAGGAAAGGAATTAAGGACAAAATTAGGGGAGATGGGTGCGGATCGAGGCGGTGATGCAGAAGGAGATGGGAGGACTGAGTGGAGTCATAGGAATGAAGGAGGTTTGTGAGGAAAAAAGGGGAGGTGATTGGAGAGGTCCTGTCAGCTTGGAGAGGTGGCTGTGAGGGAACGGGCATCTGGCAGAGTGAGGGGGGTTGAAAGAAAGGGAAGCTGAAGAAAGGAAATGGTTCTGCTGGGCCCCAGGGAGGGAAATGGAAAGGTTTAGCAAGGGGGGAAAGGGGGTAGCACAGCAATGCTGGAGGAGTTGGGGAAAGGAGAGAGACGCAATGGGTTTGTGGAGAAGTCGGGGTAAATAGCGAGGGGCGAAGGGGGTAGAGAAGAGGGGGATAGGGAAGAATGAGGGGAGCATAGGGAAAGTTAACTGGGGGAGAGGGTTGGAGGAGAGGTGGACTACAAAGGGGGATGGCAGGTAGGAAAATGGGGGAGGAGATGAGATTGGAGTACCGGGACGGTGCAGATTGGATGAGGTGCGTATCAGCTAGAGGTAAGGCTGGCGTGATGAAGGGGGGGCATACTGTGAGGGGGGAGGAATGGGAGAGGAGGGCATAGGGGGGAGGGAGGGAAGAGGGCCGACCTGTGCTTCTCAAGAGTGCAGCCTATTGGAGTGTAGGGGGGTCAGGAGAGGAGAAAGGGAGTAGTGGGTGGAGCTAGGTGAAGAGTCAGGGGAGAACCTAGTCGCAGAGGAGGGGAGTAGAAAGGGGAAGAGGTGGTCAAAGAGAGAGAGACAGGTGTCTTTGCCTTGGATCATGACAGTACCGTTATTATAGAGTGAGATAGTGAGGTAGCCATTAAAACATGCGCAGGGGGAAATTTTTAGCTGTTTCCCATGCGGGATAGAGGAGGAGGAGGTGACGTTAAGGGAATTTTATAAGCTGGTAGACCAAGAGGAAGTGTCGTGAGTGAAGAAAATGAAATCGCTTTTGAGCCTCCCAAAACGACCATTGTAAAATTGATCAACAAATAGGAAATCAGGGAAACATTCCATAGTGTTATGCTTCAACCGTTTTACTGAGGCTTTAGTCTGGCCGGGAGGATAGACGATTTTGTAGCAGTTAATTCCAGCCTTAACACAAGTGGTGGCCATGTTGGGAGGAGGAGGAGGGTGGGGGGGATATGAGAAGGGTGTCACCAATAAAGCAGTGGTGAGGAGAAGTATAAGGACAAAAAGGGGGCACATATTCCAGATGTCGGGTGAAGATAGCTGAACTAATGTGATTAATAACAGGTTGTTACTTCAGAGCAGAAGAAGCTGGGGGGCTTGGAAGGCCCTGTGATTCCGCTGGTATTTGTTGGGTCCTACAACTAGGTATACATGATGCCCTCTGGCACTAGATAGTATTTACAAGGGATTTGTTTACATGTGACAGGGCCAGCTGGACCACTGTCAGAGCCATCACAAAGCAAATTTAGTAAAAGTAAAACAGATCATAGACGAACACCCAGTGACCATTGGTGATCACTGTGCTTGGCATCAGCCTGTAACAAAAACCATGTTTGGCCCCAACCGCATTGTACACCCATAATCTCAACAGACTAATAAAGGACCCCAACCTCCTGAGAATACTAACATTAGGGGCATAAGGCATAGGGTGGAAACAAAATCTCACTAGCATAACCAGAAAATGCAAGACAACCTCATTCTCATAGACCACCTTAAGAGGTACTCAGAGCTGGGTGCGTAAATCATACTACATGAATAATATTACCTAGCAGCACATAATCGTAATCGTAATAGGGCCTGGCCCCACCAAACCTCCCAGTCTCCCTGGCCAACTGGCCATCGCAGAGGGGGGCTCAAATGCCTTGTGTCCAGAATGTATGGGCTGCTGCCAATGCAGCAAAAGTCAAAGGATGCGCACTTTTGTAAACCTAAGCGTTGCAGCTGGCTACCGAGTACCGCACGGATATCTGACGCGAGTCTAAGGCAGGAGACGGGATTGCCAGGATCGTCGTTCTCACGCACATATGAGTTTGAAGTTAGTTTTTAAGTCGTCTTCACGCATGTTTGAGGGACGTTTAGGTAGTAATTTCACTTTGTTCTTATGTTTTGCTTACGTGCAGACGGTCCAAAGTGTTGATAGCATTTCCACTCATTGAATTAGCAGTGAGATGGTTTTTGGATTGACGTGAGATGGAGGTACCGGGTTGTTATAAGGCATGCCTGATCACAAGGGGCATTAGAGCAATTACATTTTTACAGCTTGGTTTGTATTATTTTGTTTTCAGTGGAAACTACATGCATCACACCTGCGTTAGCAGGTTTTTACGGCTGATTAAGGCTTCTATATTTATTTGATTTCATCAGGTGAGATAAGCACCGAGTGTCACTCTGATTGCCCACCAGCACGTAGGACTTTAATAGGTCCTTACAGTCTTTATTTTTGTGTTACAGAGTATTCATCTGGCATACCAACTCGTGGGTTATGCCTAGCCCACACTAATCAGGTATTCTCAAGATACAGTTTTATTTTATTTCTCACTCTTGGTAGAGTGTGCATGCCTAACTCACTCACACTAGAGCACTTGTTATTTTTTAGCAGTGACGGAGCACTGGATAGCTCATTTCTTTATTATTTCATCACACCAGGGACTCTCTCTGCATTTCACATGAAAACTGTTTTACGTTTTCCTTAGACACACTTTCTGTCACATGACTTTTCAATGAGCAGTGTTTGCATGATCTCATTATGTATATTCCCCCCAGACATTTTAGAGGCCCTTGTATGCTATGTATAGACGAGAGTTAATTTTTGTTATATGTTCTTGTAGATTTCCCCTTGAAGAAGGGTGCAAGAAGCACCCGAAATGCATTGGGAGTAGTTACTTGCAAGTTTGTAACCTACGCCACTGTTCGACCTGCAGGACGCCTGTTTCCACATACCCATTCAGCTGGCCCACTGGTGCTACTTGCTGTTTGTAGTGGGAAAGGAGCATTTTCATTTCGCTGTGCTCCCCTTTGGTCGCAGCAGCACCCCTTGTGTCTTAACATAAGTGATGGGGGTAGTGGCAGACCATCTTGGTTGCTCAGGATATGGGTTATCCCACGTCGGTGCAGCTTTGATTCTGCTCTTGCGGAGTCCCACCACACTTCGAAACTGGGACCCATATTGAAGCAACGGATCTGGACTTTGTGTCATCCAGGCATATTGCTTTAGGGACTTTAATCATGCGGCATTCTGATATTGGCACTGCGTTTTAACCCCAGCTCATCGTTTTACCCCTTAAGATTCCAAAGTCTGGATAGAGGCGGGCGGAATACACTCACAAGATAAAGTTTACAAACATATCTTGCTTTGCACAGTCCCTGCTGAAAATTTCAATATAACGTGTCCAGAAAGAGAGGCTGTTGGCACCTTTTACCTGCTCTGCGATAATAAAGTGCGTACTAAGATGTTTTTCATTATGGCTTCCTGATGAAGGCTGTAGAGCAGAAACGTTCGTAGGTCACTATCGGTCAAACTCTATTAGCCATGTTGTATTTGCACATGTTTCAATGTTATTAGCCGAGCTGAATTGAAATCTCTCCATCTTATTTTGACAAGCCATGAAGACCTAGAATGTTTGGCCATTTATGCAAAATTAAATAACTGTGATTTTCCTTGGGCCACTATATTATAATGCATTAGAAAAGGAACTGGTGTATATCACTGTTCAATAAAGAATGAAGATGTATCTGTACATTTAATAGGTCTGGTTTCCATACACATCTACAACCCCATTGTATCTATTATAGCACTATGAATGTGGGAGTGAGAGTGAACATTTAGGCTTGTTTCATTATTCTTTAGAGGGAGATACATATCGATTTTAAAACATTTATAATCATGAAACATGCACTTTGGATTATGTATTTATTTACTGTACTTTGATCATGTTTTATGCACAGTTTGTATTTTTGATACCATTAAATTGTTTTTGATATAGATCTGGGTTCTTTCATTAATTACTTTACCTTTTTGCCCATATTCGTAACAGTTATCCAAGTATTTATGGACACATTGGAAGTACATCTACGGAGGTCAGGGCTGCCACTCTTCCCCCTTCCGTGACTTACGGTTAAAGGAGGGCTCACCCAAGGCAATGTCAACCACCTCCAGACTGCGGCAAACCTCCTCTAATCTTTGGGATTCACTATCAATATGCTGGTCACATCTAACACCTTTCTCAGGCGCTCACCTTTATTGCAGCCATTCTGGACACAGGTGGGTTTCATGTATTTACCCTGGGAAAGAGAGTCTAGGACATTCAGGATATGATCCCGATTTTCAGCCAGGTCCTGGATTTCATTAAGCTCAACTGAGGCTGCTGAACTGATGGCCTTATGCATCCGGCTGGTCGAGCATTCAAGGTTGCAGATGCATGCTCTGCAGTAGAATCTGAAGTCTCAGTGGCCCAGGATAGTAATTGGGTCAGAAGCAGGACCTCTCTCCCTACCTCACCCATAGCTGACAGTGGTGACCGTTACTTTACTTCCCGGGAGAGGTGCAGATCAGAGGTCTCTGGTCTCTGGTCTCTGGCAGAGTCTAGCTCCATATAAACCTTCTGTAGGAGAGGGTCTCCGCTTGGCATTAAAAGCCTTCCTTCTATCCATCAAGGGGAGACCGGTACAGGTGCTCACCAACATTGATGTGGTACTGTGGTGCTCACCAACATTGATGTGGTGGGGTCTTGGATCCTATGCCTGAAGGCTCTGTGACCCTGGAAATGGCTGGACCATCAAGGGATCTTCCTGGTGGTGAACCATCTAGCATTCCGGGGAACACACTCTTCAGTCGATGCCTAGCAGATCATGAGTTTCAATTGTATTCAGAGGTGGTATAGGGTCTCTACTGCAAATGGGGAGATCCTTGGCTCTTTGCCACCGACAAGAACAAACAATTTCAGCACTTCAGCGCATTGGAGTATCCTAGGTGCCTCTCACTCTGAGACGCATTCCACCTTGAGTGGAACTCAGGACTCCTGCATGCCTTTCTGCCAAAATTACTCCTGCCCTGAGTTTTCAAGAAGATCTAGCCAGACTGTGCCCAAGTGATTGTAGTGGCTGCAGATTAGGCACGGATAGTATGCTATCCAGAACTCTTGGGCTTGAGCATGTGTCCTTCCTTCAACCATGCTGCACCTCTGGGAGGATTTGCTGTTGCAGCACAAGGGCTGGGTTTTGCATCTGGGTATTCACAATCTCCACCTTCATGTTTGGATGTTGAGGGCAACAGCTAAACACCTTTTAACCTTCCTCCAGAGGTGGTTGATGTCATCTTGACAGCCAAGCGTCCCTCAACAAAAAGTGAATACACTTTTTGTTGAGACAAATGTGTTCCTCGGTGTAACCCTTGCCAGATAGCCCCTTCTGGCAACGTTATCTGACGTTTGGTTATTTGTTTTGGCCCTCGCCCGACAAGGCATTGCTCTGGGCACTGTGACAGGTATCTTTCAGCTCATTCAGTTTTTCTGCGGTTGCCAGATCAGCCTTCATTGTTTATATCTCCCTTTTTAAAAGGGTTACAACATCTATTTCCGCCCTCCTCCTCTGTAATGCCACAGCAGGACCTTATTTTGGTCCTTAAAGTCCTGATGTATTCTCTCTTCGAGTCGCTTCACAGCTACCCCTTGATGGTTTTCACCTTCATGACCGTGCTCTTTGTTACCATTGCATCGGTGTAGCAGGTGAGTTTTACACTCTAGGCGTCCATCCGCCATACACAGCCTTCTACCCAGACACATGTATCTGCGGTCCTTGGAATAGGTTTCTTTGAGACAGATCTGCTGTCCATGGGAGATTGGAGTCTTTTTCGAAGGCAGCAGTCCTCCCAGGGTTTTCAGAGGCCGCTGGCTGGAAGACAGGTCACAGGCTTGCAGAAGCTGGAGACAGGGAGGTAGGACTGGGGCCAAGGCAGCCGTCGTCTTCAATCATCTCAGCAAGGTAATCTTCTTTCTTAGGTTGTCGCAGATCGAGTTTCTAGGTCTGGGGAAGCCACCTAAATACTAGATTTAGGGGAATTTTATGGGAGTAGCAGGTGAGGCCAATGGGCGCCTTACCTGGGGCAACTACACCCTCTATTTTGCCACCCTCCTGTGGTAGGGAGCATAGACCTAGCCCTGATTGAAGGGGGCCTCCCTATCTTCAAGATGGCAGGACTGAAAGATGTGCTTCACCACGCCTCACCCACCTTAGGGGTGGAGTTGGCAGAGGTGGGCACGCCTCCTATTCTAAGTTTTCCTGCCCAAAGTGGGGGTGTAAACCAAGGGCTGCCATCTGCTGCTTGCAGCAGAGGCTGGGGGCGCATTAAAAAGGCAGCATGGCCTTTGAAGCTTCCCTCTTCGAGCACTAGGCCATCCTGGGGGGGGGGGGGCAGGTTTGACACCTCTGCCCAGGATGTGCATTGTTTCATGTCCCAGAGAGCAGAGGCTCTTCATCCAAGGGTCCGGAAACGTGTGTGTGGCAGGCTGCCTAAAGTCAGTCGGTGCCCACACCAGGGTCGGTAGGTGTTCATGGGGCACATCTGAGGTGCACTCTGAGTACAGGTTTTAATGAATCTCACACTTGCATCAGTGTGGATTTATTACAAGGAGCTGTTTGGTACCAAACACTGCTGGGTTCAGTGAAGCCATGATGGTGCTCTGGAACTAGAGTTGTCAAGTTCCCAGCCTATGTACTCTCCAACTCTCAAATAGTTTTTTGGGTCTATCTTTGGCTGAGTCAAGGAGGGTTCTGAAGTGCGACGCTTTCCCAAGAAAGATGTGGTACTTGGATCTTGCTGAACGAAGCGTGGGCAAATTATAGGTAGAGGGCGCTTGCCTCCATTGTTTCTCCAGGCATCTTAGGTGCTTCCTTTCTTCATAGAGGGATTTGTTGAACCAAGGTGCTGAGGGAGTGGGCCTTTTCTTTTTGCTTTGGAGAGGAGCAACGTTATTGAATCTGACCGCAAGGACTGTGAGGCATTGAGAGGTGAGCTCGTCAACATCTAGGTTTGGGTTTATCCTTGGTAATGTTAGCAAAGCTGATTCACAGAGGAACCGACGTCAATATTTTTAGTGTCATGGAACCAGGAGGTAGCCCTCTTAGGTTGGCCAAGAGTTATAGAGTGTGATAGGTGAAGAGCGAAAGGGATGAGGAGGTGGTCCGATGAGTCTACATGAATAGGGGTAGCGATGGAAAGCATGTCTGCTTTAGAGATAACAAGGTCCAGGATTGAGCCCTTGGAGTGTGTTGATTCTGTGCAATGTGGGATAAGATCGTTTGCCGAGAGGAAGGTGGCCAGCAGATTCGCAGAAGCGTCTTGCGGTACGCCCCAGTGGAGATTGAAGTCACCCACGAAGGTCTGATTGTCACTTTGCGAGTTTTGGTCGCTGATGAAGTCAGTGAGTTCCTCCATAAACAAAGGGCTGCTGCACGCGGGTGGTAAATGGCATGGAATCTGAGGGGTGAGCGGTGGTGTAATTGAAGCTCAAGAGATAGGCATTCAAAGGTGCGGAAGGAGCTGATAGGAGAAGCCTTAAGTTGAAGGGAGTTTCTAAAGATGACTGCAACACCTCCCCCGACTTTTTCAATTCTATCATTCCTAAGTAAAAAATAGCCTGTGGGTAGCAGGAGATCAAACATAGAATGAGAGGTATCGTTGAACCAGGTCTCTGTGAGGAAGAGCATGTCTATGTTGTGATGGGTGATGGTGTCGGAGATTTTAAGTTTGTGTTTGCTTGCAGATCTGCAGTTGTGGAGCAGACAGCGTAGCTCTGTCAAGACTGTTTTGGTGACGGGGGAACTTGGGCTATAAAGGGTGATGGGGATATTGTTCTTATACAGGGATGCTCGGGTGGGGATTTAGGTGGATGCGTGGTTCTGACAGAGGAGATGGTTGGAATAGTGTAGATAGTAGGGTTACTAGGAGATGCAGGTTGGAGAGGGGTGGCGTTCAGGGGCTTGTGTGAGTTGATGATGTTTGCAGACGATAGGTTATGCTTGGCTATTATGGGGTGCGAGGTGCATCTCGTGGGAAAGTGAGAGTTTTCCAAAGGAGTTGAGGTGTGTGGAAAAGTCGAAACCTCGGAGCTTAACAGTGAAATGGAAGCTACAAGCTGGGAGATGGAGGTGATAAGAGAGCCTAGCTTATTTTCCAGCAAGAGTAGGGCAGAGCACAGACGTTTGGGTGGCTCGATGGAAACAGGAGGAGGTGAAATTGGTGGTGGAAGGCAGGGAGGTGGGGGGACAGGAGGAGAGTTGGGGTATATGGTTCGGTGGGGAAAGGTGGAGGTTGAGAGCGGGAGTTGGTGTATCAGAGGTGAGGGGGGAGTTGTCTTTGTTGGCGTTGGAAGAAGGAAAGGAATTAAGGACACAATTAGGGGGAGATGGGTGCGGATCGAGGCGGTGATGCAGAAGGAGATGGGAGGACTGAGTGGAGTCATAGGAATGAAGGAGGTTTGTGAGGAAAAAAGGGGAGGTGATTGGAGAGGTCCTGTCAGATTGGAGAGGTGGCTGTGAGGGAACGGGCATCTGGCAGAGTGAGGGGGGTTGAAAGAAAGGGAAGCTGAAGAAAGGAAATGGTTCTGCTGGGCCCCAGGGAGGGAAATGGAAAGGTTTAGCAAGGGGGGAAAGGGGGTAGCACAGCAATGCTGGAGGAGTTGGGGAAAGGAGAGAGACGCAATGGGTTTGTGGAGAAGTCGGGGTAAATAGCGAGGGGCGAAGGGGGTAGAGAAGAGGGGGATAGGGAAGAATGAGGGGAGCATAGGGAAAGTTAACTGGGGGAGAGGGTTGGAGGAGAGGTGGACTACAAAGGGGGATGGCAGGTAGGAAAATGGGGGAGGAGATGAGATTGGAGTACCGGGACGGTGCAGATTGGATGCGGTGCGTATCAGCTAGAGGTAAGGCTGGCGTGATGAAGGGGGGGCATACTGTGAGGGGGGAGGAATGGGAGAGGAGGGCATAGGGGGGAGGGAGGGAAGAGGGCCGACCTGTGCTTCTCAAGAGTGCAGCCTATTGGAGTGTAGGGGGGTCAGGAGAGGAGAAAGGGAGTAGTGGGTGGAGCTAGGTGAAGAGTCAGGGGAGAACCTAGTCGCAGAGGAGGGGAGTAGAAAGGGGAAGAGGTGGTCAAAGCGAGAGAGACAGGTGTCTTTGCCTTGGATCATGACAGTACCGTTATTATAGAGTGAGATAGTGAGGTAGCCATTAAAACATGCGCAGGGGGAAATTTTTAGCTGTTTCCCATGCGGGATAGAGGAGGAGGAGGTGACGTTAAGGGAATTTTATAAGCTGGTAGACCAAGAGGAAGTGTCGTGAGTGAAGAAAATGAAATCGCTTTTGAGCCTCCCAAAACGACCATTGTAAAATTGATCAACAAATAGGAAATCAGGGAAACATTCAATAGTGTTATGCTTCAACCGTTTTACTGAGGCTTTAGTCTGGCCGAGAGGATAGACGATTTTGTAGCAGTTAATTCCAGCCTTAACACAAGTGGTGGCCATGTTGGGAGGAGGAGGAGGGTGGGGGGGATATGAGAAGGGTGTCACCAATAAAGCGGTGGTGAGGAGAAGTATAAGGACAAAAAGGGGGCACATATTCCAGATGTCGGGTGAAGATAGCTGAACTAATGTGATTAATAACAGGTTGTTACTTCAGAGCAGAAGAAGCTGGGGGGCTTGGAAGGTCCTGTGATTCCGCTGGTATTTGTTGGGTCCTACAACTAGGTATACATGATGCCCTCTGGCACTAGATAGAATTTACAAGGGATTTGTTTACATGTGACAGGGCCAGCTGGACCACTGTCAGAGCCATCACAAAGCAAATTTAGTAAAAGTAAAACAGATCATAGACGAACACCCAGTGACCATTGGTGATCACTGTGCTTGGCATCAGCCTGTAACAAAAACCATGTTTGGCCCCAACCGCATTGTACACCCATAATCTCAACAGACTAATAAAGGACCCCAACCTCCTGAGAATACTAACATTAGGGGCATAAGGCATAGGGTGGAAACAAAATCTCACTAGCATAACCAGAAAATGCAAGACAACCTCATTCTCATAGACCACCTTAAGAGGTACTCAGAGCTGGGTGCGTAAATCATACTACATGAATAATATTACCTAGGAGCACATAATCGTAATCGTAATAGGGCCTGGCCCCACCAAACCTCCCAGTCTCCCTGGCCAACTGGCCATCGCAGAGGGGGGCTCAAATGCCTTGTGTCCAGAATGTATGGGCTGCTGCCAATGCAGCAAAAGTCAAAGGATGCGCACTTTTGTAAACCTAAGCGTTGCAGCTGGCTACAGAGTACCGCACGGATATCTGACGCGAGTCTAAGGCAGGAGACGGGATTGCCAGGATCGTCGTTCTCACGCACATATGAGTTTGAAGTTAGTTTTTAAGTCGTCTTCACGCATGTTTGAGGGACGTTTAGGTAGTAATTTCACTTTGTTCTTATGTTTTGCTTACGTGCAGACGGTCCAAAGTGTTGATAGCATTTCCACTCATTGAATTAGCAGTGAGATGGTTTTTGGATTGACGTGAGATGGAGGTACCGGGTTGTTATAAGGCATGCCTGATCACAAGGGGCATTAGAGCAATTACATTTTTACAGCTTGGTTTGTATTATTTTGTTTTCAGTGGAAACTACATGCATCACACCTGCGTTAGCAGGTTTTTACGGCTGATTAAGGCTTCTATATTTATTTGATTTCATCAGGTGAGATAAGCACCGAGTGTCACTCTGATTGCCCACCAGCACGTAGGACTTTAATAGGTCCTTACAGTCTTTATTTTTGTGTTACAGAGTATTCATCCGGCATACCAACTCGTGGGTTATGCCTAGCCCACACTAATCAGGTATTCTCAAGATACAGTTTTATTTTATTTCTCACTCTTGGTAGAGTGTGCATGCCTAACTCACTCACACTAGAGCACTTGTTATTTTTTAGCAGTGACGGAGCACTGGATAGCTCATTTCTTTATTATTTCATCACACCAGGGACTCTCTCTGCATTTCACATGAAAACTGTTTTACGTTTTCCTTAGACACACTTTCTGTCACATGACTTTTCAATGAGCAGTGTTTGCATGATCTCATTATGTATATTCCCCCCAGACATTTTAGAGGCCTTTGTATGCTATGTATAGACGAGAGTTAATTTTTGTTATATGTTCTTGTAGATTTCCCCTTGAAGAAGGGTGCAAGAAGCACCCGAAATGCATTGGGAGTAGTTACTTGCAAGTTTGTAACCTACGCCACTGTTCGACCTGCAGGACGCCTGTTTCCACATACCCATTCAGCTGGCCCACTGGTGCTACTTGCTGTTTGTAGTGGGAAAGGAGCATTTTCATTTCGCTGTGCTCCCCTTTGGTCGCAGCAGCACCCCTTGTGTCTTAACATAAGTGATGGGGGTAGTGGCAGACCATCTTGGTTGCTCAGGATATGGGTTATCCCACGTCGGTGCAGCTTTGATTCTGCTCTTGCGGAGTCCCACCACACTTCGAAACTGGGACCCATATTGAAGCAACGGATCTGGACTTTGTGTCATCCAGGCATATTGCTTTAGGGACTTTAATCATGCGGCATTCTGATATTGGCACTGCGTTTTAACCGCAGCTCATCGTTTTACCCCTTAAGATTCCAAAGTCTGGATAGAGGCGGGCGGAATACACTCACAAGATAAAGTTTACAAACATATCTTGCTTTGCACAGTCCCTGCTGAAAATTTCAATATAACGTGACCAGAAAGAGAGGCTGTTGGCACCTTTTACCTGCTCTGCGATAATAAACTGCGTACTAAGATGTTTTTCATTATGGCTTCCTGATGAAGGCTGTAGAGCATAAACGTTCGTAGGTCACTATCGGTCAAACTCTATTAGCCATGTTGTATTTGCACATGTTTCAATGTTATTAGCCGAGCTGAATTGAAATCTCTCCATCTTATTTTGACAAGCCATGAAGACCTAGAATGTTTGGCCATTTATGCAAAATTAAATAACTGTGATTTTCCTTGGGCCACTATATTATAATGCATTAGAAAAGGAACTGGTGTATATCACTGTTCAATAAAGAATGAAGATGTATCTGTACATTTAATAGGTCTGGTTTCCATACACATCTACAACCCCATTGTATCTATTATAGCAGTATGAATGTGGGAGTGGGAGTGAACATTTAGGCTTGTTTCATTATTCTTTAGAGGGAGATACATATCGATTTTAAAACATTTATAATCATGAAACATGCACTTTGGATTATGTATTTATTTACTGTACTTTGATCATGTTTTATGCACAGTTTGTATTTTTGATACCATTAAATTGTTTTTGATATAGATCTGGGTTCTTTCATTAATTACTTTACCTTTTTGCCCATATTCGTAACAGTTATCCAAGTATTTATGGACACATTGGAAGTACATCTACGGAGGTCAGGGCTGCCACTCTTCCCCCTTCCGTGACTTACGGTTAAAGGAGGGCTCACCCAAGGCAATGTCAACCACCTCCAGACTGCGGCAAACCTCCTCTAATCTTTGGGATTCACGATCAATATGCTGGTCACATCTAACACCTTTCTCAGGCGCTCACCTTTATTGCAGCCATTCTGGACACAGGTGGGTTTCATGTATTTACCCTGGGAAAGAGAGTCTAGGACATTCAGGATATGATCCCGATTTTCAGCCAGGTCCTGGATTTCATTAAGCTCAACTGAGGCTGCTGAACTGATGGCCTTATGCATCCGGCTGGTCGAGCATTCAAGGTTGCAGATGCATGCTCTGCAGTAGAATCTGAAGTCTCAGTGGCCCAGGATAGTAATTGGGTCAGAAGCAGGACCTCTCTCCCTACCTCACCCATAGCTAACAGTGGTGACCGTTACTTTACTTCCCGGGAGAGGTGCAGATCAGAGGTCTCTGGTCTCTGGTCTCTGGCAGAGTCTAGCTCCATATCAACCTTCTGTAGGAGAGGGTCTCCGCTTGGCATTAAAAGCCTTCCTTCTATCCATCAAGGGGAGACTGGTACAGGTGCTCACCAACATTGATGTGGTACTGTGGTGCTCACCAACATTGATGTGGTGGGGTCTTGGATCCTATGCCTGAAGGCTCTGTGACCCTGGAAATGGCTGGACCATCAAGGGATCTTCCTGGTGGTGAACCATCTAGCATTCCGGGGAACACACTCTTCAGTCGATGCCTAGCAGATCATGAGTTTCAATTGTATTCAGAGGTGGTATAGGGTCTCTACTGCAAATGGGGAGATCCTTGGCTCTTTGCCACCGACAAGAACAAACAATTTCAGCACTTCAGCGCATTGGAGTATCCTAGGTGCCTCTCACTCTGAGACGCATTCCACCTTGAGTGGAACTCAGGACTCCTGCATGCCTTTCTGCCAAAATTACTCCTGCCCTGAGTTTTCAAGAAGATCTAGCCAGACTGTGCCCAAGTGACGAACTCGCCCCTCTGAGAACCCCGCCCAGCAGATCCTGCAGCAGAAAAACACCATGGTTCACCGACGAACTCAAGTGCTCCAAGAAGAACTGTCGAGCCCTCGAGAAAGCCTGGAGAAGGGAACCAACGACGGACAACATGACCACCCTCAAGCTCGCCACCCGGAAACACCACCAACTGATCCGCGCCACCAAGAAAAATGCATACAAGGACCGGCTGGACAACAACGCACACAACTGCAAGGAACTCTTCAACATCGTGAAAGAGCTCTCCAACCCCAACGCCGGAAACAACGACATCACACCGTCGCAAGACCTCTGCAACTCCCTCGCGTCCTACTTCCACAACAAGATCACGGACATACACAACAGCTTCAACAACCAACCAACGCAAGCCACAACCGCAACGACGCCACCACCCACCACCCTCCGCACCTGGACCCCGATCAGCACCGAAGACACCATCCGCACCATGAACTCCATCCACTCCGGATCTCCGACTGACCCCTGCCCTCACCACGTCTTCAACAAGGCCGACGCTGTCCTCGCACCCCACCTGCGGGACATCATCAACACCTCCTTCGACTCCGCCACCTTCCCTGAGAGCTGGAAGCACGCCGAACTCAGCGCTCTCCTCAAGAAGCCCACAGCAGACCCCACCGACCTCAAGAACTACCGTCCCATCTCGCTCCTCCCGTTCCCGGCCAAAGTCATCGAGAAGACCGTCAACAAACAGCTGGCCGCCTTCCTCGAGACGAATGGATCCCTCGACCCCTCACAGTCCGGCTTCCGAGCGAACCACAGCACCGAGACCGCCCTCATCGCCGCCACCGACGACCTTCGAACTCTGATGGACAACGGAGAAACAGCGGCCCTCATCCTCCTGGACCTCTCCGCGGCTTTCGACACTGTCTGCCACCGCACCCTAGTACAGCGCCTCAGCAACATCGGAATCCAGGAGAAGGCACTGGAATGGATCACCTCCTTCCTCGACGGAAGAACACAAAGAGTCCGCCTACCACCGTACAAGTCAGAGGCCACCAAAGTCATCTGCGGCGTACCCCAAGGATCCTCGCTGAGCCCAACCCTCTTCAACGTCTACATGAGCCCCCTCGCGGCCATCGCACGCCAACACAACCTGAACATCATCTCCTACGCCGACGACACCCAGCTGATCCTCTCCCTGACCAACGACCCCGCCACCGCCAGAGCCAACCTGCACGAAGGGATGAGAGACGTAGCCGAATGGATGACGACCAGCCGCCTGAAACTGAACTCAGACAAGACGGAGGTCCTCATCCTGGGCTCCACGCCCTCCGCCTGGGACGACTCCTGGTGGCCCCCCGCCCTGGGCACCGCACCCAAACCGACGGACCACGCACGCAACCTGGGCTTCATCCTGGACTCCTCCCTCTCCATGACCAGACAAGTCAACGCCGTCTCCTCGTCATGCTTCAACATCCTGCGCATGCTACGTAAGATCTTCCGGTGGATCCCCACCGAGACGAGGAAGACGGTCACCCAAGCCCTCGTCACCAGCCGACTGGACTACGGCAACGCCCTCTACGCCGGAACCACTGCCAAACTCCAGAAGAGACTCCAGCGGATCCAGAACGCCTCGGCGAGACTCATCCTCGACGTCCCCCGACGCAGCCACATCTCCGGACACCTGAGAGATCTGCACTGGCTCCCGGTCAACAAGAGAATCACCTTCCGGCTCCTCACCCACGCGCACAAAGCCCTACACGACCAAGGCCCGAGCTACCTCAACAACCGGATCAACTTCTACACTCCCAAGCGCCTCCTCAGATCAACCAACCACGCCCTCGCCGCCGTCCCCCGAATCCGAAGAGCGACAACAGGAGGAAGATCCTTCTCCTACCTGGCCGCCAAGACCTGGAACTCACTTCCGACCAATCTGCGCCTGACCCAAGACCACCTCTCCTTCAGGAAGAAGCTCAAGACCTGGCTGTTCGAGCAGTAGCGGCACCCCCCCCCCTCCCAGCGCCTTGAGACCCTACGGGTGAGTAGTGCGCTCTACAAATGACCTGATTGATTGATTGATAGTGGCTGCAGATTAGGCACGGACAGTATGCTATCCAGAACTCTTGGGCTTGAGCATGTGTCCTTCCTTCAACCATGCTGCACCTCTGGGAGGATTTGCTGTTGCAGCACAAGGGCTGGGGTTTGCATCTGGGTATTCACAATCTCCACCTTCATGTTTGGATGTTGAGGGCAACAGCTAAACACCTTTTAACCTTCCTCCAGAGGTGGTTGATGTCATCTTGACAGCCAAGCGTCCCTCAACAAAAAGTGAATACACTTTTTGTTGAGACAAATGTGTTCCTCGGTGTAACCCTTGCCAGATAGCCCCTTCTGGCAACGTTATCTGACGTTTGGTTATTTGTTTTGGCCCTCGCCCGACAAGGCATTGCTCTGGGCACTGTGACAGGTATCTTTCAGCTCATTCAGTTTTTCTGCGGTTGCCAGATCAGCCTTCATTGTTTATATCTCCCTTTTTAAAAGGGTTACAACATCTATTTCCGCCCTCCTCCTCTGTAATGCCACAGCAGGACCTTATTTTGGTCCTTAAAGTCCTGATGTATTCTCTCTTCGAGTCGCTTCACAGCTACCCCTTGATGGTTTTCACCTTCATGACCGTGCTCTTTGTTACCATTGCACCGGTGTAGCAGGTGAGTTTTACACTCTAGGTGTCCATCCGCCATACACAGCCTTCTACCCAGACACATGTATCTGCGGTCCTTGGAATAGGTTTCTTTGAGACAGATCTGCTGTCCATGGGAGATTGGAGTCTTTTTCGAAGGCAGCAGTCCTCCCAGGGTTTTCAGAGGCCGCTGGCTGGAAGACAGGTCACAGGCTTGCAGAAGCTGGTGACAGGGAGGTAGGACTGGGGCCAAGGCAGCCGTCGTCTTCAATCATCTCAGCAAGGTAATCTTCTTTCTTAGGTTGTCGCAGATCGAGTTTCTAGGTCTGGGGAAGCCACCTAAATACTAGATTTAGGGGAATTTTATGGGAGTAGCAGGTGAGGCCAATGGGCGCCTTACCTGGGGCAACTACACCCTCTATTTTGCCACCCTCCTGTGGTAGGGAGCATAGACCTAGCCCTGATTGAAGGGGGCCTCCCTATCTTCAAGATGGCAGGACTGAAAGATGTGCTTCACCACGCCTCACCCACCTTAGGGGTGGAGTTGGCAGAGGTGGGCACGCCTCCTATTCTAAGTTTTCCTGCCCAAAGTGGGGGTGTAAACCAAGGGCTGCCATCTGCTGCTTGCAGCAGAGGCTGGGGGCGCATTAAAAAGGCAGCATGACCTTTGAAGCTTCCCTCTTCAAGCACTAGGCCATCCTGGGGGGGGGGGGGCAGGTTTGACACCTCTGCCCAGGATGTGCATTGTTTTATGTCCCAGAGAGCAGAGGCTCTTCATCCAAGGGTCCGGAAACGTGTGTGTGGCAGGCTGCCTAAAGTCAGTCGGTGCCCACACCAGGGTCGGTAGGTGTTCATGGGGCACATCTGAGGTGCACTCTGAGTACAGGTTTTAATGAATCTCACACTTGCATCAGTGTGGATTTATTACAAGGAGCTGTTTGGTACCAAACACTGCTGGGTTCAGTGAAGCCATGATGGTGCTCTGGAACTAGAGTTGTCAAGTTCCCAGCCTATGTACTCTCCAACTCTCAAATAGTTTTTTGGGTCTATCTTTGGCTGAGTCAAGGAGGGTTCTGAAGTGCGACGCTTTCCCAAGAAAGATGTGGTACTTGGATCTTGCTGAACGAAGCGTGGGCAAATTATAGGTAGAGGGCGCTTGCCTCCATTGTTTCTCCAGGCATCTTAGGTGCTTCCTTTCTTCGTAGAGGGATTTGTTGAACCAAGGTGCTGAGGGAGTGGGCCTTTTCTTTTTGCTTTGGAGAGGAGCAACGTTATTGAATCTGACCGCAAGGACTGTGAGGCATTGGGAGGTGAGCTCGTCAACATCTAGGTTTGGGTTTATCCTTGGTAATGTTAGCAAAGCTGATTCACAGAGGAACCGACGTCAATATTTTTAGTGTCATGGAACCAGGAGGTAGCCCTCTTAGGTTGGCCAAGAGTTATAGAGTGTGATAGGTGAAGAGCGAAAGGGATGAGGAGGTGGTCCGATGAGTCTACATGAATAGGGGTAGCGATGGAAAGCATGTCTGCTTTAGAGATAACAAGGTCCAGGATTGAGCCCTTGGAGTGTGTTGATTCTGTGCAATGTGGGATAAGATCGTTTGCCGAGAGGAAGGTGGCCAGCAGATTCGCAGAAGCGTCTTGCGGTACGCCCCAGTGGAGATTGAAGTCACCCACGAAGGTCTGATTGTCACTTTGCGAGTTTTGGTCGCTGATGAAGTCAGTGAGTTCCTCCATAAACAAAGGGCTGCTGCACGCGGGTGGTAAATGGCATGGAATCTGAGGGGTGAGCGGTGGTGTAATTGAAGCTCAAGAGATAGGCATTCAAAGGTGCGGAAGGAGCTGATAGGAGAAGCCTTAAGTTGAAGGGATTTCTAAAGATGACTGCAACACCTCCCCCGACTTTTTCAATTCTATCATTCCTAAGTAAAAAATAGCCTGTGGGTAGTAGGAGATCAAACATAGAATGAGAGGTATCGTTGAACCAGGTCTCTGTGAGGAAGAGCATGTCTATGTTGTGATGGGTGATGGTGTCGGAGATTTTAAGTTTGTGTTTGCTTGCAGATCTGCAGTTGTGGAGCAGACAGCGTAGCTCTGTCAAGACTGTTTTGGTGACGGGGGAACTTGGGCTATAAAGGGTGATGGGGATATTGTTCTTATACAGGGATGCTCGGGTGGGGATTTAGGTGGATGCGTGGTTCTGACAGAGGAGATGGCTGGAATAGTGTAGATAGTAGGGTTACTAGGAGATGCAGGTTGGAGAGGGGTGGCGTTCAGGGGCTTGTGTGAGTTGATGATGTTTGCAGACGATAGGTTATGCTTGGCTATTATCGGGTGCGAGGTGCATCTCGTGGGAAAGTGAGAGTTTTCCAAAGGAGTTGAGGTGTGTGGAAAAGTCGAAACCTCGGAGCTTAACAGTGAAATGGAAGCTACAAGCTGGGAGATGGAGGTGATAAGAGAGCCTAGCTTATTTTCCAGCAAGAGTAGGGCAGAGCACAGACGTTTGGGTGGCTCGATGGAAACAGGAGGAGGTGAAATTGGTGGTGGAAGGCAGGGAGGTGGGGGGACAGGAGGAGAGTTGGGGTATATGGTTCGGTGGGGAAAGGTGGAGGTTGAGAGCGGGAGTTGGTGTATCAGAGGTGAGGGGGGAGTTGTCTTTGTTGGCGTTGGAAGAAGGAAAGGAATTAAGGACAAAATTAGGGGGAGATGGGTGCGGATCGAGGCGGTGGTGCAGAAGGAGAGGGGAGGACTGAGTGGAGTCATAGGAATGAAGGAGGTTTGTGAGGAAAAAAGGGGAGGTGATTGGAGAGGTCCTGTCAGCTTGGAGAGGTGGCTGTGAGGGAACGGGCATCTGGCAGAGTGAGGGGGGTTGAAAGAAAGGGAAGCTGAAGAAAGGAAATGGTTCTGCTGGGCCCCAGGGAGGGAAATGGAAAGGTTTAGCAAGGGGGTAAAGGGGGTAGCACAGCAATGCTGGAGGAGTTGGGGAAAGGAGAGAGACGCAATGGGTTTGTGGAGAAGTCGGGGTAAATAGCGAGGGGCGAAGGGGGTAGAGAAGAGGGGGATAGGGAAGAATGAGGGGAGCATAGGGAAAGTTAACTGGGGGAGAGGGTTGGAGGAGAGGTGGACTACAAAGGGGGATGGCAGGTAGGAAAATGGGGGAGGAGATGAAATTGGAGTACCGGGACGGTGCAGATTGGATGAGGTGCGTATCAGCTAGAGGTAAGGCTGGCGTGATGAAGGGGGGGCATACTGTGAGGGGGGAGGAATGGGAGAGGAGGGCATAGGGGGGAGGGAGGGAAGAGGGCCGACCTGTGCTTCTCAAGAGTGCAGCCTATTGGAGTGTAGGGGGGTCAGGAGAGGAGAAAGGGAGTAGTGGGTGGAACTAGGTGAAGAGTCAGGGGAGAACCTAGTCGCAGAGGAGGGGAGTAGAAAGGGGAAGAGGTGGTCAAAGAGAGAGAGACAGGTGTCTTTGCCTTGGATCATGACAGTACCGTTATTATAGAGTGAGATAGTGAGGTAGCCATTAAAACATGCGCAGGGGGAAATTTTTTGCTGTTTCCCATGCGGGATAGAGGAGGAGGAGGTGACGTTAAGGGAATTTTATAAGCTGGTAGACCAAGAGGAAGTGTCGTGAGTGAAGAAAATGAAATCGCTTTTGAGCCTCCCAAAACGACCATTGTAAAATTGATCAACAAATAGGAAATCAGGGAAACATTCAATAGTGTTATGCTTCAACCGTTTTACTGAGGCTTTAGTCTGGCCGGGAGGATAGACGATTTTGTAGCAGTTAATTCCAGCCTTAACACAAGTGGCGGCCATGTTGGGAGGAGGAGGAGGGTGGGGGGGATATGAGAAGGGTGTCACTAGGAAAGCGGTGGTGAGGAGAAGTATAAGGACAAAAAGGGGGCACATATTCCAGATGTCGGGTGAAGATAGCTGAACTAATGTGATTAATAACAGGTTGTTACTTCAGAGCAGAAGAAGCTGGGGGGCTTGGAAGGCCCTGTGATTCCGCTGGTATTTGTTGGGTCCTACAACTAGGTATACATGATGCCCTCTGGCACTAGATAGTATTTACAAGGGATTTGTTTACATGTGTTACATGTGTTCTTCCCATCACACTCTCCTCCAGACACCTAGGTTTAGGCGTAAAAAGCACGGAGGCCTTAGATTCTCCTTTCTGGCCCCCTCACTCTGGAACTCTCTACCTCTGGACCTCAGACTCTCCTCTTCATACCCTTACTTTAGGTCTCTCCTAAAAACTCACCTTTTCCGCGGTGCTTACATATAAGGTTCCTCTTTTTCCCCCCTCTGCCTCCCCCTGGGTTAGTGATCAGCGCCAAGAAACCGTCCGGTGAACGCAGCGCTCTACAAATCCTTTTTACATTACATTACATTACATGTGACAGGGCCAGCTGGACCACTGTCAGAGCCATCACAAATCAAATTTTGTAAAAGTAAAACAGATCATAGACGAACACCCAGTGACCATTGGTGATCACTGTGCTTGGCATCAGCCTGTAACAAAAACCATGTTTGGCCCCAACCGCATTGTACACCCATAATCTCAACAGACTAATAAAGGACCCCAACCTCCTGAGAATACTAACATTAGGGGCATAAGGCATAGGGTGGAAACAAAATCTCACTAGCATAACCAGAAAATGCAAGACAACCTCATTCTCATAGAGCACCTTAAGAGGTACTCAGAGCTGGGTGCGTAAATCATACTACATGAATAATATTACCTAGCAGCACATAATCGTAATCGTAATAGGGCCTGGCCCCACCAAACCTCCCAGTCTCCCTGGCCAACTGGCCATCGCAGAGGGGGGCTCAAATGCCTTGTGTCCAGAATGTATGGGCTGCTGCCAATGCAGCAAAAGTCAAAGGATGCGCACTTTTGTAAACCTAAGCGTTGCAGCTGGCTACCGAGTACCGCACGGATATCTGACGCGAGTCTAAGGCAGGAGACGGGATTGCCAGGATCGTCGTTCTCACGCACATATGAGTTTGAAGTTCGTTTTTAAGTCGTCTTCACGCATGTTTGAGGGACGTTTAGGTAGTAATTTCACTTTGTTCTTATGTTTTGCTTACGTGCAGACGGTCCAGAGTGTTGATAGCATTTCCACTCATTGAATTAGCAGTGAGATGGTTTTTGGATTGAGGTGAGATGGCGGTACCGGGTTGTTATAAGGCATGCCTGATCACAAGGGGCATTAGAGCAATTACATTTTTACAGCTTGGTTTGTATTATTTTGTTTTCAGTGGAAACTACATGCATCACACCTGCGTTAGCAGGTTTTTACGGCTGATTAAGGCTTCTATATTTATTTGATTTCATCAGGTGAGATAAGCACCGAGTGTCACTCTGATTGCCCACCAGCACGTAGGACTTTAATAGGTCCTTACAGTCTTTATTTTTGTGTTACAGAGTATTCATCTGGCATACCAACTCGTGGGTTATGCCTAGCCCACACTAATCAGGTATTCTCAAGATGCAGTTTTATTTTATTTCTCACTCTTGGTAGAGTGTGCATGCCTAACTCACTCACACTAGAGCACTTGTTATTTTTTAGCAGTGACGGAGCACTGGATAGCTCATTTCTTTATTATTTCATCACACCAGGGACTCTCTCTGCATTTCACATGAAAACTGTTTTACGTTTTCCTTAGACACACTTTCTGTCACATGACTTTTCAATGAGCAGTGTTTGCATGATCTCATTATGTATATTCCCCCCAGACATTTTAGAGGCCCTTATATGCTATGTATAGACGAGAGTTAATTTTTGTTATATGTTCTTGTAGATTTCCCCTGAAGAAGGGTGCAAGAAGCACCCGAAATGCATTGGGAGTAGTTACTTGCAAGTTTGTAACCTACGCCACTGTTCGACCTGCAGGACGCCTGTTTCCACATACCCATTCAGCTGGCCCACTGGTGCTACTTGCTGTTTTTAGTGGGAAAGGAGCATTTTCATTTCGCTGTGCTCCCCTTTGGTCGCAGCAGCACCCCTTGTGTCTTAACATAAGTGATGGGGGTAGTGGCAGACCATCTTGGTTGCTCAGGATATGGGTTATCCCACGTCGGTGCAGCTTTGATTCTGCTCTTGCGGAGTCCCACCACACTTCGAAACTGGGACCCATGTTGAAGCAACGGATCTGGACTTTGTGTCATCCAGGCATATTGCTTTAGGGACTTTAATCATGCGGCATTCTGATATTGGCACTGTGTTTTAACCGCAGCTCATCGTTTTACCCCTTAAGATTCCAAAGTCTGGATAGAGGCGGGCGGAATACACTCACAAGATAAAGTTTACAAACATATCTTGCTTTGCACAGTCCCAGCTGAAAATTTCAATATAACGTGTCCAGAAAGAGAGGCTGTTGGCACCTTTTACCTGCTCTGCGATAATAAACTGCGTACTAAGATGTTTTTCATTATGGCTTCCTGATGAAGGCTGTAGAGCAGAAACGTTCGTAGGTCACTATCGGTCAAACTCTATTAGCCATGTTGTATTTGCACATGTTTCAATGTTATTAGCCGAGCTGAATTGAAATCTCTCCATCTTATTTTGACAAGCCATGAAGACTTAGAATGTTTGGCCATTTATGCAAAATTAAATAACTGTGATTTTCCTTGGGCCACTATATTATAATGCATTAGAAAAGGAACTGGTTTATATCACTGTTCAATAAAGAATGAAGATGTATCTGTACATTTAATAGGTCTGGTTTCCATACACATCTACAACCCCATTGTATCTATTATAGCAGTATGAATGTGGGAGTGGGAGTGAACATTTAGGCTTGTTTCATTATTCTTTAGAGGGAGATACATATCGATTTTAAAACATTTATAATCATGAAACATGCACTTTGGATTATGTATTTATTTACTGTACTTTGATCATGTTTTATGCACAGTTTGTATTTTTGATACCATTAAATTGTTTTTGATATAGATCTGGGTTCTTTCATTAATTACTTTACCTTTTTGCCCATATTCGTAACAGTTATCCAAGTATTTATGGACACATTGGAAGTACATCTACGGAGGTCAGGGCTGCCACTCTTCCCCCACTCTTCCCCCTTCCGTGACTTACGGTTAAAGGAGGGCTCACCCAAGGCAATGTCAACCACCTCCAGACTGCGGCAAACCTCCTCTAATCTTTGGGATTCACTATCAATATGCTGGTCACATCTAACACCTTTCTCAGGCGCTCACCTTTATTGCAGCCATTCTGGACACAGGTGGGTTTCATGTATTTACCCTGGGAAAGAGAGTCTAGGACATTCAGGATATGATCCCGATTTTCAGCCCGGTCCTGGATTTCATTAAGCTCAACTGAGGCTGCTGAACTGATGGCCTTATGCATCCGGCTGGTCGAGCATTCAAGGTTGCAGATGCATGCTCTGCAGTAGAATCTGAAGTCTCAGTGGCCCAGGATAGTAATTGGGTCAGAAGCAGGACCTCTCTCCCTACCTCACCCATAGCTGACAGTGGTGACCGTTACTTTACTTCCCGGGAGAGGTGCAGATCAGAGGTCTCTGGTCGAGTCCAGCTCCATATCAACCTTCTGTAGGAGAGGGTCTCCGCTTGGCATTAAAAGCCTTCCTTCTATCCATCAAGGGGAGACTGGTACAGGTGCTCACCAACATTGATGTGGTACTGTGGTGCTCACCAACATTGATGTGGTGGGGTCTTGGATCCTATGCCTGAAGGCTCTGTGACTCTGGAAATGGCTGGACCATCAAGGGATCTTCCTGGTGGTGAACCATCTAGCATTCCGGGGAACACACTCTTCAGTCGATGCCTAGCAGATCATGAGTTTCAATTGTATTCAGAGGTGGTATAGGGTCTCTACTGCAAATGGGGAGATCCTTGGCTCTTTGCCACCGACAAGAACAAACAATTTCAGCACTTCAGCGCATTGGAGTATCCTAGGTGCCTCTCACTCTGAGACGCATTCCACCTTGAGTGGAACTCAGGACTCCTGCATGCCTTTCTGCCAAAATTACTCCTGCCCTGAGTTTTCAAGAAGATCTAGCCAGACTGTGCCCAAGTGATTGTAGTGGCTGCAGATTAGGCACGGACAGTATGCTATCCAGAACTCTTGGGCTTGAGCATGTGTCCTTCCTTCAACCATGCTGCACCTCTGGGAGGATTTGCTGTTGCAGCACAAGGGCTGGGTTTTGCATCTGGGTATTCGCAATCTCCACCTTCATGTTTGGATGTTGAGGGCAACAGCTAAACACCTTTTAACCTTCCTCCAGAAATGGTTGATGTCATCTTGACAGCCAAGCGTCCCTCAACAAAAAGTGAATACACTTTTTGTTGAGACAAATGTGTTCCTCGGTGTAACCCTTGCCAGATAGCCCATTGTGGCAACGTTATCTGACGTTTGGTTATTTGTTTTGGCCCTCGCCCGACAAGGCATTGCTCTGGGCACTGTGACAGGTATCTTTCAGCTCATTCAGTTTTTCTGCGGTTGCCAGATCAGCCTTCATTGTTTATATCTCCCTTTTCTAAAAGGGTTACAACATCTATTTCCGCCCTCCTCCTCTGCGATGCCACAGCAGGACCTTATTTTAGTCCTTAAGGTCCTGATGTATTCTCTCTTCGAGTCGCTTCACAACTACCCCTTGATGGTTTTCACCTTCATGACCGTGCTCTTTGTTACCATTGCATCGGTGTAGCAGGTGAGTTTTACACTCTAGGTGTCCATCCGCCATACACAGCCTTCTACCCAGACACATGTATCTGCGGTCCTTGGAATAGGTTTCTTTGAGACAGATCTGCTGTCCATGGGAGATTGGAGTCTTTTTCGAAGGCAGCAGTCCTCCCAGGGTTTTCAGAGGCCGCTGGCTGGAAGACAGGTCACAGGCTTGCAGAAGCTGGAGACAGGGAGGTAGGACTGGGGCCAAGGCAGCCGTCGTCTTCAATCATCTCAGCAAGGTAATCTTCTTTCTTAGGTTGTCGCAGATCGAGTTTCTAGGTCTGGGGAAGCCACCTAAATACTAGATTTAGGGGAATTTTATGGGAGTAGCAGGTGAGGCCAATGGGCGCCTTACCTGGGGCAACTACACCCTCTATTTTGCCACCCTCCTGTGGTAGGGAGCATAGACCTAGCCCTGATTGAAGGGGGCCTCCCTATCTTCAAGATGGCAGGACTGAAAGATGTGCTTCACCACGCCTCACCCACCTTAGGGGTGGAGTTGGCAGAGGTGGGCACGCCTCCTATTCTAAGTTTTCCTGCCCAAAGTGGGGGTGTAAACCAAGGGCTGCCATCTGCTGCTTGCAGCAGAGGCTGGGGGCGCATTAAAAAGGCAGCATGGCCTTTGAAGCTTCCCTCTTCGAGCACTAGGCCATCCTGGGGGGGGGGGGCAGGTTTGACACCTCTGCCCAGGATGTGCATTGTTTCATGTCCCAGAGAGCAGAGGCTCTTCATTCAAGGGTCCGGAAACGTGTGTGTGGCAGGCTGCCTAAAGTCAGTCGGTGCCCACACCAGGGTCGGTAGGTGTTCATGGGGCACATCTGAGGTGCACTCTGAGTACAGGTTTTAATGAATCTCACACTTGCATCAGTGTGGATTTATTACAAGGAGCTGTTTGGTACCAAACACTGCTGGGTTCAGTGAAGCCATGATGGTGCTCTGGAACTAGAGTTGTCAAGTTCCCAGCCTATGTACTCTCCAACTCTCAAATAGTTTTTTGGGTCTATCTTTGGCTGAGTCAAGGAGGGTTCTGAAGTGCGACGCTTTCCCAAGAAAGATGTGGTACTTGGATCTTGCTGAACGAAGCGTGGGCAAATTATAGGTAGAGGGCGCTTGCCTCCATTGTTTCTCCAGGCATCTTAGGTGCTTCCTTTCTTCATAGAGGGATTTGTTGAACCAAGGTGCTGAGGGAGTGGGCCTTTTCTTTTTGCTTTGGAGAGGAGCAACGTTATTGAATCTGACCGCAAGGACTGTGAGGCATTGGGAGGTGAGCTTGTCAACATCTAGGTTTGGGTTTATCCTTGGTAATGATAGCAAAGCTGATTCACAGAGGAACCGACATCAATATTTTTACTGTCATGGAACCAGGAGGTAGCCCTCTTAGGTTGGCCAAGAGTTATAGAGTGTGATAGGTGAAGAGCGAAAGGGATGAGGAGGTGGTCCGATGAGTCTACATGAATAGGGGTAGCGATGGAAAGCATGTCTGCTTTAGAGATAACAAGGTCCAGGATTGAGCCCTTGGAGTGTGTTGATTCTGTGCAATGTGGGATAAGATTGTTTGCCGAGAGGAAGGTGGCCAGCAGATTCGCAGAAGCGTCTTGCGGTACGCCCCAGTGGAGATTGAAGTCACCCACGAAGGTCTGATTGTCACTTTGCGAGTTTTGGTCGCTGATGAAGTCAGTGAGTTCCTCCATAAACAAAGGGCTGCTGCACGCGGGTGGTAAATGGCATGGAATCTGAGGGGTGAGCGGTGGTGTAATTGAAGCTCAAGAGATAGGCATTCAAAGGTGCGGAAGGAGCTGATAGGAGAAGCCTTAAGTTGAAGGGAGTTTCTAAAGATGACTGCAACACCTCCCCCGACTTTTTCAATTCTATCATTCCTAAGTAAAAAATAGCCTGTGGGTAGTAGGAGATCAAACATAGAATGAGAGGTATCGTTGAACCAGGTCTCTGTGAGGAAGAGCATGTCTATGTTGTGATGGGTGATGGTGTCGGAGATTTTAAGTTTGTGTTTGCTTGCAGATCTGCAGTTGTGGAGCAGACAGCGTAGCTCTGTCAAGACTGTTTTGGTGACGGGGGAACTTGGGCTATAAAGGGTGATGGGGATATTGTTCTTATACAGGGATGCTCGGGTGGGGATTTAGGTGGATGCGTGGTTCTGACAGAGGAGATGGTTGGAATAGTGTAGATAGTAGGGTTACTAGGAGATGCAGGTTGGAGAGGGGTGGCGTTCAGGGGCTTGTGTGAGTTGATGATGTTTGCAGGTGATAGGTTATGCTTGGCTATTATGGGGTGCGAGGTGCATCTCGTGGGAAAGTGAGAGTTTTCCAAAGGAGTTGAGGTGTGTGAAAAAGTCGAAATCTCGGAGCTTAACAGTGAAATGGAAGCTACAAGCTGGGAGATGGAGGTGATAAGAGAGCCTAGCTTATTTTCCAGCAAGAGTAGGGCAGAGCACAGACGTTTGGGTGGCTCGATGGAAACAGGAGGAGGTGAAATTGGTGGTGGAAGGCAGGGAGGTGGGGGGACAGGAGGAGAGTTGGGGTATATGGTTCGGTGGGGAAAGGTGGAGGTTGAGAGCGGGAGTTGGTGTATCAGAGGTGAGGGGGGAGTTGTCTTTGTTGGCGTTGGAAGAAGGAAAGGAATTAAGGACAAAATTAGGGGGAGATGGGTGCGGATCGAGGCGGTGATGCAGAAGGAGAGGGGAGGACTGAGTGGAGTCATAGGAATGAAGGAGGTTTGTGAGGAAAAAAGGGGAGGTGATTGGAGAGGTCCTGTCAGCTTGGAGAGGTGGCTGTGAGGGAACGGGCATCTGGCAGAGTGAGGGGGGTTGAAAGAAAGGGAAGCTGAAGAAAGGAAATGGTTCTGCTGGGCCCCAGGGAGGGAAATGGAAAGGTTTAGCAAGGGGGGAAAGGGGGTAGCACAGCAATGCTGGAGGAGTTGGGGAAAGGAGAGAGACGCAATGGGTTTGTGGAGAAGTCGGGGTAAATAGCGAGGGGCGAAGGGGGTAGAGAAGAGGGGGATAGGGAAGAATGAGGGGAGCATAGGGAAAGTTAACTGGGGGAGAGGGTTGGAGGAGAGGTGGACTACAAAGGGGGATGGCAGGTAGGAAAATGGGGGAGGAGATGAGATTGGAGTACCGGGACGGTGCAGATTGGATGAGGTGCGTATCAGCTAGAGGTAAGGCTGGTGTGATGAAGGGGGGGCATACTGTGAGGGGGAGGAATGGGAGAGGAGGGCATAGGGGGGAGGGAGGGAAGAGGGCCGACCTGTGCTTCTCAAGAGTGCAGCCTATTGGAGTGTAGGGGGGTCAGGAGAGGAGAAAGGGAGTAGTGGGTGGAGCTAGGTGAAGAGTCAGGGGAGAACCTAGTCGCAGAGGAGGGGAGTAGAAAGGGGAAGAGGTGGTCAAAGAGAGAGAGACAGGTGTCTTTGCCTTGGATCATGACAGTACCGTTATTATAGAGTGAGATAGTGAGGTAGCCATTAAAACATGCGCAGGGGGAAATTTTAGCTGTTTCCCATGCGGGATAGAGGAGGAGGAGGTGACGTTAAGGGAATTTTATAAGCTGGTAGACCAAGAGGAAGTGTCGTGAGTGAAGAAAATGAAATCGCTTTTGAGCCTCCCAAAATGACCATTGTAAAATTGATCAACAAATAGGAAATCAGGGAAACATTCAATAGTGTTATGCTTCAACCGTTTTACTGAGGCTTTAGTCTGGCCGGGAGGATAGACGATTTTGTAGCAGTTAATTCCAGCCTTAACACAAGTGGTGGCCATGTTGGGAGGAGGAGGAGGGTGGGGGGGATATGAGAAGGGTGTCACTAGGAAAGCGGTGGTGAGGAGAAGTATAAGGACAAAAAGGGGGCACATATTCCAGATGTCGGGTGAAGATAGCTGAACTAATGTGATTAATAACAGGTTGTTACTTCAGAGCAGAAGAAGCTGGGGGGCTTGGAAGGCCCTGTGATTCCGCTGGTATTTGTTGGGTCCTACAACTAGGTATACATGATGCCCTCTGGCACTAGATAGTATTTACAAGGGATTTGTTTACATGTGACAGGGCCAGCTGGACCACTGTCAGAGCCATCACAAAGCAAATTTAGTAAAAGTAAAACAGATCATAGACGACCACCCAGTGACCATTGGTGATCACTGTGCTTGGCATCAGCCTTAACAAAAACCATGTTTGGCCCCAACCGCATTGTACACCCATAATCTCAACAGACTAATAAAGGACCCCAACCTCCTGAGAATACTAACATTAGGGGCATAAGGCATAGGGTGGAAACAAAATCTCACTAGCATAACCAGAAAATGCAAGACAACCTCATTCTCATAGACCACCTTAAGAGGTACTCAGAGCTGGGTGCGTAAATCATACTACATGAATAATATTACCTAGCAGCACATAATCGTAATCGTAATAGGGCCTGGCCCCACCAAACCTCCCAGTTTCCCTGGCCAACTGGCCATCGCAGAGGGGGGCTCAAATGCCTTGTGTCCAGAATGTATGGGCTGCTGCCAATGCAGCAAAAGTCAAAGGATGCGCACTTTTGTAAACCTAAGCGTTGCAGCTGGCTACCGAGTACCGCACGGATATCTGACGCGAGTCTAAGGCAGGAGACAGGATTGCCAGGATCGTCGTTCTCACGCACATATGAGTTTGAAGTTAGTTTTTAAGTCGTCTTCACGCATGTTTGAGGGACGTTTAGGTAGTAATTTCACTTTGTTCTTATGTTTTGCTTACGTGCAGACGGTCCAGAGTGTTGATAGCATTTCCACTCATTGAATTAGCAGTGAGATGGTTTTTGGATTGAGGTGAGATGGAGGTACTGGGTTGTTATAAGGCATGCCTGATCACAAGGGGCATTAGAGCAATTACATTTTTACAGCTTGGTTTGTATTATTTTGTTTTCAGTGGAAACTACATGCATCACACCTGCGTTAGCAGGTTTTTACGGCTGATTAAGGCTTCTATATTTACTTGATTTCATCAGGTAAGATAAGCACCGAGTGTCACTCTGATTGCCCACCAGCACGTAGGACTTTAATAGGTCCTTACAGTCTTTATTTTTGTGTTACAGAGTATTCATCTGGCATACCAACTCGTGGGTTATGCCTAGCCCACACTAATCAGGTATTCTCAAGATACAGTTTTATTTTATTTCTCACTCTTGGTAGAGTGTGCATGCCTAACTCACTCACACTAGAGCACTTGTTATTTTTTAGCAGTGACGGAGCACTGGATAGCTCATTCCTTTATTATTTCATCACACCAGGGACTCTCTCTGCATTTCACATGAAAACTGTTTTACGTTTTCCTTAGACACACTTTCTGTCACATGACTTTTCAATGAGCAGTGTTTGCATGATCTCATTATGTATATTCCCCCCAGACATTTTAGAGGCCCTTGTATGCTATGTATAGACGAGAGTTAATTTTTGTTATATGTTCTTGTAGATTTCCCCTGAAGAAGGGTGCAAGAAGCACCCGAAATGCATTGGGAGTAGTTACTTGCAAGTTTGTAACCTACGCCACTGTTCGACCTGCAGGACGCCTGTTTCCACATACCCATTCAGCTGGCCCACTGGTGCTACTTGCTGTTTGTAGTGGGAAAGGAGCATTTTCATTTCGCTGTGCTCCCCTTTGGTCGCAGCAGCACCCCTTGTGTCTTAACATAAGTGATGGGGGTAGTGACAGACCATCTTGGTTGCTCAGGATATGGGTTATCCCACGTCGGTGCAGCTTTGATTCTGCTCTTGCGGAGTCCCACCACACTTCGAAACTGGGACCCATATTGAAGCAACGGATCTGGACTTTGTGTCATCCAGGCATATTGCTTTAGGGACTTTAATCATGCGGCATTCTGATATTGGCACTGCGTTTTAACCGCAGCTCATCGTTTTACCCCTTAAGATTCCAAAGTCTGGATAGAGGCGGGCGGAATACACTCACAGGATAAAGTTTACAAACATATCTTGCTTTGCACAGTCCCTGCTGAAAATTTCAATATAACGTGTCCAGAAAGAGAGGCTGTTGGCACCTTTTACCTGCTCTGCGATAATAAACTGCGTACTAAGATGTTTTTCATTATGGCTTCCTGATGAAGGCTGTAGAGCAGAAACGTTCGTAGGTCACTATCGGTCAAACTCTATTAGCCATGTTGTATTTGCACATGTTTCAATGTTATTAGCCGAGCTGAATTGAAATCTCTCCATCTTATTTTGACAAGCCATGAAGACCTAGAATGTTTGGCCATTTATGTAAAATTAAATAACTGTGATTTTCCTTGGGCCACTATATTATAATGCATTAGAAAAGGAACTGGTTTATATCACTGTTCAATAAAGAATGAAGATGTATCTGTACATTTAATAGGTCTGGTTTCCATACACATCTACAACCCCATTGTATCTATTATAGCAGTATGAATGTGGGAGTGGGAGTGAACATTTAGGCTTGTTTCATTATTCTTTAGAGGGAGATACATATCGATTTTAAAACATTTATAATCATGAAACATGCACTTTGGATTATGTATTTATTTACTGTACTTTGATCATGTTTTATGCACAGTTTGTATTTTTGATACCATTAAATTGTTTTTGATATAGATCTGGGTTCTTTCATTAATTACTTTACCTTTTTGCCCATATTCGTAACAGTTATCCAAGTATTTATGGACACATTGGAAGTACATCTACGGAGGTCAGGGCTGCCACTCTTCCCCCTTCCGTGACTTACGGTTAAAGGAGGGCTCACCCAAGGCAATGTCAACCACCTCCAGACTGCGGCAAACCTCCTCTAATCTTTGGGATTCACTATCAATATGCTGGTCACATTTAACACCTTTCTCAGGCGCTCACCTTTATTGCAGCCATTCTGGACACAGGTGGGTTTCATGTATTTACCCTGGGAAAGAGAGTCTAGGACATTCAGGATATGATCCCGATTTTCAGCCCGGTCCTGGATTTCATTAAGCTCAACTGAGGCTGCTGAACTGATGGCCTTATGCATCCGGCTGGTCGAGCATTCAAGGTTGCAGATGCATGCTCTGCAGTAGAATCTGAAGTCTCAGTGGCCCTGGATAGTAATTGGGTCAGAAGCAGGACCTCTCTCCCTACCTCACCCATAGCTGACAGTGGTGACCGTTACTTTACTTCCCGGGAGAGGTGCAGATCAGAGGTCTCTGGTCTCTGGTCTCTGGCAGAGTCCAGCTCCATATCAACCTTCTGTAGGAGAGGGTCTCCGCTTGGCATTAAAAGCCTTCCTTCTATCCATCAAGGGGAGACTGGTACAGGTGCTCACCAACATTGATGTGGTACTGTGGTGCTCACCAACATTGATGTGGTGGCGTCTTGGATCCTAAGCCTGAAGGCTCTGTGACTCTGGAAATGGCTGGACCATCAAGGGATCTTCCTGGTGGTGAACCATCTAGCATTCCGGGGAACACACTCTTCAGTCGATGCCTAGCAGATCATGAGTTTCAATTGTATTCAGAGGTGGTATAGGGTCTCTACTGCAAATGGGGAGATCCTTGGCTCTTTGCCACCGACAAGAACAAACAATTTCAGAACTTCAGCGCATTGGAGTATCCTAGGTGCCTCTCACTCTGAGACGCATTCCACCTTGAGTGGAACTCAGGACTCCTGCATGCCTTTCTGCCAAAATTACTCCTGCCCTGAGTTTTCAAGAAGATCTAGCCAGACTGTGCCCAAGTGATTGTAGTGGCTGCAGATTAGGCATGGACAGTATGCTATCCAGAACTCTTGGGCTTGAGCATGTGTCCTTTCTTCAACCATGCTGCACCTCTGGGAGGATTTGCTGTTGCAGCACAAGGGCTGGGTTTTGCATCTGGGTATTCACAATCTCCACCTTCATGTTTGGATGTTGAGGGCAACAGCTAAACACCTTTTAACCTTCCTCCAGAGGTGGTTGATGTCATCTTGACAGCCAAGCGTCCCTCAACAAAAAGTGAATACACTTTTTGTTGAGACAAATGTGTTCCTCGGTGTAACCCTTGCCAGATAGCCCCTTCTGGCAACGTTATCTGACGTTTGGTTATTTGTTTTGGCCCTCGCCCGACAAGGCATTGCTCTGGGTACTGTGACAGGTATCTTTCAGCTCATTCAGTTTTTCTGCGGTTGCCAGATCAGCCTTCATTGTTTATATCTCCCTTTTTAAAAGGGTTACAACATCTATTTCCGCCCTCCTCCTCTGTGATGCCACAGCAGGACCTTATTTTGGTCCTTAAGGTCCTGATGTATTTTCTCTTTGAGTCGCTTCACAGCTACCCCTTGATGGTTTTCACCTTCATGACCGTGCTCTTTGTTACCATTGCATCGGTGTAGCAGGTGAGTTTTACACTCTAGGTGTCCATCCGCCATACACAGCCTTCTACCCAGACACATGTATCTGCGGTCCTTGGAATAGGTTTCTTTGAGACAGATCTGCTGTCCATGGGAGATTGGAGTCTTTTTCGAAGGCAGCAGTCCTCCCAGGGTTTTCAGAGGCCGCTGGCTGGAAGACAGGTCACAGGCTTGCAGAAGCTGGAGACAGGGAGGTAGGACTGGGGCCAAGGCAGTCGTCGTCTTCAAACATCTCAGCAAGGTAATCTTCTTTCTTAGGTTGTCGCAGATCGAGTTTCTAGGTCTGGGGAAGCCACCTAAATACTAGATTTAGGGGAATTTTATGGGAGTAGCAGGTGAGGCCAATGGGCGCCTTACCTGGGGCAACTACACCCTCTATTTTGCCACCCTCCTGTGGTAGGGAGCATAGACATAGCCCTGATTGAAGGGGGCCTCCCTATCTTCAAGATGGCAGGACTGAAAGATGTGCTTCACCACGCCTCACCCACCTTAGGGGTGGAGTTGGCAGAGGTGGGCACGCCTCCTATTCTAAGTTTTCCTGCCCAAAGTGGGGGTGTAAACAAAGGGCTGCCATCTGCTGATTGCAGCAGAGGCTGGGGGCGCATTAAAAAGGCAGCATGGCCTTTGAAGCTTCCCTCTTCGAGCACTAGGCCATCCTGGGGGGGGGGGTTTGGGGGGGGGGGCAGGTTTGACACCTCTGCCCAGGATGTGCATTGTTTCATGTCCCAGAGAGTAGAGGCTCTTCATCCAAGGGTCCGGAAACGTGTGTGTGGCAGGCTGCCTAAAGTCAGTCGGTGCCCACACCAGGGTCGGTAGGTGTTCATGGGGCACATCTGAGGTGCACTCTGAGTACAGGTTTTAATGAATCTCACACTTGCATCAGTGTGGATTTATTACAAGGAGCTGTTTGGTACCAAACACTGCTGGGTTCAGTGAAGCCATGATGGTGCTCTGGAACTAGAGTTGTCAAGTTCCCAGCCTATGTACTCTCCATGGCTTCCCTGGCACTTACAATATTAAGGAGTAGACCCTAATTCTGTAGTGGCACATCCGCTCATGCAGATATGCCCACACCTGGGATTTAGTGCACCCTGCCTCAGGGCTGGTAAGGCCTGCTAGAGGGGTGTCTTACGTATATGTTAGGCCATGCTAGCTGGCATGGCACACAGGCAGCGTGCCATGTTGACTTAGCCCTTTGTCACCTCACTGGGGCATGCTAGCTGCAGGGGCAGTGGCACGGTCCTATTGAGGGCGTCCCAGAGGACCCTCTTAAGCCTCCAGGCCCTAGGCACCCAGAGTACAACTCAATTGAAACTTACTGGGGTAGAAGTACCCATTGGGGACATGGTTTCAGGGAAAGAACACTGGTACTGGGGACCTGGACAGCAGGGTCCCAGTAGTCTTCTTTCAAAGGTGCATTAAAAGCCAGGAAAAAAGTGTGTGGGGGGTACTGCAACAGAACTTTCTCACAGCCGGTTGAACCATCACCCTGCTGATGTTCTATGCTTCGCTTCATCACTCTAAAAAGGAAAGGAGACTCCATCGTTTGAACTCCAAGAGAGAGCTGAGCTTTTATTTTGAACGTAGCCAAGAACACCAGGTGGACGATCAGCTGCGTGTCAGGTTCGCTATAGCGAAAAAAGTACAGCTGTGCAGAAGAGAACAATCTACTGCTGGATTGTGCTCTGCATTAAGACCTGCTGTGCAATGGCTAAAAAGTAGCTTCCGGAAGGACTGCATGCTCATTCTACCAGAGCCAAAGCTGCTACTAAGGTGTTAAGAGTGTTGAGTCCCTATCCTAGACATTTGCCAGGCACATATGTGGGTGTCCCTCCATACATCCACAAAGCACTATGGACAGTCAGGTCTGCAGAGAAGCATATTTTGCCTGCTCTTTTCTACAGAACTTTCTGGTTTGAGTCCATTCACAGCCCACCTCCAATTAGGTACTGCTCTGGTAGGTACTCAAAAGGTAAAGAATCTGCGACTAGAAGTCACAGAAAAACAAGTTACTTTCCTACAGTAACACTCTTTCTGGTAGAGACTCTATAGATGCAGTTTCTTCACCGACCCTCCCATCCTCCCCGTTATGTTATTGGATCCCTTAATAAGATCCCAAGTCTAGGAATGTGCACACTGGTCACATCAATTTACTTTTGAGTCTCTGTCTTTACGGGGTGCGAACAGTCTGGGAACCAACTGAGTGTGCATGAAAGTGGCACATATATAGGCTCTGCAAGTCCTATTTAAAGTAAAATGACATTAGTGCTGAACCACAGGACACCACCTACTATCCAGCAGAGGTACAGCAGAAAATGTACAGATCCAGTCTGATGCTTGGGGAATATCTGAAAGATGAGGAATGTGTGGCTGGATAGTCTCTTCCAGAAAGAGCGTTACCAAATGCAAGTAACTTGTTCATCAGTGCCAACTTTTGCACTGCCTCCTCTTGATGATCAGTTGACCCCCATTCAAAATATTGCAGTCCAGGATGGAGTCTTGGAGACTATTAAAGGAAGCTAAATGCAGAGAGGGTCATGCTGGTGCCCACCAGCAAAAACTATTATTCAAGAACAGGGGTCCTTAGCTTTTTAGATAAAACACAAAATTGATGAAATATAGGCCATAATTGGAGACTATATTTTGTCACTGTCCAGCCGGACAGGACGTTTTATTTTTCAACAATGTAACTCTTGTAAAAAGGATAACAAGGCACAATCCTGTACCACAAAAGAAGAGAACACAAGAAATAAAGAAAAATTTCCAGAGTGTTGGAAAACAGGCAAAAGAAAGAGCAAATGTTGGCCACTTTTCAAATCAGTGTTACATTCAAGGTATGCCAATCAACTGCCAAAACACAATAAGATTTAACACAATGGTTTAGGTTGTGAAGGCAATCTACATAGTCGACGTTTCGATCCCTAGTGCTCAGTTAATTGGGACCATCATCAGGACTGACAAATTTACAGTATTTGCCTGTCAATATAAATTATTTACAATTATTTACCGCCTTAAGGACTCGTGGGGTCCAAGCTCCGTGTTGGGTAGCCTGGTGCTCTGTAGAGCGCTGTACCGGACATTGACTTCCCGCCCGCTGCTCCACTATGTCGACCGAGACATAGCGTGGAAACCACACGCCCTCAGGGAACGTGCTCAACCCACGAGCACCAGGCTACCCAACACGGAGCTTGGACCCCACGAGTCCTTAAGGCGGTAAATAATTACCCGCACAAAAGAAAGGTCAACTTGCTGGTCCTGGCATTGGAAGTAGGAGACTGGATGATGTCCCTTGACTTGCAGCAATTATATTTTGTGATGCCAATAATGCAGTCGCACACAAGGTACCTGTGCTTCGTCACAAGGTCCACTGACTACCAGTTGACGGTACTACCATTTGGAGTGACATTGGCTCCTTTATCCTTTACGAAAGTGATGGGGGTGATTGTGGCCCATCTCGGGGATCCCTGTGGTCCTGTATTATGGCAACCAACTGTTCAAATGTGGGTAGCCACAGTTGGTGTTGAACCACTTGCAGGCAACAGCATCCCTGCTATTCAACTTGGGATTTTCCATCAAGGTGTACAAGTCTTGTCCTGTTCATAGGGTCAGTATTGGATACAATATTGATCCGAGCCTTCTCTCTGCAGAAGATATAGGACATGTGGGATATGATTCTGATGTTTCGGACCAAGCTCCGGTTCCAATCGTAATAGTTCTATACCTGTTGGCTTCTTGCATCCGCCTAGTCAGGCATGTACACTGACATATGATGGCTCTGCAGTGCTTACCTCGCAGGCAGTTTTCCAACCAAAAAAGTTCTGGTGGACACTGTTGTGATCGCCACAGGCAATCTAGTGGACTCCACAAAGCAGGTCACATCAACCTGCTTGAACTGAGAGCAATTCAGCTGGTGCTTAAGGTCGGTCTTCCTTCCCAGACAGTTTATCCAGATCTTCATGGACAGTATAAATGCAATGTAGTACATCAACAAACCGGGAGATGTGGTGTAGGATGCTGGCTCTTTATATAGTGCACCAAAAAGAGGTACACTGTGTAAAAGTCCAGGCACACCCCAGAGGAATTTAGAGGCATACATGCTACCCTAAATGCTCTCTCTTGTGATAGTGTGGGCGAGCAGTTTGCCATATAACAAGGTAGTGCTAAGCATTTATTGCACCTATAAAAGCACTAAGCTAGACAAACTCAATAATTCAATACCAATTTATAAAAATAACACATACTTTATATGAATTTAAATGGCAAGATCATCAGAATAAGGTAAGTACTTTTTGAGCTATGGATTTTTATAAGTTTTTATGCGCATCTAGGTGGGGATGTGCGCCTCCAAGCCTGCCTGGTAGTGATAGAATGAAAGAGCATATAAGCACCACCCTGAACGCTGACGTGACATGCTTTTTTTTATATATATCTTCCAGTCCAGCTCTGCTTTCCTCTGTCAGTTTTCTGAAGACTTCCACAACCGTTTCTTATTGTTCTGGGGAACAATGCCCTCATCGAAACCAACCGGTTACAATCCATGCAATATCTGCAGGAAGCAGAAGTTGGTCATTTACCTGCACGAGATGCGTTATTGGTATCTGAGCTCGTGTGATGTGATCCCTCATGCACTCGAATGCGATCTGAGACCTGTAGGTGAAGTTATACGTTGTCAGAAACCAGAAGAATTCACAACCTTCCCACGCCTGTATTCAGATCCAGGACTGCTCCTGCAACCTTTCAACTTCACACAAAGTCCACTGGCAGGTTGAAGCCCAAGTCCAAATTCAAGCATAAGAAAGTAAAATGGGACTTGATGGTATCCTGCCACTCTGACTCCACAGAGAAGGCGCAAGGGTGTCACAATGTAAGTTGAGTCCTTCATCTTCGCCCATGCTACAAAACTCAATATTATGCTTTAGTTTGCCACATGTGGCTCATGCCCAACCAGTGGAAGGCAGGTACAGCATGTCTTCCCTGGTTAGCGATCCATTATATTTGACAGATGCTCTCCAAGCGTGTCAAAGAGTTACCAGACTCTGAAGACGTCAGTGGTTTTTACTCTAGCTATTTCATCATCCTGACAAAAGACATGATTTCTGGTCTGTCTCTGGATCTTTGACCCCTGAATACCTTTCTGTGGACGGACAAATTAAAAATGCTCACGCTGGCCCATATCTTATCTGGCCTGGACCTGGTGGACTAGATCGTGTTTTTGGACATGCCGGATATGTACTTTCCTACACTTTTCTACAGTCCCATAGGCATTATCTGCAGTTCAAGGTGAGCCTGGATCATTTTCAGTTTGTTGAGCTGCCCTTCGGCCTCACCAGTGCCCCTTCAGTGTTCAGAAAAGTGGTGGTTGCTGCCCATCTTTGGAGTACCTGCATTCCCTTACTTAGACAATTCCTTCATAGAGGTTTCATTCACTGGGGCAATACAAGACACTGCATTTCAGGGCTTTTCTTCTTTAGCAGTGAGTCCAGGACACTGAGATCCTAATAGTTTGAGCCTGGTATTATGGTGAGTGGCTCTGACACTTCGTGCTTCCTCCTTGTCAACTATGCCAGGTGGCACATGTGTCGTTTGCAATGGAACATATAATTCGAGTGGGTCCAGCTTCAAGGCAGCCTTTCTGACACCATCCAGGTCTCGGGGGAGACAGCTCATGATCTGCAGTGGTGGTTGTGTGAACACAGTTGGTCCAACAGCAGGGCCCTCTCCACCCACAGCTGATGTTGGTTATGAGCACGTCACTGCTGGACTGAGGCAGTCATCTGGTGGAGGTGGAGACCAGAGGACTCTAGTCTCTGGCGAAGTGTCAACCCCTTATCAATCTGCTGGAGCTGTTCAGGTGAGGCATATGCAATTAAGAGTATTCACCATGGTTGAATGATTTTCCCATTATTAATCTGCACAGCAAGTACCATCACTAGTTTCATGCTGAACCCATCTTTAAAAAGAGAAACCAGGCAAGAGGTCTTCATTTCCCATCATCACAGAAGATTACATTACTGGTTTCCTGCCAAAATGATCTTTAAAAGTGAGACAAGAGGTCTTGATTTTCCATCATCAATCTGCATGGGAAGTAACATCACTTAATTTCCCATCAAGCATCGGGACAGGAAGTGACATCACTTCCTGTCTTGTTACAGTAGTAGACTCCTCAGGGCATCCCAGCCATGGGTAGACAAAGAAATAGTGTGTAAGGGCCCTCAGCCAATACCTCTACTCCACTGAAACTTACAAGGTAAGATATAATAATGCACCTCACCCGCATCCTATACTGACAATCCTCACACTCAGAAGATTATACACTCACTCACAGCATTCTTACAACACATAGACCCAACCATGTGCATAACCTACTACCATACACCCTCGAACTACAGAATACTCATTCCAACTCATGCTCAGTAATGCTCACTCGGCAATACTCCATGTTTGCAGAACTCATCACCTACCACAGCCTTCTAGGACTTTTTTTTATCACAGAAACATGGTTAGCCTCCATAACCTAAACGCCCAGATTTCCACAGGTTACAATATCCATTGTGTGGATTGTGCACATGAAACTGGAGGAGGCCTTGCTGATACTGAACTCCATGGAGCACCTGACATGCCACCCATCTCTGCAATTCAAACCACCATCTGATCTGCAGGCCTCCCAGGAAGAACAAGGACTTCATTGATGAATTATTGGATCATCTCTTCACCTCTTCTATTCAACACACCGCCAACACCCACTTGGCTGACTTTAACCTCACAGACAACATGGGTCGAAAATCAGAGAGGCACAACGTCTTTGTCCCCATCTGTCAGCTCAAAAGAGACCAAACCTTCAGCTCCTTCAAAGACTTCATCCATAACCTAATGCGTTAACTCATCTCTTGCCCTGCCAATTTAATATCCAATGCCAACACCCTTCTAAATGACCAATGCGTTTAAAAAAAAAATGAAAACATGCAAGAGCAAGCTAAAATTTACAGCACTGTGGTGTTCTAAAGACCTCACTGACAAACACTCCATCCACAGACCGGAAAGAAAATGGAGAAAAAAACTGAAATGTTGATGACCTCATGTCACAAGTCACTCCGTACAACATGCAGACATCATATCAAGCAAAGTACAATACCTCTACCATCAGTAAAGCTGCTAACAGAACCAGAACACTTTTCAACACAATCAAGTATCGCATCAACCTAGTGCCTGACCCACCTATCCCACACATTACAGGCTGGCTCGCGGCACCGCGTGACGTCATCGGAGCCACAAAAGGACCTCGTTGGCGTGCTGACATCAGTTCCCTTTTTTCTGCGCCGTCAACACTTAACGGTTTTTCCTAGGGCTCTCCATTTTCATTGAGGAAACGTTATCTCTCTTTATTGTTACAGGATGTCTACTTCCAGAAAGACTGGATTTAAACCCTGCAGAGAGGGTGGAGTACACATGTCAATCACGGACCCACACGAAGATTGCCTTTGGTGCCTATCTTCGGATCACGTCAAGGATTGCCGAAGCTGCAGGAAAATGAATCCAAAGGTGACTAAGGAACGTGAGGCCAAGTTGTTTATGGCCAAAGCCAAAAAGGAGAAGAGAGGTAGGAAGAGAGCGAAGTCTTCGTCTTCTCACTCTTAGAGTTCTGAGGAAAATTGAATTTTGCCTTGTCATGTGTGCCTACGTGTTCCCCATCCTATGTTATATGTGCATGACTAATATGCATATATTCCCCCATGACCGAATAATGATGCGCTTATAGTTGTGTCCAACGTTTAGTATGCCAGTTATCCAGCCCCCGTAAAAGCAACGTGAATCAGGCTTCTAGGCCTATGTTGACACCCTTTTACATTGTGCACTTTAATTCATCGAATTGTCCCCGTTTCTAGGCCTCATGAGGGCCTGAACACCAGATTCAAGCTCCAGTCTCCTGAACCACTCCGAGGAGCGATGCAGCCCCCACCTGCATCCCTGACCCTTCACTTACTTCCTGCCGCGCAGCGCGGTGCCCGGCCTGGCTCTGTCTGCCTGCCTGCCAAGAATATGTTATGCCCACAGTTATCAGTTCAGCTCTCCGTCTTCACATTCCTAAGCTAACGAACTGCATAAACATCTTCAGCTATAGTCTAGTCTTTCTGTCTCCATGCAAGTGAATTACTGTATTAATATCCATAGAAGATTCATAGCACACGCAATACATGAAGAATATATGCATGCACCAGTCTTAGTGTCAAGTAGCCTTTGCTCTGATGACTTTTAGATTCTATCAACATGTACTCCAAACACAAGATACCAGATATGCTATAGGTACATGTCGTCCTGACATCCCAGTCTTTCGTCTCCTCTTCTAGTGTAGAAGTCAGAGCCCCCAGTTCTCCCCAGTTACACGTCATAGCCCGTTTGCGCGCACCTCTAGGTTAAAGGTTCCAGCTGCCCAGGTAGCCCCCTCCATGTATCCACCCATTTCATGACACTTCTGTGACGTTCTCATCACATGTCTTCGTGCACGCCCTGTGCACGCCTTCTTTTCACGCCCATGTGTTCTTATCTTCCATTTGTCACTTGTTACGCCTACTGTATGCAATGTAATTGTAATGTTTTACTATATATACCATGTACTGTTAATAGGACGTTGCAGCTGCCATTCCATTTCATGCCAGGCTATTCCGATCCTGTCCCTTCCCGTGTGCCTGATTAAAGCCTGTTCAACTCAGATACCCCGGATCCTGCCTCTTATTTATTGAGCTATCTGTTTTATTTAATGCATAGAAAAATAGTACCGGTAATTAATTATTTATTTACCACATAATGGCGCCCGAACAGGGACGAGCCCCTTCCCCACGCGCCGGCGATGTAACGCAGGCCCCCTGACCCTTCTACAGCCGTGACGGAACCCTATGCGCACGTGCAGATATTTCTGCTTCAAGTCTCCCTCAGGCCCACGGAGGAGACGGACGGAGACTGCGGTCCGGCATCCAGACGAGGCGGTGAGGAATGCGGTTCGTCCCGACCAGAGCCCAAGCCGAGAGAGCAAGGTCCGAGGTATCCGGAGGCCCACCTGTGACCGAAGCTCGAAGCGCATGCGTAGCAGTAACCAGACGTCGTAGCAGTCCAGTCCAGTCCGAGGCCTTCAGTTTCTGCTTCCCGGTGAGTACCGTTGCGGGGGAAGTATCTAGACAGGTTCATTAGTTTGTCCCTGGTCCGATGGGTTTGGGTACACAGATCCAGCCCGACGTGTCCATCTAGGTGGATACGGTATGACGTGTCTCTTTATGAGACCGGTATGTTCTGTACTGTTTTTAGCAGTGCATCCAGTATTTCTAGTAAGTCTGTTCTCGAGAAATTCAAGTATTATGTTTTCAGTGTATCAGGTAGAATTCTGTTCGAACTGTTATTAATGTATTTTTATGTCGTGGTATGAGTGATTTGTTTGCCATTTCATTACTGTGTTTTATCGTGTATTGTGTTTAAGTTCAAGTACAAGTTCAAGATGCCTCTGTTTTCGAAGTTACGTCAGATAAAAACCAGAAAAGGGTTACTCGAAGAAGCAGTTCCTGTCCCTCCTAGGGATAGTCCTGGACATTTCATGTATCATAAGCATGGCTTAGATGCCATACTGTATCTAGATTTATGGGTGGATTATACAAAGAATCTTGAAGAGAAATATAGATGGCCTGTATCGGGTACATGGGATGCCGAGTGCATCATGCGAGTAGAAGAAGCATTATGGAAAAAGAAAGCCAGACAATCCCAGAAAGATGCCATAGAATTATGGCGTAAAGAATCTCATAAAAGATCAGAGAAAGAATTCAGAAAAGCAGAATTAAGTAGGGAATCCTCAGAAAAAGCCCAAGAAAGGGAACTTCTAGAAGAAGGTGAACGAGTTAGAGCAGAACAGTCAGATAGACAGAGAAATGCCCTTATTAAAGGTATGTATCCTCTTCTTGCCGAGGGCTTGCCGAAGGCAACCCCGGAAGCACCCTGTAATTTACCGCCACCATTGGTCCCGACTAAGCTACGTCATAAACCAACTGCAGCTGAAATTTTTCTGTCGTCCTATTTGGACGATACAGTCCCAGAATATGCAAATCCTATTCCGCCTGCTCAACCTCAGCACCCTGTTAATAATGTAATTCCTGTTCCTCCAGTCACTGGTCCCGGGAACCCTGTCCATGTGCCAGTACCCCCGGACCAGTCCACACCACGTGTTTTGCCAGCCACTTTACCAGCACATTCAGTATTAATTGACGATTCTAGTTCAGGGGGAGCGGGGGGAGGTGCTCCTACCACCCCGCCTCAAGTAAAACGACTAACGCTGAGAGACGCAGCGTTACAGCGCACGCCAAAAGTGACTACATACGCAGACCTCAAGCGACACCTTACTGACTGCATATATGATTCAGTACCAGGCGAAGATCACATGATAATATACTCCATACGTTTGCGACGAGTTGCCAACTATTTGGCCACCCTGCCCGACATGAAGGAACATCTAGACAGAATATATCGTTTTATCTGTACAGGGGAGAATTCAGAAAGTATTCACGAAGCTATGGCACATAGAAAAGTCGAGAATCAAAGTATGATTTTACAGTTCTTGATTAACTGTTTAATAAGAGAACAAGATCAACCTGATAAAGACAAAGACGAGATGAAAGTCTTGACAAGATGGAGTGATAATATATCCGAGGGAAAACACAAGACACAGAATAGTATAGAAAGTATGTACAGGAAAATTCGTAAAGAAATTCTAAGTATACACGAGAAGGAGAAAGCAATAAGAGCAACCGAGAAAGAGAATGACTCTTCAAGTGAAGACATAGACAGCGAGAATCCCGACAGAATAGCGTATGTAGGTAGAACTAGACTTTCCGACAGACATTCACGCCTAGATTACAAGAAAGTTTTTCCTCCTCCCGTACCAGAACAGTGTTCCCTGGAGCAAGTATTCCAGGCTACAGATAAAATTCTGAAATTACGAATAGGTTATAGTGAGCTTAGTACCATGCATGAACAAGAACTAGCCCGATCAGCAGTCCGATGGACTAGTGATTCTGCCACGTTTCCAGACGAAATAGTGGCCCAAACGTTTCTGAAGCTGCCCCCAGCCGAGCAGCGTCTGGTGGGTATGTACATGATCCAGCACCTCATCACACTGTACGAGGATCAGCAGTCTGATCCAGGTCCCTTGTATGATGTCCTGAACGAGTTACTCCTAAACAGATGGAAAGGTCTAGGTACCGATTTAATTAGTGTCGTTTTAGAACAGCGCCACAAATACAGAACGTTCCTGAATCCGCATTTTGTTCCTGTTCCACCCCCAGTAAGAAAATCATTCTACATAGACAGACAGAATCCGTTGCGAGAAGTACATCCAGTTAAGGGACAGGGGGGTGAGCTCGAACGAGTATTTGTTTACACCCCTATCACGAAAATAGAACTCTTAGAAATGAAAAAGTTAATACCCTGTCACGATAAAGATCCAGCAGGGTTCCACCGTGAATTAAAAGACATGCTCCGTATGGGAGAATACACGTATCCGGATATCATTAAAATGTTAAAGGTCCTGTTGCCTGCGGGCATATATGAAAAACTTAAAGAAAAAGAATGGGAGGTGGGAGAGAAAAAGATAGATTGGACCGCATTAGAGACTGAAGATAACACACGAGTTCCAGGTACCGGTCTTGGGGAAAAAGCCAGAGCATTGCCCGAGTTGTTAATACAAGTCTTGCCAAGATTACTAGCAACGAAAAAGGAAGACTGGGATGCCATCTCAGCCTGTAAACAGAAACAAGACGAAGACACTAGTGTTTTTTATTCTAGATTTGAGAAATGTTTCATTATTAATAGCGGTCTGAAAACAAGTAGTGAGTCGTATCCACATCTTTTTGTTACCAAATTAGTTGAGAATTCTTTACCACAAGTTAAAAATCGAGTACTGAAAGTCGAGAGTACTTGGCAAGCTAATACTCCGTCACAAATGCTCCAGATGCTCCAGTACCACCAGAACAGAATCAGGGAAGAGCAAGAACACGAAAGAAGACGTATGAAAGACACGAAAATGAAAGTACTGGTTGCACAGTCTGTTCCACAAGACAGTCAGAAGAGGGGTCCGAGTCAAACTAGTCATTCTGCAGCTCCCGTTAAAGGGACATGCAATTACTGTAAACAGCCAGGTCATTATATAAACGAATGTGCAGTTCTGAAACACAACATAGCTACTGGTAAGACGAAAGAGAGACCACGTCCTCCTAGACAAGAACCTGTCCCGCAGAATACCCAGCCACCGCAGAACGCACAACAGACAGTTACAGTACCCCAGCCTATAGCTGCCACACAACACGTTACACAACAGATGTACCAGTATGCACAGTCAGATTATCCAGAATACCAGCAGTATTCATGAAACAGCCTAGAGAGGGAGGTTGGCTTGCCTCTCATCGAGATTCCTGTAGATCAAGAGGGTCCCTATGTACACAGTCAAGTATTGGGGAAAGACAGAAAGTTTCTGATTGATACAGGGGCAAGTAGGACTACCATCAGTCATGACGAGGTTCCAGGGGCTCCGCTCTCAGGCTCTAGAAATGTTTCCCTTGGATTTTCAGGAAAGCCTATTGTTAATGAAATATCGAAACCAGTTTCCCTAGAAGTTGGTCCATTGTCCCGAACTACAGACTTGTTACTTACGAAATCCTGTCCTGAAAACTTACTAGGTATTAAGACACTGAAAGAATTAGGAGCAATCATTTGCTGCTCCCCAGAAGGAGTGAGATTGTTTTTACGTGATTTTAAAGGTCATTATGTATTACGTGATTTTGATCCAAGATTATTGAACGTACCACAGCATTTGTGGGCGCAAGGTCCAACTGATGTAGGTTGTATGCACATTACACCCTATCGTGTCACTCTGAAGCAAGGCGTTGTTTTACCACGAATCCGACAGTACAAATTGCCACCTGAGGCTGTAGCAGCCTTATCCAAAATTATTGACGAGCTCATCGCTCAAGGAGTAGTTGTAGAAACTGACTCCAATGTATGTAATTCTCCCATCATTCCGATTCTTAAACGTACTGATCCCAATGCACCTCCAGTTTATCGATTAGTGATTGACCTTCGAGAACTTAATAAATGTATCATACCCCAGTACCCAGTGGTTCCAGATATCTCTTCTCTATTGACTGCCATTGATTCCGAAGCTACGTTCTTTACTGTTATTGATCTCAAGAACGCATTCTTTAGTGTCCCCATTCATCCAGACAGTCAGTTCCTTTTCGGATTCTGTTTAAATGGAATAAGCAATAAATTCACACGAGCTCCTCAAGGCTTCACAGAAAGTCCTAGCATATACAGTCAAGCACTTAAAAGACAACTAGACAATATTCACATGCCAACTGACACTGCCCTGCTCCAGTATGTCGATGATCTATTGATCACAGCCCGTTCTGAACGTGACTGCGAACGTGCATCACTGACAGTCTTGTATTTCCTGGCCGAGATGGGGCACAAGGTGTCCCCTTCGAAATTGCAATTCTGTGTCCAGCAAGTGGTCTACCTTGGACACTTACTGTCCAAGAGGGGTAGGCAGTTGACACCAGACCGTATCCAGTTAATAGCACATCTTCCACAGCCCAAGACTCAGAAGGAGAGGGGTTGGCCTAACGGCTAAGGCGCTCGACCTCGGACCTGGGGAACTTGGTTCGAGTCTCGGTAACGACGCCAAAAACCCCCTGTGATTCTGGGCAAATCACTTAATCTCCCCGTGCCTAAAAAATGAAAGTGTGTCCTCATGTAACGTAACTGGTGCTATGTAAAGCGCTCTGATAACTGATTCGGTTCGGTTCAAGTTCGCGCTATATAAAACTCTCAAAAAAAAAAAAGGAGGTGCGAGCTTTTATCGGCCTCACTTCTTACTGCAGACAATGGATTCCTCAGTACGCATATCTAGCCAAGCCACTGATACAGTTAACGACACAGGAGGCAGCCACATTGACTGTCCTCCCTTGGACCCAAGAACATACACTTGTTTTCAATGAGTTAAAGAAAGCTTTATGCCAAGCACCTGTTCTAGCAACACCGAACTACAGTAAGCCTTTTACACTTTTTGTTACTGAACGCGATGGTACTGCATTATCTGTTCTTACACAAGATCAAGCAGGACAATACAAGCCTTGTGCTTATTTTTCTAGCACATTAGATCCAGTGGCCCAGGCTCTGCCTGCGTGCCTCAAGTCAGTTGCAGCCACAGCACTAGCTATCAGACAAAGTGATTCCATAGTGTTAGGACACTCCCTGACAGTACAAGTTCCACACTCCGTGGTAGTTCTTTTAAACCGAACACAGACTCAGCACTTGACAATTGCACGTTTAACGGGATATGAACTGACACTGTTTCAGCCACACATAGAAATCAGACGCTGCAACATTTTAAATCCCGCTACACTGTTACCCTCAGTTACTTCAAATCCTGCCACACATGACTGTGTGGAAGTTGTTAACACCATGACAAAGCCAAGACAAGAATTGACAGACATTGCATTACCTGATCCCGACCTGACACTCTACGTGGATGGTTCATGTATGAGAACAAGTACAGGAGAACTAGTAGCCGCGTATGCAGTGACTACTGAGACCGAAGTTATAGAAACACATCGTATTGACACCCTGTCTGCTCAAGCAGCAGAGCTCGTCGCTCTGACCCAAGCCTGCATACGAGCCAAGAACCTGAAAGTAAACATATACACAGATTCACGTTATGCATTCGGAGTCGTACACGACTTTGGAGTACTCTGGCAAGAGAGAGGTTTCATGACTTCTCATGGAACCAAGATTCAGCATGGCCCCCTCATTCAAGCTCTGTTAGAAGCAATACATTTACCGACAGCTATCGCTATCATGAAGTGCAAGGCACATACGAAAATCACTGACATCATTTCCCAGGGTAACGACCTGGCAGATCGAACAGCCAAGCTTACAGCTCAGACTCCAGACATTCCAGTTAACACGACACAGACAGACGTTCCAGTTCAGACTACTTGTATGACAGTTAAGGACCCTACACAAGACGTACTAGATATACAGTCACATGCTACCCCCGACGAAATCAAGAAATGGTCTGAACAAGGAGGGGTCCAGACAGATCAAGGATGGTTGACGAAGGGAAAAGCCACATGGTTCCTCCCCGACTCTATGGTTCAAGTCATTATTAACACCGCACATAGTCCAGCACATTTAGGAGAAAAAGCCATGTTAGACAGTATTCAGAACCTCTGGTTTAACAAGCATTTACGAGCAGCAGCCAAGCAGAAAGTGCGTACCTGCATGATCTGTTGTCAGTTCAATCCAGGTAAAGGTGTCCCGGTGGAACAAGGTGGATTCCATCCTCCTGACCACCCTTTTGAAGTCCTCCAGATGGATTATATTCAGATGGATCGATGTCGAGGTTTCAAGTATGTCCTCGTAGTTGTATGCGCTTTGTCCAGATGGACAGAAGCATATCCAGTCCCAGATTACACTGCCGCGACCACTGCCAGGCAGTTGGTTCGTGAGTATTTCCCCCGCTATGGTTTACCTAGGGTCGTATATTCAGACAACGGCCAGCCATTCTCATCTGAACTCATGAAACAAGTATCCCTTCTGTTAGGGTACCAGTGGAAGTTCCACTGTGTACGACACCCCGAAGCAGCAGGTCTCGTCGAGAGACATAATCAGACTTTAAAGATCCGCATTGCCAAGGTATGCGCAGAGAAAGGCGTAGATTGGATGGTAGCACTGCCAGTCGCCCTTTTTTACATGAGAATGGTCGCTCACTCCCGTTCAGGTCTGTCCCCTTACGAGGTAGTTTTCGGTCGTCCCCCAAACATGTGGGGTACACCTAGGCCACGTAAAATAACTGATGTTGACAGTAATATGCTGACAGATTACCTGGCTTCCTTGATGTCTGCACTACTCTCTTGTCGTTCAGAGGTCGCCGCTGCTTTTCCAGACAACACTCAAGTGAAACCGCACGAGGTCATACCAGGCGACCTCGTCCTGATTAGAAATTTTGATCGTTCAAGTCCGCTGGAGCCCCGCTGGAAAGAACCAAAACTTGTCCTGATGACCACAAAGACCGCCGTCAAGATTGAAGGAAGAAAAGGCTGGTTGCATTCCAGTCACGTGAAACGATTTCATGGACTCCGTCCAAAGACTTTTTTCAAAGACTGCCCCGTTCTCAAGGACTGCCCAGATACTGACTCTAAACTTCCCCTGTTAGAGAAAACTCCGCAGCAGGAGTATAAAGAAAAATTAAGGTCTAGTAAGTCAGCCAGTTTAATTGTCTAAGTCCCTCTCGGGTGAAGCGGTTAGACAGGTTCCTGACATGTATGAGATAGACCCACATAGTGAGAGAGTTAGTCGAAACTCTAAGAAAATACGTTATCACAAAGCTCTCCGAAGCCGATGCATTGTTACTCTTTTAATTTTATTATTTCTGAGTTTTACGATTACAGGCATAAGTTATGTTTTATATGTATATTTTCCTCCTACTGTTTCACATGTACATTTTTCCTCTAATGTTACAGTAGAGCACACATTTAGTGAACTGCCTCCTCACGAGTTATCCTATCGTCTTGCCATGCGCAATAATACTTTTATCCGAATGTTACACTATTCACACCAGACCAGCAATGCCACTAATTGTTGGGTGTGTGGTCGACTCCCCCCTTTCCAGACACCGAAGGGAGTTCTGCCACTCTTTCCCTATCCGTTTTCACACAATGGTTCGTGTGGAGCATGGTCCACGTTAACGTCATCCTCAAACGATATGTCCCTTCTGAATAGAACATGTTTCCCAGACAAGGAAGGTCTTTCCCATAGAACAGGGTTAGATCTAGAAAATGAAGTATATGATCTAGGTAATTATTCCTCAAATTTCATGGTTTTGAATGTTCAGTCCGAGACTGCTCCAGATTTGCCTGCTATTACAGTTCTACCAGTGAAAGGTGAATTATGTGTCAGAAAGAATGGTTCAGTACATCTAGGACACAGTGATTGTACTACTGTGGTCGAGTATAGTGACAGTGGGAAATCTACTTTCAAAGCCTCACGTCATTCGTATTTTGTATGTGGTCAGACCGCATATGTACGTCTGCCCCTCGATTGGGATGGAACATGTTACATTGCCTTCCTACTGCCACCAGTTTTCCTAGCCCCATCCGATTATCACAGAAACACACATCTAGTACACGTTAGACATAGAAGGGAGATCGAGTCCCCAATTGTCGATCAAACTGAAACTGCATTAGAACAGTATACAGACTTCAATAAAGGTTTCTTTTTCTTCATAGGTCCTGTCCAGAATAGTAAGCTAATACGTAGGCTAACCAGAACCCTTGAAGCAGTAGTGAATGAGACTACTTCCGCTCTAGGTAACTTAACAGAAGAGCAATCTGCTATGAGATTTGTGGTGCTCCAAAATCGTCTCGTCCTTGACGTCATACTGGCCGATAGGGGCGGAGCTTGTAGAGTCATCGGATCTAGTTGCTGCATTTTCATTCCTAATAACACACCGTCTGTTTATTCAGCTATAACCAGACTTCATAAAATTGCCCATCAGTTGCATCAGAATCCAGGCACCTGGACATGGTCCGGTTGGCTCTGGAGTATTATATCTGCCTGGGGATGGAAAGTATTGTAATTCCTGGGTATAGCAGTAATGATCATATTCAGTTGCTGTCTCTGTTTACAATGTGGCCCTGCGATTTGCGGCTTGTGCGCTACATCCTGTATTCCAAGTCCAAAGTCCCGTTCCAAGAAGATTCGAGACGAGCAAATGATGCTATATGAAATGATAGATGGTATCATGAATATTGATGTTTCCTGATGGAAACGTAGGGCACAAGGAGGGAATGAGGAAAATTGAATTTTGCCTTGTCATGTGTGCCTACGTGTTCCACATCCTATGTTATATGTGCATGACTAATTTTTTTTTTATTTTTTTTTGTAAACAATTTTTATTGCAGAGCCAATCACAGGATAAACAATCACATTGGCATCAGTATTGTGAAACCCCCCCACTCGCTTTGAGGATCCCATCAGGTGCACACAGCCGTTCAGCCCACAACCCGGAGGTCGGGCGGCAAAATCTCAAAGCAATGCAATCTTCGTTTTCGGAGGACATCGCATGGCTCCTGCGGGGGGTTCCATTGTCTGCTTTTAATTTTTTCCCCCAAACCCCCCCCCCTGTAGTGCCTATAACTAAGATCCCAACTACACTACTGAAAGGGAGTCCCTCCCTACTCCTTAGATTCCCCCCTCCCCCCCATGTGTCACCAGTCGTTCTCGGTCAGGAATTGAGTTTGAATTACCGCAATCAATGGGTCTTGGTTAACTATCGTGTGTGTGTGTCCCTGGTATTGGTGTTGGCCTCCCCTGGTCGTCGGCGGTGTTATTCAGCTCTTCTGGCTCATCCTCCTCCTCTTCTAGTGTACTATCGCGCAGCGCCTGCACCAAGAGCTCCCATTCCATAGCCGCCTCCAGGGCTCGCTCGTCCGCCCCTCTGTGCGCCAGCTGGTACCTAATTGTGCTCTCGCTCGCCGCCCATTTAAAAAATTCAGTGAGCCATCTCCGATGGGTTGGGCTCGTTTTTGCCTTCCACCCCCTCGTCAATTCCCGTTTGGCCAAAAGGAGGCCCATATCTATGAACCTGCTCGACATCCTATTTTTGGGTGTGTGCGGGAACCAATGTAGTACGCTGACGGCCGTAGTGTATTGGAGGTCCCTGTCCGCGGCGTCGTTCAGAGTGTCGCCGACTTCACTCCAGTAATCCTGTAGGTGGGGGCACTCTCTGAGCATGTGAGTCAGATCCGCCCCTAGTGCGTTGCAGCGCGGGCAAGCTGCCTCCTCTGCCCCAAAATATTTCTGGATGTTGCCCGGGGTAAGGTAAGCTCTGTGGAGAATATAAAAGTGGATAAGCTGGAATCGTGCGTTCCTCGTGCTCTTCCTAGCCCGACCTACTAGTTGCATCCACGTGGTGTCCGGGATCTCTATCTGCAAATCCAATTCCCACTTGGCCTTTAAAGTAGTCAGAGGTTGCAGAGTTTCTCTCAGCATTCTCGAATATAAGCACGTAACCGCCTTAACGGTGCCCGCCGACATCATGACGTACTGGCAGGCCTGGGCTGTCGGTGGCTCCGCCAATCCCATTCCCCAATGGCCCTGTATGGCTCGCACTACTGCCGCGTGCAACAAGTAGTCGCCTCGCGGGAGGTCGAAACGTTCTTGTAGCGCTTGATATGGGACCAATGCTCCGTCCTCATACAAGTCTCCCACCACTTGCAGCCCTGCGTCTTCCCATCCCTGCAGGTGTGACCAGTCGCCCCCGTGCGGAAGCGCCGTTATCATACCGAGGGGGATCTCGGGTGCATATGGGCATCTAATCTTCGCGCGTTTAGCTGAGCGGTTCCAGCAGAGGCGGAGAGTTTTTTCCTCCAAAGACAGGTCCCTCAATGGTAATTTTTGGCGTAGGGCAATGTAGGCGAGTACATGACGGGGGATGCCGCTGTCTCGGCCATCTTCCGGCCCGCGGTAGACTCTAGCAACTTCTTGCGTAAAGGTCTGGAGCTGAGCTGCCAAATAGTAAAGCTCAAAGTCCGGGACAGCTAGGCCTCCCTCGTCCTTCGGGCGGATTAGGGTGGACAACGCCACTCTTCGCCTGCCCGCGCCCCATAGAAAGGAAATAAGCAGTGACCGCAGCTGTCGGAAAGTCGCGGCCGGGACCCAAAGAGGCAAGGTCCGGAAATAATACAGCAAGCGGGGCAATGCTATCATTTTTAGCAGCGATATGCGACCTGTTACCGATAACGGGAGAGTAGCCCAGAAGGACATATTGCCTTTTAGGGTTCGGATACAGCGTCCAACGTTCCCATCTAGCATGTCTGCTTCATCATGATAAACATGTACCCCCAGGTAGTCCAGGCAACTGGGCTCCCACCTGAGTAAAGGTCGGAGAAGGGGCTGAGTCTCATGTTTACGTAGGGGGAATAAACAAGTCTTTGCCCAGTTAACCTTCAGGCCAGATATCTCTCCAAAACGCCTCAGGAGTCTTTCGGCTCCTGACAGTGCCTCATTAGCATCCTCCAAGAAGAGCAGGAGGTCATCCGCGTATAGCGAGATAAAATGGTGTGTCCCGCTATGAGTTAGACCCTCGTAGTAGGCGCCCTCCCTAGCCATCGCCGCCAGGGGTTCCACTGCTAGGGCAAATAGCAGAGGAGATAGTGCGCAGCCCTGCCTGGTGCCGCGAAGCACTTCAAATTGGTCCGACACCAGGGTGCCCACCCTCACTCTTGCCTTCGCCTCAGCATATAATACCTTTGTCCATTGTATGTAGCCTTCTCCGAGCCCAAAGCTCCGCAGTACTCTATAGAGGTAATCCCATTCCAGGCTATCAAAAGCCTTCTCTATGTCCACTGCCAACACCAGGGGGGTTCTTGCCTCCGGAGGTGGGCTAGACAACAAACGGGTCAATCTCCTAATGTTATGGCTGGTGTTACGCTTGGGGATAAACCCGGACTGGTCCCTATGGACTAGGGTCTGCATATGCTGTAGCAACCTGTTTGCTAGTACCGTACTCAGGATTTTATAGTCCGTGGTCAGCATTGACAGCGGCCGGTAAGATGCCGTGTCTGTGCTCTCTCTCCGCGGTTTCAGTAGGGGGATCATCAGAGCTTCACGCATCGAGCTTGGTAGCCGTCCCTTAAGCTTAGCTTCGGCGTAGAGAATTTGTAGGCGGGGGCCCAGCTGATCTAGGTACCGCCCATAAAACTCAATTGGCAATCCGTCGAGGCCGGGGGTCTTATTCCGGGCCATTTTTTTAATCGCTCCCCTGATTTCCATTAAACCTATCGGGCCTCCCAAGGCTTTCGCCTGGTCCTGGTCTAATTGCGGTAACTGCAGTTCCCCTAGGAAGGCCGCTATATCCCGATCTTTATCGCCGAGCGCGCTCCTATACAATTGCTCATAATAGGTCTTGAAACTGCTCAGGATCGCCGATTGCGTGGTGCGCATGTCGCCATTCCCCTCTGATATGGCCAGTATCGGGTGGCTACGTCTGGCAGGGTTGGCAAGCCAAGCCAGCAGGGTCCCTGCTTTGTCCCCTTCAGCGTGCGTTCTCACCAGATATGCTCGGTAATCATAGCTGCGAAGGCGTTCTAGTTCTATCGCCACTGCCTCCCGCGCCGCACAGAGATCGCCTTGGACGTCAGGTCGCTCCGGGTGCGATCGCTCAATCTCGCGCAGACTACGTTCCGCCTTGTCCAAGTCGTCTAACAACGTCTTGCGGGCGCCTGCAAATTTTCCGATACAATGCCCGCGGATCACAACCTTAAGTGCGTCCCATTCCGTGGCTCTAGAATCGGTAGACCCTTCGTTTTCCGCAAAATAATGCTCAATCCTCTGTCCTAACGCCTCGCGGAACGGCGGGTCATCTAAAGTGTCTGGACGGAGCTGCCATGTTGGGATCTTGGAGATTTCGGTCATCCAATCAAGCGATAGTAACAGGGGGCTATGGTCCGAGATCGTGCGTGCCAGGTATTCAGTGCGGGCGACTGCAGGGAGCACAAGCGGAGAACACAAGAAGGCGTCGATACGAACGTGGAGGTCGTGGAGGCTAGAGTGGAATGAGTAGTCTCGTTCGGTTGGGCGCTGCGCGCGCCAAGCATCCGTCAATCCCCACTGGCCCTGCCATTCTAGTCTACACTTCGCCAATCTGCGCACTGGGGACGAGTGCAATGGAGGGTGCGATCTGTCCAGGTCAACGTCTATCACTGAGTTAAGGTCACCCCCCAGTAGAACAGGGCCTGCGAGGTAACTAGCCAGTTCCCCAGAGAGCCGCGCAAAATACGCAGCCTGGTCTACATTAGGTGCATACGCGCTGCAAAGCACTATGTGGCGCCCTCTAAGGGTTCCCTCCACCGCCACGAACCTCCCCTCTGGATCCACCACTTGACGAGTAACTTGGAATGGGGTACCCGCTCTAATCCAGATCAAGGCTCCCCTAGCGAAGGCCGAATATGTAGTATTAAACAAGTGACCCCTCCATCTACGTTGCAGCGCTATTCCCTCTTGCTTCGTCAAATGTGTCTCCTGTAGTAGCGCAATGTGAACCCCCCTTCGAACCAAGTAGGCGTGTATTTTGTGTCGTCTAGCCATGGTGTGCAGCCCCCTCACATTCCAGGTTACACACTTTATCATTCCTGTATTAGTCATTATCCCATGCAGTATGGTATTGTTCGCGATGTCCGTACTCCCGATCACTCATGATGACACAGTCCCCCCACCCCACAATAACAGTCCCCTTCCCCCCTCTCACAACTGCGCCCCTGGCTCCTCCAACTGCCTCGGGCTCCCCACCCTCCCCCAGAACAGGACCCAACTGTGCTAGAGTCGCTCCCATCCAAACTATATGCGGGCAACTGTTCCCTTATCCCCACCTAATCCGCAGTCTGCACCACGGAGGCCTTATGGGCCCTAAGAGGCACGAGTTGGCTACTGGAGTGGGCCTCAGTCTCCTTCCCCCCGCCCACAAAATAGTGGTACTCACAACATCATAGTTCCAAGAACTGCCTGCTCCGGTCAATAGGTCAATCAGAGTCCATCAATATAGGGTAAAACTGGGCCGGCAGAGCCCCCTTATCCCTCAACAATCTCCCCCGAAGTTTGTGGAGTGACCTCCGGGCCCTTCAAGCCGCCAAATTCCGACAGTTCAGTTTCAGATCCCGTTGCTCGAGTGTCTGATCCCGAGGCCCGTCCCGATTGGGTCGAGACAGCACCCGATAGGTCAATTACTGCTTGCAGTGCGGCCTTCCGTTCGCTCTCCGTCTGCGAGACCGTTGGTTTGCCAGTCTTCCGCTTACGGCTCCGCGTCCTCCGAGATCTCCGCAGGGGCAGTTGCAGTCTCTCTTCCTCCTCTCTCATGCGCGCTCCATCTGTTCCGGCTTTGTACATGTCCCACCAGGCCCATGCGTCCGCCGATGTGGGAAAGAACAGGGATTTGTCATCTACCACCACCCGCAGCCTGGCCGGAAAGAGGAGCGAGTACTGCAGGCCTTCTGTCCTAAGTTCTTTTTTGATGGATAAGAAGGAGGCCCGTAACTTCTGGGTCTCGAAGGTATAGTCCGGGAACAGTGTTACTTTGCAATTATCCACTTGGAAAGGGCCCGCTGTCCTCGCTCGTTGTAGTAGCCAGTCTCTATCTTTGTAGTGTAGCAGTTTGATGACTACTGGACGGGGCGATTGTCCCGGACTGGGCGGTTTGGCAGGTACCCGGTGAGCTCTTTCAATGGTGAAAAAGGGAGAGAGACCCTCAGGCGCCACCTCCGTCTGTAGCCAAGTGGTCAGATAGTCCACAATGTCAGAGCCCTCTTTTTTTTCCGGAAGGCCCACAAGGCGTACGTTGTTCCGTCTGCTGCGATTTTCCGCATCTTCTGCTCGTCGCTCAAGGGCCCGTATCCGGTCTAGAGCCTCCGTTAACCGACCTTCCATAGACTTGTGTGCGGGAATCAACTCCTCCAGGGTCGATTCCGTAGTTTTAACCCTGTCCGACAATTTCCCATGGTCTGCCCGCAGGAGGCCAAGGCTCGTGGCCACTTGTGTAATGTCCTGATGGAGGGCATCTTTCGTGGCGGTGATAGCCTCTAGGATTCGGTCCTGCATCTGCTGAAGATCCGGAGGGGCCGCCACGGAGTCGTCAGGAGTTTCCGAGCCAGCGCCTCCTTCCCCCTTCGGGCCTCTTGGCTTCCCCATAGTTACAGTCCAATATCCCGGATCGGGACAGTGCACCACCAGTGGGTATGGCTAATGTTCGTCCCGGGGACGGGAGCAGCTAGATATTGGCAGGGGCCGGCAGGCCGATAGAGTTAGCGATAACGATAGGTTCTAGTCCTGGGGACTCAGCGGGGTTCCCAGCCAGACGGGACCCCACTTCCAGCCTCCCTTGCCGGACTGGTCTCAGCGCTGTTCGCCAGTGCGGTCTTCGGGGCTGCAGTAAGACGCTGGTTCCGCCACTCCCCCCCCGGGAAGGTGTCCTCAGAGCGATGTCTGTGGGGGCCAGAGCGAGTTCCAGGCGTGTGCGTCCCTGCTCACTCCACCACCTGGCGGTCACTGCGCTCTAGTTCCAAGGGCAAGGGCCAGGGGGGCGTCCTTAGTGCGACACCCGGTAGCGCTGATTCGCCGCAAGCCCAGCCGAGGCGGTCCGGGGCCCCACAATGACAGTTAGGGGGGGGGGTGCCTGTCGCCGAGTCGCTGGCCGGTCCCAGGCGTTATTCCCGCGGCGGGGCCAACTCCCAAATACCACTCAGGCGTCTCCTCTAGCAAGCCGGAGACGGGTCACTTCACATAGGACCCCCGCAATGGGGCTCGAGGCCAGACAGTGCAGCCGTATTGTCGGTAGTCCCAGCACTCCCAGCCCTCAGCAGTGTTGGTGGGGTAACGGCCGCTCTCCCCCTCAGGTCTCAGGCTCAAGGAGCCACACAGGCGGTGTCCGCTATAAAGGCAGGTCAGTGTGCTCCCGCGGCCCCCCCTCGAGGCAGCAGGTTTGCGGATGAGGAGGAACGGCACCTGCAGTCTCGGAGGTGAGACGCTCTCCTACCGTGTGTCGAGCGTCACCGTAGACAGGGCCGCCGGTCAAGGCTGCGTGTCCGTGGGGTCAGTCGTTCTCCGCTCGCTGTTAATCCGGGGGAAGGCAGAGGCAGCAGCGCAGGTCGGATCCCGCTATCCTCGGTCGCCTTAGGCCCCAGAGGCCGGGGCGTCGATTTGGCCGAGTCCGGGCTGGGGGAGGGGCTACGCTATGGCCGCGGAGCAACAGTAGACACAGCTCCAGGCCAGTAACTCAGCCACAGTTGCACCCTCCACAGTGCAGCGCCTCGCACCGGATCAGCTCGTGCAGGCGGAGTGTAGGGATGAGTGAAGCGGCCGCAAGGCTAGTGGCGCATCGCCGTCCGTGGAGTCACCGCCATCCTGTGGATCTTCGAACCGGAGCTCCGCCACCAGTGTGCACCCTTAGCGGCTGAAGGATCGGGTCAGTTCCTCGACCGGAGCGGGCACAGGAGTATCTCCCGGGTGCATCCGACCTCTGGCGGGAGCCCCCAGGGCTGTGACAGGAGTAATGGCTGGATTAGCGGGCAGGGGGTCGGGAGCCTCGCTAGGCTGCGACCATCTTGCCAGCTGCAAGCCCCGCCTACCATCATATGTGCATGACTAATATGCATATATTCCCCCATGACCGAATAATGACGCGCTTATAGTTGTGTCCAACGTTTAGTATGCCAGTCATCCAGCCCCCGTAAAAGCAACGTGAATCAGGCTTCTAGGCCTATGTTGACACCCTTTTACATTGTGCACTTTAATTCATCGAATTGCCCCCGTTTCTAGGCCTCATGAGGGCCTGAACACCAGATTCAAGCTCCAGTCTCCTGAACCACTCCGAGGAGCGATGCAGCCCCCACCTGCATCCCTGACCCTTCACTTACTTCCTGCCGCGCAGCGCGGTGCCCGGCCTGGCTCTGTCTGCCTGCCTGCCAAGAATATGTTATGCCCACAGTTATCAGTTCAGCTCTCCGTCTTCACATTCCTAAGCTAACGAACTGCATAAACATCTTCAGCTATAGTCTAGTCTTTCTGTCTCCATGCAAGTGAATTACTGTATTAATATCCATAGAAGATTCATAGCACACGCAATACATGACGAATATATGCATGCACCAGTCTTAGTGTCAAGTAGCCTTTGCTCTGATGACTTTTAGATTCTATCAACATGTACTCCAAACACAAGATACCAGATATGCTATAGGTACATGTCGTCCTGACATCCCAGACTTTCCTCTCCTCTTCTAGTGTAGAAGTCAGAGCCCCCAGTTCTCCCCAGTTACACGTCATAGCCCGTTTGCGCGCACCTCTAGGTTAAAGGTTCCAGCTGCCCAGGTAGCCCCCTCCATGTATCCACCCATTTCATGACACTTCTGTGACGTTCTCATCACATGTCTTCGTGCACGCCCTGTGCATGCCTTCTTTTCACGCCCATGTGTTCTTATCTTCCGTTTGTCACTTGTTACGCCTACTGTATGCAATGTAATTGTAATGTTTTACTATATATACCATGTACTGTTAATAGGACGTTGCAGCTGCCATTCCATTTCATGCCAGGCTATTCCAATCCTGTCCCTTCCCTTGTGCCTGATTAAAGCCTGTTCAACTCAGATACCCCGGATCCTGCCTCTTATTTATTGAGCTATCTGTTTTATTTAATGCATAGAAAAATAGTACCGGTAATTAATTATTTATTTACCACAGTTCGAAGAAGCACAAGAAATCCAAGAGAAGACATACCTCTCGTCATCATTCTTCTAAGGCCAGGGTTTCAAGGTCGAGGTTGCTGACTCCGGCTGAGCGACCTCGAAGGAAGGACTTGATCTCACCTTCTCCTTCTCCTCAAGCGACCCCAGTTCCATCTCCGGCAGCGGCGTCGACGGCTTCAGATGCTTCTTCGCATCATGAAGGTTCTCCGGCTCCAGCGACGTCGCCTAGTGAGTCTTCTCCAGTCCATGAGACTTCACCTGTGCAGGCGCCGTCCCCTGCTCCGCAGGCTCCAGTTCGACCTCAGGTGACTCCCCTTCAGGAAGGTACGGATCCATATCCTGCTTTTCGTGCTCCTGGGGCTTATTTGTCGCATTTTCTAAATGCAATGCTTGGTATGTTTTCCAGAGTATCCTCCTCCTTACCCTCGTCGCCAAGGTAGGTGTTCAGAGGTCTTACTTCCGCACCTCGAGTCTTTACAAAGGTGATGGCAGTGGTAGCGGCTCATCTCAGAAGGTTAGGGGTGCCTGTTTTCCCCTAACTGGACGACTGGCAGCTCAAAGCGGAATCTCCGGAGTTGGTTATGCGCCACTTGCAAGTGACAACTCGTCTGTTGTTCAAATTGGTTTTTTTTTCGAAAAATGGACCCAAGTCTCACCTGGTGCCTTCTCAGCGCAGCCTGTTCATAGGGGCAATATTGGACACTACTGTGTGTCGGGCTTTCCCGCCTCCAGAGAGGATTCTCGAAATACAGGAGATGATTCCTTTGTTTCACAATGGAGCGGTTGTTCCAGTCCTGAAGGTTCTACGCCTGCAGCGGCGTCGACGGCTTCAGATGCTTCTTCGCATCATGAAGGTTCTCCGGCTCCAGCGACGTCGCCTAGTGAGTCTTCTCCAGTCCATGAGACTTCACCTGTGCAGGCGCCGTCCCCTGCTCCGCAGGCTCCAGTTCGACCTCAGGTGACTCCCCTTCAGGAAGGTACGGATCCATATCCTGCTTTTCGTGCTCCTGGGGCTTATTTGTCGCATTTTCTAAATGCAATGCTTGGTATGTTTTCCAGAGTATCCTCCTCCTTACCCTCGTCGCCAAGGTAGGTGTTCAGAGGTCTTACTTCCGTGCCTCGAGTCTTTACAAAGGTGATGGCAGTGGTAGCGGCTCATCTCAGAAGGTTAGGGGTGCCTGTTTTCCCCTAACTGGACGACTGGCAGCTCAAAGCGGAATCTCCGGAGTTGGTTATGCGCCACTTGCAAGTGACAACTCGTCTGTTGTTCAAATTGTTTTTTTTTTCGAAAAATTGACCCAAGTCTCACCTGGTGCCTTCTCAGCGCAGCCTGTTCATAGGGGCAATACTGGACACTACTGTGTGTCGGGCTTTCCCACCTCCAGAGAGGATTCTCGAAATACAGGAGATGATTCCTTTGTTTCACAATGGAGCGGTTGTTCCAGTCCTGAAGGTTCTACGCCTGCTAGGTCTGTTCGCTTCCTGCATTCTGTTGGTCAACCATGCACACTGGCACATGAGGGCACTCCGTTGGTGCCTCCGCAGGCAGTGGTATCAGTGCAACAGAGATCTCAGGGAGAAGATCAGAATCTACAGAGAAGCTGCAGCAGAGCTGACCTGGTGGAGGGTGCAGGGCAACCTGTCATAAGGGAAGCCCTTTCAGTCTCCTCCGCCGGGGTCCACAGTAATCACGGATGCCTCCACTCTTGGTTGGGGTGCTCATCTGGGGGATCTGGAAATCAAAGGTCTTTGGTCTCCAGAAGAAAGGTTGCTTCATATCAACCTGCTGGAATTGCGGGCAGTACGTTTGGCACTCAAGGCCTTTCTCCCTTCCCTTTGCCGTCAGTCGGTTCAGATCCTAACGGACAACAATACAGCAATGTGGTACATCAACAAACAGGGAGGTGTAGGGTTGTATCGTCTCTGCCGAGAGGCTCTGCAACTCTGGTCCTGGGCTCAGGGCCAACAGATTTGTGTCTTTGCAAATCATCTGGCTGGTGTGCTAAATGTTCGTGCGGACAGTCTCAGTCGGCGTTACTCAGCCGATCACGAGTGGCGGCTTCATCCAGAGGTGGACCATCGCATCTTTCAGATGTGGGGGGTCTCCTCGGTTGGACCTGTTTGCCACACAGGAGAACGCGCACTGCCTGTTGTTCTGCAGTCTCCAGTGTCTGATGCAGGGAGCGTTGGGGGACGCGTTTCAGATAGACTGCGGTTCACAACTCCTTTACGCGTTTCCTCTCATACCCTTGATTCCTCGGGTTCCGAGGAAGATTCGCCAAGACCGGGCCCAAGTCATATTGATCGCTCCGTATTGGCCAAGAAGGGTGTGGTACACAGATCTATTTCACCTCTCATCGCACTCTCCGCTCAGTCTCCCTCTCAGGGCAGACCTCCTCTCGCAGTCGCAGGTTCTACACCCCCAACTCCAGAGCCTGCACCTTCATGCCTGGAGATTCAATGGGGCAACCTGAGTTCTTTCTCTCTCCCGCCAAATATAGTGGACGTTATTTTATCATCCAGGTGACACTCCACTAAATCGGTTTACTCTTCCCGATGGTCCAGATTTGTAAAGTGGTGCGGAGAGAGAGACATTAACCCTCTTAAGGCCCGTTTGTCTAATGTTTTGGAGTTTTCTCTTTTTTTGGCACAGCAAGGTTGTGCTGTGGCTAATGTCAAGGGTATTTTATCGGCTTTGTCGGCCTTAATATGTGTACCGGACCAGCCTTCTTTATTTAAGTCCCCCATTGTTATGAGGTTCATTAAGGGCCTTACAAATAAGTTCCCTCCCACACCTTTTATTATGCCTCAGTGGGATCTGAATTTAGTCCTTACTTTTTTAATGGGTTCACCATTTGAGCCTCTTCATTCTTGCCCGTTGAGGCTTCTTTCTTTTAAAACGGTTTTCTTGATTGCCATTACCTCGGCTAGGAGGGTAAGTAAGCTTCAAGTTCTTAGCTCCAAACCTCCTTTCCTAAACATTCATTCGGATACGTTTGTTATAAGGACCAGGGCTGCTTTCCCTCCCAAGGTGGTTACCCCTTTTCATATGGGACAATCCATTACTTTACCGACCTTCTATTCTCCCCCTCACCCTTCCAAGTAGGAATAGAGGCTGCATCGTTTGGACCCTAAAAGATCTATCAGCTTTTATTTGGATCGGACTAGTGATCTGAGGCTAGACGATCAGCTCTTTGTGGGCTATGTTGGGAAGATGAAAGGCAAAGCAGTGCACAAGAGGACGCTTTCCAGGTGGATTATCTTGTGCATCAAGATTTGATACGCCAAGAAGGACCCTCCAGAAGGTATCAGAGCTCATTCCACCACCAAGTCTACTTCTTCTGCTTTGGCTAGAGGTGTTCCTGTTATTGATATCTGTAAAGCAGCAACTTGGGCCTCCCTCCACACCTTTGCAAAGCATTATTGCTTAGACTCGGAGGTTAGGAGGGATGGCCATTTTGCTCACTCTGTTTTACAGGATTTTTTGGTCTGGTCAGGTGGACCAGGAGAGGTACGGGTTTGGTAATCTATTCATAAGGTGAGGAATCCACAGGCAGAAGTATCCATCAGAAGAACAAGTTACTTACCTTCGGGAATGCTTTTTCTGGTGGATACGATATCTGCCTGTGGATTCCTCACACTCCCACCCGCCTCCCCGATGTCCTCCTGGTTCTACCAATTTTTTTTTAATTTTAATTGTTTATGTTTTAATGATGAGAAATGCTTTACACTTGCTATTTCTATATATCTTGATTGATTATGCAATTGTAATTTTACATATGTGTATATATATGTTTGATAGGTCATGTACATATTTGAAAATGTGTCGGTCCGCCCGTTTGCCTTGGTGGCACGGAAAAATTGGGTGGAACTGACGTCAGCACGCCGACTAGGTCCTTTTGTGGCGTGGGGAGAGCTACGAAAGAAATTTCCCACGGAATGCTGGCGCAAGGGGTATTCAAAAGGTGAGGAATCCACAGGCAGATATTGTATCCACCAGAAAAAGCGTTACCGAAGGTAAGTAACTTGTTCATCTGGTCCTTTCTTTCCGCTCCTGAAGTTTGCTCTAATCTGGTCAGTTTTCTGACAACTTCCAAAATGGTTTCAGTGTGGAGGGGATGGGGATGATGTCCCCACCAAAAACTACAGTTTTTAAGCCATGGCGCGACAACAGGAAGCCAGTGTCGATCATGGACCGTCTTTGCTATCTGGGCTTGGGACAAGACTCATGAGCTGTCTTGCAAGTGCACCCATTGCACAGGTCTCACTCCTATTTCAAGTCACAGGCCCAGACTCTGTCAGGTCCTGGGGGTGCTCCCGCTACTATTTAACTTCAGGCTCAAAGTCCTCTTGTAAGGTGAAAGCCAAATGCAAATTAAGAAAGTGAAACAGGACTCAAGCCGATCCAGCTACTCTCACTCCAGAGAGAAGGCATGAGAATGTCAAGAGGTAGTTTCCACTCTTTCGAGGTCATTGACTGATAAACGGATTCCTCAGTTGAGCACAACACACCAAATTTCCTGGATCGTCATTAACCCTGCAGCAAATTGAAGCATTCAAAGAGGCCAAGCTGCAAATTATCAGAGCTTTGCCAGATCTCTCTGGTACGGCTTTGGGCCCCACAAAGGCCTCCAGTTAGGTCACTGCCTGCAGATCCCTCCCTGTCGCTCTCTATGATTTTGGGACCAGTTACTGGGGCCGTCTACTGATGCTGGTACAGGCTTTAACTCTGACCCCAAGCTCCATGCTTGTTCTTGACACCCCTCTCGTGCTAAAGCTACTGTTGAACACTGAACCAAAGCCAGCCCGACCAACGTTGCACTATAAAATACAAAAGCGCATCCCGTCATTGTGGAGGCGGACTCTAACATTGTGCCACTACCAGCAGAGGCTCCATTATCTTTTTGGTTCTGATTCTGAGCCTATGCCAGAGCAAGGTACATCCCAGGCTGTTTATGATAGTGATGGGGTGGCATACCCCCATACCCTTTATACTTTTATTTCCTGAAACCAGTGGACTTGCTTCCTCTCCTGAAACAGAGCTTGACTCACCACACACATGCCACAAATGGAAGAGAGAGTCTAATTTGCAGTGGTAGTTTGGAGGGCAGCGGAAGCACTAGAATTATAGATGCCTTCCATTGGGACATATATAAATGTCCTGACATCTGAGCCCTTATTTCATTTTACTAGTTTCCTCCCGACTACTTGGTCGAATACATGGTTTTGCCTGCTTACAAGTTGGCAGCTGTCATACACCAGAGCCTGGTAAACTGGATTTTCTTACCAAATACCCCACTACAGATAGCCCTATTGTGCACGTTTCGAGCAGTAAAGTGAATCCAAACTAATTTCCAGCTACTCCTCTGGATAGAGAATCCAAGAGGGTTGATGCTGTTGGCAAACACGTGTTTTCTTCTGCCAGTCTGTAAATGTAGTTTGCCCAATGGGCTGCTACACAGATGCCCTCTGCGACATGGCCAGTGCGATCTTCCTGGTGGTCCTGGAAGATCTTGGGGCCTCTTTGACTCGTATCATACAGGATGGGCTAGACGCAACCAAGCATGTTATCTGTGCAGGTCTAGATACCACAGATTACCTGTGCTGGGCTGTTGGTACTAGTGTTGTTCTTTGTAGATACACCTGGATGTGATCTACTGAGTCCTCTGGCAATGGGCATGCCCTTTGCTCAATGCCCCCATGTTGGAGATAAGGCGGACTCGCTTTGGAACGCGTTCGAAACACTAATGCTACAGCGTGTTACTTGGGCTACTGGCCACTGCTTGGCAGCTTCCACATCGGTTTCAGATGTTGAGGCAATTCCAGAGGGCTGGTACAGAGACAGCCTTCCCAGTCAGTGATGGAGTGGACACACCAGTCTTTCGAGATTATGGATAAAGGAGAGCTACCAGAGAGGTCTAAACCTCAAGGAAGAGAGTGGGATGATTACATACTCCCCAGTGCCTGAACTAACCACTCCTCCACTAGTAGACTCATCACTTGATGACATCACCAGATTCCATGTACTAACAGAAAAGGCTTCCAAGAGGATTGAATTCCCAGGAACTAGCAGGACAATGGACTGCTTCTAATACAATTTTAGGGAGCTGGCAAGAAACTCTGCTAAAGCCATACTAATAATAGACCATTTCTGGCAAAAGGAATTAAAATCTATGCAAATACCTGCAGTCATCCTGAAACTAGACAAAATACAAAACACCAGACAACAATTCTGTGTGCCTAATTGGGCACCTCGTTGATTACTCTGTAGTAGAGTAGGCAGCCCAGAATATGCCAAGAAACCAAGATGTTACCTGCACAACTGCCCACGTCCCAGAAAGAGAACCACTGGAAAATATGCACCACTTTTGGGAAGAGGGTGTCATTAATGGCAGCCACGTCAATGAGAGCTTCTAACACCATGGCTACTTTAGGAATATACAATCATTAACAGTGATCAGGGGGGCGTGGCTTGGTAGCCGATGGAGGAAGACGTGTGAGCGCTGAGCTCCACAGCGGCCTTCCCCCATTAATCCTGTAGTTGCTGATCCTGGCGGCCCTGACGACCTGACTTCACCCGCGTCTCCTCCTGCACTCCTGGGGGCCTGACCGGAGACGGCGGGAGCGGGCCCCCGGCTGCGAGGAGCCCGCGCTGCACCGGCGGATCGGTGGGCGGCGCCGGCCATATTGCGGCCTTGACGCTCGGCCGCATCCCCGGCCTCAGGTACTCCGGTAGCCGGCTCGCAGCGGTACCTGGCCGGCCACCGGCTACCACGTGACCCGGGGCCCTGGGTTTGGAGCTTGCGGCGGCGGCGGAGCTTGAGCCGCTTTCCTGAGGTGTGTCTGCGGGACCCGACGGGGGCGCCTGCGGGTGTGAGGACCGGGTGCGGCCCCTGGCCCGGGGGGGCCCTGCTGCTGGCCGGACGTGGAGCTCGTGCTCGAGCTCGGACCTCTCCCCACGCGGCCTGCCAAGGACATGACTGCCCGGTGCTGCCCCCTGCCAGCTTGAACTTGGGGGGCCCCGCTGAGCGCCGCTTGTGGAGCGCGGGCTCGGAGTGCGGACCGGCCCTGTGCTGCCCAGAAGAGTGAGGGGTCGCAGGCCTCAGACCCCGTGATTGGGACGAGTCCAGGTTCTGGGGCTGCCGACCTGTAGGGGGGCGCTCCTGTGCTGACCCCTGGCCATTTCCCGTCGAGGGACACTGCTGCCACCAAGAGCCTAGTGACCTGGCGCTGGGGACGCCCAGCGGGACCTGTTTCTTGGAGCCCGGGCACGCTACTCCCTGTCCCCCGCGCACTTGGATCCCTGCACGGCCGCCCCTGCCGCCATTTTGGGCTGGTGGCTTTGCACGTTACATTCGGACTTGGGGGAGAGTTGCGACCAGGGGGCCTCCTGGTGGTCGGTGGACTGCACGGCGTCGAGTGGGGTCCAGGAACCATTGGAGAGTGGCTGGTTTTGGGGGCCGGCAGAACCGGAGGAAGTGCCGCGCGGCGAGTGACCCCGAGGATCGCGGCCTGGCGAGTTGGACACAGGGTAAGACGCTGACCCTGTTGCTGCGGGGGCGAGACGTGACCACCCTGTGAGAAGTTGGCCTGATGTGCAGTGCTCACTATTCTAGTGATCACTATATATCAGTCCAAACAACCCTTATTGATGATTGGTTGTAAGTCAACCTTATAGACCAGCTATCCTAGTAGCATGGATACGAGCAGTCTAAGGCTAAGACTCTAGAGGGCGTGTTAAGCCAGCTGTTTTACCATCACATTACCCCTTGAACACCCAGTGAAAGGACACCACACAAGTGTTATGAAAATAAACAATGTATTTATTAGAATCACAACAACCCTGTACTCTTTATGAGGACAGGGTGCTAAGCACACAACAAAACTCTTATGAAAATACTTAAGTTAGCACGTTATACACAAATGCCCGAGGGGCACGAAAAACCATATATTCTAAAAGTGGAATGCGAATTACTAGCAGGTAAGTAACTGTACTAATAGGCTTTGGAATCGCTAGGACTTGACTAGGGAATCATTAGATTACTTCTAGGAGACCTAGGGGACTCGGGTGCAGAGTGTGCACTCTCACGCGGGATGCGGGACAAACTCTATGGAGGCTAGTAAAGGCAAAGTTAGTGTTCACGGGCGAACCCGACCTGGTAGGGAGAAAACGACAGTGGATCCTGACCCTAGGATAGTGAGGCTATGCTGGGACACCGAAGTGCCGAAGTTACCTAGCCCAGGGGCTGCAGCTGCATAGGTCTGAAAAGACGTCGGGAATCTCGTTGCCGGACCAGGAGCCTGGAAGGAAGAAGTTGCTGGCAGGCGACCAGTGAAGGAAAGTTCGATGGATCCAAGCCTGGATCAAGGAAGAAGGAAACCTGAAAGCAGAGGGGACCAAGTTCTTGAATCACTAGCCAGTGATTAAGTGGGCACCAGGATGGCACCGGGCGAAGTCACCGCAGTCAGGGGAGTGGGCGCTGCTGGGCTCTGCAGTCTCTCGGACCAGGAGGCGTTGTCGGCGACCAGGATGGAGGTGCGAGCTGTCCCACGAAGGTTCTTGCTGTCGACGTCGCTGGACCCAGGATTGGGCAACAAGTCTTGGCAAATGCAAGGCCCACGCGGTGGAGCTAAAATGGCGTCTTGGGCGGACCAGGAGGGTCCAGGGTACTTCTCCGATGGAGGGAAGCACGGGCCAGTCTGGAGCAACCAGACCAGCAGCAGAAATGTCGTCGGGCGTCGTTCAGAAGGCCACAAGCCAGCGGGCTAGTAGCCAAACAATGCGGTGAGCAAAGCAAAAGCAGAAGGGCCCCACGCCGATCGTGGAGATGCTGGGGGGCTGCTCTTCGGTGCTGGAGCGGCTCAGGGTGGGGGCTTCTCGGACCCCAAAGCACTCACCAGGAAATTACTCGGTGGGCTCGCTGTGCAGAAGTCGTGCAGTCTTGGCGATGGCCGGTCCCTCGAGGTCTCGTCGCACCCACGGTTCTCAGCTGTGCTGTAGAGGTGGGTAGAGGTCAGAGGTGCCAGGGAAGCCGGGTCTCGTCGAGCTGGGCAGTCGGATTCCGGAGGAAGGACGTGCAGCAGACCGCAGTGTTCTTTAAGATGGTGCCTGCGGATGCAGGGTGACTACTCCTTAGTCACAAGGGAGAAATCTTAGGAAGAAGTCTTGAGTTCCTTTCGTGGAAAGTAGTTTCAGGATTCAAAGATGATCTGATTTGGAAGGGGGCCAGTCTCTACCTTTATCTGGGAAAAGGGGGCTGGCACGCGACTAAGTCCTGCCCTATGGGTGGGACCAGGAGGGGGGTGGTTACACCCACTTCCTTGGCGGGCTTTTCCCCAGCACAGGGTCTGGAGTGTCCCTGGAACTGGTTCCAGCCAGCCTATGCACAGTGAGCACCGGGGTGCCACGTGCAGTCACCTTCCTCTAAAGCCCTGCCTACCTACAATACACAAAACCCTGTCTGGGACGGTGCTGGCACCGCCCCTGGCAGGAAACCCTTTGTCCTTATCTCCTGCTCTGGGAGGACTCCCAGCAGCAGGAGGGCAGACTTGTGTCTCGGTGGCAGCATCCATTTTGTGGATGCTAAGGCTCTGTCTGACTTTTAACCGGGTTATAGGTTACATGCATGTCGTGTCCCTCTAGAAGGGTGGAATGCTAACCCCGTCGCCAGAATTGGCGAGGGGTTAGTATTCCAATTCGTATGACACCTTACTCGACATGTTTTGATAAAGCGATACCAGAGTTGGCATTTAACCGCGAGGATTATAATGCACTTAAGAGTATATGGTATGCGATATCATGGAAACGGCTAAGGGATGGATCCCGAAAGCCGCAGACAGGCTCAGCTCATGCCAGAGCACCATCTCACACGATTCCAAGCACTCTGCCTTCAGGATTGTTAAGGCCTGCCATAGGAGTGACTGATAGGAGATCTGTGTGTCCATTTTAGGGTTAGATATAGGTATACTATATCTAAAGCAAAGGGTGAGTACACCACCTTGCCCCAGCTGTCGTGCAGCCAGTTGTGTCAGTGTTAGTTAGTCAATCCAGGGGTGGCATAATACATGCTTCAGCCCCTGGGAGACTTCTGGGTGCACCTCAGCCCTGGGTACAGGGACTTGGAGAGGGCCCAGTGCCAATTCAGTACCTGAGTACAATTTGGATAGAGAGAACAGCTAGGCTGTGGGTCTGATTAGCAGGCCCACAGCCAGGGAAAGTCGTAAACCAGTGCAGCAAAAAGCAAAAATCTGGGTGATCATAGGATTGCAGACCCTACTCTCCTACATGACCCCCCCCCAAACTTTGGGACAATAAACTAACCTTGACCAGGTGAGTCTTCTTGCTCTAAGTGGAAATATCTGGAGAGCCCATCAGCATTGCTGTGATCAGTACCAGGTCTATGCTCCACTGTAAAATCCATCCCCTGTAGGGAAATGGACCACCTAAGCAGTTTGGGGTTTTCACCCTTCATCTGATTTAGCCACAAGAGGGGCTTATGGTCTGTCTGAATGGTGAAGTGAGTGCCAAACAAGTAGGCCCTCAGCTTCTTCAGGGCCCAGACCACAGCAAAGGCCTCCCTCTCAATAGCTGACCAATTTTTCTCTCTGGGTGTCAACCTTCTACTAATGAAAGCAATAGGCTGATTATTACCATCAAAATTCAGTTGAGACAGAACAGCTCCCACACCCAACTCAGAAGCATCTGTTTGGACAATGAATGGCTTGGAGTAATCTGGACTCTTGAGGATAGGTGCTGTGCACATGGCCTGTTTTAGGTCATTGAATGCTTTCTGACAGCTTGCTGTCCACTGAACTTTCTTTGGCATCTTTTTGCTTGTCAGGTCATTAAGGGGGGTCACTATGGACCCATAATTTCTGACAAACTTCCTATAGTACCCAGTCAGGCCCAAGAAAGCTCGAACCTGAGTCTGGGTGATTGGAGGAGCCCAGTCCTTGATGGCCTGTATCTTACTCTCCAGTGGCTGAACCTGGCCTCCACCTACAAGGTGGCCCAGGTATACAACCTGTGTCTGCCCTATCTGGCACTTTGTGGCCTTGATAGTGAGGCCTGCCTTTTGCAGAGCCTCTAACACTTTCCTCAGGTGGACCAGGTGATCCTCCCAGGTGGAGCTAAAGACAGCAATATCGTCCAGATATGCTGCACAGAAGTCATCCAGCCCAGTGAGGACTTGATTCACCAACCTTTGGAAGGTGGCAGGTGCATTTTTCAGTCCAAAGGGCATCACCACAAATTGATAATGCCCTCCAGGGGTAGAAAATGCTGTCTTGGGTTTGGCTTCCTCAGCTAACCTGATTTGCCAATACCCAGCTGTCAAATCAAATGTACTTAAGAAGTTGGCAGAAGCCAATTTATCTATAAGTTCATCTGCTCTTGGTATTGGGTGGGCATCAGTCTTAGTGACTGCATTGAGGCCTCTGTAGTCTACGCAAAACCTCATCTCTCTCTTACCACCCTGGGTGTGAGGCTTTGGCACTAGAACTACTGGGCTAGCCCTAGGGCTATCTGAGGGCTCAATGACTCCCAGTTCCAACATTTTCTGCACTTCAGTTTTGATGCAGTCTCTAACATGATCAGGCTGTCTGTAGATTTTACTCTTGACAGGCAGACTGTCTCCAGTGTCAACATCATGGGTACACCAACCAGTTTGGCTGGGTGTCAGAGAGAACATATGTCTGAAGGATTGCAGAACTTGCCTGCAATCCTGTTGCTGATGTTCAGAGAGGCTGCCACAAAAGACAACACCATCAACTGATCCATCATCAGGATTCTGAGTGAGCAGGTCTGGGAGAGGGTCACTCTCTTCCTCCTGTCCCTCATCTGTGGCCATGAGCAAGCTCATGTCCTTCCTGTCAACATATGCCTTGAGCCTGTTAACATGGAGCACTCTGAGAGGGCTCCTGGGAGTTCCAAGGTCCACCAAGTAGGTAACCTCTCCCTTTTGCTCAATGATGGTGTGGGGCCCAGACCATTTGTCTTTCAGAGCTGCTGGGGCCACTGGCTCCAGCACCCACACCTTCTGTCCTGGCTGGTACACAGTCAGAACAGCCTTTTGGTCATGCCGAGCTTTTTGAAGTTCTTGGCTGGCCTCAAGGTTTTTGGATGCCTTCTCCATATACTCAGCCATCCTGGAGCGGAGACCAAGTACATAGTCCACTATGTTGGTTGCAGGCTTTTTGAGAGGTCTCTCCCATCCTTCCTTCACCAAACACAGGGGTCCTCTTACAGGATGCCCATACAGAAGCTCAAAAGGGCTGTAGCCAACCCCCTTCTGTGGGACCTCTCTGTAAGCAAACAAGAGGCAGGGGATCAGGACATCCCATCTTCTCCTAAGAGGTTCAGGTAGTCCATGAATCATCCCTTTCAGGGTCCTGTTGAATCTCTCAACAAGCCCATTGCATTGTGGATGATAGGGTGTGGTGAACTTGTAGTTCACACCACACTCTTTCCACATGGCAGTCAGATATCCTGACATGAAGTTTGTACCTCTGTCAGAAACGACCTCCTTTGGAAAACCCACTCTGAAGAACACTCCAACTAGGGCTCTTGCCACCACAGGGGCTGTGGTGGTCCTCAGGGGAATAGCTTCAGGATACCTGGTGGCATGGTCCACCACCACCAGTATAAACTTGTGCCCTGATGCTGTCTGGGGTTCCATTGGACCAACAATGTCAATCCCCACTCTTTCAAAGGGAACCCCCACCACAGGTAGTGGTATGAGGGGGGCCTTTGTTGTGCCACCTGACTTACCACTGGCTTGGCAAGTGACACAGGAGCGACAAAACTCCTTGGTATTCTCATTCATATGGGGCCAGTGAAAGTGTGAGACAAGCCTGTCCCAAGTCTTTGTCTGACCTAAATGACCTGCAAGGGGAATCTCATGGGCCAAGGTGAGAAGGAAACCTCTCAGAGACAAGGGGATGACCAGCCTCCTGGTTGCACCAGGCTTGGGGTCTCTTGACTCAGAGTACAGGAGTCCATCTTCCCAGTATACCCTGTGGGCACCTGTGGCATTCCCTGCAGCCTCAGCAGCAGCCTGCTGTCTGAGGGGTTCAAGGGAAGGGCAGCTCAACTGTTCCTTCCCCAGGTCTGCTCTGGAGGGTCCCCCTGAGCCCAGAAACTCAACTTGATCAAGTTCAAGCTCTTTAGGCTCAGTTTCCCTCAGTTCTTCTAGATCAGCCTCCTCAGAGACTTGATCCTCAACCTGGGGCAAGGGGGAAGGCAAAGCCTTACCCTTACTGCTCTTCTTCTTGGAAGGTGTCTGGTCCATCATTTCAGGATCCAGCACCTGTTCAGTGGGACATCTTCTGGCCTGTGACCTAGTCACAGCAAGCACATGTGCTGGCAAGCCTAACATCTCCATGTGAGTCCTCTGCTCCACTTCTGACCATTGTGATGACTCCAAATCATTGCCCAACAAACAATCAACTGGGAGGTCTGAACTGACTACAACTTTCTTTTGTCCCTTCACTCCACCCCAGGAGAAAGCCACAATTGCCACACTATGACTAGTAGTGACATTGCTGGCATTGGTCACCAGGAAATCAGTACCTGGCATGATCTGTCCAGGGTCCACAAAGTTAGGTGTCACCATGGTGACACTGGCACAAGTGTCCCTATAGGCCTGAGCCATTTAGCCATTTATCAAAGGTGTCTGCCTGTATTTGCCCAAAGTATTGGGACTTATTTCAGGGGACATATCCATATCCCCTGTACAGACAAGGACAGCCTGAGTGAGTGTGCCAACTAAGTTGTCAGACCCCTCAGTACCCAAGGTTAACCCAACTAATGCCTTGGGAGGTACACTACCACTACTGACTGTACTAGGGGTTGCAGTTGCCTTAGGGGCTGTAGTGGCAGGAGTTTGTCCTCCTCTTTTGGTGCACTCACTAAACCAGTGAGATTTACTTTTGCAGTATTGGCACCACCTTTTTGACTGGCCTTCTTGAGTCTTCTTCTTCTGGGAAGCCTGACCCCCACCCTCTTTGGTTTGTTGGGGACCTGGTGAAGACTTCTGGTCATTTTGCTCATTCTTACCATTACCCTTCTGGTCTGCTTTCTTCTGACCACCCTGGTTCTGGTTCTGGTTCTGCTTGATCCTTGTCCTGACCCATTTGTCTGCCTTCTTTCCCAATTCTTGGGGAGAGGTCAGATCTGAATCAACAAGGTGCTGGTGCAGCAACTGGTTCTGACAATTGTTTAAAATTTGTTCTCTCATCATTAGATTATACAATCCTGTGTAATCTGTAACCTTGCTACCCAGCAACCAGCCCTCCAAAGCCTTAGTGGCACAATCCACAAAATCAGACCAGTCCTGAGACTGAGTTTTCTGGGTGTCTCTGAACAGCAACCTGTACTGCTCAGTGGTTAAACCAAACCCATCAACCAGTGTATTCTTCAGGACCTGGTAATTGTTAGCATCCTCTACTCTTGTAGTGAGGAGCTTATCTCTACCTTTACCATCAAAGGAGAGCCACAGTATAGCTGCCCACTGACTCTGGGGAATGCCCTGCACAGTGCAGGCCCTCTCCAGAGCAGCCATCCATTTCTGGATATCATCCCCTTGCTTAAAGGGGGGCACTATTTTAGTCAGGTGTTTAGTATCTAAACCCTTCTCTCTATCTCTTGGGAGATTGCTGCCACCAGTGGGTGCTAACCCACTCATCTGCTGCTCTCTAGCAAAGGCAAGCTTCTCTTTGGCCAGGGCAAGTTCTTCCCTTTCAATCCTCAGTTCAGCTTGTCTCATCCTAGCTTCATGCTCCCTTCTCTGAGGGGAAGTAAATCTCCTCTGTGGAGGATTCCTTCTCCCCTGAGAAGAGGCATTAGAGTGCAGAGATCTATTGGAGTCCCTAGAAAGAGATCTATCTCTCCTAACTCCAAGGTTAGGCCCACTTCGGGTTAGTACTGGGGGGCCCCCAGATCCTAGCCCAAGTAAGTCTAAGTTGGTCCTAGTTAGCCTTCTGACTACCTCAAGACCTTTGTCTACCTCATCCCCAGAGAGTTCCTCTTGGTCCTCCTCCTCAACTGCAGTAGCAATGTTGGGAAGGTCTGGATCCTCAGGGGTTCCCTCTAAGGCTGGCATGTTCTCATGTAACTGAGAAAGCTTTCTGGCATCATATGTCTCTAAGAGACCTATCAGAAAGGGAGTGGTGGGGTTAGACCCCTGCTTCAGTTTCCTGGAGACACAGATTTGTCTCATCTCCTGGAAACTGAGAGCTGCATATCTTGAAGTGACCTGTGGAGGGTCAACACTGACCAGGGGAGTCTCAGTAGAGTCCCCCTGAGTCGACATGCTTTTCTAGTGAGGTGTAAGTGGTGCACTTACCTACACTATATGTTTGCCTACTGATCCCTTGCTAGAGTTGTAGTTTAGGGTGTGCTAGGCCCTAGGAGCTACAACAGCTGGTTCAGTAGAACTCAGAGTATTCTAAGCTAAGTTATATGTACCTTTAGTACTTATGTGATCTTTCACAAGATATTCTTAGGGCATGTGTGGTAAAACAACAGCAAGCTCAAATCCCAACCGCTGCTCACCAATGTGAGAAGTTGGCCTGATGTGCAGTGCTCACTATTCTAGTGATCACTATATATCAGTCCAAACAACCCTTATTGATGATTGGTTGTAAGTCAACCTTATAGACCAGCTATCCTAGTAGCATGGATACGAGCAGTCTAAGGCTAAGACTCTAGAGGGCGTGTTAAGCCAGCTGTTTTACCATCACATTACCCCTTGAACACCCAGTGAAAGGACACCACACAAGTGTTATGAAAATAAACAATGTATTTATTAGAATCACAACAACCCTGTACTCTTTATGAGGACAGGGTGCTAAGCACACAACAAAACTCTTATGAAAATACTTAAGTTAGCACGTTATACACAAATGCCCGAGGGGCACGAAAAACCATATATTCTAAAAGTGGAATGCGAATTACTAGCAGGTAAGTAACTGTACTAATAGGCTTTGGAATCGCTAGGACTTGACTAGGGAATCGTTAGATTACTTCTAGGAGACCTAGGGGACTCGGGTGCAGAGTGTGCACTCTCACGCGGGATGCGGGACAAAGTCTATGGAGGCTAGTAAAGGCAAAGTTAGTGTTCACGGGCGAACCCGACCTGGTAGGGAGAAAACGACAGTGGATCCTGACCCTAGGATAGTGAGGCTATGCTGGGACACCGAAGTGCCGAAGTTACCTAGCCCAGGGGCTGCAGCTGCATAGGTCTGAAAAGACGTCGGGAATCTCGTTGCCGGACCAGGAGCCTGGAAGGAAGAAGTTGCTGGCAGGCGACCAGTGAAGGAAAGTTCGATGGATCCAAGCCTGGATCAAGGAAGAAGGAAACCTGAAAGCAGAGGGGACCAAGTTCTTGAATCACTAGCCAGTGATTAAGTGGGCACCAGGATGGCACCGGGCGAAGTCACCGCAGTCAGGGGAGTGGGCGCTGCTGGGCTCTGCAGTCTCTCGGACCAGGAGGCGTTGTCGGCGACCAGGATGGAGGTGCGAGCTGTCCCACGAAGGTTCTTGCTGTCGACGTCGCTGGACCCAGGATTGGGCAACAAGTCTTGGCAAATGCAAGGCCCACGCGGTGGACCTAAAATGGCGTCTTGGGCGGACCAGGAGGGTCCAGGGTACTTCTCCGATGGAGGGAAGCACGGGCCAGTCTGGAACAACCAGACCAGCAGCAGAAATGTCGTCGGGCGTCGTTCAGAAGGCCACAAGCCAGCGGGCTAGTAGCCAAACAACGCGGTGAGCAAAGCAAAAGCAGAAGGGCCCCACGCCGATCGTGGAGATGCTGGGGGGCTGCTCTTCGGTGCTGGAGTGGCTCAGGGTGGCTGCTTCTCGGACCCCAAAGCACTCACCAGGAAATTACTCGGTGGGCTCGCTGTGCAGAAGTCGTGCAGTCTTGGCGATGGCCGGTCCCTCGAGGTCTCGTCGCACCCACGGTTCTCAGCTGTGCTGTAGAGGTGGGTAGAGGTCAGAGGTGCCAGGGAAGCCGGGTCTCGTCGAGCTGGGCAGTCGGATTCCGGAGGAAGGACGTGCAGCAGACCGCAGTGTTCTTTAAGATGGTGCCTGCGGATGCAGGGTGACTACTCCTTAGTCACAAGGGAGAAATCTTAGGAAGAAGTCTTGAGTTCCTTTCGTGGAAAGTAGTTTCAGGATTCAAAGATGATCTGATTTGGAAGGGGGCCAGTCTCTACCTTTATCTGGGAAAAGGGGGCTGGCACGCGACTAAGTCCTGCCCTATGGGTGGGACCAGGAGGGGGGTGGTTACACCCACTTCCTTGGCGGGCTTTTCCCCAGCACAGGGTCTGGAGTGTCCCTGGAACTGGTTCCAGCCAGCCTATGCACAGTGAGCACCGGGGTGCCACGTGCAGTCACCTTCCTCTAAAGCCCTGCCTACCTACAATACACAAAACCCTGTCTGGGACGGTGCTGGCACCGCCCCTGGCAGGAAACCCTTTGTCCTTATCTCCTGCTCTGGGAGGACTCCCAGCAGCAGGAGGGCAGACTTGTGTCTCGGTGGCAGCATCCATTTTGTGGATGCTAAGGCTCTGTCTGACTTTTAACCGGGTTATAGGTTACATGCATGTCGTGTCCCTCTAGAAGGGTGGAATGCTAACCCCGTCGCCAGAATTGGCGAGGGGTTAGTATTCCAATTCGTATGACACCTTACTCGACATGTTTTGATAAAGCGATACCAGAGTTGGCATTTAACCGCGAGGATTATAATGCACTTAAGAGTATATGGTATGCGATATCATGGAAACGGCTAAGGGATGGATCCCGAAAGCCGCAGACAGGCTCAGCTCATGCCAGAGCACCATCTCACACGATTCCAAGCACTCTGCCTTCAGGATTGTTAAGGCCTGCCATAGGAGTGACTGATAGGAGATCTGTGTGTCCATTTTAGGGTTAGATATAGGTATACTATAGGTTAGATATAGGTATACTATATCTAAAGCAAAGGGTGAGTACACCACCTTGCCCCAGCTGTCGTGCAGCCAGTTGTGTCAGTGTTAGTTAGTCAATCCAGGGGTGGCATAATACATGCTTCAGCCCCTGGGAGACTTCTGGGTGCACCTCAGCCCTGGGTACAGGGACTTGGAGAGGGCCCAGTGCCAATTCAGTACCTGAGTACAATTTGGATAGAGAGAACAGCTAGGCTGTGGGTCTGATTAGCAGGCCCACAGCCAGGGAAAGTCGTAAACCAGTGCAGCAAAAAGCAAAAATCTGGGTGATCATAGGATTGCAGACCCTACTCTCCTACACACCCCCATGGGGAAACGCCCCTTAAACCCCCCCCCTGAGGCTGCTGGGGGGCCAGAGGTTGATGGGGGCCCCATTCCGGACACTGTCCCGGCGGCGGGTCTGCCGCAAAGCCAGCTGGAGCAGATTCTGAAGGCAATCGCAGATACCAGGGAGGCCCTGCATCATGATATCGGGCAGGTGTCCACGAGCCTGGGCCTATTGCGTGCAGACCACGGCAAGCTGGCGGATCGGGTCAAGGAGACTGAAACCCGGATTGATGCGCTGGAACCTTCGTCGAAGGCGGCAGACGCCTCGCTGGGGGAGCTGCAGCGGAGGGTGCACCTGCTGGAGCAGAGGGCGGAGGATGCTGAAGGGCGCAACCGCCGCAACAACATTCGCGTGGTGGGCCTGCCGGAGAAAATTGAGGGGGCCGACATGTTGGGCTATCTGGAGGCCTGGCTGCGAGATGTGGTTGTCCCGGAAGGGCTATCGCCGTTCTACACTCTAGAGCGTGCTCACCGCGTGCCGGCTCGTCCTCCAGCCGAGGGCCGGCCTCCCCGCCCGGTGGTGGCGCGATTGCTGCACTACAGGGATCGGGACCTCATCCTGCAGAGGGCGCGAGCTCTGGGGCCCTATAAGGTGGACAACGCCCAGGTCTCCATATATCCTGATTACTCCTTGGAAGTCCAGCGGCAGCGGTCGACTTTTCTGGCGGTCAAGAAGGCGCTTCGGGAGGAGGGCGTCCGCTACTCTCTCCTGTTCCCGGCCCGCCTACGGATCATGCTCGATGGCAAATCCTCCTTCTACGACACTCCCGACGACGTCTGGAACTGGCTGGAGCTCTACAGGACCGGCGCGGATGCGCTTCATGCGCCTGGGGAACAGCGGAGGGCGCCACCGAGACCTAGACGGGATAGGAGACGCAGGAAACGACCACCGAATGTTCGGACACCCACGGTCTCGCAGACTGAGCAGGAGCGCAGGGATGCCCTCCGGGCGGTCTCCGACATCTCCCGGACATTGGACTCCGCGACGGCTGTGGAATCGGGGTCTCGAGGTGGCACTGACGGGGGGACCTCGGAGGAGTCGGTGACTGGGGACCCCGCACCACCACATGTCACGCCTGGGACTGCAGATGGTTTGCTGGACGAGTGAGGCTGATGCTCCCCTGCACTGGTATTGTATGCCCTGCTGTGTTCCTGACCTGGGATGGTGGCATTGACCTGTTGGGCCTGGGACTGGGGTTGGGCGGCCACCTTCTGTGGTGCTGGTTGCTTTCCTTGTGGAGGGGATGCGGGGCGTATGGGGCACGTAGGGGAGGCCTAACTGACTCGGAGGAGTGAGCTACTTGCGGTCTGGTGAGAGAGGCGACAGGCCACCCCCTCATCTCCCGCGCCTACTGTGGGACTCTGGTAGTTACCAGGGATTGTTACTGTTGGGAACTACTTATTTGGATGGGTTTCTGCTGTTGGGGACCTATTCTGGGGAGGGGTGGGACGTGGGGATGTTGGGGAATATCGGGGTTCATTTCTTGGGGTGTAGCCAGTGTGCGTGCGAAAGTTGCTTTCATGGGGGTTGCGCTTGTCATGAGGAATGGGGACCCTCCTTGATCTGAAGTGTGTGACCTGGAATGTGAGGGGTCTGAATTCCATGCTGAAACGCCACAGGGTCCATGCCCATCTTGTCCGCAGGGGGGTGCAGGTTGCCTTCCTACAGGAGACTCACATTGATCATACTGAGGGGCGGGCCCTGCAGCGCAGGTGGCGGGGGCATATGTTTTACACCACTTACTCGGCCTTTGCACGGGGGGCTTTGATATGGGTCCGGGCGGGGGTTCCCTTTCAGCCTTTGGTGACGATAGTTGACCCTGAGGGAAGGTTTGTTGCTGTACAGGGCCGCCTGGATGGGAGGGACGTGACGCTCTGCAGCGTCTACGCCCCGAACGTGGACCAGCCTGCCTTCTTTGCGCGACTGTCTGGGAAGCTGGCGACTGTCCTGGCTGGCACGGTCCTGCTTGGGGGGGATTTCAACTCTGTGCTGGACGTGGGGCTAGATCGCTCTCACCCACCGCTAGCGCAGGCAGCAGCTCACAAGTTGGCGCAGAGTAGGAGAGAGTGGCAGGGTAGTTGGGGCCTAGTTGATGCGTGGCGGACACACCACCCAACGGAAAGGGATTTCTCCTTTTACTCCCCCCCGCACGATCTGCATGTTCGCCTAGACAGCATTCTGTGTTCACTGGACATCCAGAGCCTGGTTCGCCACAGTGAGTACTTGACCAGGACGGTATCTGACCATAACCCTTGCCTAGTGACGGTACAGTGGATGAGGCGACGCCAAGCTATTCCAACGTGGCGGTTGAACCCACTGACGCTGGAGGACCCAGCCTTTAAGGCCAGTGTACGTAGTGGGGTGGAGGGGTATTTCGACACCAATGTGGGCACGGCTTCCAGCAGGGCTATGGAGTGGGATGCCTTTAAGGCGGTGGTTCGGGGTGTCTGCATCTCGGCTACCGCAGGTGTCCGTAAAACCCTACTGTAGGATGTAGAGCGCAGTGAGGACCGATTGCGTGCGGAAGAACGGCGCAGCCACGCGGACCCCGAGGCTCATGGTGCGGTATCAGAGGCACGAGAGGTGGTGGCGACAGCATTGGAAAAACTGCGCTGCTTTGATTATAAGGAGTTCCTGGTCCGAGCTCACGCCGAGCGGGACAAAGTAGGTTCGCTACTGGCGTGGTTGGCCAGCCCTGGGGCCCGTGGCACCCCTATAGTGGCGCTCGCCACGCCGGAGGGGCGCATAGTCTACACGCAATTGGACATTAACGACCAATTCCTTCAGTATTACAAACACCTTTATAGGAGCAGGATGCCGGACCCCCCAGCGGAGCTGGAGGAGTTCCTGGTGACAGCGCGGTTGCCCAGGCTCGACCCGGAGCACGCGAAACAGCTGGGCGGAGATGTCTCCGAGGGCGAAATCAGGGTGGCCATCAAACACATGGCCCGCCGCAAGACTCCGGGTACGGATGGGCTCCCCATTGAATTTTATGCGGCCTATGCGGATGTGCTGGTTCCGCGACTGCAGGCGGTTTACCAAGAGGCCTGGAACTCGGGGTGCTTGCCGGCGTCTACACGCGAGGCCTTAGTGATACCCTTACTGAAGCAAGGGGGTGATGCGAGTTGCCGTTCGGCGTACCGCCCGCTCTCCATGCTCACCACGGATTATAAGATCCTGAGCCGGGTTCTCGCGACGCGACTCTTGACCCACATGCGCTCCTTGGTGCATTGCGACCAGGCGGGCTTTATTCCTCAGCGCACCACTGCCACCTGTGTGCGCCGGTTGCTCAGGATCATGGGGGGTGAGGCCGCTGGCTTTCCGACTGCCGCAGTCCTCTCGATTGACATCGAGAAAGCGTTTGATAGCGTCGAGTGGCCATACCTGCTCCGTGTCCTGGAGGCTTTTGGGCTGGGTGAACGCTTTGTGAAATGGACAGCCCTGCTCTATGACGCGGCCACGGCCCGGGTCAAAACGGGGACCACCATTTCAGCCTCTTACGCGGTGGGTAGAGGAACCCGACAGGGGTGTTCTCTGTCACCCCTGTTATTCGCACTGGCCATAGAACCACTGGCTGCGCATGCCCGGCTGGGCCGGGCGTATGCAGGGCTTCCGCTGAGAAACGACACCCACTACATCTCTCTCTATGCGGACGATTGTCTGTTGTTTCTGGCGGACGCGGACGACTCCCTGTGTGGGGCCGAACGGCTCCTATCGGACTTTGGTCAGTTTTCGGGGCTGAGAGTCAACTGGGGGAAGTCTTGCCTCTTCCCGCTGACACCGAGGGCCGATGACACCCAGCTGGAGGGTGCCTTGCAGTGGGAGCGCCATTGCCTCCCCTATCTGGGCACCCTCATCTATCACTCGCCTGCGGCCCTCCTAGACGGTAACATCAACAGGGCGATTCGGAGTCTACAGGGTTGCATGGGTTTCTGGCAGACGCTGCCGCTCTCGGTCGCGGGACGAGTCGCACTGTTAAAGATGGTGGCACTTCCCCGATTGTTGTACCTGTTCCGCACTCTGCCGGTCTGGATACCCGCGTCAGTTTTCAACAGACTCCGCTCTCTGACGACGGGGTTCATCTGGGGATCGGGCAGGAGACGGGTTGCGCTGACCACGCTGATGCGCCCCAGGGCGGACGGGGGCCTTGCGGCCCCGGACTTTGAGTGGTATTATCTGGCAGCGCAGCTGCAGTGGCTAACCCAGGCGGTGGCTTTGGAGTTCCGTGGCCCGGAGGATGCGCCAGGCAAATTGTTCCCGAGACACATCATCTCCTTTATAGTTTTGGGACAGAGACTGGACCTAGCTCAGCTCACCTTGGAGGAACGGACGATTCGCAGCTGTTGGCTTCGGGCGCACAAGCGCTCCGGTGTCGTTCGCCCTTACGCCCCAGAAATTCCGCTCGGGATGTGCACGGCCTTCCCACATGGCGGCGACTGGTCCGCACTAGCAATCTGGGAGGAACTTGGCCTGCAGATGATCGGCGATCTCTACAAGGACGGCTCGCTGCTCCCGTTTCAGGAGCTGCGGGACTCCTACGATCTACCGAGGGGTGGTTATCTGCTACATGCTGCATTGGTGGCTGGTATTCGCCGATACTGGAAGTGTGGGCTCACTGAACCGCCGGCCTCGGAGTGCTGTCAATATGTGGTGACGGCCGCTGGCACTTATAAGGCTATCACATGCCTTTACCGACAGCTGTCGTCTACTGCCTTGCAACCCTTGGACGGGCTGCGAGCCAAGTGGGAAGGGGACATCGGGCGATCTATCCCTGACACAGTGTGGCCACAGCTACTGCGCAGAGCGTGGAAGGGCACGAGGAACGCCAGGTTCCAACTGGTCCAGTTTTTTACCCTACACCGAGCGTACCTAACACCGACGAAAATCTCGCAATATTTCGAGGGGGCTTCCTCGCTTTGTCCCCGATGCGGAACCGCGGATGCGGATTTCGCCCACATGTTTTGGACTTGCGTCAAGCTAGCGGGTTACTGGGAGGCGGTAATGTCCTGCCTGAATGCTGTCACGGACCGGCAGATTGCTCTTGACATGGGTACATGCCTATTATTGTGGTTCCCTCACACCCCTCGTACTCGAGTTACCTGCAAATTTTACGACCTGGGTTTGATATTAGCCAAGCGTGAAATCTCCATGCACTGGAAATCTACTCAAGGCCCCAGCTACCTGCGCTGGAAGACCACTCTAGAGCGCTGGGCGAAAGCGCAGAGTACATTGCGGCTGCGACAGGCTAGGAGCCTAGATAATGACAAAGCGCTGGAGGTGGCCAGGGCGTGGGAGGCCCTGGTAGTAGCGCTCCAACAGCCGGATGGCGACCAGAGCGAGGATGAGGGAGGGACTCCAGGGTGAGAGCACTGAGCCTGGGATTCCCCACACTCACCAGGATGCACACACTACTTACACCTACTGATGGCAGACCCGGGGGTCTGGACACTGTTGAGGGGCGCCTCTTACCCCTTACTGAGGTCCCTGTCCTGGACAGGTAATGTTAACATGTCAACGACTGGAAAGGAGGAGTGAAGCACACTGGCTACGGGGGGGGGGGGGACTGCGGGGTGGGGTGGGTCAGTTGGGGACTGTTCTATATAAAAGGTGTCTTGTTGGAGCTGTGCTGCTTTACCGCATCGGTGGCCGATGCCTGAATTGCTTTTATCCTGTAATGTACCCTCTACACCTGATTGCCAATAAAAACCGTTTTTACAAAAAAAAATCATTAACAGTGATCAGGTATAATGCCACATATTGATCTCTTAGCATCAGACAAAAATCAAAGTCCAAGAAATTCTCTGTGAAGGGAAGAGGGCATCAGCAGCTACAATTGACTCCGCAATGGATGTGGCAAATGTGTTTCAGCCAGCTCACAGGGGCACTGCATTACAAAGTCAAAGCTGGCTTACACCAACCTCCTTTAGACCTGAGCTGCAGACTTGCATATTGGACATGCCCTACAATGTGGTTTGCAAACGCCCTGCCAATGATGTGTTCCAACACATAAAGACTGACACACCTTGGTGTTCCTCAGTGGCAATGTTCCCAACCCTCTTAAGGTGTTACTCGGAAAAATCTGGTACATTGTGGCGGTTTGCTGAACTATATTAGCTGCAACAATAACAGAACAACTGATGCTAAGCTTTTAGAGCACCTGCAGTAACCTCCTAGAGCAAACCACAGATCAGGGCAATCAAAATTTCAAGAGACAGGTTATCATCACTAATGGCCCAGCAGGATCTGGATACAACTAATATTCACCCCGAGCACAGTGGCCATGTAGGTTGAAACCAAAAAACAATGGAGGGAGTGAAGAGGTACGGTAAGTCGTGGACTCGCCCTCCTCTAAAAGTTACGAGAAAACAAAGAAAGTCCACTCTTTTTCTTTCTAGACAATACTGTCCTTCTAGTGACTGTTCTGTGACTATAAGAAAACTATTGGGTTTTCTGAGTGTGCACAGGAAAACAGATTGTGCTCTTGGCTTGGGTCAGATCTTTTTTAGTGGATAGATCCCAGAAGGTCTTCCTGCGTCCTTTCATCTCGGAGGAATAACCTTTGTGTTGCGGTGTCCCTCAGGGCTCTGCACTCAGCCCTCTGTTTTTTAATATATACCTTACCCCGTTGGCAAAAGTGGTTGAATCTTGGGGGGTCAGAGGGATCTCTTATGCGGATGATACTCAGCTTGGTTTTTCTTTTAGAGATCACTCTGATGGCAGTTTAACCAATTTTCGTCACTGCATCACCAACATCTCCTCTTGGATGACTTCTAATAAACTTAAACTTAATACGGACAAGACGGAAGTCCTGTTCTTTAATCAGAAGTCCCCATTACCGGCCAAATTGTGGTGGCCCCTGGAGCTTAATTCTCCTCCAGTGCCGGTTCAAGCTGCCCGCAATTTGGGTTTTCTATTTGACAATACTCTATCGTGTAAAAACCCAAATGAATAAAGTTACTGCAACCTGCTTCAGCAAACTGCGTATGATAAGGAAAATGTTTCCTTATCTTCCTCTTGATTCACGTAGGACGGTCATTCATGCACTAACTACTTCGCATCTTGCCTACTCTAAATAGTCTGTATGTAGGGGCCCCGGCCTACCTGATCAATCGACTGCGGATTGTGCAGAATGCAGCGGATAGGCTGTTTGGTAACATCCCCGACCGTCATTCGATCACTCCATACTTGAGGAAGCTGCACTGGTTGCCAGTGACTCGGCGTATTCAATTTAAAGCACTGGTCATTGCATTTAGGGCCCTTAGGGGCCTTGGTCCTGCCTATCTGAGAAATAGGCTTAAACCTGTTCGCTCTATTAGAGCTCTCAGATCTAATAACCTCTGCCTCCTGTTCACGCCGCGTTTCCGCCGGTCCAGAATGGGCGGCAGAGCATTTGCAGTAGGGACCTCGAAACTCTGGAACAGCCTTCCATTAGATACTAGGCTCTCTCCATCAGAGTCACTGTTCCGGAGTAAATTGAAAACGTGGCTGTTTGCAAGTCTTTAATCGCTATCCTCCCTCTCTAGCCTGATGTCTGTAGCGCCGGGACACCCCCGTCGGGGGTAGCCGTACGCTTTATAAGCTTCAAAATAAAATAAAAAGAACCCTCACCCACCAAAAGGTACCTTGGCGGCATGCTTTATCATCTGGTTCTTACCGCCCCCCCCCCCCCCCCCCCCCTGTGGGACAGGGTGTGCTTCGACCGACAGATGTGTGAGCACTTAATAGTGAGGTGAAACTAGGTGTTTGATGGGAGTGTGGAAGGGTCAGAAAAATGATGTGAGCTAAACAATACCTGGCTGAGTGGAAACTAAACTTTCACACTCCTTGAAGCTGGTGTTAGTAAAATTGGGGCAATGGAGGAAAGAATGCTGTAATGGACCGTTTCCTCTCTGGTCTACATGTTTCGAAGCCTCCCCCATGGCTTCTCTTAAGGACCAAGGAGGTTGATCCCTAGTACCACTCTATTAATAACCTATACAGTAAGCTTGAGCAATGTCAAGGGCTAGTATGCATATTATGAACATGCATTCATACGATACCTACTAGATATTTTCCTGTAAAAAAACAATACTTTAAGTGCCTAAATGAGGCCCATGAGCTTGAACACGGGAGGGGAGGAGCGCTTGTAGTCGATCATCAAAGCTGCTCTCTCACCGAAGCACTGCCTGCCCGTGCATCGAATGCTTATTTCTTGGATCCTGTAGTGCATGGAAGTTTTCTCTAGGGATCGCTTTAGATGCGTCTTGGTTTATGTTGCAGCCCATTCTCATGCTTTGGAGCAATCTTACTCCTGAAATGTCAAAAGAAATACATCCATAAAATGTGATCAGCAATTCTAAAGCCATTCGTGTGAAAACTTCCATTCACCACAGGATCCAAGAAATAAGCATCTCCTACCGAAATAGATAAAACACGTTTTAAATCATTATCTCCACCAAGAACAGCTTTATAATGAAGCCATGAAGGAGTCCTTCTGGACGAAACGTGTTGGCTACCGTCGCTCTTAATTTTAACGTAAGAATATTGAGAACAAGAATAAGTAAAAATATTTTAAATACAACTAATGAAGCATTTGTGTTATTGAAATTGCTTTTGGAACATCATGAGTTCTGTGTAGTATGATCAGAATCGAATAATACTATGGTCTTTCAAACCATAGAGTGCTGAACCACATTAATAGATTATTGCTGGAAATGTTCTTATCCATTTTGAAAGTTGAAAGAGGTTGAACTTTTGGATCTTGCACCTTTATGAGTTTTTAATGACTTTTTCCTTCGGTAGGATCTGGTGCAATGGAACATTGCCTCAACCTCTTTGTGTATATATGTTTATGTGATCACAACGTCCTGTCTGGGGTGGGATGGACCCAAAGCGGAGCCGCATGACACCACCTGTTAATGCATGAGGGAATTGCTATTAAAGCTTCTGCATCGATGCCGGCATCTGGGAAAATTGACAAGATGAGGAATCTGCAGTTAGTCTCTACCAGAAAGCAAGTTACTGAAAGTAACTTGTTAATCCATACAATCCTACATAAAAAAAAATACATCAAACCGGTCCAGGTACGTCATTGGAATGTACTTCTAATCAAGACCCCCTCTCTCATCAAAGAGCAAAGGTAAGGAAAATAGACTAACAGCTATATGTCTTCCTGACAAAGCTGTCCTTGCTAACAGTTAACCTGCAGAAGGTCTTTCTAATATTTTCCTTACATCAACAGCTGCATCTTTCGACTAAGTTCATTCTGAATAAGGAAAAATCGTTCCTACACCCATCACACACCATCTAATTCCTGGGTGCCTTTCTGTACACCGAAAAAGCAAGGGCATACCCCCTCAAAATAAAGGTAAATAAACCTGGCCACACTTCCCTGATCTAAACATGGTCAAAGTACAGCAACAGCTAGGCATAGTGTTGTCTTGTAGGCTTAATCCCATTCTGCCAGTTGAGAATGCAACAAATGCAACTAGACATACCATGAACGCAAATAACAGACACCTTTAAAGATCAAATACAAAGCACAATAAAAGTGAAGAATACTCTTATGTGGTGGACTTCTGTGAACACCACAGGTTGGTTTGGGGATAGAAGGAACAAAAATCTCACACATGCGTTTCTTGTTTCTTCTGCCCCAAACCGCCTTAATCATAAACACAGATGCTTCAATGAAAAGATAGAGAGCCCGCCCCCCCACTTCAGTAGCTGTCAGCCAGAGGATTGTTGTTCAGCCAAAAATAAACCTGCACATCAATGTACTGGAAGTGACAGCTATCAGATGAGGCCTACAATCTTTTCTATCTTGAGGACGTGATTCACTTGTATTGATCCGGACAGACACCACATCAGTGTTGTACACCAACAAACAAGAAGACACAACATTCAAGAGTGCCGTGAATAGGAACTCGACAACAGCCTTGTGAGGAAAGTGTTTGACATTATGGGGAAACCCAAAACTGGATCGGTTTGTGACAAGAACAACCCAGAAATGGCAGCTCTCCACAAGAAGGTACCCACAAAAAGGGCCATGGAAGAACTCATCTGTGCTATGATAGTTCGGGCCATAGCTGTATGCTTTTCCTCTTCTGCTGTTGATTCCAAGAGTTATCATGAAGATGAAAAGGGAACTATGTCAGACTAAATTATTTGCACCACTGTGGTCAAGGCAATATGGGTTTATGGATCTTCTGCCCATAACAGAAGTGCCACCAGGGTCACAAGCGAACGTCCTATCTTGGAACGAGGTAGAGTCCTGCATCACAATCCAGGGTCCTTAAAATAATCAGCCTGGCTTCAATGAATTCAGCCATTTAGATATTCCTAGTCTGTAAGAACATTCTGGTGCAGGCCAGTGCACCTTACACCAACAGAATATAAATTGCTAGATTGAACAGGTTTTGCTTTTGCTGGTCTTCGAAAAGCCTGCACCCTCTCCTGTCTCAGTGCAGGCCCACCAGATTTCACCTTCTAGGAAAGGCTCATACGGACCTCACACATGCATCAATCAAGGTTCAGCTCACAGCCAAATCAAGAGATCAGCGATCTTCAGTTTTCTCTATTGTCTCACAAGATAGTCAATTTAGAAAGTGTATTTTCAGTGGCTTTCTCGCTGTCAAGGTATCTACCAAATGAAATTAGAGCTGAACACTGTGCTATTCTAATTATTGAGGAGTCCGTTTGAGCCGATCTAGAGGACTACCTCTCATGGAAACCAGTGCGGTTTCTCAGCTGGGAGAGTGACAAATCCAGACATTTACAAATAAAGAGCACGATCTTCAATTCTCGAAAGATAAGGCCACACAGCACACAAACTCAATTTACACCGAAAGTGCATATGGATGCATGTAGCACATGGACTAGTGATGAGCTGCAGAAATGGGCAAATAATTTCAATTTTGCTCTGGTAGTGGAGTTGTGTGCTTCCTTCATGGCCAGCCATGCACAAACTCTAAAGATCTTAGGCCAACACGCGTTGCAAATCTTATAGGTATGTAACGTAACCTCCTTTTTAATTATTAAAACCATCCTAATCCTAAGAAATTCCAAAGGTAACCTATCACACCAACATAGATTATTCAGTAAACTTGTGTAGTTATTTCCAAATTGAACATAAAGGCACAATATGACAAAAAAATAGAGTTCATTTAATTGTAAAGACTTTTCCCTCAGTCCAGCCAACACGTGTTTCGTCGTCTGGGCGGACACCCACGACTTCCTCAGGGCTGGGAAAAAAAGATACAATACGAAGATATATTGGAGTTGCGAGATACACTATCTCGTAAATAAACAGTTTACAGTTCGTCATTCTATTAAACTTAAATCCATGCTGTGAAATTACTTAAACCTTTAAGTAACGTCCCATGATGTCCATACATGCATATGGAGGGGTATACCAGATCGAACAGTTACATCTCCGCGACTAGTACAAATAACGGACTACCTCACAGTTCGTGATGGTGATTAGCCAATATCTCGTGAAGGTATTCTTATACTGCTATCCTAAGTGCTCACCCCAGTGTTACTTCAACCAATTGGTGAATATTGATGTGCTTCATAGTGCCGGATTTGTGCAGTCAAATGCCCCAATCAACGGGGTCCCGCTCTATTTATTTGGTGCTGAGTAAATATATACTCAGGCTTACCTGATAATAGGTAGTACATGGCCTGTGTGCCTAAATAAATCAAGTCAAGACAGGGTATTAATAGTCTAGATATTTTTACATTTGAACCTCATATTGTGCATGTCAAATCAAGGTAAAACATACCTTCCAGCTAAATGGAATTATAACCAGCTGGAAGGTATGTTTTACCTTGATTTGACATGCACAATATGAGGTTCAAATGTAAAAATATCTAGACTATTAATACCCTGTCTTGACTTGATTTATTTAGGCACAAAGGCCATTTACTACCTATTATCAGGTAAGCCTGAGTATATATTTACTCAGCACCAAATAAATAGAGCGGGACCCCGTTGATTGGGGCATTTGACTGCACAAATCCGGCACTATGAAGCACATCAATATTCACCAATTGGTTGAAGTAACACTGGGGTGAGCACTTAGGATAGCAGTATAAGAATACCTTCACGAGATATTGGCTAATCACCATCACGAACTGTGAGGTAGTCCGTTATTTGTACTAGTCGCGGAGATGTAACTGTTCGATCTGGTATACCCCTCCATATGCATGTATGGACATCATGGGACGTTACTTAAAGGTTTAAGTAATTTCACAGCATGGATTTAAGTTTAATAGAATGACGAACTGTAAACTGTTTATTTACGAGATAGTGTATCTCGCAACTCCAATATATCTTCGTATTGTATCTTTTTTTCCCAGCCCTGAGGAAGTCGTGGGTGTCCGCCCAGACGACGAAACACGTGTTGGCTGGACTGAGGGAAAAGTCTTTACAATTAAATGAACTCTATTTTTTTGTCATATTGTGCCTTTATGTTCAATTTGGAAATAACTACACAAGTTTACTGAATAATCTATGTTGGTGTGATAGGTTACCTTTGGAATTTCTTATCTTTAGTTTGGTGGGTTAGGATGACAACCCATGCCTAAGCACCCAACAACCTAGATACTGACCACAAGGATATCTGCCTGTATTGTGTAAAGCGCCACTTCCACCAAGACAAGTCATCCGTGCATAAATCTTACCATCCTAATCCTGTTGCTTTCACCAACCCCATCATTTACTTCCATTGCTAATCTTTCACAAGCCCATACTGCTCACAGTAACATGAATTAATCCTAATTATTAACCTAATACCTAACCTTCTTACAGACTTCATTTTGTCCAATTATTGTAGGGGACTCTTTGCAACAACATAGTCTTCTGTCAGATATTCTACAGTGAAATATGTATCACAGTTGTTGATGAACCCCACTGACTTTGGTTTAATACAACTGTAGTTTCTGAGCACCTATATTCTCTGAAAACTTCACTGTTACAGAAACGTGACTTCGTTTTTACAAAAGTTGCCTTCAGTTTCCCACCCTCAGCATTAAACACAATCACAAATTAAAGAAACCACTATAATGTTTTTTTCACCACTTTATGTCCAGTCACAGCTAGGATGACTTCTCCACTTGAAATGCTTAATATAAACAGAGGAGAATTGTGTTGAACACTTAATCTTCTGGCAAACTTTGTTTCGGAAAAGATCCAGGAACTGGGAAGTAAAAAGTAATTAATGTCTACAAAAAGCAAGATTTCTTAAACCCTCTGCAACCTGATAAGTCGCGTATTAAAAATCTGTGATGTCCTCCACAGAATATTCATTGTTAAAGCTTTCAATGTGGAACTGGTGTTTTGATCTAGGCCTGTTTATCTTTTCACAGTGCCAGGAATGAACAGTTTATGATTCCCGCCAGCCTTATGACACTTTTCCTTGCTTCCAGATAAATCTTCATGGAAATGTTCCAATTATTGAGTTTCCTTTCATGTCAAGATTTCCAAGATTAGTAGTTTAGGTCTCTCAACTTGAAGTTCCATCTTCTGCTGTCGAGCTAGCTTTGCTCTTTGCTGCTTCACTGAAGACAAAATGATTAAGACCTTCTCTGTTCCGAGCAATTTCAATAGCAAGAAACTGTATCCGGGTGCCTAAACAAAAGACAATGACAAACACTTAATAATGTCACTCTACACCACTTAAAAACACACACACAAAGTCCCTGGATTTATATTTGGCATCCCTTACCAGCCACCACTACTTATTACCTAGATCGCCTCAAACATTACCATCCCATATCACATTTATAGACGGCTAAAGCAGGCCTTCACTAACAAAAAAATAATTTTTAATCTCCCTTCCTTAGCACATCAGAAATTTCAGCTTGTGTATTCAACTTATGTATTTTTCCCCATTTAGCACACAATGAGAAGCGTGTATTACCGAATTAATTATTGGGTGAGAAGCTCTGAATACAATCTATTCATGTCACCAACTTGTCAGTCACTCATAAAACTCCCACCAATACAGCTCTTCGCTTATTGCTAAAAAAAAGTATGTAATTTTAGTTGTCAGTGATTGCACCCCATGTTCTGCTTATCAAATGAGTGTCTTGTTTCAGTCCGGTGGGTGACAGGCACTTCTGAACTAATAATTGTGCTTTTTACCGAACTTAAAGCCAGTAGGACCTTTCTTTCACCTTTAATAAAGCAACCCAAAATTATTTCTGGAAAAGGACACACTGGAATGGAGGTCTCTCAAAAATCCAGTTTGTTTCCTTCGAACACACAAGCAGCTTAACTGTAATGCGGTCTGCTCATAGCAGCTCTACTGGATTCCAAACTGACGTTTCATCTGAGTAGAAATGTGCAAGAACTAGGATTGTGGTGGGGAGACTAAAGAAGTGTGGCGCGGATTCAGTGCCGCTGTACGAGAAGCGTTCAACATTTGTGTACAAGAACAGTTAAATTTTTCTGTCTGTGCAACCCCCTCAGAACAACTCTGCAGCATTGTTATCAATTACATGCAAACCATTGGCTTTTACCCGGACAGAAAATAACTTCAGGGCAATTTTAAAAGAATATACAACATCATGCAAGATGAATCCGAACATGACACTTTGTAGCCCTTAAAACAAAGATATAAAAGGAGTCTTTGATAGGATCTGTCCAAGCGGGTTGTCTGTGCCATAAGCTTTTGGGAGCAGGCCTAAAAAACAAAAATCCCCCAAAAATAATAATCAAAGAGCATCATAATTCGACACAAGTGGACCACAGAACTGAAAAAACCCACTGCATATTGTCAAAGCCACAGGGACAAAACCCATGTGCGGTCCAGAATAAAACAGGGTATGACAGACAGCACAGCTTATCAAAGCCATGCAGCTGAGCTATATCCCTAACCTCGGGCAATTTCATGGGGGTCACTAGTCAATGTTGTAATTTTAATTTCAGGAGTCACACAATGTCAACCAGATGCAACTAAATCACTTATCCCTTCTACCAGTTGGGCAAGTTGGAATTTTATCTGGCTTGTATTTAGCTTCTGAAATGAGCACGAGATCTTAGGGTTGAAATGTTTAGCAAGATTCATGACTTCTCGAATGGTTCTGCTTCTCTTAACATGAGCTAGATGGCAAACAAAACTGATGGCTAGATCAAGTTTGTCCTGTGAGAGCTGGGGAAGCCCTTCTAGTTCAGATCAGACTCTTTCACTCCACTCCAGTTAAATGACTCGCTGGAGTCTTCCAGAGACAGGCACCTGAACAAACAGGAAGTAGTACAGGAGCAATTCAAGATCTTACAGACCGATATGCTTCTGAGAAGGAAAAGAACTCCCACTACAGGTTTTGAAGATATGCTGGAGCCTTTGGAAAAAGCATTAGCAAAGCCAATATGTTTTGCCTATGCAAGAGCTATTGGCTTAGCCAAGGCGTTTTAGCCATGTTGTACAGTAGAGTAGAGTGCTGTAGAGTGGAGAGGCAATGACTGGATTAGAGTGGCCTAGAGTGAAGTGATGTGTCACAAAGTGAAGTGGTGTAGAGTCAGAGAGGCGCAGTAAAGTGGTGTGGAGCGTCAGAGTGGCATTGCGTGGCATGGCATCCAGTGAAGAGGCACAGAGTGGAGTGACGCAGAGGGGCATAGTGGCATTGAGTGGAAGGGGCATAGAATGAAGGGGTGTAGAGTGGAGCGGTTTAGAGGGGAGTGGGGAAGAGTGTCTTAGTTGCATTGAGTGGAGTGGCATAGACTGGCATCGAGTGGAGGGGTGTAGATTGGAGTGGCATAGAGTGCAGTTGAGTGATGTAGTGTGGAGGGGAATCGAGTGGTGGGCACCAGGTGAAGTGGTGCCAGGTGGCACTGATTAGAGTGGCATTGAATTGAGCAGAGTGGAGCCAAGTGAGGTAGGAGTGGAGTAGCCTAATGTGAAGTGGCATAGAGTGACAGAGTAGAATGGCGGAGAGTGGAGTAGCCCAGTCTAGAGCGAAGTGGTGTAGTATGTCAGTGTGGTGAGGCATACAGTGTCGTAGCGCTGCGCAGGGTAGAATGGCAGGGGACTAAGATGGCGGCCGTGGGAAGACGGCCGGAGGTGGCTCCCACAGGGGTTAACAAGAAAAAGTGTTTTCCCCTGTGGCCCCTATATTCCAATGTCGATATGCATCCAAGTTATGTTCAAACAAGGGTGACAAACAACCATCAGTCTAGTTTATTTGAATGAGTGTGCATGTGATGAGAGTTGGTTAGTTACCAGGGGGTTAGGTTTTGTGTAGAGTAAAAAAATATTTTTTTGTTTTTAGAATTGTATGTTATGTGCATATCGATATAAAAATTCTCTTTTCTATTCTCTTTTCTATTGTCTGTTAAATTGTTTGTGTATTTCAAAGGGAAAAAAATGTTTTAATAAGAAAAAAAAAATTCCCATTTCTAAAAAAGAAAAAAATAATTATTAGAGAAATGATGTTTTGAAAACAATGAATAATAAAACAAATTTTGATATTTTTCTAAAAAATAAACTAGACTGATGGTTGTTTGTCACCCTTGTTTGAACATAACTTGGATGCATATCGACATTGGAATATAGTGGCCACAGGGGAAAACACTTTTTCTTGTTGATTTTCTTACTCCTCTCTTTTCCCTGGCCAAATTCATTTTTGAGGGGGTTCCAGTAGTTCGGCTTCAGGCTCCCACAGGGGTGACATAGTTGTTGATGATAAATCCCCCCCCCCCCAGTACCTTGTACCGTGAAATGAAGACATCCCTCTTGAAGAAGAACACACACCCAGCATCAGGGAGTGGGTGCCAGCGCTGACGGCGGCGGCGGAGGTGCTGATTGCGGGCTGCGCGGCGTTCGAGAGTGGAGTCGCTGGAGCTCTGCTGCAGGACCGTGAGTGTTGCAGAGCCACAGGAAAAGCCTCAAATTCTCCCAAAGGCATTGTGAAGGGAAAGGGGGGTCCCGCGCAGGCTGCCCCCCCTCGGATCACCAAAAGGAGATGCGGATGATCCGGACTTGACTCCGGTCCCGCGCAGGCTGCCCCCCTCGGCTCACCGAAAGGAGATGCGGATGATCCGGACTTGACTCCGGTCAGAAAACGGAGGCTAAGAACCGAGATTCACCCGGAAGGGAAGGGGAAGGGCATTCAGCCCCAGCCACAGCAGACTGTCATTGAGCTACTTCGAGGGCAGCAGACAGCACAGACTGTACGGATGGAGGAGCAAGCTGGCAGTCAGAGGAAAAAAGTTGTTGGTATGCCACCGGCTGGGACAGGGGGAGTAGCACACGACGCAGAAGTGACAAGGGCTGTTGGCGGAGGTGGAGGCAGTGATGGAGGCAGTACCTATACAGACTGAGAATGAATCTGTGATAGACTCTGGGGGCCTGGAAGAACAGAGGAGCAATAAGGAGGGGCACACAGATGATCAGGCCAAAATTGACTGCTCGGAGCACCCCTCTGGGGGGGGACTGCCATTCGAAGTCTCCAATCTCAGAAAATGTTGGCAGTGCCACAAATCACACTGGCATCCCTAACTCTGGTAATTAGGGGGGCAGGTCCCAACAGGCTGGGGGAGGTGGGGGGGTACGACCCACAAGGAGCATGTTTAATCTGAGGAGTGCCCTTAGGGAACCCTGCTCCAAATATCACAATTGGTGAAAGCGGAGAGAAAGATTTTTGTAGGCCAAAAATAAGGGTCCCAAGGGAGAAGGATGTTGACTCTGAGACCAATGACTTCTACTCTCTATCGGATGCTACCTGGTCTGGTTTAGAATCGGAGTCAGGATCAGGTTCTAACTGTAAATCAAGTGAGGACAGTGACTCAAGAAGCCGAGCCAGCGGTGGGCAACCCAACAAGGCCACCCCAAAACTAAGTACCAGACCCCCTCGATCAGAACATCTTAAGCCTCAGGAACTAAGGTGGGATTACTCCCTTGGGAGTCAACTGTTGGGGGCTGAAAAGGGGGCAGAAAATCAAGTGAATAAGGAACCTGCAATAGCTCAATCCATTCCGTCTTTGGAATCGATTCTTCAGTGTGTTGTGGCACACCGTGAAGAAGCTCAAATGGAGAGCAAGAGAGCACAAAATGTCGCCCGGAAATTACAAGGGGCAGTAAGAAAAGTCGGGAGAACCTGTAATAGTATCTGTGACAGGATGACCGAAGTAGAGACAAGAACGGCAATGCTCGAGGAAGATCTCGCAGGCTCAAAGGGGAACGTGGAGGCACATGAGGCTCAACTAGTAGACATCCAATGGAAGTTAGACGAAAGTGAAAACCGGCAAAGAAGAAATAAGCTCAGTTTCCTGGGGGTTCCTGAACAGAAGGAGGGTTTGGACATGAGAGTTTATGGTGCAGATGCTGCAAAAGGCCTTCCCAGAGCTAGAAGGCTGGAGGTGGTCCGAAGAAATCCAAAGGGGGCATCGAGTGCCCTTCAATTTACGCCAGCCAACTCGTGCCAATGCGAAATCCAGAGCTGTCTTGGTTTATTTTGGAAACTTTTTACATAGGCAGCAAGTGTTTGAGAAGGCTAGACCCGATGCGCAACGCTCACCAGATGGGTTCTCCTTTTTTACTAGGCCCGATTTCTGCCATATCACGGTGGAACGATGGTGGCGCTTGCGCCAGATGATCCCTCAACTTCAGGAGAAAGGCGCTCAGGCTTTCCTACTAAATCCGGCTCGGCTTAAGATTGTCTGGAGGGATCGAGTCAGAGTATTCACGTCGGAGATTAAGGCTAAGGAGTTCTTAGATAGGCCTATCACGCTGATAAATACAGATGAGAAGCTATATTCTAAAATCCTAGCGAGGAGGTTGTCAAACGTTATCGATTCCTTGGTGAGTCCGTGGCAACACGGCTTTATCCCCGGACGCAATACATCCGATCATATAAGAAGGGTAGTCTCTCTATTTAACATCGCTGACATCTCTGGGCAACAAATGTCATTGATATTACTCGACGCCCAGAAAGCGTTTGATCAAGTGGAATGGGGGTATATTTGGCAGAACCTAAGATCAAATGGCTTCAGACCCTGTATACTTACCGCCCTAAATGCAATGTATACTCAGTCATATGCAAAAATACAGCTGATGGGGCAACAATCTGGTCAAGTTAAGATCGCAAGAGGGACCAGGCAGGGATGTCCCTGCTATCCTATCCTTTTCTCTTTATATATAGACCCATTGATAAGAAACATCTTAAATGACCCTGTGATTCAGCCGGTGGTGGTCAGGGGGTTCAGCACTAAAGTGCTAGCCTACGCAGATGACATCGCGGTAGTCACCCCCAATCCCCGGGCGGCAATTAACAGACTGGAAGATCTGGCCCGAGAATTTGGGAAGGAGTCCGGGTATGGTTTAAATGCAGACAAAACTAAGATCATTTGTTCTAGGACAATTCCTTGGCAGGATCCCAGGAGGACTGAGGCGGCAACCTATCTGGGGATCTTAACCTCTTCGAGGCTCATGACGAGCTGAGCTGGTCATGAGCCACGGTGCTACGGTGCTCATGACAAGCTCAGCTCGTCATGAGCCGTGGAACGCTCAGGTGCGGGGAGAATTCTCCTCCTGTGCTGAGCGTTCCACGGGAGGTAATACACCTGTGACGAGCTGAGCTCGTCATGAGCACCGGAGCGCCGTAGGTCATGAGCATGGGGGCGCTGTGCGCGCCCCCCTCCCCCCCAGCACAGCAGGGGATTAACCCCTGCAGCGAAGGGGTTAATTTCAGCTGATGTTGATACAATATGGAATATCAATGCAGACCCTCTTCTTAATAGAATACGGTCTGACTTAAAAAGATTAGATAATTTACATTTATCTATCATTGGAAGGGCAAATGTCATCAAGATGACAATGTTTCCAAAAATATTATTTCTTCTACGCTGTATACCAGTGGAGCCTCCGAATCAATTTTTAAAGAAAAGGCAAGGCAATCTTTTCACAGTTTATCTGGGGATATGGGAAGGTAAGGAGATCGTTGAAATTGATGGCCCTTCCACAAAATCGAGGGGGAGTGGCAGTCCCAAATCTTCTCTACTATTATTGGAAAATCACGCTTCAACAAATGTTAATCCTATTCAGACCCATGCCGGCAGTAAAAGATATGTAGAATCCACCATCCATTTCTGAACTGGCCATGGGCAACCAAGCAGCAGGGTTATTACTCAGACAACTGGAGGGCAGCTATTATAAAAAAAACTCTATTTAAACCATTGTTAGCAGCATGGAGGGTATGGCAGTGTACTAGTAAATTATTAAGTATCCCAAAAATCCACCACCATCTTCTATTATGGAGGTCATCTTTTTTTCCAAGTTACTGGGATGATAAGATTAGTAGGAAATGGGAACAGGCGGAAATTAATTATGTTGGCGGTTTAGTAAATTCTTCTGGTATTATGTCATTTGCGGATATTCAGGCCTGGTATGAGATAGATCCACAGAGTTTATTTAAGTTTTTACAATTAAGGGAATTCATCAAATCAGTCATGCAGCACCCTACCTCTAATCTAAGTGCTCCAATCTTAGACATATTGGTCCGTAAGCAACTCCAAGTGAAGGAAGTGAAGGAAGTATATGCCCTACTGATGGAAGCCAGCAGTGATGACTTAGTCAAAGTAGAAAGTGGGTGGGTGGCCAAATTGGGAAACCAAGATGTGGATCTATGTAGGTCCCTGGAGCTGTCCAAGGAGATTCTCTTATCAGCTAATTTAAAGGCCCAACATTTTAAGACTATATTTAGATTATATTTTACACCGGCTAAACTTTGGGCTTGGGGGGAAAAGAGAGTCGGATGATTGCCCAAGATGTGGGGAAGGCCCTGCAGATATGATTCATATGTTCGGGGGATATGGTAACTAAGCAAACAGCTAAAATGTTTTCTTTTTCTTCTTCTATTGTTCTGTCTTTTCGGACATCCTCTTCCCTTTCCGGCCTCCTCCCCTCCCCGACCCCGCCCTCTGCTTTCCCTCTGTTTCTCTGGCTCTTCTCGTTTCATAAATAAGTGTATGATGTTAAATTTTGTCCATAACCATATGAATGTAATGGATTTTTGTTTTGTTTTTCTCTGATTTTCCTGAATAAAAAAGAAAAAAAGAAATAAAAAGGGTAGAATGACAGAGTGGAGTTACATAAAGCGGAATGTGCATGGGTTGGTAGCACACTGCCATACAGACAACACATTTTCATTTTAAATGACTATTGCATTTGCACAAACATACAGTTTTACTGATAAAATTATATATGAAACAAACAATTGTGTGTGGAAATTGAATCACTAAGTGCATGAATTTGTTATTATATTAAAATATTTGTTTCCACCACACTTTCATTTGTGCTTTCCAAATTCTGATACAGTCTGCAATATTTGCACATTTTATTTACAGACATCTGAATTTTGCGGTGTGATTGAAAAAATAACACCCTACAGACTTTCCTCTTACATGGGTACCCAGCAGGATTGTCACATAAATCTGCTCACTTTGACGTCAGAGAAAGGAAAGTAAACACCAAGCTCCCTTGGAAGACTGCCAGACATTTAACCACTGTCTTTAAATGTATGGCAAATTGACAAAATGAGAACAACATTTAAAAGCCTGTTTACAGAAAGTGCACACTTGTGGAAGAATACAAGGAGTGATGGTGAACAAGCTATGCTCTACAAGAGGGACAAAGACATGCTGGACAACATAAAAACGCCAACAAGCAAATGTGAGTTACAAAGCCAATGGTAAGCAGTGGTAAAAATTCCCAGGGAAGCTTTTAGAATGTCTCCAATATTTCTTTGCAAATCAGAGAGCTGAGCTGTCTGGTAGGCTTCAACCTAACAAACATGAAATGCCTTGTACAGCAAACTGTGCATACCGGAAGAAGTGGTGTAACACCAAATGAGTGACTCCCAGCACAATGCGTCACCGATAGTCATAGTCCTGAGGCTGAATGGGGCCCCTTTACACCCCAGGGGCTGCAGCAGCCTGCTTTATTCCTCTGAACTCAAAGTGTTGCATCACATGGTTGGAGAATCTGGAGGTTTTTTTTAAGATTGGCTGCACAAAGGAGGAAAATCAGGAAAAAGCAAGTAAAGACAGACAGCGAAGACCAAATTGTACCAGAGTTCAGAGAGTTCCAAGTGAATCCAATAAAGTAAAAGTGAGATTGATTCAGAAGGAAACAATTAGTTCTTGAAACCAAATTACTTAGATGACGAGAGCAGAGTATGGACAAGGCCAGATTGAAAATCAAAACCAGCCCTGGCTAAAATATTCAAACCGGGCTGACGCGGAAAGGGGCCACAACTAGAGCGGGCCATATGGACCTTTCATGGTTGGATCAATACAGTCCATTTAGCTCTGAAAGCTGCCACCCTGCGTATGATGGCAGACAGGAGTGGCAGTCTTGCCAGACCTTCCCTTAGTATGGAAGATTCAGAGATGAAAGATTGCCAAGTGTGAATAGGAGATCACACCAAATGAAGGAAAATTATACTTACCAGTATGCATCTGTTCTTGGCATGTACAGCTGCAGAGTTACACACGGTTGCATAGATTGCCATCTAGTGTTGGGCCTGGATATTTGCACTTGCTTTTGTCCTGAAAAGTCTTTGGAAGTCACGAGATAGGTGACTCCTCCTTTGGATCACATAGCTCATGGGCATCGGCTCCAGCCTTAGATTGTTTTTCGCCAGCAGGGAAATTATGGATCTTTGTAAGAAACAGGAAGGATGCCCATGTAAGCTGTATCTAATTAAGATAATACTGGAACAGATAAAGGTGGGCGTGTGTAACTCTGCAGCTCTACATGCCAAGAACAGATGCATACTGGTAAGTAGCATTTTCCGTTTAAGGCATCTGAAATGCTGATTAAACATGGTTGCATAGATTATACAGCAGTACCCCCTCTTAGCGGCGACCACCAGTATCCGTTGCAGTAGTTTGAAATAGTGTTTTGAGTACAGTCTGGCCCACAGTAGCTTGTTTTAGTTTGCACATCGACACAATAGTGTTTTGTGAATGTGTGCGGTGTAGACCATGTAGCTGCTCTGCAGATATCATCTAAGGGAATGTTCCCTAAAAATGCCATTGAAGCCCCGATTTTTCTTGTAGAGTGGGCTTTAGGAGGAACAGATAATGTACGTTTAGCTTTGTGGTAGAAAATTTGTATGTAATTGACATTTCACCTAGCTATCCCAGATTGATATGGGGTTGCCTTTGTGTGGTGGTGAGAAAGACACAAAAAGTTGTTTGGTCTTACGAAAGGGTTGTGTTCTCTCAATATAGTAAAGCAATGCTCGTTTGACATCTACAGTATGACGAGCTCTTTCTGCGACTGTTTGTGGCTGCGAGGAAAATATGGGCAGTTCCACAGATTGATTGAGCTGGAAGAGAGAAATAACTTTAGGAAGGAATTCAGGATTAGTTCGGAGAACAACTTCATTATGATGCATCTGCAGAAAAGGTTCCTGAATGGTTAGTACTTGCAGTTCACTAACTCTACGTGGAGAAGTAATAGCTACCAGGAAAGCAACTTTCCATGTTAAGAATTGTAGCTCACATTTATGTAAAGGTTCAAAGGGAGGTCCCATTAGCCGTGTGAGAACAATGTTTAAATTCCACACAGGTGAAGGTGGTGCTCTGGGAGGAATTATTCTTTTGAGGCCTTCCATAAAGGCTTTTATGGCAGGTACTCTGAAAAGTGATAGATGCTGTCTATTTTGTAGATATGCTGCCATGGCAGCAAGATGCAGTCTAATAGACGTGTAGGCAAAGTTACATCTTTGGAGGTGTAGTAAGTAGCCTATGATGTGTTGGATAGACACATCTAGGGGATTGTTGTTGTTATGACAATATATTACAAAACGTTTCACCTTGGCTGGCTGCATAGCATGCCCTAGTGGTGGGACGTCTTGCTTCTTTAATTATGTTTATACAGTCAGGGGGAAGGTTAAGGAAACCGAATTCTAGGACCTCAGACGCCAAATAGCAAGGTGAGCTGAGCTGGGTCCGGGTGTCTGATCTCTCTATGGTTCTGGGTTAAGAGGCATGGAGATAGGTATAGCTTTTGGTGAGCTACTACGGAAAGTTGTAGCAATGTCCTGTACCACAGTTGTCTGGCCCAAGTTGGAGCAACTAGAATGAGAGTTAGGGAATGTTGCTGTAGTTTGCGCACCACTAGTGGAAAGAGTGGGAGAGGCAGAAAAGCGTACGCAAATCTGCCTGGCCAGTTCATCCATATCGCATTGCCTTTGGATAGGGTGTGGATATCTGGTGGCGAAGCTAGGGCATTTGGCAATTTTATGGGTGGCGAAGAGGTCTATCTCATGTTGTCCCCACATCTGAAAGAATGGTTGAAGAACTTGTGGATGAAGTTCCCACTCGTGGATCTGTTGTGTCTGACTGCTTAACAGATCGGCTATGGTGTTTTTTTACCCCTGGAACATGTTGGGCTTAGAGGAAAATGTTCTGAGGAATAGCCCACCTCCATATGTTCTGTGCTAGTTGAGAGAGTTGCAGAGAGTATGTCCCACCTTGTTTCTGTATGTAGTACATGGCTGTCATGTTGTCCGTGCGGCCTAAGACAGTCTTGCCTGATATTTGCTTTTGGAATGCTTTTAAGGCTAGGAATATGGCTAGTAACTCCAGGTGGATGATGTGGAGTAGCTTTTGTTGTGGTGTCCACCTGCCCTGTATGGTGTGTTGCAGTAGGTGAGCCCCCCCAGCCGGAGAGCGATGCGTCCGCTGTCATGACTATCTGAGGAACCGGCTCTCGGAACAGTCACCCTTTGGAAAGGTTTTTGGTGTTCCACCACTGCAGAGAGTGGCGAGTACGACCGTCCACCAACACTAGATCGGTTAACGGACCTTGAGCCTGGTTCTATTGGCGTGCTAAGCACTCTTGAAGGAGATGCATCTGGAGTCTTGCATGAGTGACTATGAATATGCAAGAGGCCATCATGCCTATGAGTTGCATGAACACTCGAGCTGGAAGAGTGCGTTCCGGTTGAAATTTTGTTAGAAGAGCTTGCATGTTTGCTATTCTGACAGGAGAGGGATAAGCTGGCTAGCCATCCTTCTTTGGGATAAGAAAGTACAGGGAGTAAACTCCCTTGTTTTGTTGATGCAGGGGAACTGGTTCTATTGCACTTTTTTGTAAGAGGAAATTACCTCTTGCTTTAGCAGTAACAAATGTTCTTGTGACATTGGACGCTGTTTGGGCGGTATGATGGGGGGGTAGATGTTAGTTCGAGCTGTGTCGGTATCCTTCTTCATTTTCTCAAGGGATACGTCGACATTAGGGCCAAATAGGTGTTGCTCATCAAATGGTTGATTAAGGATGGAACTCTGGACTTCAGGTTTTAAACCTGAAATGCGTAGCCAGGCATGCCTACACAAAAGGACACTGGTGTTAATTGCCCTTGAAGCAGTATCTGCCGCATCTAGGGCACAACGGATGGAGGTATTGGGGATGGTTTTACCATGTTGTACGAGTTCATTGGCCCTATTTTTATAATTGTCTGGGAGATGCTGCATTATGGATTCCAGCTCATGATAATGTGCCCTGACGAACCTCGCTAACAGTGCCCGAGTATTGGCGATACACCATATGTTTGCTGCATGTGAAGCCGTTCATTTGCCAGAGGCGTCTAGGAGTTTAGATTCCTTATTTGGTGGGGGGGAGGGGGGGGGGGGGGGGAGGGGCTCACCCTATGTTTGGGAAGTGGCCATTTTTCGCGCATTGGAGACTACAAGGGAGTCTAGTGGTGCGAGGCCTTTAATGTAGACTAGATCTAAAGGGGCAGCCTTATACTTTTTTTCGATCCTGGGGTTGATGACACGAGCCCTGACTGGATCTTTAAATACCTCTGGTACATGCTTAATGACCCCTTAAGCATGGGTAGAATTGAGGTGTACTTTTATGTGGTGTCTAAAGTGTCCATGAGAAAATCTTCCTCCACAGGGTCTGTGTGTAGGTCAACCCCATGGTATTGAGCAGCTCTATGGACTAGTTGGTTAAAGCCCATAGAGTCCTCGGGGGGCAGGGGGGAAGGCCTGGAGGGGTATATGTCATCCTGTGGAACGTTAGGGACGTCTGGGGTGCTCTAATCATCCCAGGGATCAGGGGAGTTAGGAAGACTAGGAATCCCTAATGGTTCATGGTCCGCACCTCACCCTGTATAATCAGAGATGTTATCTACATCATCATCATCATCTTCTTCTTCTTCTACTACTGGAGTAGGGGATGGTGTAGGAGAGTGATGTTGTGGGGTGGGAGAAGGGATCCTTATTGGAGAGGTTGCAATGTCTCTTTTTAGGAGGAGGAGCCAGTGCAGGCGCATCTAGTGGTCGTTTCTTGGAGCTAAGAGTCAAGTGACCAGTTTTGGGATCAGAGTATGAACGAGGGGGTATACCCATGTATAGTCACTGGGACCTGGGTTGTATGTATGCTAAAAGGAAGGGGTCCCAGTGTATCAAGGGAACTAATTAAACAATTGAAACACAATTACTCGAAAGACAAATGTTTTAAATCCGCACGGTTTAATTCACAGTGGGATAGAGTATGATATACACATAGTAGAATGCAATAAACTGTATTAACGTCATACAGTGCCCCAAGGTGGGAGAAGGAACGTGATAGTGAGGATAACGTGAAGTGAAGGGATTACGTGACAGTAAAATCAGTTGTTTAGGCATATATACGTGACACCAATGCGGTGGCAACAACTTGTATATCACATAGTAACTGGTTCAAACACAGGCATACTACACCAGGTACAGCATATATACAATATTGGTGTGTAGTTGCCACAATAAAAACAAACAGTCGACGTTTCGACCCTCTTGAGGTTGCAGGATCGTTTTAGCCTTGCTGTGGGGTCTTCATCAGGACCATGGAAGGGGAGTGGGGGCAAAGGACCGCAAGTGCGAGATGAGTTCGGTAGATTGCTTTCTGTGGCTCCATGCATCTCGCGCACGGAGCCACAGAAAGCAATCTACCGAACTCATCTCGCATACCAATCTGTCTGAAATCGACGACTTTGGATATTACCGATCACTGATAAATTCAGGTGCCGCCCAAATCGACCCATCCCGTAGACCATTAAGCCTGCAATTGACGATTTTGGATATTTCCGATCATTGACAACTCTTGTACCGCCGCAAATCGATGCGGTATCTGCCTACTTGTTTTTAATTCATCTGATCCGCCGCCTGTGAACTAAGCAGCACGCTGACTTGCGGTCCTTTGCCCCCACTCCCCTTCCATGGTCCTGATGAAGACCCCACAGCAAGGCTAAAACGATCCTGCAACCTCAAGAGGGTCGAAACGTCGACTGTTTGTTTTTATTGTGGCAACTACACACCAATATTGTATATATGCTGTACCTGGTGTAGTATGCCTGTGTTTGAACCAGTTACTATGTGATATACAAGTTGTTGCCACCGCATTGGTGTCACGTATATATGCCTAAACAACTGATTTTACTGTCACGTAATCCCTTCACTTCACGTTATCCTCACTATCACGTTCCTTCTCCCACCTTGGGGCACTGTATGACGTTAATACAGTTTATTGCATTCTACTATGTGTATATCATACTCTATCCCACTGTGAATTAAACCGTGCGGATTTAAAACATTTGTCTTTCGAGTAATTGTGTTTCAATTGTTTAATTAGTTCCCTTGATACACTGGGACCCCTTCAGTTTTGGGATCATTCACAAGAGTTTTTTGGGTAGGATCTGGTCGAAATAGTTCTTCTGAAGAAGGTAGATCCTTCGGTGCCGAGGTCTTTGGTTCCGCAGGTTTTTTCGGCACCGACTCGGTAGCGGTTCTAGGTTCTTTTGGCCTTGAACCGTGACCTTTTGCCGTGTCTTTGGCCGGTGGAACGTGTGGTTTGTGCACCTGGGCCCGAAGGCGAAGGTGTGATCGAAGCCTTTTTTGATGGTGTCCAGGGAAGGTCGGGGTCCACGTGTGTACTCGCGACCTACTGTGCCGGAGTGATGCCTTGTTTGACCCGCTCCTGTTCTGGCACGTCGACGCCCTCTTGGAAGATGTCGTCGGGGATCGAAGATGACGAGCCATGGTCCTTCAAGCTCGTCGGTCCTGAATTGTCTTTTTGGAGCAGAAGGAAGCGCAAGCTGAACAGTCTCTGGCCCCGTGCTCCGGTGAGAGGAAGAGATTGCACACATCATGGAGATCGGTGTGGGGAAACTTCGATCCACATTGAGGACATCTTGAATGGCGTCCTTTCCATGAGCCAGAAGATAAGGCCCAAGTAGGCCCGAAGGCCTTTGTCGACTACCGGAATCAAAGACTTCGAAGTTGTTGAGACTCGCGTCGATTGGGGATCGCGTTCGAGACAATACCGTCGAAAAGGGTGAAGGATTGCGCACCGAAAGTAGAATCGATTCCAAACCGGAGCGCAGGAAACACATCTGAGCCCGATGGCGGAAAAAAACATTCTAAGGATGGAGCCGATGCCCATGCGCAATGTGATCCAAAGGAGGAGTCACCTATCTAGTGACTTCCAAAGACTTTTCAGGACAAAAACAAGTGCAAACATCCGGGCCCAACACCAGATGGCGATCTATGCTACAGTGTGTAATCTGCAGCTCAGATGCCGCGAACACATGGATTTCTTTCTGCCTTCATCAACAGCAGCTTTGAAAGACTGCTTGCTTATTGCAAGACACAAATATGGTTGTCGTGCATGCACAGTAACCGTTATGTCTACCTAGGGTTTGTAGTTCCATTATTTTGTTTGGGTTCGAACTCTGAGCGCCTGCACCAGCTGTGTCGGGAAGAGGCAAGCCATGTTGTGATGCCGGTTTTCTGTGCACTCTACTGCTTCTATTTTAATGTGAGGTCACTTGTCGGAGGGGTGGGGTGGAGGACTGTTCTGGGATACTGTGCATTATATGGGACTAGAATATTTGGGGGAGAGAGGAGACCTGTGACTCGAAGTCGCAGATGCCCCTGACATAGAAATCCAGACGGAGCCCAATCATTACGTATCCCTGCAGCCAGTTGGACACCCGTCCTACGAACAGACCATGGAGGCATGACAGATGAGCTGGCATGTAGTTTTTGGTTGACAATCTGGCCTCTGTGTATGACTATTTTGTTGGCTGCTTGGCTCACCTTGAAACCTTTTTTATTTTTAGCAAACACGTGGTCTAGAGACATGGTCTGTCAAGCAACACAGCTCAACCAGCAGATAGGTAGAAAGGCTATGGATAAGGTCATATTCAAATGAAGCTTAGCTTTGTGTCGGCAAACCAAAGTGGCAGAACAACAACCTCAACCTGCCACACCATTCTGTGAAATTATAGATTTCTTTAATGTTTTGTTGGATGGCGGGTGCTACATAGAAGAAATTGTTGCGTCACTTTTATGAATGAGATTTTGAAAATAGTCAGTTACCTTTTCCGGCCACACATATCCTGCACCTTTTCTGGCCACACATATCCTGCATCCCCCTGTGAGTGGACACACAACCCCGCAGCCCTGGCATTTAAACTTTTCTCATCATTCACGGTTCTCATGCATGATGGTGAATCTTACATTGATTTCAAACTGGTAGAGGAAAAGCTACTGGTGTAAAATGGATACACTCGAAGTAGTTTAGTCAAAGCAATTACAACATTAAAACTGCGGGTCTGCAACAAAAGAAGTCTGTTTTCCTTGTACTGCGTTGTCAGCAATGGTAAACTGTTTGTAATTAGTACACGTTCCAATCACTCTCCAGTTCTATGATGTGTGATTGAAAAGCAAAAATGTGTTCTGGGACTTGAATTTCTTTCATTTACGTTTATGAAAATAGTCTGTATCTGCACAAGGTGCTGAACACTCCATAACACGTGGGCTGTCAGGGAACATTACACAGTTTTCATTAGATCCCAACCTGCATGCTTCAATTTGTCCTGGCTATTATGGATGTGAAGCAGGGGAGCACATTCCCCCAGCCAGAGAAGTCCCTGGATTGACTGAGAGACCAACACTTGGTAAAATAAAGAGACAGAACCTCAGCCAGGTGGATCCGGAGGCTTCTGGGTCAATTATGACAACTGCCCAATTTACAAATGTGACTTCCAAAGATTCACCTCACCAAACATAATGACAAAATAAAGACACTTATACAAGTATGATTCTCCAACACCTCAGAGAAAAACTTGCATGATGTCAAAGAAATGCAGCAGGGCTTCATGTTGTTCTTTTTTCTCACCCGGCCTGGTATCTTAGGTTAGACCCCCTCAGATTACAGATTGGGCACCGCCATACTAGTTCCTCAAATTTGTGACTTGGGTTCTGCTCAGGCGACTTCTATATGCATAAAGTACATGGTGGTCAAAGCCATAATGTTAATACAGGTAACATTCTTGAACAAGACGGAAGATGAAGGGACATCTGCTATCTGGCAATAAAACATCTGTCTTATATGATCAGCAGAGGGATTTCAGTGTTCACAATTAATCAAGTAGGTCAATCAATCAAGAATTTGTAAAGTGCAGGAAATCACCTGTCAGGGTCTCAAGGCACTGGAGTTGCTGCTTGTATTGTGGTGATCTGTCATTCAAACAGCGTGGAGTCCTTTCCTGAACTGCTGGAGGGACAGGGCAATGCAGGGGAAGGTCCTTCCAAGGTTTGGCCGCCATGTGTGAGAAGGAGCGCCCTTCGCTGTTGCTTCAGAGGATCCAGGAGGGGTATCTGCGAGGCAGATCGTAGGTGTCTGGTTGATTGGTGGAAGGTGAAATGTTTGCTGATGTAGGCTGGTCTTCGTTGTGCAGGGCTTTGTATGGGTGGATCAACATCTTGAATTAGCATTTCTTATGGATCGGGAGCCAGTGTAACTTCCTGATATGTGGGTACATCTGGGGAGGTTGAGGAGGAGTCTGGCTGCTGATTTTTGTATTATCTGTAGCCCCTTTAGGATGCATGCAGCGATTCCTACATACAGTGCTTTCCCATAGTCCAGCATGTTGGTGACAAGGGCATGCAGTACGGTCCTTCTGGTGATGATTGGGAGTCACCTGAAGATCTTATGGAGCATGCGTAGGGTGTGGAGGCAGGCGGATGAGACAGCGTTGACCTATTTCTTCATGGACAGCTTGCTGTCCAAGATGATGCAGAGGCTGCGGGCGTGGTATGTCGGGGCAGGGGATGGGCTGAGTTCAGCAGGCCACTATACTTCCTTCCATGGAGAGATTGTTGTGTAGGAATCTAGGACCTTAGTGTAATTTTCCCGATTCATGCCCATATATAGGTATAAATTACCCGATCCTTATATAGGCATAGAAATCATTACCATGTTTAGACTGAGCCTATGCAGCCCAAATACAGCATGGCTACTTCCACTAAGATCAGAGAATCAACAACGATTTCTTAGAAAAACACGCCTTCAGCAGCTAGGGACTTCCCCTTGACTGAATACTAATTTATCTAGGAAATCATGGAGTTTTCAAAGAACCGAGTCTTTGATGACGTTATGTTCAATCATACGTCAAACTCAGCACCTTCAAGGTATAAATATGCCTACATTTGCCCAGACAAACACACAGTGGTTTGGAGCAGTTCGACTATCTACTTGCCCGACGCGCCCTGCAGCAGCAAGTGCCGAAGGAAGCCGACCCTCCAGCTGACGCACTGAGAGACGCTGTCTTTTCTCCTGCCGAGAAATCCAGCTCCAGTGTTTCTAGGCTACCCTTGCAGGTTACTGTGAAATCCGAGTCCTGAGAGATACAAGAGCTCTTTCATTCTAAAACCAAGGTACGGAGCTGATTAGACCCTTAGAGAATTCTTGGAATAAATTCTTGGCAAAGAATACTAAATTTAAACTACACCTCACTTACTCCTTCCCTTGTACTAGACTTAGGTTAGGTACACCGGGGTAGGCGTATTTTTAAAAGCACCAGTTGAGTACTTTTAGACATTATTTATCACTGTATGTATTTTAGGTATTTTATGGCTTAGAAACCATATCATGCTTTTACAGTACTATGTTATAATACTCTTCATATTATATGCAGTGTACTTTATAACCAGTGTTACGATTGTAGCAGTACATTTCTTATGCTTGAGAAAGAAGACTGTTCAATAAATACTTTTTATTGAAAACGCCCGTCTCTCTATTTCTCAGCACCTCTGGTGAAACGAAGCATGCACGAGTGACTGAGTAAAATAGTTATCTATTGTTCCTGCGACTCTAGGGACTGATTTCTTATTCTTGGGAAACAAAGTGGTCATGTTTATGCGGTTGTCAGAAACGAATCCCTTTTTGTGAATTCGAGAAAGTTTCTAATGACCTCTGAGCTAGCTGGCACTCACAATTAAGTTTAATATATTCGGTAGAGACCTAGTCGACCTCAGTCCTACGTCTAAACTACAGGATATATTATTCCAATGCGCAGAGCCTATTGGGAATATAGGAACTATACTACATGGCGCCCAACTTTTGCTAAGGCGATAATTTAACGCTAGATTCTAGAGTAACTCAGTCATGCTTTTCACACAGACCCATTTTTCCCATAAAAAACTCCACAAGACGTCTGGAGTGGGTTAAAGGATAATATCAGCCAAAACTGAGTAGGACGAAAAATCCTATGTATTAGTGTTTGGTTTATTCAACGTTGAAGGAAACAGTGTTTCAAAATATTGTGTACCTAATCTTTGTTTCCTTGAAACTTGTTCTGCAAACTCTTCAGTCAACAAAATAATGAATAGTGACGAAGAATTAGCTCAAGCAGTTTTAGATGAGAGGAATCTCCTACAGAATGACCCGGATGTTATAATCATCCCAGTAAATGTAAGAAAAACTATCACTTACAAACTCAAACAATGGAGTATCATCAAGAGGTGGTAAAGTAATCTTTGTTATAGAGGCACATGAATATCGGCAGACAGAAGTATTCTATTCATGGATTCAGTTTCCTCCAGTAGATGCAGGAACACACGAGTTTCACTACTACAAAGTAGAGGAACCTCCAACGGAATATGTTCCTTACGAGGACGTTGAAATTCCGTTAACTTACCAAGAGCATCAGCTCTGGTTTAAAGGCGCCCTCCAACATGAAAATCACATAACCAGGCTCAGTCCACTAGATAGACCAGGAGCAACATGGCCGGTACTAGCCAGCTATACACCACATCCTGACATTGAAAACATGACAGGTCCAGAACTGTTAGTACAGCTAAACAATTAATTTAAATACATAGACCATTAGTTCAATATGTCATGCGGACCTGAACAGTCCAACCTACTGTGAGGATTCCACAGCACACCCCTCACCAGGGGAACACAAACAAAATCACACCACAGACTATACAATCAGTCATTGGTAAATTACCAGTAAAAAAGGGAACAAATTCCGTTCTGGTTAGCTTAAAAAATTACTCAAATTGAGGCAGTATTCCCTGATAGTACACCTCATGAGAAACACAGAATTCTGACAATCTGTTTACCAATGGGGATAGCACCACATGTGGAGGACTGTGACACTTGGGGTACAGTCTATGCTTCAATCTACACAAAAACACATGGTGTTCCGTCTATGGCGGTAATACCAGACGTCCTAAGACAGATTCAAAATGAATACGGTCCAGAACCAGCCTTAAATCTTGGTATGAAATTACTAAAATATTTCAAACAGGTCTTGGCTATATTATTAGCCAACATTAAAGGTGAAGCAGCATCAGTGGCAATTCGCCAGAAGCTAAAAGAAACAGATATTACTGAGCAACCATATGAGCTTAAGAATAGTTTCTTATCCCTGTGCACTCGATGATTCAAACTTAAACTGAAATCTTAACGTGAAGATTGTGTTGGCGCTATGCCTGTCGCACTGTGCCTGTCTGTGCCTTTTGTAGATATAAGATCTGTGTGACAAGAACACTCTTCTCACGAAGGCATGCGCTCGTATAACATGAAACAATTCAGTTTCTTCTCTTCAGCAGAAATTAAATAATGACAATTTTAATCCAATATTTTTTCCATGGTAAGTATGTCTTTATTTTCAAGATAAACCTTCCATGCTTTATATCATAATTCATTCATATATATCTTCATGATCATTTAATTGTTGATTTGCGATACCCAATGCATATCGGTTCTATCGGAATGAACCTTCATCAGGGGTCTGGAAAAAGGAATAATTCAGGACCATAACGGTCAGAAACATCAATAAAGATAGATAAACAGTATTTAAAAGTGCCTAAACAACGTGAATTGGCTTTGAGATTACTCATCTCGGCTTATTTCTGTCCTCCTATTTTTAATTATTTTACTTTTCTCATTTCATCTCACCTTTACCGGTCGTCTATTTTATTGGTGGATTTTTTTTTCGTTCACTTTCTATTAAAGAGTAATTTATTGTATTATGCTTCCTCGAACAATTTGGAAGCAACCCGCTCCATTTTTGAAGCTGCTATACTCATGTCACGTGACCCGCGTCACGTCCAATAAACGTAGCGTTATTGGTCGGCTATCCATCACCTTTACCTCCGTTAATCTCCAACACGGAAGGATTCGTTCGAGACACGGAAGCCTACTACTCACAGTTGATTGTGCAAGTAAGTGCTGCCAGGAAGCTTTGATTTCAGCCACTTACATCTCTATGCACTTATATTTTATAAACCGGCACCTTGAAATTCCACGCTATAACCCCACGGATGTTACCGATTCACTTGCTTCGGTACTCCGTTTCAGACTTAGCTTCGTTCACAGTGCACTTTGCGAAGCGTTTGGGCATTCCCCATGACTGTTTTGCACCTTGTTTTTCACTTGTGAACACGTTGTTCAATAGAGTATATTTCATGTCACCACTATACACCACCAATTCACGTTGTTTAGGCACTTTTAAATACTGTTTATCTTTCTTTATTGATGTTTCTGACTGATATGGTCCTGTATTATTCCTTTATCCAGACCCCTGATGAAGGGTCATTCCGATAGACCCAAAATGCATTGGGTATCGCAAATCAACAATTAAATGATCATGAAGATATATATGAATGAAATATGATATAAAGCATGGAAGGTTTATCTTGAAAATAAAGACATACTTACCATGGAAAAAATATTGGATTAAAAATGTCATTATTTAATTTCTACTGAAGAGAAGAAACTGAATTGTTTCATGTTATACGAGCGCATGCCTTTGTGAGAAGAGTGTTCTTGTCACACAAAACATATGAGCTTGCCAGAATTATTGAAAAATCCTATGAAGAACTAGGTAGAGAGTTTGGGTGGGAAACCATTAAAACCCCAACTAACTGAAAATCCTGAAAAAGTTTTTATTAAAAATAATCTCACTACTCCTATAAAGAAGTGGGAAAACACTAAACAAACACTTCCTAAAGAGAAGCATTCCCAGTCCAGAGGAAGATCTCCCCAACGGGGAGGTAGGTCTCCCCAACGGGAGCCCTCTGAAAAGAGGTACAACCTCAGAAATAGGGATAACTTAAGATATCAAGATACTGATACGCGTTCCTCTCGTACCTTTCAGACTTCCTCGCAGAAATCAGAAAGAAGAGGACGATCAGAACAAAAAGAAGAACACGTGAAGTCCACAGACGAACAGCACGTTCCAAAAAATAAGAAAACTCAATTCACCAAGAAGAAGGTAGCAAGTGTAAAAATCAGACATGCCGAGGATCTTGAAGACACAACTCAAGAACGGGGAATGGGCCCAGACAATGCTAGACAGCGCAGCAGAAGTAACCATAGTTTGCAAGATCCTGAAGGATCATCTGGGGACAGTGGACTTGAATGAATACATTCAAGTTGAAACTGCCGACACCAGGGTTAGTGTACCCCACAAGTTATATGAAATAACTCTCCGGATGGAGGGGAACATAACTAGGAAGATAAAAGCTCTCTTTTGGGAAATGTTTTCCAAGGGTTATGACATTCTTCTAGCTGAACAAGACTGGCCACCTGAATTTGACAGGGAGTGCCCACATGGCGAAGAGATAATTATCAGGAAAACCTTACGAGAGTAAGGTGGCTCTTGAGCACACCTATGAAACGTAAGTATAGGTATCAACAAATGTAGTCTATACGTATGTATGAGTTCTTGTGGTCATCAATTTTAATCAAAGTGTCCACTTTTCAAATCATGAATGCATTATTTTAAGAATCATTCTTGGTCACAGTTGTGTTTCTCATAACGAAGATTATTCAGACATAAACTTCATATTTTATGATGGTACTGATTCACCCCGATGCATTTCGAGCCGATGTTGGCTCTTCTTCAGGGGGTCAAATGTCTAAGGAAGAAACAAACAAAATGTAGCTGTAATGTGTCAGGGGACCGAGGCAAGACGTACGAAGAAACGTGTGACATAGGAAAGGGCATGCTGAAAGAAGAGAAACTGTGGCGTGCCTGGTGAATCCAAGGAGACAGCCGAGGTCAGAATAAAGAATGCGAGTGCAACAAAGGTAACCTATTGTGTGGAAATGGAAATAACACCGGTGTGGGTTGTGGGGTGTAAAGCGGGGTACTCCGAAACGTTGTGAATAAACTAAACAATGAATTAATATAGTGCGCGTGAATAATGCAGCGCGCTTCGTGCGGTAACAAGCGTCAGTGAAGGCTAAACTATTTGCGGTGTAGTGATGTCTCGAAAGCTTAGGCTGAGCTTACCATAAAAGATGAGTCTGCCACATGTGGTAGTTTTTGTTCCGGGCCGCCGTGGAGAACGCTCGGTTCTGTGATGGGTGAGTGCCGTAGTGCCGGAGTGTGGGCATAGAAATAGGACCAAGGAATCCAAGCGTGTGATGGGATGCCGCTGGCAACACAAAAGATGGACTGCAGTTGTGGAGGAAACTACACGAAAGGAACTACAAAAATGGACGAGGTGTTGAAATGCTCTAATGTGTGTATACATAACATTACGGAAAACAGAGCGACTAAAGCATGAAAGTTTGGGTGAACATAACATTATAAACGAACATGTCAAAAAAAGGAAATATGAGGGATTCACGAGTTACCTGATATAGCTAGGAAAAAAGTGGAGTAGTTAAAGAAACAGCAAAGAGAGAATAAAGGCTAAGTGGGCTGTGACTGGGGAAGCACGTAGTGTAAAAGCGGAAACGGGGAGATAAAAATAAGAAACAAGCATTTACAATGCAATGGTTTTGCCTTTGTTAAAGTTAGAGCTATTGGCATTGCTCTTGACATTATTTTGATTTAGGTTTTTTTTTTAACATAAATAAATGGCATTGTCATTTACAATGCCACTAGCTTTATCTCTCGCAAATTACACACACAAACACCCACACAGAGCCCCCCCACACACACAAAGCCCCCCCCCACACACTGCGAGTCCCCCACACACACACTGCGAGCCCCCCTACAGGCAACAGAGGCACGAAAACAGAGTCACAAGCAGGCAACAGAGGCACGAAAACAGGGTCACAAGCAAGCAACAGGGTCACAAGCAAGCAACAGAGGCACGAAAACAGGGTCCCAAGCAGGCAACAGAGTCACAAGCAGGCAACAGAGGCACGAAAACAGGGTCACAAGCAGGCAACAGAGGCACGTAAACAGGGTCACAAGCAGGCAACATAGGCACGAAAACAGGGTCACAAGCAGGCAACAGAGGCACGAAAACAGGATCACAAGCAGGCAACAGAGGCACGAAAACAGGGTCACAAGCAGGCAACAGGCGGATCACTCATGACAAACCAACTCTCCCCTTTTTTCCCGAACTATCCACCACTTCTTGTTCTACGCTATTTCAGGCCCCTCATTCTCACGGTCTCTGAACCCCACACTTTTTCCAGTGTTGAGTTGAACATTTCTTCCTCCCATGTACTGCAGAGAGAGATAGCGACACAGGGAGGGGGAGCAGATTAGGGGAGATAGTGACACAAGGAGGGAGAGTAGCACAGGGGGAGATAATGGCACAGGGAGGGAGAGTAGTGCAGCAGGAGATAGCGACACAGGGAGGAATAGCAGCGCAGGAGGAGATAGTGACACAGGGAGGGAGAGCAGCGCAAGAGGAGATAGCGACAGGGAGGGAGAGTAGCACAGGGGGAGATAGTAGACGTGGCCTGGTGATGGCAGACATACCACTTCGGACTCCAGCAGCCAGGTGCCAACCAGTGCCTCAGCGCCACACCCTGCGAATCACTTACTGCCTCCTCGTGCATTAAAGCAATGAGCAGTACAACGCTCTAATATAAATGCCCAAATAAAACATAAAATAAAAAAGGCATCATATTTTAAAGATTAAAACACCCACAACTCACGTGACCAGACGAGTCTCTCAGACAACCCACGCACAGCACAAGCAGGGCACAGGCATACACAACACACACAACACAGCAATTACAGGCCCACACGACTCTCAAACACACAGAGACAGTGCAACACTCGCAGAACATAGACAGACACCACAAAGAACAGCACACCCCACAGACCCACATACAGGACCATCAATATATTACACCACCTGGTGACACATAGGAAACAGGACATAGACAACAAACAGCACAAAACACACACAGACAACCCATCCGATTTAGAGGTAGCATATACAGACACAACACAACGAGATGCACACTAGACACACAAATCAGCAACATGATGCAGACCCCTGGTGTACAATTCAGATTTACACAAAACAGAACACACGTAATGCAAAACGCTGGGTGGCACAAGGCTTATTTCCACAGACACCACTGATGCTGAGACCCCGCCCCCACCCCTTCCCCACCTGGCAGCCTCCATGGTAGGTTCCAGCAGTGCTGGGTGGCACGTGGCTTGTTCCCACAGTCACCGTTGGTGCTCACAGAAGCCCCCCGCCCGCCTCATGTGGTAGGTTCCACCAGTGCTTGGTGGCACAAGGCTTGTTACCACAGACACCGCTGCTGCTCAGAGAAGCCCCCCCCCCACCTACCTCATGTGGTAGGTTCCAACAGTGCTGTGTGGCACCAGGCTTGCTACAACAGACACGCTGCTGCTTAGAAAGCACCATCCCCCCCCCCCCCAACGCGCAGCCTCGGGTGGTAGGTTCCAGCAGTGATGGGTGTCACAAGGCTGGCTACTACAGACACTAACAAGTGGCTGTATCACAGTGTCAGACATCACTGCCCCATGCACAGGTGATGGTGGCTACAGACGCGCCCTGCGCTGTCATAACAAGAAGCGGAATCTACGTCAGTCACTCGGCTGTGGTACCACGATGCCCAAGGTCACACGGTGGATCGTCGTAAGTGGCAGCTCACTGGGACTGCTACAGTGAGGGGTGGGCCAAACCGACCCCACCACCGCGGCTAGTAAAGGGGCGAACTGGGCCGGATTTGACCCCTTCTCATAACCACCTCCGGGACGAGAGTTCCGCACATGGTAACCCCGCTTTTATGGGGTTCTGGACGATTTGACGGAAATGGTCCGTGGTCGCTCCTCTTCTGCATGGCAGCGGAAGCAGTCACAGCGCAGTGAACTTCCCTAATGGTTGAGGTGAAAGTGCTGTGTCCACTTCCTGTTAGAATGTTCCAGACACTCTTTACCGTAATGTTGCTACACCCCAAGGCTCGAACATTGGCCGAAGATGGGCCGAATCTATTTTGCGGCTAATTCAGCGTTTACCAGGGGGGTTCCCGTGAGCGCGTCCTCCTCCCTGGCAGGCGTAGCATGCACCCCCCTCTTGAATTCCCACCCCCTACCCGACTCGGGGTTGGGGGATGGGATTTGGTCCTCCTCGGTCGTGGTTAACCGGGGGAAGGGAGGGAGTAGCGCTCTTACCTGGCATGGCCGGCCGGACGGCTAGCTGTGCTGGGTGGGCATGATCTTGAGTCCGTTAGCGCTGGGTCGGTTAGCGCCATTTTGCGCTCGATAGTCAGGCGCTCTTCGGCCATCTTGGGTACCTGGTGTGGCCATGATCCACGCGGGGGACTGGGCGGTGGACATGGTGTACCTTTTCTCCACGCTTGGTGCAGCTCCGCGTTCCTCTCCTGACCGAGTCCGAGGCGCCGCTGCCTGGCGCTTTTGAGAGCCCTGTCCCCTCCCTCGGGCTGGTTTGTGCCTCGCTGTGCTGGGGTTTAGTGGTGCACGCTTCATTGCGAGCAATCGGGTGGGGGGGGGGAGCGGGAACAGACACACACGGACAGGCACGGAGAGCGGGAGGGGGGCGGGAAGACATAAGGCAAGAACAAGAAACAAGAAAAAAAACAAAGCCCTCACCTGGACTTCTTCCGGCGGCCGTGGTCGGCATGGAAGAGGGGCGGGAGAGGGGGCGGGAAAGGCGACCACGCCCACGCGGGCAGGAAGGCAAAAGTGCTGCCGAATGTAGGCTTGCTTTTAGCAGAATCAAGTGAATCTTGCAAAGACCAGACTGGAGAGGATTACAATAGTGGATTCCCGATAGCACAAGAGTGCACATTGTCCTGCTTAACCTACTGCCGTTCCTTGGCGTTTGCTCTTGCTGCAGGGAAATTAACTCTTTTTCGTGCTGAGAGGACATTTACCCTGGCTCTTGTAAAGATGTGCCCACAGCATTGTAACCAATGACACATACACGTATTACCTGCAAGTTGGAGCCTTACTCCTCCAGAAAGGTACTCTTTCGTGCTGCGGACAGGCCTTGCATGGTGTCGAGAACAGTTTCATCTCATGAGGTTTTTTGACGTCACGGGGGTGTCCCGGGCCGGCAGCCAATCACAGCGCGGCCCGGGACAAAGGGGCGGGACTTAAAAAAAGCCCGAGAAACGCCCCCGAATCGTGCTTTCCCCGAGAAAGCGTGATTGACAGCCTCTGTCTCCCAATGGCTAGCCTCCATTTATGGAGCTAGCCAATGAGAGACTGAGGCGGGTCATCGATCCCACATACAACTCAAAAGGTTTTTTAGCGCATGCGCACTACGTGCGCACTTGAAGGCAAAACCTAAAAAACAGAGAGAGGGCAAGAAAAAGAACAATCAAGAAAGAAGAAGAAGAAGAAAAAGAAAAAGAAGAAGAAGAAGAAGAAGAAAAAGACGAAGAAGAAAAAGAGGAAGGAAATAGGAGAAAATGGAAAACTGCCATAAACGGAACAAAGGTTCTTGGTTTGTGCGAATACATTATATAAAAATCACAGAAAACTACTGTATTCCAATCTTTCATTGACAAAGCTGCTGCTGATGGAACTATTATAGACAAAGACAGAAGATACTTATCCAAATCCCACCCTCAAATTCCGTATCTTTATATGGTTCCTAAAGTGCACAAACACCCATACAAACCACCTTTCAGACCAATAGTAAGTACAAGAAATTCCATTCACGAGCCGATAGGCACTTACTTGGACAGACATTTACAACCAGCAGTAAAACAAATGCCAAGTTTCCTGCAAGACACTACTGACTTCCTAATCAAATTACAGACTGTGGTATTTGATCAATCTGAATCTGTTCTGTTATGTACCATCAACGTCAATTCGTTGTATACATCTATACCTCACGATCTTGGTCTGCAAGCAGTCGAAACAGCATTACTACAGTCAACCAAGCCCATAAACCTGCAAGTTTTCCTTATGGAACTTCTCCAATTTACTTTACTCAATAGTTATTTTCAGTTTGAAGACAAATTTTACATCCAACTGTCTGGAGTAGCAATGGGAAATTGTGCAGCACCTGCCTATGCCAATTTATTCATGCATGAATATGAAACCTCCAACATTCTTACTATTCCACACTGGAAAAACAATCTGAAATGTTACGGAAGATACATCGACAACATTTTTTTAATATGGTCAGCACAGAACCACAATTGATTTCTGCTATTCAAGCATTGAATGCCGTAAACGACAGAATACAAGTGACTCACACGATTAGTCCTACAAGAGTCTCGTTTCTGGATGTCGACATCCAACTCAATGGTAGTGTTTTAGAAACATCCATTTACACCAAATCTACTGACCACAACAATTTTCTGCATCACAGAAGTTTCCATCAACCCAGTTTGAAAAGACATCTACCATTTTCACAATTACTACGAGCTAAAAGAATTGCTTCCACAGCAGACAAATACAACCAAGACAGCAAGATAATTACAGACAAATTCTTAAGAGGATACCCTGTTGAAACAGTCAATACAGCTAAAGACAGAGAAACAAAAATCGAGCGAAGCACCTTGCTCAAGCCCAAAGCCACTAAAGGAGTATCAGAATCACGTAGTGTGTTTGTATCTAAATTTTTGACAGCAAGTAAAACAATTAAAAATACCATCAAAAAGCATTGGCAAATGTTACAACTAGAACCAGATTTTAATCAGATTTTCCAGCACCAACCCATATTTGTATACCAAAGATCCAAGAATCTTCAACAGATGCTAAAGTCACGACGTGACGAACCAAAAGTGTACAAAGGCACGATCCCTTGTTACAACTGTTCGAATTGCAATAACATTATTCCTGGAAACATTGCATTACATCCCTCTCAAGGGACCCCAATTCACTTGAAGGTCAATGCAACCTGCGACACCAACAACGTGATTTATATTTTAAAATGTCCATGTGGTCTCCCATATGTAGGCAAAACGGAGCGCAAGATTAAAATAAGACTAACTGAACACCGTAGCAACATCCGCATGAAGAATTTAAAATCAAGTCTAGCAGCTCATTACATTCAGCAAAAGCATACTCTCAGCCAAATCCAGTTTTCAGATTTTGGAAGTTGTGAAAACAACCAACCGGCATCGACCAGAAGAAATATCTTTTACAAAGAGAATTATTCTGGATCCACAAAATGCATTTCATCATTCCTAAAGGACTCAATGAAAGATTGGAATACAGTAGTTTTCTGCAATTTTTATATAATGTATTCGCACAAACCAAGAACCTTTGTTCCGTTTATGGCAGTTTTCCATTTTCTCCTATTTCCTTCCTCTTTTTCTTCTTCTTCTTTCTTGATTGTTCTTTTTCTTGCCCTCTCTGTTTTTTTCTTATTTTTATCTCCCTGTTTCCCCTTTTACACTACGTGCTTCCCCAGTCACAACCCAATTCGCCTTTATTCTCTCTTTGCTGTTTCTTTAATTACTCCACTTTTTCCCTAGCTATATCAGGTAACTCGTGAATCCCTCATATTTCCTTTTTTTTACATGTTCGTTTATAATGTTGTTATGTTCACCCAAACTTTCATGCTTTAGTCGCTCTATGATTGTTTTCCGTAATGTTATGTATACACACATTAGAGCATTTCAACACCTCGTCCATTTTTGTAGTTCCTTACGTGTAGTTTCCTCCACAACTGCAGTCCATCTTTTGTGTTGCCAGCGGCATCCCACCACACGCTTGGATTCCTTGGTCCTATTTCTATGCCCACACTCCGGCACTACCGCACTCACCCATCACAGAACCGAGCGTTCTCCACGGCGGTCCCGAACAAAAACTACCACATGTGGCAGACTCATCTTTTATGGTAAGCTCAGCCTCCGCTTTCGAGACATCAATACACCGCAAATAGTTTAGCCTTCACTGACGCTTGTTCTCGCACGAAGCGCCCAGCATTATTCACAGTTCACGTGCACTATAATAATTCATCGTTTAGTTTATTCACAACGTTTCGGAGTACCCCGCTTTAGACCCCACAACCCACACCGGTGTTATTTCCATTTCCACACAATAGGCTACCTTTGTTGCACTCGCATTCTTTTTTCTGACCTCAGCTGTCTCCTTGGATTCACCAGGCACGCCATTGTTTCTCTTCTTTCCTTTCCTATGTCACACGTTTCTTCGTACGTCTTGCCTCGGTCCCCTGACACATTACAGCTACATTTTGTTTGTTTCTTCCTTAGACATTTGACCCCTTGAAGAAGAACCAATATCGGCTCGAAATGCATTGGGGTGAATCAGTACCTTCATAAAATATGAAGTTTATGTCTGAATAATCTTCGTTATGAGAAACACAACTGTGACCAAGAATGACTGTTGAAATAATGCATTCATGATTTGAAAAGTGAACACTTTGATTAAAATTGATGACCAAGAACTCATACATACGTATGGACTACATTTGTTGATACCTATACTTATGTTTCATTGGTGTGCTCAAGAGCCCCCACCTTACTCTCGTAAGGTTTTCCTGTTAGTTAATCATAGCACCTCCCAGACAGAAGGTGAACCTCCTGAGCACCCGGATTGCTTGAACTTGGATTACATTTTAATCTTCAACTACAATTATTAGTGAGTGCAGCGGAATACTGTTGCTGAAGAGATAATTATGCCAGCCTTCTCGAATTACATTCCAATTCATAAAAAATACACATATGCCAGGAAATGGGCAGTAGCTCAGGCTCCAGCATTATATAAAAATCACGTTGGATGGGATGAGGATTCTCCTCACCATAAAATCCAGTTAAAAAAATCAGCCAACGATGCAAAGGCAATATCCTGTAAAACAGGAAGCTAAAAAACAGGTCAGGGAGATTTTAAATCAACTTGAATACCAAGGGGTGATTGAAACATGCACCTCATCAATAAACAATCCTTTGTTTCCTGTCTCCAAACCAGACAATACATATCGTCTAGTTTTGGACTACAGACAAACTCTTGTTGCAAAACTTTTGCAGTACAAAACGCGCACAGTGCAGCACTGATGAATAACATCGTGCGTAAAAAATATAAAACCACATTAGATATTTCAAATGGGTTTTTCTGTCAAAACATTGCACCTGAAAGCAGGCACTTGACCACTTTCTCAATCATGGGGACACAGCAACAATTTTGCCGTCTCCCCTAGGGATTCAACAATAGTCCAGGGTTATTTTCAGCCAGAGTAACAGAGTTACTACAAATGTACGATAAGGCATTATCCTATGTCGATGACATCGATCTTACAGATGATTTGGACGTGCACTTGAAAAGAGTGAACACCATAATACTTGGGTTCGCTACTGAAGGGTATAAATTCAATTTTAAGAAATCACGAATTGCCCACCTCAACATCCTATTCTTAGGATACAAGTTATCAAGTGAAGGCAAACGCCTGACAGCATACTTCCTAGAGAAATGTGCACTGCTCCAACCTCCGAAAACGCTGAAAAACTTACAATCAATTCTAGGTTTCCTGAATTTCGGAAGAACTTATGTTCTAAATTACGCAGAAAGGGTTAAACCCAGGGGTGGGGAATTCATATCGCCCGACGCCCAGGACATATTGTTTGCTGACAGGGACAACAAGTAATTATGTTTTTATTGTCCGTCGGACAAGTAGGCTCAACTTCCTGCAGCAGAAACCTTTCCCAGAAAAGAACTCGCAAAATCCTTCTAACCTGCTTCCAAATGCGTGCTGCGTTTATTGGCATAACTTTCTATGACTTAATAATTCTTTGATTCACTGACAATACCCAGAAGTGCTTCATTCTTTCTGAGCACAGCGCAAGGCACTGACATCTCTTTGAACGTTGCGGAGCTGGCCTGCCTTACGCTTTTGGAAAAGGAAAAAAAAAATCTCTGCTTACACGGTTTCATTCAGAGTGCAGGCTGTAACTCACAACTGCACGCTGAAAGCATTTAGGCCAGTCACCTTTGCTTGTAAACAGAATGGGCAAGTAGTTCATTTCACAATAATCCTGTGTTTCCAAGTCTCTGCACTCCCCAAAGCCTGCCTCTTGGCCCCTTCATCCAGAGGTCATTGCCCTTGTGCCTTTGGTGTAAAGCACACGGCCTATCACCACCAGCAGCCGAGATCGCGGCTGCTCTCCCCAACACTGTCGCTATTACTGTGATCATCGGAGCTATTATCAGATCATTCTCAGCCCACAAGGTAAGAGGCCGCAAAAGCGTAGTAAATTATAAATGATAAAGTTGCATTTGTAAAGTTGAATTTTCTGTAAACTATGACGGTCAACAAAATATTGTGCCCAGCCCCACATCAAAAAAGTGTTGTCAAAATCCACTTTTTGATGTGGGGCCTTGCACAATATTATAACATTAAGTTTATGGAAAATTCATCTTTACAAATGCGACTTAAGCATTTATATTTATATTTTTACGACGCTGTTGCTGGCTCTCTTACCTAGTGGACTGAGCTCCGATAAAATACCACTCTAAACCTATTTGTGCGTGTTTGTGAGCATGGGTGCATTATTTTATAGGATTTTGACAACACTTTTTAATGTTTTAGTGAATTGAAAGGTCGTGCGGTTCTAAAGCTAAATCTATTGATTAAGGGACCCCCACCAATAAAACCTGGGGCATAGTGAACCCTCCCTATAGCAGCTACAGCAGAGGTGAGTTTTTTTATGGGCCTCTTATCTACAACTTGACAGACAAGGGATGATTAACTAAAAGAAAATAGAAGATGGGTTGCTAGAAAAGGGAGAGAAGGATGGAAGAGGATAGATGAGTTTGTGAATGAATGGGTGGATGAAAGGATGGATGGACGAGTGGCTAAAAGGATGAATGGATGGTTGTGTGAAAGGATGGATGAGTGGGTGAAAGGGAGGATGGGTGTGTGAAACGATGGATGGATCGATCGGTGGATAAAATGATGGCAGAGTAAATAAAAGTCGGAATGGATAGAAGGATTTCATAGTAATATAAAATCTGAAGGGATGGATGTATGGCAAAGTAAATGAAAATCTGAGAGGATGGATGTATGGCAGAGTAAATTAAAATCTGAGAGGGTGGATGGATGAATAAATGAATGGCAAAAGGAGCAATTGATGGTTGAAAGGCGTTATTGATTGAAGGGTAAGTTAAATGATGGATGCATGGGTGGATGGATGCGTGCATAGATAGTGGATGGGTGTGTGCATAGATAGTGGATGGGTGAAAATTTGGCTACATGTATGGAATGGCCAATGGATGGGTGGAATGGGAAGAATGAATGAATGATAAAATGAATACCTGAATGTAAAGGTGAAATGGTGGACATGAGCAGACAGATGTAGCATTAAAGAATAATGGACAGATGCTTGGATGGAAGTGACAAAGGAGTTTAAGGGAGGTTTGAGCTCACTTACATCACTTACTTGGTGCTGTCAGAGCATTGGTCAAAGTGGGGGTATTTTAACTTTCTGGCTACTCCCTTGAATAAGACCATCAAAGGGCTGTTCCCTTTACTTAGCAGCAGAGTAGGACTGTAAATCACACACCATAATCTCCTTTTTTTTTTTTATAAGAACCCCACCTTTGCATCACTCAGCACGTAGAGGATACTACCTCTCAAAATGGAATAAGCTGTGCAAGTGTGGGCTGTGCAGACCTTAATTTGTGCACTATACTGAAGATGCTAGGAACAATGGTAATGTAAGACTCAACTATGTCTTACATGTGATCCACATGGTACCTGAGCTACACTGCGTATGATCTTTACAGTGACCTGTGCAGGACATGAGCTGTAAAATCGGTATGAACAGTGCTGTGCATCATTCATGTAAGGGTAAGGGATAGTGCATGAGGGAATTGTTAAATGGAAGGTGTAAAGTGTATGAGCTGCACTACAGAGGATACAAGTTGTTCTAGAGATGAGGTGTGTCATGCCCGTGGGTTGTGCAGGAGCTATGCAGAACACTAGCTGTGTGAAGTTTGAGCTTTACTTTGCATGATATCTGCATGGTATGACTTGGAAGAGGCAACTAAGTAAATTGCTGTGAAAGGCATGACCTTTCTTCTTAACATCTTCAATGACAAGTCAGTGCCTGCTGTAACCATAGTACCTTAATATTTTTTCAATGGCCAGTCTTCGGGGATTTCTAACGGATGCATTTTTCTTGCTGGCTTCCTCAAATCCCCCCCATCACCTCTGAAACAAATTGGTAGTTTCTCAGGGAAATAATATAGTGACACATTTGTATTTGCTTGCTAGAGGTATGGTCGTCCTCAGTTTATTCCGCTTGTCGGGGTGCTAATGTCTAAAACAAAATTGTGTAACATGTTCATGGGTCAATTGCATTAAAGTTAGGACGAGCAGAGAATTCAAGTCAGATAAATTTCAAACACAGTCCGCAGGAATCGAAGCTTGCATTACTGACAGGGGATCCAATAAAAGCAAGTGTGCATTGTCTGCAACATTTACAAGTTGTGGCTATGTGTATAGCTTCCAGAAGGCTCCTTTATTATGTGCAAGTGTATAAAGAAGAATGGAAGCAATATTGGTGATTTTATTTTGAAAACGGACAATGTACCCCAAACAATGCGCGAAACAGAAGAGGGACCCTGAAGCCTAGATAGGATAAAGGGGGAGGGAACAACCCACCAGGGCAGAATACATAAAAAACAATATGAAGAAGGGGAGTTCCCAATCTTTAGGAGGACCCAAAGGGTTCCAACAGTGAATGAAAAACGCCCACAGAAAAGCTCAGAATTCTCAAATTATTAAGTCATTCGCTTATTATCATAGAAAAATATATAACACATTTTAATTAATTCAATAAAACGTACATTGTTTCATAAATAAATGGTATATCATCAGCCCAAGGGACACAACAAACACTAAAAATTGGCACACAAATCACTCACTCATTCTCTCATATACTGACTCATTCCCAGACTATAGGCATTCATAATCTACTCAATCAACAATCACAAGTAATCAGGCAAACACTGAAAAGCGCCGACGCGCGTTTCGGAACTGTGCCAATATGGGGAATTCCTTCATCAGGGCGCATGTCATCAGAAGCAATAATTGGCCAAGTCTCATTGGAGATCCTGTGACGGCAAGTTGTAGAATAGGTCCCAAGAAAATCCAGAGTCAGATCTACAAATGACCAGAAAATCGAGAATGGGTTCCGGGGAGATACTCGCCAAGGCTACTTCCTACGAATCGCGATGGGGTCTACCGTCAAGCCCGCCAAGACGCTATTGTCTGGTCATTTGTGGATCTGACTCTGGATTTTCGAATAGGATTGCATCGTTGAGCTGTGATGCCCTTGCCTTTTATGTGCCGTGCTGTCCACTTCTTGGATGTAGTTAATCTGGAAAGCTGACTGATCCAGACCCGCCTTACTTTCTTAACCTGCATTCTTTTTTCAGATTGATTATCCGGTGCAGCAATTATATTTTCTGCTCTGACGCCCTGGCTTGGATACCGGTGATTCTCCGGTCCACACATTGCTTATGAACGGATTTCTGATTGTGAAAAGCCCATTCTTTAATACTTTGGATATGCTCTTCCTGCCCTTTTGTACTACTTGGGACCTGTTCTACAACTTGCCGTCACAGGATCTCCAATGAGACCTGGCCAATTATTGCTTCTGATGACATGCGCCCTGATGAAGGAATTCCCCATATTGGCACAGTTCCGAAACACGCGTCGGCGCTTTTCAGTGTTTGCCTGATTACTTGTGATTGTTGATTGAGTAGAGTATGAATGCCTATAGTATGGGAATGAGTCAGTATATGAGAGAATGAGTGAGTGATTTGTGTGCCAATTTTTAGTGTTTGTTGTGTCCCTTGGGCTGATGATATACCATTTATTTATGAAACAATGTACATTTTATTGAAATAATTAAAATGAGTTATATATTTTCTATGATAATAAACGAATGACTTAATAATTTGAGAATTCTGAGCTTTTCTGTGGGCGTTTTTCATTCACTGTTGGAACCCTTTGGGTCCTCCTAAAGATTGGGAACTCCCCTTCTTCATGTTGTTTTTGACCCCAAACAATGTGCTCCTTGAAAAAGGGATTAAGAGAGCAAAATATTTGCAACTTAAAAATGGTTGTAGTGTGCAGAAAGCTACAATGTAGAGTTTGAAAACATTAACTACCATTGCACTAAGGAATCATTTAATAAATGTATGTGTCTTGTAATACATCAGCTTTGGCGCATGTCAATATTTTAAAAACAAAATAAAGGCAAATCAACGTAAAACTATTTTTAAAAAAATGAGGGCCCCCACTTATAACAGAATGTAACAAATGTGCATCGAAGACCTATTAAATTGCATGGGTGCAGAATTAGGACTTTCAGAGAAATTCATAAGACTTTATAGAAGTTGGCCTGGACACCTACAACAGTTCCATGTTCCTAAACACACTCTTTACAAACATATAATGTATTACCTTTTTTCAGGGTGCAGAGGGGGTTCGAGAGGAGTTTATGGTGCCGTTAAACAATGTACGTTGTACTCATGCTCACATTTGCACTGCAAGCGAGGTCTGGAAAAAACATCTCTTTTTCCTAGTGAATACTTTTATAGGTACAAACCCAATCTTTGTGTGTCTAAGCCAAACTTGCATGTATAGATAGCTTACTTTTTGACTCTGGAAGTAGATCGCCTACAAATTCTTGCCAAACTATGAAAGTCTACGTATTGGATATAGTGCTTGGTATTTGATCACAACTCTAGAAAACCAGGGAACCAAGGTAGAGAGAGATGAAGGGAACTGTCCAAAAATTACAATGTGAACAGTGTCAGACAGGGGCAGTCTCCTTGATCCTCAGTTGGTAACTGAGGCACTGGACTGCAAGTAGAATCTAAGTTTATTTACAATAACATTTTGTGAAAATGAGTGAATGTTTACAAATATAATTGTCAGGGTAGTCTACAAGTCTCTTCCTAAGACTAGAAAGAGAGCATTGATACAATTGGGGCAGTGAACTTCAATATAATGAAAGTGCTGAAATATTCAGAGACTTACCATGACCTTGAACAGAGCTCACTCAAACAAAGTCTGAATATTAAAATAGTTAACATAAAAACCTAGTGTGTTGAGAGTCCTGTACAATCAGAAAGGTGGCATGAAAAGAGCAAAGTAAGAATACAAATAGTGATGTAAAATGTTCCGCTTATACTCACATCACCCTTGCTTGTACTTTAAGAATTCTTATTGGCATACTCCTATGTTCTTCCCTAACTTCTCTCATTCCCTATTTTTCCCCTCCCTTTCCCCCTCCGTTCGCTCTCTCCTTTTCCCCTACTTTAACTCTTCACCTTATTAATGCTACCTCTCAAGCATTTAGATTGACCTGTCCTGATGATGATTCCATAACCGCTGTTGCGGATCTTAACTCCAACTTTTACCTTTCGATTGTTGTTGAGTACAAGATGTTCTTTTTATCATGACTATTGTAATCCATGTAGCACTTAAAAGTCACCATACTGCTACATGCCTGAAGTCAGGAAGTCTTTTGATTTCCAGAACCCCTTCACGTTTTGCTCACATATGTTACTGTATGTTTTTTCGTGTTTATTGAATAAGTCAATAAATGAAAAAAAGTTCCATTGGGACAATAGAACACCAAACGCTGATTGCAGTTTTGTTGATATGTTCTTATATTTCCCATGACAGGGACTGCTGTCTCTAATAATATAGTAAAATGAGCCTGGCATAATCAGAAAGGCTGCTATCCAAACTCTTACATGAGAATGCGGTCATAAATTGAAACCTCATTCTTTAGTACCAAATGGGACAAGTAGATTTTTTTACAGGACAAGAAGATTTCTTAAACATTTTGTCCTTTGGACAAGAAGATATTTTATCAAATTCCACACCCCTGTAAACCTCTCTATGAACTAATCAAACCTGATTTCAAACCAACAAATTGGACTCAAAACCATACAGAAATTTTGCGTTCAGTGCAAACAGACATGTTAGCAAAAACACCGTTAGAAACACGCGATAATGCGCGCAATCATGTGATCCGAATCATCCCAGGTAGATGCGGATTCACATACCTGACCTTTAATGAAGGTGAAAAGGTACCAATAGCATACAAATCACACTTGTACACACAAGCGGAAATAAAATTCACTTCTACAGAAAAAGTTCTGACAGCGGTTCAAACTGCAGTAGCAAAAGAGAGCTCTCGCGCAGGGTAAACGCATAATGATCGTTACACCTGTACCTGCCTTAGAGGCAGTGACGAAAGCAAGCATTCCCAATGCTAAGGCTTTACATCCAAGATGGATACAAGGGGTTAATTCTCTTGCTGCAACAGACGTTGAATACGTATTTGACCCCTACTTAAAGACCCAAGAATTCCTACAATACGAACACGAATGTCCTCTGCCGCCCGAAATTCTGCCTCTAGAACATTACGGATGTATAATCTATACAGACGGATCAGCACAGCCCGCAATTGGGGGTAAACAAGCCTATAGTGCTGCGTGCCGATTGTTAAAGGTCGCTGGCGTGAAGGTAAATTTCGACCTATGGTCACTAAAACTCATTCACTCGGAGACTGTACAGCTCAGCGAGCTGAACTACAGGTTTTCAAGATGGCGCTTGAAAACACCGATCGCAAATTCCCCACACTCATAGTGTGCGATTCGTACTTCTGCGTTGAATCTTATAACAAGCACTTGCAGAACTGGGTTTGAAACGGTTTAAAAAATGCAAAAGGTGGCACAATTAAGCATAAAATGCTTTGGGAACAAGTAGTAAAATTACAGAAAGAACTACAAAAGACTCACGTGATACATACACTGAGTCATAAACGTGATGGCGTTCACGTTGCAGGGAATTCATTGGCTGATGAAGCCGCAAAGGCAGCTGTGCAAACGGCTTCCTTAGCTACAATTGCTCGCTCAAAAGAAGTAATAGACGGTGAAACGTTACTAGCAGTAAAAGCCTCAATGCAAGGCAGCGATGCAGCGTTACCTCTAAACTATCCACTCACGTATACATACATGATTGATGCAAACACCGTTCCTTTTGCTCGAATCCCTGGAGTGGGGGACAGAGTAATTCCAAGCAGGAACAGGAGAGGTGCTTTGGTTCAAAAAGCACATATGGGAGAGGGTCTGAGACATCGAGGGATCTTGGAATCTCTAATAGAATTAGAAGAGATGTACTGGTGGCAGGGAATGAGCGTCCAAGTTTACAAATTCAGAATTAACTGTGACACCTGTTACAACGATCATAGCTTCGAAAACCACCATGTACCTGACTACAGTGTAGCCAGCCCAGTTCAGACACCATTGTTAGATAGCATTAGACTATCTACACGCAGACGTCACCATGGACCGATGCGGTCCCACAACTACTAGGACAAGATTTATTTGGATGTGGCCCCAGCGCTCGGCTGACGCCAGAACTGTTATAAAGGATCTGCGAGTCTTTATCGGCACATACGCAATCGGCACGCTACATTCTGACCAGGGTCCTGCGTTTAGCTCTCGAGCTTACAAAGAGGCCATAGCTAGCTTGGGCGTTGCATTGCGGTATTCTAGTCCCTTCCATCCTGAGGGTAATACAGTAGTGGAAAGAAAAAAACGTGACATAAAGCAATCCATAACAGCTAAGGTATTAGGTTTGTGTGATGGGTGGGCCAAACATCTAATAAGTGTCCAACGTAGTCTTAATAATCTGCCAAGAAATTCTCAGGGGGGAATCACTCCATATGAATTACTGTTACTAGAATGATAAATCGAAGACCTCGATTGTCAAACTTCAGTGGTGGAACAAAAACCCTTTGATGTCAAAGATCGTTTGGCTGTTTTACAGGACTTAAATGAGACAAGAAGAAGTCTGAGTAACACAATACAGAAGCAAACGGCCACTGAAGAAAAACCACCTGTCTCAGCAAGACCTGTCTGGATTCCAAAGATTGGGGATCTAGTCAGGGAAAAGATCACGGTAAAGAAGGAATTTGGGCCTTCTTACAGAAAAGCAGTACCTGTCTTAGCTATCCACGGAACAAGACCAGTATTACTACCGCCCCTTGCTGGTAAAAGGGAGAACAGAGTTGTGTCCATCGACCTCGTCAAACCACATCATGTGGCCGATAAGTAGTAGGCCCTGTGGACTCAAAAGAAGTAGCAGATGACCAAATCTTGCTACAATCCAAGAGGTTCAAACTGAAAGACTTATCACCTTTGATAAACCTCAGGTAAGAAAAGAAGAACTAGGCAACAAAGCCATGGAACTTGTGCCTCTGGATACCCAAATAACAGTTCGTCAAGAAACACCTGTCTACAATGATATAGCAACTGACTATACAAACATGGCAAAAGAAGAAACAGCTCCAGCGATTTCAAGCAATCCGGATGCAATTCCAACAATTGACAGAACTGCCTCTGGCTATTTTATCAACTTTGATGCATTTTCTGAGGATCCCAGTGAACCTGAAAATACGCCAGCAAATAAAACTTTCAAAGAAAAAAAAAACCGAACTCTTTCATCAACTTGAAAAAATATATCTGGTTTCACTATGGGTTGAATTTTGGATTGTGTTAGGTGTACTTTTCCTCCTGCTCTGGCTCATATTGGTGTTAAGTTTGGGAAGGATGATAGATGGAAAATACAGTACAATGGACACAGCAAGTAAGAAAATCAATTTGGTCCTGAAACCTCACAAATCATCTCATCGTGAAAGAAGAGACCTGTCATCAGTAAACATCACAGCCGTTCCTATACCTGGTGGTATAGCATGGGACAGAACTGATTATGACATTTACGGCCCGGTGGAACTGCTGAAGATTCCACACCAGTTTAAGGTTTCTTTGAGTGACTTTGTGGCACCCAGCACATTTTCTGATGATTGGGGCTTTGAAACTGTTAACAACATGATGACAGATTTAGAAATGTCAGCTAAATTTACAGAACATGAATACCTAGAAGGTTCATCAGATTATGAACAAATGTATTGTTTTAATCATTATGGTCACCATTATTTGCATAAATCAGCAAGCCCTAGAAATATTTTTACTTATAATCAATGGGAACATTGTCCAACGCCACAAAGGGGAAGCTCAAAAACATTTTATGAAAAATGTCAGTACTTCTCAGGGTTTAATGTTACAAATCCAGAAACTTTTTATTTTAAAAATATAAATAAGACAGGAATGAAAACAATGTTGACCAATACTAAACAAATTTATTCTGCAAACTTTTATGCTCAGCTGTCTACATTAGGTTTTGACTTTTGGAAAGACAACATTGAGACAAAAACTGTCTGGAGCACAAAAGACTGGCAGGTGTAAGGTTTAGAAGCCTTATTCAGAGCCTGCATCATCCCAGAACAAATAATGTTTTTAAATGACACTGTTCAACAAACGTCTTGTCTTGGCCTGGCTAAGATAAAAGATTTAAACAAACCGTCTATACCTAAACCCACCTCTGACAGTAATGACACTACAGAAGAGGAGGTAGACGTACCATATATTTTTAAACAGAACTAATCCTAATTGGAACAAGCATTTGCAATGCAATAGGTCTCGCATTAGGAAAGTTTGAGCTATTAGTATTGTAAATGGCAAAGTTTTTATTTATGTTTTTTTTTAAATAGCTAAATTAATAGCTTTGTCATTTACAATGCTAATAGTTATAACTTTCGCAAATGTGATACCTATAGCATTTGTAATGCAATATGTTTTGTATTTACATAACTTAAATGTATTGATATTACAAATAACAATGGCGTTTAATTTTTTTAAATAACTAATACTTAAATAAAAGTTATTGTAATTTATAATGGCAATAGCTTAAACTTTTCTAAAGAACTTTTGTGAAATTATGTTCAGTGTATTTTATTGTGAAGAAAATCCAAGAACAGAAGTGAAATATTAACTTTTTTTGTGACATTTGCAATAAAGCTTGAAACATTGATAGCGTATATTTGAACCAGTTGTTGTTGAATGGTTGCACAGATTGATTCTGTGAGGAAAGACAACGTCCTTCCAGACAATGTATTTCACAAAAACAGAACAGTGCTTAGAAGCATTAGGGAGCCAAGTGAAGCATTCGTTGCAGTTTTCTCTTACCTTACAACAACTGCGAGGGCAGGGAAATCTTCGCGAGAGCGCGTCCTGCAGTCCGTCCAAAGCTCGCGCCGCCGGCCTGCGACCAGGAAGTCAGGCAGGCCGGCCGGGACAACCGGAAACAGGAAGTAGGAGGGCGGGAGCCTACCCCGATTCCCACGGAAGAGCCGCGATTGTTTGGAGCACCGGAGCAGGCAGGAGCCTACCCTGCGCCCCGGTGCCGAAGAAGGGAGTAAGAGTCCTGCTGCTGGTGAGAGCCGCTGCACCAAGGAAGCCGGTGAGTGGGGCTTCGCCTTGTTAGGTTGGGCTGCGAGGGCGGGGGGCATGTGTGTGTGCGCGCGCGACGGCGGGCTGTGTATGTGTGTGAGCGTGCGTGTGTGTATGTGTCTTGGAGTCTGTGTATGCGTGTGTGTGTGTGACTGTGGGGGGTTGCCTGTCTGGGTGCCTGCGTGTCTGTGTAAGTGTAAGTGCGTGTGCGCGCGTGTGTGTGTCTGTGTGCAGCTGACTTGCTGGGAGTATGGGAGGGAAGTGCACGGCACAGCGCAGGACGGAACGTGCGCGTTCGCGCAGACAAATCCAGGAAAAAAGCTCGTAACACCCTCTTGTCCTCCTTCCCTCGTGACAGGCAACATTAGGTCTCCAGCTGGACACCTGCATCCTTTGGATGCAGTTTACCAGCTCGACCTAAAAAATGGTTAATCTGGCCCACAGACACAAATAACTGTCAAGATAGATTCCTGAACAAACCACGGGGGTTCACAGTGAATAGGCCAGATCTGAAATATTCCCAGAGACAACATCCAGGGATAGTAACTACTTACAGTGTAGGAAAACTATGCCTTGAATGGCTACATAAATCTACACTTCCAGAAATTAAACAACACTTATCTTTACTTAAAGAAGGCAATGATTTGTGAGATATCTTAATGGGACCTCGCAAAAAACGACAAAAACTTTTCATATACGCCGGTATATACGCTGATTACAATGAAGCATGGAAAATAACGCAAATGGAAACTGCAGAAAGAATACGAGAAATTGATCGTATTAATTTAGAGAAAAGCCTCTCTGTAGTGGACAATGGGTTAACGACTCTGTCCTCCAGAATTTATTCTTTGGACAGCATCGTATCATCTGCAATTGACATAATAGAGCAAGATTTGCTAATGTTACAACATGGCCAGTCTCAATTACGTTCTATAATGCTGCTAGGTTGGACGTTACAAAATCTCAGTTCAGGCTACGTGCCATGGCGTCTAATCAATACCACGTCATTGTTTACTGTGTTTAACCTTACAGATAAACAAATCTCTTTGGCACAAAGAGGAGCAGACTATATGGTGCTGAGCATTGAGAAACTGGAAAGATTACCATTGACAGTTCCTGAGAAGCCTGTCATTGAATGGATAATACATGGCACCATCACGATACCAGTGACGATTTTCCAATTTCAGTATTGTCTACAGCATATACCAGCGGGGATGTATGAAAGGTTGGGTAAAGAATACATTAAGTCGACCTGGAATTTACCATACACACACAAATGTTGGAAATGGGGAAAGGAGGTATTCCTTAGTGGTAAAAATTGTAAGAACTCACTAAGTGGTACACTTTTGTGCAAAGGTATTAATTTACACGGAGCCTGCGAAGGTTCTGCAAATAACCTCTCTTGCCACTTGCACGGTTCACCCTCAAGAGAGATAGAACCAATTTTCAGGCAGCTATCCAATGGCAGTTACGTTATGCTCAATGACCATGTGGAAAAGTCAGCCCATAACGCACCTGATGCCCAGGCTGCTGGCGCAGGACGCCTCTTAGTTCCCATCTTGAACAATTACCAAATAAAGAGACGGGCGCTAGAAGCAGGAAAACAAGAACAGAGTTTTATTTCTCATGAGGAGAGCCTGTCATTTCGGACACTCGCATAGTGTCTTCAGGAGGTGCTCTAACAAGTGTCTCTGAGGCTTCGTCTTTTATACACATGTTTACGATGCACAAACATTCCTTATTGCAATAAAGACGCTTTGAAGTAGGAAAAACATGCTTGGAATCCCAGCTTCAGGCCTATTCCCATACCAGTCGCTCAGATGTCATCCTCCCCTCCTGAATGTAACAAGAGATTGTGATCTCTCAGCCGGACATTCCTACAAGACACGAGGGCAGGAGGGGATGATCAGATCAAAGGTTGGGCAGGCGATAAGATCGGGCACTTCGGTTGGTGTATCACGGTTTTGTTATGCTGGGCAGGAAAAAGGGGGGGGGTGTACATCCACGAGGCTTGGTCTTAGGACTTGGGACCGGGTCGAAAGGCCAAGTGCAGCTGGGGGGGGGGGGGGCTCGTCAGCAGAGGGGAAGGGTGTTCTTGGGAGGAAATGGGGGGTGTGGGTCAAGCAGGAGTGTTATTTCTAGAGCAGGGTCACGCAGAGGGAGAGGGTCTTATGGCCGATGCATGAGCAGTGCGCGCAGGGAGGGGTGCCGGGGGTTTAACAAACGGGCAGAGAGGCCATGGAGCCCAAAATGGCTGTCGTGTACGTGTGTGCATGGGTCTATGCTGGCGGGATAACACAGTCAGTGTTTCGCGATATCCGTTCTGCATACAACAAGGGGTACAGTGAACACAAATGAACGCCGCTTATGTGCATATACATCGCCATTTTCAACAGTCGCCGCTTTTTTTACATAAGCTAGTTCATTTCTATACAGTCGATACGATTGGCGGAATGTGGTACATATGTTTTTACATTTGTTGGGTTATTCATACAAGTCTAGAGATCGGCATAATACCTAGTCGGGGTCAATCAAGAAAAAGGGTTCCGACACATTATAGAATCAGGTTCCGACTTTCTCTCCGGTGACATCAACATACAGTAAAAAGTGCTCTGATACCTTCGGGTCTTGTCAGTGCTATATGAGACTTGTGGAGAACTAAATACATTGAGGGAGGAATTCAGTTCGATACAAGCAATTAGTCAAGGGGTGGGTAGAAAGTTCAGGAAGGGGGGTCTTCGTCACAATGTCTTTTTAACAGAGTCCGTCTTCTTTTGTTGGCGCTGTTGAGCACCGGCGGTGGAGCTATAGGTCCAGCTCGGATTCATCCTTACGCGTTGCAGGGTGCGATCAGTCCTCTGCTGTTAGATCACAGTCCTGTTTCCCAACTGATCTTCTTAGGGGTGCCTCATGCTGGGCACCTGCGTGTCTTTCTTCTTCCGTGGCAAAACCTTATGCTATCTAAATGCTGCTCTTCTTTTCTGAGTCAAAAGTTATGCGAAAAGGGTGATGTTGTTGAATAATCGAGGGAAGAGAGGGCGGAGTGGGATCAGATCTTTGAACACACCAAGGGACCAAAGGAGCAAAGGATGACGAGCAGGCAGGCCCATCAGTCGGGCTCAAAAGGGACGGGGACTTCAGGCACGAGTGGGTCAGCAAATCGAGGGCTTCAAAGCAGCCCTTCATTCCTTCATCTGCCGAGTTTGAGAGTGGTGCCTCGTCCCGCGTCTCGTTGCTCTGCGACTCCACCTTTGGTCGAGGTCACACGTGCTTCATGATCTGTGGCCGGGCTGTGCGTCACGTCCAGCTCCTCTCCTCCGGTGATTGTATCTTTGAATGAGTACAAAACAAGTTTTAGAAAAACTGGCAGGAGAAGACATTTATACAGCTCAATTCCGTCCCCAATCCTAAGTAGGTGGGGGATATGTTCATTGATCACAGTCAGAAGTCATCACTTATGGAGTATGTAGGAGGGCATTCCCACTGAATTCGTAAGTCTATTTGGCGTCCATTTGTGACGTACGTGGAGAGAAATCGGACTCCTATCAACAGTGTATTATATCAAACTCGAAATCGAGTCCTTAGGTAGAGACTCGCCCTTTTTCTTTTTAACCCAAGTACTGACAATCTTACATTTCCCTTCGGGGTCGGCTAACTCTTGCAAGCAGGGGCGTTATCATCATGAGAGGGGGGCAGATGTTAAACATGCTTTTCTTGGGGAGTGACTGTTAATCAAAGTCATCAATTACGCTTCGGGGATAGCTGATATGGAGCTGGGGTCAATCGGGAGAAGCGAGGACGCTTTGGACAGGGAGCTGGGGTCAATCGGGAGAAGTGAGGACGCTTTGGACATCCGCACGTAAGTGCAGAGGGGTGAGGAAATCTGGGCATTTGGGAATTCTAACGAACTGAAAAACAGAAGACCATTGACGTTATAGTCCCCCTATAAAAAGGCCAGATTAGGGGACATCAGTCGTCTTACCTGTCCTTTCTTTCATTACCAACTCGAGTTATATCGTTTTGCAGAAAGGAGAGGTAGTAATATGGCAAGTTACAATCGTTTTAGTTCCTGTCAATTTTGCCGAGCACCTTTGTGTTCGAAGAGACCCAATTACAATACAAGTACTTGGGTAAACCTCACCTCGGAATATTCCTTAAACTTTCCCTATTTAGTAGAACGTAGGAATTTATTCATTAGTGCACGTCATTCTTGGTTGTATTATTCGGGGTGCCAAGCGAAGTCATATTTTGTAGTTTCCGCTTCAGGCTGTCCTCCCAAGCGCTAAGTTCAGGGAGAGAAATAGTCATTGCTTGCACGTCATGTGTAGGCACCATAATCAAACCCCTTTTTCCCATCTCTTCGTCCGCTAGATCACCATTTTTTTTTCGTACTTTAATCGACGTTCCGATGTGACCTGCAGAAAGAGGGAAAAAGAAGGGGGGCGGGGGCAGCATTTAAAAACACATTAGCGCGCATAAACCCGAAAAGGCTTTTACTTACTACATACTCGGCCTATCTACACGGGATGCAGTCCCTGCCAACTTGGCGTTTAAGCCCAGGTGGACCGTTTAGTGTGGGAGAAATTATTATCGGAAGCCTGTAGATAGCATAGGTCGCCCAAGTGTGGTATTACGGACCGTGCGCAGGGGGGGGGGGGCGGTCAGAACAAAGGGCAGTCGGTGTAAAGTGGGGGGCGAGCTCGTGCTATCCTTTGAGGAAGAGGGATAACCTACAGTGGTACGGGGTCGTTGTCGTTCGTACTAGGAGGGTCAGGTGGTACTCCTTCGGGGCGACTTAGGGGCATTTTAAAACAACTTTCCTGATACAGGTAGCATATAAAGTATAGGCTAAATACCAGGATCTTTAGCGGTTGCTTTAGACTGTACAAAAATGAAAAACACATACAACAAAAACCTGGACCGTTCATATTTGCAATATTTCTGAGTACTATACTTTTTAACCCTTAACTAATCGAGCTGAGCCATTTCACCTGTATTTTAGTTATATCGGAAATAGTGGTCATTTATTCGAAACTTACCAATCTACGCGTGACAACTATGTTGGCTTTTTCCAAAAATCTTTAATAAGAATGTCGGTGCACACATACGGGCCTACAACCCCGTGGGCCGGCCACGGAGCAGGCTGGAACTGTACATGTGGGGACACTTATTAGTGGAAAACCTAATAGAGTCGGTGGTCGTTAATTTCATAATAAAAAGTGCGACAAGTGCAATAAAATCATATCGAAACTTCAGTGTGAGCGAGTATCATAAGTGTTGAAATTCGAACTTTCAATAATCATGATGCGTCAAAACTTAACAACAATTCATTGTCCGAATGTTCAATCAGTACCCATCCCATATCAATTCATTGTCCGAACACATAATCAGTACCCATCCCATATCAATTCATTGTCCGAACTGACAGTACACATCCCATATCAATTCATTGTCCGAACATATAATCAGTTCACATCCTATATCAATCCATGTGTTTAAAAACTGCATACATATCTCATGACACTAAGGCTGAGCAATCGGGGTACAACAAGGAGTTGAAAGTTTCATCTGTACCGGCGCCATTTTGGGTGCAGCCAGGCAGATCCAGGCATAGTCAAAATCTCCACCAACTCGTGGTTGGCCCAGAGCCTCTTTCGGCAGTCCAAAAGTTCCGTTAAAGGGCAACAGAAAGGATCGGCGGTGTGAACCATCAGTCAAAGGGGGAGGGAGGCAGCAATTTTTTCTACCGGGTCATACTGGGTTTTCACCGGAACTGATCCGAACTGTAGTCTGCAGGATTTTAGTCATTCAAACTGAGGCTGGCGCCAGCATGGGAGCACCGACGTCTCGCGGCTGCATTTTCATCGTTCCGCGGGCAATCATGGCAGTCATTCCCCATCGGGGGTGTCTGCGGGGGTTGGGGGCCCCCGTGGCTCTTATAGAATCTTCAAAGTCGAGGAGAACACTTCTGTTGTGGGACTCATTTCTTGATTAACAAGCAACCGGGCCATCCCTTCACGCCGGGCCCGCTCCTGCAGGGTCGACCGCCATTTTACGAGTTCCAGCAGTCACTGCATCACAAGAGTGGACGAACCCTTGTCGGGTGAGTGGAGCGTTGGGGGTGCCACTGGGGGCCTCCACCTGGGGAGGTGGGAGAGGCTCGTTCGTGCCGCCTCCCCTCCCAGTGCACCCCACGGCGTCTCGCTTGACATTTGTTATGGCCGGACCAGGCGATGAAGAAGAGGGGGGGGTCGGAGGCATGTGCAAGACACCCCCCCCGTGTTGTCGCAGCCATTATTTAAGAAAGAAGAGGAAGGGGCGCCCAGTACGTTTCGGGCCGGGCCTCCGGTTGATGGCGGCCGGACGCTCTTCGCCACGGCCCCAGGAATGGGTCCCTTGGTTCATCCAGGGGACAGACCTTGGCGCGTGGTGCCGCCTCCGGGCTATTCGCGTAGTGGTCCCTCCACCCCAGGCCTCTTGTGGAAGCCGGACCAGGCGATTAAGAGGGGGGGGTCGGAGGCATGCGCAAGACATCCCCCCCGTGGTCTGCAAGGCGCCGCTTCAGGGCTGAACGGGGAGCTCATACCAAGCCGGGGCTGGACCAGGAGATACGAGTGGGGGGGGGGGGGGGGGACGGGGGGGGCGGTGGCATGAGCAAGACCCCCCCCCCGTGTTGTCGTAGCCATTATTGAAGAAAGAAGAGGGGACGCCCGGATCCCGTTGGCCTCGGCTCCTTTTCTGGCCCACCTTACGCGACGACCTCCGGCCGACGGCTGGCAGCAGGACACGCCCTACACGTGCCGAAGATCTCGTCTTCCGGATGGGCGTAGCCGCGAACCTGTTGCACTTCGGGAGTTTCCAGAACGGGGGTAGGTATCTGCTGACTTGTATCTATCTCATGTTACCGTTATTGGGGCGTGGCAGGCGGTGGGACAGACATGTTTGGAGCAGTGAGGGGCGGCGAAGCCTAGTTGCCTCGTGGCCGTCGCGATGTCAAGCTTGGCTTCTCTCACCATTTTCATGTTTCTTATTACGGGCTTATTCCTAACGTTTCTTATTTCTAGCTAAATCATGTATTTTATCGTGAGCTATTTCTAACGTTTTCTTATTTGTAGCGAAAATCAAAAACTCATCAGTGGCCTACTGACTTTACTCGATTCCTTTTGTTTTCCCTAACGATTTTTATATATTTTTTTTTATTTGCTAGCACGATACAGCGGCTAATCCGCATTTTTCTTTATATTTGTCCTTTTTATTAGGGGTGCCTTCCGGCCGAGCCGGATGACCTACCTCTAATAAATGGTCCGGGTGGAACTAGTTTACCAATCAGTGGGGAGTAGATAGGCATGACAGATTACAGCAGGGGACAAAGGTTCGCATTACCTACCCTTCATTACTTGCAAAGACTAGACAGAATATTTCTATTCCACGTTATTTGCAAACAGAGAATACCTCAAAAGAACTATTCCTTGAACAATAAATGTCCAGACAATCAATCAATCAGTGGGGAGAAAAACAGGCATGACGGATTACAACGGGGACAAAAATCTGCATTACCTATCCTTCACTATCTGCAAAGGGGGGCAGAATATTTCTATTCTTCCCTGTTTGTAGACAGGGAATATCTCAAAAGAGCAATAATCGATAAAAATCGATAACAAACAATCAGTGGGGAGAAAGATAGGCATGACGGATTACAATGGGGGACAAACGTCTGCATTACCTATCCTTAACTATTTGCAAAGAGAGAGGAACGTTCCTATTCATCGCTGTTTGCAAATAGAAAATGTCTCAAAGAGAACCAATACTTCAAGTACAATCAATCAATCAATCAGATGGATAAAGCCATCCTACCAATCGGACGTAAAGACGTCCTACTTAACCTTACCAGGACCGGACCGTGTGGGCAATTCTTCGCCTTCCCCTTTCCAGCGCCCAATCGTTCTCTTTCTCCGTGTTTTTACCGCAGCATTCCTGTGGGATTCCAGTCAGGACAGTAGGTCACTTGAGAGAGGTCCGTTCAGAATCGGTGAAGTTCATTCAATCGGCAGCCGGACGAGGGCCCTCTCAAGGCAGGTATACTCCAATCGTTTAGATGTTCACCCCATCGTCTGGACCTCTCTTACCGGACCCTATGTCGCTGATGGACCCCGCGTTGGGACGCCAATTGTGGAAAAGTCAGCCCATAACGCACCTGATGCCCAGGCTGCTGGCGCAGGACGCCTCTTAGTTCCCATCTTGAACAATTACCAAATAAAGAGACGGGCGCTGGAAGCAGGAAAACAAGAACAGAGTTTTATTTCTCATGAGGAGAGCCTGTCATTTCGGACACTCGCATAGTGTCTTCAGGAGGTGCTCTAACAAGTGTCTCTGAGGCTTCGTCTTTTATACACATGTTTACGATGCACAAACATTCCTTATTGCAATAAAGACGCTTTGAAGTAGGAAAAACATGCTTGGAATCCCAGCTTCAGGCCTATTCCCATACCAGTTGCTCAGATGTCATCCTCCCCTCCTGAATGTAACAAGACATTGTGATCTCTCAGCCGGACATTCCTACAGGACACGAGGGCAGGAGGGGATGATCAGATCAAAGGTTGGGCAGGCGATAAGATCGGGCACTTCGGTTGGTGTATCACGGTTTTGTTATGCTGGGCAGGAAAAAGGGGGGGGGGGTGTACATCCACGAGGCTTGGTCTTAGGACTTGGGACCGGGTCGAAAGGCCAAGTGCAGCTGGGGGGGGGGCTCGTCAGCAGAGGGGAAGGGTGTTCTTGGGAGGAAATGGGGGGTGTGGGTCAAGCAGGAGTGTTATTTCTAGAGCAGGGTCACGCAGAGGGAGAGGGTCTTATGGCCGATGCATGAGCAGTGCGCGCAGGGAGGGGTGCCGGGGGTTTAACAAACGGGCAGAGAGGCCATGGAGCCCAAAATGGCTGTCGTGTACGTGTGTGCATGGGTCTATGCTGGCGGGATAACACAGTCAGTGTTTCGCGATATCCGTTCTGCATACAACAAGGGGTACAGTGAACACAAATGAACGCCGCTTATGTGCATATACATCGCCATTTTCAACAACCACAGCTGTTGTGGTATGTTGCCAGGTAGAGCTTATCTAGTTAGTGTATCATCCAGGGTGACTTGTTGTATGCAAGTATTGTATCCAAAAAGTGAGACAGAAAGGGAGACGGTGTTATGGCCTTCACTGAATAACTCTTCTATACAAATTGATACTTTAAGCAGAATGAAAGTCATTCTTTTACAAACAAATGTGCCACTGACCTCATCTAGAGAAACGTATGATCTGCAAGGACTTCTGCAGAGATACATGCATTATTATCAACAAACTGCCCAGTACATTTCGCAGAAATGTTAAGTCAAATCTTAAATATGTCTGATACCAGTGGCATCGCACATGTATTTAAGACGCTTTTTTTGGGACTGTTAGCACCATTTGAAGCAGTCCTCAGCATTTTTCCAAATTTCGTGCACTCTGTGTTTGGCGTCCTGCCTCTCATCTTGGGACTCGTAGCAGGAAATCTGTTTTGATTCCTTCTGCTCCGATATGGCAAGTCCAGTGACCAGCGATACCGAGATTACCATTGAAGAAGCCCTACTTGCCAAGATGTATCGTAAGAGAATTACCCAGGTTCTTGGCTTGGCTCGATTAAGGGATCTGAACACAACTTGGTTCCTTTCGTTCAGACCATACTGGCAAGATTGCATCCTGCCTGTTCTACAATGCCTGCTTTGCGGAGAAGAATGCGTGTTGGACGTTGTCTTACACTCCCATCAGTCCTGCCATCGGATGTTGACGCTTTGCTAGGTCCGGTAACGACTCATGCATCGTGTTGCCCCCAACGGCTGCCCATTCTGATGACGGCATTCATTGAGGTCTCACCGGCAAGTCTAACTGAGGGTGAGATACGTGACACTACAGGCACACAGGTACCACCTACTGTAGACATTGCTAATGCATCAAACGCTGACGGCGATGATACTCATCTATGCACATTTGACCTGCTAACTGAAGTGGTTCCACTTTCGCCTACTATGGTAGACGGTTTCTTTGCCAGCCTAGACGATCTGATGTTTTCTCCTGACACCGAGAATAACTTTTGACTAATGTACACAGCGTTCCCTGAACTCTGAAATTCGGTCTTCGTTTTTCAAAACAAACCGTCTAACAAATTTGAACTTTTTCCAAAATAGAACTTGTTGGCACAAAATAATCTGCTTGAAGTAGAACTATTCTTAGAGAACAAGATTTCTTTTGAAAACTTCCTAATGACAATATTTGGCCTTGTCATAAAAAATGAAACAGTTTTAAATGTTATGCTGTAGGATAGTCTTGATTTTTTCTGTACCTTTAAGAGACATTTCATGAATGTAATTTCGTCTTTCATAAATGTTAGAATGTATGCTCTCAAACTATGCTTCATATCGGTTGAGACCTATTTTTTCATACAGTTTGTACTCATTTCATGTGAACAAACCTTTCAAATGCAATTTGTATTTTGGGTGGGATTGTTAACACTTGCATTAGATATGTTAAATTCTTATACATTAAGTTTTATAACGTGGAGTGGGTGTTGTGTAGGAATCTAGGACCCTAGTGTAATTTTCCCATATATAGTTATAAATTACCCGATCCTTATATAGGCATAGAAATCATTACCATATTTAGACTGAGCCTATGCAGCCCAAATACGGCATGGCTACTTCCATTAAGTTCCGAGAATCAACAACGATTTCTTAGAAAAACCCGCCTTCAGCAGCTAGGGACTTCCCCTTGCCTGAATACTAATTTATCTAGGAAATCATGGAGTTTTCAAAGAACTGAGTCTTTGATGACGTTATTATGTTCAATCATACGTCAAACTCAGCACCTTCAAGGTATAAATATGCCTACATTTGCCCAGACAAACACACGGTGGTTTGGAGCAGGTCGACTATCTACTTGCCCGACGCGTCCTGCAGCAGCAAGTGCCGAAGGAAGCCGACCCTCCAGCTGACGCACTGAGAGACGCTGTCTTTTCTCCTGCTGAGAAATCCAGCTCCAGTGTTTCCAGGCTACCCTTGCGGGTTGCTGGGAAATCGAGTCCTGAGAGAGAGATACAAGACCTCCTTCATTCTAAAACTAAGGTACGGAGCGGATTAGACCCGTAGAGAATTCTTGGAATAAATTCTTGGCAAAGAATACTAAACTTGAACTACACCTCACTTACTCCTTCCCTTGTACTAGACTTAGGTTAGGTACACCGAGGTAGGCGTATTTTTAAAAGCACCAGTTGAGTGCTTTTAGTCATTATTTATCACTGTATGTATTTTAGGTATTTTATGGCTTAGAAACCATATCATGCTTTTACAGTACTATTTTATAATACTCTTCGTATTATATGCAGTGTACTTTATAACCAGTGTTACGATTGTAGCAGTACATTTCTTATGCTTGAGAAAGAAGACTGTTCAATAAATACTTTTTATTGAAAACACCAGTCTCTCTATTTCTCAGCACCTCTGGTGAAACGAAGCATGCACGAGTGACTGAGTAAAATAGCTATCTATTGTTTCTGCGACTCTAGAGATTTCTTTCTTATTCTTGGGAAACAAAGTGGTCATGTTTATGCGGTTGTCAGAAACTAATCCCTTCTTGTGAATTCGAGAACGTTTCTAGTGACCTCTGAGCTAGCTGGCACTCACAATTGAGTTTAATATATTCGGTAGAGACCTAGTCGACCTCAGTCCTACGTCTAAACTACAGGATATATTATTCCAATGCGCAGAGCCTATTGGGAATATAGGAACTACACTACAAGATGTTGTTCCCAAAGATGAGGACTGCCGTCTAATCCGTGTTGAGCTTGAGACAGCTGTCCTTCATCAGGTCGGCGACGTTCACCATACATCTGTGGAAGTTATTTTTGGTGGTGGAGAAGTCTTCTGAAAGCAAGATGATGACCTAGGTGTCATCGGCGATGATGTGGAGTCTGTGTAATCTGATGTTGTTGGCTGGGCGGTGGAGGAGCATGTACATGTTGAAGGGTGGGGCTGAGGAACATCCTTGGTGGGCACCGTAGATCTTCTTGGGTTCATAGATGAACGTGGGAGCTGAGGTTCTGGGTTCTTCCGGTGAGGTATGAGGTGATTCATTTGAGGGCATCTCCCTGGATTCCGATGTGGTGGAGTCTGTTGATCAGGATGTGATGGGAGACTGCGTCGAAGGTAGCCGATGGGTCCAGGAGGATGAAGACTGCAGTTTCGTTGAGCTTCAGGAGGGCCCTGATGCCATCAGTGGCTGCAATCTGGGCTGTCTCAGTACTGTGGTTGGCTTGAAATCCGGTCCGAGAGGGATCCAGGAGGTTATTGCGTTCCCAAGTGTTTGGTGAGTTGCTGGTTGATTGCCCTTGAGAACTTTCGCTGGGAAGGGGAGCAGGGAGATGGGCGGGTAGTTTTTCTGTTAGACGAATACATATAGTGGACCTACTTTTTGAAGACCCTGTATTAAATACGGACATCTGCAGTTTACAGTTTACTTTATAAATAACATAGGCCACGCTGGATTTTTCTTGCACATCCCCTTGTAAATATGGTCTGTATATATTGTATATTTCACTCACGCCGAGAGCACAAAGCACTTAATGTCACGAATTGCACCATTTGTTCACTCTTGTTCAGCCTTTTTATGTGGAAAGATATACATTTCGAATATCTATGAATGAATACGATTTATAAAATACGGCATGAATACGCAGATGGTATTGGATTCTCATTTTCTCTAGAATTGTTCCTGAGTAAAAGAAATTGTTGAATACTTCATATGTTCATGAGACTGAAAAGAAATATTTTGCACCTGAATGAACCAATTGCTTATAATATTACCTTACTGCCCAGGTTCATAGGGATACTGGGTTACCCCATTGGATATTGAACCAATCATGAAATCTAAGCGCGAACTTGTGGAGTCTTGACATTCAAGACGCTGGGTAGCTGAGGGTTGCAGCAGCGGGTGTTACAATTAAGTGGCAAACCAGCAAGAACACCAAAGCACTAGAGTACTCACCCAGCATAAGTGGTGATCTCAGTTACCATCCCCCAATCCTCCAGCTGTGGAGATTTCCAGCATATGGCTATGCAGTTAGGACTTTTAGCAGTTCAGGTGGCATGGCCCCCGCCTGTCAGAAGGCTGAGAGATGCATGTAGAAGTCTATATTTCTCAGGAAGCACTGTGCATGTGGTGCAATTGGGGCGGGTCGGTGGCACAGCACAAAAGCTCATAGAGTTACAGTTCACCACCACATACAGCAAAGTCCCTAGGCCATCCAGAACAGCAGTCACCAAGCCAAACTCCACTTCTCGCTCCCCAAGATAGCCACTGGGAAGACTGCGACAACCTGCCAGCTAGTGGTGCAGCATCTGCAGCCCTCCTCTGCACAGCAGGACCCAGGTAGTGTCACCCTGGTCACTGCAGGCATGCAGCAACCTGGTGACAGAGTCACGCTACGAGTAGACCGCCATGTCCACCGTCCACAGTTCAGTGGATGCTTAAGTTGAATCTCAAGTGTCAGAAGATCTTGAAGGCCTCACGCCGAGGGTTGCAGGAAGCTGGGTACTCTGCAGGTTGCAAACAATGTGAACGGCTGCAGCAATGGGTAGGATTATGCAGAATTGTCAACCATATGAGTGAAGCTTCATGCGCAAGCAGCCATCTTGGTCAGCAGCCAAGCCCTACCCTCCTCACAGGTCGATTAATTATTACAAATTTGTTTTTAAAAAGTCCCAAAGTTCATAAAACAACATTTATATACCAAGTCTTGATCTAAAGACAGAACCCAGCAGCAATTATCTCCTTTAATGCAAATGTGAGTAGGGTGCAAGATTCCTTATTTTTTTCCCACCACTTAAACCCGGGTGGGTGTATATGAAAATTACATTTTCTGTACAGATGTGGTAGTACCCATACAGTCTCATGAACTTCAAAACATCTTGCTTTTTCAATGTGTTATAGAAAAGACAAACTACTCTTTATGATTGTACTCCACAGCAGTTCCCGTATTTCCTGGTATGTTCTCATTGGTCTATGCTGCTAATCACCACCACCACCACCACCGTGTTATATTCCCCAAGCTTTTATTTCTTAAAATACTTAACCAAAGTTTTTGGCTCATAATCCTTCTAGTCTATTCAGTGTATTCGTATATTTTAATGACATTTCCATGAGGGCGCGGTTTCATGGAAAACCAGTTCTCTGGCAAGAGCAGCAAATTAGCTTCACAAATGAGTAATACTTCTTGACAGAGTCAGCAAAATAAAAGCAGGCTGGCCTTTTTTGCTTTTAATTGGAGGAGGGCCCAGGCTGATCCGCATATGGCTGTTAACTGCCGGACACTGAATAGTTGGCAAACAAAATGGACTACATTGCAGCACAGAGTAATTACCAATGGGTGAAATCTCAAGCTGTCCTCCCATCACTTATGTTTTCCTCAATGACTTCAAACAATTACAAAGTCTTTCCTGGGGAAAAGGTAACATAACAGCGTATACCTGCCTTCTGGTTATGTAAAGTAAACCCCTTAAGTAGCCAACCCAGTAACTCGCCAAGTGCCACCCACTTATTAATCCCAGAAATATTGTGTGGATGGTGACTTACAGAATATAGTGTTCTCTTCCGTGTAATCCTTTTTGCAGTCGAGTCGCACAAGTGTGCCATAGTTAAAATCTTCCACTATCCCATCAAACAGCATACAGAATGGTCGCCAGATCTACAAAAAAAAATATTAATACTGTAAGAAAATATCCCAACAGTACTATATGTCTTATATGCCTTTCTAGCAACTTCTTTGCTGGGTTCTTTTTAGGCAACTGACCTCTGCCAACGCTACCACCATCTATAGGACAAAAACCTTGACAGCTATAGATCCATTCAGAAGCAAACCATTAAGCACTGTTTCACAGCCACGTGGACACAATTATAATCTTAGTGAAATCCTTTCGTTAAATACACACTTGCTATTTCTTATCCCATGCAAAGTCCACCTCCATTATGGGGGCAGAAGCTCTCCAGCTCCATCAAGGGAGTACTTTTACACAACACTTCTAGTCACTTGAGGAAGTTGTGGTACTTATTAGTACTAACGAAACACGTGTCGGCTGTTTCCATTGTGATGATAAAAGGAAATTATGAATAAACGGAACTACGGTTTCCAAACATAAGGACTTTGACTTGACTTTCCTGTCTCCAACAATTGATATTGTTCTAATTCAAATGTGCTGTATGGCGTATGTTTAAAGTTATTGTGATTAATATATCACTGTTCTGCTATTTTAACTTAGGATGGTGCATGCCTGACCCAATTTTCTCTATGTGTATGTGTTTAATCTTTGGATTTAACATCAGTCACCCTTGGTAGTGAGTGACGAGGATTTCTGTTGCACTCCGCTAATATTGTTATATTAATTCTGTATTATGGTCCAACAACAAATAACTTATTTACTCTTCTTGTGATTGTGCGATCAGTCCTCTTTGGGGAACACCACTACCGTTTTCTTCTTTTTTCAACTACAAAACTAGTGCAGGTCATTAGACAACTACTCCAAATAGCATTCTCAAGAGACTTACTAATCTAGTATCTTCAACTTGATACATTTATCCCACGTCGTTTGCCTATTACCAATCTAGGGACAACATGTATGCCTCAAAATCATGCCTGCAGTTTCACACAATGTATTTAAAATAATTATAGCTCTTACATCTTTCTGTGTCACTACATGCTTAAGTGCAGCAACAAATGTATGGTGACTCATCTTGTATGAGGTTTTGAGGGGTGCTCCAAACATGCAAATTATTACTATGTAGGGCACACTATAAAGAAACGTCCTGCCAAAAGCTAACAGAGTAAGCCTATTATTGGACCACCTGACAGCTTTGTGCGGTCTTCGAGGTGCTATACAAATGTTGCCACACAATACGTCAGCTCCAACCTACAGGCTGCCACACACACTTTCAATTATTCAAAAGCATTTATACCTAGAACCTGCAGCTTTCTCTGAACAGTGAGAAAAATGTAAAACTTATTTGAGAAAGTCACAGACTTTATGAAGAAATGAAAGCATGAGCTATGGACTTTGGTCCTCTCGTCAGTGCATGAAGTTTTTATTTGGGGGGGGGGGAGGGGCGAGAGGAGCACTGAACAGTGAAAATCCTGTTAATCCAGCTATCCAGCTAAATAGGAGTACCAGGGAGGCGCAAGTACCAGACAGATTGAGCAATCACTGACATTACAAGATGTGGAGACATTTTTCACTGTTGTGATCAGCAGTTTCTTTGTTACTTGTATTGCTATTATATCTACTCCTCACCAAAACACTGTTCAAGATAATCTGTAGTACGTATGTAACTGATTTCAATGGCTTCGTATGAATCTGTAAGCCATGATGAAAACAAATAAAAATATCTTTTTTTTAAATCTGAAAGCATGAGCTAGCTTTCAAAAATAGTTGACTAGTTAAATCTTTTAGGAGAACCTGCTGGAATCAATCAAGGTTCACAAGATAGTGGCACACTAGATGTCAGAGCTTTACATTACTTTGTTAAGTACACAGTGTACTTCATTCACAACCAGAAATCCCACAATTGAGCCATGTTCACACTTCCTAGAGAGCATTACTCTACATAATGCACCCGTGTATGAACATTGTACACTTGTAAGGAGGCAGCACCCATAACACTTTCCTTTCCACACATACACCCTCCTACGTTTAGCCAAAGTACACATGTGGTATCATGCTACCTCTTTGGCAGCTTCCGATTTTAGCTCTTCAGGGTCCAGAACGTCAATTTTCAGATCCTTAAAAGTTGTCCGGAAATCACTGTAGATGCGGTCATCAAGCTTTGTTAGCTTCAAATGTTTGGGGTCCACAGATGAAATCAGCTTACAGAATAAAGAAGAAAACGTGAGGTCAATGACAAATGAGAAAGGTGAGCACACATGCGATTATTTGAGGGCCCTAAACTAAACACAGATGCATTCCTGGTGCTTCGATACCTTCGGGGCTAGAAAGAAGCACTGGCAGCCTTTTTGTTACTAGGTCTGTGTCCTGCCATCGCGCTGACTGAGCAGTTAACCTGGGGAAGAATTACATTCACATTCAATTCATGGGAAAACTGGATAACAAGTATGATGTGTATTTGCAAACACTGCTGGAGAGCAATAGAGTGATGCGGGAAATGATGAGTGATTGTTTACAGGGACAAAGGGAATGTAGGTTTATATTGGACGGGGAAGGTAGTGATCTTTGAACTGATATATAAATATGCTTTTACTGCAAATAAGTAGTCAGATTAGGCTGGCTTTAGTAGCCTCATTTTTCTTCTTGAATTCTAAAAGCATTGCGGAGTGTAGCCAAAAAGAGAGCATCTCATTCCTCAGTTAGAAACTAATGTAGTTTTTTCTATTTTACTTACATTGAAGTAGACCTCTGCATGCTGGTAGGCCTTCATGGCCCAGGCCATCTCAAGGTCGGGCTGAAGAAAAGGAAAAAAAAAGAGTAAAAAAATCTGTTGCATATTTTGGAAGAAATACAACCTTCCACTACAAGCAGCTTCCTCCTGTTGAGGAATCCCCACTATTGAGTTCATATCACTTGTACAGTAGTTAACGTTTCACCACCAATTAACTGTGAAAGCCAAAAGGAGTATTCTATACCAGAGTGTAAAACTAGAAGATGAACATGTGATTGTGTAAGATTCTGGGTGCGAGCAGATGACAGTACCAAGGATTAGGATAATAACGCTCAAAATGGGGAAACTCAAGGTGCCTACATTCACCCGAACAATACACCGTGGGGCAGGAGACATGAGCCTAACCAAAATTTCTGGAATCCCAGAGACATATGCCCATCCTTTCCCTTGCCGATAAGTCTTGGAACAAAAGTCATAGGAGTCAGGCTGCTAGCAGAAGAGAGGTCATATGAAAGCTTTAAATAGCTTGTTGCCAAGTGAAGTGAAACACTACCTATTTATCATTTAATAAGAAGCAAAAACATTAATCAACCAACCAATATAGACAAGTGATTTTGTGCCCATACTGCACGTTGAAATCTGACAAAACTGAGTAATTGCATTTTTTTTGACAGTCCAGTAAAATAATTCTCTCCCAAAACAACCCATTGTTCCTCCTCTATTAAAGAAGAAATACCTAAACCCTCAGCTAACAAGTAATTATAGGATAAATCTCCACTTTACCATTAATTTCAGAAATATTAGTATCAGCTGTTAAAGCTCAGTTGCAGCATTATCTCTCAAGAAATATTTTGTTGTCAGACTACTAGTCAGGTTTCAGATACTGTAGAAAACGGAGTTGGAAATTAAAGATAAAAAGTCAAGCAGCTGCTTTTGTTCTCCTAGATCTCTGGGTGGCATTAGACACAATAGACCACAGAATCCTTCTTGCATGGAAGACATTGTGTAGCATGAGAGAAAGAGCCCTAGAGCGCATACGACCATTTCATACCGAAACCCCCCAGACATGTGCATTAAGTCAGTTCACATTGCAGCAAAATACCAGACATTGTGGTGTACCCCGCATTTCTCCCAATCTTCATGCCTATTTAACAGCTATATGGTTCCTTTGAAAAGTATTCTGGCGGGCTATGGTCTGCAGGGTAAAGTGAATGCTGAAGAAACCCAAATCCTACCGGACTGATGTGGTGGGTGTATTGGTAGGAGTAGGATCACCCTGCCTGACAGCAGTTCAAATTGGATGGCCAGGAATTATATCGGTTTCCATGCTAGAAAAAATCAAAGATCCTCGAGTATAACTTGTCATCTCAGGTACATTCAGTTGAGTGGCATGTGCACCCGGGATACCCACCCAAACTGATCTCACCAGTCAGGAATCGATGGGTGATTTTCGATACATAACTGTCCTATAGACCCCAAGAATCATCTATTGTTAATTTGTCCAATTAAAATCCTTACACATTCTAATCAAGGTCGGTAATTGAGCAGAGATTCAATTTGGTCAAGCCACTATATTCTCAAGACGTTATTGCACCGCTGTTCATCTGAATGCCCTACATTTTACTGTGACCAAGATTCAAGACGTCAAAAACAAATCGCTACAACCGCTTTCAGGTACCTAAGCACATATAAGTTGCTAACCTGAGAAAAAGCCTGGAATGGCCATGCATGGCCGCACAACTCAGGAGGACACCACGCTTATCTAGAATGCCCTTCATAGGTTGGCCTGCAGTTATCTGGAAAATTATTTCATTTTTCTCGACCCCAAAGAGTCATAGGCTCAACTGTTGACCCTAAACTGATTGTCTCTGGGTGGCTCCATTCCTAGATTATTCAGAAGTACATTTCTGTATTGGGCGCTATGCTATAGAATCAGCTGTCTGTCTCGATTCGTACTATCTCACAGTTTAATAGTTTCAGGGAAACTGAAAAAGTGTTGCTTAAATCAAGAATATTTATGCGGGGTACAGATCACTGCACAAGGTTTTTTTATTCGTTTTGTCTATTTTATTGTATGGGGTCTATGTGTGAGCTGTTTAGATTCGAATTTAGTGGTGGCTAGAAACTAGATTTTTTTTCTCCGAAATGCGTTTGCACAATTATATAAAAAATTTAAATAAAATACTGCTGATGTATGGACACGAACTTGGGATTATGTAAAGGTGTCGCAAAAGGGCTCACACTAGCAAATAGTTACTTAAACCCAATAGGAGCTCGCTAATTTTCTCGGTATTCAGAGCTAGGTGCTAAACTAATTTATCTTAAATGACAGATGCAGTGTAGCATATGTCTGGATGGGTTTTCTTCAATGAAGGGACTCAGCCATAATTTGCATAGTAGGATAAAAAAAACAAGTGCAGACCCAGCACACGTGTGAAGTAATCCTGGCTTTCCAACGTAAACACTATGTGAACCCTTGGTAGTTACTTCATTTTATATGCTTCAGTAACTATGTGTGGAAGACTGCAAGTTTGTTAGATACGTTTTAATTACGGTACGTTTCGTTTCCAACTAAAGCTGTAACATACTAAAGGAGTATCCACGCCTTACTGAGGTTTCAGGGAGAGAATTTCCATTGCAGTTCTAATGCGCATAGAAGGTGAACATATATTTTGGGGGATAAGAGGTCGCCTTTGCTTCCAAAATTCTACTTTTCAAACCTTGAAAGGGTTACAAACACTGGAGGCGACGGGAGCGGAAATCTGGGCAGTCTCACAGCAGCGTGGGGACACACTGGCCAAGTGTAACCATGCGCTTTACAAATGTGCCTATTATAATAAATGTTAAGACCAAGCCAAATAAATAAAAAATGTTACAAGGACATTATCGTTAGGTTCAGATTTCACTCGTACAAAACCAGAGAAATTAAGCAGTTCTAGTTATCTCAGCTAACTATAGATTGCTCCCCCGCAATGCAACCCTTATGACCATGCATAGAACATCACTCACGACATTGTCAGTGACATCACTGATGACATCTCAAATGACATCACTGAAGACGTCATCCAGTGACTAAGTGTTTTATAAGAGTTTACAAGTGACAGGATTTTATCTCTGAGGAGGCTAGAGTCCAGTTATATCATTGGGTTTAAAACATAGTATCTCCCTGGGACTCAATATGGACGAATAGTTAGCTGTTCATCTGATATGATGTTTGCTGTGAGAGGCTTGTTCTGAATACTGGAATAATTACTCTGATATTGTATATATTTTTTCAGACATCCTCTGTCTGAAAAGTTTACACTGTATTCCTCTGTTTACAGGACTTTAACCACATATTTTTTGTTATATTTGTACACAAGTGCATTTTTTTGGGGGGGAGGGACCAGGGAGTCAAATAGGTGTCCGAATACGCTAAGCAGGAACAAGCTTTTTATGTTCACTTATTTTTTGTTTGTAACTACTTTTGTTACATTATCTTGTTTCATTGATGTGCATGTTTATACTATGCTCCTTATGAGGACATCAGGATATTAATTATCAGTGTAGTTACTGGACATTATGGTTTTCTTTATACAAATCATGATTAAAGTGGGAATTATTTGCAGAAGCCCACTGGGGAAATACTTGTTACACACCCATTATGTGGTGTACATGATGCAGTTGTATTGCATTTTTTTATCCTGTACATTTGCTACTATAACATTATATTTGATTTGCACTGCAGTGCCTGCCCACTTAGGCATTATCATGTACTTTCCTAATGTATTTTCATTTCTGTTATGTACTCTGGTCATGTATTTCCATTTCAGTTATCATGTTCCAAATACGTGAATTGTACATGATGTATTTACTTTAAGATGCAATATAGTGCACTCTATTCATGTATTTTCCATTTCATGTACTATGTACCAAACCTGAGCAGTGAATACTGTGCATTCACTTCAGGATGACATATCTAATTTTTATTGCAGAGCCGATCTTTATTTTGATTTTATATGCAATCTAATTGGTGCACATTGAATCACATTCAGAACCAGGCCAATTGCTTTAGCGGACTGCTTCGGTCAGTCACTATATTGTTAATGCACATTATGGCAGAGTGAACGTTGGCCCACTTGGACAGGATTGGTTAATATTAATTGGGACTCAAACACGACAACTTTAGTTTTACTCATTGGTTTGTTAAAATTGGATTCTCAACAACACAATGTCATTATAATTTTATGTGTCCCGTATATTTCTTCCTATTCTGTTGCATTTACGGCTACATTTTGTCACATGTATTGCGTCTTAGGTCTCCGTGAGACCTGCTGCAAATTCAGATATTTGCATTGTAGCTGTGCATTTAAACAGCCCTTCCAAGATGGAGCTGATTTGTTTATGGTGTTAACACCCGTGGTCCTACTTTTATGTTTTGACACTGTTGAATGTATAGAAGTCTGTCTTCACTTTTTGATTTTGTTGTCAGTTCAATAAACTAACTGGATTTCATTCACCTGAATGAAGTGCGTTTGCTATTCTTTGTTCTCGGTAAAGATTGTTATCCTTGCATAGATAGACAGATAGATATATAAACAGACACACACACAAACAATATAAACATATAAAATGTCACTGAAGAAAAACACATTTAACATCACGTATAGTCTGTTACGTAATTAAAGTGTTCTGTTTTTTCCCTGACTAATGTGTGCTTAATCAACGCAATAGCTTTCATATACTCTTAAAAAACTGAAGAACATAAAAAAGGCAATCTGAACAATAAGAATTAAGTCAACGTACATTGGGCTTTTGTTTTCAGTCAACGTACATTAGGCTTTTGTTTTCACAGATTTCAAATCACAGAAGCTAGGTGATGGCAAGATATTTCCTGGCTTAAGCCCAGTATAGGAGGGAGAGTATCAATACAGCAGAGATGCTACTACACCTGGTCTTACAGTCTCTCTCATGCACGGGCCTCTTCAGTGAGGAGTCAAAGAACAAAGTCAAATGCTAGCGGGAGGATAGAGTAGTTATATCCATATAGTGGTTTTCGATGGGTTGCCCAAACCAATAAGAGCCTGCCACATATTAAGGTTGTGGACTTCTCCAATCCAGGAGGAGAAAGATGTTGCGGTCCAGATTTTGCAGGCTTCCCGAACAGTGTCCACACAGATACCAGTTCAGACTGGCTCAGGTGTCTTTGGCCTTGTGTCTGAAGGACATTACCATCACAGCACAAAGGGACCATATATACACACAAAGAGGTGTTTGAATCAACCTAAAGTGTTGCCACCCTTCATCATACAATCCCAATACTACTTAACCACCTCTACCGCAATACTTTTTCTGCTCTAGACATTTTAATGTGCACCAAGCCCATCAAGATGTGCTACAATGAATAACTTCCTACAATTCAACATGCTAAACGGAAACTTTATTGACTTGATGACAAGTCACTACAAAAGGCACTTGAAAAGCTCTCAAGAGAGACTAAAATGATTACTTTCATAACCATATATTTGAGGCAACAGATCAGACTAAAAAGTAACCATTGCAAATCTTAACGATCTTGAGTCCTTAAAACAGAATTAAAAAATATCTAAGCCCATTATGAAAATCACAGAAGCGCACCTCTAACCTCCTATCTTCACTGCTCTGCTACAGACTTCGCTTCTTCCACACCAATGGAAAGGGCTATGGTCCCTCACTCAGAAAAATGCTTGAAGTAACTCTACCTCTGCACGCTCAAACTTGTGGCAGACATGATCATACCTCTGTACTCTACGGCTTCATCCTTGAGCTTGTAAAATACGCCATCACCCCACAAATAAAAATCACATTGGGAACCTATAAAATCATGGCCAATTACTGACATAGTTCCATTACATTTACGTCTGGAAAATTCTGGAATGGAAAAGACAGTATGTCAAGAGTATGAAGAACTTATCTACCGTCTCCAAAATCATCAATCCTCAGATATCGCTCATAGAAGAGGTACTGAAGTGACACTGATCAACATGTGGCAAAGGCCCCTTCCCTGTCTGGATGAGGACAGCTAAAGTGCCCTTATAATTCTCAAACTGCCCACCAATTGTGAAAAAGCAATTTTGCCAGAAAGGCTGGTGCAGGCACAGCTAGCAGCGGCAGCTCCTCCGTTACAGTGGAGGAGCGTCGCCCCACTGCTGACAGACAGCAGAGGCAAATGGGAAAAATAAAATGATAATAAAACCATTTTATCATAATTGTATTTCTCACAGAGCGGAGCCATCGCGATGAGACTCAGTAGCAGGTAGGAGGTGTGGTGGGGCACTGTAAGTGCCCATGTCTGATTGGCAAGCGGTCTTAGCACTGCCAAACCAACATGTGCACTAAGCATTTTTCCAAACTGAGCTGTCTTGCACAGCCGGGTGGAGAACTGACACAGGCTCCTAGGCCCAGTCTGCGAGCCATCCAGACCAATTCCAGCTCTTCTCTCATGCTGGTTAATAGACTTCCCAGCATAAGAGCACCGTCTTCATTGGCATTAAGGGAGCCTGCGCAGTGTGCACCAATACGTGGACTTCCGGGAGGTGAGGATCGAGAGAGGAGCAAGGCGGCGTCCGGCAGCACGGCAGCAGCAGGTACGTACTAATTTTTTCCCCATTATTTTTCTCTGGTTTTTATTTTTATTTTATTTTTTTAGGTATTTTTCCTGCGCTGCCCTACCACTTGGGAGCGAGAGCAGCCACTGCTGATAGCTGGACATGCACTGTAATGGGTCCTATCTTCTCTTCAACAGTACCCAAAAGCTCAGGATCAGATGATTTCTAATCATTTAAATGAATAGATCCTGCTACATTGCTTGAGTATCATCATTTTTATGTATAGTTATTAATATCTTTGCATGCCTCCTTGAAATATGTATGCCAACCATTCACAAATGAGCTTCCTCTCTTAATGAACCAGAGAGCATAACCCGTATTACGTCGTGATTGGACTAATTGAACCATTTGTTGAAGAGCTTCCTGTGGGTGACAACTAGCCCCTCTATCCACCTCATCGAAAATCAGTGCCTTGTAGACATACATATGTGTATCTCAATGCTGCCTAATTTAGCTCCCACTTCTTTCTTCCACCATCCTAAACTTTGTCTTTATTTCTCTCTTGCAGCTGCCTTTTTTAATCCCTGATTTCTCTCTTGGTCAGTCTTCCTACATTAGTCTTCTTCATTCCCTATTCCCTTTCTGTCTCTCTCTTGCTCCAGGTCCAAGTCTGACAATGAAAAGCAGTCTCAGTCCCCAAAAAACGAGGGTGGGTGCCCACCAACTACAACCACTGTCACAAATCTCATGGTGGCCAGAAGTGCCTCAACCTAAGCAAGTGGGACCACACCAAACACATCCTTAAAGCACTCCACTGGCTTCCAGTGTATGCTTTTGCAAATCAGCCTCATCCACCAAGGAACATGACATACTGGCCCAAATGCCCTTCATATCCAAGGAAGCAGCTCTTCATCAACTGCCAACCAGAACATTCATTCAACATCTACCCAACTGATCAATTGACATTCATACCAGAGAATGAAACTTGGAGACTGATCAGTGGAGATAAGGACCTAAACCTTGGAAAGCCTTTACCCCAAACCCAAGATATGAAACTAACCACAAAAGGTTCAGAAAACTTAACTGTTCATCACAATATGGTAACAGCACACTTCTGCTCTCAGAATCAAGCTGCCTCGCCGATCACTAGTTCACTGTACATTTCCTGTACTGCGCTCCTCTGCATTTTTGCTATATTTACACTATCCCAATACTGCATGAATAAACATAGTTTTGCCTTTAACTGCACTCAACACACAAAAGGGGTCGGTCACATCCAAAGAAAATGGAATGTGGTCTTTGACCACATCTGCTTGGAGTCATACTTCCTGAAAATGTCACTAAGGTAGTTTTTCCTTCCATCAAGTGCTCTGGAGTAACAGACAGGAGGCATGCACTGCCTTATTAACTCCTTAATAAATTAATACATTTTATAAAGTACACACAAGGGTACCAATGAAATACAATATTCACTTGTCTGTTTTTAAACTACATGTTCCCATAAAAAGCACCCTTCATACACATGCCAGAGACGATGGAAAAGGACCCCAATTATGTGAAACGAATAGACTTTTTACATGGGAGAGCCGGTAAGCAGGCGCCCTACACAGGTATAAGTAAAAAAGCCTGTTCCCCCGATTATATTCACACTAAAATGTAGTAGCCTCTCTCCGAATGGTGGTAAACTTTGAATGCACCGCTACCAACACAGCACTGCTCTGTTAGCAACCAAAAAAAGTGAAGTCCAAGGAGTATTTGCAGTTTTCTTGCATAATTATCGAGCTCACTGGTTGGGCACGGGAACACAGTGCTGCCTGAAAATCATACATGGGTGGCACAGCTTCACAAAGCCTTGTAAATCAATTTTGTTCCAACAACTTCTTGAAGAAAAAAAATATTTTAACTATATAATTTTAATAGTCATACTAAAAAAATCCTGCAGTGACCGCTGCACTCGTCTTTATGCAAGGGATAGCTTCTATGATACCCTCATTCAAATCAGCAACAACCAAATCATGTTTAGGTGGGAGCCTTCAAAAAGCAAGCTTTTGTAGTCTCCCTTTTTTACGAGTCTCTGATTACACTTTGAATTTTATTTTATTTTTCAAACCTTTACATTTACGTACACAAACAGCTGAAGGCTTGCGGTTCTCTCTCACTAGACCTCACAATCTATAGATCTCTAAATGATTATATCGAATGCAATATTCATTTTTTCTAATAATGCGTTTTTTTATGTTAGAAAAATGTTACTTGCATCCATCACAATCCAAGTCTACGTATCCAGTTTCGGAGCAAAAAAAAACACGCCACCCTACCCATTGTGAAGAGGAGCACTCAGTGATAAATGTGATATTAAGCTAGAAAAATCAGACTTGAGTGCAAGGTACAGAAACCATCAAGAAAACATGGCATAGGTGAACACAACATACGCCGTCACGCTTCAAAGAGATACTTACATCATTTCCATACTGGTCAGCTGGAAGGGACAAAGCATGCGCGACAGCCATTGCTTCGTTGGAGCCCTGAGAAGAATGAAAGTATCAGAAACAACAGTGTTTGTGAACTTACAATAGAGCCCCGCTGGCCCAGTCTTACATGGCTATACTCCATTGTACCCAAACCAGGTTCTAAAGGGTGGACAGGGGGGCCCACCTTTCCAAAATAGCTCCATGACCCAAGGCCCATTCACAAGTAGAAAAAAAATCATTTGTTGTTTTACTTAATGAAAAAAATAAGACCAGACTGCAGACTCGCTATCAAAGCCTAATAAGTGCCTGGGGACAACGGTGAGGTCACAGGGGGTGATTGCTATTCCTGTGCAAGTGTATATAGGAGTACCCGAGACCCCCCCCCCCATATCGAGACAACAAGCTAACACACTAATTAATTCAGGAAAGCAGTTTCCTGGCAGGAACACTGAAGGATTTTGCCATTATAAGAAAAGTACGTGAAAATGTGCATACAAGCAGGATATATATCTTAATAGTGGTTTATTTAATTTTATTTCTGCTGTGATGGTATTCCTAACTAATGGCCGGGGCCACAGGAATTATGCGGCTATGGAAAAATCAAACTACAGAACAGGATTAGCCAAATTACGTGGCAGGAAAAGGCATATTACTCTACTTAGGCACATTTTGTGACAGTATTACGTCATTTTTTTAACATTTCATATGTTAACACTATCTTGGCAAAGATTACACCAGGTTAGTACCAATTTAACACCAAAATACAGCAATGGGCAACTAAAAGGTAATTAATGTGTTTTTAGGAACTTTGATCCTTGGAGCTAGAAACAATTTTTTGTTAAAATTTGCAAATTATGCAGCAGATGATGGATTATGTGACAAATGTGGCAAATTCGGAATTGTGCGGAATACCCTGCAGCTACAGAATTGCATAATTCCTGGTTAATTGCACTATATTAAGCAAAAAAAATAAAAATAAAACAGACAGCGCAACAGTTTCGAGTCTTCTTAAGTGAAAAGACTTGTCAAGTTTCACTAACACTGATACAGAAAGGGAAGGAGAAGTAGCAAATCAAGTGTCTATTATGCAAAGAAAATCACTGGCAACAATTAGGGCTCCTGGTTTTAAAGTATTTTTCGACATTTCCGTCTGTATTTATTTTGTGCTAATTTTTTCTGTAGTTATCCATTTTTATTTTGGGTTTTCTGTAAAAATGAAGCGGCAATGGGTATTTTTCCACATTTATTTATCTGATAAATAGATGCTAACATTTAAAGGTCCAAAAGGTTTTAGCAGTATTCAGTGCAATAGCATTATCTGAAAACACTTGCATAGAAGAATAGCATAAATAACTTTAGACCAGCACTTAATCAAGCTTAATTAGGAAATCATCTGAGTTTTTAGGTCTCGCCTAGCGTTACAGCATGCATGCGCTGTTCGCTCTGCGAGGCATATTGGGGTCCAGGAGATTTTAAAAAGGGACTTGAAGCCCCGCCCCTCATTTTCATTGGGTCGCGTCATCGTTTACGGAAAACGCTGGCTTCCCATTGAAAAGGCGACTACTTGGTTACCGCCATTTCTCCTTTTCGTCCGGCCCACCCGGACTGGATGGTCTGCTTCACGGCTGTCTTGAAGCACTTTCTTATCTTCTGGGGGCGTGTACTGCCACATCATGTTTCCTGTGAGCTCATTGCAGGCACGCACGGCGCGCTTTAAGGTGCGGGACCCGAAGAGATTTAAATGGGGTAGAGATGTGAATGTATACAATTAATTAATCTGTGACCAGTTTGGACGTTCTGTTTCTTTATATGTATTATTTTAAATAAATCTCCCTTGCGTCCTTTCTCTTGACTTGAGTGTTAGTTACACTGTTTGATCAGTAGTATGCGTAGCTCTTAGTGCAAGCCCGGTAGATTTTGTTGTTAGAACCCAGCTTCACATCCCTTATTTCCTTGAGGAATGTTGTTATCCGACCATGCTAGTCTGGTGAATCGAATGTTGCTAGTGCACGGTGTCGTGTGTGAAAATAAATCTGCGTAACAGAAAAGTGTACATGTTTAATAATCCTGGAAAACTGTGCAGCTGTGCTCTTTTAAGAGCAGCTTCTGCTCCTGTAGAATGAGGGTCTGGGCCAGGTGGTGCTGCTGCTGGGCCAGTGTCCCTTAGCTGCAGTCCCCCCCCCCACCCGTCGGCCCCTTCCATTTACCCTCCTGTCCCCCTCGCAGTGCTCGCCTTCCCCGCCCAGTGTCTTCACATTCCTGCCCCATTAACGCCCAGAGAGAAGTGAAGATGTCCCGAGGCCCCCTTCCTCTGCCTTTAACTAGTGGCCCCCTTTGAGGCGGGAGAGTGCTGCTGTTGCAGGCCGTGCATTCCTGGCCCATTACCTCATGGGCTTTGAGCCCAGCCAGTGGCCGGCAGCATAGAATGCTCATTGTCTGCTCCCCAAGGGGCTCCAACCAGCAGAAAGGCACAAAGGAACCAGGGATGTCCTGCGTGCACCCCACCCCTGCCCTCGGTACACGGCTCATGGGAACTCGAGCACTTCATGTGCACCATAGAATGCTCCCTCACTGAGTTCGACCTGCGTGACAGACTTGTGCGTGACACGCCCCCCCCCAAAAAAAATAACAGAGGCCTAGCCATTTAAAGTTGTTGGTTGAGACTGGAATGGCCCTTTCATGGTATGCAGGCCCCGAGTGCCCGACTGCTTGTAAATCTGGTAGCCTGACATATTTAGCTGCGACGTATGCCAAACTAGCTTGTGTGCAGAGGCCTAGACCTGACCTCAACCGTGTGATGCTCACGATCTGTGGTGTGACCAAGTGATACGCACCAAGCATGTCTTTATAGCGGACAGAGGTCTACGTGCCTGCCTCGAGTGTAGAACTTAAAACAGCGGTGGCAGTGCACTGTTTTATGAATTCTTAGTAGATCAAGAGCCTTTGTGTCAATAAGGGTGTGTTCTGCTGATGCACCCTCCTATGTAAAGTTCAGTTGTTATTTGTACCCCAGAAACAGGATTTAACCCATATCTCTTGACTGGGGGTCATTTTTTCTTCTCTCTCTGCCCCTCCCACACAGTTTTTTTTTTTTACTTTAATAAGCGCGCGCCCTCTTCAAGGACACCGCGCAATGCAATGCAATAGGCGGTGCTTTTGGTATTGTAAAGTTGGCAGGGTATGCCCAGACGTGGGTCCCTTGCTCACTTTGCCACTGGATTCAAGCTAGCCTGGCTGATGACAGCTGACTAGCCAGAAACCAGTCCCAGGATGCTTGTTTCTGGTCCAGGGAAGACATGGCTTGGCAGTTCGGGCTGGACTGTTCCCATGAGGCACAGGGTCAACCTGATTTGCATATGGTCATGTCTGAACTGGGGTGGCGGAGTGAGCTAAAGAATGATGATGGATTAAATTCAGATCAGTTGACTGGGGGTGAGTGCTTGCAATGTTCAACACTCCGTCCATCATCCCCTTTGGTTTTGCATCGTAAATAACAATGCCTTTTATTTATTTTTTAACGGCATTGCCATTTACGTCAACAGCTCAAAATAATGTCATTGCGAGACCTATTGCATTGTAAATGCTTGTTTAATCTCCCCTGCCTCGCAATCTGTACATCTACTGACCTAGCACTCATGATTGACAGTAGAAAAAAAATATACAAAGGCTGCCTATTTTCCGTATATTTCTGTATTTAAAAATAAATACAGACCGGAAAATAGTTTTCTTCTGTATTTAAATGTAACAATCAGTAAAAACAGAAAACTGGGAGCCCCAATTATTATCAGGGCCACTGGAATTATGTAATTCTGCAGCCACCGTGCTTTACAGTTAAATATGGATTTGCCAAACTATCGATGTTCTGCTGCATAATTTGCAGATTTCAACTAAGAACTACGTTAAACCGATCAAGTGTTACTAAAAACGCGTTCATATATTGCTGCACAGTGGAATACTCTTGGCAAAGGTTAACCCTTCTCCTTTCAGTTGCTTACTGCTGTACTTGCGTTTTAAACAGGTACTAATGAGGGCAAACCTTTCTCCAGACAGTGTTAACGTGTAAGAAATTACAAAATAATACTACCTTGCATTATGCTGCAAAATGTAGTCAATAAAGCTGCTTAATGTAGTCCTTCCGGGTTGTATAATTGTAGTGCCCGATTATAATGCTGCTTAAACTCATCGGGTCCTAAACTGATGAGAGAAGGGTGACGTTGAGAGAGGGCTGGAAGGATAAAATGACCGAGGAGGATAGAGAGAGTAGGAGGGTGAGTCAGAAAGAGAGCAGGGTGAGGGACAGAGAAGAGGGGGGGAGTAGAAAGAAGGGCGACATGGAGCAATAGAGTTAGCTGACGCACTGTGAAAGGTTGGAGCAGTTAGAGGAGACAAAGTAGGATAAGGCACAAAGAGAGGAGGTTGAGGTGAGATAAATATGAAATGAAGTGGAGAAATAGAAGGGCACAGCACGGAAACAAGTGGATAAGGTGGAGAGAGAGTAGGATGATGTGAAGAGAGTAAGGTGGAAGGAAGTGGAGGGTGAGGTGAGCCGGACAGCAAGGTGGAGTAGAGAGAAAGGAGGGTGAAGTCGACAGCAAGGAAAGTGAGAAAGAGAAAGGGGAGGGAAGGTGGAGAGAGCGGAAAAGATTAAGCTGTTGAAACCTATGGAAAGCTAGTCTCAACTAGTATACAGAGCCCTGAAGTTGGTGAAGTATGCGCACACGTAGAAGACCGTCCAGCATGCCTAGACCCAGCTCACAGACACATGCGAGTCTCTGGAAAACACCACTAATCCTTATGGACCACCCATGCTTCTTCATGTCCCTCCCAGATCTCAAACCCACCACTGACTTAACCATGCCTCCACCGCTAATCTAGACACTCTGCCGCTAAACAAGCGGTGTGGGGGGGGGGGCTTCAGAATGTAGTTAGAATCACTAGCTAGCATCCACCGTCCCCAAAATAGAGTGACCAACCGTCCGTAAATTTCACGGAAAGCCCGTAATTTCGGCCGTCTGTCGTTTTCCCTGCTGTTGGGGGACCAATTGTTGGGCCAATCATGTGCCTTTCTATCACCAACCGTTCCTCCAATCGTTGATATGGAGGACAAACAAAGCGATCTAGGATTGGCTTGAAAGCCATCAGCCAATCCTAAAGCTTGTTAGTACACTGCAGGAGTGTTCTTATTGGCCCTGATGGTTCAGGGCTAATGAGACTAGCTACGGTACTACCGGTCGTGCACGGTGCAGAGCACGGTTTGAGCCTTTAGCTTTTGCATTTTTGAATCGCCTATCTTTCGCGGACTAGCCGTTTCCCAGCAGATACCTACTCATTCAGATTTAGTGATCTGTAAGTTTAGTTGCTGCTTTCTTTGCCTCATGAAGCGTGATGTGCGTTTAGTTTCAGTGTATGTTCACTATGCCTCACTCTCTCCGGTTACCAGAGACTGAGTCACAGTCTTCTGAAGGGCAATCAATCACGGTGTTTGTGAGATCTACACAAGGAAACTTATTTGTTCGAGATGAATCTCAGTGCGGTATTCAAGATTGTGTCCAGTGGTGAAAAACTTGTTTTGGGGCTGTCTGTCTAGAGAATTTTTCGAGGAAAATAAAACCTGAAAGCATTTTTATCTTCGGTGAACGGCACCGATTACCACTCATTTTCACTACTACACCGCCTAGCCGCATGTTGTAAATGAGCAGCCCCAGGTGCAGATCACTTTATAAATACATATCCCTTCTACAGATATTAAACTGCCCCTCGTGGTATAAATATTTAAAAACAGATGTACATTTGGAACCAAATGAATAAAAGACACTGGTCCATCCTGCAGCTGAAATGGACTCCTGCCTTGCCACAATGTTAATATTAACTCGGACATGCTTCCTGGCTCACGCACACTCATTAGATATACGTGCATGTATTCCCTGGAGATATTCCCATGGGAGAGATGAGACGTTCGTCCACTATCTTTACAAGACCTTCGTTAATGGGTTGCTCTCAATTATGTAACCTGTAAAGCAGTAATATGTGTGATTACGACAAAACCATTTTGAGGGCTGTCCTTAAAAGGTCTACTCCCTAAAGAACGAGAACCACCCTCCCCTCAACATTTTTTTTGTAAATTACTCCTATTCATATTTGTCTTATTATTTAAATGCTAAGAGGCTGATAACACAGAGGTTTTATCCAATCTGTTTTAGCACGGAGTATGCAAACAAGCATTTACTATGCAATCGGTCTCGCCTTTGGGACCTTATAAGTATTTAGTGATGCAGCATATTATCGCACAGTAGTGCAATGTAGATCTCTGTGGCTGTAAATGTATCACTGTGTAAGCGCTCTGACAAAGAATCAGATGCAGCCCCCTCTAAAATTTTATACCATGAGGTAGTTTAGTGGCTAATATAAAGTAAACTTGCACACCCATAGGGAGAGTAAATAAAGTGCAGAGGAGCTGTTGTCTATATTAAGAAGAGCCAGCTTTAAAGGGGCACTTTCTGAATGTCAAAACGTAAAGAAAACTGGAGCTGACCTCATCAAACAAGAGGCTTTATGCATGCCTGTTGATGATCTTTAGAGAAGCAGGGCTGTACTAAGAGGTTTAACATGACTTCAGTGGAGGTCGGCCTGTGGTGGAATCCAGCAGCCCAAAATAAATACTTAAACAGATTGTGTGTAGGCCACCGTGCTTGTGTGCCCCAGTACCGATCTGCATGCTTTCACTGAAAGCTTGCAGAAAGCCTTGTAAGCTCTGATTACAATGGTCTCTAATTCTTCGTATGCACATCTCCCCTGCCCCTACCCTCCCAAATTGAAGCAAAGTTTGGATTTAGTGAAGCTGACAATGAACAAGCAGCGATATCTGACGGCAGCTGTACCCTGATGGCAATTTAATGAAGCGTTTCGGCTGGTTAATATGTAGGGAAAGCTATAAATATATCACTGTGTAAGCCCTTCGACATGATCACAAATGTCACGCCATGTCACATTTTCATAACTTATTCCTGGCAACAACTTGATGAGTTTTGACATATAAATGACAGCACGTTAAGAGTGCATAGCTTTTGAAAGCAATCACTCCATTCATTTCTTAGTTGTAATTTAAGGCATGGTAGATGGTACAGCTGCTCCCTATTCCAACAAGCATCTTTTCCCATTCCACAGCAGGTTATGTAATCAATTTTTGTGTAAACAGAGGCTCAAGAATTGCCTCAAACAGTCCACAATCAACTACATAACAGGAATAAGCGGATTATAAATTAACAGCACCCGGGTTGCCTTGAGGTTAGCTACAATCTCTCTAAATCACATACATTGATACACACACTAATCAATGCAATGTATAATAGACAAAATGTAAAATATATTTAAAAAAATAGTAAAATATATACCTACAATTGGATAATTTTCTATTGCGCCCCTCCAAGTTCCCTCTTCGGTCCAATGCATTCAAAAGGAAGTCGATGCAGAGCGCGTGCCTCCGTGTCAGTACACCTGTAAAAGGGGTGTCCATGGCTGTTCATCAGTTTAAATGTCGGCGCTCTCAAGGCTTCTGATCTTTTAGTCCTGTACTTCTATTTCTGGCCTGTTCTGATTTTTATACGCACACACACACTTTAAGTGTGCCTGGTCTTGCCGGTGTTCAGCACCAGCAGTTCTAAAAGGCAGGTGATGAGACTGGTCCCTTTACTGTCTTTCATGTGAATTTCAAGGAGAGTTGTTCTTTTATAGTGTTATCATTTGAAAACAGGAGCATTTTCAATATGCTATACTACGAAGCCATGGCTATTGCTTATTTATGTTGTGCAACTAAAACCCATTGACAAAGCCAATAGTACTGGCTTGTTGTAAGGGTAGTGTTACTTTCTGAATTATATACCTGGATGTAATGACCGTTCCAAATTGCCAGTCGGACGGCAACCTGAGAAGCTAAGCATAGACTTTCAGCTTAGGTGCTTTTAAGCCGGACCCTTAATTACTTTGGTCACGCCACTTTGCGAGCCCCCCAGTTTTTCCATCCCACTTAAAGCTGTGTGTGTGTATAAATAAATAAAAATATATATGTATATACTATGTTATCTATGTAAATGTGTGCCTATGGCAGGATCGCCAGCCTGAGCCCCCTGCCCTCCTCCCACTCTGTCTCCTCTGAGCATGCAGCCTTATCCTGTGCTGCTTTGATGAGGCAGCTGCATTATTTCCAACGTTAGATGTGCCTATAAAAATTCTGGAAACATGAGCAGAACTTTCAACAGGGCTTTGGTTTGCAGGAGGACTTGACATTTGTTCTAAAAACCGAGACGTACTTAACATGAAGAAAAGCTTCGGGACAGTACTCTGAAATCCGCGACAGTCCCTGTAAATGCGGGACGTCTGGTCACCCTACCACAAACAACGTCCATACCACCACCACGTCCCTCTTCAAGCATGTCCTTCCTTACCACTCATACGGAAGCCCTTTGTAATAGCAAATGTAATTTTAAAAAACACAAACTTGCACTTGGTTTCATCTCTACCTGGTTACATTTATAAAGCACCTTGGGGCATATTACCAAGGGCATTATCGCCGCATTAGCGGGAATTTTTCCCGCTAATGCGGCGATAATTTTATCGCCCTATCACCAAGCTGTCGCTAACACCAGTTAGCGACAGCTTGTAGGCGATAGCGGGCATTTAGGGGCCCACTTTGCATGTCAGCGATAATTATCGCTAATGATATGCAAAGTGGGCGTGCCAAGATGTTAGCGACTGAAAACAGTCGCTAACATCTCTAACTCCTATTAACAACTTTTGGAAATATTCGCGCTAAGCGCGAATATCTCCAAAAGCTAACGCATGCTAAAAGCAGTTCTTAGCCATGTTATTCCAATGGAAGGTGGATAACATGGCTAAGAGCATTGTCACGATACTGCATGAATATCGCTGATTTTTCAGTGATATTTATGCATTTCGCAGGATTTTTACCGCTTTTGAGATAAACCTTGATAATATCAAAGTATCTCAGCGGTAAAAATCCTCGGTGCTCAGCGATATTTTTTTCCCGCTAACCAAGCAATAGCGATAATTATCGCTATTGCTTGGTAATATGAACCCTTGTGCCTAAGTGAAGCATCAAGACGCTTTAAAATGTAGGTCTGGTGCGGATAGGGATAAGTACAAGGAAAGCAGGGAGCTCACCAGGTAAGAATCGAATGGATGTTTGTGTAAGGAGACTTTCAGCAGCTTTCTTCATTAAGATGCCTCATTACGAAATAATATAAACGCGGATAAACATCCAGAGAGGATGTGTCCCTGTAAAGGTAACTGGTGCCTGTGTAAAGCACTCCAAAATACAACTGCCCAGAATCATAGAATGTTGTTGAGTCAATGCAGAGAGGCGATTGAGAGGATGTGACGTTATGGCCAGAGACGCCAACTTTCGCGCTTGGGAACCAGGTTCAAGTTTCGGCATCAGCCCAACATTGTGCTATTCTGGGGAAATCCCTTCATCTCCCTGTGCCTACCATAAACAAATGCATTCTCATGTAAAGCAGTCCATTACCTTCTGTTGAGTTGCTGCTATGAAAAAAATAAGGGTTAACAGATGTTTTCTCGCTCCCCCAGGTTGGTATAAACTGTGGCGGATATCACCCCCTGGCAGTGTCCCCACGACCCCGAAGAATCTCGAACCACAGACCATTCGCTCGTGGGGCTTTATGTAAAACACCTTTTTTGAAAGTATAAATCAAAACAGCCAATTAGCCTATGCTTGGACCAGCGGGTAACTAAAAACACAGTACCTTTTGTGAATAATTGTAGAAGTTATTTATACAATAAACATGCCCTTCGACTATTGGCTCACTTTTGGCCAGTAGAGACCTCCAAGATCTGCTGTACCTCTGTCAGCCCTAGTACTTCCGGGTCGTATCATGGCCAATCCCATGTGGGCACAACTCGAAATGTAGACTATGACCTAGGATTAGAGAATTTTTGGCACCTCAACCAATCTTAATGCGCTGTGTGAATTTCCTATGTGCTTATTAGCTGTGTTGTCCACGCGTGCCTATGAGGTGCAGAGACAGTATCTGTCTGACCCGTCTTACTATGTAGCTGACAGGAGGGCTTCTGAGTGGACGTGTTCCCAGTTTGAAGTTAGCCTCTGTTTCTGCCAGAAGCCTAGCCGTAGGTTGACCGTAAAATCTTAATCAGCTGGCATAATTTTCGCAGTCCGCTTATTAAACGAGTGGTCGCTGGAAACCAAACACCCTCCTATCCAGATCACTTCCTGTTTTTCCTCGTGGAGTGGGAGACTTTTGGCGCATGCGCCAGATGTAATGCAGCGCGCGCATGTTCGTGCGCAATACTTTAAAAACAAGCGTTTGCAATGCAATAGAACTCGCATTTACGTGAGTCCTATTGCATTTGAAACGTCGGAGCGGGTGGGCTAAAAGGCACGAATGGGAGGGGGGCAGAGAAATCAGACTGTGGGGGGGCGGCACGGGAAAGAAAATAGTGTTTCGAGTAAAGGGGCCAGTATCCCTGAAGGATACAAATGACTGACATGGCTGTCATGGGGCCCAACTAACAAACTTAAAACCAATCGGAAGGCAGCATTTATAACCTAAGCCAATGAAGATGGGCCAGAGAGAAATTGCACATTCCCAGGATCAGACCATGTATGGAGAACTCGGGCAGGTTTCATAAATACAGGAGACAGTGTTCATTTAAGAATATTTTAAGATATTGGCACAATTAAGGTGAAAACTTTAAATGTCCCTGTAGGCAAGTCCGCCTCGGACCCCTTATCCCACGTTTGTTTAAGTTAGTTTAAACATTTCAGTTTTACAAATGCTGTGATTCTCCTATGCCTCAGTCTACGGTGACCAGATCAGCCTAAAAACGACTGACTCTCCGGTCCCAGAATTATGTTTAGGCCTAACTATGTTGCGTGATAGTAGCATGCACAAGTTGTCATCGCATCCAAACATAACTCCACATACTGAGTGCCACAATTTCATCTTACCTGCAACCAAGCTTCCAGCCAGAAGTATCCAAAGAAAGTAATTGCTTGCTTCATCATAATGTGACATGGGTTTTATGTAATTCTTCTACACTCTTGCTTTGTGTAGGAAGGAGGATACCAGACTATGGTTACCCCAGATTTTTTGCCTAGTGTTTAGCTGGTTTTCGACTTAGTTGGCCTGGGATCCTGCTAATCAGGGTCCCAGACTATCTGCTCTCTCTTTAAATGGACTCCATGTACCCTAGGTACATCACCAATTTGGTACTGGACACCTTGTCAGCCCCTGTACCATGCACTATAGGTGCTCAGGGCATAGGTGCATCCAAGGCCTACCAGGGGCTGCAGCATATCTTTTGCCACCCCTGACTGGTACTTAAATCGACACAACTGGCTGATCCCTCAGCTGGGGCAAGGTGGTGTAATCACCCCTTGCTTAGATATAGTATACCTATATCTAAACCTATATCTGGACACATATATACCTAGAAGTCACTCCTATGGCAGGCCATAACAATCCTGGAGGCAGAGTGCTTGGTTTTATGTGAGATGGTGCTCTAGCCTGAGCTGAGCCTGTCTGCAGAGGTCGGAACCATTTCCGTGCAGCTGTTCCAGTGATACTGCCATACTATATACTCTTAAGTGCATTATAATACTCGCGGTTAATGCTAACTTTGGTTTGGCTTTATCAAAACATGTCGTGTTTGGTGTCATACACTTTGGAATACTACCCCCTCGCCAGTTCTGGCGACGGGGGTAGCATTCCACCCTTCTAGAGGGAGAAGACATGTTACTTTACTGAAAACGTGGTTAATCCTAACCAGAGCCCCAGCATCACAAAATGGATGCTGCTGCCACAGACACATGTCTGGCCTCCTGCTACTGACCGAAACTTGGCAGAGGACGCCTGGACAAAGGGTTTCCTGTCACAGGGAGGTGTCACACCACCCCAGACAGGAGATAATGGATTGTGCAGGGAGGGTTGAAAGAAACTAGACACTGCCTGGGGCGCACAAGGTGTCCCCGGCAATGTTCCCTCTAATTTTTTTACTCTGTGTGCGGCACTGGAGGGTCTCTGTGCGCTGCAACCATGGCTATGTGCGCCAGGAACTAAACCGCGCGTGTCTGCGGCACCAAATGGCACTCAAAATGTTTACTTTAAAAAGTGAAAAGATGATGCATTTTCACACATACAGAGCCACAATAAGGGTCTTAAAGGCAGTTTGCAAATGTATTGTATTGCCTGTATTTTCATTGTTGTGTCTCTGACTGCTGTTGTCTGTCTTCCCCGCTGCCTGTACGTGGTCCATGCCCCGTTTTCTTCCCTCTGTTCCCCTCGCTATCCCCGTGCTCTCTCTGCACGGTCTTTCCTTCTGTACTCCTCGCTGCCCGTGTCTCTGCCCAGTTTTCCCTTCTGTGTCCCTCGCTGCACCCGGCCTCTCTGCCCGTTCTGCCTTCTGTTCTTAGCTGCCCCTTTATTTCTGTATTCTGCCTCTATGCCATTAGTTTTTTGGGCCCGTCTGACCTCTGTGCCTCTCGTTTTTGTGCCCTTCTGCCCTCTGTTCCACTAGTTTTTTGTGCCTTTTAGCCCTCTGTTCCACTTCGTTTTCCCCTCGTTTTCTGTGCCCTTCTGCCATCTGTTCCACTTGTTTTTTTGTGCCTTTCTGCCCTCTGTCCCACTCGTTTTTGTGCCCTTCTGCTCCACTCATTTTTTGTGCCTTTTAGCCCTCTGTCCCAGTCTTTCTGTCCTCTGTCCCAATCGTTTTTTGTGCCTTTATGTCCCCTGTCCCAATCGTTTTTTGTGCCTTTATGTCCTCTGTCCCAATCGTTTTTTGTACCTTTATGTCCTCTGTCCCACTCGTTTTTGTGCCCTTCTGCCCTGTTTCACTCGTTTTTGTGCCCTTCTGCCCTCTGTGCCACTCATTTTTTTTTGCCTTTTAGCCTTCTGTCCCAGTCTTTCTGCCCTCTGTTCCAATCGTTTTTTGTGCCTTTATGTCCTCTGTCCCACTCGTTTTTTTGTGCCTTTATGTCCTCTGTCTGTGTCCCACTCGTTTTTTTTGTGCCTTTCTGTCCTCTGTCTGTGTCCCACTCGTTTTTTTGTGCCTTTCTGTCCTCTGTCTGTGTCCCACTCGTTTTATTGTGCCTTTCTGTCCTCTGTGTCCCACTCGTGCCTTTATGCCCTCTTGCTTTCTGTCCCGCTCGTTCCCCAGCGGCTGTGGCCTTTTGTTTAAATATTGCTGTGAATCGGAGCCCCTTCACGGGCTCCGATTAACAGCAATACTTAAACAAAATGCCACAGTCTGCCCCGCGCTTTACTAACAAAAGGTAGACACTTTCCAAACACAGCGTGTGCTCGCGCTGTGTTTGGAAAGTGTCTACGCTTTTGTTAGTAAAGCGCAGGGCAGACTGTGGCATTTTGTTTAAGTATTGCTGTTAATCGGAGCCCGTGAAGGGGCTCCGATTCACAGCACTATTTAAACAAAAGGCCACAGTCTGCCCGCTCGCACAGCCGCAAGCGCCATAATCCCCACCAGCCCCCTGCCTCCTTACCTGCATTCCTCACGCCCGCTCCACCGCCACCACTGGAGAAGTGCTCGTGTTCGCGCCGCTCGCGTTTTAAAAGCGGCGAGCGGCGCAACTCTGTCGCGACGTACTGTGTGCGTGCTCCACGCTAGGTGGTGCACGTTGACTTGGGGGGAGGTGCGCGCACGGCCTAGAGGAAACGGTGGTCCCCGGGCAGATTTCAGTCAAACCGGTTCTGGGGCCATCCTGCCCCAGTCCTGGCGGCAAACTGGACAAAGGGAAAGGGGTGTAACCACCCCCTTCCTGGGTCCCACCCATAGGAGGGACCTAGCAGGTAACCCAGCCCCTTGATTTGGAATAAAGGTAGGAGCTGGGTTGATGCACATCAGATTATCCTGACTGAAACTTATGAAACGAAACTCTGGACCCTTCGACATCCTACTCGACGTAGAAGACTGAAGAATCTCCCTTGTGGTCAAGGAGTGACCACCCTGTGCAAACAGGCACCATCCAGCACCTCGACGTTTGCTTTGTTGCAGTTCCCGCCGGAACTCGAGCGACAGAGATCGACAAGACCCAGTGTGCCTGCCTTCTAACATCCCGATCCACAGTCTATGCAGAGCTGAGACCCATGGAGGCGACCTGAAGCGTGGGAGCGGCCATCTTGGAGAAACTACGAAGCGCTGACCGTGCTGCATCCGAGGCTCCCTCGAAGCTGTGCATTGGAGTTTGAGAAGCTCCAGCCCAGAGGAGCTTTTGCACCGAAGCTCACCCCTCCACACTCGACGAGTGTTGCGTGGGGCCCTTTTGCATTTTCCTGCTCGACGCGTTGGTCCGGTCGTTGGCTAGTGACCCCAGTACCGACGAACCCAAGAATTTACACAGCTGGTCTGGTTGCTCCAGACTGGCCCTCGCTCCCCTGAGAAGGAGCACCCACTCTGACCTTGCTGGTACGAGTATTAAGCGATCTTCGAATCCTGCGTGGGTTGCCTTTGCCAAGGCTTGTTGACTCCGATCCGGAAGCCGACAGCGAGAGCCTTCGTGGGACAGCTCGTGATCCACTCCAGGACATCCTCGATGCCCCAGAGTCCACGTGGCAGCGGAGACAAGCTTCACGACATTAAACTGATTGCGCCCGACATCGCCTGGTTCCTTCCTGATTCCTTCCTGGTCACTGGCTAGTGACCCAGACTCTGTCCTCTCTGCTTTCAGGTACCCATCATCTTCGATCCACCCTTGGATCGCACCGGACACTTCTCTTCTGGACGCCTGCAGCATCTTCATCTCCAGGCACCCTAGATCTTCGTGACGAAACCCGACACATCTTCGCACCTGTGCACCCGCTTCCTGTGGGTGAGGTAACTCTTGAACACCGGTGCTCCTGTAGTGGTTTACACCTCTAGTGTCTAAGTCTAAAGTTTTGTCCTTCTTGTCCAGTCGGAAGACCTTTAAAACTGTAACTCGATAACTTTTACGCACCATTGACTTTGCATTGGTGCATGCGTGTGCTTTCTGCACTGCACCCGAATCCCGCGGGCTACTCCCGTCCTAACTGCTGTTAGTCCAGTGTAGTCCCAGCGATTCCCAAGGCCCTAGGCCTTACCCCTGAACGATTAGTGATTGTTATACCACTTTATTGATATATGGTTTGAGTGGCCACCGGCCTCATCCATAAACGTGCAACTTGTATATGTTATATTGTGCTTTTGTTTAAACGCTTGTGCTTCATTGCTCATAAAGAGTAGTGGGGATTATTCTGAGCATACACACATATTTTTTTTTTTAATATATAACGTGTGTGTTGTCCTTTCATTTGATATTACAGGATTGCATATGGTAAAACAGCTGGCTTCACATGTCCTCTTGAGTTAAGCCTTTAGGTTGCTTAGTCCATGCTACCTCTAGGATAGCTTGTCTTTAAGGTTGACTTACAACCACCACCATAAGGGATTGTTTGGACTGATACAAGGTGCCCACAGAACTGTGGACATCATACATCAGGCCAACTTCTCACACTTTGTCACACTCTAAGACTCCCAAACTGAATAGGCGAGCCATCTAACAATTTTCTGTTACTTTCTTTAAATGTGCAACAGTGTTTACCAAGTCAGGTTGCCTTTACCGCGCTTTTCTCACTCTGTTTATATTAAGCGCACTGCATAATTGCTTTTGGGTTACCAACTGACACTTTAGTTTAAATTTGCAGTTCTAAGCCCCATTGTGGCCATTGTTTTCTTCACCAATGGAGATTTTCTTTGCGTGCTTAAACCTTTTGTGTATTCTTCTTTTACATTTTAGGTCATAGCTGCAGAGGTGACTCTGGTGTACCATGCTGTGAAGCATCATATCTTCTACCGCTCCCTGGATTGTGGGATCCAGCTAAGCAAAGTAATGTATCCCGACTCATCCATAGCGATGGAAGCATCTTGTGGCCGCACAAAGGCCTCGAGCATCACTGTGAATGTGCCTGTACCTCTATCCTTGCAGCGAGCACAAGAAGACTTAAAAGATGGATATTTTTCCGTTTGCAGTGACGCCTAAAACATAGGTAACATTAAACTCTATCCACTTTAGTTGCTGCACTTTATTTTCACCTCCGGTGTGGCCTACACTCTGCTGGGTTTCTACGAGGATGCAGCAGAGACTGCTACAGCGATTGCACATCAGATCACAACAAAATTAAATAACCATGGTTTGAAAATGGAGCACGTCGCGGCATACTGTGGGGACAACGCACGTGTTGACTATGGACGACCTCATTCTGTGTTCCAGCTTTTGAAGAGAGCAAATGGAGACCTGCCTGCAAACCGTTCTGCCCATATCCTGCATAACTGTGCTAAACAAGCTATTAATGGACTTTCAATGGATGTAGAATCCTTTGTTCTAAAAGTCTACAGCCATTTCTCTTCTTCTGCAAAGCGGATAGCAGGGTTGAAAAGGTTTTTCACTTTTGTGGACCTAGAGTGGCAGCCTTTGTTTCAGCATATCCCAACACGGTGGCTCACATTGTTCCCAGTCACTGCGCAACTGTTGAAGTGCTGGGCAGCACTAAAATCCTATTTCCTTTCCCTTGGGCCAGAAAAAAAACACCCAGAGCAATATTGGATTTTCTAGGACTTGAAAGTGGGGAGGCCGCTATGTCACTTATTTTGACTTGTACTTATGTTTGTTGTCTATTTACTCACATACTATTGCACAACTTAATTTGTAGTGTCAGTAAAACTTGCCTTTTGTCCCGAATTATTGTCCTGAATTTTGACCCTTTGTCCTGAATTTTTACATTCCCCGTCCTGAATTCACACCCATGCCAGTTAGTCACCCTACCCCAAAACTCTTTGCTGATGATCGACTCTGATAAATCTGATCACACATCATCCTCGTCACCCTACTACCTACCAAGGACAACCCCAGAAGGTCCCACATACCTTTAAATAGATCTTACAGACCGCCCCGGATCACCCACCAGGTCCCCCAGACTTCTGATGGCTCTGCCACCTGCTCCTTCTTGTGCCATGACGATTGAAGCGTGCCCGACGACCACTTGTCAACTCTCGCCCTACTTCCGCTTTCCTGCCTTGTGGCTCGCTTGCCAATCCAATTTCCCGATTTGCGCATGCGTTAATCCGGCTAGACCGCTCTCAAATTTGTGTCATGGGTGGTGGACATGGCAGGGTCAGGCAAAACGATCTGTCAAAGTTTCCTTTTGACCAACCTCTCTTTTCGCAACAGAGTACTGTTTGGTGCCGGTTAGAGCTTGGGCGGATAGTTGTATCTAAGAGCTGAAGCGCGAACCGAGCCATTATTAGATTCAACCTGTTAATCATACAGCAAATTTCTTGAAAAATTATGATTAAGATTCATTAAAATGAGAAACGCATTTTCAATATTTCTTATGTCTCAGTTAAGTACTTAACCTTAAAACCCTGCATCGACTCGAATGTCGTTTATTGAAAGTAACTTGTTTTCAAACATGATTCAAGAATACCCTAATGCCCTGGCGACTTTGCCAAGAGTAACAGAAGACGTTTTAGTGTTCCATTTTCTCTGTATTAGTGGGCCTTATTATTAAATGTGAATCCATATTACTCTATTTACATGTAACAAAGAACAAAATGCAATTCAATGCTGTATTTCACACATACAGACTGAGGTAGTGCAACCACTTTGGAAACAAGTTTTGTATGATATGTGGAAATGTGTGTTTTCTTAATGTATGTTAACTAGGCCTCTTTTTAGTGCAAAACATAAAAGTGACCAAGATGGAAGTCATCTCTGTCACTCATCCAGTGCTCCCCCCCCCCCCTGCGCACATCCTTCCTCCACAAGATCCTCTGCACACAATGAAATTTTTTCTAGCTGACTCGTCAATTTTCAATTCTATTAAGGACATGGAGGTGAGGATCATGCTTCTCATTTCTTTACTACCAAAATTTCAGCAGCCAATCACAATAAAGTAAACCAAACTACATTACCCATGTTTCCCTGTACCTCCCATATCACATTATCAGTTTTAAGACAGGAACCACATTTTAAAATACAAAGTTAAGTGCAAAAATAATCTGTAACCTGAACAGTATCATCATTATTTTAAAAGTCATCGATCCAAAGTGCCAAGTTTAGGGGCATTTTCTCAATTTCTAGGCTGCAACCGCACTAATAAAGTACAGAGTTAAAGTGCAAAAAATCAATAGTATCCACAATAATATCACACAATTTTAAAGTGCATTATTTCACCAACTACATTGAAAATACTTGTTTATCTTCTAACATCAATTTATACTTGGCTTGCTAATAAAGTGTCCTTAAATCGTGAACAGATTTTCTCAAAATATTTGCCTAGTTTGTAACGTAACATACTAATTTGACATTTCATAATTGTACTAAACAATGCAGCAAAACACCTAATACCTGTATCTCTTAAAACTGGGAGTGGCAACCTTTCTTTCATCTGTCAATCCTAAGCAAACGACTAACAGATTACTCAGTGACCACGGGCCACTTTTACAAAATGTGCACCCCCCCTTGCCTTTATATCCTTTGAGTAGTGCAGAATTTTCCCTGAATTTCCCCCCCCCCCCCCGTCAGACCTTAATGAGGCATTTAATTGTTTCCTTACTGACAGCATTTTGCCATATAACGGTATCCCAAGACCCCTTTGGATCCACACTGCTTAAAATTTTCCTCCAGTCTGCATCCATGGAAGTGAATTCTCAGTTTGAAGGTAATATTTCAATTAATACCTAACCGTGCCATCAGCAACTAATACCATTGTCCTCCAATAGTTTAAATATTGTTGAAAATATTTATATGTGATACTTATAAGCCCCATATAATGCCAAATCGCTGAATTAACTGAGCACATAGAGAGGCCTAACCATGACTTCCAAATATTCATTTAAATTACTTCCAATTATTTTATTTCTTCCTCTATCAAGATTTCGGAGTCATATAGAAGTACACTTATTATTTCCAAGTTAAAGACCTCTTTTAACGTCTCCACATAATTATTACCCAGCTCCATCACCAGTCCCGCCAGTGTTGCAGCCACCTGCTTGCTCTTAGATTCCTGTGCTCTAAAATGTGAGGTGAATTTAAGGTTCCAACTAAGTCATGCCTAAGTATTTTATACTCTGAAACAAAGTCAACTGGTTGGCCATATAACCATAAACTGTGCCCAAATGATTTATTTAATTTGCACCTTTTTGGAGCAAGAGCCATTGCTTTTGTCTTTGACTCACTAATGACTAGGTCATTCTTCCTACAATAACCAGTAAAGGGCTTCAAGAATCTCTGCATATCCACTAAGGATGATCGTATTGGAAGGGCGTGGCCACGCAACATGGCCGACAGGACGTGAGCTCCGCCAGCTCCCGGCCAACGGACCCAGAAATCCTTCGAATTCATCCTGTCTAGGCTCCTATGGGGCTGAAATGTGGGTCGCAAGATCCCCTGCTGCCTAGGCCTCACTAATCTGGTGACATAAGGTTGGCACCCGCATGTACGGTTATGTGATCTGCCTGAACTGCGCCGACCCGGACTTCTGCGCACGTGAGGCCGGGGACTGCGGCCTGCACACGAAGAAAGGCGGAGCCCCGTGTTGGAGAGCCGCCGGTGGCCCGAAGTTGCTGCACCCTCGGCGACCCCGATCGGACAGCGGAGCCCGCTGCCGGCTGGGGACCCGGCTTGTGAGACTGTGGGGTGCCTGTGGGGGCCGACGAAGGCCTGCGTGGTGATCGCCGCCCTTGTAGTGAGCGGAGCGGGTGTGGCGGCCGGTCTCTTCAGCCTGGGCCGCTCCCATGACTCGCGGACTTCGCCACTGAAGACGCTGCCCGGCTGGGGGCCCACCTGGCGACTGCGGGGGCCCGAGGATTTCGGGCGATCCCTCGGCAGGGGAATCGGTGGTGGCCTGCTGCTACGAGGGGGCTGCAGACTGCGGCCTGTGCCTCTGTGGGGGGGGGCGGACCCTGGTGGGGGTGGCACCCGAGAACGATGGGGAGTGTCGGTGGCCCGGTGGGGGCCCCGCTGTCCCTGGGTGGCCTGCTCGGCCTGGTCTCGCCCCTGTGGGCCCCTGGCTGGGGAGACGCCCCGGGGATCGCCGGAGGCGAGAGGCGGCCCCGACAACTGACTACACGGCCAGACCCCAGTGATCCAAGGTCCTGCGGCGCCGGGGCCTCGGCGGCCGGCAGAGCATCGTCGGCGGACTTGGTGGCCCACGTCCCTTGAGGTGCGGCTTGGGGGCAGTTGCCCGGATCCCCGCTCCCTGGCAGGCGGAACCGCTGGAGAGCCCCTGGACGACGCTGATAGCGCGGTGCCCTGGAGGATTGGACAGCGCTGAAAAACTGGCACTGGCCAGGAGCACTGAGGAGAGAGACCCTGGGCGTTCTGCCGGACAGGTACGCTCGTGGCCCTACTGGTGGGCTGGACCTGTCCTTGGGAGTTGGGCAGGGGGGGCCTGGACCATTATACTGCCCACCGCGGCGGACTGAGGGAGGGGAAAGGTCGGACGGTGCCTCTGGGTGCGACACTTAGGGGGCCTTGTTTCACTGGGCGGTCCCACAGCTGGACGGACCCACCATTACTGCAACACCGAGTGCCACCCAGGAATTAGGTGGCCCCCCTGCCTCCCTATGCTGCTTCCTCCCCCTGACTCTGAGGTGTCTGGAGCCTGGAATGCCGAGGGGCGGTGGGTCTTGATCTCAGGTGCAGTCCAAAGAGCGGAGGAAGACATTCTAAAGATACATGCCGTCCCCACCGGCCTCGGCTATCTGCTGGTGGAAGTGAGGGTCGGCTGTTGAGCGGAGCTGTGGGGCGCTTCTAGGTCTTGGAGGTGAGAACGGAGTGGAGATTGAGCAGGAGTTAGTGTCTGGTCCCTGCCACCCCTTCGAAGGGTTGATCTGACCGTTTGGGGCATTGGCAATGCGCAAGGACAGGATGTCTCGCTCTACGCACCCCAACATGATAACGCAGTACACTACCCAGAGACTGCCGTCCCAGCGGATCACGCGCCAATCGGGCCAGGATGAGGGGGCGGAGGCCCCCGGCGAGCCCTCCCGGGCAGAGTTGTTGAAGGCAATCCAGCGCTCCCACACTGCGCTGGAATGTCAAATAGAGATGGTTTCCATAGACGTCAACCTGTTAAGGACAGACCTCCGGAAGGTGGCGGATAAAGTTTCCGATGCCGAGGGCAATATAGAACAGTTACAAGGTGAGGTGGCCTCCCTCAGGAAGACGGTCTCACAACTCACGGCTACAACGGGGGCCCTGGAGCGGAGAGCCGAGGATGCGGAGGGGAGGGCACGTCGTAGCAACATCAGGGTTCTTGGTGTGCTGGAACAGGCGGAGGCAGGCAACGCAGAACGCTTCCTTGAGAACTGGATTCGTACACAGTTGTGTCCACGGGGCCTGTCGGAGGTTGTTGTCATTGAACGATCTCACTGGGCTCTGGTCCTCCTCCCCCCCCCCCCCCCCCGCCCTGGAGCTCCTCTGCGAGCACTCATTGCCAAAAGTTTGAATTATCGTGATAGGGACTGTATCCTGCGTGCGGCAAGGGAGACGGCGAATCTTACAGCAGGATCTCCATTTATCCAGATTATACCCAGCAAGTCCAAGAGCAACGGAAGTCCTTTTTGAGAGTCAAGCAAAAGCTCCGGGAGATGCAACTGCAATACATGCTGCTATAGCCGGCCAGACTCAAGGTGCTGTCCCAGGGGAAGGCGCACTACGTCGAGTCCCCGGAGGAGGTCTGGGAATGGTTGGAGATCAGGGGAGACGACCTCCCGCCAGGTGAACGCGGTGGTCCCCGTGAGAAGTGGGGAACTCGACCTCCGCGGAAACGCCCCAACAGGCGGAGATGCCGCTCGGAGACCGCAGAGAGTGAGGAGTGCCGTAGAGTCTCAGTGGGCGAAGAAGGGGTTCTACATCTGGCCCCGTCTGATGCTGAAGACGGCTCGGGGGCACCACAGCCACATGGGTCCGAAGACATACTGGTCCCGGACACATTGCAGGTCACGGCGAAGGACATGTCTCTCACCGCTCCGGTGATCCCAGAGACCGGGGGGGCCCGAGTCGCCAGAAACGGCGGTACCTCCTTGAAGATCTTTAAGGACTGAATGTAATGTATGTTAGGCTTATGGTGGGTTCTAGGACCGTCTTGAATCCGCACCAGTGTGTAGTGCCCATTTGATATATCCTTTATTGGGGGTTTCTTCTCTATTAAGCGTGCGAATGGGGGTGGGGGGCGCGGTGAGAGTGGTCGGGCCGATGAATGAACATGGACTTGACCCGCCTAGTCGAGCCTGGTATTCTTTGCGTTGACAATGGGTCGGGCAGGGAGTTGGGGTGGGGGGGGGGGTTTCTTTCTTTGTTTTTTTAGGGTAATTGCCTCGTTGGGCGAATGGGGTGGCTGTGTACGTCCTGGCACCAGCAGGGGAAGGGCATATTGGCGTGTATGGTTGTTGCTGATATCTTGCTCGGGGCAGGGGGGGATTGTTTGAAGGGAATGTTGAGAGGAAATGTTTTAGGCATCATTTGTATTACAGGTCGGGCACTGGAGGAGACATGCTCTGTCAACAGCCAAATACAGCATGGCGACTTCTATTGGAAATCATGGGGTATAAGTTTGTGAGTTGGAACGTGAGGGGGCTAGGCACATGCACTAAACGATACAGGGTTCTCTCCTTCCTTCGTAGACACAAGTTATCTATCGCTTGATTGCAAGAGACCCACCTGGTAGAGGACGGGGCGCAGAAATTGGGGAAAAATGGTGGGGTCAACGGTTTCACTCATCCTTCTCCACATATGCTAGGGGGGTTCTGGTTTGGGTGGCGCCCGGAGTACCGTTAGCTATCCAGTATATGGAAGCGGATATCCATGGTCGATACCTGCTCCTTAAGGCCAAGCTCGATGGCAGGGAAATAGTTATCTTAAATTCTTATGCACCCAAAACTGATGACCCGACATTCTTCGGGACTCTGCAGGACGCCTTGATACACGACATGGGGACTCCGATACTTAGGTTTGGAGACTTTAATTGTATTCTTGACCCAGTCCTAGATAGATCCCCACCCAGGGCGGGCACTAAGCCCCGTATGACAGCGCGGCTTAAGGAGGTCATGGAAAATGTGGGGGCGGTGGATGTTTGGCGCCTCAGACACCCGGCACAGAAGGTGTAGACATGCTTCTCCCTCACACATAATACATACAGTCGCCTAGACAGGGTCTTGGTGGTGAATACTGACCTTACCATGACAGTGGATGTTACGCACCAAGCCCGTTTCTTGTCAGACCACTCTCCCGTAGCTTGCGTGGTTCAATGGGGGTCCCCGGTTGTTCGGCCCTATAGCTGGCGGCTCCAAGTGGATATCCTCCGAGACCAAGTGGGACGGGAACACGTGGGGACAGCCATCGGGGACTATGTTGACCTCAATTGGGACGGGGGGGGGGTGTCCGTGGCCACTAAGTGGGAGGCCCTGAAGGCGGTAGTGAGAGGCGCTTGCATGGGCCTCACCTATGGTGTCAGGAGGCAGCTCCTTCAAGACCACCAGAAAGCGGAGGATACCCTCCTGCAGGCCCAACAGGTGGTGGACCCTAGCGAACCCCAGAGGCTAGAGGAACAGGTTGCCCGGGCACAGCTTCACGATACCCTAGATAGGCTTGACAAGTACACTCGAGGCCAATATAGGCAGCATCTCCATAGGGAGGGCGATAAGTCGGGGAGGCTACTGGCTTGGATTCCGAGGCAGGACCAGACCCCCGAGGGTATAGTGGCACTTCGGGACCATCATGGAGAGTTGGTTTACTCAGAGCAGGCCCTCCTGGGGGTTCTTTACTCCCATTTACGGCAAGTATACATGGCGGACTCTGATATTTCCGAGGCCTCATACCTCCCCTATCTGCAGGGCTTGCCCGTGTTGACCCTATCGGATTCGGATCGGGAGGAGCTGGATACAGGCCTGACATTGCTTGAGGTTCACGAGGCGCTGGCCCACTTGCCGCGGGCAAAATTGCCGGGAAGCGACTGGTTCCCTCCGGAGTTTTACCATGAATTCCGAGATCATTTAGCACCGCTCCTTTTGCAGGTCTACCTTGAGGCGTTCAAACACGGTGAGCTCCCTCTAAGCATGGCTCAAGGGGAGATCTGCATGATCCTTAAACCTGGGGGCGGGGGATAAACATGACCCCTCTTCCTATCGGCCAATTACTATGATCAACACAGATATCAAAATTCTCACTAAACTGTTGGCCATCCGACTGGCGCCCCTTATGGCGCACTTAGTACACCATGACCAATGCGGTTTTATCCCCGGGCGCAACACAGCCACGGACCTGCGTCGGCTGAACCACATCCAGCACTAGGTGCATGGCAAGGAAGAACAGATGGTCTTGGTCTCAATAGATCTCGCCAAGGCGTTTGATACCGTCGACTGGGGCTACCTGCAGGAGGTACTTTGGTATTGGGCTTTGGGCCACACTTTGCCCGCTGGGTTCAGATCCTATACAGCTCCCCTAGTGCTCGGGTGCGTCTGGGTGGTGCGACATCGGAGAAGTGGAGGCTTGGTCGGTGCACGAGGCAGGGTTGCCCCCTCTCGCCCCTACTCTTTGCCCTGGCTATAGAGCCATTTGCTGTTAAAGTACGTACGGAGCTGCAGCAATGGGGCATTCAGGTAGGGGACACGTGTAATGTCATCTCGTTATACGCGGATGACGCGTTGTTTTATTTGAGAGCTCACACCTACTGGACCTATTTGGGAGGTGTCGGGCCTGGGACTTAATCGTGGTAAGTCCCTAATCTTTCCGCTATCCGGCTTTGACGCGGTGCCTCTAGGGGACTTGCCGGAGCTAGGGCTACGATGGGAACAAACCAGTTTCCGGTATCTAGGCATTCATGTGACTTCAACGGAAGAACAGTCCCTCGCCCGCAATGCGGATAGGGTGCTTACCTCTCCCCGGACGTCCATAACATTCTGGAACTCCCTACCACTGTCCCTAATGGGGCGATTGGCAATCGCCAAAATGGTGATGCTGCTGAGGACGTTGTATGTTCTCCAAAACGTGATGTGTCCTCTTCCTCCTAGGGTTTTTCGGACCCTTAACACACTGCTTACATCCCTGCTTTGGGCGGGCGTCGCAGCAGAGTGGCCCTCAGTACCGTCGTGCGATCCTTTGAGGAGGGGGGATTGGAGGCCCCACGCTTCGATCTATACTACTACGCTGCGCAGCTCCTCCTGGCGGCACGGTGGTTCGCTGACACGGAAGTGTGGGAGACACGATTGTTGGTGCAACGGGCCACGGCGCAGGAGCTCCAGATAGCTTTGATGCATGGGTCCGGAGCTAATGCCGAGCTCCCCTACGTGGTGAGGCATACAGCTGGTGTGTGGCAACGCTTTATAGAAAGGGTCCTGCGTTCGGCGCCATTCCACAGGGAACTGCCGATTTGGATACTGGCACCCATGATTCAAATAGAGCACCAAATGTCGTTCCGCGCATGGAGGGAGGGGGGATGTGAGGTCCTTGCAGACCTCTACCCCTCAGAGGCTTTCTTGACTTATGAGCAGGCGGAGGAGTAATTCGGCCTAAGCGGCGGTCAATATCTACATTATCAAGGTTTGCGCTCCATTGTGCGTTCGGTCTTGCCGCAGTGTCCGGAGATTCCCCCGATGACCCATACTTTACACATATTGTTGTCCTGCGGCAGAGGCCGGAGATTGATAGCTTTGCTTTATGCAGCTATGAAACGTGATTCCGCCCCCCCCGGTGCCACCATCGTGGGTGACATGGGAGGCGGACTTGGGTGAACCCCTAGACCAAAGGCAGCGCAAGCGCGTAGGGATCTTAACATGGCAAGTGTCCTGCAATGCTCGCTTTAAACTTATTTACTTTAACTTTCTTCACCGCACATACCTTACCCCGAAATCGGTGTGTCGCTATTCGGAAGACGGAAGGGACAATTGTCCCAGATGTGGAGTAGGGTATGCGGGGTTTCTACATGTGGCCTGGGAATGCCCGCTGGTGGGGAGATTCTGGACAGGGGTGGTGACCCGCATAAAGGCTACCACTGGTCTCCGAATCGAATTATCCCCCTTGCACTGTCTGTTAGGATTGGTACCCAAGCCTAGGAAAAGGAAGCTTCCGTTTAAATTGTTACAACTAATGCTGGTGCTAGCTAGGCGCAGGGTCGCCATCACATGGATGGGACAGAGGGCCCCTGAGGTGGATGCCTGGCTTAGGGATGTGCGGGAATGGACTCTTGCAGAGGAAACACACATGCAATCCACTAGGAAGGACGAAAAATTGCACGATGACCTGCTGGCATATTCGCCAGTTTTTCAATTTATTCCACAGCCTTGACCTATTAATAGTGGCTAAAGCAGATGACAGAACAATATATGTAACGTAGAGGACCTGCTACTTAATCAAAGAATGTTTTTCTACCAGCATCTTCAGTAAGAGACAACCGTCGGTCGTGGAATGGCCTTTTCTAAAGCCAATCTGCGTGAAAGGTAAAATCTTCTCCTGTTCTACCCAATCTTCTCGATGTTTCAGCAATAATTTTGCATAAATCATTTTCAGGATATCAAGCAGTGTTATCATCCTATAATTTTGCGTCAGCCCCATGGGCCCTTCTTATTAATTGGGATTCTTATATTTCTGTGCCATGACTCCAGAATTCAATATTTGTTTTTTAACTTCCCCAAATAATGGCGTAAGGACTTGGACCCATAATGTAGGATCCAACTGTAGTATTTGTGCAGACAGCCCGTCAAGCCCCTGTGCTCTTGATTTTTTTAAACTCATAATTAGGCCCTTAACCTCCTTAACAGATGGGATCTGGACTGATTGCAAACCTGTCGCCCAATCACCTTTAACCACCCTAACCCCAGTAATACGTCTACCCGATTAGCTGCACTGTTCATTCCATACAATGTATTTATATATTAAACCCAGGTTTCTTCCCCTGTAGGGCTAGCTGTAATCTTTTTTGCTGTACCCTATGTATTTCCAACTAAATTTCAAAAGGTTAGGGGCCTGTTCTCCCAGGGCAGTAATAATTTCTCCCCATTTCTTTTTCAAGCCAGCTGATTCTCCTTACCTATTTATGGAATGCCTTTCTAGCTGAGTTTATTGTTACCACTCTTTCATTTGGTTGAAGTCTACGGACTTCCTTTATGTTCTTGTTGAGCTTCACATTTGCTTTATCATAATCTGATTTCCAAACAGAAGAGACCCTTCCACCCTTTAGCTTTTCCAAACAGATCTTTAAATTCTTAGCAACATACCATACTTATGTAGTATCTCTTCAGAAGATTTGTGTCCACAACCTTTCAGCAACCTCAATATCGACCTCTCTGTTTCTCTTCTCACCCTGGTTGTCTAGATGATCCTTTTCAAGTTCTTACATCGGATCTCCTGGCTACTGGCCTATAAGTCTGTATTCTACACAACCATATTGAGTATTATTTGTAAGGGTTTATGATCGCTACCCTCCTTGTCAGTCAGCCGTGTGGGCGGATCGTCACCACCGGTCTGGTGGTGGCAATCCTCCCGACATCATAATGGCCCCCTGACTGAGTGTCATCTAACAGCTTATTCTCTTCAATAAACTGCGCAAGCTGGATATTCATAATCTTTTTGATGATTTTAGCTGGAAATGGGAGACGTGCAGTTGGCCTGTAATTTTTGGTCTCTCTTGGGTCAAGATTGGTTTTCTTTAACAGTGGCAGAATGATGGCTTTTTTTTCATAGGGAAGGATAGGTACCTGAGCAGAACATAGTTACAGATGCTCGTTAGGTTAGAACCTATTAGGTCCGGGATCAGTTTCAGGACTGAAGGGGGCATGGATCACACGGTGAGCCTGATTTGACTGTGTTGGCCAGATCAGAAATCGGTTCCACTGAAACTGGACTAAATTCCCTAAAACTAGGGGTGTCTCCACTCTTGCTGTTGTCAGCCGGCTGATTTCAGCCCACCGCGGGGGCAGTAAAGTTAGAGTAAATTTGGCCCACCTTGTCTTGAAAATAGCTGGCTAGTGAATCACAGAGTGATTGGGATGCCCTCTTGGTGGAGTTATCCACTGGCCCTGCCAGCTTAGAAACTACCTGAGACAGCTGTTTAGAGGAAGCTTGTGCTGTTTCTATTTTTCTGGTGTAGTAATTACTTTTTTCTGTAATTATAAGATGTTTATACTTTATCAATGCCACCTTGTAACAAGATTCTTCCTTGTTATCATATTCTTGGTGCCAGGGTCTTTCTTGATTCCTACACCGTTGTTTCTCCAATCTCAGTGCCTCAGAGAACCACGGAGCAGAGGGAGCCTTCCTGTTTTTTGAGATCGTTTTATATGGTACGAGTCTACTGAATGCATTTTGGAGCCATTCTGTGTCATTTATAGTGGCCAGTTCTGGGTCTGGCACATCTTCAGGTTGGGTGTCCGTTAGATGTTGCTTAAGACAGGCTTGATGAATGCCAGTCCATTGAATGAATGGAGGTTTAGTTCTACTCTCGCATCTGCGTTGGAACTCCAGGCCGTGTTTTCTCCAGCCAGCCAGCCGCTCACTCGAGCAAAGAGGAGGAGGAGGAGGATGAGGATGATGCCGCCGCTGCTGCCCACGGGTAACCTTCGCCGCGAGCCATCGCGGACCCCTGCAGAGCTCCGTAGAGCCCCGCCGATCCCTGCTCTGCTGCAGTTCCCACCCCTGCTTACTTTATGGTGGCGGATACGTGGCCGAGGACGTGAGGATGCAGGCAGCAAGAGCGGGCCTGGGTGGCCCAGGTTGCGGAGCCAGAATTGGAGGGGAGAGGGTGCCCAAACTTGAAGGGACCGTTCTAGTCTCCTTCCAACAGCTCCTCTCAGTTCCTTTCATCGACTTCTTCGACGGCCCGGTCCACTGGGGGTATCTTGGGGAGATCAAGGTTGACACGGCTCGCCCTTAAGAGGTCCTGCAAGGCAACAGTAGTGTGTGAGGCCCAGGGAGGCAGCCCGACCAGCCCAGGTGTTCCTCTGCTGTTCCGCCTGCTGCTGTTTTTTCCTCTTGCCTTCCTTTTGCTGAATTAACAATAATTACCAGCAGTCCTCTAGCGACCCCCAGTGACGCCACGGGTCGGATAAATTCCCAAATTCCAACTTTCTGTGACACTTGGAGGCTGTTGGAAGTGCTACGGAGGAGTGATTGACGCACCTCCCTGCGCACCTCGGTTCGAGACTATCCCATTGTCTTTCCATCAATCTCCCATTGTTCTCTCATTGAACCGACTCACTACAACTCAACTGACATTCCATAGCCCCTTTAGCTTCTAAAAACAAAAATCAAAATCAAAAAGGGGAAGCTGATCAGTTGGTCAAAAAGATGGTCACATTAAGGCGGTTATCAAGGCAGCCGCCATGAGTCTTGGCAGAGTAAGGAAAGCACCGGCGAAATCTAAACCACAACTTAAGGCAACCAAACAAAAGAATGAAGGGAGGAGGGGGACTAGCCCATTGGACCTCACCCAAGACAGCTCCAAGACAAAACGTGGGAAACTTGACGACTCGTTCGACATACAAAACAATTCGCAAATCAGTCTCCCACTTACCTGCAACCTTCAAAAATCAGCAGCAACAGCAAAGAGTAATGTAGTTAACACGAGCCAGGGATCAGAGGCCCAGGACTTAATGTGTGAGGGGGGGTTGACGCCAAGGAGAAACCCTTCCTTCTTTCAACCGAAAATATATACTAAATTCTCCTTCTTGAAAGATCCTGGCACAGTAATATTCTCAAAGTGCCACCATAGAAGGATTACAATCCCCTCTCCTACGTTTAGCCCCATATACCCTTGGTCAAGAGTTGCAATTTTTAACGCCGGAGGAGATCACTGCACAAATCCATAACAATGAGAGTCCCCAAACAAGCCCACAAATTTGTCTCAAGGGAAAAATGAGAGAGGAAGAGCTGCTTTTGCAAAAAACCTATAATGGAAAAAATGGCGTAACACGCGGTACCTTCGAACCAAACAAACCAAACGCACAACGAGGAAAAAAGAGCTTGAAAGGATGCTGGACTATGTCCCACTGGAGCAACAACCTGCTCATCAAAGGGCTCAACAGAGGGACAACCACAACAAGCAATTAATCTCCTCACAACATAACTCATTGGTTAGCTTACGCAATAATCAAATTCCCACTCTGTATTCTCATCCGTTTAGGCCGATTGAGGACCAGACAGAGACAGTAACTTCAAAACCACATCAGCAAGGGTAATCTACTTTGGGCTTAGACTTTCAGCGCTTTCAACTTACTCCTAATATCGCAGAGTCTCACCCGAGTGAGGACCTAAGCGAGGACGCTGAAACCCTGATAAATCAAACGAAGCCTGACACGCCTGACATGGTACCTGCTCCAATGCTCCATTAACGCCTCTTGCCGACAGCACAGATAGCATACCAGACGAAGGAGCATAACACAAGGGAACTGGCATCACAACAAAATAATCCCTCCCCTCAATTGTTGCCAGCAACTAGCTCCCATCAAATAATACCGGGGCCAAGTCCATTGGCACTCTACAAAAATAAAGGCAACTTCAACGGAAATTCTTTTTTTTTTTTTGGAAAACCTTTATTGTTACTTCAAACGATTACAAGTATGGGCCTACAACCACCGGGGCCGGCCGCTAATCAGTTTCCACCACAGCGAGTCAGTTATGACACGACTCAGCAGCCCGTGGATCGGAAGCACCATAGATTCGGTTAAGAACGTGTTATTGAGCGTACCAACTAAAGTACAGGATTAAAAAGGCTCCATTTTATAATATGAAAATGAAGGATCAGGTGCCGTACAATAATACAACGTCACACAGAGGGCGGGCAAAGTAGGAAGACAACCACAGTTAGAACGCTCGCAGTTAGAATAATGACGCTAAAGCATATGAGTCAGGATACGCAGGCATACAGTCACAGTTCGCACCAGTTAAGTGCCCGCCCATCGATACCGATAGTACTATAGGAAACATTGGCACAGATAAAGAAGGATCAATAATAGACACAAAAGTGGACCCACATCGCTGACCCGAAAAATAAAGAAAAGAAAGAAAGGCAATAGAAAGAGAACGAAAAAGAGGAAAAGGCCATAGAAACAAATAAAGGCAAAACAAAAAGCTAAAGACGGAGGTCGGGGGAGCCGGGAGACTAAGCGGTCATCTTGTTGCTGTCGTAGCTCCTCCCTTCAACGGCAATTCTAACGGCTTACCCTCTCTAGAGCAAGGTCAATCGCCGCTTATTGAAAACCTGCCAGCGGCAACTGGTGACATGTCCTTCCTAGCTTCCCAAGAGTGGGAGGAACTAGTTGCCTCTTACAGTCAAACCCACAATATTCCATCAAAAACTGTACAGAAAGGAAGAAGCAAAATCTCGGATAGCAACAAATCTTTAATATGGGAGTCGATACTAAGTACCATGCAATATTCGACTGCGGCCCTGCAATATTAATCTAACAAGCTGGATCTCCAATTTACAGTTCTTCAAACCCTAGCTGACTTCACCTCTGAAATTGATAGGAAACTGGGTGATCTAAATGGCCTATTAAAAGAGGGCAAGAAGCGGCTTTCAAATCACAGCCCGTGTAACAGGAATGCTCTTGTGCCCCAAAAGTGGATAAACTATTAATGCTCCCGACGATACTGGGTGACATGTTGATCGTCCTGAAACAAACAGCTACATCCCAGAACATAATCCATAATGAAAATCTCCAGGTCGTTTGCAGCATACACGGTCCACAAACAACAGGGCAGCACTCGCCAAACAATGACAGCATTACCGGAGGAAGCAGCTCCGCGCAAGGCACAAAAGCCGGGCTGCCATTAAAATCTGGTCGCAAGCATAAAAGGAAAGGCAGGAATAAGAAATCGGCAACGCAGGCCCAATACCTAGTGATCAACTTTCAGTCGGATCCAGCTGCAACTGCCCTAATAAGTGACAACATTTTAAACTCAGCAACACCATTGGTAGCTAAAAACAAATGTGTTAGGCCTATAAGACCTAACGTCACAAAGGTATGGCTAAGGGGCCTAAGCCACACATAGCGGTAGTAATAAACTGGAGGATGGGCACGAGCCATCTGGTAAAATTATCCGGTAGCACCTCTTTATCAGTTCCTACACCTCTGAGGAAGCTACCGGCATATACCAGCACAAGGCCTGAACTACCAACAACAGCTCCAGAAAGAAAGAAACCAACTGAAGGAGCACAAGTGGCAAATCTGAAATTAGGTTTAAACCCACAGAAAGTCTGCAACAAGCCCTTATTATTCTTAAGCCAAACTCATGTGCAAGACGTTTGCTTGCATGGTACTGCACGACCCTCACCTGACCACTTGTTAACATTACATACTAGTAGTAACCACGAAACAATCAAAGTACATCCTCCTAAACAAGGACAGGTGGACCGCACAGAATTAACCATCACTGGATCTCAGCATCTTATTGAGGGAACACTTGGCCACAAAGCAACCAGCAGTGGCAGTATGCAGACTCAATGCCAGGATCCAACTATGGCAGAAGAGACTAATACAATAATATTCCTTCCCGAATACCAGTCACGAGGTTGTGTGGACATTCTACATTGAGGGATCATCTTACGACTCCTACATTCCATCACATCCGTAGCTAACGATGACACTTCTAAGTTAATGTCAATTGAATTTTTGCCAGGATACAATGGTCAGAGCGCCGAAGCAAACAAAGTGGCGATCCCTAGTGGTTGCTGATAGGATTCTACGCAAAAGAAACAGATTCCAAAACTGGGGGATAACTCTGAAATCAATACCTAAGACATCTTATCCAACACCTTTTCTTAGTCTAGAGACAAGTTCCACAAGCCTGACTACTTCTTCGGTTCTAAAAGGTGCAAGGAGTAGAACTCCAGGCAGAACGACTGATGCCAACTTGACAATCGCTTTGTTACCAACTCAAAGTCAAACATCACTACCTCATCCATCGACAAGTGACAACTGGACTGCTACACACCGATTAATAACATCCCCAAATTGACAACAGACGGCAGCAGCGTATCCATCGCTGACCGATCAAGAAGGAATTTCCATATGCGCTTGGAACATTAATGGCTTGGCATCCAAAATTAATGACCAGGAGAGCTTAAGCTACATGAAATCTTTTGCTATAATATTGCTACAGGAGACCTGGGATGACAAGCCCTTCGACTTGCAAGGTTATACCTCCTATTCACTTCCAGCAACCAAGGAATCTGCCTTTGGTCGTCGCTCAGGTGGTCTGTTGCTTCTGGCCTCAATAACCAGAATAGGTGAGTTTTTACCTATAACAATACACTTAACATCACCAAACTGCATTTTGGCAGCAAAATTAATGCTCAAATCAAACCAGCTCAAACAGGACATAGTAATAATAAATGTAAATATACATCCTAAACATAAAACAAAAGCAGCAAAGGAGCTGTCAACGGAGCTACAGAGAGTGATGGACGACGAGGCAACAGACCTCTTCATCTTGACCGGAGATTTCAACATGCACCTCTTAAGGCATACTCAGGATGACGATTCAGTGCGGGACCTCTTAGGTGCATGGGGAATCCCAACGCAGGGCTAAATATAGGCCATCATGCCTCCAGGATAGCGACAAATCTGCTTCAGGACTTGGAACATCTAAATATGAGAGCCCTAAATGGCCGGTTTAAAGAGGGCAACCCTCCAGCAGCCATGTACCACTCTACAACAACATCATCCCATCTAGATTACACCTTCACAACTTTGGCAATGTTTAACGAAATGTTCACCTTTAAGATAGGGAACTACGAACTTAGCGATCATCTGCCACAGGAGCTGACCCTCCAAACTCATCCATGTCATATACCGGAAACTATCAAACCCATTTTGCAGGAAGAAACTAGTAACTTAAAAAGAATACGGTGCAACTCTAACAACATAGAAGAAATATTGTCTAAAGCTAAAGACCTGTACAACCAAGGAGGTGTCAATCTAGAGCAGCCCGTGGAAAGTTGGGAAAACTTTGTTACATCCTTATGAGGAACACTAACTACTAGTCAAGGCCCAAACCGAAGGGGAGCTGAAGTCAACCCAATTAAGACGGCAAGGAGTCCAGTCTCAAAAACACTTAAGCAAACAATAAATCGAAATTTAAAGCAACAACGCAAATCCCCAAATGATCGGAGCCTGCAAGATACCCTCTGTATGCTAAAGAAAACTTTGAAACGGAGGAGATGGGCTAACAAAAGAGTAAAAGATAATGACCTATGGGCCAAACTCTATCATGACGCAAGCCAGAAAAACAGGGCAAAATTTGGGCAATCAGTTAATAAACTGCAGCGGCCCAACCATCCAGGCATAACAACAAAACATCACTGAAGCCTCTTGGGTTGATTATCTTTTTAATCACTTTGATTACTTTAATGACTCAGCTGTAGAAACTACCATCCCCCTCCTTCAACCGGGAAATTCCTGCTCCAACAACTTAACACAGGTAGACTCAAACCACATGAACAAATTGATGATGACAGAGGTTCATTAAAGTTAATGCTCCGAGAGACGGAACAGCGAATGGGCCCACAATGTCAACTAAATGCAGCAGATAAGCAAAACGGACCCTTGGCTACAGCTATAAGGAAGCAAATTGCAAGATGAAGATGGGCGAGAGCACCAGGCCCAAATGGTATACCGCCAATGCTGTACAAGCAAGACCTCGAGTTCTGGAGCAACGCTTTGGAACCAGTGTGTGACGGGGCCGGAGCGGCTCCTCCTTCAGGGGAACATGAACGAATACGGGTCTGGTGGCTAGCTACCCCCCTCTCACCCGCTTGTGTCCCTTCTCACCAGGAGCCCATTTCTTACCATCAAGACGACTGTGTCGTCAAGAAAATGAGCCTCTCTGGTCTTACGGCAATGTAAACACAGACGGCTCCTTTAACAGAGGATTTCAGCATGACGAGGCTCCACCTACTGACGTCACCACTCCACCGACAACAAATGAGAGCGGAACCAGGAAATCGATGAACGGCGTTTCCCCAGAGGACGAGTACGGCAACAGAGAAGAGGAGCAGTGTTGTGCGTTACGAAGGACGAGACGGAACAAGATCAAGAACCTCGAGGTGTTACCAGCAAGCCCGGAGGCCAACGTCACCACGAGGCGCCCCGCCACGCTTCCGCGGGAGGAGCGTGGCTTAATCAGGTACGGGGCAGAGTGGCGGGTTGGGTGGGGCGTTACAGCCTGCCTACTACAAATCGCTAGTGTAAATAAGTGTACAGCTCCGTGTAAAGTCTCCAAGAACCCTTCCCTTTCACAAGCACACTTAACACCGACCTTGATTGTATATAGCACTGTTCCACTGGGTTTCCTTCACCCCCGACCCTTGCACTTTAAGCTCCCGGTCACCCTTCTAAAATCCCCACTTGTCTCTCTTTTTCTCCCGGCTGCCGGACGGAGTGGAAGAATCCGCTGTCCTCTGTGCTTCCCGAGACAGAACCAGTTGCCACCCGTATTTTCCCAAGCACAGCCTGGATCCCAATACCAAGACGGACCCCGCAGCCTTCGCAAGAGAGAGACTGACAAGCCGAAGACGGAAGTCTTATATAAAAATAAAACCTTCTCTAAGATCCCTACTTAAAGTCTCGGACTCGGTTCCTTTAATCCCTCCTACCCCATTACACAGTGTTAGAATATTCATTAAGAACTACAAAATTCCCTGAGTCATGGAGAGGCTCAATCATCAGCCAAATATACAAGCAAGGAGCAATATCGGACCGAAACAACTATCGACTGATAGCCCTCATAGATACAGAGGCCAAATACTTTGCAGAGATCATTTTAAACGAATTGACCAGCTGGTCCTCTATGAACGATAAAATACCCATTACCCAAACAGGCTTCCGTCAAGGGCATGGCACAACTACTAATATCATGGCCCTAACCTTGCTCATGGATGCTGCTGTGAAGCAGGGAAAATACCCCCTATACCTCAGCTTCATAGACTACTCAGCAGCTTTTCATCACGTTGATCGCATTAAGCTCTGGCAAAAGCTGGACAAATGGGGGATGCCACCACCCTTATTAGATCAACTTATCCAACTGCATACTAACACCTGGATTAGAATTAAATTAGGCGCCGAGAAGCACCTTTCAATGAGAATTACAACTACAAAGGGTCTAAAGCAAGGCTGTGGTCTAGCCCCCATGCTATTTAGCCTTTTTTTGGCTGATTTACCGGGGTAACTGGATAGCTGTCTTTGAAACGCTCCGAAGCTAGGGGGCATGACATTGACAAACCTGCTATATGCGGATGATCTAGTTCTGATCAGTAGGACTCCCATTGGTCTCCAGCACCTCCTTGACGCAACATAAACATTTTCGCAATTGAACGCACTGGAAATTAATTAAAAAAAAACTAAAATCTTAGCAGTAAATCACTGCAAAAAGGCAAACCCAAAGTGGTACTTGGCCAGCAAACGTCTTGACCAAGTAGTAAGTTATAAATATCTGGGGGTCCTGCTAGATCACAAGAATTCTTTTAAGCCTCAGCTAGAATCTTTGCGAAGAAAGGCAGCCACAACTTACTTAGCATTAAAACCTTTAAAGAAGGGGCGTGGCTTGGCCGGCGATGTGAGCAGACGCGTGACTGCGGAGCTCCCGCCGCCGTTTGGCCCATCTTTTGCTATTTATGCGGAATTCGGGAGTCCAGACCCGCCACACACCTCCCTAGTGCCCCTGACCAGCTGGACAGCGAATCTGGACGCGATGCCTCCTTGCTCCGCCTGATAGACGGCAGAAACGAGCGGCCGGCTCGCTACGAGAGGGGCCGCCCGGTCCATCCGCCATCTTGTGACCTCGGAGGTGGCGGTCTGCGGCGGAGCTTGGCAGACCCTGGGGCCGTCGGCGACCCCTGGCTGGAGCGACCCCCGCCCTTCCCACACGGTAAACCTGAGACGCCCTTACCTGTGGCCGCAGCGGTGTGGCGGGGTGACTAGGCGGGAGCCCCTGAGCGGCTTCTGGGTCCGGAGCGCCCCGTTTCCCGCGCTTCGGGGTGGAGCTGGGAGGCGGCGGGACCCGGTCTCTGGCCCCAGCGAGGATCAGAGGCACTGCTAGCCTCACCTCCCCAGCGGGCTGCTGGGGGAGAACGGCCCTGCGGAACCGCGGCAGAGAACAGCGGGGATTGTCGGAGCGGCGATCTGATGCAGACGGTGCCCCCGGGGCACTTTGGAGAGCGGACGGCGCCAGCCGAGTTACAGCCTGCGGGGAAACGCCGTGACAGCGTGACTTCACAGCGGCTCCTCCCTGGGGGTGAGTGCAGGCCTGGGGCTATAGTGAGTGGCACTCTCTGGTGCTGACCCCCCCCTCTAGGGAACTAGTGGCCCCCGCTGGAGACGAGCGGACCTGCTCATTGGCCTGGCTGGCCGCGCATTGGGAGCTGGGGCGCCGTGGCCTAGAGATCCCTGGACTGCCTGCTCTGCTACGTGGGGTGTGTGCTGGGAGCTCGTTGCTGCGGGGAGAGACGGTGCGGGGCCCGCATCCCCTGAGTGCGCTGTGACTTCGCGTCGGTGCTCCCCACCACCCCCCCTTTGTGCTTTCGCTCAGGCGGCCTACATCGGGCGAGGGCCCTGACGCGGCCTAGGCGACATCCTGTGGACCACGCGGAGGATGACGCGCACGAACAGGAACAGCAAGGCGGAACCAGCGCCGACCCCCAAGGGGAACCCGGTGACGGCCATGTGGAGCAAAGTGGGAACGCCGGCGGCCAGTGGTGGCCCACCTGCGGAGATGGCGGATTCCCCCCCGGTCACACAAGCGTTCATGGCCGCCTTCATGACCGACCTTAAGACTGAGATCGGTTCCCTGAGGTCGGAGGTCCACTCGTGTGTCACGGAGCTTAGGAAGGAAGTCACGGAACTGGGGGACCGTGTGGACAGCCTGGAGAGAACCGCGGACACGCGCACCGAGGACCAGGAACATCTGTGGCAGCGCTTAATGGCCCTGGAACAACAGAACATTGAACTCCAAATCAAGCAAGAGGACTTGGAGAATCGGGGTAGATGAAACAACCTCCGCATCCGCGGCGTGCCGCTCGGAGAAGAAGGGGAGGACGTAATGGACTTTGTGGCGCAACTCCTCCACGAGGTGCGGGGCGACGAGGATGTCTCACCTCCCACACTAGACCGGGCTCATCGAGTGGCGGCGCCTGCGGGGAGATCGGGGCTTCTCCCGGACATCCTCACACGGGTGCACTTCTTTGTGGAAAAGGAGGAGATTTGGAAGCGTGCTCGAGACAAGCCGGACCTGCAGTACAAGGGCCACAAGATTCAGATCTTTCAAGATTTAGCGCCCAACACCCTGAAGCGGCGACGCGCTTTCCGCCCAGTAACAGAGAAACTGCGGTCCCTGAACATCTCGTACCAATGGGGCCATCCCTTTGCACTTATCTTTCAATGGGAGGGTAAGCGTAAATCCTTGCAATCCTACGATGAGGCGGCGCGACTCCTCAACATCGCAGGCTCTCCTCCGGGCAGCCCCTCTAGACACCCTCCAAGCAGGAGGACACCGCTTGCCCCGGACTGGACCACAGTGCCGAGGAGACAGTGTGCGACGCCTGTTGACGCGCCAACGACTAGCCAGGCCAGGCAGGAGGTCATCGCCAACATTAGAGTGCTGGAGGAGGCGGAGATCGACCATGCAGACCGCTCCCCGGCGGGACGGTCCTCCACACTGTGAGATGAACAGCACACATGTGTCACTCTACTTGAGGTACTGTTCCTTTATACCCCTCCAGAGGGCGGGGATGGTTGTGGGGCGGGAGGGAAGTTGCTTGGACTCCTGATCCCCTTGTGCTGGGCCTAGGAAGGTGGGGGCTCCATACCTTCTAGTGTTCCTGGCCAGTTATGTCCCACCGAGACTGTCTCCTGGGGAGTGACATCCCGATGGACATTCAAACCCGTGGGTGTAGGATGCCCTACTCTGGAGACAGTGTACTTTGGCCCAGTTGGCCACGTCTCTACGGCCTAGGCCGTCAGCCCTTCAGGCTGCTGAAAGTTTGGCTTTCTCATTTGACTTTCTTTTTTCTCTTTTTTCTATCTTTCCTTCCTTTTTCTGTCCACTATGGGGGGCTGGGGGTGGGGGATGGTGCGAGGAACGGAGGTGGGCCCTCTGGGTGGGGCTCTGAGCCGGTGGGTGCTCTGCTGCGCGTAGCTTTGCGTACTAACCTTAGGGACCCCCGAGATGGCGAGTGATATAGCCAGACCCCTTAAGATTTTATCACTCAATGTTAAAGGCCTTAATTCACCTAATAAGCGCCAACAGCTCTGGCATTACTTCTTGCAACATGATCCGGACATCATTTTCATACAAGAGACCCACCTTCTCCAGGCAGATACAAAGCGCATGGCGCACCCTAGATACCCCCTCCAATTCTGGGCTACAGCAGATACGAAAACGGCAGGGGTAGCAATTTTGTGCAAAGCTGGCATCAGGCGGGGTTCTGACAAGCTCTTCCGGGGTGGTGACGGTCGCTTCCTCAAGGTATCGGTCGAGGTGGGCTCCCGCCGTCTTACGTTGTGCAATGTGTATGCGCCCAACCTGGCACAGGATCGCTTCCTTCGGGATCTTCTGCGTGCTCACGTCCTTCGGGGTGGACCCTCGATTGTTCTAGGGGGCGACCTTAACCTGGTATGGTGCCCTACGATGGACCGGAGTGCGGGCTCCTTTCATGGAGCGGGGGCGATGTCCTCGGCGCTACGCAAACAGATAGGCGATTTGGGTCTCTTCGACGCATGGCGCTACTTCTCCCCCGACAAAAGGGACTATTCTTTTTATTCTAGTGCTCACCGCTCTTATTCCCGCATCGATCATCTGTTCGTATCTCACGACCTGCTTTGTGATGTGGTGGATGTGGAAATGTCTGACATTTCTATCTCGGACCATGCGCATGTGGAATTGCTCCTTAGAGATCTGCGGAGTGGTCCTCCTAGGGAACGGAAGTGGCACCTACCCCCACACCTCCTCAGAGATGCAGCGTCGGTTGACGACATCCGCGCGGCCATTACCTCCTACTTTGAGTTCAACGATCTGCCGGAAACGCCGTTCCCGGTGGTGTGGGACGCCTTCAAGGCTACAATTCGGGGTCACATCACCTCCCTCGAGATTGCGAGAGCGCGTGAGAGGAGGTCAGTGGAGGAGGGCCTGGTGGCGGATTTGCGGGGGCAGAGACGCAGAATCAAGAGGAATCCACTCTGAAGACGCGGAGACACCTAGCGAATCTGCGGGGGCAATTGCGCATGCTACGGGCGAATCGGGCGGAGAAATCTCTCTTGGCACTAAAGCGCATGCATTTTGACGGAGGGGACAAAGTGGGGAAACTTTTGGCGAGACGACTGAGGGTCAAAGCGGCCAGATCCCACATAGCGAACGTGATGCTCCCAGACGGGTCTCGGGCAACGGCGATGGAGGCTAAAATGAAGGCGTTCCGAGACTATTACGCCTCCTTGTACACGGCGGCTCCGCCAGGCGCTACCCTGCCGGAGGAGGTTCTGGAGCACTATGGCGGGACGCGCTTGCATTACGAAGCGGCGGAAAGGTTAGAGGAGCCACTCTCGCTTGCCGAGGTGACTGAGGCCATCAAGGAGCTGCATTTGGGGAAGACGCCGGGCCCTGACGGCTTACCGCCTTCCTTTTACCGCCTATTTCAGGGACAGCTAGGTCCTTATCTTCTCAGACTCTTTGCTTCCTTCGATGGTGGCCAGGGTCCCTCTCCGGACATGGGAATGGCGGAAATAACTCTAGTCCCTAAGCCTGGGAAAGATCCGGCGCTTTGCTCGTCATACCGCCCGATTGCGCTGCTTAATACTGATTTTAAAATTTACACGAAGGTGCTGGCTAAGAGACTTGATCCCCACATGCCGGACCTAGTTGACCCTGACCAAGTGGGCTTCATCCGGGGCCGTCAAGGGGCAGATAATGTGCGAAGACTGGCACATTTGGTGGGGAAGGTGCACCACTGGCACATTCCGGCGTGCCTCCTGTCGTTAGACGCTGAGAAAGCGTTTGATCGCGTGGACTGGGGGTTTCTCCAAGCGGTCCTTTGTAAGATGGGGCTCGGCCCAAGGATGATTGCCAGGATCATGGCACCTTACATGGTGCCGCGGGCGAGGGTCAGGGTGAATGGGAGGTTGACAGAACCGTTCGCCATTGGCAGAGGGACGAGGCAGGGCTGCCCTCTCTCGCCATTGCTGTTCGCCCTGGCGATTGAGCCACTGGCGGACTTGATCAGGCGAAACCCAGACATACGCGGCGTACAGATGGGGGGGCAAACCCATAAGGTGGCGTTATACGCGGACGACCTCATCCTCACTCTCACGGAGCCGCGACAGTCCTTGCCGGCGCTTCATGAGGTGCTCTGCTCCTTCGAAGGCGCCTCTGGCTTGAAAATTAATCACGATAAGTCGTGGGTACTTAACCTCACGATCCCTCAGGCCGATGTTCCTCCCCTGGAAGTGATGTGCCCCTACCGGTGGACGGACCAACATATCCGATACCTCGGCCTCTCCCTGACTCCCTCTTTGGGAGGCTGGTCGGCGCTCAATTGGGCGGAATGTCGCAAATCCATCCTCACTGATTTACAACAGTGGAAGCCTCTTATCCCCTCTTGGCTGGGTAGATTGAACGCGATCAAAATGTCTATACTACCCAAAATACTCTACCTGTTTCAATGCCTTCCTACACCTATCCCTCTGCCGAAGATTAGAGCCTTGCAAAGGGACTGTACTAAATTCATCTGGGGGGGCAAGAGACCCCGCTTCTCTCAGACACTCCTTATGGCCCCGCGGGATCGTGGAGGACTAGGGTGCCCGAATCTGGTGGACTATTATTGGGCCGCTCACTTGCGGTTTGTAATAGAGTGGGGTATTAGGCGGAGTGAGAAGGGGTGGCTACATCTGGATCGGGCGGTCACGGGTCGCACGATCTGGAACTTGGCTTGGACTCATAGGGCGGGACGGTCCCCTAGTGCTTATTTGGCGGTTCCCACGAGGACGGTCCTGGACGTGTGGGACAAGGTGGCGGTGCGGAAAGGCCTGACGACTTTCCCCTCACCGCACACCCTCATAGAGGATAATCCATGGTTCCCACCGGCCAACCACACTCCCGCCTTTCGCAGGTGGACACGAGAAGACTGCAAAGTCCTTACGGATCTCTTTGACGGAGGCTCCGTTAAGTCTTTTGCCCACTGTCGGGAGGAGTTCCGTCTTTCCCCAGAGGCCGAATTGCAGTTTCTGCAGTTGCGTCACTGGGCCCTATCGGATGCGATATACCCTGGGGCCACTCGGGCCTTCACCCCGTTCGAGAGGCTGGCCCGCTCTGGTGCGGGCACGAAGGGCCTTATGTCAAAAATGTATCAGATTCTGCAGCATCCTCATACTCCCCCTGCTCACCCGTATCAGCGACGTTGGCAGGAGGCTCTGGGCGATGATATTGATCATACGCAGTGGACCCGCCTCTGGAGGGATGTCCCTAGGGTGTATCGCAGCGTGCCGCAACAAGAAAGCGCGTATAAAGTAATGACGCAGTGGTACTATACGCCTCAACGCCTGCACAGGATGTTCCCCTCTGTACCGCCCGGTTGCTGGAGATGCCATCATGTGCCTGGTGACTTCTTACACATCTGGTGGACTTGCCCTGTGATCGCTATCTTTTGGAAGGAGGTATTGAGCCACATTCGGGGGGTGCTGGGATTTCCGATGCTGCTAGCACAATATTGCTGGGAATCAAACCTGTTGAACTGCTGGCCCTGACCCGCAGTGACTGGACCTTAGCGATGCAAATGTTGGGTGCCGCCAGACAACTTATCGCTCTGTATTGGAAGAAGGTGGAGGCCCCCCCTCTAGCTGTATGGTTCGGCAGACTGTGGCAGGTCATCACTATGGAATTACTCTCGGCTAGGCTACAGTCTCGCACGACCCACTTTGAAAAGGTTTGGCGGCCACTAGTGACTTATCTTTGCAGGAGCGAATATGCTAGGAATATGCCCCCGGCGCTGCGTGCATTGCAATTGGTGAAAGATGCGGTGCTCCCCTTTACCCCTCGCAACCTGTGACGTGGGAATGGACCCTCTGAAGGGTGCTCCGATGGCTACGGCCCCCCCTCTCCCCGGGCTCTCTCGACCTGGCTGCTATGACTGTCCCCCCTAGCTTCCTCTGCTCTTCCTCTCTGCTCCCTCTAACCTCTGCTTTACTCTCTTTGCTGCCTTCTACTAGACTTCTGATTGAGTGTTGGGCCCCTAGGGCCGGTTGTTTGTTTCTGTTTGATCTGTTTGTACCTGCCCGCCTTGCGGGACGCTATATAAGGCGGGGTATCACTGGGGTGTGCTGGACTGCGCTTTTGGACCCCCCTTTCTGAGCGACTTAATGGGATCTGGACTAATCTTGATGTGCAGGTCGACGAATGTGATTGGAGATACCGGCCCACGCAGAGTCCACACCATGAGTTCTTTAACGCGGCCGGCCCCATGAGGGTTGTAGGCTTATCGCTGTGTCAATGTGGCCCTTTTATTATGTGTGTCTCAGACTGAGGCTTTATTAAAAGATGTTGAAATAAAAAAACCTTTAAAGAAACTGCTGCCGAACCTCACGCTCGATCCTTTCTTAAAAATCTTGCGAGCAAAATTGCAGCCTACACTCCATTATGGCAGCGAATCACTGATGGGCAGAGACGCAGTAACTCTCGATAGCATAATAGCAACTGCCTATCGGGCGATCTTCCAGCTCCCTAAATATGTTTCACCGGCCCAAATCAGGTTGGAATTTGGCCACCAAAACCAGGTGACAGAAAGAAAGGGGGCTTTTGTAAAATGCTGGCATAAAATAAGAGCTGCTGAAGTGGGATCCTTGAATAATCATCTTTGGACAGAGCTCTCACGCTCTGGAAAGCTGACCGCTAACGTGTACCTTCAAGAGTCCAACAACACGTTAGGCTCGACAGATGCCTGGAATACACCAACTGGCAACTCCGCTTTTAAGAAAATAGTTACCAAGACAACAATACTAATTTCATCAATAGAGGACAAGAAAGTGCTATCTAAAGGAGCTCACGGTTGGGCTGTGTTAAACAATTACGACATTCTCAAACCCCAACCCTGTCTCAAAGCTGGTATAAAAATCGCGACCATGGAAAGATTTTTGCGGCTCCGTATGGGAGTCTGAGCAATACATTTGCTTCTACCATCTTGGGAAAGAAGGGCTGGAGGCGCATTCAAGAAATTGACATTTGGGAATATATACCAAATTCTGAAGTAATTCTGTTACCCTAGCCTGAACAACCTGGGGCTATTCTTATACCCTAGGGGGAGTGTGCAAAATTGACGTGGGAACCTAGCGCGGAAAATGCGGTTAAATACCTGCTTTCAGGCACTATATTTTGGCAGAAGAATCTATTTGAGATATCTAGTGTTACTTTGAATTTCTCTGCACAATGTTATTCATCAATGTGGCACTGTGTGCATTCTGTACTACAAATGTTTTAGTGTATGTGTTTAGATGTCGGTAGTCTAAAACTAGACGATATGAATTATTGGGTTTCATTATGGGAAAAAAAGGATTATTAATTGGAGAGGTGCAAGTTTCCATTACACCCTGGTAGTCAAGTTGATTTAAAATCTCCCTGACCTGTTTTGTACGCTTCTTGTTTTATTGTGTACTGTCTCTGTGGAGTTGGACTAGTTTTCACTGGGATTATATGGTGGGGTGGGTCAGTATCCGACCCAACATGCTTGCCACATAGGGCCGGAGCAAGGGCTACCACCCACTCCCACGTTTATGTGTGTTTTAAATAAATTTGAACGTGGTCGAAAAAAGCTGGTAAAATTAATGTTTCTCCCCCTGGGCAATCCATCACAATTTCAGGTGGCCAATCTTTTTCAGCTAAAAGGATATCATAGCAATACGTCAAGTTCTCCCAAAATAGACCTTTGACGTTTCTGGGTTTGTCCCTCTCCATTTGGAGTGTTATCTCATGTAAACTATGTGGGACACTTACCCTTGCATCAGGTGTTTCCACAGTGATGTGCTCATTCAACTCCGCTGTCACCAGAAATTCCATCCGGTTCTGGCGAGCTATTGTTACTTCTGCTGCGCTGTCTAGCTTCGTCAGAGCCCATTCCCCATTCAGAAGTTGAGTCCTCAGAAATCTGGGCATGTCGAAGTTTGAGACTGTAGGACTTGGCCCTTTCCCCAGAATTTTTCGCTTTTTATTCCTTTAATCTAGGGTGCCCCCTATTGTAACAAAAGGGTATAGGCCCTGTGTAGTGAAGAAAGCCCTGTGTAATGTTAAAGTAATGTTAAGGTGCAGGTGCCCACTTCCCCTAACATGGCCGCCATTGACCCCTGCTACTGCAGCGCGGTCTTTGTGGGTGCCTTCTAGTGGCCAGGGGCTGGCTGGAACCCTCAAACAATGTATCCATACTAGCCTGCCAGCCTGGCCATAGCCATAATGGTGGAACCTCCTAGAACCTCCTGGAACCTTCTGGAACAGGTGAGGTGGCACCAACTGCCACTGCCAACTGGCACTATATAAGGAAAGGGAGGGAAACTTTCCTGTCAAACTGAGGGAGCACAGACCTGGTGATCCAAAAATTTCCCTGTTAGGCTATCTGTGTTTTCTTTGCCCCTTTGGACTGCCATAACTTCCAAGTAGATGCTTTTTAGACTAGTTTCCTTTGTCTAAGTCTTGCTGCTTGAACCACAGTTATCCAGGGTAGACTTAAGGGTTTACAAACGAGCCTGACTGGACCCAATAAAGGTTTTGTGAGTGTATTTCTTGATAAGGCTACCTAGCCATATCATATAATGCACCCCTATACTCACAACTATGGTCAACTTGAATGTAAAGTTCACACTTTGAGTATATGTATATGATGTGAAGATTAGCCTAAACAGCATGGAAATAGTCACATGGCATCACCAGTTCCCCCTCTGATGACTCGGAGAATCATTACACAATACGTTCATATGTCCCTTTGTGGCTGCTTTTTGAATGATAGATGTTGACTTCTATTGTTTATATCTCGACTCCTCTAAATCACTTAATTCAACTAATAAGTGGCTCTGCGTTTCCTTAAGCTCCATTTCCTCCCTCTTTCGGTTCCTTCCATTTCCCTTTGTCTCTGATTCTCCTCCTTTACTCTTTAATTAACTCCTTCGAGTCATCCCTCTAATCCACTCAATACACAGTACTGAGCAGATATCTAAGATAGCAATGATTAATATGGGGGTTACATAGTCCATAGTATTGCATTCCCAAAGCCACAACTCCAGCCACCAACTGCAGAAAATCCTCTCCCAATTGCCTCCCAGGCACCTGTTGCTTCCAGTCCCTTCAAAACTTTTGAAACATCTGAAATGTTAGTAATAAACTTGATAATTTCAGTTCTCTTGTTAGGCACATAAGTGCAGCACTTTGGACATGTGACAGCTGACAGACTCCACCCTCTTTTGCGAGCAAGCTATCTAAAGCAAGCCTGTTCTGTAAAGCTGTGGCTCTAGTAGTCACACATTCTGTTAATAGCGGATATGTGCCTGCAGTATTGCATGCAATACGGACATCCAATGTAGATTGTTTTCTAATCTTCAGGTCATTTAAAAGAAGGAATCATAGCATGAAAGATGCCATCTACTACTTGCAAAGCATTACGCTTGTGTTCCATGAAGCACTACTCCCTTATCATCTATATTATCTACATGATAAACCTTTGGAAACACTAAAGTCAGATGACAACTGCCTATCCAATTTGCTAGAAGGTGAATTTAAGGATTTTTCCCACAGACATAATAAACTCCAAGAATAACAACTTCCTTTCAACTGAACACTTGCTCTGCCAAATCTTCAAATCTGGGCATTTACTCCAAGTGATCATCTGAGGGTTTCTAATCTTCCCCTTTCTCCTCATAAAACAAAGCTTTCCTTGCTGTTGCCAATCTAACCTCAATTTTAGGTGTATCTCTGCAATATTCAGCTTGTTTTCTTCCTTTTCCCACTCACCTTTAGTTCCTTTCTTTGAAATTTAACTCAATCTCTTGTCTTCTGTCCTCCAAACCTTCAGTAAACTCCTTCTCAGATTTAGTCAACTTGCTTGTCATCTTTTCTTTCTAAGCTTGGGGTATACCAATCTTGGTTGGAGATCTGAAAAAATGCCATACCACCACTGTTCCCTCAAACCTGCGCGGCTGGGCGCGCGCACCTATCTCATCTCGAGCGCGCAGGGGGTGTTTGAAGCGCACAGAGGTGAGTTCAGCAGAAAGTGCCTCCTGCACTTGCTACCTTTGTTATGTTAAAAGGACGCAGCTATGGTGGGGCAGATTGTATGCCTTTGTGAAGGTGTTAATGTCTATTGCGCTGCAATTAGTATGATTACTTTAACAAAGGCATACAATCTGCCCTGCAAGCGCGCCCTTTTAAGGAATGAAGGCAGCAATATTAAAGGACCACGACGTGTACTTTCAGGGGATTCTGAAAGCACACGTGTGCTTGGTCACTTGCTGCAATTCTTTTGGTAATAGAGCACAGCACACAATCTGACCCGCTCTATTACCAAAAGAAATGCAAGTCTAGGAGCACACATGTGCTTTCAGAATCACCACCTGCTACAGCTCCAATAAACACCGGACTGCAGGGATGTTTTTTTCCTTTCCTTTGTCTTTCGGCTCTGCCCACGGTGCAGTGTACGGCAGCTCCTAGAAGTGTCTCACAGCTCCTGGAAAGAGAGGGAGGGGAGAGGGGGGGGGAGGGGCAGACGCGAGAGGAGCCGGCCATCTGTAGTAGAATAAAAGTCTGCCTGCTCCGTTGGGCTCTGACAGATCAGGAAGAGGTTTATTTAAACAGTTTCAGAGCAGGGGTAGGCATGGCTAGAAAGCTCCAAGGGGTGATAGGGGAAGACATGCGTGTGAGCACTGCACTCTGCACTGTTCTACATTGCAGCCCTCCTCAGTTTCCTCACCACGCCCCAGACTGCCAATGCTTGGTAAAAGTTTGAGCTCTGGTGTAGGTAGTTTAGCCAGATCTCCCGTGTCAGCATCGTGCTTTCACTCCAGTGATTTAAATGACCATCTCAGTGCAGTATGGGAGTTGTACTTCTTTACTTTGGCTTAACAATGTTTTTGAAGGCACGGAAGTGGTATTCTGTCGGAAGCAGCACATTTACTCCCTTGATGTAAGGAAGAGCACATGGCGTGCTTGGTGTTGGCAGCTAGTATTGTATTGTAATTGCATTTATATAGCGCTTACTACCCCATAGGAGGCGTCGAAGCATGTAAGTTGATGCTTCCTGTCACATATATAAATGGGCCATGGTGTGTGTGTGTGGGTTCGGTGAACAGGGGGGGGGGCAGGAGGATGTAATTCCCAAGTGTCAGATATAAATGAAATAGGCCACACGAGACACTTCAGATGGATTGGAGGATCGCAGAGGCTGTACACATATGACGCCAGGGTGAGACTGGGCATACGTGGAGCATGAGACAGAGCTCGAACACACCTAGATTGGACATACGAGACGGGGCCTTACAGGGGAGAGGGGCGAGTCGAGCTCACGGGGCACAGTAAAGGAACTGAACAAAAAAATAGGTGTAAAGGGATTATACATGTGCACACAGACACAGCTCGAACAAACAGAGGCTGTGCATCAGGATACTACGAACAGCGCAGGAGTTGGGGCAGTTTTCAGAACTGTGCTGAACAAAAGTTCAAACACCCCGGCCTGCAGGGGTGTGCAAACAAGATGCTAGCGCAGTAAAAACAAGCATCTCGGTGTTCACAGCAAAGCGCTATGAAAGTGGGGCACCTTTATTTGAATGTATGACGTTACAACGAATTCCGTTGCAACGCATGCCTTTACCATGTATGCGTTACAACGGAATTCGTTCACCACGCATAACCTTTACCTCGACTACTTGCGTGGTGACGTCATACGTCGTTAAGAGGAAACAGAAGTTTTTTTTCCGATTTTTCTTAAACGACGCTGATTATGTGCAGATCCCGACGTGACTTCTGGTGAGTTTTTTTATTTGGGGGGGAAACCCCCCCAAGCCCCCCCTTTTTTTACTTTTTACCTTTACCACATATGCCTTTACTACAAACCTCGTAGTAAAGGTATGCGTGGTAAAGGCTTTAGTGGTAACCACGCATGCGTTGTACTCCATGCGTGGTTAAAGATTTCGTGGAAACGGCTTCGTTGTAAAGGCCGTTTCCCCTTTATTTTAGTGTCAGCGCTGGTAAGTGCCTAGAAAATACCTGTGTGTGCTAATTACCCTGGGTCAATGGCCAAAAATACAGAGGTGGGGGAAAAACATTGAAAATAAAATGAGCGTTTGCCCTACATCTGTCGACCCCGCTTACCTTTTCCCAAATGAATTCCACTTAAACACAATTTTATTGTTTCTCTCTGGTCGCAGCAAAGTGGGAGAGGGTCACCTGCTGATTAAACTGTCACCCTATTTTCAAAGCCCTTAATCTCCTTCAGAGAATTGTGTTGAACAGGCAAGAAAAAAACACATTACTGGTCGATCAATACGGAAAATGTTGTCCCTTTTTGCTGGCAAGCGTGCTGCGTCTGCATCCACTAGGACAGGGTATCACCTTCTTCCATCTCTGCCGGGCAGATATCATCAAACCGCCCCCACAAACTCGTGCTACATTCCCATTGTATGTCATACACACTGATACATAACTCCCCAGAACATTTGGTCCAGGTGGGGAGGTGGGACGTTCATTGTGTGTTTTTAAAAAAAACAACTCAGGTTTCTCGGGAAGGCGGTGCAATAGCTATTAGAATCGAGTGCCCGCTGTAGAGAACGATATGCCAACTGCAGGAATTCTGGTCAGGCTGATCAGCCTTTCATCTTTCCATGGATGAGAAAATGTGCAGAACTAAGTGGATTATTCTCAACATGTTTTATCTGTATTTACAAATTTCATGAGGTAGAATCATGAAAATATTGGTTTGTGTATTCTGCTTATCTATATATTAATGACTGTGTCAAATATTCCATCTGAACCCTCAACTTACGAGAACATGAAATAACTGATCTTGTGTAGATCCTAAAGTCATTAATGTTATTTAATGCTTTGAAAATATATGACCCCAAGTCCCAGCATTTTATAAATCTTAGAGAAGACTTGAGCATGATTTTTAGGACATGTAATCACTGTGGACTTCAGCAGCTGCGGCTATTCTATAGTGAATCTCTTGCCAATCCCCAAATCAGGATCTTAGTTACTTAAGGACAGCATCATATGTCTATTTTGAGCCTCACAGAGCAAATACAAGCCCCATACACCCATAAAACCTTTTATATGTACCCAGGGCTGTATTCCCTATTGTCTACACTGTCCAGGGTCTGTGCAAGGTGCACTCAGTTACAGAAGTCGCATGTCAGAATACTGACTACAGAAATCTTGTGCTTTGAGAATATTGTGGCAAAAATATTGACGACCAAATTACAAATTATATGAATGTATATTGGGTTTAGATTTACTATTCTTAACTCTACATCTATGGACCTTCAAGTTATGTACATGTCAGATACTTGTATATAATTACCTTGTTGATATATTGGTTGTTGACGCTATTCTATTTTTGAAGCAGAATATTTAAAAGTCAATCAATCACTCAATCAGGGTTCTTGTAGAGTGTGACTAATCACCCATAAGGATCTCAAGGTGCTGGTGAGGGGGGTGGGGTGGGGCTGGTGGGTTCTGCAGTTCAGTCAAAGAGTCAGGTCTTGAGATCCTTCCTGAATTGAGGCTGGGACGGTGATTGCTTGAGATGCAGAGGTAGGGAGTTCCAGGTCTTCACAGCAAGGTATATTATATATGTATATTATCTAAACAATTTGGAACATTGTATGCCTATCCTGGTACATTCACTTCAGTGTGTACAAGTGTACAAATGAATGTACCAGGATGGGCATACGATTTTACGAGCCCTGATGATGTCCGCACTGGCCGAAACGCGTCTGCTGATTTAATTTGACTACTGGCTGTATTATTTTGAATTTGTACGTCTGATTTAATTTGACTACTGACTGGATTGTTTTGAATTTGTACGTTTAACGCCTGGTGGATTGAATAAAAATTGGAACTGTTCTATCTACCAACAAGACTCTCTTAAGATCTTCTTTGATTGGAGGAAGAGCATACAGCACAGACATTGATCATTAATGAAATTACACGCTCCTTGTTTATAGGTTGGATTTACTGTCTACCAGTATGGATGACGTGTGACTCCTACACCTTGCATTCCTCTGTCTGATGTAACATTTACTGTACACTGATTTACACATGTGATTGATTGTCTCTGTGTAATGTGTATGATGTAAAGTGCTCTGACAACCTACACTAGTATGAGGAGCGCTATAAAGCTAATTAAATGCATCTCAGAAAGTATGGTAGTGGAGACTTGAGGGGCACTATTGAAGGGTAATAGTAACGGAATCACTGCCAGAGGTGGTCATTGGGGGGCACCAACAAACATTGTTACCCAGGCCGCCACCAGCACTAAGGCCGTCCCTGTGTTCGGCATATTGTGTGCCTCTGAGAAAGTATTCATGTTAATTGCAGCTCATGACTGGCGCTGCGATTAACATGAATACTCACACAATCTGCACTTGATATTTGTCGCTGCACCCCGACGTCCAGTCAGATTCCTGGCGCACATAGCCTTGGCTGTAGCGCACAGAGACCTTACACTGCCGCACACAGAGGAAAAAAATTAGAGGGAACATTGCATACCACATCCATTTATCTAGTGTGATAATGAGGATTAAAATGTGTGTAAATCCGCACCTGCTCAAAGACTAAGTCAAAGTTTGAGAAAATATTTGCTCAAACCAACTGAGATGATAATGAAAACCAAGGATTACACTACATGACAATGAGTAAGAGAAAGGTAAGTAATGGTAGGTCACCCTCTCTGCAGTGGATGCAGGTAAGTTTATACAGATATAGTAATTCTGAGCGTGCATAACCCGAGAATGCTCATGCAACAGGCTAAAAAATACATTATTTGAAAATTTCCATCATTTGTACCATATCAAATCTATGCTGCTTTTTCTAAGTGAGTAGAATTAGGTTTAACTATAGTGAAACATGTTTAACAGGAAAATTCAAGCCCACTAATAGGCAGATCATGGAAAAAGACTATGATAATCGCCACTACAGTTAATTTCACTCTACATTTGTTTACTGAATTGGACACACAGGTTTCTTTGGAGTCAGACTTCCAGGAACACAAAAAATAAAAAAGCAAAATCACATTCTGTTTGTCCTATTCTTCTTGTCTAAATAGCCAAATTGATGATTAGCTCAAAGGTGAATGTAAATATACTCAATTATCTTCAGAAGTTATTCCTTACCCTATACCAGCTTCTTCCAAAATGACAACCCTATTCTTCTACAGGAGCCTGGGTCATAGGAGGTTTCATAAGTATCAGCAAGGTTTTCAGTTTGTTTGTACAGTTCACCTGGATTAAGTCAGTCAAACATCATGTGCTGACGATGTTCTTTTCTTCCAGCCTGTCACTGGGACCTCGAGCCCCACATCCTGTGCATCATGCATATTTACGGTGAAACCTCGCACCTGTACATCAATACATCGAAGTCTACGGTTTTCCTGATAGGTGTTTGTCCTCAGGACCTCATTTGGGCGGTGGGATTGAGGATTGCCTCGGGTGGATTCAATTATCTGGGTGTCTTTGTGTCCCTGGATGCTACGCTGGCATGGTCACGCAACGTGGAGCCTGTCGTGACTCACTTGAGGGAGGATGTTAAGGTTGGGTCTGTTTTGCCTTTATTTCTCACTGGTAGTTTGGTGATTTTCAAGATGGTGGTATTGCCCCAGTTTCTGTACCAGCTCCAAAATGTTCCCTACGGCATTCCGAGACACAGTTTCTTGAAACTGAATTCCATTTTAACTGGTTCCCTCTGTAAGGGTGGGACCCCTCGTATCGCCCTTGCCAAGTGCTTTCAATCAACCTTTTGTGGGGTTGTTGCTGGAACAGGTGTCGAGTCATATTACTGTGTGTCCCATTTGCGGATCAATAATGACTGGTGGTATGACCTCCGTGGCGATCCCACCTTTGCATCCAAGAAGTGGGCAATGGGGGGGTACCTCTCTCATTTCCTATTTGTATGGCAAGGGCCGTGTTGGCGGTCTCTCCCTGGGGACTAGGGGGGTTCTGACCCAATGGAGGCAATCTCTTCATTAGATGGGTTGGTTGGGTAGACCAACAGGGTGGACACTGCTTTGTGACTGCGCTAGAGGGCGTTTGAAAGTGGAATCTCATTGGGATCTCTACCCTCGGAGATGTCATGATCAGACTGGTTCTTAAGTCCTTTCAGACCCTACAGAGGGAATACCAGCTCCATCACAGCCAATTTGATTGCTAACTTCAGCTTTGCCATGCGCTGACCCCATACATTGTGGCCTTGCCTGATCTTCCTGAAGGAAACTCGTTGGAGGGTAAGCTCATTATGGGTGATCTGGGTGACCACAAGATTGCTAATATATATACATATATATCAAACCCTTATACCCAACCACCCAGATACCTCCCTTGCTCTCAGGGGGGCATGGGAGAATGATGTGGGGATCCTGTAGAAAGAGGAATAGACTGAGGCTCTGGGGGCACCTTGTGAGGCGGACATCGCAGCCAGACTTTGGCTGGTCCAGCTTTAATATCTCCAAAGGGTGTATTACACACACCATCATCTATGGTGAATGAGGGTGACTGCCTCCCTGACCTGCCTCCGCTGTAAAGCAGTGGATGGAACATTTCTTCATATGGTGTGGGGTTGCCCAGTACTGCATCGATTCTGGTGACGGTGATGTCCTCTTTAGGTAATGTCTATCCTGGTCGATTCCCCTGGACCAAAACATGTTCTCTTTCATGTCACTGATAATCTGGATGGCAATAGATACAAGCTGTCCCTGCTGTTTCTGGCGCTAACTTTAGCAAAACGTGATATCCCAAAGGCGTGGAAGGCTGAGACCCCCTCTTCCCTTGGGGTATGGATGAAGGAGATGGATCATTGTATGAGCCTGGAGGTGGCAGTTTATAAGGCACGAGGTTGGCCCCCAAAGCACCCCAAGATTTGACAGGCATAGGCGCATTATAGAGCCATTGTGCTGGAACCTGTCAGATTTCTGGATCAACTGATGACTGATGATATTTGACTGTCCATGGGATCTTACTGGGATGGGGGGTTTGGGGCAAGTGCTTGTATTAGTACATCTGCTATGTATCTTATTGTCATGATGTGGGAGAAGGGTTGGATGGGGCTCAATGAGCAGGTATGTATTTTTGTTTATGCGTTTTATGTTTTATAGAAATATATTTCTCCTGTAAAACCAATAAAATTTGTTTAAAAAAACAAACAATCAATCAATATTCACTATGGCAACCCTTTCAAGAACTTTCCATTGATCCTAAATTTCCTGTGTTCACGAGTCAGATTAGCTCTCAGAAAAGTATGTCCATTGAGGAGCTGTGTACCTTCGACTAGGCACCCGCGTTATCCTTCAACTAGGCACCTGTGTTATCTTTGACTTCCTAATAACTGGCTGTTTGTCCTCACTGTCATTTTGTCCACTGGCCTATGTTTCTTCATTAACTGTCTCTGGGATGCGTTCTTCTGAAACAATAGCTCACAGTCTTTCATCCTTCATTGGGCAACTTTGTCTTCTTGGCCATCTCCTGGCTGCACTACTTGCCCTTCTTCAGGATCAGAGTTATCATTCACAGTCTCTTTGGTTTGATTCACTGTGGCTACTCTTGGCTCATTCCCCACAGGTATAGCCCTTGTCTGTGGTTGACTTTGAGACACTTGGCACACTCTTCTCCATCCTCTGGTCCTTCGGGGAGCTCTGGAGCTTAACTATGTGAATCAGTGGTAGTTGTCACCACTTCTACGCCAATTTGTCTCATGTTTTGGGTATGAGAAGCATGTCCCCAGTTCAGAAGGCATCTGCATTTCACAGCAGTGTTCGTTGAAAGGATTACTTGAAAGGTTCTCCTGATCCCTCCAGTGGATGTTCCTCATCAAAGTAAAAATATACTCTATTTTTATAAATTGATGTTGTGTTTCTTTCATATTGCGTGGCTTTCTTATTTTATTGTTTGATACTGTTAAATGCTTTACGCTAAGTTCCTTTGTCTAAGCCTTGCTGCTCAAAGCCACAGATACCCAATGTTGAACTTAAGGTTTAACAAATGAGCCTGACTGGACCCAATAAAGGTTTTGTGAGTGTATTTCAAGATAAGGCTACCAGCCATACCATATAATACACCCTGATTTTCACGACTATGGTCAACTTAAATGTGAAACTCACGCTCTGAGTATATGATATCATGTGAGGATTAGTATACCTTAAACAGCCTGGAAACAATATTTCCTGACTTGTTTCTTCATCTGGACCCAATCTACTGGGCTTAGGTCGGGATATTGGTCATGCCTCAGAAGGGACGTTGCAGCCTCAACCTGATGAGAGACAAAATGCACCACATCAGCCAGTCCCTTGCAGAGGTCAAGAAAGAAATCATCTACAACATTCACACACATAGCAGCAGGCATGTCAGGAAGTCTCATGGCTCTCCGCATGAGGATCTCATGGTGGGACAGTCCTGTCCTCCAATCATGAGTGCTTTAAAGACTCATCAACATCAAGGGAAGGGCATTAGGCCACTTGTGAGACATGGACGTACATACCATTCCAAGTCGAGACTTCAGTGTGCTGTTGATCTGTTAGAAGATACCAGACGCCTCTGGCCTGTAACTACAATTAATCATTTGCTCCACCTGCAGGGCTTCACACAGCTTGCGCATAGTTTCGTTATTAAAATGCGTCCCACGTCCTGACTGCAAAGAAACCGGGAGGCCAAAATGAGGGAGCAATTTTCTCATTAACAGCTTAGCTACAGTGCCACTGTCATTTGTTGTAGTCAGGTATGTCTCCACACAATGAGAAATAATAAAACACTACTATTAAGATGTAGCGGAGACTGTTGCATACAGGAATTTAAAAAAAATCAAGTTGCATGTGATTAGTGATGTCATTTGAGATGTCTTCAGTAATGTAACTGACAATGTCATGAGTGATGTAATATGTGGGGTCATACGCAGTGCATTGCAGGTGGCATAAGTTGTAGTTAACTCAGGTAACTATCACTGCTGGATTTCACTGGTTTTCTACGAGTGAAATCTGAGCCTAACTATAATGTCCCTCTAACCTTTGTTTTTTTCAGTGAATTCCTAATTTTTATAATTCTATTTATTAACTATAATGTCCCTGTAACCTTTGTTTTTTCAGTGAATATCTAAGATTTTTGATTCTATTTTCTAACTATAAAGACCCTGCAACCTTTGTTTTTTTCAGTAAATTTCTGTTTTTCTAATGTTATTTCCTAACTATAACATCCCTGTAACCTTTGTTTTGTTCAGTGAATTTCTAAGGCTTTTACATTTTAGTTACTAACTGTAGCCTGTAACCTTTGAGAATGAGTGTGTGAGTGGCTGTATAGGTCAGTGGCTGGAAGAGTGAGTGGCTGTATGGTTCTGTAAGAGGGTGTATGAGTGGTTTTGTAGGTGTGTGAGTGGGTGTGTGAGTGTCTGTATGGGTTGGTGAGTGGGTATGTGAGTGGCTGTATGGTCTGTGAATAGGTCTGTGAGTAGCTCTATGGGTCAGTGACTGAGTATGTGAGTGGCTGTAGGGGTCTATGAGTGGGGGCATGAGTCGCTGTGTGGCTGGTTTGTTTTGTGATTGGCTGTATGGGTGTGAGTGGGTGTGTGATTGGCTATATGGGTCTGTGAAACAGGAACGTAGGAAGGAGGGGTGCAGCGGGTGGGGCAGCCCCGGGTGTCATCACTGAGAGGGGTGATAAAACGGCAAACATATGTGTTTTAAACACACATTTTAGCCATTTTGCCACCCCCTTCAGTGATGACACTTGTCAACCCCGGCTTGACAAAATGGCAAAAATATGTGTTTTAAACACATATTTTTGCCATTTTGTCAACCCGGGGGTGACAAGAAATTTTCTGCACAGGGTACCACCTGACCTTGCTACGCCACTGCTGTGAATGGGTGTGTGAGTAGCTGTATGGATCCGTGAGTGGGTGTCTGAGTTGCTGTATTGGTCTGTGAATGAGTTTGTGAGTGGTTGTATGGGTGTGTGAGTGGGTGTTTGAGTGGTTTGATGGGTGTGTGAGGTTAACTGAGTATGTGAGTAGGTGTTTGAGTAGCTGTGTGGGTGTGCATGTAGATGTATGGGTGTGTAAGTGGTTTTATTGGTGTTTGATTGAGTGTGTGAGTGGCTGTGCTTGTGTGTGAATGGTTGTATGGATGTGTATGTGGGTGGGTGTATGAGTGGTTGTATGAGTCTGAGTGGGTGTGTGAGTGGTTGTGTGGGTCTGTGAGGGGTGTACGGGTCTGTAAGTTGGTGGGCGAGTATTTGTATGGGTGTGTGAGTGGTTGTATGGATCTGTAAGTGTTGGTATAAGTGGTTATGTGGGTGTGTGAGTGGCTGTATGAGTCTGTGAGTGGGTATATTACTGGTTTGGTAGGTGTGTGAGTGACTGTTTGTATGTGTGTGTGTGAGTGGCTGTGTGGGTCTGTGAGCATATATGAGTGGCTGAATGTGTGTGTGGGTATGTCAGTAGCTGTGTAAGTGACTGGGCCAGAAAAAAACCTCTCTGTTCTCCCTAAGGGTACGGCCCTCCCGGACTCCTCCCCTCTGGAGGACAGGATTTTAGATGGTGATCTGCCAAAAAAGGCCATGTCCCTCATATACAAGAAGCTTATCAATAATATGGCCGATCCCTTAACACGGCTAAGGGATAAATGGGACCATGACCTTGCCGGCTTGGAAGTTGAGGAGTGGCGGGCGAAGTCGCCATCTCCTCTAGACTCCGACTAGTTCAGCTAAAAATCCTCCACAGGACGTACTTGTCTGGGCCCTCATTAGTTCATATGGGATGCACCCAGGATAGTGGCTGTACACGACACTACGGGCAAGAGGGCACCTTCATCCATACACTTTGGGAATGCAAGACAATTCAGAAATTCTGGGAGGGGGTGGTATCAATGATGGAGGAAGTATTGGCGCAGCAGGTACAAGCAACATCAAATTGATTTTGTTAAACATATGGGACCCCACAGACCTTACGGCTAAGGAGAGGATATGGGTCACGTTGGGCTTCATGGTGGCCAAGAGGAATATTGCACGATTGTGGAAGGCTCCGACCTCACCGAGCACAGCGGACTGGGCCAGAGACATGGATTGGTGTATGGTGACAGAGATACCTATCTATGTTTCCAGGGGATGCCTGAAGAAGTGGTCGCAAATTTGGGGGCTTGGAATACCTACGGGGGGAAGATATGTGAGCCACCAGGGGGTCGGGGAGATGAGGTTGATAATGTTGGATAATGTGCTATTCCCGATAGCTATTATGCTTCACGAGGGTGAAGAGGTTTTTGATGTGTTATTTAACTGTGTGCCATTGACTACATGTGAAATGCTGTGTCTTTGCTGTTTAACATGCCAATTTCTCAAATAAAAAGAGTTGTGTTTTTTTTAAAGAAATTGCTGGCTGAGGAAAACCAAAATTATATTTTGTATAGTGTTTCCCTTTTGCTCTTTTTCTTTGATGACATTATTTTCCACATCTTTGTTACTGAAATTGCAACACTTGTTTCCTAATGTTTTATAATAAGACTTATTGAGAATCTTTTATGTTACAAATTGCTCAATAAAATATAAAACTGACTTAAATGTTTTTTTAAACAAGAATTAGACACTGATACACAAAATTTGGCATAACAGAAAGCTAGGTCTTTACTCAGAAAGCATGCTTTTTGAGATTTTGTGTGCTTCTGTTCAAATGGATTTGAGAAATTAAGGTTAAACAAATAACAATATCTAGTGCCGCGGTACTCCCACAGAAGTCACTGGAGAATAATGGTTGTCTGGTCCCGCTGCACTCCCACAGGATTGAGCAATGAGATTGACTGGCTGCAACATTAGGAGATGTTGTGACCACCATTACAGGACTCAGGACTAGAGTCCTAAAAGATACATTAAAGAAACATTGAAGGGGGCAGAGTAGGGACACCATGACCCCTAATCTTTGTGCATTTATTGCCCCAGATGGACACCCCAAGGGTTCAAACGGTAAAAAAAGAAAAAATATATATATATATATATACATACATACATACATACATACATACAACAAACCCCACCAAATCCCGTCTGCTGCTGCAGCTGATTTCGCTATGTAGCATCTCCTAAGTAGGTTTGGCTGCAGCAAGTGGGTCAGGCTCCCTCATTAGAATCCAAATAACAAACCCCAGTTTGGGGTGCCCCAGACCCTTCTGGGCGGCCTCTTGGACGGGCACGGAGAAGCCCGCTAAATTCGGTTCACAAAGGCAAAGAGAAAAGATCCGCTTTCAAGTAGAAACACTTTTATTCATAGTGTTGCCGCACAACAAGCTTCCCTTTCGGTGTCTCCAGCATTCGTTACGGACAGGAAGCATTCACACAGTGCATCCGTGCAGGCATTATAAGTGTATTCACGATCACGTGACTGTTGATGCCTCAATCTCCCATAATGCAGCAAGAATGTTGGTAAATCAGTCTTTTGAAAAAACACAGTGTTCTTATTCATGCGAGACTTCGATATATATATATATATATATATATATATATATATATATATATATATATATATATATATATATTCCAACAAAGTTGCCTGTCAGACGAGAAGACCACTCACGGGTAAGTTTCCTTGTTGCATCTCTTTAATGGAAAGAAGGCACTCACAGTGTCATAATGCTTTGGCTCAAATAACTGTCCATTTCTCCTGACGCGTTTCGTGACATCGCACTTCTTCATGGGGCTTTGGACTGACAGAAGGTGAAACCAGGCAGTGTTCCAGTACTACTATTTCAATTCGATACTTCCCCGCCCATAAGGCGTGGCCATCCCTGTGGCCTGCTGGGACATGTAGTACTCGTGTATTCCTGCAGTGAGTCGCCGAGTTTCACTTCCTTACTTCGTCAAATATTGCCCAAGTGGGTTGGCAAAAGCAGTTCTGTACCCCGGAGTGCCACTTGCTTCTTTCAATCGCACTCTGCCGCCCCAGCGCTAGTACGTCATGTGACGTCCCAGCAGGGCTGCGCTGAGCACAGCGGGGTTCCTCTCACGGCACAGGCGGGCCGCAAACCATTCCAACAAAGTTGCCTGTCAGACGAGAAGACCACTCACGGGTAAGTTTCCTTGTTGCATCTCTTTAATGGAAAGAAGGCACTCACAGTGTCATAATGCTTTGGCTCAAATAACTGTCCATTTCTCCCGACGCGTTTCGTGACATCGCACTTCTTCATGGGGCTTTGGACTGACAGAAGGTGAAACCAGGCAGTGTTCCAGTACTACTATTTCAATTCGATACTTCCCCGCCCATAAGGCGTGGCCATCCCTGTGGCCTGCTGGGACATGTAGTACTCGTGTATTCCTGCAGTGAGTCGCCGAGTTTCACTTCCTTACTCCGTCAAATATTGCCCAAGTGGGTTGGCAAAAGCAGTTCTGTACCCCGGAGTGCCACTTGCTTCTTTCAATCGCACTCACCCGCCCCAGCGCTAGTACGTCATGTGACGTCCCAGCAGGGCTGCGCTGAGCACAGCGGGGTTCCTCTCACGGCACAGGCGGGCCGCAAACCATTCCAACAAAGTTGCCTGTCAGACGAGAAGACCACTCACGGGTAAGTTTCCTTGTTGCATCTCTTTAATGGAAAGAAGGCACTCACAGTGTCATAATGCTTTGGCTCAAATAACTGTCCATTTCTCCCGACGCGTTTCGTGACATCGCACTTCTTCATGGGGCTTTGGACTGACAGAAGGTGAAACCAGGCAGTGTTCCAGTACTACTATTTCAATTCGATACTTCCCCGCCCATAAGGCGTGGCCATCCCTGTGGCCTGCTGGGACATGTAGTACTCGTGTATTCCTGCAGTGAGTCGCCGAGTTTCACTTCCTTACTCCGTCAAATATTGCCCAAGTGGGTTGGCAAAAGCAGTTCTGTACCCCGGAGTGCCACTTGCTTCTTTCAATCGCACTCACCCGCCCCAGCGCTAGTACGTCATGTGACGTCCCAGCAGGGCTGCGCTGAGCACAGCGGGGTTCCTCTCACGGCACAGGCGGGCCGCAAACCATTCCAACAAAGTTGCCTGTCAGACGAGAAGACCACTCACGGGTAAGTTTCCTTGTTGCATCTCTTTAATGGAAAGAAGGCACTCACAGTGTCATAATGCTTTGGCTCAAATAACTGTCCATTTCTCCCGATGCGTTTCGTGACATCGCACTTCTTCATGGGGCTTTGGACTGACAGAAGGTGAAACCAGGCAGTGTTCCAGTACTACTATTTCAATTCGATACTTCCCCGCCCATAAGGCGTGGCCATCCCTGTGGCCTGCTGGGACATGTAGTACTCGTGTATTCCTGCAGTGAGTCGCCGAGTTTCACTTCCTTACTCCGTCAAATATTGCCCAAGTGGGTTGGCAAAAGCAGTTCTGTACCCCGGAGTGCCACTTGCTTCTTTCAATCGCACTCACCCGCCCCAGCGCTAGTACGTCATGTGACGTCCCAGCAGGGCTGCGCTGAGCACAGCGGGGTTCCTCTCACGGCACAGGCGGGCCGCAAACCATTCCAACAAAGTTGCCTGTCAGACGAGAAGACCACTCACGGGTAAGTTTCCTTGTTGCATCTCTTTAATGGAAAGAAGGCACTCACAGTGTCATAATGCTTTGGCTCAAATAACTGTCCATTTCTCCCGACGCGTTTCGTGACATCGCACTTGAAACTCGGCGACTCACTGCAGGAATACACGAGTACTACATGTCCCAGCAGGCCACAGGGATGGCCACGCCTTATGGGCGGGGAAGTATCGAATTGAAATAGTAGTACTGGAACACTGCCTGGTTTCACCTTCTGTCAGTCCAAAGCCCCATGAAGAAGTGCGATGTCACGAAACGCGTCGGGAGAAATGGACAGTTATTTGAGCCAAAGCATTATGACACTGTGAGTGCCTTCTTTCCATTAAAGAGATGCAACAAGGAAACTTACCCGTGAGTGGTCTTCTCGTCTGACAGGCAACTTTGTTGGAATATATATATATATATATATATATATATATATATATATGACTTGGCGCTCTATAGAATTGAGAGTACAGGGTAGCAGTACCATTTTGGACTACTACTGATGAATGCTATTGGTAATCTCTCAAATTATAATGGCTACAATTAAAATATTTGAATGATTGTATTTTATGTTGTTATCATGTCAACACCACAAGCATTTCAAAAATATTTTCTTAAAACATTTTTTCAAAATAGGAGGCAATGTTTTGAATCCACCCCATTTTACATCTAACATTTTACATTTTGCACTATGTAAATGGATATATATGGGTATATATTTCCGAATGTCTTTTATGTCTATTGCGATTTTGCACAAGTGGTTGAGACCACCCCAGCACTTGTCACTTTAAATACACCAATGTAACACTGATCCCATTTCATGTGATCAAGGCTTGTTGCGTATCAACAACTTAATGATACCAACTATTATTGTAAGAGCAATACCACCGAATATAACCAATGTATCACCAGTACATGGAAAAATCTGGAAAAATGGCAGAATGAAGGACTGATCACATGGCACGAGTACTGCTTTCTCAAAAAAGATTACCCTAAATTACCTATTCTATACCTCCTACCGAAGGTACATAAAGATCCTAGGAAACCACCAGGGAGACCCATAGTGTCCTCGATAGGTAGTGTGAACAAAAATATCTCAAGATATATTGATCACTTTCTGAGAGATTACGTTAACACACTCCCTTCACACATAGAGGACACAAAAGATTTCCTTAACAAGATCTCTAATATGGTATGGGAGGAAGGGCTCATTCTCATGACTATGGATGTAAGCTCCCTTTACACCATAATATATCATGAGCAGGGTATAGCAGCATGCCTTCACTTTATGCAAGTGAGAGATATGGCTTATCTGGAACACACGCGCATGCTTGCAGAAATGATGAGGACCTGTTTGAACAATAACATCTTTATGTTCAACGGGGATCTCTACAAGCAGGTGCAGGGGACGACTATGGGTTCTAGCTTTGCGCCGAGCTTGGCGAATCTATTTCTAGGGAAGTGGGAGGAGGAGATTCGTAAAGATAACCAACTCAGGGAGGACTTCGGTAAAGTTAGAACCTGGATCCGCTACATAGATGATCTGTTTGTGGTGTGGAACGGGTCCCAACTTGAAGCCCAGAATTTTGTCGAGAAACTCAATGTTAATCCTTATAACATCCAATTAACTCTCAATACTAGTTCACACAGCATAGAGTTCTTAGAAACTAAGGTAACTGTATGCGATGGTCGTCTAACAACTGCACTCTATAGAAAAGAAACTGCCGTCAACAGTCTTTTACATGCTGAAAGTGCCCACCCTGAAACTCTCCAATGGAGCATACCGTATGGTGAGCTCCTGCGAGCAAATCGGAACTGTAGTGAGGATAGTCTCTTTGAGTTAGAAACAACATCTATGCTTAAAAGATTCAGGGAAAGAGGGTACCCGGAATGGGTTCTTTCTAAAGCTATCAGGAAAGTGAGCGAGAAAACGAGGGAGAGTACCTTGGAACCAAAAGATCCCACACCAGAATCTAATCCAATCACAAGAGTAATCACCACCTTTAATGAGGATTCCAGAAAAGTGAACAACGTGTTGGCTGATAACTGGAACTTACTTAAAAATGACAACATCATTGGCCCCAGTACGGGAGAACGACCATCTGTCACATACAGGAGGGGTAGAAGCCTGAGGGACATTCTGGTGAAGGGGGATATTAGCAAGAGAGGCAGTACTAATACACACAATCTGAAAGGATTTTACCCATGCGGGCATTGCCGGGCATGTAGATCCAGCACAATGGTTAAGGAGGTCGAAATACCAGGTGCAAACAGGAAGTACACCATATGCCAATTTCTAACATGTAGTAGCTTCTATGTAGTCTATGTGTTAGAATGCCCGTGCAAATTAAAATACATGGGGAGCACTGTGTGCATGGCCAAAAATAGAGTACAGGAACATCTCCGGGCTATCACTAGTATCGATACAAACTACCCAATAGCACGTCACTTTCAAATGAAACATCAATCTAACAATGCCTTACTTAAATATTTTGCCTTAGAACAGGTGAATATAAGCAGAAGAGGTGGCAATAGACTAATAGCCCTGAGAAAAAGAGAATCCCATTGGATAATGGAGCTCGAGACTAGATCCCCGGGTGGGCACAACTGGGACGAGGAACTGGCAACCCACCTCCACGATGCATAAGAATATAATGTCTGTCTGCAAAGTTGTTTATCCAAATAGGGTTCTCAATAAGTTGATGTAAAGAAAATAATGTAAGAAGAAACAAAAGTTAAAAGTGTAAAAATGTAACATGATAGTTTGTTGCAAGTATGGTTGCACAGGGTTTCTAACAAATGTTTTTAACAATTATCCTTTTCTTTCTGTGTAGCGTGGGGGTGGGAGAGGGCACACTAGGCTCGTCTGGTAACTCAAGAACAGTCTGAATGCTATGTCTTCGCAAAGAGGGTTTTATTCTTATAAAGGTTTTTCTAGTCCGGAATGTCAAGCGTTCTTTGGCAAACTCCACTCGATCCGTGGTGGCTGGTGAGCTGTCTTGCTAATACGCTGTTGGCTCCACGTCAGGGGAGGGTCCGGCCTGGTTAGCTCCGCAACGAGAAAACCAACAGAAAGGGATACCGTCAGTTCAATGCACTGATAGCGGTGTTACCACGGGGAACTCAGAGAAAGTGAAGGGCACCAGTGCTATACAATACTACGGTGCTCGGTGTGCTAACAACAGGGGGGGGGGAGAGAGTGTGAGGATAGGAGGGGCGGATAGGCGAGCAGGAAGGGGAGGGTTACTTCGGAGGTAAGCGGGTAGGGTAACGGGGGGACTATGTACAGTAGCTACACGGGCTCCTTTACTCCCGACCGAAGCTGCCCACCGCCGCCGTACCTGTGACACCCACACTCCTCCCTCGGGAGTGTGGCACGGCGATTCGCCGGGTCGTTGGCCTCCTGGCTCTCCACCTCTGTCCTCCACGCGTTCTGCTCCGTCTTCTCCTCGCACGCCGTCTTCTCCGCCTCGATTCTCCACGTCCTGACTTCCTTCTTCCCGGGTGTCGACACACCCCCAGTAGAGGGCTTCCGGGCCTTTCACCAGTCCTGGTCCTCCGACGTCACACGGGGGCGTGGCTTCCTCACAACTCTGGTCCCAGTTAAAGGCGCCTCTCCTCGAGCTCTCTTCGTCGTTCGGGAGTAGGGGACTGGAGTCCCAATCCGACTGAAGGGAAGGAGGTGATGTACAGTCAGCTTTCCACCAGTCCATTGGCAGTGTCGCACCCACCCCGTTACATCCTGTTTATGTTTTTCAGGAAGGAAAGGAAGGGACCTTTTCTCACATTCACTTTTATAAGCTGCACGGTTCCCTACCCTTTTTCTTCAAAAGATCGGACCCTCACAGGGAATAAGATAAGGAGAAGCAAAAGAGCACTTTTTTGGATTAGAAAAAGTATTATTTTTATTTTATTTTTTTTTAGAACCTTTATTGTCATTTCAAATAAATACAAGCATGGGCCTACAACCACCTCGGCCGGCCGCTAGTCAAGTCGTAAGTACAGCAAGTCAATATAGAAAAATACAGCAGCCCGAAAATCGGGGTCTAATAAGTGTCCAGGATATAACTTGTATTCAAGCGTAGTGCGCAAGATTCAGGATTCGAGAAGGTTCATTTTACAGTAAAGAAAAAACTCACAATCAATGCCATACGATCATACATGGTCCTACAATAACAAGCATAAAACAGGAAATCCGCAAATAGTGCAAATACATTAGATGTATTGGGGATAAGGCATACGAGTCAGGATAAATGTAAAAACAAACACGTTTCATAGCGAGCTGCACCCCACCCCTCAAAACGAAACATACTGTAGGAAACATGAAAAACGATGACACCAAAAAGGAAGAAAGACAAAGGGCCATAGAAACAAAGAAAGGACAAATTAACAAACCCCATCCCCCTACCCCCCACCCTGCACCCCTGCAGAAGGCTACGGCCTATCCCCCCCCCCGCAGCGTGCCTGTCGCCCTAAATAGGAGACCCGAAATATAGAGAAAGAGAAGAAAAAGAGGAAAAATGTGGGGAAGGGCCATCGATCTAGCCACCCGGCCCCCTCTCTACCACCGCGCACAGTAAACATCCTAAAAGCAAGGTCAGAATAGCCACGGAAAACAGTAATCACCGATAGCAGAATCAATAAACATCCCCGCAATGTGTCCCCCAAATCACCGTCAGCCAACAATAAGGTCCACCATGTCCCAGACGGTCTCACCCCTGGCCTTTCCTATCAGTAGTACCAACATACGTCCACTTATCTATCGGCATACAGAGCAGCGTGGAGGGTCCAAGGGATCCGGGCGGACCGGGCAGTGGTGTTACTCCATGGGACTTCAGCCACCAAAACCCAGCCGAATATGTATGGCGGAAATCCGACTGTGCCAGTATCGACCCTGAAAACATCCTCCAGTCCGAACACAGTCTCACCAGCCAGGGAGAGAGAGTCACACCTTCCGGTGAGCGCCGGAGCGCCGCCGGGGCAGTCCAAACCATAGATCGACGTTGTCTGCCCAGCCGAAGTGCGCCGACAAGTCACTCATATGCACAACAGATCTGTCCAAAGCGATCTCATGAACCGGGTCCTCCAGCGTCTCCACGAGCATAGGCGTAGCTGAAGCACTCATCACTGACGCAGAGGCGGGCACATCGGTGCCTCCTAGAGATCGAGCCATGCCCGTGTGGAACGGTGGGACAACAATGGCGGCCATCCTTCTTCCCAGATCCCGGGCGTCCCGAATCAGGGTCATATGCAGGGTTGTTAACGCAGCCAGGATATCTCTGGACGTGGGTTCTCTCTCGTGTCGCCAGACCCCAGGACTCTCCCGCACAGTAGCTTCTCTGCCCGGGTGTGGTGTGCGTAAGAGGGCGCCATCCGCCATCTTAGTTGATCCGGCCTCGTCCTTCTCCACCTCACCTCGGGACCGGGCCCCACACCAGGGAGCAACAGGATGAACCACGAGGATCCCGAAAGTCAAGGCGGGCTTCCCAGCGGAGGGTCACCAAAAGGCTAAACAAAATCTCCGCCGCTCCCTGCGAGCCGCCCGCTAATTCCGGGAGAAGTCAATAATCATGCCCGGACACAACACTGGAAAGGGGGCCAAGTATCGCACACTCCCCTCGATCCTGCTTTACCCCACGTCCCACAAGGCACTCCGCTAGACGGACTGGGTCGGCATTGTCGCCAGCGGCTCAACAGATCTCCGGTTCCCTCCGGCTGACTCCTCACATCCACCAGAGGCCGCCATTGTCGTAGTCGCAGCCGGCTACTCTCCTCACTCGACACCCCGGTCCCAGCTCTGTGAAGGCCGCAAAAAAGTCGGGGACATTTCCACGGGTCTGCTGCACGTACAAGCCTCAGGAGCAAACGGTCAGTGAAAGTTGTCCTTCGCCTACTTAAGTATGCCGTTACGGTTCAGGATAGTTGCCAGGATGTATGCGCGGGGTGAGAAGGCTCACGGAGCCGGGCGTCTATGCAGCCATCTCGGTCGCCATCTTGGCTCCTCCCCCCAGAAAAAGTATTATTAGCTGATGGACATCAGACAATATTTACCATGAAATATTAATTTTTTAATTTTTATTAATTTTTTGTTATTTACCACTGATCATGATTATTTATCACGACACGTATGGAACTTGGGGTTGTTTCTAAATCATAACGTGGGTTTGCTGCCCACATAGAATGTGATAGAAGAGAGGCTTAATCTGAAATCAGCCCAAGAGGTATGAAGGTACTTAACCTGGACAATGAGATAATATATGGGCACTAGTCCGAAAGCATATTGAAAGCATGGACCGAATAGTTACAGGTCAAGTGGTGGAGGAATGAAAAATGACAAAATTCATAAATTGCAGCCACAGTCGTGTACATAAGAGCATCATGAGCGCTTGCAAATAGAAAATAAGTGCGCCCAAAGGTATTACGATACATGCAAAAGATGGTACACAATTATTTATTCTGCTGTTATGAACAAATAGATCAGAATGTTAAAAAGTATGGAACAAATTAGGAGATGGTTTGAAAGATCTCTGTATGTTATATATTAAAGAAAACAGGGGTCCTCAGGAAATTCAAATAGACAAAACAATAAAATTACAGACCACAATCGGTACTATAATCAGGTTTCCAGACCCAGCCGGGTGAGGAAATGTTTAATTTAGGATCAAAAAGGATTTGGTTGACCTAGAGAGGGTCATATACAAACATTTAGATAGGGCACAATCCTGTACCTATCCCAAGAGTAGAAAGAACATGTAGTGAGAAAAATAGGTGAGTAAAGAAAGAAGTTTTTCAGGCAAGAGGTTTGGAGCCATCAGTCGCTTGCAAATTATTAATCAATTAAAACAAGTTTCGACATACAGTATCTACAGAATAAAATACAATTGATTTTCTGTAATACTGTTCAAGCGTCAACGTTTCGATCCCCTGGCTCCTAATGAACCGGGATCATCATCAGGACTATATTTATCATTGCCTGTTTTTATTTCGAATGCCTGCCAAGTCTGTTTAGTAGTCTTGGTCAGGCGCAGTTGCTTGTGAACATGGGTACCAGAGAAAGTCGGTGCCTTGTCTGGGTCGGAGTTGGTTTTGACTCGCGAGCGAGTAATCCTTAGCGGTTTTGCTCGGGATTTGGGAGTACGTTATTCCTTGGGTAGTGGAGCCGGTTAGATTCGGCGCTCAGGATGCTTGAATAGCGGTATGTTCGGGGGTTGTTTGATGGTGGAGACACGATGGTCTCTCTCCTCATCTCAGTCAGCGAGAATCCGCTGCTCTGGTGTTATAAGCAGAATTCTACACTCTAAAATGGCGGTTGTGGTTTCTGTGTAATTCCTAATGAAATGCAGCACATCGTTTATGTTTACTACTTCTCATTTGGGTCAAAAACTTTATTTATGCACTATGTAACATATGCAGAGTATCGTGTGATCAAGAGACCGCCAGGTCTCGAAACGCGTAGCGATAACCAGGAATAAACTTGGTGATGATTACTCTCCTTCTGAGTGCGCATTGAAATCTTTTTTGTGACTTTGTGGAAATCCGTACCGGCGTTGGGGTCTTGCCGGCACATGCGCCACCTGACAACGGGAGCGATTCAGGAAGGACCTTCTTTGTTTGGAAATATATATATATATATATATATATATATATATATATATATATATATATATATATATATATATATATATATATATATATATATTTGGCTTGTTGCAGTCCTGAGGGACTCCCAGCCAGCCCAAACTCCTGTAATCCCACGGGATTTCCAATAGACCAAACAGCTGCAGGCTAGACCCAATGGCCAACACCCCATAGTGCATGGCGAAAGGTGATGATACTCATAGGGGCTTTAATATGAACGCCTCCATACCCCAACTGCACCACCTTCGGTACTCTGTGGGTTCTCGCCAAATATGTTCCAATCCTTTCCCCTATCAGTTTCCTTTTCGAAGGGCTAGGAATACTTTTTTAGGAAGAGGCAGGGGATGGAACAGAGATAAATGAAAGGACAATACCCAAGAACAGAGGGTAAATTGAAGCCCCTGTGAGTGTCTTCGTTGCTGCTGGAGGCCCATCGTAATAACTAGTAGAGTAAGATAAATTAGTGAGCATGACTTGAGTGGCACTAATCTGTAATGTGCTATTATTCATTAATTGCTGTATACTGCACGTGTTTGCAGTGATGGTTTGCAGTTAAAGGTATTAGTGCCTTTTTAGTGTATTTGAAGCACATAATTTTGAGCACATATCCATTTGCTCAGAGGGCCCCTTTAATCGTTAAGAAGTTTTTCAATGCAATGTCCTTGCCCAGTATTTACTAAAAGGGATATCCCACAACGTTTAGCAGGTAATTAAGGGGTGCAGCATCCGTTTGTTTTGTACCCTTGTTTTAAGTGTCTACTTAGAAGAGGATCCCAGTTTTCACTCCTTTTCTCCCAGCACTTTAGAACAAAATAGATTGACCAGTCTGAAAGAAATAAGAAAGAGTTCAGAAAATATCCAGACTAGTCTCAAAGCTGTCTGTTCAGATCCAGGTATACTATCTGTAACTTTAGTGTAAAGATGGGACAGGAGCTTCCAGATTTCTCCATTCAATGCCTCGTAGGGGTAGGAAGCTCAATATAAATACAATTACCTGAATCGGGGCTCTCCACACCAGTGACACCCAAAAAACTCCCTTTCTTCAGTTTTGGCGTACCCATTGCCATTTGCCATTGTCAAGTTTGGGATCAGAAACCTAGGTACTTTAAACAAGGCAGCCTGGAGTGGTTGCCTGGACCCTCCTTCAACGGAAACAGCTGATCAACTACTAAAGAGGGGGATCTTTCTTGCACAAGAAAGATGCTTCTCAGAAGGTGAAAGGCAGTTGATGGAGCACTGGCCCTTCTTACGGTTTGTCCTGGAATGGACTTTTGGTAGTTTCCTGAGAGGTAAAGGGGAGGTTAAATCAATCGAACAGTTCAGTTTACAGTATAACCTATTTGGCCACACATTAAGGAAATTTAGAGAAATTTATTACAAACTAAGGGCCAGATGTACTACCCTAAATTGCATGTGCAAATGGGTTTGCGACCAGTTTGCGTATGCAAAATGTTACAGGGCCAGGTACAATTCCTAATTAGGAATTGCGAGTCACTATTAGGAAGGAGCCAGCCAAGGCTGTCCTTTCCTAATAGCAAGTCTCTACCCTATGTAAGAATATTTTGCGACTGAAATTGCGGTCGCAAAACACTCGCAAATTACAACCCTCTTCAAGAGGGTGGTAATGGAGTCGCAAATGGGATGGGGTCCCCAGGGGATCCCTTCCCCTTTGTTGATGGCTCCAAAAATATTTTTTAAGGGCAGGCAGTGGTCCCAGGGACCACTGCCCGCCCTTAAAAAATGAAACAAAAACCGTTTCAGTTTTTTTTTAATGCATCCCATTTTCCTTTAAGGAAAAGCGGGCTGCGTTTATAAAAAAAACGGCTTTATTGAAAAGCAGTCTGAGACATGTAGGTCTGCTGAGCCCAGCAGGCCACCATCCCGGGGAGGGCCAGCCATCCTCCCTTCTAAACATTAATAAATCTGAAGTCACCTAAACTAATTCTTAGTTAAAGTTGAAGGCTAGGGAAACCTAGTTACATCAGGGAAAGCAGGAAGGTGTCAGTATAGTGGAGACTTCAGTAAAAGTTCTCCAAACAAGGCAAAGTATAACATAAAGTCACACAATGAAAATATGAGCAGAGAGGTTTAAACCTCTCAAAGACCAAAGGGTATCAACTCCAAAGACTAAAGTGTGACCACGAATTAAACCCACAGAACATTCAAGAATTCCATGTCATCAACTCCAGTAGACTTTCACCTTCTCACAGTAGAAATTGTTTTCCCATCCTACGGTTTGGCCATCAGGACAGCCTTGGATGTCTACCAGCTTTTTATGCAACAAGAATACTTTCTTAGTTCGTTAGCGCCTCTCATTCTCACCAAGAATACTACTCCCGACCTCACTATCTCTGATACACAATATACCTTTCATTGACTATCAGATCATGTGAACACACCTGAAAAAGAAATAACATTGTAGCGCAAGCAAAACTTTCATTTTGAAGGTTAATTATTGAAGACCAAATGCTTAAGGTCTTTGGTTAAGCTAACTTAATAAAACAGCCAGTGTACACAGTAGATACGTGATTGTACATGCACCTACAAATATAGAATAAATGCAATCATTAATACATGAAAAAAAGAGTACAAAAAATAAGATTTCAGTACAGACAATGTAACTCGAAATTCACAAGTGTAAATGTGAACAAGAACTATAATTTGTGACATTATAATGAAGATATTAGAGTACACACTTATGTGAATTACAATTTCTACAGTAAATACACTTCTGCAGTATGTTTAATGCTTCACTCTACTTTAATAGAATTTAGCCACACAGAATATATAGTGCTAAGTGCACGTAAATATTACTTTTCTGTGACATGTAAAGATGGAGCTAAAATGTTGCTGCTCCACAGTGAAGGAGCCTACGTGGAATGAGCCAAAGATGTCAGCTGTAACATGAGTAAAGGACCTGCAGGGCTCTGTGTGGGTAAGCCCTGGTGGCCTCTTGGTGTATCTGCAGTGCGAATGAAACCTTATGCCCCTATGATCGGAGGGTGCCCCTGAGTTCTCTTATCAAGCTGAGTGCCAAGAAGGATGGCGGTGCTAGGAGAATCCAGGTAAAAACCTGCAAACTCTCTGAATGAAGAATCAGCATGCAAAGACGTGAGTGCTATGAGAAGGTGTGGGCACATAGTTTGTTTGGATGGTGGGTTTTGTGATTGGACAGTGGAAAAACTGAAACTAAAAGAACTGCTGAGCCACGAGCACTGCAACTCCGATACAGTCTCCTCAACAGTATCTTACTACTATATTATTCACTAATATTTGTTAAGTTCTGAGTCTCTAACTCCACATCTCCTGCCTGAGAAAGCTTTGAACTGCACAAATTCACACCCCTGTGGGTCATGTACTAGGAGGGTGTTATTGATGCTCCATTTTGGGCTGAATACTAAGGTTAAACCTCCTGTCAACAGAGGCAGAAGGCTGCCATTGACATAATCTGAGCTCAGTAACCCCTGTCTGCCCGAGACCCCTGAACAATTTCACACAGTGGGGTACTAGACTGATCATTACAACGGTAGTGAGCAAATGTGTGGTTTCTTTAGGTCATACTAGTCACAGACAGACTGTAGCCATGAAACGGTTGACATGACAAAATGTGTAGTTTCCCTTCTTTGATCAATTTGTCAGTTGTTCATGCTTGATACCTGTCGGGTATGCTGAATTCTAGGCAAAGATAGGTCTCCTGGGTTCCTTCAGGCACACTTACGAGGCGCTCCTGCAAATGAAGTTACAGAAGGAAAGTGACATTATCTGCAACCCTTTTTAGGTCTCGGCCTGCCAATGCGAATGCGCATTGCAGCTGTCGAGACATATAGAGGTGCACCAGGAAAGCTTACCAAGAGGGCTTTGGCAAGCGGATTACGCACCGTGCATGTGCTCCATGCGCGCACTTGCCATTTGCTCCCCGAGCCTCGGCATCAGACTTCAAAGGAATCCCTTCAGCTCCCCCGCCCCGCCCATCACACCAGCCACGTCACAAACCACCATTTGTCTGTGCCTCGCATCATCGCATCAGACCCGCCACAGCAATGCCGAGAGCTTTAGACTTCAAAGGAATGCTCTCCCCCGCCCCCCTCAGCGTAATGCCAGAGCTTGTACTTCGAGAGGCATGACATTTCCCACCAGCCACTTCACGCGCTCCGCAGAATCAGCCTTCCTCCCAGCGCTGCCTGTCCTTCAAAAGCAGCTTGTTTTTTTAATATATTTGCCGTACATTATTACAGTTATAATTACTTGCCTGTCATGTGCCATTCTAAATCTGTCATGAAATATTTAAACAAACTATAACTGCATATAAAATAAAATACAACACTTCTTTCACTTGCGCAGCGAGCTTCAGTTCGGCTCTGGAAGGATCTCCCTCTAATAGACACCGCATTACTTCCTGTAATCTGGTTACCATGGGGCACAGAGGACACTCGTAAACACGTACTAGCATCTGCTGTTGTAAAACAGCGTGTGTTTTGCTTCAAAATGCCGTTATGTCACATTAATTCCTTTTCTGCTTTGTTCTTCAGCACAACTGTTAAAATTGTCTTGGGGGAACTTTAATGACTGTGTCTCTGGCACCGTGTTTGCTTTACCAGTCACAAGCATTATCACATTTAGAACTCCTCCCCCCACCCCCCTCATACTAGTAATCTTAACAAACGTGCCCATTATATATATAATATCTGCTCTTGTACTTTAATTTTGCTATTTCTTATATTTATTAGCATTTACCTTCCATACAACTACAATAACAGTGTCTTATTAAACTACAAATTCATCTGGCATGGCATATGCCTTTAAGAGCATCTAACATTACAAGCGTTCCACGGCTGCCTTCTTCCATTCGTTTTTAGGAGCATCTAACATTACAAGCATTACTAGTGCTGCCTTCTTTCATTCATTACATTATCTTGCAGACACGGTGACACGGTTAACACGCGGTAGCATCCGCTGTTGTAAAAAAAAGAAAAAGTGTGTTCTTCTACAAGCTGGCGCCATGCCACGCTAATTCGTTACTTGCTTTGTTCTTCCACACAAGTGTTACAAATCTCACCAAGGTACTTCGGTGGCCGTCTCACTGGCACCATGTTTGCTTTCTTTTTTGAACGGCAAGCATTACCATATGTACAACTTCCCCCACTACTCTCCACCAATACCAGTATGCTTAACAAACGTTCCCATTATATATGTAGTATCATCATTCTGCCCCTTCCACCATTCATTGCTTTGCCAAAAATATACTACTTAAGTGGTTATTTCTTTCCACCGTACTCGAGGTTTCATCCACACGGGCTCTCCTTGCATAAATAATTACCCTATGCTCGCTTTCATCGCTTCACATATGTGTGGAATTACCCTCTACCTCTTCCCTGCTCTGTTTAGCATTTAAGAACTGTGTAAAGTGCTGTTGTAAAGAAATTAATGGAACCAACTAGTGCCTTGTTCAACAAAAAACATTTCAATGCGCCCCAAAACAAGGTTCTTTCTGTAGCCCTCATTGTTGCATTATTTTTCAGTTTCATTCAGTAAAAAAAAAAAAAGTACAGACAAGCGAAGTCAGGCTTTTTTATCATGAACTGTCTTACTAAATGAAACTTCAGATGTTGAGCATGTTTACATGCCTACTTTGTAAATGGCCTCAAGCAAACGTTCAGCAAAAACACGTTAATAATAAAGAAAGAAAGCAAACAGATCATAAACGGGCCAACATACTACTCAAAATCACAACAGTCTATTCAAATCTGTGTAATTGATATGTATTTTTCATTTCTACCAGCACGAAAGCTTAGGAGCTAATGCACTTTCTGCAAAACATTGAAGGGAATATGTTTGCACGCAGGAAGGGCTGGATCTACCTTTCATCTGCCAAAGGCAGATTAACAAGAACAGACGAGTTTGGTAAATAGTTATAGTGATACAAATCCACAAGTCTGTAGCGACTAACGATACCTAGCAAATGTATTAAACATATTCGTGCTCCACCCTCCACCCTCCAACTCCAACTCCACCCTCCAACTCCACCCTCCAACTCCACCCTCCAACTCCACCGTCCAAATCCATCTCCACCCTCCACCCTCCAACTCCACCCTCCAACTCCAACTCCACCCTCCAACTCCACCCCCTCCAACTCCACCCCTCCAACTCCACCCTCCACCCTCCAACTCCACCCTCCAACTATAACTCCACCCTCCAACTCCAACTCCACCCTCCAACACCCTCCAACTCCACCCTCCACCCTCCAACTCCACCCTCCAACACCACCCTCCAACTCCACCCTCCAACGTCACCCTCCAACTCCACCCTCCAACTCCACCCTCCAACTCCAAATCCACCCTCCAACTCCAAATCCACCTCCAACTCCAACTCCACCCTCCAACACTCTCCAACTCCAACTCCACCCTCCAACTCCAACTCCAACTCCAACTCCACCCTCCAACTCCAACTCCACCCTCCAACTCCAACTCCACCCTCCAACTCCAACAGACGAGTTTGGTAAATAGTTATAGTGATACAAATTCACAAGCCTGTAGCGACTAACGATACCTAGCAAATGTATTAAACATATTCGTGCTCCACCCTCCACCCTCCAACTCCAACTCCACCCTCCAACTCCAACTCCACCCTCCAACTCCACCCTCCAGCTCCACCCTCCAACTCCACCCTCCAACTCCACCCCCTCCAACTCCACCCTCCAACTCCACCCTCCAACTCCACCCTCCAACTACAACTCCACCCTCCAACTACAACTCCACCCTCCAACACCCTCCAACTCCACACTCCACCCTCCAACTCCACCCTCCAACTCCACCCTCCAACTCCACCCTCCAACTTCACCCTCCAACTCCACCCTCCAACTCCAAATCCACCCTCCAACTCCAACTCCACCCTCCAACTCCACCCTCCAACTCCAACAGACGAGTTTGGTAAATAGTTATAGTGATACAAATTCACAAGCCTGTAGCGACTAACGATACCTAGCAAATGTATTAAACATATTCGTGCTCCACCCTCCACCCTCCAACTCCAACTCCACCCTCCAACTCCACCCTCCAACTCCACCCTCCAACTCCAACTCCACCCTCCAACTCCACCCTCCAGCTCCACCCTCCAACTCCACCCTCCAACTCCACCCCCTCCAACTCCACCCTCCAACTCCACCCTCCAACTACAACTCCACCCTCCAACTACAACTCCACCCTCCAACACCCTCCAACTCCACCCTCCGCCCTCCACCCTCCAACTCCACCCTCCAACTCCACCCTCCAACTCCACCCTCCAACTTCACCCTCCAACTCCACCCTCCAACTCCAAATCCACCCTCCAACTCCAACTCCACCCTCCAACACTCTCCAACTCCACCCTCCAACTCCAACTCCACCCTCCAACTCCAACTCCAACTCCACCCTCCAACTCCAACTCCAACTCCACCCTCCAACTCCACCCTCCAACTCCACCCTCCAACTCCAACAGACGAGTTTGGTAAATAGTTATAGTGATACAAATTCACAAGTCTGTAGTGACTAACGATACCTAGCAAATGTATTAAACATATTCGTGCTCCACCCTCCAACTCCAACTCCACCCTCCAACTCCACCCTCCAACTCCACCCTCCAACTCCACCCTCCAACTCCACCCTCCAACTCCAACTCCACCCTCCAACTCCACCCCCTCCAACTCCACCCTCCACCCTCCAACTACAACTCCACCCTCCAACTCCAACTCCACCCTCCAACACCCTCCAACTCCAACTCCACCCTCCACCCTCCAACTCCACCCTCCAACTCCACCCTCCAACTCCAAATCCACCCTCCAACTCCAACTCCACCCTCCAACACTCTCCAACTCCACCCTCCAACTCCAACTCCAACTCCACCCTCCAACTCCAACTCCAACTCCACCCTCCAACTCCAACTCCACCCTCCAACTCCACCCTCCAACTCCACCCTCCAACTCCAACAGACGAGTTTGGTAAATAGTTATAGTGATACAAATTCACAAGTCTGTAGTGACTAACGATACCTAGCAAATGTATTAAACATATTCGTGCTCCACCCTCCACCCTCCACCCTCCAACTCCAACTCCACCCTCCAACTCCACCCTCCAACTCCACCCTCCAACTCCACCCTCCAACTCCACCCTCCAACTCCACCCCCTCCAACTCCACCCCCTCCAACTCCACCCTCCACCCTCCAACTCCACCCTCCAACTACAACTCCACCCTCCAACTACAACTCCACCCTCCAACACCCTCCAACTCCACCCTCCAACTCCACCCTCCAACTCCACCCTCCAACACCACCCTCCAACTCCACCCTCCAACGTCACCCTCCAACTCCACCCTCCAACTCCACCCTCCAACTCCAAATCCACCCTCCAACTCCAAATCCACCCTCCAACTCCAACTCCACCCTCCAACACTCTCCAAATCCAACCCCACCCTCCAACTCCAACTCCACCCTCCAACTCCAACTCCACCCTCCAACTCCAACTCCACCCTCCAACTCCACCCTCCAACTCCAACAGACGAGTTTGGTAAATAGTTATAGTGATACAAATTCACAAGCCTGTAGCGACTAACGATACCTAGCAAATGTATTAAACATATTCGTGCTCCACCCTCCACCCTCCAACTCCAACTCCACCCTCCAACTCCAACTCCACCCTCCAACTCCACCCTCCAGCTCCACCCTCCAACTCCACCCTCCAACTCCACCCCCTTCAACTCCACCCTCCACCTACAACTCCACCCTCCAACTACAACTCCACCCTCCAACACCCTCCAACTCCACCCTCCACCCTCCAACTCCACCCTCATCTCCACCCTCCAACTCCACCCTCCAACTGCACCCTCCAACTCCACCCTCCAACTCCAAATCCACCCTCCAACTCCAACTCCACCCTCCAACTCCACCCTCCAACTCCAACAGACGAGTTTGGTAAATAGTTATAGTGATACAAATTCACAAGCCTGTAGCGACTAACGATACCTAGCAAATGTATTAAACATATTCGTGCTCCACCCTCCACCCTCCAACTCCAACTCCACCCTCCAACTCCACCCTCCAACTCCACCCTCCAACTCCAACTCCACCCTCCAACTCCACCCTCCAACTCCACCCCCTCCAACTCCACCCCCTCCAACTCCACCCTCCAACTCCACCCTCCAACTACAACTCCACCCTCCAACTACAACTCCACCCTCCAACACCCTCCAACTCCACCCTCCACCCTCCAACTCCACCCTCCAACTCCACCCTCCAACTTCACCCTCCAACTCCACCCTCCAACTCCAAGTCCACCCTCCAACTCCATCTCCACCCTCCAACACTCTCCAACTCCACCCTCCAACTCCAACTCCACCCTCCAACTCCAACTCCAACTCCAACTCCACCCTCCAACTCCAACTCCAACTCCACCCTCCAACTCCACCCTCCAACTCCACCCTCCAACTCCAACAGACGAGTTTGGTAAATAGTTATAGTGATACAAATTCACAAGTCTGTAGTGACTAACGATACCTAGCAAATGTATTAAACATATTCGTGCTCCATCCTCCACCCTCCAACTCCAACTCCACCCTCCAACTCCACCCTCCAACTCCACCCTCCAACTCCACCCTCCAACTCCAACTCCACCCTCCAACCTCACCCCCTCCAACTCCACCCTCCACCCTCCAACTACAACTCCACCCTCCAACTCCAACTCCACCCTCCAACACCCTCCAACTCCAACTCCACCCTCCACCCTCCAACTCCACCCTCCAACTCCACCCTCCAACTCCAAATCCACCCTCCAACTCCAACTCCACCCTCCAACACTCTCCAACTCCACCCTCCAACTCCAACTCCACCCTCCAACTCCAACTCCACCCTCCAACTCCAACTCCACCCTCCAACTCCAACTCCACCCTCCAACTCCAACTCCACCCTCCAACTTCAACTCCACCCTCCAACTCCAACTCCACCCTCCAACTCCACCCTCCAACTCCAACCTCCAACTCCACCCTCCAACTCCACCCTCCATCACTCAGGAACACCACAACACCACTCGGGGACACCACCACATCACTGGGGGACACCATCACATCACTCAGGGGCACCACCACATCACTCGGGGGCACCACCACATCACTCGGGGGCACCACGACATCACTCGGGGGCACCACTGCATCACTCTGGGACACCATCACATCACTCGGGGACACCACCACATCACTCGGGAACACCACCACATCACTCCGGGACACCACCAGATCACTCTGGGACACCACCACATCACTTTATTACACCGCCACATCACTCTGGGACACCACCACATCACTCTAATACACCACCACATCACTTTAATACACCACCTCATCACTCAGCCCAACCACATCATCACTCAGCACCACAACAGCACTGTGCTTGCTTGCTACCAACAAGCATTGCCATAGCCAATAGGACTCGCATTAGGAAAGTGTAAGCTATTGGCTTTGTGAATAACGATGCTATTAATTTATATATTTTCAAAGCCAACACATATTAAAAAAATGTGTCATTTACAATACCAATAGCTCACACTTTCCTAATGCGAGACCTATTGCATTGCAAATGCTTGTTTCATTTACGACCTGATGAGACCCAAATATTCTTGAGGAAGCTCAAGGACTCATGAGCTAGGAGTGAAACGTGTCAGCTCCAACAGATATATTCTATACTCATGGTGAAATGAGGAAGGTCTTTTCACCTACATTTCTTGAAAGGAAATAATATAATACTTTTGACTAAAATTAAATATTTGGATTGGATATTAAATGGGTACTAAAAAAATGAAGATTTACAAACAGTATGACTGTGGTATTAATAGACTCTAATAGTATATGCAGTTCTCTAGGCACAATTCAAATGCCTTCCATGTTGAAAGAAGGATGGGAAAAATAGCACTTGATTTCTTTGATCCTATCTCAACCAGGCAACAGTTTCTGGTTGGTGAAGATGAATATTTCAAATTTTTCACAGTCTCACCCTCTTTTCATAGCATGCCAGAGGTGGTAAGCCCTTTACTGTACAATATCTACTTGACCTAAGGGACACCCAGCGCAGATGATGGGACTCCATTTAATAGGAAAGACTTTATGTCAAGTCATAAGATCGTCCTCGATTGGAAAGGCAAGACTTCAGTGACTTTTATGGTCATGGTAAGGCTAGCCATGCACGTTGTGAAACTCACCAAAGTTCCCATTATCAAGATTTTGTGTCATATACTGAAAATTATTGTGACACCCTAAACAGCAATACTGGACAATCTCCTGCTTAATTACTGTTTGTGGGAAGAATACACACAAGCAGGCCTCATATAATGGAGGTTGTGAAGAGATTCTCCAGCAGGATACCCACATGAAGAGCCACATGAAAAAATGCAGAGACAGGAGAAGCAACGACATCCCGTCTCACTTATGCCATGGTGGTGCCATACAGATTAGCTTGAAAAGCTGACATAAGAATGAGCTATTTGAGCCTCGTCCATACCTGATCAGTGACGTGAGAGGATCATTGACAGAATGCCTCACCACCATACTACCTGTGGGATAGGTCTAGTTCTTTATGGTGGTGCATCTATGTATATATAGTGGGATCCTACCACCGGTGTTTAGGTGATGTGTATCAGCCTTAGAATTTGTTTTTTAATCCATGATTATTTTGCTCATTCAAGACCCAGCTAGCCTGCTCAGCATACCAGTATTGGTCACTGGCCTGGACAGAAGAGAAGGGTGCGGTCAGAAAACTCTGTGGAATTCCAAATTCAACTTGGCATGTTATCCCCCCCAACCATCCTTTGATTTCCTTCCTTGATTTCAGTAACTCCATCATATCCCAATCACTACCCAACCTGGTCCGGTCATGGTAGCCTCTCAGCATCAGAAGGGAACAGATGCAGCTGAGTGGGTTCAGGCTTTTTATATCATCCTAGGTTGGCATCAGTATGGTTAAGGAGTAACGTCCATTCCCCTTTCCCTTCTATGAGCACCATCACCCTAACTGTGGGGGCTGCACTTGTCCACAGTGTCTCAGAGGCTGTAAAGACATGCCCAGGAATAAAACTTTCCGTGGTGTTGAAGCGACCGACAACTGGCTCCAGTCAATGTAATGTCCATGCTGAAGAACAAAGGGATGTTCCAAAAACAAGTGTTGACGTGCTGAGTAGCATGAAAGAGGAGTTATAGTGTGGTAGAAGGAACACTTGAATTGGTGCACAGAGGGCACCCTAACACCCACCTCACCCACATGCTGACTTTTGGTCAGGGGAGACAGGAGAAAGCCAGCTGAGTGAGAAAGGATGGCTGCATTACCTGACAGCAACAGCAAATCCAAAGCAACTCTGCAGTTTGTCTAACTGGTAGGTGATGACCATGCAGTGGGAACATAAACACTGAAGCATCGCACCAGGAGTGCTATCTGAAGTGTCCCCAGAGCTCATTTAAGAACGAGGCACTCCACCTCGATCATGGCATAATCCATTTCATGGGAATGCAGCTACGAATGGTGTGTAAAATGGACTGGGCGATGTCTTCAACGTCCATTCATTTAAAGGTCAGCCCCAAAACCTACTCTGTAGAAGTCTATTATGGAGATGAAGGGAGAGCCAAAACCAGGACAGGGGAGTACAGGATCTGAACCCAAAGCATGTTTAAGGTCGTAGAAGTCCATATATTCCTGTTGATCCTATGGAATCCTTACAGGTATTGCTTTCTGCAGTAGAACATTAGGCTATTAATATTAAGGGCCCTATTTATAGTTTGGTGAAGAGGGAACTCCATCATAACAGCAATGGCATATCCCCTCCACCTCTCTGAAGGTCCACCCATCTCATTTAGATATGGACAGACCTTCAGCACGTCGTCGATGGAGACTAGACAGTCTCCACTGTCAACATACACCTCCAACAGCCCAACAGAATTAGGGCTGACGGAGTTTTGGCCATTTGTCCTCCCACCCTATTTAAAGTGGGTGGATAAAGGGACAGTTTTCACTGTCTGTCACCTCCAGGTAAAACCTGGTGGTAAGAGACAGTGAAAACTGTCCATTGACCCCCACCCCATGGGAGAACACTTCAATGGCGAGGGGAGCTTAGTGTTTTTTTTATTTTCAAAAAGTAAATCCTGCTTTGGGATTTTCTTTTCCGAAAAAAACCATTGAAAGTTTGCTGCACTTCTCCATCATGTTGACGGAGCTATTCGTCAAACTTTCAATACATTTATAGGAACTGCTGTGACTACCGTTTCTGTAAATGCAAAAGATTTTTCACTGGACCGGCAGACATCTCTAAATTTGTCAGGCAATCACTCCCTCTGGGTGACTGAGTACTTTACTCCACTTAACAGTCATTTCCATTAACTGAGGAAACTTGCACTGCTTTTCCCCAGGGTTAGCATTATTTTAAAACTTGCTTGATGTGTCAAACCCTTTATGCCCAGACATTTTTGCCAAATACGCTCATGCCTAAACCCATTGAAATCAAAAGCATACACATACAATATCCTATCAACTCTATCTTGCATCATTCATATGTGTTCTTTATTATAGCAGGTGATAACAGCTTTTTTACTACACCCACCCTGCGTCAAGTTTTGAGTTCTAGGATCCTTGAACATGGGTTTACCATCAGTATCTACGTCATTCACTTTTTCACTTTTTCTTTGGTATCTCTAACAACCAACACCAAATTCTTCATGGATCTTCCCATACACATCACCTCTTCCATTTTCTTATTCTCATGTACCTAACAGCAACCCTATTCCCTTCTCTACCCATATCTCCACATGCTTTACATTCCTCAGACACCAGTTTTTAGCCATACATGATGGTACAAGGAGCATACGTGAAACATGTAACCTTATAATTTTCTTTATTTTTCTCTTTCCCGCTTTTAATTTTTTCACATCACTTAGGATCATTCTTGGTCGTCATAATGTTGACTCCCCTAGCAGTCGTATTCAATTTTCTTGCCCATTATTTTGATTTTTCCATGCTCTTTTTCCACATGAATCGCTTTATGAAAAGGCAGATTTTCACTGCAAGCTGATTTTACATTATCTTTAGATTTTCTCTGGTAACCAACTGGTCTCTTAGCAATTGCCCTCTGAGCCTCTCATATTCTCAGTTTGCTGCTAAGAGTTTGAATACTGAAATAAAAGTGTCAACATATTGGTTAGATCCTTGGATTCTTGTAATGAGTTGGTGACTGTACATATCCGCTCTTGTGTCCCTCAAATGAGTTTTCTTGTTGTTTACAAGTTATTTGAAACTCATCTAAATACCCGCTCTTGTCTGGTGCATGTTCTAGTAGATTATTTTAACCATTTGGACATTCCACTCCAAAGAAGAAAATCAGGAGTATTTTGTTTCTTTCAGGCCGAAATCTTAAAACTTCATTTGCTCTTTGGATCTTTTTTGGAAAGGTCTCCACCTCATAAGTGGATTTCCTGGCCTTTGCAAAAATAGAGGTGGTGATGCAATATTCTGCACACTGCCCCATAGTTAAAGTGAAATAAACTAAAAAAAGAATCTGTGTAATGAAACGGTTGAGCTATACAATGGCATGCTTATCACAGTCAACTCACAGGGTCTGTTTATACCATGGAAGTGTCTACAATCCAGATGATTATATTCCTTTTCAATATTATACTACTGATCTTCACACCAGCTAACAATGTAAAAATGCCATTGCGGACTGTCTGTTGCACTACCAGTTTCAAAACAGTGCCAAATGTAGCATGTGGATTACTGAGGAAGGCTCAAAATGTATCACCCTATAGTTACTGGCAACAAAGTCACAAACCTGCAGAAAATTGCTTTAACCCAGAGCAGACCTGTGGAAAATTGCTTTAACCTAGAGCACCCTCTTGAGACTCGCTCCAGAGAGAGAAGAAAGACTGGGACACTTCTTGACGAGAAACAGGTATATTTACTCGTAAAGGAACAAAGTGAAGGGCCCATCCAGCAGTGTCCAACCCTCTAGGATCCGCGTCTCCAACTAGTGCTGGACTGGGAACTCAAAGCAGCCCTGGCAACTTTCTCGGACCAGACCTAGGGAAGCACTCCCTTGGCCCGGGAGGCCAGAAAAGCTTGCTTGCTACTTTTGTTATTAGGAGCCGATATTGCATCACTGCTGCAAAACCGGCCCCCAGTAACAAAACAGGCCCCACTGCTGCAAAACTAGCCCCCGCCTTTCCAGCCTTCCGGGGAAATTCCCAATGACCGGTACAGCTAGTCCAGACCTGTCTTCTATCGACTCCTCGCCCACAGATCCAGAACCAAAAATCAAGGACAAGCCAGCAGGCAAAGGTGCAGGAAGCCCAAAATGTTATGGAAAACATTCCATTACCTACAATGGTGATGTGATACAGTGCACCCATATGTCACTGTTACTGTGCACATTCCAGGGTATATGTTTTTTCATGGGTTAGCTCATCGCTTATCTCTTAACATGAATGTTGTGTCTCCATTTTACTGCTTAGTTCACTGTGCCTCTGTCTTCATACAGTGTTGTAGACTAAAGATGGCTGCCATGTATGTGATGTAATGACCTCAACACCAACACCAACCTAGCTGAAACGGTACCGCCGCATCACAGTGTTGCGTCTAACGGTTGTCGGTTCCACATGTCACCAGCAACGGCTTCTTCAATAAATGTATATGTGTGTCAGCTGATCATCCTCCAGATGTCAAGAGACTTGACATTCACTGGGCTCCAAACGACCCCACTCGTAGACAATATCACCACCCTTCAACAATAGTGATTCTACCAGCTTTAGATGAAAGACAGGTGAAGGTATTGAAGCCTGTATGCACGTTGTAAATGGTCCAAATGTGCAAATATACATCCCACCTGGCGCACCTCTTCTCATACAGTGGGTAAGCAGGCACTCACCACTTTTCTATAAAGTACAAGCACATAGAATTAAATGGAAGAGGTGAACTTCCAGAAGCTCAGACTCAACTGTTAAATACAAGATTATTTGTTTGAGCAAACATGTGGAATGAAATCACACACATTACAATTTACATTATAGGAAAGTCCCCCTTTTTGTATGGTCACACCCACTTTTCGCCCCTAATGCTCATGGTTATGACTCTGCTGCCCAGACCCCAGTGCCTGTGCTCTCTTCCAAAACGGTTGTGTTCAACTTGGTAATCCCAAATTGGCAAAGACTTTACTCCCTTATAAGTTCCTAGTATATGGTGCTGGGGGTATCCAGGGCATTAGTAGTAAAGGGGTCCCCAGAGCTGCAGCATAGTTTTGTCCCACCCTGGGTGAACCAAGCAAACTACCGACAGCAGGCCTGCCATTACAGACTGCAGAAGCAGTGCAAACTGCTCAAACTCGACTATGCCCTCACCATGTGTGGCACTGTCAAACGCACCACTATTACTATATATCAGACACCCCTAAGGTAGTCCTCCACAGCCCAGTAGGCAGGGTGTAGTATATTAAAGGTAAGGGCATATAAGTGCAAGCCTATATGTCACTAAAGTGGCGTTTCCCCATTGGAAACTACTATAAGTGTTAGCTGTCCGTAGGATAACAAGGGCTGTGAACCAGGCACTTTCGAGATTGGCATCTCCATTATGCCTTTGAATCTCGGACTTGCTGAAGCGCGGTACTACGAACCCAGTACATTCCCTTAACATGGGGCGACTTTTACTATAGCGGTGAACACGATTAATAGATGCAACATCGCTTGCTGTTTCTTCGTACATGGAAGATCAATATTGCCTATGCATAACCTTGAATGATTAGGCTGTTGCTATAGGATTGACAACTCGACTTCTTTGTGGCCTATTACAACTGACGGTTCACTCTAGCCCTGACGAAGTCCCCTTGGGGATGAAACGCGTTGGCTGAGGCCTTTTTAACATTTAAAATAAAGGAACTTTTCCAAAATTACTTTGCCGTCTATGAACCAGTTCTTTTGGTGCACCATCCTTCACTCACACAATTTGCTATCTGTCTCGGCAGTGGAGCTTCTGTGCGGCTAGCCCCGGATGTGATTTGCACGACTACCAAAATACTGCAGCTTTCTTTTTCTCACTACAATATATCATGTTTGGTATCAAACAAAATGCCTTCTAACCTCTAAAATGAATCTCGTACCCTGGGAGACATGGCATGCACCCAGGTGGAGACCTTAGAGGTTGCTTACCTGGTTGTCAAAGCTTCACTGTGTTCTGGCTAGCACTTTACCTTGTCTGCTGCTGCCAATACAAGATTCTGACTTCATGCCAGGCAGTGTGATCACACCCAGGACTAAGGAACATAGGCTTGGGCAGGAAGGAGGTCACACCTCGCTCCTCCCCAGCAGGAGAGTAAAGTGGCACATCAAGGCAGAGAGCTTCAAAGGCTACACTGCCTCTGACATGCACAAGGGCTGACTACCAATGTAGCAAAGCAGCACTTCCCCTGCCCCTGGCACAATTGCACCAGAGCAGGTGGGAAATTACCTATGCAGGGAGGTGTACACCCCCAGAAGGCTCCCCATAGCTCTAGGGTGAGCAGCCTGGTCTGTACCCTACAATTCGATTTCTGCCATCTTTAAAATGACAGAATAAAGGGTTCTGGGTAGAAAAGGTGACCTACACACCCCAAATGTGTTCACCTCAGGGGCGAACTAGCTGCAGGGACTAGCTGTCCATTGGTTACTAGCTCCCTCAACCCTAACTCTCCTAAATCTAGGATTTAAGGGACCCCCTGTCACCAGAACCTCAAATCTGAACAACTTGCACCAAGAAAGCCAGAAGTACACTCAGACTCCACAGGACTAGTGGCACTAGTCCCCTGAAAAATGCAGGAAACAAACCCCTCACTGGATACAAAGAATCGCTGTCCATCAGGCCCTCCGTGGTATCGCCCAAATCTAGGTGGTCCAGTGCATTGTGGGAGTTGTAGTCCTACCTGTCTGAAGTTTCAGGCTGCTACCTCACTGCCCCGGAACCAGTACAGATCCAGTACCCTTTTGCTGTGCTTACCGCTGCCAAGACTTGTTGGTCACCAATCCAGTAAATGACCCTCACACTCAACGCTGCGTCTACAGGGAACACTGTGCAACCTTCGTCCTAAGTCAAACGCTGTGTATTTGTTGTGTTTTTACATGCTGTTTCTTGCAGCACCATGTAAGCAGTAAAATCAGCACCAGCGCAGCTCCTGTTCAGCACCAAGGACAACTCTGCACACAGATTCGAGAAACACTGATTCGTTATTTATTAGCCTGTTCTGTCTGCAGCTCTGCAGACAAAAAAAGTCTTAAAAACAAAGGGCAAGCTGTAACAACGGGGATGGATGCAAAGTTAATTATAGAAAAGGAGGCCCATAAGGTAAAATAATGAGAAAAAGAGAGGGGAGCAGAAGGAAGAGAGAAAGGATGGACATATGTTAAGAAGGAAAAAACTCTGACAAGGAAGGATCAAAAGGATGAAAGAATGGACGCGAGGGTGAAAGGATTGAAGGATGAAAAACAACATTTGCACGGGTGGGTGAAAGAAAGAAAGAATGGATGGATGGATGAATGCCTGAATGGAAGGGTTAATGGATGGACGGCAGGTTGATAAAAGGAGTGAGAAATGATGGCTGGATAAAAACAATTAATGGGAGTATGTGTAACAGGAAGAATGAATAATTGGGAGTATAAGTGGAAGGATTGGTGGAAGACTGTAATGATGAAATGGTGGGCGGGTTCTATGATAAAGGACGGATAAATGCAATGGTGAAAATATGGATGAAAGGAATCGTGAAAAGACGGACAGATGGATGTAAGGCTTTATGGATAGGAGATAGATGGACGGAAGGAGGGATGAAGGGACCTCATCTAGGATGGATAGGCCTCACTTGCATTGCTCTCCCAATTGCATTCCAGATATGGATCGAAGTGGTGGGTATTTTAATTTTCTAGCTACTCCACTGTAGAGGACGTTTGAAACAGCAAGCAAGCTGAAGATGCAAGTCGATGGAAAGAAAACATTATTTGCATGTGAAGATTGTAGTATATGAGGTATTTCTGATCAGCAATGGATCAAGCAAACAGTCTGTCAGCTGCTAGGCTTCTGCTAGGACTAGACCCTCGCTCCAGCAAGGTCGGCTGATCAGCTCAGAGGTTGGAAGCACAAAGTAATGACTGACAAAAAGAGAAACGTTCTATGTCTTTTTTTTCAGGTGGAGTACATATAAAATTAAAAATAAATACCTTCAATTTGCAGGTTCATAAATGGCAACAAAATTGGGTTTATATTCTGGGCTGTCAGCAGACAAAAACACACCCCTGTATTTAGCATGGCAAGGAGATCATTAGCACTACAATTCCCAGAATGCAGGTGAGAGAAACATTCAGAGCTGACTAAACTCCTTACATTAGAAATAGGACAAGTTCAGGTCTCTGATTCGAGGTAGTTTCTTTCTGTGTCTTTGTTTAGGTAAAGCATCAGACTTTTTATTCTCTTAGACAGTATTGTTTGGACGGGGCAGATATTTTGGGAATGCGGACTGGCTGAGATCATGTGAGAAGCGAGCATTGTCTTTTCTTTCCCTCTTCAATTGAATGCACCACTGTCTTTTTAAATCGTGGGTCGCGAAGCTTTCTTGAATCGAACCAAGGCCACTTTGGATCTGCGCGCGCTGCTCCGTGATTGGCTGGTGATTAAGCGGGGCTGATGAGTCCCACCTGGCCCCTTTATAAGCTGATAGAGAGGAGAAGACGTTGGTTCTCTTTTTGGTGCAGATCTTTAACGGACTTCTCAGGTGAGTTGCACGGTAGGACCGGCTACGCGTTGATGCGTTTGGGCCAAACCCATGGCTGCGGGGCTGAGCTATGTTAACTTGCCTCAAAGCTTTATGTGCTTTGAGACTTAAAGTGCGCCGCTCAGCCCCTAACCTTCGCTTTTCAGAAGGTATGCGTGTCACGTTGTATGCAGGGTTGGATTGGGATTGAAAATCGGCCCGGGCACGCAAAAAACAAGCATTTACAATGCAATGGTCTCGGCAATATTATAGGTGGAGCTATTGGCATTGCTCGTTTTTTTTTGTATCCCTAAATAAATGGCATTGTCATTTATATTGGCAATAGCTTAATTGCTTGCATATGCGAGACCTATTGCATTAGGGTAGAGAGAGAGAGAGAGAGGTAGTGAGAGAGAGAGAGAGAGAGGTAGTGAGATCGAGAGAGAGGCATGAGCTGGAATAGAGACTACACAGCCTGGGTATTCGACAATCCCAACATTTGGCATTGCCAGTTGGTTGGTGGGGGGGTGAGAAAACGTTGGGCCCGACACTTGTACAAATTATGCGCTGGGCCGTCAGTTTTTCCTTTACTGATGCGCGCCATATGTGTCCTTATAAAGGCACGTTAGCATCACGTCGCTTGAGGCAGCGTGAAGGACACGGATGTGCATAACATGGTCATTGGAGTCTCATGATGCGACATGTTGTGCACACAGGAGTGCAGATGTATCTGGAAATAAAGCCCCAGGCAAGCGGCATGGCACGCACGGTTTCACTCGCAGGGATAATTTTCACAAACAAGCTCTCCGAGTGAATGGGTCTTTAAATAGACTCTTAAACACGCGCTGTTAAACTACGCGGGATTGTGCGTGCCGGAGAAATAATCTTTATACTGTCACTTCGTCAGCTGGTGGCAAGCTGGGCACAATGGGTTCTGCTCCAGATCAAGTGGGGCTGGCATGTCACACCCCAGAAGTCCAATACTGGAAACATGCACAGCGAGTGAGTGGTTCCTTGGTCCTACGAGTATGAGAGATATCTCTAACTCCCGAGGCGACAACCCTTCAGCCACAGCCTCGAACTGACCATAAATCATGTTGATGACAGATTGCGTCAACCGCCCACTGTCAACAAATGACGCCCTTCCACCTCTCCCCTGAATGGAAGGCTGGATGACGTAATTACAGGTGGTAAAATCAGGGATTCTTTTCTCTTCCCCCCCCCCCCCCCCCCGACCCCTTGCTTAACTCTAAACACTGTGAGCCACACGTGCCTGTTGACCAGACACCCAAAAAGGAGAGCTCGACCAGCCCCGGCTAGCAGGGGAAAGAGGGGCATTACTAGAGGCTGTACCGCGTGCTCTCTGTTTTTATTCCCGGTCCACCAGCTGCGGATGCTATTTACTAAAAAAAATTAAGAAATGCTCTTCTCTCGTATGGCTTGAATAACGCCTTCTATGTACATTTGACAAAGGGCATGTTTGCTTATAAAGTTTGTAGTGCAAGCTTTTGTAACAGTAAAGGAACTGTCCCGCGCTGCCTCTGCCATCTTTACCAGTAACTCAAAATCAAGGGGCCTGGGAGGGCGGTGAGAGGGTGGTTTGGTGAATAGGTTCTGCACTCCACCAAGGTAGGTGTACTGTGTGCCCTCCCCTCTGTAATGAAGAGGCTGGGCGCAGCTTGGGGTAGATAAACCAAGATTGATGTAGTCCAATAAGTAAACGCCTATGACCGGGAGCCACACGTGAGCCTCGCACGACGCGGACGGCGTCCACGACACGAACACAGCACACCACTCAAATGACAACAATGTGTACCACTGGCATGCGCGGCCTCGCAAAACCAGACCACAGAGCCGTATATCTCGTGGCTACACGAGACCCATCACTACACCTTCCCCCTAACACACTAACACATACACACCAACAACCCCCCATTCAAACCAGTGCGCACAACTGCAGTTCACTGCACATAATTCATCATTGTGCTCCAAGGTCAACCTTTGTTGCTTTCCCTCTCCTACATGTTAGTACAGTAAATGGCGTAAAACAAAGCCTTAAATACTTGTAAATGCATGCCATCACGATATGGCTTGACCACTGAGTTTGTATGTATACCTTGCATTAATGTTTTGGCACTCTGAAGTGGCATGCTTTTCCCAACACATAAAGAGCACATTTATAAAATTAAAATAAAAAAGAGCCCCCTGTTTAGTTTGCAGCCACCGTTGGTGGGTGGCAATGTGCATTTTCGCTGCGGCGGCAGACATGGGTGGAGGTGAGTCCTTCCGGAGTCTGCTCCAGACAGGGGGACAGTGCCTCATCACGCACACATTCCAAAATAACTGGCTTCAGCTACCACCAAGGAGAAACCTCCACTGTTGAATAAAGGAAAGCATCTGACATAAGAAATAAACTGCCGGGGGGCTAGGTGGCGCACGAGCTGGCGGGCCGCACTTCCGTGAGGCTCCAGCAGCTCGGCAGAAATATCCGTTCGAATCCTGCCCAAAGAGTTTACTATGATGAAATATAACAGCAGCAACTTATGTACGGTGATCGAGGCTTCCCAAAACTAAAGACTGAACTTCGGAGAATGCGGACTAATTACTGAATCGGAAACGCAAAACTGGCTCGGTCCCCCTGACACTGCACCATGCAGTGAGAGGCAACGTCACGCAAGTCCGAGGCCACTGTGGATGGGATAAGCCTAGCGAGATAAAACCACCAGGTTACGATAGTAACGCAAGGCAACAAGAGAACCCTCCAGTAAAGCGGTAGAATCCAGGAGAAATATTGCCTGGGAAGTGATCCGGTCTCTGAGCCAAGCTGGGGAACTTAAGCCGCCACGCAAGGTAAAAGCGATCTCTGCGTAGATTAGAGGCGCAAGGCCGCAAAGGAAGCTCTCCTATATCGCGGCAGAGATCGAATCTGATACAGCCCGTGAAGAGACCACAGGACAGGACCGCGCTAGGGATCAGATGCCGCCGGGCACCCTAACAAATAAACCAGGCGGCATAGCAACAGGTAAAGGAGACAGTGGTAGCCGGGGACCGGTTGCCGCCTTGAAGTACCTGCATAAACAAATGACATTGCAAGAGAGGTCTTAAAACGAGAAGAGCAATTGCTGAGCCGGGTGCACTAGTATTTTTGCGCCGCCCGCCCGCCCACCGCGATGCGATCGATGCCGTGGCTGGCGACCATGGGTCTGTCGCGTCTGGTGGTCGGACAGAAATGGCGGCCTCAAGCTTCCGAAATTTTTCGGATTCGGGGGCGCGTTTTGCTGTCCTGAGTGACGGACGACGTCACGAGCTAAAGAACAGCAAAACTTACGCCCCCGAATCCGAAAAAGACAGAGCTTCTTTGGAGGGACGGTTCTCTCCTCCAATGGCTGGCCTCTGTTTAGGAAGCCAGCCAATGGAGGAGAGACAGGGCAGGGAGGCGGGATCCAAAGCCCTACTAAGGGTCATTAAATCTCCGACCCCAGACTGCGCAAGCGCAGCCTCTAGGTCCGAGACCTAAAAAACGGCCCACATTTGCCTAATCAATCTGCAAATCACTGCTTTGGCGTACTCTTATGAAAAAACTAGCATTTACAATGCAACGGTTTCACCTTTGGAAAAGTTGGAGCTATTGGCATTGTAAACGACAATTTGTATTTGTGTTGGTTTTGAAAACGGATAAATAAATGGCATTGTCATTTACATTGCCAATAGCTTAATCTAACGCAAACGTGAGACCTATTGTACCCTACGGATGAGCTCAGCAGACCGCAATTACTACCACACACACACACCCAGAGCCACACACACACACACACACCCAGAGCCAGCCACACACACCCAGAGCCACACACACACACACACACACACACACACCCAGAGCAGTCGCATACACACACACACACACACACTGGAGCAGTCACATACACACACACACCCAGGAGCAGTCACACACACACACACACACACACTCTGGAGCAGTCACACACACACACACTCGGGATCAGTCACATATACACACACACTGGAGCAGTCACACACGCACACACTTGGGATCAGTCACATATACACACACACTGGAGCAGTCACACACGCACACACTCTGGAGAGTCCCATACACACACACTTGAGCAGTCTCACACACACTGGAGCAGTCGCACACACTCTGCAGCAGTCACATACACACACACACACACATTGGGGCAGTCACACACACACTCTGGAGCAGACACACACACACACTCTGGAGCAGTCACATACACACACACTCTGGAGCATTCACATACACACACACACACACTGGAGCAGTCACATACACACACACACTGGAGCAGTCACATACACACACACACACACACTGGAGCAGTCACACACGCACACACTCTGGAGCAGTCCCATACACATACACACACACTGGAGCAGTCACATACACACACACACACTGGAGCAGTCACATACACACACTGGAGCAGTCACATACACACACACACTGGAGCAGTCACATACACACACACTGGAGCAGTCACATACACACACACACACTTGAGCAGTCACATACACACACACACACACTGGAGCAGTCACATACACACACACACACACACACACACACACTGGAGCAGTCACACACACACACTCTGGAGCAGTCCCATACACATACACACACACACTGGAGCAGTCACATACACACACTCTGGAGCAGTCACATACACACACACACACACACTCTGGAGCAGTCACACACACACACACACACACACACTCGGGATCAGTCACATACACACACACTGAAGCAGTCACACACGCACACACTCTGGAGCAGTCCCATACACACACACATACACACACACTCTGGAGCAGTCACATACACACACACTCTGGAGCAGTCACATATATACACACACACTGGAGCAGTCATACACACACACACTGGAGCAGTCACACACACACACACACACACACACACACACACACACTGGAGCAGTTGTGTGGCCCCCAGAGCTCTAGTTGGGTGCACTGTCTCCTTCTCTTGAGTTTCCCTGCAGCCATGGGTGCTTCAGACCCTAGTGTGTGGCTAAGTGGCTCCCACAATGCCCTGCGGCAGTGAGCTATAGTGAGGTTGCTGATGGCAGTGCACTGACTTGTGATGACACACTCACTGGAGCAGTTGTGTGGTCGGCAGTGCCTGGAATGGATGTCCTTGGGCCTACCACAATGCCCTACGGCAGTGAGTTGTGATGGTAATGCACTCACTGGCTGCGGTCGGTGCCCCGCACACACTGGAGCAGTTGAGTGGCCGGCAGTGCATGGTTTGGGTGCCTCCCACAATGCCCCGCGGCAGTGAGTTGTGATGGCATTGCACTGGCTGCGGTCGCTGCCCCGCATGCACTGGAGCAGTTGTGTGGCCGGCAGTGCCTGGGGTGGGGTGTCCTTGTGCCTCCCACAATGCCCTGCGGCAGTGAGTTGTGATAGCAGTGCACTGACTGGTGACACACATACACACTGGAGCAGTTGTGTGGCCGGCAGTGCCTGGTTTGGGTGCCTCCCACAATGCCCCGTGCCAGTGAGTTGTGATGTCAGTGCACTCACTGTCTGCGGTTGGTGCCCCGCACACACTGGACCAGTTGTGTGCCCGCCGGTGCCCTCAGCGCCTTGGAATGTCTGCCTTGGCACGGCTGCCCGCAGCCCTGCCCAGACGCTGCTGTGATCTTGGCCGCACGCAGGTGAGTGGGCGGCGCTGCTGGTGCATTCACGGGGCACTCTCGGGGCACTCAAGCTGCCGGGGATTTGTGCACATTGTTCTGCTGAGGGGTCTCACAGGGAGGTGTGTCTGCCTCCTCTGGCCCTAGCTGCTGTCAGCGGAGGGCCCCGGGCCTGCATCCGCCTTCTTGCCACATTCCTTCTCCTTCTGGCAGCCAATTAATGAAATGTCTGACATAGCACCGCAACGGGACTCAATGGATGCAAGGTGCTTCCTGCTGGAAGAGGGGGTGCGCGGAGCATCCGGGGAAGGTGAGATGGATTCATTCGCTGGGATCAGGCAGGAGAAGGGGTTAAGGAGCGGGTAATGCAGAGCTGGCTCCCACGCCGGAGGAGTAACTCTGTCCTACTCGGAGTTGTAATAGGGCTGTGCGGGGATTATTGGAGCACAAGGAGGGACGGACGGAGAGTGGGAGAGGGAGAGAGCCGCTGCGGCAGCCAGAGACGAGTCGAACTGCAAGGAGCGCAGGCGGTGCAGCACTCACTGGATCTGCATCTGCAGCAGCACGCCCTATTGTCATGTTGGGTATACTCTAAAGGAGATAGCATATGTATACAAGTCCAGTCCCGGGCCGGCAGCCAATCACAGCGCGGCCCGGGGAATGACGTCAGGGGGTTGTCCCGGGCCGACCGGCGGTGATTTTCACACGGCAACAGATGAGGGGTGAGCTCCCTCGAAATAAATAAAACGGGACTGAGCAAATTAAAAGAAGCACTCCTCCGCGCGGACCTCGGCGAGAGGGAGGGTGTGGGGGGCGGGACTTAAAAGAGACAAACGCCCCTGAATCGCGTTGTGACGGGGGAAAGAGTAATTGACAACCATCTCTTCCAATGGCTAGCCTCCACTTATGGAGCTAGCCAATGGAAGAGAAGGCGGGACAAAGCCCCACACTGTAGGATCATAAGATTTCGCCTGCGCGCGAGCACTGCTGCGCAGTGCTACGGCCAGGCGAAACCTAAACTTTAGGAGGGGGTCAAAAAAATGCACGCGTTAGTTCACAGTGGTGAAACAAGTGAGGCCACTTCTACTCAGGCCCCCTGCCACCTCTCAGTATGTGCACTCATTAATGGGCCGGCCCGCGAGACAAAAGGAGTTACACCTCTTGCTAAACTAAGGTAATGAGCGCCCATCTGCCTCTAGAAAGGCCACTCAGACACCCACTGGGACGCTGGCTGTGTTCAAACAGTAGAGAAAGCGTCCAAATGGCCCCCCAGACTGCTAAAAAAAAAAGAGGCCCCCCGCAGCACTCAGACACCGGCCCCTCGGGCATTGCCCGAATGCCTGCGTTACCAATCCGACGCTGGTTGTATGTCAAAATTCGTGCAAACACGGGTGCACCTTCCCAAGCTGGTGTCGTAGCTTGATGTGAGTAGTTTATGCGGTTCACCTGTCGGTCCAGTATGTTGGAGTTGGACCTCTGATTATTTATATATTTACTAGGTTAAGGGGCCCTGCCTGGGTCGAGTAGAGTGGCACCAATGGAGCTGCGCCGAGCTTAGGTGCTTTCACTTTACAAAAGTCAAAATGTATTAATGCTCCTATAGCAAGTCGTTGGACCGCCCTATAATGCTATAACTATCTACAACGAAGGTTGCTTTTTTCCTGTAAGCGTAAACTTCACTTTTTTTAAATTTTTTTAAATAAGAATGTTCCAGGAATATGTTTGGCTGTGTTCGGGCTTCTGGGCCTTCACGTTGCGTCGTGTGACGCAGTGTGTAATTTTTGGCTGCTCTCCTTCGGGCACGTGGGCCAATGTGAGGCACGTGCCTGTTAGCTGAAAGCACAGGGGTGTGAAGTAGCACCTCAGCAATTGGCTCCATACAAAGTGCCTAATAACCTGCCCAAAATTTGTAGTCTGCTGCCTCCGCCCCGTAAAGTTAACTTAGTCACCGTGCAAGGCTTCAGTTTTTTTATTTTTTTTATTTTTTTCCTTTTGTATTTTTATCTCCCCTGTAGAAATCTTCAGACATGGGACATAACGCTAGCAGAATGGACAAACCAGTGGCTCTGCTGTGGAGTAAGTTGTACCTGTTTTTTGGGGGAGTTTCTTTGTGGCATATGCCCTGATCTGTTCCTTGACGGCCGCATCACAGCGGAAACCAATGCAATATGTTCACTTTGTCATATTTCACTCTTCCACCCCCCCCCCCCCCTTCAAATGGATCAACTACTTTGAAGGCCAGCTTATCTGACTGATATCCCACACATTAACATCTATTTGGGGTGCAGTGGTGGGGCGGGAGGCGTTGTACACTTGCATAGCTGCTCTAAATAGCTCCTCCCTACTCAGGTTGTGAGTTGACTGAGCAGAATAAAAGCTTTTCGTTTAAAGTGGAGGTGGAAGAGTGTGAGCAGAAACAAGCCCTGAAAGCGCGCCCAGGCTCCATCAGCACCGGCAAATCCTACCATCGGTTGGTTCTTAACGCGGTAAGTGTGTATTTTGTCGAGGAGCAGTGAGTTTTCTGTTGTAAAATAAGTTGTTGTATACCCTTTGTGACCTTTAACCCTAGAATTGGAATTGCTTCTCTTTGACACTTCCCTTTCTAATTTCACACCCTTTTACCATGTGTTAAAGGTATCTGATTTTAAAACTTGCTTTGCCTTATGAATTCTCTAACTTGCCCAGCTCTTTGATGCCATCCCTGGATTTCTGAAGTATTCCAACTTATCTACTGTAGTTAAATAAATAGACCTTCTGCGTTGGCTTTTTCTTTTACGCCTAGTGCCGCTGCAGAGTATCTCTGTATATTCAGAAAACCTTACGCCTACCTCTATCTCCTTTGGTAATTTGTCTAAACACTTAATTTGTATGCGTTAAATGACATAATGGCAATCTACAATTTGACATCCCAGTAGAGGAGTGCTCTGAATGTTTAAGCAGGCCCTCCTCGCCAGTATGTAGGGATACTTTTCAAATGCCGTGCTCTAGAGTTGCCCTTGCACTGGGATGTTAGTGTTAGTATGCTGTATGACCTATTAATGTAGCCCCAGTGCTAATGTCTCTCGAAATAATGCAAAACAGACCATCTTGCATACTTACTATCAGTTAGAAGTGTTCTGGGTCTACAGTTGCAGACTTACTTCAGGAGTTTTTCCTAATTGGAGGTACCCTAATTTGGTTTAGTTACTTGGGAGTATGATCCTTTTTTGGATGCAGTAATTATAAACTATGTAGCCTGTTTGAATAAATAGAACTCTGATTGTTCTCAACTAATATATGAATCGGAGCTTGCTTTGTGTCCGTTTTTTTTTTCTCCATATGTTTATGCTTCATGGTGGTTTAAAGTTACTGCCTCTTAAGAGGCAGTTTCCTTTGCCTGATCAGAACAGCATCGGCGCCCATCTTGTCCCTTCCCGGTGAGCTGCTGGGTCCCCCTAAGGACTGTAACACTGGTTCGGGTCACCCAGGAGAGATGCCCTGTGGGTATCTTGAGATCCTATTCTAACCCCGAGGATTGGGTGGCTCTCCATATTCATTCAATGTCCCACGATACTGCCTGTTCACAAATAAAGTGGCCTCTGCTTTGAGGTCCGGAATGGCCATGGAACGACTAGGGGGGGGGGGGGGGGGGGGGAGAAGCGAGCAAGGCAGCTACGGGGTTCCATGAAACCAGTGGTTGATGCATGTTAGCTGAAGAATGGGTGACCACTGTCTCTCCCAAGCATTTGCTTGCTTATGGATTTCTGTTAAGATTCCGAGTGCTCATTTGAAGTGTGTATGTAGATAGATATATCCCCACTTGCATTGTATTCTGCAGCCTGGCACTGCTTGGTTGGCTCATGTACATTTCCAATAACACTTTTTACAGTCAGCACGCATCTTGGCACTAATGAAGGTTCAGCCATGTGGGCCACCTTCCATAAATACTTTAAATATCTTATTCTTGTCTCGCCTCTGATCACTTTGGGATGTGCAACCTGGGGCCTTTCGGAGTACTCCATATAAACTGTTAACCGTTAAATACTAAATTTAATGGGGCACCTTGGAGTGGTCCTATAGCTATAAAGCTTCCATATCACCACGGACACTCTACAGGCAGGAGGAGAAAACGAATACTGTCTGGCAACAATCCAAAATGAAGGCGCCCACAGAGGAAAGTGCTGGAAAGACACTAATCACAACAAACCGGACACGTTTTGTCCTGGAGGCCTGCGTGTGATTGAAGCCTGAGACGAAACGCATTACGTTGTGGTTAAACAAATGCTTTCAGCACCTCCTGTAAGTGCTTATATTTTGGATTATGAACTAAAACGTTGGAGTGAACAATTTGACAGCTATATGGGAGAACCGTTTTGGAGGCCAGGACTACCTATTGAGGCTGCAGCAGCCCTAACTTCTCATTCTTTCTTTTACCGAAAACGTAACTTTTTTTTTTATATTCAGAAATGTTATACTATGTCCTTGCCCTACTTATTTTTACGATTAAAACTACAGTGAACTAGTAATTTTCCAATAGTCTATTCTCTTCCCTCTCTGTAATTAGAGTTCGCCCAATTTAACATGTATTAATTATCTTAACACATGTGGTCTTTTAATTTGCCTTCAGCACTGGCTTGCTCTTCAAGCATTCCTTTTTGACCAGCTCATTTACGTGCGTTTTTTAGGTCTTCAGACTGCACATGCCCTCTGGCAGACCCTTGCCTTGTAGGAGCTTAGAGGCTGCCTATTGGTTGGCTTCGTTATCCCTCATTTGCTTGCTTGTCAACTTTTGTATGCTTCCTCCTTTGCTCCCTACCGGCACATGTACACATTCCTTGTATCCTTGCACTGCTTAGTTGTCCAACACCCTTTTTTTTCTTTTCTTTTTTTTAGTGCATGTCTCTTACTTCAGGTGTTTTCCTCTGCTTACTTCACTCCCGCAATTGTACATGTACTTGCCCCAGCCCCTCCTATGCATACTCTGCTGTCAATGTGTTTGCACTAGGCCTGATCACCTGTCCTCTGCCACGACTTCCCTCCCATGTTCACCAAAGAGCACATGACTACAATAAAAAATATATCCAGCACTGTGTAGATTCTAGCACTTATCTAGTGTTGACAGTGCTGCTGCTGCACAACATGGCTACACAACATTGCCAAAGCAAATAACACTCATAGGTGAGACCTAATTGTTTTGCAAATGCATGTTTTTCTTTCCTCAACTGCCCCATGGTCTCTGATCTAATCTTCTCCACCTGGTGCCGTAGCTTCAACCTGAGAATCTACTCCTTCATACTTCTGCTCTTTTTGTATTTGACCAGCAGCATGCATTAACTGTGACTGGTCTGCTGTACCCATGTTAACATGATCTGATGCTACTTTCATTTCTTGCAGTGCCACTAATGGGGCTTTAGTTGTGCACACCTGCCATACAAAGCCTCAGTCACAGGAGGGTAGTCTGTGAAGATGGGCTTGATGGTTAAGCTGTGAGCTCCAGTATGCAGACCTGTTTCAGCTGCTGCTGATGTATGTGCTCTGTTTTGGTGGTGGTAGTATGCAACAGGGTGGCTTGACTATTACTTATCTCTGCTCCAGGTTTGTATGGGAGAAAAGGCCAAGGATGAGCTCCACATCATTGAGATTCTGCCAAAAGAGGACGAACAAGGTGCAAAGCCCGTGCCTATTGCCTCTTTAAAGCCATCAATCCTTCCAATGGTAAGGTAACACTTGTTTTGCTGTAGCGCAGCGTTACCTGGCTGGGGCTTGGGGTTTGCGATGAGCCCCACACTACAATGCATCTTTACTACTGTGCCTACCCGTTTTGTTTCATTACTTGTTTGATCCTTTGCCTCTTCACTCTACCAAAGACTTGCAGTTAAAGCAGATGGGTTCAGGAAGAAAACAAATTGAAGTCCTGAGAGGTAGGTAGAAACTTTTTAAGACTGCCCGTCTCCTTACTGGCTCAGGGCACATACTATAGTTTCTTGCAAGCATCAACTTGCTTCCTTTTTCTAGGCTGTACAGTGGTAGGTATCGATTAAGCTTACTCAGAGTAACCCTTTCTGGGACCAGTCAGGCACTTCTTTGAAATCTTACAATGACAGACGTGACCTGAAAACAAACCTCCCTGCATTAGATACAGATTAATTAATTGATATGCTATTGGAACAAGCAAATTGTTACTGCCCAGTTTTCAGGGAGATTGTTAGCTTGGGTCTGCTCCCAAATCATTCACGTCTTTTGGATCATTAACAGTTTTCACTGGAATGTTTCTTGAGTGTTGGTGTTATAGCATTTAATTGGTTCAGTGTGTGGGGGGGGGGCTGTGTTCTGGAGTGAAAGCTCTAAGAGCAGCTCATTTTCACTTCTGGTCGTCCTATCTGACTACATATAGCCTGCCACATTTATTCCTGGTAAGAACATTGGCTGGTGTTGGAGCCTCAAGGTAGATGGCCTTGGGATGAAATGGAAGGCTTTCTTGGGATTCGTGTGTGTTTCGATTTTATTTTCTCTGCAGGCATGATGGTACAGTCTGAATGCCACCACCTTGGTTCCGCTAGCAAAGGGCGAGGAGTCATTTAGAGCTTTCTTCAGAAATGACCTACCATGTCAACAGAGGTGGGCTGGTGGTATTCGAGTATTCCAGGTACTGGAATGAGTCGTTGGCTTTCACTTTTTGGGATAACTGGAAAGTGGATCCCCTACAAACTATGCAGGAACTTCCCAGTAGAGCTGTTGTCACCCAAGATGTTACTAATTATTGAAGCTTCAAATGCCTTACGCATGCCATGAGGCACTTTGGCCATTCTTGCAAGGCCTGCATGGTAAATGGAGGATTTAGATTTTTAAAGCAGGTTGGGTGTCTTGAGGTTACCAATGGTGTTTGACTAACCTTTATTTCTCAACAGGCCACTTTGGTGGGCTGGGAGCTGACTCCCCCGGTCACATTCCGGCTGAAGTCCGGGTCTGGCCCAGTGTACATTAGTGGCCAGCACATAGCATGTAAGTTACTCACTGGTTCTCCAGTCCATCCCCCTTACTGACAAAGGGCCCTGAACACAACCCTTGCGGTAGCTGAATTTTGCTTCATGAAATTTCACATGTCTCCTACATGGTGCATGCAAGGTCTTGGATGCAGCTTTATGTACTGGACCACCATTCTCATCCCACTTACCTGACCGATTTCCTTCCTCTGAATTTTCGCTGCAGGAATCACTCATCCAGTCTGATACAAATTATTTGTGCATTAAGTAGTATTGATTTAAAGGTTTTACCCTATTGTGTTGAACTTGCAGCTGAAGAGGAAGCTGAAGAAGAGGCAGAAGTTTCTCCTGTGAAGCCCAACAATAGGCAAGCCACACAAGAGAACTTGCCCCGCTAAGGTAGGACAATCAGTGAGCAGAATGTCTGAACTCGGTATGTTGGCTTTCGGTTTTTATTCAGTTCATTTCCAATTCAAAGTTGCCGCCTCAATATTATCAGTACTTGTGTATCCTACACCAGCAGTTTGTGTGGGCCACAGATGTGGCCTTCAGATTTGTCACCCCTCTAGCGTTGAGTACTCAAATTATCCATGCAACTTCCATATGTTGAGATTGGTCATTTTGCTCATGTGTTTAGTCTCACTGTCCAGTTTGCCTCTGTAGATTGTATGCCAGGTTTTTAAGGAACCATAGTGGCTATCCACTTTACTTAATTTTCTGTTAAATAGGTTGAAATGGGAGGGGGTTAGTGACGTAGGTTTACTTTTTCGGCACTGTGTGGGCATGCATGGCACAGATCTGTTGCATTCTAAAGGTTAGTAACTTTCACCAGGTTGATGCCCGTGTTTTGCCCGAATTAGACAGCAAGCTTAGATACTGTTTGCATATAATTTGATTACTGAATTGAGCAATTTTACTCAATGACGAAATTTATTCTGAATGGGGGGGATGATTTTTGGAGAGCCCTGTATTCATGGTGCAAACTGGACCAAGAAAACATTACTGCACTGTCCCAAAGCCGTGTCTGGCCAATCTAGTGTGCTTGGAAGTTGTCATTCCTGTTTGAGGTTGAATCTAAAGAGATGCACATATCGGGGAGTAAGGCTTTTTGGCACATGAATGAGTTGTGCATTGCTTTTATTGAATACATTTGGGTGCATGCTGGTGCTTTAAGATCTCTCTGCAGACTGCTCCTCTGATCGTTTAACAGGCCTCCCTTGTTGGGTATTCAGTGCTGACAATACATTAGCAGCTAGTGGTAACATACTTCACCCCAAATGAAACTGGTTCTCCAATTTTCTATTTTCTATAGGAAAAGGAAAATGGACGAAGAGGATGAGGAAGAAGAGTAAGTATGACCAGCTGCAGTGTCTGGTATGCTACATCAGTTACCTCCTGTTGCCCGCTGAAACGTCGCCGATTGGCTAGTAGTGTGGCTAACTAGCGACTCAAAGATTGATGGGTGGAGCTGCTACTCATTTGCAGAAGTCGGACCAGTAATTGGTTATACTCTACACATGACTTTTACTCTGGTAAAATGCTCCTGTATGCTATAGGAAGCACCTTGTTGATGTGGGTGTTTGCGGTCTACTGCCCTGCTTCAGTACTCCTTAAACATCACACCTGTATCAAACTGGGGGCCTGATGGTTATGTTAATCTAAGTTCCCATGTTGCTCTTTAAAACTCATTTGACGAGGCTAATGGGGTATCATATTGGCGCTGGCATGGATTACTTTCATGCAAGATAACCAATGTTTCTATATCCTTTAACCTGGGAGTGTGCGCTCAGGTACTTTATTTTCGTCATGAAATTGTTTGATCAACGGGTTTGCCTTTTTATAGAAACTTCTTGTCCTTTCCAAGCTCTGGGTGGCACTGCATGCCAAAATGGCAACCGACTGAACTGGTCTTTGTTTCCATTTCTCTCCCTAGAATGGAGTCAGAGGAAGACACCAAAAAGGTATAGTGTCCAAGGATGGCCAATGCACTCATCTGAGGCCTGATGCTTCCCTTTGGCAGGAGTATGACTAGTGTCTGGAAGCTTCTGTCCTGACTGCCTTTGGAGAGGAGCACCTGGTGTTCTATTGCAGCCTATGTAGTGTCCTTGGAGGCTTAAACACGTCTACTCCTTCCCCATACATCACCAGTTTCCCATTCAGTTAGTGAGTCTTCTTACCACCACTTAGACTAATTTAACCATGGGTACTGTACTTGGTGTGACCATGGCTAGGGGCAGCGCTGTGACTGGGACCTCTGCCAGTAAGCAGGTGAGGGAGATTCTATATGGGTGAAATGTAGAGCATTGGAGAGGGGCCTTGAACTGACCAATGTAGTTGGGTACAGGACTGTTCTAGTTGACTTGCTGGACTGCAAACCACTCGATCCAGTGTTAGTACAAAGGCAGTATCATAGTGGCTGCCCTTGTGGGGGAGCAAAGGGAGGGTGGACTCGTAAGTCTTGCTCACGTGTTCAGGCACGGTTGGGGTAATGCTGCATGCTCAGTAACGGCTTTGTTTTCTTGTAGGGAAAACCAGCTGCCAAAGGAAGGAAGCCTGCGGCGAAGAAGTAGGAGCGATACTGCATGATTTTGCCTCTTGCTTCTAAATGGATAAAAAAATAAACACACTTTTCAAAAAAATTGCCCTGCTGCCTTTTGATTAAATCGGTTATGGGGTAGAAAACCTTGAGCTAGCTTATCCACGGTGTCATGAGTGGAGAGTACGTGTTCTGGAGAGTACGTGTTCTGAGCTACCTATGGAAATGGGGCAGAGTCGTGGCGTCTGATCTACTCCTTTTGAATCTGTGCAAACCATATAATGTCCCAGTGACTTGAAGAATAATTAAGTGTAGTAACTGCAGAAGTTATTCAGTTTCTGTAAAGCACGCTGCTCAATATAGTTGAGCAGAGTTTGCACTATATAAACTGGGAACAAATAAGCAGAGGGCGGCGGTGGGTGTCCTGCAGCATGGCTACTACAGGCATTCGGCTGGACTAGTCCTAGCGAACACAATTCACGTAACATTTTTTGTTAACCGGTCCAGAGCCATAACCATATACTGAAGCTCTGAAGCAGTCTTACCGTTTAGACAGCGATTTTCATTTTATGCATGTGCGGTTAAAGGGAGTTAACATCAATTAAAATTAGTGGAGCCCATTTGGCCACACCTTGAGGACAAGGAATCAGTTGGCTTTATTACAAATTAATGCCAAACTGATTAATCACTAGAGGCATCCTTAAATGTAAAGTTAAATTAAGTCTTTGTAGCATCCAAGAGTATCAGATGTAGGAATGCAGAAGATGACATGGGATCTGATCCGCAGTGTTAAGGTTTCGATCCGCCTGTCTCTGCATTGATAAATCTAGGTACCTAAACTAATACTACACTAAATTTAGAAAACTTAGTTAAATCTGTGCAAGCAGGATGGTGTCAAAGTATAGGTCATACAAATCATAAAGCTACACAGAATATGGGCAGAGGTCTGTACCCCTCAAAGTCAAAAATCTTCCCTAAAGACTAACAGTGTGAATTAACCCACAAAATTCCATGTCGTCAACTCCAGTACTGCCACTTTTCATTGTAGAAATGGTTACTTTACTTTCCCATCCTACAGTGTAAACATCGGGATGACCTTGGATGCCCTGCTCCTGGTAACTTGAATTGTAAGGAGCCTTCTCATAATTCATCAGCACCTCTCCTTGCCAAATGTTCTCCTACCGTACCTCACGATCTCTAGGACTCAAGTCTGTCACGGACTAAGATGTATGCATGCACCTGCAGAGGAGAGATGCCTTCAAGCAAAAGGCATTAGACATCGAAGGATGAATTTTTAAAGGATGGACGTTCGGGCCTAAAATCATAATCACAATACAATTTTACTGTGCACTTCAAATACACAACTGTTTACACAGCTACTGAATAAATAACACACGAATTGGATACATAGTATGGTTAAGTAAAAGCAATCGAACTCCAAATATAAAAGTATAAATGTGAACAAGCACTACAAGTTCTATCACGCTAGAACACAATTAGTGAAGTGCCAAACATGATTGAGTGCATTCACTGTAGAAAGTAGTCCTTCACATGAAATAGGTGAAGGCAAACAGTAGATGCATTGTATTGATGCATGTCAGTTCTACATCTGCTCTTTTGCACGCCTTTATCATAGCTCAATCGTGTGGCTTGGAGCGACTATTCACCTTCAAGGGTCTCAAGGTGCTAGGAAACTCCAAGAGGAGCTTCAAAATTACACCATATTTCATTGTTTCATCACAACAACCTAGTTGTCCATGTATAGGTCATGGCACTGGTTTTGCTTTGTTCACCTCAACAGGAGGAAAGGGGATGATGGACGAAGTGTTTGAACAATGCAAACACTCGCCCCAGTCAACTGATCTGGGTTTAATCCATCATTCTTTAGCTCACTCCGCCACCCCAGTTCAGACATGGCCATATGCAAATCAGTCTGACCCTGTGCCTCATGGGAACAGTCCAGCCCGAACTGCAAAGCCATGTCTTCCCTGGACCAGAAACCAGCATCCTGGGACATGTTTTGGGTTCATAACCCTCTTCAGCCAGGCTATCTTGAATCCAGTGGCAAAGTGAGCAAGGACCCACGTCTGGGCATACCCTGCCAACTTAGTGCAAACAAACCTGTTGAGGTAGGCTGTTGCTGCCTCAACCTGGTGAGACATAGAACACACCAACCAGTCCTCTGCAGCAACCCAGAATCCTGTCCTTTTAATTTTCACACTTGCTTTTGCAAGCACAGCTGACAGTCATTGCTCTGCCCATAAGCTGAGGGCGGGGTGCAACAATCCATTCCTCTGATCATGAATGCTGTGAAGACTCCTCACAATAGGCAAAGCATCTGGCCACTTCAAATGCATGGAAGTGCACAATTCTGTTAGGCTGGATTTCAGCAGGGCATTACATTTCTCCACCATATTGTATGCATCTTATCCGTGGCTACAATGCAGTCTCCACTAATGAAGCTGCACACAACCTTCAGGATCTCATTGTTGAGTGTGGGCCTCAGTCTGACTCTAGAGAAGTCGGTAACCTGAAATTAAGTATTTGCTCCCGCAACAATAGTTTAAGTACTGAAACTGTTGCATCTTCTGGTTGGGAAAGTTTTAACCCAACACGAGAAGATGCACACTGAGGAAACACTGCTTGTTCCACATGGGCATCTCCCTATAGGCCAACAGATTCCTTTTGAACCACCAGATCTTCCTATGTGGCTCAGTGCTACTGCAGTCTATTCCTTACAATCATCTTTTAAAACGCAACACATTGGGTAACTCTTTAGCCATCAGTCTGAATCTGGGGTTGAACAGTTTGCCTGAACGATCAGACCATTGTATTCCTCCCTACATGAATAGGAACATGATCATGCATAGCCATTGGTGGCAAAAGACTTTTTGGCAACTTGTCTCCATCTCCTGAAACCCGAATGTAATCTCTTTTGGCACAACCTGCTCTGATCCAATTTTGCTGCCACCACTTCCTGAAGTCTCCTATGTGTCGGCAGTTGTAGTTGGTCCTATCTGTGCCCTCATTTGTTCACTTTCCATTAGGTGCACAATATTTTGTGACTTTGTCAGCCTACCTGTTGCTGACTGTCTCCGTCTTCTTGCCTACAGTGTGCAGAGCATTTCACAACTAACTTGGGCAAGCATTTGCAATGTCTCAAGGCGTTTTCTCACTTGTTTGCCATTTCAGATGGGGCCTGAAGTCATAAATCCCTGCTGGCACCAGAACTGTCTGAAGTCATGTATGGTACCAAAGTTATACGATCTGAAGATTATCACCTTCAGCTGGTACAATGTGCAACCAATTCAATCGCATGTGAGGAGAATCCTCCTTGAAGCTCCAACTACTCTTGCAACTGTACAAACTTCATAAACTGCTCTCCAATTTCCTCCATTGTCTTGCAAACATGAGCCATTCACAGAGTTAAGTCGGGTGGTGGGTCATATCACCTCACATATCTGGTTTTGTCTTAGTGCACGGTTTAGTGACATTGAGACTGTCCTGCATGAATTCACAATCATTGAAATTCTCTGGAAGGGGCAACAAAGTAGCAGGATTCAAAACGTCACTTCAGGGTGACATTATCAGCTGTGTGTGTTTTTCCTTACTTTGTATGACAGTTGATGAGGTGCTCTGTACGAGTTCTGGCCACCAAAATTTTGAAATACTGGGGTACAAAGATGGTCCAGGCATGACCCATCATAATGCTTTCATACGTCTCTATGCCGACACATGTGGCTGCCAGAGATTTGAGATCCGGCCAACACTACAGGTACTGGGTCAAGTGTCTCAAAGACACTGGCCTCTGTGCATCTATGTAAGCACAGAGTGCTGCCCTTTCTTTCTGCAGCAAAGACCAAGTTTTATTTTAATTGGACATTGTCAGTGCAGGGGCATGACAGACTCCACTCTAGGAAGCCACCGAAACTATTTTCCCAGGGTCCTGCATCAACATATCCTTGTGTGTTAGCCTCTAAAGGCGTAGCCACTAGAGAAAAGTTTGGTATCCACTGACTATAGCAGTACACGGTTTCCAAGAACATCCTAACTTCTGTGTTGGCATGCATTTGCATAATTGCTTAGATTCTTTCCTATTACACCTTCCTTGATATTGTCTGTCATATCAGATACAGAACTTATTGGGGACAATTTGTCCATTATCAGCCAAATGGCTCAGCAAGGCAATGGTATCAGTCTTACAAGCTCATACTACACCCCCCCCTGAGATATTAGATATGGGTAAGCAGCTCTGGCAGGTATTCCTAGAGTATACAGAATGTTGCTGGGGTGGGGGACAGTTCCTTTAGTCTACGAGCAGCCAAGCTGTGGAACTCCATGCCCCTTGACCTGAGAATCGAACCTTCAGAGGCAAGGTTTTGAAAAAACATGAAGACATGGCTCTTACTCAGGTAAACGCTTGAAACCTACTAATTCTACTATGATATGGTGCTACTACCTAGTGAGGGGACACTCCTTGGAGTAACCAGGTGTGCAACAAATCCTAAATAATATAAGCTGCTGGTGTATGCGACGCAAACAGGTAATCACTTTATTGCACCAGGACTGAATTGCAGGGCATGACAAGGGACTCCAGATTCTTTTAAATGATCTGGTTGAAAATGGATGGACTTTCTGTATACCCTTTGACCTGGCACCATGCCAAATCATGGTTGCCAAACCGAAACGCAAAGCGGACTGGGCTATCCTTGTGCAACTGAAGAAGGCTTGTCAAAGATTGATAACAGTAAACCACTCTGCCTCACATGAAATCTGAAATATCCGCTGGATTTGGTATCACAGGGATCCACAATTGTTCTAATCCTCCTCATCCAATGATGCAGTACTTACCAAAAGTCTTCTGTAAGCCCATTATGGATGAGTTGCATGAAATTCTCAATCTCTTTGGGATGCCTTGTTGGATCATTGATTATCACCGGTGTAATCCCAGCAATAGTTTCAGGGGTCAGATTGTAGTGTGGGGTTCATGGATACTCTGCATTGGGATTTATTTGTATACGGACGGGCATAACTCCTTTAATGAGCCCAATATCCATTACTGAAAAATCCAAGACTTCTGGATTCACTGTCTATTTGAGATTGGGGGGGGGGGTAGCCTCTCACTTATAGGGAGCAATTACATTGAGCTTTGATTTGCGAATTTAAAGGGAACATCCTCATCATGAGCCTAGAACGCCACCCTCTTTGGTGTGCAGTAAATGGGTAGAGCGGGTAGCACCAGTATCTATCATGATACAGGGTGGCTATTCAGAGTACCATCTATGAATGACTCCCTCTAGTCTACCTTCAAGACTGTGACAAGCACACAATCTTCCTTCCACCCCCCCCGCCCCCCCTCTGGCAGGCAGACTGATCAGAGCCATAGTCCTCCATTGTATTGGAGGATACTGGTGGAATGGGTTATTGTTCTGGAAGGTGTTCTGATTGACATTTGGAACTTTGTTAGAATTTAATCTGGGGCCACTCACGTTTTGTTGTGGCATCGGAGGTTGTAGGAAAGCAAAGGTACCCCTATGTAATTACAGGTCCAAGAGAAGGGGGAAAAGCAGTCAAGATGTGCCGCGTGTGAGAATACATCGGGTCAATACCTGCTTAGTGATACGATGTTTAATCAACTTATGAGGGCTACCTGAATGAAAATATGCTGCCATACTTACATCGGCATTAGAACGTCAGACAATGGCTGTAGTCTGACTAACAACCTGTATCTTAAAAAAGGAAAATAGCACAGAGCTTGGTGGAATAAACGATACAGCGTCCTTCTGGCTTGTGGCTTTGTCCCTCCAATCATGCAAGAATGAAGTCCAAACCCAAGATGTATGCAAGTTTTGGTGAGACCAAACGCTAATCCCCACCCACTTTTTGAGGTTTATGTGGTCCAATTTGGTTCTGATGAAGGTGGTTTAATTGACTTTCCTCCCAAATGTGCACTGACCCCAACTAGATATAATGGGAATCCTTTATAGAGACATACACACCCGTGAATTATGATGGGATCTAATCACACCATAGATGACATAGTTTGTTTGTCTCTAACAATATTTCTAGGATCCCAGACACTATTGGACTTTTCTGATGTATTAATGTTAGTATGGCTGAGACGGTTTGATAGGTGAGAATGAAGATTTGATGGTTGAATGTGGGGTTATTTGAGAAAAGTGTATATGCATATTGATTTTAAGGTTGCATTGCTGGTCTCTATTATAGCAGTTGCAAATATAGAAATTGAAAGACCAATCTATGCAAGGCAATTTTGTGTCTGTTATAAAATGTCTGAATCATGTAGAATCATCACAGTTAGAAGCATTGCATATGTGTATTGGTTTATCTGTACAACTGATATATGTACTTGTAAATAATGAACAAAGAATAGACGCAAACTAAAGATGTATAACAAAGAGCTTTTGCCCCACTATTGGAACTTTCATAGATTCCCATGCTTTGTATCATTCCCCGTCGTCGGAATGGGAGCCTCGGTAGTATCACAACCATAGAAACAAAAGAGAAAAATAGGCCTAGGCCTCATCTCATTTTGTATCCTATCACCCTCTTTGTGTAAAAGAGACCAAACTTTTGTCAGGACCAATCGGAGCAGCCTCACCCCATAGAACCTTCCTGAGAGCTCAGAGCCTCAGATTTTTCTACCGCACATTGTGCCAGGGTGTCTCCACTGAGCTCTGCTCAGTTTTCTCATTCATACTAGTTATTTCTTCAACTTTTCATCTACAATCAAAACCTGTCTGACAAGGAGAAGAAGGCCTTATTAAGCTCCTGTACGTCTTGTGGAAAAAAGCGACTTTTTCTAGAAGATAAGCATGAAAGCTGTATCTATTGCTTATACCTGGACCATAAGGCCACTGACTGCAAGATTTGTAGAACCTTCTCTACAAAAACACTTCGGGACAGAGAGGGCAGGCTATTGACCTGGCTTCAAAAAATGAAGACTCGGAAGGAGGTGCTCTCATCGGGTGAAGAGGATTCAACATCTCTGGCTTCCCCTCGCAGATCCCAGAAGAGGGGTAGGTCTCCTCCTTCAGCCGAGCCCCCTATCAAGGCCCCTCATAAGATCTGTGACAGGTCTGAGAGGGCTAGTCCCATTAAATCTCCTCACGGAAGTGAAAAGGAGAGGCAGGGACAGGCTGCTGGATTGGTGACAGCCACTAAGGACAAAAAGGAGGTTTCTATCACTTCTCCTCCGTCCAAAAAGGAAAAGACTGGTGAAAAATACTCTACAGTCACTCCAGGGACCGTGCCTGAGAAAAAACAGCGTCCGTCGACGGCAAAAACAGGTACGTCGACGACGATTGCTTCTATGAAAGTTTCCTCTGTTTCCTTGGCTCCGTCGACGGGATCGTCGTCGGTAGCGATTTCGACGTCGACGACTCCGTCGTCGTTTAAGGTACCTGGTTTGTCGACTATGACTTCTTCCTCGTCGACGATGATGGTCTCAGGGAAGGTGCTGTCGACGGCCTCGTCGACGAAGACTACGTCGACGACAACGACTTCGACGACACTGATGGTGATGACGTCGTTCGTCGACGAAACTGTCGACGATGATACCGTTGACGACGGTCAAGACTCCGTCGATGAGGTCCAGTGTGCCGTCGACTAATCCATCGACGATCCCGTCGATGACTACTGCACCGTCGACGACGAGGCCGTAGACGGGTCAAAAACTGCAATTTCCAATACAGAAGATGAAAATAACGCCTGAAATGACGTCTCCAATGCGGGTTTCGGCGCTTCCACTGACAATGCTTCTGGATAACGAGTCTGATGAGGAGGAGGAAGATTGAGGCCATTATGGGGATGCCTACAGTCACTCAGATTTAAATGTAAAATTGCAAGAGACTGACACGGAGGAATATTATGAGCATGCATATGACCAACAGGTGCATCACTATGTTCCTCAGGAGCGACGTCCACCAGATTTGGGACAGGACATGGTGGCCATGCCGGCTTCTCTAGTCTCTGATCTACAGATGATGCTGCAGGACTACAGAAACAGGTTTCCTTCAGAACCTTCAATGCAGCCTGCACAACCTCCACCTTAGGTGTTGCCGCAAGCGCAACCAGTTGTCGTACTGCCTCCTTCGCAAGTGGTGCCTCTCACGTCACCAGTGGTCATACCTGCGGTCCTCTCCCGGACATCGGATCCCGCGCCCGCCAATACCGTTCTGCAGGATACCTCTTCTGATGATGAAGTACAGATGGATCCATTGCAGGACCCGGACTTGGATCCCGGTGACAGTGGACCACAGGATCCGGATGCCACTGGTCGAGATAATTCTGTTTCACCTCCAGTCGATATAGGGGGGTTCCATAACCTCATGGAGAGAGCGTCAAAGAGGTTTGGACTGCCAATTACAAGGGAGCAGTCTGAATGTTTCCTGTATGACTTCGAAGAACAATGCAGAAAATCGGTCAAATCCATTCCCATAATTGAACATGTTTGGGAGGAAGGGATCAAAATCCTGCAGAATCCAGCCACTGTTATCCCGGTTCTTCCCAGGCTGGAAAAGAAATATAAGGCTCCGGAGGGCAGTCCAGCTTGTCTTCTTGGGCAGCCGAAACCTGATTCTGTGATCTCACAGGCCGCTCAAAGCAAATCCAAAAACCCATCAACACCTTTGACTACGGCTCTGGACAAGGACGGTAGACGCCTGGATAACATTGGGAAAGAGGTGTTCTTCCATGGCCAGCTTGCTTGTTCGAGCAGCAAATGCTCTAGCAATTCTAGGCAGATACGATAGCCAGATGTGGTGTGACATGGAGCCATTTGTGGAACAACTGCCAGACTCTGCGAAGGAGGAGGCCAGGAGAGTCCTGATGGAGGGAGAAAAATCATCCTCCGAAGTAATCGATTGTGCTATGGATATAGCTTCAATGGCTTTTAGTGCCTTAGCAGGGTCAGCAGTGCTACGCCGTCAGGGCTGGTTGAGAGCCACCTGGTTTCGTCAGGAGGTCCAAAATAAAATCATGGACCTCCCATTTGATGGGGAGATGCTTTTTGGTAAGCATGTTGATGATGCCCTGCAAAGTATAAAAAAAGGATACGGACACAGTGAAGTCATTGGGATCACTAAACTATCGAAAGGTCCCATTTAGAGGTGCACGAGGCAGAGGTTTCTCGTCTTATAGAGGCAACACTCAGCAGAGATATTCCTCGCAGTCTTCGCAGTCTTATAAGACTCAATATTCGAATCAACGCCAGGGACAATCGGCGTCTTTCTCTCGCCAACCTCAGCGAGGGCGTCAGAACCGCCAGGGATGCGACAATGCCAAGAGGCTATAGCGGCCTCCTGGCTCTTACTACTGTTCCTCCCCTCCCAGTCACATCAATTGGGGGCAGGATAGCCTTTTGTCTGAACAGCTGGAAGACTATAACATCGGACCAGTGGGTCCTGAATATTGTTCAGAGTGGCCATACGTTGGAATTCCAAGATCTTCTTCCAACAAGAGCTCCTTGCGCCAACCGCACAAAACATCTGGGACTGCTCCATCTCGAAGCCCACCAATTGTTCATCAAGGGGGCAATAGAACCGGTACCTCTCTCTCAGAGGGGCAGAGGTTTTTATTCCTGGTTCGGAAGACGGCAGAGACTTGGCGCCCCATACTAGACCTACGGGAGCTCAACACTTATCTCATCAAACTATCTTTCAGGATGGTCCCTCTCCAAGATATTCTTCCTCTTTTGAACCCAGGCGACTATTTGGCGTCTCTGGATTTAGAAGATGCGTATTTCCACATACTGATACACCCAGCTCACAGACAATATCTACGCTTCACAGTAGGCAATAGCCATTTCCAATTCAAGGTGCTTCCGTTTGGCCTTCGGTCTGCACCACGGGTATTCACCAAAGTGTTAGCACCAGTAGCGGCTTTTCTACGAAAACAATCCCTGGAAGTTTTCCCTTACTTGGACGACTGGCTCGTCAAGGCTCCATCTTTCAAGGAAACTTCTCAAGCCATTTCAACTTGCATCCAGTTGTTCAGTCACCTGGGCCTTCAGCTAAACAAACACAAGTCAGTTCTGCAGCCCTCTAGATCCACAAGATTCCTTGGGGCCATTTTAGACACAAAGCAATGCACAGCTTGTCCTTCGGAGGAACGTCAACAAAAGTTGATCGTCTCGGCTCGCCAGGTGCTCAAAAAGAAATGCCTTTCAGTCCGACAATACAAGTCCCTTCTCGGGTCGATGTCATCCTGCATACCATTAATACCGCTTTGCAGGCTGCGAATGCGTCCTCTGCAGGAAGAGCTAGACAAACAATGGTTCCAAGCAGAGGGATCATTCAACGACAAGGTGTTGGTGACGCCACAAATGAGAGAGGCATGCGAGTGGTGGCTAGTAAAAGACAATATCGCAGAAGGTCTTACATTCAGGATTTCACCTTCTCCCCAGATCATGACTACAGATGCCTCTTTGGAAGGCTGGGGAGCAGTGCCCCGAGAGCTTCAAGTCAGCGGACACTGGAGTCCAGAGCAGCGCCAGTGCCATATACATTTTTTGGAGCTGACGGCCATTCGGTGGGCTTTGCAGGCTTTCCTTCCCAGAGTTCAGAATCAAACAGTGCTGGTCCGGACGAACAATACGACGGCCATGCACTACATCAACAAGCAAGGAGGAACGAAATCGCAAACTCTATCCAAAGAAGCTCAGAGAATCTGGGATTATGCGATTCTTCACAGGATCAATTTGCAGGCCGAACACCTGGCAGGTTCTCGGCAGGTTCTCTCAACGTCACGGCAGATGCCCTGAGTCGCCAGGCAGAGGTGAATCACGAATGGGAATTGAATCAGTCCATTCTGGAGAGTGTGTTCTCGGTCTGGGGGACACCGACCATCGGCCTCTTTGCATCTCCGGTGAACTCCAAATGCTGGTTTTACGCAAGCAAAGTTCACCATCAGGGATCTCTGGGGAATCGATTGCCTGGTACGGCGCATTCTTTTCCGCTTTTCCGCCAATTCCCCTCATTCCACGAGTACTCAGGAAGATGAAGGCGGAACCATGCAAGATGATTCTCATTGCACCGGCGTGGCCCCGGCAATTCTGGTACACAGAACTTCTTCTACTCTCCCAGAATCATCCTATTCGCTTGCGACCGATTCCGTCCCTATTATCGAGGAATCAGGGGCAGGGGTTCCATCCGGATCCGAAATCACTGCACTTGACAGCGTGGCTCCTGAACACTGAGTTCCGTCATCTGAATCTCCCCGAGGAGTGTAGAGAAGTTTTGTCCCAGGCTCGAGCACCAAGCACTAATAAAACTTACAAGGCGAAATGGAAGAGGTTCTGCCTGTGGTGTCAAAGACAAGGTCTCCATCCTTACTAATCTCTGCCTCATCAACTTTTGCCATATATACCATCATTGGCTAAATCTGGGTTGGCGCATTAGTCTGTGAAGGTACATCTTGCAGCCATATCGAGGTTTCGGCGCAGTTCTTCAGGCCCGTCCTTATGGTCCTCTAGGATTGTTAAACAATTCTTGAAAGGCTTGTTTCGTAAGTATCCTCCAGTTTGCCCTCCTCCGCCAGTTTGGCAGCTCAACCTTGTCCTGGCTCAACTCATGAAAGCTCTGTTTGAGCCGGTGCACAAGGCGGACTTGAAATTCCTGTCTTGGAAACTCGCCCGCCTCTTAGCGCGAACATCAGCTAGAAGAGTTAGTGAGCTTCAAGCCCTCTCCATAGTGCATCCATTCCTTCAATTAAAAAAAGATGTGCTTATCCTTCGCACCAATCCGAAATTTATTCCGAAGGTGCGGTCTGAGTTCCACTTGAATAAACCTTTGATTTTAAAGTCTTTCTTTCCGTGCCCTTCTACGCCTGCGGAACCACATTACATTCTTTGGACGTTCAAAGATGGTTGAAATTCTACTTGAAATGCACACGACCCTTTCGAAAATCATCCCAATTGTTTGTGTCCTACATGCACCACGGAAGGGGTTTCCTTTGGCAAAGAGTGGCATTTCCCGCTGGATCTCCAGTGTGATTCAATTCTGCCATCAGGAGGCGGGCAAGCCACTGGACAGAAAAGTCTGTGCACATTCCACAAGGTCTGTGGCACCGTCTGTGGCTCTTTTCTCTGGAGTCGCCATCAAGGACATATGCAGGGCAGCAACGTGGAGCAGTACTCATACCTTCACAAAACACTACTACCTGGAGTCTGCAGGACGCGACGACGTGGCTGTTGGTCAAGCAGTCCTGCGGAATCTTTTTCATCGAGAGATGAGCTTTTCCCTACAATCCCTCCTTCCTAGTGAGCAGATTGTGTTTCTTGTTTTGCTATGCTATACGTATTGCTATATGGTTATGTGATGCCATGTATCTACAAAATGTGTCTTTACTGCTAGCTACTCTGATACAAACCATGGGAATCTATGAAAGTTCCAATACTGGGGCAAGAAAACAAGTTACTTACCTGTAACTTTGGTTCCCCAGTATTGGTAACTTTCATAGATTCCCATGTGCCCACCCTCCTCCCCTGGGAAAGCTCAGTCTTTTTACAGAGATAGTGGCGGTTTGCACAACGGCTACGAAAATCTGAGGCTCTGAGCTCTCTCAGGAAGGTTCTATGGGGTGAGGCTGCTCTGATTGGTCCTGACAAAAATTTGGTTTCTTTTACACAAAGAGGGTGATGGGATACAAAATGAGATGAGGCCTAGGCCTATTTTTCTCTTTTGTTTCTATGGTTGTGATACTACCGAGGCTCCCATTTCGACGACGGGGAATGATACAAAGCATGGGAATCTATGAAAGTTACCAATACTGGGGAACCAAAGTTACAGGTAAGTAACTTGTTTTCTTATATATAAAAAAATACATTCCAATAAAATATATTTTTTTGAATTAATCTTGGTGTATGACCCAGATATTGGGGATTTGTTTTGTAAATGAGCCCTAGGAGGCCATATCAAAGTAATCTAGGTCAGATAAGAGGTTTTCCTTATTTTCCATTTATCGGAGGTTGCAGGACCTGCATCACTGGATCTTGGGGCACCTTGAAATTCTGTACTGTCTTTGCACATTTTGTCACTGCACAGGGTTATTTTGGTGCTGTGTAAACCCTGAATTTTGAACCTGATTAGCAGGATTAAGATGATATGCCCTCTTCCAGTACCCCAACTTATTTCAATAGTGACAATGGTTGGTTCTTTTGAAAGTAGCTACATCCATCCCGGTACACTGATCAGTTGCAACACCACGGCCTCTATCTTGTGATTGAAATCCACATCACAAGAACTCCTTCCATAGGAACAACATTCCCTACAGAAGGCCGATTCTTAACACCTTTCTGAACAGCTTTCAATTGTGCAACCATCAATTTCGCTTCATCTCATCATTGCATTACTTTGCATACCTCAAAACCACTTCAACTGACTCCTTTTGTTGAAAAACAAGTGCTGCTGAATCATCATGCTAATCTAAAGTCTCAGCCCCGTCCTAAACCTTGACACACAATGTCCTATATATTTGGGCTCAGTAGTCTCTATTCCACACTACTGCTTAAATGCCTACAACAATCTCTCATAATGGGCATCAATCGACTCTTTGGGTCAAAATTGACAAGACGACCCAAGAACACAATCATTCTCTTTGGGTAACATTTTTAATTTAAAAATTCATCACCTGCTGATACTACTTCAATATTGAGGGCGGTGGACTTTTAGTCATCTGATTCCCCATCTGCTCTTTCTCTGGCCATTCTGTAGCTATTTTACATTCTGCTCACAAATCACTGGGAACCACAATATCAAAGTATTCAGATCAACCCACAAGAACTTTTGAGATTTTCACAAACTGCTCAACCTGCTTGTAGCCACTCAATTGGCTTCTCCCTTAAATTTGGAAAATTATTAGTGAATGACGCAGGATTACTCCAAGGCACATGGATGTAACCGCCACTGGGTACTTCCATCCAGGAGAATTTTGAGGTAACCTCTAAAGATGGAAGCAGAAGATGGAAGCGGCTCTCCTGTGGGTCTCTGGGTCATTCTTTTTCACCCATTTAACTTTCCATTTATCTTGCTCCATTTTCAAATGTTTTGAATCAGTTCTCTAATCTGTTTTTCCATTCCTTGTACTCTCATACAGGTCATGTCCTCACCAAAACATACAGTGTAGCTGTTCTGCAAGGCCATGTTCAAACCGACTCCATATTTCTGAGCTAATTGAGATGTCATAAACCTGTCCTGCATGTCTAGTAACTTCATCACACATAAACGCAAGTACTTCTTGGTATGAATTAAACTGAGACAACCTAAGATTTCCACTGATCAGTTTGTCTAATTCTAACTAATTTACCCACATCCACTGAATTGTTCCTTAACTCTATTCTGAGCTTCCACCTTCACTCAAAGTAGTATTGTGCACCATCACCCATTCAACTCTTTCTTGAGCAATAACCCTACTTTGCACTATTGGGTCATTCAAAACTATCCCTTCCCTAGGGGTGATTTAGTGTGCATTTAGAGGTGACTCCCAAATGAGTGTGCTAAGATTTCGGGGTTTCTGGAATTACCCTGTGGGGCCAAATCCTGCCTAGCTCATCATTGAATCTGCACTTGCATCACAAGGGATGATCTCTGACTGGGATCAGGGGAACAAATCCGCCTATATCCAGATTTGTAGGGGTATTACCTGGGGTACTTACTCCAGTAGTAACAGTCAAATTGTGTTCCCTGTCGAATTTGGCTTATATATTGGAACCACAGGACCAATAGTAACCAGAACAGTTGGCGCCTCCGGGGAGTTAACAGAGGCACAAATCCCTGTACTCTCCCATTGGGTTGTAACTCGTGCTCACTGGAGGCACTCCCATCAGGTATATTATCTGGTACGGTAGCCACTCCATGGTTCCCACTAACACAGGTGCCACATCCTCCCGCCACTCTGGTCTCATTATACGGAGGTTGGTGTGCTGACAACAATGCATCCAGGAGATTATCGCTAGAGTCACTATCACTGACCTACATCATATTGCCTGGCTCCTTTGGCTTTCCTGCTTTCGCTTTCATTCTCTGCTCCCCTTTCTCAAATTCTTCCCTTGTCAAGGCACGGTATAGTTTGACTTCCACTATCGTATTCATTCTCTATTTCTTCTGTTCTGCATCCCGCCTAGCATCAGCATAAGTACGCATGGCTCTTCGGGTTCTTCCCTGATATTTCTCGTTTATCCTACCATGAACCACGTGCTCCTAAGCATTGAGTGCTTCACACTGTGCGGGTCTAGCAGGTGGCTTCATATCATAGTATCCGCCTCAAATTTTCATTAATTCTCTAAATAAAGGTACCATAGCGTTGAAACGCCAGTGCACGTATTTTCTCTGTGGCCTAGTGACCAATTTATCGTCCTATAGTGACCTGGGGTATCTTCGGGTAGTGCCTCTTCTGTAACAGGTATTGCCATATGTCCCCAAAACAAATCTTGTACGACTTTAAAGCTTTTACATTTTGCAGCAAAATATCAATCACTGATAGAATTAGTTCCAGGGCAGGAAATAACTGTTTAACCATGAATCTTGTTCGACTGCAACAACCAACAGTGCAGCACTTTATGATGTAATTAGCCAATAACAGCGTGGTTCCTCACCACTCGACGAATCCCAGTGTGGAACACTGACACCAATCTCACTCCTCGCAGCAGGTCACCCTCCCTCCTTTACAATTTCATAAACTCTCTTCTCTATGCTAAGCATGCAAAACAAAATGCAAAGTAATTCCAACCAAAAACTTTGTCTTCTCCACTAAAGAATCCATAGATTTCAATCATGTGAAAAATAATACGGATTCTAATTCCCACTCCAATGAAACCTAGACCTACGGGGTATCACCCAGATCTATACAGCTTCTCCCTGTGCCCTGGGATTCACTATAACAACCACACCTCATATTCAAGCAGAGAAAATGTCCATATCTCAGTTTGTGGCGTCGACGTCTCAAGACTATCACCACAGAACTTTAGCAGACAATTACAATATAGTGTCTTCTACGCGTTTTAATATCATCCCGGGATCATAGGCCACGTCTGACCCGATAACTTTAACTTCTCCACATCAAGCACTACACTCTCACAACAATTGTAATCTCCCTGCAAGACACCACACAATCTCCACAACAGCACCGTAAACTCGAAGTGTAAGCTGCTGCAACCTGGAACCCTATTAATACTCACCCCTCTGCCGTTACAATTCTCTCCTGAACTGCTGGAACTCTGCCAATTTTCCAAAGTGAAACATGGGCTGCTGGGGCCGGGTATCAACTAGTCTAAAATATTAGAACCCCCCCCCCCCTCCCTCCCTCCTCCCCTGCTCCCCCTCCCCCCACTTCAGTAGCTAACCATTCTCATTCTGCTGCCATCTTCTGGAGCTCTGAGGCGGTATTACTATTTACCTGGTGATAAACCTTTTCTTTGTTGCCTGAGAGGTAAAGGGGAGTTAACATCAAACAAACAATTTAAACTGCAGTGTAACCCATGTGGCCACACATTGAGGACCTGGAATCAGTAAGTGTTCCAATCAACAATGTAGTCTTTTAGGTTACAAAAGGAGTAGGTTTAGAGCAGGTTACAGGCAAATCATGTAGAGCCCCACCAGGAGCATCATCCTGCTGCTCATCCCTTCTCACTCCAACTGTCCACTCATCCAAAAACTAACACTCAACATTCCAGCCATACAATGACCTCACTCACTGGCTGAGCATCAGGGTACATCAAGACTGGGGAGAATGCATTGGATAGCAAACAACAAAACTAAATAAGGTTTATTACAAATTAAGAGCCAAACTGATGTAAAATGAATCTCAAAAACATATTGTGAAGATTCAGTCTCACCAAAGGCATCCCAAATAATCACATGAAATGAAGTAGCATAAAAGCTATTCAGTTACAGCAAAACAAAAGATAAGAAATAGGATCTGATGGTTGTTGTACAATTGTTGGTCCTACTTAATATGCCTGGATCAATATAAAGTTACCTAAACTAATCCTACACTAAATTTGGAAAAATAGGGAAAGCAGAAAGGTAACAGCATAGCGGAGACTTCAATAAAAAATCCCCAAAACGAGGTCGTGCATAGCATAAAGTTACACAAAGAATATGGGCAGAGAGGTCTGTGCCCCTCAAAGTCCAAAAGAATCTTCCCTAAAGACTAACAGTTTGAACAAAATTTAAACAAACAGAACCTTCAAGAATTCCATGTCATCCTCAAATGTCAGAACACGTTCACGCAGATGACACCACTTTGGGCGTCACGCCGCCTCGGCCGTCTTTGTAATAGTAAGGGATTTGAGGCCTGGGACCGCATAGGTATTTCGACGATTGGATACATTTATAGACGGGGCAAGGTCCTTACTTTTGACCAACTAGCAGCACAGTTCACCTTGGTGGAGACGGAACGTTTCCGCTACCTGCAAATCACTCATGCCCTGCGGTCAGTACTCCCGGCAGAGGGAAAACTACCTGAATCTACTCCCCTGGAGGATAGACTGCTTACGGAACACATGCTTCATAAGGCGACCTCACTGGTTTACCGTAAGCTAATTAATAATATGCCTGACCCTATGGATAGACTTAAAACCGCCTTGGAGACAGACCTAGGTGATCTCGACGAATCAGACTGGCAGACTGCGCTCTCCTCACCTCGGGAGGTTTGACTGTCATCACGGCTCAGACTGATACAATTAAAAGTCCTACACAGAATGTATTACACTAGGGTCACACTACATAAGATAGGCAGAGCCGCAAACCAATATTGCCTTAGAGGCTGCGGAGAGGAGGGGACGTTTTACCATACTAGCTGGGAGTGCCCGGTGATTGCTAGTTATTGGACCAAGGTACTGCGAACCATATCCCAGGTGGTTCATGTTTCGCTGCTCCCTGAGCCGCGACGGTATCTATTGAACATTTGGGAGCCGAATGACCTCAGTAACCCCTTGCAGGCTTTTTGCAACGTTAGGTTTTATGTACGCTAAACGAAATGTGGCCAAGGCCTGGGGATCCCCTGTGTCTCCAGCGCTCAGAGACTGGAGCAAGGATTTAGACTCCTCAATGGTTGCAGAAAAGATGGTGTATTTGCATAGGAAATGTCCACGAAAGTGGGGGGCAATTTGGGGAAACTGGAATGAATATAGAGGAAATATTTGTGAACTGCCCCAGTTAGAAAGTGATACTGATTCGGATGGATAGAGGAGAAAGATGGGGGTATTCAGGATTGAGGGGCTGCTGCTGCTGCTGAGATGTGCTGATTGTGATAATTGTTTTCTCTTGCGAGCTTATAGTGTGTCCACCATGTGTCATCATATTACCTATGAACGATTGCTGAGTACAATGTAACCCTTGAAACTGTCCAATGTTTACTTTTATTATCAATAAAAAGTAAAAAAAAAAAAAAAAAAGAATTCCATGTCATCAACTCCAGTACTTTTCCACCTTCTCACAGAAGAAATTGGCAAGTTTACTCAATGTTCCCATCTTACAGTTTGAACATAAGGACAACCGTGGATGTCTCCCTGCTCCTGAAACAAGAATAAGAGAGTCTTCTTGCTGTATTCGCACCTCTCCTAGCCAAACGTTCTCCTCCTATACCTCACTATCTCTACTGCACAATGTCTTTCACTGACAGATCATATGCACACACCGGCAGAGGTGAAAAAACCATTGCACAGCAAACAAAACAGATTTTACATTGAAGGTTAAATCATTAAAGGCTAAACGTTAAGGCTGAAAATCAGGCTAACTTAAAACAATTGTACTTCGAATACATAATTATGTGTACAAATACAATTACAGAATAACTGTAAAACACTAAGAGGAATACATGTGATAGAGCGCGGGCCCACCTGCTCAACATACTCACCTAGGCACATATATCTATGTATACATTAAACAGGTAAACCTACACTCTATTCAATTGGGGTTTTTTACCATTTGGACTTTATACCATTTATCTTATCAATCCAAGTCACCGATACCTATAGTCCTAAAGGATCAAGGGAGTTAGAGAGAAAATAGGTAAGAAATATAAGGTTTAGCATTTCATGAATAATAACCACAAACTCGGGAAAGTCTTGACATCTTTATCTAATAAATGCTGCTTTAGGCACTCTTCCTTCACCTTGCACAAAACCCCGACCCAACTTAATTGTCAAAGTACTCTAGTAACCCCGTATTATTTCCCACCCTACCTCCACCTCCTTCACGTGGACAAACCTTTCCCTTCGCTGCACGGTGTGGTGACGGATAGTCAACTCCATAGTTAGGGAAAACTATATAGTAACTGCTGTTCTCTCTTCTTTTGAGCTCTCTGGTACCCCGTGGACATACCACCAGAGACAGAAGAATAGAAGACCGGACCCTACAACAGAGGACAACAGAAAAGAACATTGAAGCACTTTTTACCTTACCTGTTTTTTTGGCCAATCCCGACAATTTTTCCTCAAATTCCTTCTCCCCAACCACTGCCAATTTTCTTAATAAATCTACAATATTGACCCCATACGGCCTCCTCGCTTCTGTTTCCGACCTTCCCTCTGACACTCCCTCACCCCTAACTCTGCTAAATTTAGGATTTGAGGGACCCACTGTCACCAGAACCTCAAATCTGAACAACTTGCACCAAGTAAGCCAGAAGTACACTCCGACTCCCCAGGACTAATGGCACTAGTCCCCTGAAAAATGCATGAAACAAAATCCTCACTGGATGGAAAGAATCGCTGGCCATCAGACCCTCCGTGTTATCGCCCAAATCCAGGTGGTCCAGTGCATTGTGGGAATTGTAGTCCTCCCTGTCCCGAAGTGTCAGGCTGCTATCTCACTGCCCTGGACCCAGTACAGTTCCTGTTCCTCTTTGCTGTGCTTACCACTGCCAGGACTTGTTGGTCACCAATCCAGTAAATGACCCTCACACTCAACGCTGCATCTACAGGGTACACCGTGCAACATTCATCCTAAATCAAACGCTGTGTATTTGTTGTGCTTTTGCATTCCGTTTCTTGCAGCACCATGTAAGCAGTAAAATCAGCACCAGCGCAGCTCCTGTTCATCACCAAGGACAACTCTGCACCCAGACTCTGTGTGCTTGGTAAAATTGATCTGACTGTTGTGACCTGGTCATGAGTCCCGCATGACCTTAACCCTGTATGGATTTCACGTAATTCAGCCTGCAACTAGCCGATTGTCACAAGTGGTTTTTGCCATTCACCGCAATGTTTTAATATTGCTTTGAAAATCTATAACTCTGGTTATATGTATGCTATTCCGTTCATTTTTGTGTCCGAATTAAGACAAAAATACACTCTGTTTTCATTAATTAGTGTTGGATTTTTCTCGAGTCGTGTCAATTACTTATCGTCCATGTTGCTACTCTGAAATGATTAGCACATGTTCCTCTAGTAAAGCCTGTCTGCTCTTTACCACTGTACCATGACTGAGCTAAGGATTTATTAGTGCAAATTCAAGGACCATCTTTAAGGTATTGTGATAATATTACATGGTAAGGCTACCCAGCCATACCACATAATATCCCACTTTCCTACAACACCATAAAGATAAGTAATGCAGAACACCACAATTGCATGCTCTCCAACTTCTGTGTCCTATTATCCTGACATGTTCATCTATACCATAGTTGTAGCATCCAGATTCCAGCAGCTGAACAGGAGAATCACCATAAACTCCCTGTGACAAGACAAAGTTGTTTATTAACACACTATGAGTAATCTGGATTATTGCAATAACCTGCTCATGGTCCTTACGGTTTTATATCAAAGTATCGCATTTAGAAATATTGTCTCACATAAATATTGTGACTTAAATATCATTAAAAAATTGTTACCCCAATTGGTGCAGATTTTCTATTATTAACTCCAATGGGGGTAAAACTCTTCGAATTAAACACTGCAGTTAAATGAGGAATTACCAGGTAAATCAGACTTAGTATCAAGATTCCCCCATAATTCCTCATTTTCTAGAGGAATACTGTTAAATCCGCCACCCTGGGATTTACTAGTAACTAATGCTTCATTTTAGCCGGTGGTTTCCGGTGCTCAGCACCAGCACTTAATTGGTTTCTGGTGCTCAGCACCAGCACTTAATTGTCATCACCACACTTATGACACTCTAAATTAGATGAGCAGCGCCACCATATGACAGAGATGAGCAGAACACTGGTTGCTTATGAATACAATATACATTGAAAATACTAATACCTGCCTTCTCAGCTATTCCTTTAGTTTTGAGGACCTGAAATAGTTTGAACTGTCACACTTGCAGGTGAGCGAGGTGATTAGTAGTTGTTTTGGCACCGATGACAGGGCAATAGGTGGTGCAAGCTGCGGTGGCCTCCTGGTCAGGGCCCTGGCACTTATTATTTTACAAATTAAGCACTGCCTGTAACCCGGTTATGGGTAATGCCAAGTATTGTATTTAACATGGATAAAATCGGGGAAGCCTAAACCCCACCAAGTTGTCTAATACTCAAGTCTGAGTAGCTTTCTGTCAGAGCTGAAACAGGCCAGAGGTGGCCTCGCAATGAGTCCAAATTCACCAGGGGTTTCAAGTGCCCTAGCATGGCATTCATTAAATAACATTATGCTGTCTTGGAGCTTCAATCTTGGGACACTTCTCTTGGTCAGATTGGGGTGAAGAGCCAGCCTCCACAGGTGTGCCAGGACAAGGAAGGCAAAGAGCTAACCATATTGTTTAATTGGACACATATGAGTCTTCTGGTAAAAGTAGTTACTAAGTTAAGTCTTCCAACCACAAGAAACCATCACCTCTCAGACCAGGCCTGATGTGCTGGGACAAGATGATATGGTCTAAATCTGCTCCAGTGTTGCTTCAACCCAAAACTTTTTCTTGACCGCTGCAAATAAGAACCAACCACTTTTGCATCAATCAGAAAAACCAAGTAACGTTTTGCAGCGCTCTCAAGTTTCCCAGGTCTGTTCACCAGTAGCTATTCTAGACCATGTTTTTTGTTGCATTCTGACACATGTTTTTTTTTTTTTTTTTTTTTTACCATTTATTAAGCGCACTGTTACCGGGCGGGTGTCCTGGCGCTGAAATGATGTGCTTTCTCCATGCGATGTTAGTCCCTATAGATTGAAAAGCCATGTTTTAATGTTCTTCCTAAATGTCATTAGGTCAGTGCTTTGTTCCAGATACCAGCTGCTCCGGAGATAAAACTGCGACCTCCCCATCGAACTTTCCTAATACGATCAGTCTTGACAAGCCATTTATTGGATGATCTTAAATGTCGACCTGGCTTGTACAGCTGGAAGTGTTGTTGAAGGAAAGACGGACCTAGTCCATTCACTGCCTTGAACACTATGCACAGTGCTTTGAACATCATACGTTTCCGTACTGGGAGCCAGTGCAATTTGCTCAGTTCCCCAGAGACGGAGGCAAACTTGGGTAGACCCGTAATTAAGCGGACAGCAGCATTTTGCAGCGTCTGTAGCTTGTTCAAGATCCCTTGCTGTGCTTGTAAATACAGACTATTGCAGTAATCGAGGCGTGACAGCACTAATGCTGTCACGACAGTTTTCCTACTGCTAATGGAGAGAAAGGGGATAATTTTCCTTATTGTTTTTATTATCCAGTGGACCGAGGATGAGAGGGCATTGACTTGTGCTTTAAAAGTAAGTTGGTTGTCAATGAGTACCCCTAGATTTTTTACTGTCGTGGCGGGTATGGGAGGTTCTCCCATTTCTTGAGGCCACCAGTTGGGGGTCCATAAGTTGGTCTCATTGCCAAAGAGAAGAACCTCTGTCTTCGAGGAGTTCAGTTTAAGGCAATTCCTAGCCATCCATGAGCTTACTGCGATCATACAGTCCTGAAATCTTGCTGCTGTTCCCTCCTCTTGACCCGGGAGCAGAGATACCACAATTTGTGTATCCTCTGCATAAGATGTAAGTTCAAAGCCAAATGACCGAATCACCGGGGCGAGGGAGGAGATGTATATATTAAAGAGGGTAGGGCTCAGGGAGGAGCCCTGAGGAACCCCTCCTGGGAGTGTAAAAGGAGTGGATTCAAAATCTCCCAGGGCAACCACCTGAACCCTGTCCGAGAGGAAAGATTTCAGCAAGCTCAGCGCGACTCCCCGCACTCCGCAGCCCTCAAGGCGGTCCACCAAAATACTATGGTGGACCGTATCGAAGGCCGCGGACAGATCGAGAAGCACCAAGACCGCCCGTCCGCCCACATCCATCACCTTCCTAATTTCTTCAGTGGACTTAATGAGGGCAGTCTCAGTGCTGTGGCCCTCCCTAAATCCATGTTGTGCCATGTCAAGCCCCCGAGAGGATCTGAGGAAATCACAGAGCTGAGCATTCATGGCCCTCTCAATAAGCTTGGCCGGCAATGGAAGTCTAGCTATGGGCCGGTAACTATTGGGATCTGAGATGTCTAAAGTGGCTTTTTTAAGCAAAGGTGCGATGGAGACCTGCTTCCAACACAATGGATATTCTCCTCCTTTAAACATCGTGTTAAAAACTTCAGTCAGCATAACTGAGATGGGAGTGGCTGCCAGATGGGCCACAGCAGCTGGACAGGGATCGTGGGGTGAGCCTGATTTAGTTTTTAGTAATAACTTTATAGTTTCTTCTACTTTTACTGGGCTGAACTCCACGAATTCCGAGGGCTGTGAGTTCTTTTGCATGGGCTTATGAGTTCTCTCACTGAGAGTGAGCCTCACTTGATGTTCCAGGGCGGTGAATATTTGCTCTACCTTTCCCAAGAAAAATTTTGCAAGAGTCTCGCATAGCTCCAGACTAGGGGGAATAGTGACTGATTTCAAAGTACTTAGATTAGTCACATGTAATCCTCTTTATGCTGTAACAAACGTGGGATTAAAAGTACAAGAATGCAAAGGGAATAAATGGACTGGATGAGCTACTCATAAAAAGGCCAGGGAAAATTGAAAGTTCTCCTTTTGTCATTTGTTCACTAGTCAATCTGTGCAAATCTAGTTGCACCAGTTTTGAGACATGCATTCTAGATAAAGTACATAGATTCAAGCACCCCTATTTCAAGAACAGGTCATTAATAACACAGTATTTCTCTAAACGTTCACGCAAAGCCATCACACACACACACACATGTAAAAAGCAAAATGATAAGTCCTAGAGTGCAAGATGCTGCTGGTGCCACACATGACATGAGTCCACTTGCAATATAATTGTATTGCAATTGCATTTATAAAGGGCTTACTACCCCTGATGAAGAGTTAAAGTGCGTTGTGGTTAGTTCAGAGTTAATGGTTATTGGTGGATATTGGGCTTAGTCTTGTGCACTCAAGCAAACTATTCCATGCAATCATTTGAGGTGCAGAGCATTAGCAGGAGCTATATGTGCCCACCAGTCGGTGGTATGAGAGCTCATGCAGATGTTTGGTGGGATTAATAGATGAACTATAGATGAACTAGGCATGGTTAGGTATTTGTAGGTTGGAGGGTGTTAGAATTGGGGGTCTCTGGTTGGCGCAAGTAGGTACTTGTGACAAGCAGGGACCCTCTCCTCTAAGTCAGGGCAAAGGATGACCCTTCAGAATTACCCTTGCTCACCCTCTAGGTGCGTGGCGTGAGCAGCCAAGGCTATTCTTCAGGCGTTAGTCAGTTAAGCATTTGTAGTCACACACACAGTAAAATATACCAATCCCCCCACAAATGGACACCAGGCTGTGAGTATATAAAAATATGCTTCTTTATGGAAAAATTAAATATACTCTTTAGAACAGACTTATTACAAGATCAAATAACGTTTCTGTATGCCCACAGGTTGTAAATAGGCAAGCTTCTCATTCAAATGTTCCACCAACAGTTCTTTGTTGTAGGTTAAATTGCACTTTCAGTCTTTAAAGCGGATGTTTCTGTCAAAATTCCTTCTTGGCAAGTTTCTCTGTCCCAAATTACTTTGCTCTCGCTTCCTGGGCCGGTTCCAGGGACCTTAGGCCAGTCTTAGGCCCTCTGTGCGCTTCGCAGCGCTTCTGTGCACTCTACACGGGAGAAATCACGGCACCCTACCAAGTCTCACGCATCTGGCGTGGGGCGCGATCGGCCCGGCCGGGTCTCGTGGAGCGGATGGCCCCCCTGGTCTACGGGACCCACACGGAGGGGGAACACCGACCTCAGAGCTGTCCAGGAGGAGGGAAGGCCCCAGGACCCAGCGCAGCCCCAGTCACTTGGGCCGGGGCTCAGATTGCAGCCTGCGGGACCCGACAGCTAAAGGATTCCAGCGGGAGGGGCTGGAGCGCTCTCTCAGCGCGGAGCTGCAGGCAGACACAGAGAGCGGTGCGAGTCAGCTGGAAAGGGCGGCTCGCACCACAGCGGATCTTTAGGCCGGGGGGGCGCTTGTGAACAGGACAGTGGGCAGAAAACAAAGGGGGTCAAGTAACGTTGCGGGCCACGAGCCCGATGACAGTCTCAGTGGCGGCTTTTCTCCGGTGACAGATGCGAGGTGCCCAGCGGCTCAGGCAGAGCGAGGCTGGCACCCGAGGCGTCCGTCCAGCGGAGGTCTGTCCCCTGGGTCTGTTTGAGTCCGGCAAAGGATTTCTGGCGGGAGGGTGAGGCACCGCAGCGAGCCTTCCCAGGCGGTCGACACAGCGATCCCCTCAGCGGGGGAAGAGCGGCTCAACGGAGCGGAGCTCTTCCTCGGCGGGGACGAGAGGACACAGTCGGTCACGGCCTGAGGGAGGGGCTGGGGGGCACCACAGCAGCGAGCCTTCCCAGGCGGTCAACACAGCGATCTCCTCAGCGGGGGGAGAGCGGCTCAACGGAGCGGAGCTCTTCCTCGGCGGGGACGAGGAGACACAGTCGGTCACGGCCTCAGGGAGGGGCTGGGGGGCACCAAGGTCACAGCTCCGGCAGTAGTAGATATCCCGGTTAATTACCGGCAGACGAGCAGAGGCAGGTTGAGCCAGATGGTCCTGTGGCTCAGGTCAGGGGGCAAGCTCAGTCAAGCCCTTGGAGAATGTTTAAGCACAAAGCAGCAAAGTCTTTTCTCATCAAGTCTTTTCCTCTCCTTTCTCAGCAAGGCAAGCAGCAGGCCAGTTCTCCCAGCGTCTCTTCTCCTTCTAGGCGGGCAGAGGTCCTTCGTGGTAAAACAGGATTCTGATTTACAAGGAGCAGGGCTCCTACTTTTATACACCGTTTCTTTTGTTCTCACAGGCCAGGGGGGCCTTTGCATAACTGCTCCAGTCCCTGAGCACTTGTGGTGGGTACTTCTGCTTCTGCATTCAGTGTGAGGGCAGGCACATCAGCCGCTCCCCAGGGGGCGGAGCCGGCATTGTGAGGACAGGGGCAGCCTGAGCACTTTGTTGACAAGCTTCGGTCCTTCCTGGGCCAGGTGCAGGCTGAGTCATCAGTCGCTCCCCAGGAGGGCGGAGCCAGCATTGTGGTGGCAGAGCACAGCCTGATGCATCATTCAGGGGAAACTCCCACCACCCACTAAGGGGTCATCCTGCTATTCACAACCTGTCAACTCCCAGCCCTGTCACTCACACAACTCAGACAGTCAGATACACACAAAAGCAGAGGCGGGCTGAAATAGTTAGACAAGCAAATGCTAGCTTTCTAAAAGTAGCATTTGCAAACACAGGATATTAAAATAAACTTTACTAAAAGAAGTATTTTATTATTCTGAGTTCAGGCCTACTAAACATTAATTTCTACCATGTTCCCTGAGCCTGCTGGGATTATAGAGTGTAATAATTCCAGCAGCCCATCTGGCCTAGAAGGGAACTGGTAGCCTTACAATAGTGAAAAATGAGTTTGGCAGTAATTCACTATTAGGACTTGCCACACACATCAGGGCATGTCCTACCTTACACTTACAATGCACCCTGCCCTCAGGCCTACCATAGGGGTGACTAATATGAAGTTAAGGGAAGGTTTAGGGGCTGGCAAGTGTGTGCACTTGCCCAGCCAGCATGACAGTACCAGACTGCACACAGGTTCTGCAATGGCAGACCCTAGACTCATTTTAAGGCTGCTTCTGTGGGTGGCGCAATCAGCGCTGCAGGCCCGCTAGCAGTATTGGCATTCACAAGCCCTGGCACTCCTGGTGCACTTTACTAGGGACTGACAGTAAATCCAATGAACCAATCATGGACATCAATCACATGTATACTTTTCACAGGGAGAGCATATGCACTTTAGCACTGGTCAGCAGTGGTAAAAGTGCCCAGAGTCATTAAACCAACAAAAATAGGTCAGAGAGAGTATTGGAGGAAGGCAAAAAGTTTAGGGATGACCCTGCCAAGAGGCCCAGGTCCAACACAACCCCCTTCCAGCCTAAACGCAGGGTAGACCAATCACCACTGTGATGGGCTTCCCTGCTTTGGGCGATAGAACCTGGACCTGGCCCGCAACAGCAGGGGCACATTCCAGTTCTACGCCAATCTGAACCTATTTCAAATCCTCTGTCCATACTCTCAGGGTCCACCCAACTAATCCATGGGGCACCCTTTTCTTCCTCTGTGGACACCACCTGGGCAGCCTCTAACCGTAACTTGCTCACAGGTGTGTCCCAACAGACAGTCATCAAATCCCAGTGGCCACTGACAGTAGTCAGGGCTGAGACCCAGGCCTTATGCCTTTCAGGGCTTTCAAACCTCTGTGGCCTCAGAGAGCGGGGGGCAGTAGCCCCAGGTGCTTGGCACCTTTTGTCCCTTCTCTCTTCTGTTAGTCCAGGTATGCTATCCTGGCACTGACCCACCAGCCCCAGGCCTGTACCTGGCGGCTGGACCAAACACTGGGGTGGCCTCTCCCACACCCGGTCCTCTTCCTTGGGGCTCTGTACCCTCCCACCTGGAGTGGTACCCCCTTCCAGAATTGTTAGGGCACCTGTGGCAGGTGATCTGCACAATTCTCCCACCAGTTCAGGGGTGCTATCCTGCAACTGGGGCACCAGGTCAGGGGGGACACCCTGCACCTGGCCCTCTACCTTAGGGTCTAAACTCAAACTGCACCGGGGTCAGAGGCAAGGACTCCCTCCCTCTGCACCCCCTTCCAGGGTCCGGCCCACTCCCAACTGGAGTGGTACCCCTAGAAGTGACATGGGTCAGGACACTGGTTACAGTGGTCCCACCCTCCAGGTCAGACAACACCTGAACCTGGCTCTCCAACTCAGGGACCCAACCCTGCAGTTGAACAATTGCCTGGCGCACCAGGACTTCTCGGGGAGCACACATGCGCCCCCTGAGGGTGGCACATAGCTCCTGTGCCGTGCAACAGTCTGCCTGGCGCAGATCTCCCAGCCTCTGTCCCTCTGACAGTGTGGGAAGATCCCCCAGGACAGAAGTGGTGTCCCCATGGTCATTCACTGGGGACGCAGCCCTGCTGGCTGGCCCCTGACCCACTGGTTCTTCCACGGGGGACTCTTTCCCCCTCTCGCCCCTCCTTCTGGACTTCTGCACCCTCCCAACTGGAGTGGTACTGCCAGTCACCAGAACTACTGGAGCCCTGTTTACAGAGCCTCCACGTTCTCTAGCCACTGGGGGATCCCCCTCAGCAGGTGACTCATCCGGACAGCCTAGGCTCCCCACCTGGTGTTCCCTTAAAGAACCATCCAGGCTCTGAGACTGAGGTTGGGCACTACCGGGACAACACCCATTCTCACTCCTTCCCCTTAAGGACAGGACGTGAGGCCCTACACCCCTCTCACTACTACAGGACCTAGCTGGGCTACTCTGCGCCACTTCCACCACTCTGGGCTGGAAGATACCTGAGCCACTCCCTACAGGATCACACCCCAATGCCTCTCCAGACCCTTTGGAATCCACCACAAGGTCTGCCTCCAATGTGAGCTCCCTGGGGTCAGAGAACTCACTCTCAAACAGGTGTTGGCATAGCTCTGGAAAACTGGGACTTAAAGTATGCTCTCCCACAATTGGATTACACAGCCCCCTAGCAGGGTTAACCAAACTATCCTTCACCTCACCATCCAGCGCCTCACACACATACTCCACACCATTCCCCTGAGACTGGCCAGACAGTAGCGGACTGTCTCTGTCGCACAACCCACACTCTTCTGGGCAGTCCTTACACTCACCCACCAGGACCTCAACCATGGGGGAATCCCTCCCACCACTAGGACCATGAACTCCTACGCCAGCCACCCTATTCCCTTCAGGGACGCTGCGCACTACTGGAGCTACCTCATGCCCTTGAACCTCCTGGTGTAAGTTAACCCCCTCCAAGTCAGGTGCCATATCTCTAGGTGCGCGCGCTATGCTGTCAGCACTAGATACCTGAATGTTGCTGCCACCTGCTGAGCTGGACTCCACCTCCAACTCAGCAAAGCTCAATCTGCGAGCTACACAAATCTCTGGATGTTGGGCTGAGGCCCTCCTGGCTTCAAGCTCCAAATCAAGTTCTTTCATCCTTAAGTAGTGATCTCTTTGGCGTTTTAGCGCCTCCATGGCTAATTTTTGGCTTTCCATTGCCAATTTATGCTTGTCCATTTCCATTTGTCCTTTTAATTTCGCCATCTCTATTTCATGCGCCCTGGTTGCTGCCCTGTCTGCCAACTCCTCTGGCGACAGGCATCTGGTTGCTGCCTTTTCCATCCTCACTGAACCAGGCATGACGTTTCACAAGCACATGGAGATCTCCCAGCAAAATTATAAAAATGGAAACCTGTGGCTACGTTATAGATCTGCTCTCACTATGTGGTGATCAGTAATTCACTGTATGTAAACTACAAATGCAAATTCGCAAATCCTCACCGCTGCGACCAATGTTAGAATTGGGGGTCTCTGGTTGGCGCAAGTAGGTACTTGTGACAAGCAGGGACCCTCTCCTCTAAGTCAGGGCAAAGGATGACCCTTCAGAATTACCCTTGCTCACCCTCTAGGTGCGTGGCGTGAGCAGCCAAGGCTATTCTTCAGGCGTTAGTCAGTTAAGCATTTGTAGTCACACACACAGTAAAATATACCAATCCCCCCACAAATGGACACCAGGCTGTTATAAAAATACGCTTCTTTATGGAAAAATTAAATATACTCTTTAGAACAGACTTATCACAAGATCAAATAACGTTTCTGTATGCCCACAGGTTGTAAATAGGCAAGCTTCTCTTTCAAATGTTCCACCAACAGTTCTTTGTTGTAGGTTAAATTGCACTTTCAGTCTTTAAAGCGGATGTTTCTGTCAAAATTCCTTCTTGGCAAGTTTCTCTGTCCCAAATTACTTTGCTCTCGCTTCCTGGGCCGGTTCCAGGGACCTTAGGCCAGTCTTAGGCCCTCTGTGCGCTTCGCAGCGCTTCTGTGCACTCTACACGGGAGAAATCACGGCACCCTACCAAGTCTCATGCATCTGGCGTGGGGCCCGATCGGCCCGGCCGGGTCTCGTGGAGCGGATGGCCCCCCTGGTCTACGGGACCCACACGGAGGGGGAACACCGACCTCAGAGCTGTCCAGGAGGAGGGAAGGCCCCAGGACCCAGCGCAGCCCCAGTCACTTGGGCCGGGGCTCAGATTGCAGCCTGCGGGACCCGACAGCTAAAGGATTCCAGCGGGAGGGGCTGGAGCGCTCTCTCAGCGCGGAGCTGCAGGCAGACACAGAGAGCGGTGCGAGTCAGCTGGAAAGGGCGGCTCGCACCACAGCGGATCTTTAGGCCGGGGGGGCGCTTGTGAACAGGACAGTGGGCAGAAAACAAAGGGGGTCAAGTAACGTTGCGGGCCACGAGCCCGATGACAGTCTCAGTGGCGGCTTTTCTCCGGTGACAGATGTGAGGTGCCCAGCGGCTCAGGCAGAGCGAGGCTGGCACCCGAGGCGTCCGTCCAGCGGAGGTCTGTCCCCTGGGTCTGTTTGAGTCCGGCAAAGGATTTCTGGCGGGAGGGTGAGGCACCGCAGCGAGCCTTCCCAGGCGGTCGACACAGCGATCCCCTCAGCGGGGGAAGAGCGGCTCAACGGAGCGGAGCTCTTCCTCGGCGGGGACGAGAGGACACAGTCGGTCACGGCCTGAGGGAGGGGCTGGGGGGCACCACAGCAGCGAGCCTTCCCAGGCGGTCAACACAGCGATCTCCTCAGCGGGGGGAGAGCGGCTCAACGGAGCGGAGCTCTTCCTCGGCGGGGACGAGGAGACACAGTCGGTCACGGCCTCAGGGAGGGGCTGGGGGGCACCAAGGTCACAGCTCCGGCAGTAGTAGATATCCCGGTTAATTACCGGCAGACGAGCAGAGGCAGGTTGAGCCAGATGGTCCTGTGGCTCAGGTCAGGGGGCAAGCTCAGTCAAGCCCTTGGAGAATGTTTAAGCACAAAGCAGCAAAGTCTTTTCTCATCAAGTCTTTTCCTCTCCTTTCTCAGCAAGGCAAGCAGCAGGCCAGTTCTCCCAGCGTCTCTTCTCCTTCTAGGCGGGCAGAGGTCCTTCGTGGTAAAACAGGATTCTGATTTACAAGGAGCAGGGCTCCTACTTTTATACACCGTTTCTTTTGTTCTCACAGGCCAGGGGGGCCTTTGCATAACTGCTCCAGTCCCAGAGCACTTGTGGTGGGTACTTCTGCTTCTGCATTCAGTGTGAGGGCAGGCACATCAGCCGCTCCCCAGGGGGGCGGAGCCGGCATTGTGAGGACAGGGGCAGCCTGAGCACTTTGTTGACAAGCTTCGGTCCTTCCTGGGCCAGGTGCAGGCTGAGTCATCAGTCGCTCCCCAGGAGGGCGGAGCCAGCATTGTGGTGGCAGAGCACAGCCTGATGCATCATTCAGGGGAAACTCCCACCACCCACTAAGGGGTCATCCTGCTATTCACAACCTGTCAACTCCCAGCCCTGTCACTCACACAACTCAGACAGTCAGATACACACAAAAGCAGAGGCGGGCTGAAATAGTTAGACAAGCAAATGCTAGCTTTCTAAAAGTAGCATTTGCAAACACAGGATATTAAAATAAACTTTACTAAAAGAAGTATTTTATTATTCTGAGTTCAGGCCTACTAAACATTAATTTCTACCATGTTCCCTGAGCCTGCTGGGATTATAGAGTGTAATAATTCCAGCAGCCCATCTGGCCTAGAAGGGAACTGGTAGCCTTACAATAGTGAAAAATGAGTTTGGCAGTAATTCACTATTAGGACTTGCCACACACATCAGGGCATGTCCTACCTTACACTTACAATGCACCCTGCCCTCAGGCCTACCATAGGGGTGACTAATATGAAGTTAAGGGAAGGTTTAGGGGCTGGCAAGTGTGTGCACTTGCCCAGCCAGCATGACAGTACCAGACTGCACACAGGTTCTGCAATGGCAGACCCTAGACACATTTTAAGGCTGCTTCTGTGGGTGGCGCAATCAGCGCTGCAGGCCCGCTAGCAGTATTGGCATTCACAAGCCCTGGCACTCCTGGTGCACTTTACTAGGGACTGACAGTAAATCCAATGAACCAATCATGGACATCAATCACATGTATACTTTTCACAGGGAGAGCATATGCACTTTAGCACTGGTCAGCAGTGGTAAAAGTGCCCAGAGTCATTAAACCAACAAAAATAGGTCAGAGAGAGTATTGGAGGAAGGCAAAAAGTTTAGGGATGACCCTGCCAAGAGGCCCAGGTCCAACAGAGGGGTATAACTTTTAAGGAAGGTGAGGTTGTGATCCATGAAGTTAGGTACCAGCAACTTGCAGAAGAAAACAATAAAAGAGATTAGGACAAACATGATTGGAAAGGAGGCATGCTGAGAATGGAAGTAACAGAGGGACATTTGAAAGAAAAAATAAGAGTTGACCAGACGTTTTAAGTCAATGTTAGTTTTTCATGTAGGATTTTAAGAATATAGAAACCAGAGGCATTGTAGACCCCATTCGCTTTAGAAGCTTACGCGGGGGTGGTGATGACGAGAAACATTGATTCGTTATTTATTAGCCTGTTCTGTCTGCAGCTCTGCAGACAAAAAAGTATTAAAAACAAAGGGCAAGTCCTAACAACGGGGATGGATGCAAAGTTAATTATAGTAAAGGGGGTTACTGTGCAAACCTTGGCAAATACTGAGATCCTCACCTGCTTTCCTGGGGGCGCTCTGTTATTGGGCCCGTTGTTGTAGCCGGTCCCGCTGTCCTGTGCCGCTGTGCCCTGCGCACCCCCTGCCGCCGCATTTCCACACCATCGGTGCGGCCGCTGTGTGGGGGAGAACGCGGGGCACAGAAAACTACCATCTCCAGCTGCCTTTGTGGCCGGAAGCCGCCTACGGGGGAAGAGCGCCAGGATGCGCATAAATCACTGCGTCAATCCCCGCGTCGCAGGAGCGCGGGGGACTGCGCCAGGCTAAGCCCGGGCAAAGGGCGGGCCGTCTGTGGCCGTCCGGGGCTGGCCAAGGCTGGGCTGGGCCACCTCCTTTGGCTCTGACTATCCGGAACACATAAAAAAAAAGTAAGAACTATATGCTATATGCATTATTAGAAGGTTTTACTTTCTGATTTCACTTGTTTATTTAGTTGCAGCTTTTATTTATGTTGTAGAAATTGAATACTATGTCCAGTTTAGGCCGGAAATCGCTGGTGGGAGGTTCTGTCAGAGGCACATTGGATAATTTCGTCACGAGGGCCGCCTCAGTGTTAGAACGTGAAATTGCATACACTGAGCGGCGTATATCCTCTGAATGGCATAACAAACGCTCTTCTCTGGGGGCTATCCAGTTAGTAACTACCCCATCGCATGATGGTATCAGCATAGAACAAACAAGTGATATAGGTATTCCCCCACAGCTACAAGACCTACCTGAACGATCAGTGAGACATGGGAAACGCGATGTCACAGATATCAGCATAGCATTACTAACTGAGTCCTCCTTTGAGGAACAACCATTAGTGACATCTAGTAAGCCTACTACCAAGAAGATTAATACAACAAAATCAATAGGACCAGGTACTTCCATAAAAAGAAAGTGGGGCGGAAATAAGCAAAAGGGAAGCCGATCAAAAACTTCTAAAGTTGCCACGAGTCCCACTAATCTTAAAGGCCCAGCTGGATGTAAAACCGCCCATGAATACTCGACTATACCCTTTCATCAAGATCTAATGAAGAATATAGAGCAACTAATTAAATCTCTATTATTGCCTCTTGTTGAGAGGGTAAAGAGAATGGCGGAGCAACTCGGGTCTATTCAAGTTACTGGGACTGCTAACACAAACCTACTTAAAGAGCTGTCAACAAATAGGCATCCCCTGATCCCGTCTGTTCCGGTGACAGCATCAAAACCAACTAACCCGGTAATAAGTGCAAGGCTGTTACCTTCTGACCTTGATAATATTATGGCCACACAGATTTCAAAAACAATTCCTGAATCTAATAAACCTAGCGAAGTAAGAGGCAGTGGGCAAGTAAAAAAGATTGGCCAGGAATACGGTAACATGGAGAGGAGCTCCCACATGGACATGAAGGTTAAAGGACCTGCTCAGCACATAGATCTCCCACCAGAGGCAGAACCTTACGTCATCGTACTTACTGGGGTACCAGAGCTGTTAACGGGGAAATTCGAGAGTCATCAAACCCTCAAGAACAAGGTTATGCATTGGCTAAGAGTGAACAGGCCATTACCCCCAAACTTAGATGGCGAAATCTTACATGTTAGAAGGTTAGGCAGGGTGGGCCGAAGGCCAAAGGATGTACATGGGGATATCGTCATTATAAACTTCAGGGATCATAGGGCGACTAATCACATTAGAGATTGGTACCCTGAGGGCTATGAAGGAGGTATATCCACCCGAGATCTCAGTTTTTTTTATCCAAAGGTCCTAGTAGGAAATCCCATATGACCAGAATATCTAAATACCCTGAGTATGGCGGTTCCTATGTTTAAGATTGCCACCTCTAACCGCTTCTTTTCACTCTGTGGAATGGAGGGGGTTGATTGACCTTTAAAAGGGATTGACGAGATCGTGAGGGAGCATGAGATATCCACAAATATAGCTGAGGATATAATAAATAAAGAAGAACTCTTATGTGGCCAAGCACAGGAACAGGGAATAGCTTGTACAACTAATCTTAAAATGTGTATCCCTATTGGACAAGGGATACAGGAATTAAATCCTTCTGTAGAAATAGACAGAATTATCAGAGTACAATCATCCTACAATAAGGTTAGAAGCAAAAGTAATCCAGACCTGAGAATCCTGAGCTGGAATGTTGCTGGTTTAGAATCTAGACTAGGTGATACTGATTGGCTGCGTATAATATCCTCTCAGGATATAATTATGTTGCAGGAAACATGGGCAACACATGATCTATATATTGAAGGCTTCCATTGTAGTGGCACCCAAGCCCAACTTTGGAAGAGCAGTTGGGGGGTTATTCATTGGCATTAGTGTAATGCTAGGTGGGAGTTTTAAAACAATATACACAAGTAGCCCTAATTTTCAAGCAATAGAGTTTAAAAGTCAAGTACCTTTTTATTTAATAAATTTCTATAATAATGACTTTCACTCTATCCCAAATAGGAATTACATTAGGCTTTTTAAATTTATTTCCAAATTAGAGAAAGTTGGGGATGATGGCATGGGGATCGTTTTGGGTGGGGATTTTAATGCCAAATTATCATTAGATCCAGGAGGTACAGGATTACGACACACTGATCAAGCGGAACGGAGGGGAGTGCAATTAGATTCCCTACTTAAGGAACATATTTTGTACAATGTAATGGATTTAGGTCAACCCTCCTCTAACCAGCTGGCACCGACATTTAGAGGAAGGGACAGTGCCTCTACTAATGATTTTATTTTTATAACTTCGAGGCTCGCAGACTGCCTATTGGGTAAAGAAGTCCTCGTAACTGATTTTGGGGATCATAACCCGCTTACAGTGGTACTAAGATTAGTACAACGTCCTGTGTATATTAGTGCATTAGGGGCGAAGGATTTAGCCCCCACAACAGACAAATTAAGACTAAAATGGAGGCGGGTAGATAGTGGGGCAATAACAAAGATCTTATTAGAAGAACATTCTCTTCTAATTGCCTCATGTTTGTCGAATAGAGCATCCTGTCCTAGTATAATTGCAGATTTTATCATACTCTGCTCGGAGATTAGATCCTTATTATCAGTGCCAGTTTGCAAAGGGCGAAAAGACCCAAGGTGGTTTGACTACAACTGTTCAAAGGCGAACAGAAGCTTGCGTATGGCACTAACTGCCAAACCAAGAGTTAACGCTGATATTAGAGTAGCTAGGAAAGTTTATAAAACTGCTACATCCAAGCGCAAGGGGACCCTTTACAGTGAACGCTGGGGAGCTCTTGTGGTAATAGCTGGAAGATCGACTGGTAAACCTTTTTGGTCTGCAGTGAGAGAGCTACGTAATATGGGCCAGCAGCTAACACCGATCAGCTGCAATATTACTAGCAAATCATGGTAGGATCACTTTTCCAAAATCTATGCATCACCATTATATACCCCAGATCAGTATGTGCAGGGCTACTCTGGAAATTTACAAGTAACATTGACAGAAGTAGAGGATGCTATTACACAGAGTCTTGGCAATAAGGCCCCTGGACCTGATGGGTTGCCCATAGCCATTACAAAATGGAAACCGGATCTTTAGGCTCCAGTTTTATTGAACGTTTTTAATAGTCTCCCAGAAGCTCCCATGCCTGATTCATGGGCAACAAGCGTAATTGTCCCAATATATAAAAAGGGCGACCGGTCGGAACCGGCCAACTGCAGACCGATCTCCCTGTTGGACAATACCTTAAAGATTCTGGGCCGTATTATCTATAATAGGATTTTGACATGGTCAGAGTAAAGTGGTATTTTATCACCATGTCAACTGGGTTTTAGAAACAGGGTTGGCACAGTAGAACAGTGCTTGAATTTAAATTTGGTTATTAATAAATATAATACTGCCCGTTCTTCCCCCATTTATCTAGCATTTATGGACCTATCATCCGCATTTGATTTGGTAAATAGGTCCAAACTTTGGTCTATTTTAATAAATTATGGTTTGGACGAATCTTTAATCCATTTCTTAGCATTCTTGCATACTGACCTCAAGGCACAGGTACGGATAGGTCAAGGTGGGAAACTGTCAGGTGCTATTAAGATAGGAAGGAGAGTTAGGCAGGGGTGCGTTTTCCGGGTACATCCAGATCTGCACACAAGAATGACCTGAAGAAAGCACTCTACGCACTTTATGATAGGGACAGGGTCAGGGAAGAATCCAAGAAAACCACGGTCCTTATTTATATGGGCAGGGAAACACTCAGTCACATTCTGCCGTTATACCTCATGTTGCCAATGACAAACTGGGAACAAAGTTTATTGTTCCGATTGAGGTCTGGGTCTGTAGGATTTTTGTTGAATTTTCCTCTAGGTTATCTGTCAATGGGTGATAACATAAAATGCCCTTGCGATGGAGTAAGCGCACAAACAGATCTGCACTTTCTTTTTATTTGTAAATATTATTTAAAATATATAAAATGGTTTTTAATTCCTCTTTTTTTTTTTTTTTTTTTTTTTTTTTTAAAAACCTTTATTTGAGCAAGCAGAAATGTACAAGGATGGGCCTACAACCACACGGGCCAGCCGCTAAAAAGGAGTAGACACATATCACATATGCCCGCAGAGGTAACCGTCAATCAACAATGCAATACTCCACATTATATACAGGACCAAAACAGGTTTTATATATATGAAAGAACAAACATACAGAAAGGCGAGAGTGTATCACTGAAGGTCAGCCCAAGGGACGCAAGGGGGGGACAGCAGCGGAGGTGCAGTAGTAATATCCTAAGCACTAAGGAGTATGGAGTGGGGGGGGGGGGGGAGGGGGGCAGAGATCAGGAAGAAGAAGGGGGGAAGAGCCGGAGACACCAGCTCAGTCCCTATATGAAGATTCCGGGAACGCTAGCCTAAGGAGATAGGGTAATCTCGATAGTGTCCACAAGGGGAGGAGTACAAATGTCGCCACGGTATTCGTTCCATTGACCCCACACCTTCACCCATGCCCTGGGTCTACCCCTGGCCACATAGACAGTTTTCTCACGGAACATGGACCAATCCATATTATCCTCCCATTGCGAGAGGGCTGGGGGCCTGGAGGCCCCCCAGAGTTGCGCAATATCTCGCTTCGCAATCATATAGCCCAGGGTGGCCCATCTAGTCTGTGCCACCGAATAGTCCGTGGGCTCCCAAACATTCAAAAGACAGCGACGAGGTTCCGGTCGCAAGGATATCCCTGTCACCACAGTCATCAGATCAAGCACGGCCACCCAATAAGCAGCCACCATCGGGCACTCCCAAAGAATATGCAGGAAAGTAGCACGCAAACCACATCCACACTTACACAGTCCATCGGAGGAAAAGCCCATCACCATCAGTCGCGGTCCCGTCACGTACACCCGATGAAGGATCTTCAATTGGACCAGACGGAGTCGAGCCGGTATAGCCACCTCCTTCGGAGAGGAGAGGGCCGATTGCCAATCCTCATCATCAAGTTCCAACCCATCTCCTAACCACTGTTCCCGAAGTCGGGCCAATAAGTCAGTCCGATTGTTAATCAACTTTTTATAGATCAGGGAGATAGTGCTATCAGGAAGATGTTCGTCAAGGATACGGTCTTCAAGTGGGGAAGAGTCAGGCGGAATCTCACCAGGAGCAAACACCGAAACCAAAGCGTGCCTGATCTGTAAATAACGAAAGAATTCCCGACTACTCAGGCCGTAGTCAGCCTGGAGGGCCTGAAACGGGCGCACAGAACCCTTAGAATATACATCCCCCACTTTAGAGATCCCAATCAAGTCCCAACGGTCAAAACCCTTGGAAGACCAAAGACCGCCCAGACGTTCTGAAGCATAAAGCGGCGTCGCCAACGTCAAGCGATCCTCCCAGCCCAGGCTCACATTCGCAGCACGCCACACTGTCAAAGCAGTCAAAGTAGGTCCCACAAGATGGCGCCCAGCGGAGCGAGAATAGAGCACTCTATTAAAGTCACCTCCCGGAAGCTGAAGTTTATCCATCTCAAACGCCGGATTACGACCCGGAGAGAACATAGCGTGATTAATAGTGGACAGATGGGAAGCCCAGTAGTATCTCTTAATATCGGGGAGCGCCATGCCCCCATCGTACCACGGGATGGAAAGTTTCGCGAGAGCAATGCGCGGTCGCCCATCCCAAATAAGTTGCCTCTGAAGGCTCTCAATCTCCCGAAAATAGGTCTTGGGGATAGGATCATAATAATTCTGGAGAGCGTAGAGAAACCGCGGTAGTGACATCATCTTAAACAGGGCCGCCCGACCCAGTGGAGACAGGGGAAGTTTGCGCCAGCGGGCAACGTCCAAACGGAGCCTAAGCAACGGGGGAAGGAGATTACGATCAAAACGAAGGGACGGATCCAAGGTAACGAAAACCCCCAAGTATTTGAAACCATCCCGGACCACCTGAAGAGGAAGTCTACTCGGCAACGGAGGCAAGATACCAGATAAAACGTATACACAGGATTTAGACCAGTTGATGACGAGGCCTGAGTTAGCGCCAAAGGACGCAAGAACGTCAAATAAAACAGATAAAGACTTGCGAGGAGAAGTAAGATACAAGAGGATGTCGTCCGCATAAAGCGAGACGCGGTCTTCGAAGTCCGGGGCCCAACGAATACCTTTAAGGGACGGTTCCCAACGGAGCCAGGCCGCCAACGGTTCAAGAGCGAGCGCGAACAACAGAGGGGACAAGGGGCAACCCTGACGGGTACCCCTGCCCAAGGAGAAGGGGGCCGACACTCTACCGTTCACTACAACTTGCGCCAGAGGTTCCGCGTACAACAGCCTAACCCAGCTAATAAACTCGCACCCGAATCCAAATTTCTCAAGTGTCGCCCATAAATAGGGCCACTCCACAGTATCAAAGGCCATGGAGGCATCCAGGGACGCCAAAATGGCCGGTTCAGTCAAAAGCCCCGCCCTCGCCAGCGCGCCGTGGAGGCGACGTAAATTCAGAGCAGTGTTGCGATGCGGGATAAAGCCAGATTGATCCGGATGGACCAACTCCCCAAGAACCGAAAGGAGACGGGTCGCCAAAAGTTTAGCCAACACCTTAGGTTCAACATTTAATAGGGATATGGGCCTATACGAGGAACAGAGGTCACGCGGTTTACCCTCTTTGGGAATGACGACGATTGTCGCCAGACGCTGATCATAAGGAAGTATGTTCCGCTCACGAGATTCTAGAAACATGGCGCGGAGATACGGCGCCACCTTATCGGGGCGTAATTTGTACAACTCAATAGGCAAACCGTTCGGGCCCAGTGCTTTGCCCGAACGGAGCGATCGAACTGCATTGGCTATCTCATCATTCGTAAAAGGGGAGTCCAAAGCAATACGGTCCAAGTCGGTGACACAGGGCAAAGTGATATCACGCAGAAGAAGGCGGGAGTCAGCAACATCCCTCACAGACACGGGAGCATATACCACACGGAAATATTCCGTGAAACGATCAACAATGGCGGTCGGATCAATCACATTCTCACCACTTGCAGACTGAATCACGGGCACCACACGATTAACTCTTTCTTTCTTGTCCAACCATGCTAGGAGTTTGCCCGCCTTGTCACCCACATCGTACAATATTGCCCTGCTGCTCACGAAACATCACCCTTGCAGCGTCAGTGACCAGAGATTTATATGCAAACTGTTTTAGACCCAGGGCATGGAGTTTCTCAGGCGTGACACCAGATTCCAACTCGTCCTCCAAATCAGAGATCTCCCCCTCAAGGTCCACCACCTCCTTCCTCCCTGCCCTCTTAGCTTCAACAATCAAGGAAAGGGCCTGTCCACGAATCACAGTTTTAAAAGCTTCCCACAGGGACACAGCCGAAGAGACCGACCCCTCATTTTCCAGGAAATATGCATCCATGGACTTGAGCAAGAGGGTACGAGTCTCAGGGGAGGAAAGATACCAAGGGTTAATGGGAGCCACTCGGCCCGCCGCCTCTACCCCAACCTCGAAACGAAGCCAGAGCGGCGAGTGATCAGAAATACCCCTCGGCAAATGTAAAATCTCGCGAACCGCAGATGATTGGGCTGCGGGCATCAGGAAATAATCCAGCCGGGACAGACTGCCATGGGCCCCAGAATGGAAGGTGTATTGGAGCTGAGTAGGATGCAACAGTCGCCAGCAGTCCACAAGGCCAAAGGTATCTAAAAACCCACCCAACCACTGCTGAGCCTGCGGGGTATCTCTAGGGGGATGGCGATCGTGAAGGCCGGAAAGCACCGAATTAAAATCACCGGCAAGAAAGAGAGTGCTATCAGGGAGATCTAACAAAACACGGCCCAAGTCAGTAAAAGTAGAGGCCTGCAAACCCGGGGGAACATAAACATTGAAGAGAGATAGGGTGCGGCCTTCATATCTACCCACCAGGACAGTATATCTCCCACGGTCATCATGAATCACCTTATCGATAGCCAGGGGGAGGGAGGTGCGAACAAGAATACCCACACCCCTAGATCCGGAGGTAAACCCCGAGTGCGCCACAAGGCGGTAGCCCCATCTATTCATTGCATAACAAACATTACCAATCAAATGGGTTTCTTGCATGAAAACAATGTCCGGTGACAAACGTCGTATACATTTTAAGACCACACTGCGCTTAATACGATCTCCCAGGCCATTAACGTTCCAGGAAAGAAATTTCAACCCTCTACCCCCCCATCCCAACCGCCCGAGCCAAGACCCCTCGTCCATGAGCTAGACATCAGAAACAGCAGCAAACACAGGAGCAACTCGCCTTGAAAACAACACACAGAAAAGAAAAAACTTCCCAACCCCCCTCCCCCAAACTGAAGAGAAACACCCCCCACCCTGCACCCCTGCAAAAAGCTAAAGAGCCACCCCAACCTGCAGTGTGCCTGTCGCCCAAGAACCCCTATTCTACACAAAGACCCCGGAGGAGGAAAGGTCTCCGTTCCATCCACCCCCCGACCTCAGCAAGAACAAAAATAACAAACGAAAGATAGAATGATCACAATGTAGAGGGACGCCGGCCAACACTCCTGAGAATGTATTCAAAATAAGACATAAGAGCCGAACAGTTAGATCTCCACACCACCTTCGGCACCACCAGGGTGAGCGGCGGAGTCTGTCTCAGGAGGACGGTCAGGCAATGAGTCCAGCCAGTCATTAACAGCATCTGGCCGATCAAAGAAAAGGGTACGTTCATTGTATTCAACCCGGAGTCTAGTGGGAAAGAGCATGGCGTAACGTAGGCCCCGATCCCGGAGACGTTTCTTGGCACCACGAAACTCCATACGTTGTCTCTGAACCTGTTGGGAAAAGTCCGGGTAAAAGTTCACCGTAGCATTCTCAAAGGCCACCGGGCCCTTCACCCGCGAGGCCTGCAGGATAGCGTCCCGGTCTCTATAATGAAAAAGCTTCGCTACAATGGGTCTCGGCGGGGCTCCCGGCTTGACTTTGCCCCCTGGAACACGATGTGCACGTTCCACCGTGAAAAATTTTGTGAGACCAGAAGGGGCCAAATGGTTCAAGACCAGATCCTCAACCAGGAGATCCACCGAGTGGGGTTCAGGGTTTTCCGGTACACCAACCAGGCGAACATTGCAGCGACGCGCCCTATTTTCAAAGTCCTCCAGGCGACGGGTCATGAAGTCGTTCCCCCGACGGAGATTTCCAATCTCTGTTTGGAGCTCCGAGACGTCATTCGTAAGGCTAGAGGATTTAATATCCAGTGATTGTACCCTCTCATTCGTCTTGCCGAGATCAGCACGAATCAGATTCACCTCAATAGCCACGGTGTCAAGTTTGTGGGCCAAGGCCTCGTACTGTAGGCCGATGGATTCCCTCACACCCGAGATGGCGCCCATGATATCCTGTAGGGAGGGCTCCGCCGACTCTTCCAAAATTCGTTCGGACGCTATACTAGAACCAGGCAGGGCAGCTCCGGGGGACCCCTTAGAATGGGTATAACGGTCCATGACATTTGATTGAACTGGAGCTCCGCGCAGAGGTGTTTTCGTCTTGCGCGTCTCTCTGTCCCCTCTGCCCGCCATTTTGAAGATGCGTCACAGGACAAGCCACCAGGTTCGACGGGCCCGACACCCAAAGTACAGGATCAAAAGTACATAAAAAGGGGGCACAACTCGGGTAGAGGTCGCCAAGCCAGCAAATAGGTCACATGAAAGCCCAACAGCCGATCTGCCTCCAAGTCTCAGTCGCAACACAACATCCACATCCGTGGCCCAAGTCGGAACGGAATCGAAACCGAAACTTAGGAAGGGGGGACCCACAAGGCCAGATCTCCTGCCGTTGTTGTTCAATTGCAGGACGGCTACAGTACCGCACCCCGTCCCGGGCGCACCTCAAGGGCGGAGCCCAAAAGTTCAGAGCACCATATTTCAGGAATACGAGATCCAAATCGATTTCTGAAAAGTGCCAGGGTAATCAGCCAAACGTCCCCTACACGAATTCTTGCAAGAAATCAGGATTCAGCCAGGATAAAATGTCGGGAGCGGCGAGGGTCCGGAGAGCGCTGTGCTCAAGCGGCCATCTCGGATGCCCGCCAAGCTCCTCCTCCTTTAATTCCTCTTTTTAAAAAATATAGACCAATCACCATGGGGGAATCTTATCAGTTATTGCTCTCCCTGGACAATGAGGAAATAATTTGTCACACTAGCACTTTCCTGAGGACTTCGGTACGTGCTCGAAAAATGATGGACAAACCTTGACCACTCTCTATTTTATAATTGGAAATGTTGTCTTACCTGATTCAAATTTGTATGTATGTATTATGTAATATTTTATTGCTTTTGTATGTACTTTTATGAATTCATGGAATTCGAATAAAGATTCCTGGACTGAACTGAACTAGTAAAGGAGGCCCATAAGGTAAAATGATGAGAAAAAGAGAGGGGGGCAGGAAGGAAGAGAGAAAGGATGGACATATGAAAATAAGGAAAAAACTCTGACGGGGTAGGATCAAAAGGATGAAAGGATGGACACGAGGGTGAAAGGATTGATGAATGAAAAACAACATTTGCACTGGTGGGTGAAAGAAAGAAAGAATGGATGGATGGTTGAATGCCTGAATGGAAGGGTTAATGGATGGACGGTGGGTTGATAAAAGGAGTGAGAAATGATGGCTGGATAAAAACAATTAATGGGAGTATGTGTAACAGGAAGAATGAATAATTGGGAGTATAAGTGGAAGGATGGATGGAAGACTGTAATGATGAAATGGTGGGTGGGTTCTATGATAAAGGACGGATAAATGCAATGGTGAAAATATGGATGAAAGGAATCGTGAAAAGACGGACAGATGGATGTAAGGCTTTATGGATAGAAGATAGATGGACATAAGGAGGGATGAAGCGACCCCATCTAGGATGGATAGGCCTCACTTGCATTGCTCTCCTAATTTCATTCCAGATATGGATCGAAGTGGTGTTTTTTTTAATTTTCTAGCTACTCCCCAGTAGAGGACGTTTGATACAGCACGCAAGCTGAAGATGGAAGTCGATGGAAAGAAAACATTATTTGCATGTGAAGATTGTAGTATATGAGGTATTTCTGATCAGCAATGGAATCAAGCAAACAGTCTGTCTGCTGCTAGGCTTCTGCTATACCCTCGCTCCAGCACGGTCGGAAGCACAAAGTAATGGCCGGAAAAAAGAGAAACGTTCTATGTGTTTTTTTCAGGTGGAGTACATGTACCTTCAATTTGCAGGTACATAAATGACAAGATTCTAAATTGGGTTTATATTCTGGGCTGTCAGCAGAAAAACACACCCCTGTATTTAGCTTGGCAAAGAGATCATTAGCACTACAAGTCCCAGAATGCAGGTGAGAGAAACATTCAGAGCTGACAAAACTCCTTACATTAGAAATAGGACAAGTTCAGGTCTCTGGTTCGAGGTAGTTTCTTTCTGTGTCTTTGTTCAGGTAAAGCATCAGACGTTTTATTCTCTTAGACAATGCTGTTTGGACGGGGCAGATATTTTGGGAATGCGGACTAGCTGAGATCAAGTGAGAAGCGAGCACTGTCTTTTCTTACCCTCTTTAATTGAATGCACCGCTGTCTTTTTAAATCGTGGGTCACGAAGCTTTGTAGACTCGAACCGAGGTCACGTTGGATCTGCGCGCGCTGCTCCGTGATTGGCTGATGATTCCGCGGGTGATTGGCGCGGGGCTGATGAGTCCCACCTGGCCCCTTTATAAGCTGCTAGTGCGGAGAAGACGTTGCTTCTCTTTTTGGTGCAGATCTTTAACGGACTTCTCAGGTGAGTTGCACGGTAGGACCGGCTGCGCGTTGATGCGTTTGGGCCAAACCCATGGCTGCGGGGCTGAGCTATGTTAACTTGCCTAAATGCTTTATGTGCTTTGATACTTAAGAGTGCGCCATAAATCCTCAATCCTCGCTTTTCAGACGTTATGCGCCTGTGCGCCTTCCCAGTCTGATGTAGCTTGATGTGAGTAGTTAATGCGGCTCACCTGTCGGTCCAGTATGTTGGTCCTTTTGATTGTTTTATATATTTACTAGGTTAAGGGGCCCTGTCTGAGTCGAGTGACGCGGATGGAGCTGCGCCGAGCTTAGGTGTGTTAACTTTACAATAGTCAGAACTAATGAATGTTCTTCCAGCAAGCTGTTGGTCCTCCCTAGTGCTATAACTATTAAAAAAAAAGGTTGCTTCCTGTAAGCGCAAACTTCAGTATTCTATTTTTTTTAATGTTCGAGGAATATATTTGACTGCGTTCGGGCTCCTGGGCCTTCACGCTGCGTCTTGTGACGCAGTGTGTAATTTGGTTGCTCCTTCGGGCACGCGGAGCAGTGTGAGGAACGCGCCTGCTAGTTGAAAGCACAGGGGTGTCAAGTAGCACCTCAACAACTGGCTCCGTACAAACTGCGTAGTAACCGGCCCAATATTGGTTGTAGTCTGTTGCCTCCGCCCCGTAGTTATCTCCGTCACCGTGCACTCCTTAAAATCCGTAGTTCTAAGTGGGCCCTTGTGCTTCCCTGATCAGAGGCTTCAGTTCTAGCGAATGCAGCGTAACTAAAACCGCACTTTTTTTCTCCTGTTTTTTTTCCTCCCCTGTAGATATCTTCAGACATGGCACTTAACGCAAGCAGAATGGACAAACCAGTGGCTCTGCTGTGGGGTAAGTTGTCCCTGTTTTTTTGGGGGAGTTTCTTTGTGGCATATGCCCTGATCTGTTCCTTGACGGCCGCATCACAGCGGAAACCAATGCAATATGTTCGCTTTGTCATATTACACTCTTCCACCCCCCCCCCCCCCCTTCAAATGGATCAACTGCTCTGAAGGCCAGCGTATCTGACTGATAGCCCACACATTAAGATCTATTTGGGGTGCAGGGGTGGGAGGCGTTGTACACTTGCATAGCTGCTCTAAATAGTTCCTCCTTACTCACAGGTTGTGAGCTGACTGAGCAGAATAAAAGCTCCTCGTTTAAAGTGGAGGTGGAAGAGTATGAGCAGCAACAAGCCCTGAAAGCGCGCCCAGGCTCAATCAGCACCGGCAAATACGACCACCGGTTGGTTCTTAACACGGTAAGTGTGTATTTTGTCGAGGAGCAGTGAGTTTTCTGTATTCTAAAATAGGTTGTTGTATACCCTTTGTGACCTTTAACCCCGGAATTGGTATTGCTTCTGTTTGACACTTCCCTTTCTAATTTCACACTCCCCTTTACCATGTGTTAATTTAAGGTATCTTATTTTAAAACTTGCTTTGCCTTATGAATTCTCTAACTTGCCCAGCTCTTTGATGTCATCCCTGGATTTCTGAAGTATTCCAACTTATCTACTGTAGTTGAATAAATGGAACTTCTGCATTGGCTTTTTCTTTTACGCCTAGTGCTGGTGCAGGTAATTTCTGTAAATTCAGAACCTTACGCCTACCTCTATCTCCTTTGGTAATTTGTCTGAACACTTAATTTGTGTGTGTTAAATGACTTAACGTTCATCTCCATAAAGTGTACAGATATGTGCATCTATGGGACAGTGAATCTGCAGATACTCGTGGGTGGAAATTCATTTGGGCATCTGCTAAGGTATTCCATAGTTTGGGCCCTAGAATGGCAATCTACAATTTGACATCCCAGTAGAGGAGTGCTCTGAACGTTTAAGCAGGCCCTCCTCGCCAGTATGTAGGGATACTTTTCTAATGCCGTGCTCTAGAGTTGCACTGGGATGTTAGTGTTGAGTATGCTGTATGACCGGTTAAGGTAGCCCCAGTCCTAATGTCTCTCGAAATTATGCAAAACAGACCATCTTGCATACTTACTATCCGTTTGCAGTGTTCTGGGTCTACAGTTGCAGATTTACTTAAGGAGTTTTTCTAATTGGAGGTGCCCTAATCTGGTTTAGTTACTTTGGAGTATGATCCTTTTTTAGATGCAGTAATAAACTATGTAGCCTGTTTGATTCAATAGAAATCGGATTGTACTCAACTAATATATGAATCGGAGCTTGCTTTGTGTCCCCGGTTTTTTCTCAGGTTTATGCTTCATGGTGGGTCAGTTTTTTTCTTTGCCTGATCAGAACCGCATCGGCGCCCATCTTGTCCCTTCCCTGGTGAGCTGCTGGGTCCCCCTAAGGACTGTAACAGACCCAGGAGAGATGCCCTGCGGTTATATTGAGATCCTTTTCTAACCCCGAGGATTGGGTCGCTCTCCATATTCATTCCATGTCCCACGATACTGCCTGTTCACAAATAAAGTGACCTCTGCTTTGAGAGGTCCTGAATGGCCAGGGAACGGAAAAGCGAGCAAGGCAGCTACGGGGTTCCATGAAACCAGTGGTTGATGCATGCTAGCTGAATGGGTGACCACGGTTTCTCCCCCAAGCATTTGCTTGCTTATGGATTCCTGTCAAGATTGTGAGTGCTCATTTGAAGTGTGTATGTAGATAGATATATCCCCACTTGCATTGTTTACTGCAGCCTGGCACTGCTTGGTTGGCTCATGTATACACTAGTACAAATTTCCATTAACACTTTTTAAAAGTCAGCACACATCTTGGCACTAATGAAGGTTCAGCCATGTGGGCCACCTTCCATAAATACTTTAAATATCATCTTGTCTCGCCTCGGATTTTCACTTTGGAATGTGCAACCTGGGGCCTTTTGGAGTACTCCATATAAACTGTTAACCGTTAAATACTAAATTTAATGGGGCACCTTGGAGTGGTCCTATAGCTATAAAGCTTCCATATCACCACGGTCACTCTACAGGCAGGAGCAAACTAATCCTGTCTGTCCACAATCCAAAATGAAGGCGCCCACAGAAGAAAGTGCTGGTAAGACACTAATCACAACAAACCGGACACGTTTTGTCCTGGAGGCCTGCGTGTGATTGAAGCCTTAGACGAAACTCATGACGTTGGGGTTAAACAAATGCTTTCAGCACTTCCTGTAAGTGCTTATATTTTGGATTATGAACTAAAATTTTGGAGTGAACAATTTGACAGCTATATGGGAGAACCGTTGTGGAGGCCAGGACTACCTATTGAGGCTGCAGCAGCCCCAACTTCGCTTTCTTTTACGGAAAACCTCACTTTTTTTGATATTCAGAAACGTTATACTATGTCCTTGCTCTACTTATCTTACGATTAAAACTACAGTAAACTAGTAATTTTCCAGTAGTCTATTCTCTGTAATTAGAGTTCGCCCAATTTAACATGTATTAATTATCTTAACACATGTGGTCTTTTAATTTGCCTTCAGCACTGGCTTGCTATTCAAGCATTCCTTTTTGACCAGCTCTTTTACGTGCTTTTTTAGGCCTTCAGACTGCACATGCCCTCTGGCAGACCCTTGCCTTGTAGGAGCTTAGAGGCTGCCTATTGGTTGGCTTCGTTGTCCCTTATTTGCTTGCTTGTCAACTTTTGTATGCTTCCTCCTTTGCCCCCTACCGGCACATGTACACATTCCTTGTATCCTTCCACTGCTTAGTTGTCAATTTTTTTTGAGTGCATGTCTTTTACTTCAGGTGTTTCCCTCTGCTTACTTCACTCCCGCAATTGTACATGTACTTGCCCCAGCCCCTCCTATGAATACTCTGCTGTCAATGTGCTTGCACTAGGCCTAATCACCTGTCCTCTGCCACGACTTCCCTCCCATGTTCCCCAAAGAGCACATGACTACAATAAAAAATATATCCAGCACTGTCTACAAATTCTAGCACTTATTTAGTGTTAACAGTGCTGCTGCACAACATGGCTACACAACATTGCCAAAGCAAATCTCACTCATAGGTGAGACCTAATTGCTTTGCAAATGCATGTTTTTCTTTCCTCAACTGCCCCATGGTCACTGATCTACTCTTCTTCACCGGGTGCCGTAGCTTCAACCTGAGAATCTACTCCTTCATACTTCTGCTTTTTGTATTTGACCAGCAGCATGCATGAACTGTGACTGGTCTGCTGTACCCATGTTAACATGATCGGATGCTACTTTCATTTCTTGCAGTGCCACTAATGGGGCTTTAGTTGTGTACACCTGCTATACAAAGCCTGAGTCACAGGAGGGTAGTCTGTGAAGATGGGCTTGATTAAGCTGTGAGCTCCAGTATGCAGACCTGTTTCAGCTGCTGCTGATGTGTGCTCTGTTTTGGTGGTGGTAGTATGCAACTGGGTGGCTTGACTATTACTTGTCTCTGCTCCAGGTTTGTATGGGAGAAAAGGCCAAGGATGAGTTCCACATCATTGAGATTCTGCCAAAAGAGGACGAACAAGGTGCAAAGCCTGTGCCTATTGCTTCTTTAAAGCCATCAATCCTTCCAATGGTAAGGTAACACTTGTTTTGCTGTAGCGCAGCGTTACCTGGCTGGGGCTTGGGGTTTGTGATGAGCCCCACACTACAATGCAGCTTAACTACTGTGCCTGTCCCGTTTTTGTTTCATTACTTGTTTGGTCCCTTGCCTCTTCACTCTACAAAAGACTTGCAGTTAAAGCTAGATGGGTTCAGGAAGAAAACGAGAAGTCCTGAGAGCTAGGTAGAAACCTGGGCAAGACTGCCCATCTCCTTACTGGCTCAGGGCACAGACTATAGTTGCTTGCAAACATCCACTAGCTTCCTTTTTCTAGGCTGTACAGTGGTAGGTATTGATTAAGCTTACTCAGAGTAACCCTTTCTGGGACCAGTCAGGCACTTCTTTGAAATCTTACAATGACAGACGTGACCTGAAAACAAACCTCCCTGCATTAGATACAGAATAATGAATTGATATGCTATTGGAACAAGCAAATTCCCTTTTAATGCCCAGTTTTCAGGGAGATTGTTAGCTTGGGTCTGCTCCCAATCATTCGCGTCTTTTGGATCAAGAAACATTCCAATGAAAACGGTTGAGTGTTGGTGTTCTAGCATTTAATTGGTTCAGTGTGTGTGGGGGGGGTTGTGTTCTGGACGCACATCTGTGGTGGAGTGAAAGCTGAAAGCAGCTCATTTTCACTTCTGGTCGTCCTATCTGACTGCATATCGTCTGCCACATTTATTTCTGGGTATGACATTGGCTGGTGTTGGAGCCTCAAGGTAGATGGCTTTGGGATGAAATGGAAGGCTTTCTTGGGATTCGGGTGTATTTAGATTTATTTTCTCAGCAGGCATGATGGTAGTCTGAATGCCACCACCTTGGTTCCGCTAGCAAAGGGTGAGGAGTCATTTAGCGCTTTCTTCAGAAATGACCTACCATGTCAACAGAGGTGAGCTGACTGGATTAGAGTATTCCAGGTACTGGAATGAGTCATGCTTCCACTTTTTGGGATAACTGGTAAGTGGGTCAGCTGCAAACTATGCAGGAACTTCCCAGTAGAGCTGTCACCCAAGATTTTACTAATTATTGGAGCTTCAAATGCCTTACGCATGCCATGAGGCACTTTGGCCATTCTTGCAATGCCTGGATGGTAAATGGATGATTTAGATCTTTAAAGCCAGTTGGGCGTCTTGAGGTTACCAATGGTTTGACTAATCTTTATTTCTCAACAGGCCACTTTGGTGGGCATGGAGCTGACTCCCCCAGTCACATTCCGGCTGAAGTCTGGGTCTGGCCCAGTGTACATTAGTGGCCAGCACATAGCATGTAAGTTACTCACTGGTTCTCTAGTCCATCCTCCTTACTGACAAAGGGCCCTTAACACAACCCTTGCGGTAGCAGAATCTTGCTTTATGAAATTTCTCATGTCTCCTACATGGTGCATGCAAGGTCTTGGATGCAGCTTTATGTACTGGACCACCATTCTCATCCCACTTACCTGACCGTTTTCCATCCTCTGACTTTTCACTGCAGTCATCCAGTCTGATACAAATTATTTGTGCATTAAGTAATATTGATTTGTGGGTTTTGCCCTATTGTGTTGAACTTGACAATTCTTTCCAGATCTACAGATCTACAGTATTTGGCCTGTAGATTTGTCTATTACCAAACTTCACCATAGTACTTTAAAGTAAATGTACTCATCACAAGTTGCTGTTACTTGTACAGTTCCCCGGTCTCATGCATATTGAGTTTATTTTAGTGTTTGAATGGAGGTTTTCTACTGGAGGAAGGATGGTGTTTTGGTGCTTGCTGGATTTGAAATGGGTGAATCTCAGTGTGATCTGCAAGATTTCACAAGCCGTCTGAGGAAGGACTGGGTCAAGAGCCTATTTGTTCTGTACCTTTCTACATTTCCACCTCCTGCTGATTGGCTTTCACATTTCTCATTTAGTGGAAGCAGAATGTTGGGCAGAGGAAGAGGAGGCTGAAGAGGAAGCTGAAGAGGAGGAAGAGGAAGAAGTTTCTCCTGTTAAGCCCAACAAGAGGCAAGCCACACAAAAGAAAACTGGCCCCGCCAAGGTAGGACAATCGGTGAGCAGAAGGTCTGAACTTGGGTGTGTTGGCTTTTGGTTTTTATTCAGTTAATTTCCCATTCAAAGTTGCTGCCTCAATATTACCAGTACTTGTGTATCCTACACCAGCATTTTGTGTGGGCCTTCACACTTGTCACCCCTCTAGCGTTGGAGTACTCAAATTATCCATGCAACTTCCATCTATTGAGATTGGTCATTTTGCTCATATATGTTTAACCTCACTGTCCAGTTTGCCTCTATAGATTGTCTGCCAGGTTTTTAAGGAACCATAGTGGCTATCCACTTTACTTTCTTTTCTGTTAGTGACGTAGGTTTACATTAACCTTTTTCGGCACTGGTAGTGGGTATTGGTACAGATGTGTTGCATTCTAAAGATTAGTAACTTTCACCACGTTGATGCCAGGGTTTTGCCCGAATTAGTCGGCAAGCCTAGAGACTGTTTGCATGTCTTTTGATTACTGAATTTTGAGCAATTTTACTTAATGACGAACTTTATTCTGCATGGGGGCATTTTTGGAGAGCCCTGTATTCATGGTGCAAACTGGTCCAAAAAAACAGAACTGCACTGTTCCAAGGCCGTGTCTGGCCAATCTAGTGTGCTTGGAAGTCGTCATTCCTATTGGAGATTGAATCTAAAGGGAGATGCAAGTGTCAGTGAGTAAGGCTTTTTGGCACATGAATGAGTTGTGCATTGCTTTTATTGAATACATTTGGGTGCATGCTGGTGCTTTAAGATCTCTCTGCAGACTGCTGCTCTGATCGTTTAACAGGCCTCCCTTGTTGGGTATTCAGTGCTGACAATACATTAGCAGCTAGTGGTAACATACTTCACCCCAAATGAACTGGTTCTCCAATTTTTTACTTTCTATAGAAAAAGAAAATGGATGAAGAGGATGAGGAAGAAGAGTAAGTATGACCAGCTGCAGTATCTGGTATGCTACATCAGTTACCTCCTGTTGCCCGCTAAAACATCGCCGATTGGCTAGTTGTGTGGCTAACTAGCGACTCAAAGATTGTTGGGTGGAGCTGCTACTCATTTGCAGAAGTCGGACCAGTAATTGGTTATACTCTACACATGACTTTTACTCTGGTAAAATGCTCCTGTATGCTATAGGAAGCACCTTGTTGATGTGGGTGTTTGCGGTCTACTGCCCTGCTTCAGTACTCCTTAAACATCACACCTGTATCATAAACTGGGGGCCTGATGGTAATGTTAATCTAAGTTCCCATGTTGCTCTTTAAAACATTTGACAAGGCTAATGGGGTATCATATTGGCGCTGGCATGGATTACTTTCATGCAAGATAACCAATGTTTCTATATCCTTAAACCTGGTAGTGTGCACTCAGTTTATTTTCTTCATGAAATTGTTTGATCAATGGGTTTGCCTTTTTATGGAAACTTCTTGTCCTTTCCACGCGCTGGGTGGCACTGCCTGCCAAAATGGCAACCGACTGAACTGATCTTTGTTTCCGTTTCTCTCCCTAGAATGGAGTCGGAGGAAGACACCAAAAAGGTATAGTGTCCAAGGATGGCCAATGCACTCATCTGAGGCCTGATGCTTCCCTTTGGCAGTAGTATGAATAGTGTCTGGAAGTTTCTGTACTCTGACTGCCTTTGGAGAGGAGCACCTGGTGTTCTATTGCAGCCTATGTATTGTCCTTGGAGGCTAAAACAGGTCTACTCCTTTCCCCTTACATCACCAGTTTCCCATTCAGTTAGTGAGTCTTCTTGCCACCACTTAGACTAATCTCAACCATGTGTGTTGTACTTGGTGTGACCGTGGCTAGGGGCAGCGCTGTGACTGGGACCTCTGCCAGAAAGCAGGTGAGGGGGAGATTCTATATGGGTGAAATGTAGAGCATTGGAGAGGGGCCTTGAACTGACCAATGTAGTTGGGTACAGGACTGTTATAGTTAACTTGCTGGACTGCAAACCACTCGATCCATCGTTGGGGACAGAGTCGGTGTTTGTACAAAGGCAGTATCAAAGTGGCTGTCCTTGTGGGGAGCAAAGGGAGGGTGGACTCGTAAGTCTTGCTCACGTGTCAGGCACGGTTGGGGTAATGCTGCATGCTCAGTAACGACTTTGTTTTCTTGTAGGGAAAACCAGCTGCCAAAGGAAGGAAGCCTGCGGCGAAGAAGTAGGAGCGATACTGCATGATTTTGCCTCTTGCTTCTAAATGGATAAAAAATAAACACTTTTCGAAAAAATTGGCCTGCTGCCTTTTGATTAAATCGGTTATGGGGTAGAAAGACCTGAGCTAGCTTATCCATGGTGTCATGAGTGGAGAGTACGTGTTCTGAGCTACCTATGGAAATGGGGCCGAGTCGTGGCGTCTGATCTACTCCTTTTGATTCTGTGCAAACCATATAATGTCCCAGTGACTTGAAGAATAATTAAGTGTAGTAACTGCAGAAGTTATTCAGTTCCTGTAAAGCACGATGCTCAATATAGTTGAGCAGAGTTTGCACTATATAAACTGGGGGGGGAAAGCAGAGGGCGGCGGTGGGTGTCCTGCAGCATGGCTACTACAGTCATTCGGCTGGACTAGTCCTAGCGAACACAATTCACTTAACAATTTTTGTTAACCGGTTCAGAGCCATGAACATATACTGAAGCTCTGAATCAGTCTTACCATTTACCCAGTCATTTTCCTTTTTGCATGAGGGGTTAAGGGTAGTCCACATCAATTAGTGGAGCCCATTTGGCCACACATTGAGGACAAGAAATCAGTTAGCTTTATTACAAATTAAAGCCAAACTGATTAATTTCAAACCTATTGTAAAGATGCAGAATCACTAGAGGCATCCTTAAATGTCAAGTTAAATTAATTCTTTGTAGCATCCAAGAGTATCAGATGTAGGAATGCAGAAGATGACATGGGATCTGATCCGCAGTGTTAAGGTTTCGATCCTCCTGTCTGTGCATTGATGAATCTAAAGTTATCTAAACCGAATACTCCACTAAATTTAGAAAACCTAGTTAAATCGGTGCAAGCAGGATGGTGTCAAAAGTATAGGTCATGCAAATCATAAAGCTACACAGAATATGGGCAGAGGTCCGACCCCTCAAAGTCAAAAAATCTTCCCTAAGGACTAACAGTGTGAATTAACCCGAAAAATTCCATGTCGTCAACTCCTGTACTGCCACTTTTCATTGTAAAAATGGTTACTTTACTTTCCCATCCTGCAGTGTGACCATCAGGATGACCTTGGAGGTCTCCCTGCTCCTGATACTTGAATTGTAAGGAGGCTTCTCTTAATTCATCAGCACCTCTCCTTGCCAAATGTTCTCCTACCGTACCTCATGATCTCTAGGACTCCAAGTCTGTCACGGACTATGAGATATATGCATGCACCTGCAGAGGAGAGATGCCTGCAAGCAAAAGGTATTATTGAAGGATGAATGCTTAAAGGATGGACGTTCGGGCCTAATAACTTAATACAATTTTTATTGTGCACTTCAAATACACAACTATGTTTATACAATTACAGAATAAATAACACTAATTGGATACATAAAATATGGTTAAGTAAAAGCAATCTAACTCCAAATATATCACTATAAATGTGAACAAGCACTACAATTTCTATCACGCTAGAGCACAATTAGTGAAGTGCCAAACATGCTTGAGTGCATTCACTGTAGAAAGTAGTCCTTCACATGACATGGGTGAAGGCAAACAGATGCATTGATGTATGTCGGTTCTAAATCTGCTCTTTTGCATGCTTGTATCCATCACACAATCTTGTGGCTTGGAGCAACTACTCACCTTCAAGGGTCTCAAGGTGCTAGGAAACGCAAAGAGTATCTCTCGTGAAGAGCTTCATAATGACACCATATTTCTTTTCATCACAAAGACCCAGTAGTCCATGTAAAGATCATGGCACTGGTTTTGCTTTGTTCACCTCAACAGGAGCAAAGGGATGATGGACCGAGCGTTTGAACAATGCAAACACTCGCCCCAGTCAACTGATCTGGGTTTAATCCATCATTCTTTAGCTCACTTCGCCACCCCAGTTCAGACATGGCCATATGCAAATCAGTCTGACCTTGTGCCTCATGGGAACAGTCAAGCCCGAACTGCAAAGCCATGTCTTCCCTGGAACGGAAACCAGCATCATGGGACTAGTTTTGGGTTCATAACCCTTTTCAGCCAGGCTATCTTGAATCCAGTGCCACAAGGCATTCTCTGCGAGTTTAGGACCGGGTGAACCCATTGCTACTTGCTGCCTTTGGGAGAGCTGTTTTCAGACCCTCGTGGATTTGGTCACCGGTGGGAGCTGCTGTTCATCGCTGGAGTCGTGACTGCTGACTGGGGGGCGAGAGGGCTAGCCTGAATGTGCCGAATGCTGCAGGGGCTCCAAGTTCCAGGAGTCCCTGCCTGACACAGCTGGTCACGCGTTCGGCTGCTAGCCCCGCCTGCACAACATTGCTTAAAATTCCCTCGCCTCTCCACCGCCTTTGGGATTCTCTGCGAGTTTAGGACCGGGTGAACCCATTGCTACTTGCTGCCTTTGGGAGAGCTGTTTTCAGACCCGCACCCGCTTCGCGGATTTGGTCACCGGTGGGAGTCGCTGGAGTCGTGACTGCTGACTGGGGGCGAGAGGGCTAGCCTGAACGTGCCGAACGCTGCAGGGGCTCCAAGTTCCAGGAGTCCCTGCCTGACACAGCTGGTCACGCGTTCGGCTGCTAGCCCTGCCCGTGGTATCCTCAGGTGCTATATCTTAGACCTCCGCTACACGGGAGCATTGCCGGGAGAAGCCCGGGACAAGGGTTGGCCCTCTGAGGCCCTCGGAGACCTGCAGGAGGCTGGGCCACCCCCCCCCCCCCCAATTTGCCGAACCCATTGGGTGTAAGATGTTTTGCCTAGTGTAGTAGTAAGTTGTGGGTATCCGCATTCAGTTAGGTCATTTGTGAAGTCAGTTGTATGAACTGTGGGCCATACCATTGTCAGAACAAACCCCAACAGTGAATGAGGATGTCTTCTCCCATTAAGGATAAGCAACCACCAACAGGAGGGGCTAGCCAGGGCACGTTGGATATTTTTATTTATTTAGGATTACAACCGGAACTGACAAGGAAATCCCCCTTTCTGAGTGACGGGAGGAGAGACGTCGTTCTATAGAATCTTTTAAAAATAGGCGATCATCCTTGGGATCGCTAAAATTAACGATTTCTCCTATTCATAGTACCCCCTCCGAAAAAGGGGATTGTGAGGTATCCCTAAATGATAGTATTCCACTTCTCTTACAAGAGAACCCCACAATAGTCGCTGTCAGTGACCAGACTCTAAATGAATCAGCTTTTAATTGTAATATGATGCCAGAGATAGAAGTCCTGCCTGACACTTTGCCGCCAGAAGCGGATACAACTTATACAGCAAAGGAAACCTCTAAAACCCATAGAGCCCAAGGCCCACTGCCTAAAAGAAGGAAAAAGAGGGGGGACTCTTTCTGGAAAAATAAGATTGTTTGCAACAACGATGGACCCACCAAAAGACCTACTCTTGGTGTATCCATACCACCTATAACGATTAACCCAATACCTATCTCGACAAAGGACCTATCTAGCAATAATCTCATGAGCAGTATAGAACTAATAAAAGCATTTACACTGCCATTGGTGGAGAGAATGAAGGGGCTAACCCACCAACTTGAGAAGCTAGATAAGGTTATTGGGGAAATCAAAGTGGCAATTAAGGACCTATTAAAACCAGCTCTAGAGCCCCAAATTTCTGCTTTGCCTTGAACCACCAATGCCAAAGTGGAACAAAAACCATTAATTTGCCCATACCAAAACCGCGTAATATACTGCCCCCTAATGCAGCTGGGTTAAACAGTAAAAATAACGCTAAGACGACAAAGGAAGGAGTAATAGCAAAATCACTTGGAAATGCCCCAAAACTGAACCCTCTGGGAAATGCCCCTAAATCCATTAGCCAAGATAAACCTTCCAGTCACGAGGCCCAGAGTAGAACTGCCCCCGGAAGCGGCTCCGTATGTAGCTGTTCTTACCGGAGTGCCAGTCTTAGAGGACGGTTGTGGAGAAGATCAGCGTGGGCTGGAAAATAAGGCCATATATTGGCTGAGACAGAATTGCCCACTTCCCCACACTTAAATGGGTTAATCCTTAATGTTGGGCGTCTTCCCTGGCTGGGCCAAAGAACTAAGGACCTAGCGGGCGACATTGTTATAATAAACTTTCGGAATGATAAAGTCAGATATATTGTAAATGGGTTTTCCCAAAACGCTGGTAGTTCAATTGCCGTACGAGATCTGACCTAATTTTATCCCAGAGGATTATTTGCTCCAGTTTCCAATTTTAGGCCCCCGGTTCACCAACAAAGCAATTACATTGACCCCTCATCTTGTCATCAGAAATTCGGTTTTGGGCCCTCATTCCAAATGCAGGAAGGCAGTTCCAGACCATTCTTTCAACATAAGGCCGATTATTCATTGCCCACCTTTAATCGTTTTTCAGCATTAGCAGGCATGGAGGGAGTCTATTGACTTTGTGTAGCAGATAATGACACTGTTGGTCTACAAAAGGTTCCCCCTGCACTTTTCACCGAAAAATAGTAATGCACATGTCCCTCTCAAAGTATACTTGGTCCCAAAATATATCGACGGAGGAAGTGGTTGAGGATGATGGGCAACTAAGCCCTCCACAAGCCCCAGGTTGGGGAGGTAAAAGGGGGGAGGCAGTTGATGAGGCAATTGGAATAGTGTCGTGGAATATAGCTGGCTTGGCTGCTAAATTTTATTAAAAAAGAATGGCGCCAGTATATAAGTAAATTCACCATAATCTGCTTACAAGAAACTTGGGCAGTCGATAATAGCTCCCTACACATACAAGGGTATAAATGTTTCTTTGTTCCGGCAAGGAAATCCAGGCCAGGTAGGGCTGTGGGTGGATTATCTGTATATGTAGACCTGAACCGCCATGGCACATGGTCAACCTTAAACTGTAACTCACATGATATCTAAGAGGTGCGGTTTAATGGTAAAGGACTCAAATTGACAATGTTCATAACAATGTGGCGGGCGGAGGATGTGATGTACTGATAAGACAACTGGAGTATAGATTGTGCCAGGATTCCACCTTTGAAGCCAGGGTCCATGCCCAAAATATCCTAGTCATGGGGGATTTCAACTGTCCTCTCTGCCCAGCCCTTTCTCCAATAGATGAAACATGGTCACGATGCCCAGAGGAGAGTGGAGCCCATTTTGAGCATTCACCAGAAGGTCCTGCTCTAACAATTTTTGCATAACCACGACCTGGTTCACACTATGGATATGGTGCACTTACCGCAAATGAGATCTTGTCACCCACTTTTAAAGGTAGAGGATGCTCATCATATATTGATTAAATTCTTGCCTCAAGGGTTTTTAAAAATAGGATTTCTAGGGTTGGGATTGACTGGAACCCGTTCAGCGACCACAATCCCTTGGTGTTAGACATCCCCTATCGTGCTTGTCCCAGTGGGAGCAAGCGCGTAGCGATAAATGAGCGGGTCACTGACCAGGGTAGACGCCTTGGGTGGTCCAAGATTGATGGAGAAAGGTTCTATAAATCACTGATGGAGAAGAGGAAATTAGCTTTTGAGGCATGTCTAGACGTGGCAATAAAAGGACAGCAGCTACTTACAGCATTTAAATATATTGCTGATTTAGTAGATGGTCTGCTAAGGACTAGCGCCCCAATAAAAGTGACTGGCAGTCAACCACGGTGGTTTGACTGAGACTGCTCTAAAGCCCTGAGGGAACTTAAAGACAGTATTAAAATAAGGCCAAGGGATGCCACACGAGTTGCCTCCTGCAGGAAAAAATACAAGAGTGAGCTGAGTAGGAGGAAAAAGGCATTACAAGCAGAAGGTTGGGCGGATCTAAGGGAGGCGGGGGAAAAGAGGTACATGACCGAATTCTGGAGAATTATTAATAGACCCACCTTCCAGGATGATATGGAAGCATGCCGAACTCAGCGCTCTACTTAAGAAACCATCAGCCGACCTCAAGAACTACCGCCTCATCTCGCTGCTCCAGTTTCCGGCAAAAGTCATCGAGAAGACCGTCAACAAGCAGCTGGCCGCCTTCCTCGAGACGAATGGTTCCCTCGACCTCTCTCAGTCCGGCTTCCGGGCCAACCACAGCACCGAGACCGCCCTGATCGCAGCTACCGATGACATCCGAGCCCTGCTCGACAACGGAGAAACAGCGGCCCTCATCCTCCTGGACCTCTCCGTGGCCTTCGACACTGTCTGCCACCGTACCCTAGTACAGCGCCTCAGCAACGTCGGCATCCAGGAGAAGGCACAGGACTGGATCATCTCCTTCCTCGCCGGAAGGACACAGTCCGCCTCCCCCGTTCAGATCGGAGGCCACTGAAGTCATCTGCGGCGTTCCCCAAGGCTCCTCGCTCAGCCCAACACTCTTCAACGTCTACATGAGCCCCCTCGCAGCCATCGCACGCCAGCACAACCTCAACATCATCTCCTACGCCGACGACACCCAGCTGATCCTCTCCCTCACCAACGACCCCGCCACCGCCAGAGCCAACCTGCACGAAGGGATGACAGACGTAGCCAAATGGATGTCGAACAGCCGCCTGAAACTGAACTCGGACAAGACGGCAGTCCTCATCCTGGGATCCTCAACCTCCGCCTGGGATGACTCCTGGTGGCCCCCCGCCCTGGGCAGCGCACCCAAACCAACAGACCACGCACGCAACCTGGGCTTCATCCTGGACTCCTCCCTCTCCATGACCAGACAAGTCTACGCCGTCTCCTCGTCGTGCTTCAACATCCTGCGCATGCTACGTAAGATCTTCCGGTGGATCCCCACCGAGACCAGGAAGACTGTCACCCAGGCCCTCGTCACCAACCGACTGGACTACGGCAACTCCCTCTACGCCGGAACCACCGCCAAACTCCAGAAGAGACTCCAGCGGATCCAGAACAACTCAGCACGACTCATCCTGGACATCCCCCGCCACAGCCACATATCCGGACACCTGAGAGATCTGCACTGGCTCCCGGTCAACAAAAGAATCACCTTCCGGCTCCTCACCCACGCACACAAAGCCCTACACAACCAAGGCCCAGGATACCTAAACAGCCGCCTCAACTTCTACGCTCCCAAACGCCAGCTTCGATCGACCAGCCACGCCGCCGTCCCCTGCATCCGAAGAGCCACCACAGGAGGAAGGTCCTTCTCCTACCTGGCCGCCAAGACTTGGAATTCCCTCCCGGCCCACCTCCGCCTGACCCAAGACCACCTCGCCTTCAGGAAGCAGCTCAAGACCTGGCTGTTCGAGTGGTAGCGGACCCCCCAGCGCCTTGAGACCCTCCGGGTGAGTAGTGCGCTATATAAATGCTTTGATTGATTGATACGGTCCCAAATTAGGAACAAATATAACCCACCACGTGGATTACTCATTATAGGGCTTTATATAACCACGAAACGTGCATACCGTATGAACAAGAGAACGCTGACCAAGGCCAGCCCATAGTTTTCTCACTAAAGGAAATCCAGGTCGGGATCGAGGGGTTGTCTAAAAACAAGGCTCCAGGCCCAGATGGAATCCCGCCTGATTTGTTCCTAAGCTCTGTGGAATTATGGGCCCCTATAATAAGTCATTAATACTGCAATCCGACATGGCTTACCGCCCTCCTGGTCAACGGCCATCATTGCCCCTATTTTTAAAAAGGGTAACGGGGATGACCCACAATGTTATCGCCCCATTTCCCTGATCGATGTATAACGCTAAATTTTTGGGAAGGGGGATACTAAACCGGCTGTCGGAGTGGACTGAAGCAAATATCATCTCCGACACACAGTACGGTTTCAGGATGGGTCGGTCCACGAGTGACCAGTGCTTGAACCTTTATGTTAGCAGCAAAATACACTAAGGAATCCATTTACATGGGGTTCATGGATCTGGCAGCTGCTTTCGATCACGTAAATAGGGACAAGCTCTGGGACATGATGACCAGTATGGGGATTGAGGTTGGCCTTATTAACATTTTAAGAGAATTGCACAGTAACACCTCGGCGCAAGTTAGGTATAATGTGGAGGGTGGATGTACTGACTCCTTTTATTGTAGAAGTGGGGTATGCCAAGGCTGTATCTTGGCACCTTTTTTATTTTCCTCTATATTAATAATTTAGAGCAGTATCTCCTACAGCTGGGATCCGATTGCCCACGGGTAGGGACGCGTCATGTTTCTGTGTTACTTTACGCAGATGACTCGGTCCTCGGACGAACACCAAAGAGCCGACAGATTTTAAATGATGGTTTTGTATCTTTCATGGGTTCCTTAGATTTTTCTGTTAATCTTGGTAAATCGTATGTTTTATCTGTTGGTAATAAACCATGCAACAAATGCACATTTACGATAGGGAGCCATAAGATAGAGAAGGTCAAATCATTCTCGTATCTGGGCTTACTATTTGACGGGTCTTTAAAATTTAACTATCTGGTGGAGGAACGTTGCCGCAAGATGAATGCAACCAATGGAGCTATTGCAGGTTATGGTCGGAGGTTGGGGAGGTGATGTCCTGAACAGGTGCTGAACTTGTATAACTGCCTGTGTTGCTCCAAAGTCACCTATGGGGCAGAGGTGTGGGGCTTTGTGAATACTTGTCAACTTCAGTGGGAGGAGAACAAATATCTACACTCCATCCTGAAAGCCCCACACAGTCTAGCGGCAGCCATTTCACACAGGGAGCTAGGGATACCCTACCTTGAGGATTTGGTGAAAGGTAGGCCAATCTTAGCTTGGCTAAGAATCTGGATAAACCCCGAGGCGACCTTAAGTAGGGAAATAATGGACTGCTTGGGCAGAGAAAAATGTTTGCGAATCCCATGGCTCAGTTATGTTAAGTCCGTTTTGGACACTCTGGGTCTCGGGAACCTCTTTGCCGATCCGGCAGCAATTATCCTTCACCATAAGATGACTGTTAAAAAAGCGTTCCTGGCACACAGTCACACAAATAATAGAGCTAGATAGGGCTAAAACCACGGTGTGCGCCTACAACCTTGTAAAGACCACAGAAGGAATGGAACCCTATTTATATTTGATACACAATGCACAGGATAGGTTTTTAATGAATTGTTTTAGGCTCAATTTTTACCATATTTATTGGGATCACCATTAGGGTATTCCCCGACAACTGAGCAGAAGGGAACCTGCGGCTGCGACAATAGGTCCCGCAGGATTCCCTTCATTTTGTATTATGTCCATTTTATTCGGAACCTAGGCGTAGATTTTTGGTAGACATCTTAAAAAAATCTAATATTAAATGTGCTCAAGAGGCTTTGATTTTCCTACAACAGGCGACTGATCCCCTTACACTGCTGTATTTTATTAAAGTGGCTGTACGATTGAGGGCAACTGGGGGGGGGACCGTGAGATTTCTGAGACTGGTTTTAAAGGTTTATAATGTTTTTTCCTAAATACTGTGATTTAGCTGTATCTATATCGGGATTCATGTTAATTTAATTGTCTTTTTAATGAAATGAGTGTATATTCTATGTTTGTACTTTTATGGTGATTTTTAATCATCGAATAAAGAATCCTGACTGACAGTGCCAAAGTGAGCAAGGGACCCACGTCTGAGCATACCCTGCCAACTTAGGGCAAACAACCTGTTGAGGTGGGCTGTTGCTGCCTCAACCTGGTGAGACATAGAACACACCAACCAGTCCTCTGCAGCAACCCAGAATCATGTCATTTTAATATTCACACTTGCATTTGCAAGCACAGCTGACAGTCATTGCTCTGCCCATAAGCTGAGGGCGGGGGTGCAACAATCCATTCCTCTGATCAGGAATGCTGTGTAGACTCCCCACAATAGGCAAAGCATCTGGCCACTTCAAATGCATGGAAGTGCGCAATTCTGTTAGACTGGATTTCAGCAGACCATTACATTTCTCCACCATATTGTATGTGTGATCGGTGGCTACAATGCAGTCTCCACTCCGGAAGCTGCACACAACCTTCAGGATCTCGTTTAAGTGTGTGCCTCAGTCTGACTAGAGACGTCTGTAACCTGAAATGAGGTATTGGCTCCCTCAACAATAGTTTAGGTACTGAGACTGTTGCATCTTCTGGTTGGGAAAGCTTTAACCCAACACAATAAGATGCACACTAATGAGGAAATGCTGCTTGTTCCACATGGGCATCTCACTATAGTCCAACTGATTCCTTTTGAACCACCTGATCTTCCTTTGTGGCTCAGTGCTACTGCAGTCTATTCCTTACATTCATCTGTTGAAATGCAACACATTGGATAACTATTTAGCCATCAATCTGAATCTGGGATTGAACAGTTTGCTTGAACGATCAGACCATTGTATTCCTCCCTACATGAATAGGAACACGATCATGCATAGCCATTGGTGGCAAAAGACTTTTTGGCAACTTGTTTCCCATCGCCTGAAACCTGAATGTAATCTCTTTTGGCACCACCAATTTTGTTTTTCTGCCACCACTTCCTGAAGGCTCCTATGTATCAGCAGTTGTAGTTGGTCTTATCTGTGCCCTAATATGTTTACTTTCCATTAGGTGCACAATATTTTGTGACTTTGTCAGCCTACTTGTTGCTGACTCGTCTTCTTGCCTACAGTGTGCAGAGCATTTCACAACTGCAACTTGGGCAAGCATTTGCAATGCCTCAAGACATTTTATAACTTGTTTGCTATTTCAGGTGGAGCCTGAAGTCATAAATCCCTGCTGGGACCATAACTGTCTGAAGTCATGCATGGTACCAAAGTTATACTATCTGGTTGCACGCTGTACCAGCTGTAGGTGATATTCAATTGTCATGTGCGGAGAATCCTCCTTGAAGCCAGGAAGCTCCAACTCCTCTTGGAACTGTACAAACTTCCTAAACTGATTTCCTCCATTGTCTTGCAAACACTAGCCATTCACAGCGTTAAGTCGGGTGGTGGGTCATATCACCTCACATATCTGGTTTTGTCTTAGTACACTGTTTAGTGACATTGAGACTGTCCTGCTTGAATTCACAATCTTTGAAATTCTCTGGAAGGGGCAACAAAGTAGGAGGATTCAAAAAATCACTCAAGGGTGACCGTATCAGCTGTATGGGTTTTCCTTACTTGGTATGAACGTTGTTGAGGTGCGCTGTTGGTTCTGGTCACCAATATTTTGACATACTGGGGTACAAAGATGGTCCAGGCATGTCCCATCATAATGCTTTCACACCGCTCTATGCTGACACCTGTATCTGCCAGAGATTTGAGACATCCGGCCAACACTGCAGGTACTGGGTCAAGTGTCTCTGAAAAATAGACACTGGCCTCTGTGCAGCTATGTATGCACAGAGTGCTGCCCTTTCTCTCCCATTAAAATAAACCTTTTGGTCTTTTCTGCAGACATTCTCAGTGCAGGGGCATGACAGACTTTCAGCTCTAGGAAGCCACCGAAACGATTGTTTTCCCAGGGTACTGCAGCCAACATATCCTTGTGTTAGCCTCTGTAATGGCTTAACCACTAGAGAAAAGTTTGGTATCCGTTGACCATAGCAGTACACGGTTTCCAAGAACATCCTAACTTCTGTGTTGGCATGCATTTGCATAATTGCTTAGATTCTTTCCTATTACACCTTCCTTGATATTGTCTGTTATATCAGATACAGAACGTATTGGGGACAATTTGTCCATTATCAGCCAAATGGATCAGCAAGGCAATGGTATCGGTCTTACAAGCTCATACCCCCCAAAGATCTTAGATCTGGGTAAGCAGCTCTGGCAGTGATTCCTAGAGTATACAGAATGTTGGTGGGCGGCAGTTCCTTCAGTCTACGGGCAGCCAAGCAGTGGAACTCCATGCCCATTGATCTTAGACTCGAACCTTCAGAGGCAAGGTTCTGAAAAAACCTTAAGACTTGGCTCTTAGGCAGTTACTCAGGTAGTCAATCGGTTGAAACCTACTAATTCTATATGGTGCTACTACCTAGTGAGGGGACACTCCTTGGAGTAACCAGGTGTGCTACAAATCCTAAATAATATAAGCTGCTTGTGTATGCGATGCAAACCGGTGATCACTTTATTGCACCAGGACTGAATTGCAGGGCATGGCAAGGGACTCAAGATTGTTTTAAAGGATCTGGTTGAAAATGGATGGACTTTTTGTATACCCTTTGACCTGGCACCATGCCAAAACATGGTTGCCGAAACGCAAAGAGGACTGGACTATCCTCGTGCAACTGAAGAAGGCTTGGCAAAGGTTGATGACAGTAAACCACTCTGCCTCACATGAAATTGGAAATATCAGCTGGATTTGGTATGATGGGGATCCACAAATGTTTAATCTTTCTCATCCAATGATGCAGTACTTACCGAAAGTCTTCTGTAAGCCCATAATGGATGAGTTGCAATATCTTTAAGATGCCTTGTTAGATCATTGACTATCACTGGTGTAATCCCAGCAATAGTTTCAGGGGTCAGATTGTATTGCGGGGTTCATGGATACTCTGCATTGGGTTTTATTTGTATACGGACAGGCGTAACTCCTTTAATGAGCCCAATATCAGTTACTGAAAAATCCAAAACTTCTGGATTCACTGTATTTAAGATTGGGGGTAGCCTCTCAATTATAGGGAGCAATTACATTGAGCTTTGATTTGCGAATTTAAAGGTAACCTCCTCATCATGAGCCTAGAACGCCACCCTCTTTGGTGTGCAGTAGATGGGTAGAGCGGGTAGCACCAGTATCTATCAAATGATACAGGGTGGCTATTCAGATCACCATCTATGAATGACTCACACTATCTTACCTTCAAGACTGTGACAAGCACATAATCTTCCTCCCCCCCCCCACCCTCCTCTGACAGGCAGACTGATCAGAGCCATAGTCCTCCATTGTATCGGAGGATACTGGTGGAATGGGTTATTGTTCTGGAAGGTGTTCTGATTCACAGTTGGAACTTAGTTAGATTTTAATCTGGGGCCACTCACGTTTTTTGAGGCATCGGAGGTAGCAGGAAGGAAAAGGTACCCCAATGTAATTACAGGTCCAAGAGAAGGGGGGAAAAGCAGTCAAGACGTGCTGCATGTGAGAGAATACATTGGGTCAATACCTGCTTAGTGATAATAATAATAATAATCCACATTTGTAAAGCGCACAATCACCCGTAAGGGTCTCTAGGTGCTGGGGGCCGTCGGGAAGATTAAGCAAGCTATTGCCCAGAGTCACATGGTGCTGGGCTAACCTGCCGCCGGAGCCGGGGATCGAACCCTGATCCCCAGATTCCAGCGTCAGTCGCCCTGGCCGCGGCGCCACACCTAGTGATACGATACTTAACTTATGGGGGCTAGCTGAATGAAAATATGCTGCCATACTTACATCGGCATTAGAATGTCAGACAACGGCTGTAGTCTGACTAACAACCTGTATCTTAAAAAAGGAAAATAGCACAGAGCTTGGTGGAATAAACAATACAGAATCCTTCTGGCTTGTGGCCCTGTCCCTCCAATCATGAAAGAATAAAGTCCAAACCCAAGATATATGCAAGTTTTGGCCAGACCAAGCTAATCCCCCACCCACTTTTTGAGGTTTATGTGGTCCAATTTGGTCCTGATGAAGGTGGTTTAATTGAATTTCCACCCAACCTAGATATAATGGGAATCCTTTATAGAGACATACACACCAGTGGAATATGATGGGTTCTAATCACACCACAGATGAAAAATAGTTTGTTAGTCTCTAACAATATTTCTAGGATCCCAGACACTGTTGGACTTTTCTTATGTATTAATGTTAGTATGGGTGAGATGGCTTGATGGGTGAGAATGAAGATTTGATGGTTGAATGTGGGGTTATTTGTGAAAAGTGTATGTGTATATTGATTTTAAGGTTGCATTGCTGGTCTCTGTTATAACAGTTGCAAATATAGAAATTAAAAGACCAATCTGTGCAAGGCAATTTTGTGTCTGTTATAAAATGTCTGAATCCTGTAGAATCATCACACACAAAGAAGTTAGAAGCATATGTGTATTGGTTTATCTGTACAACTGATATGTGTTTGTAAATAATGAACAAAAAATAGCCGCAAACTAAAGATGTGTGACGAAACTTTTAGATATAAAAAATACATACCAATAAAATATATTTTTTGAATTAATCTTGGTGTATGACACTATTGGGGATTTTTTTTGTAATGAGCCCCAGGAGGCCATATCAAAGTAATCTAGGTCAGATAAGAGGTTTTCCTTATTTTCTATTTATCGGAGGTTGCAGGACCTGCATCACTGGAGCTTGGGGCACCTTGAAATTCTGTACTGTCTTTGCACATTTTGTCACTGCACAGGGTTATTTTGGTGCTGTGTAAACCCTGAATTTTGAACCTGATTAGCAGGATTAAGATGACAATCCCTCTTCCAATACCCCAATTTATTGCAATAGTGACAAGGGTTGGTTCTTTTGAAAGTAGCTACATCCATCCCAGTACACTGATCAGTTGCAACACCACAGCCTCTATCTTGTGATTGAAATCCACATCACAAACTCCTTCCATAGGAACAACGTTCCCTACAGAAGGCAGATTCTTAACACCTTTCTGAACGGCTTACAATTGTGCAACCATCCATTTCACTTTTGCTTCCTCTCCATTTTATCATTTCAATACTTTGCATTCCTCAAAACCTCTTCAACGGACTCCTTTTATCAAAAAACAAGTGCTGCTGAATCATCATGCTAATCTAATGTCTCAGCCCCGTCCTAAACCTTGACACACAATGTCCCATATCTTAGGGCTCAGTAGTCTCTATTCCACACTACTGCTTAAATGTCTACAACAATCTCTCATAATGGGCATCAATCGACTCTTTGGGTCAAAATTGACAAGACGACGGGTGACCTTTTTAATTTAAAAATTCATCACCTGCTGATACTACTTCAATATTGAGGGCGGTGGACCTTTAGTCAGCTGATTCCCCATCTGCTCTCTCTGGCCATTCTGTAGCTATTTTACATTCTGCTCACAAATCACTGGGAACCACAATATCAAACAAAGTATTCAGATCAACCCACAAGACCTTTTGAGATTTTCACAAACTGCTCAACCTGCTTGTACCACTCAACTGGCTTCTTCCTTAAATTTGGAAAATTATTAGTGAATGACACAGGATCACTCCTACTCCAAGGCACATGGATGTAACCTCCACTGGGTACTTCCATCCAGGAGAATTTTGAGGTACCCGCTTCTAAAGATGGAGGCAGCTCTCCTGTGGGTCTCTGGGTCTTTCTTTTTCACTCATTTAACTTTACATTTATCTTGCTTACTCCATTTTCAAAGGTTTTGAATCAGTTCTCTAATCTGTATTTTCATTCCTTGTACTCTCATACAGGCCATGTCCTCCTCACCAAAACATACACTAGCTGTTCTGCAAGGCCATGTTCAAATCTACTTCATATTTCTGAGCTAATTGAGATAATGTGTCATAAACCTGTCCTGCATGTCTCGTTACTTCATTACACATAAACACAAGTACTTCTTGGTATGAATTCAACTGAGCCAATCCAAGATTTCCACTAATCATTTTGTCTAATTCTAACTAATTTAGCCACATCCACTGAATTGTTCCTTAACTCTATTCTGAGCTTTCACCTTCACTCAAAGTAGTATTGCGCACCATCACCCATTCAACTCTTTCCTGAGCAATAACCCTACTTTGCACTATAGGGTCACTCAAAACTATCCCTTCCCTAGGGGTGCTTTAGTTTGCATTTAGAGGTGGCTCCCAAAAGAGTGTGCTATGGATTCTAATTCACACTCAAATGAAACCTAGACCTATGGGGTATCACCCAGGTCGATACAGCTTCTCCCTGTGCCCTGGGATTCACTAGAACAACCACACCTCATATTCACGCAGAGAAAATGTCCATATCTCAGTTTGTGGCGTCGGCGTCTCAAGACTATCACCACAGAACTTTAGAAGACAATTACAATATAGTGTCTTCTAATCTTTTTAATATCATCCCGGGATCATAGGCCACGTCTGACCAGATGACTTTAACTTCTCCACATCAAGCACTACACTCTCACAACATTCATAATCTCCCTGCAAGACACCACACAATCTCCACAACAGCACCGCAAACTCGTAGTGTAAGCTACTGCAACCTGGAACCCTATTAATACATAAACATTGCAAACACGAATTTGAGAGTTAATGTGAAGCATTTAGACAGAGGGTGGGTAGGTAAGAAAAAGGAAAACAGTACAATGACAAACCCACACTTTATAGTTACCTATATCCGTGTGATGACCAACCCTGGTAACGGATTAAACCAAAGAATAGGAATCCCAAGTACAGGTGCCAGCAGGTAAGAACAGGTGCAAGCCAGAAATCAGAACCAGGACAGGATACGGACCAAATTGGATCAGGACAGGACCACCACAGGCTAAGACTCGCACCACAGTTAAAGTTCAAAACACCAGCGTTGAAAACCCTCTCTGCAGCTAACAGTCGAACCCCGATCGGGTCATCGATCTCCTTCCCAATAACCCCGATTGGATTATCGAATCTTCTGAAAGAGTGCTCCACCAGCAACTCTGCTCTCGATCACCTACTGAGTGCGTTGGGTCAATGACAGGTCAGCTATTCAGACAAGTCTGACAAATTTAACCAACTAAGCCTAACCTAGTTATACTATTTTTCAGGTCAGTGTACCACCCCCAAATGTTGCAAATGTGTGAATCCCACAATTTTATTGGACAAGAACGAGGAGTAGCCATCACACCATATTTTTCTAGAAGCAACTTGTCAATCATGTGTTTAATTTGTTCCCTCCCATGACTTTATCAACCCATGTTCTTTATTCCTCCCGTTATTGAAATGTATCAATGATTATTTAAAAACAATGTAATCAATTCGGCTTCCTCTGTCAAGGCATGGAGTTCATTCTTCTCTGCCTTCCATGCCTGTCTTGGCCATGATTCAAGGCTATAGCTTCTGTAACTTCAGGACTTGTCGCGCAGTCGCAGTTTCTCCAAAGATGGAGTTCAGCAAAGCATTTAGGCTCGTTCATTTATAGCATATAAAAATAGAAAAGAACAGTTTTAGAGACACAAAATAAATGAATGCACTGTATACCACTTCTTTCTACTCTATTCCCATAATTTTATTTAAACGATTGCGTTAGATATTAAGCGAAAACAGACGGCTTAGCAAAGTAGTGGTGCAAGCTTCTTGCACGTTAGGACACACAATGGCCATCTTAGTTCTATTGCGCAGAAGCAGATGTTTTCCCACCAAGCATATCACGTGGGCATAACAGACGCATGCGCAGTAGAAAATCCCGCGTAACAGCAACCATTTTAGTGCAAGCGGATTATAGTTAGTAAAAGCACATTGGTAAGCTTCCCCTAGATGCCTAATATGTTGTGTAATGCAATATTAATACGAACATGTTAGTTAGTACATTAATATTATTTCCGAGAGGGTTGAGTACAAGCAAGTCACTTTTTGCGTAAAACCTTGCTCCATCAATCCCCTCTTTGATGATATTTATATCATCACTAATTAATGAAACAGATGCCAACCTTTACACTTCACCCATTTCAATTTCTTAAAACTTTCTATTATTCCTTTCATTCTTCATATGAAAATCTTTCACCTTTTTGTATAAATGTCCATTATATTCTTCTAATTCTATTTCATTGATATTTATTTTCTTTTTTTATTCACTGCATATGTCTTTTTATGCTTACGACATTTGCAACAATTTATTATTTCTAAAATCATTAGGGCTATTCCCACCATTAGCATCAGTATTTTACCTACAAAACTTTTCCCTACATTAGAAAACCAACTACCTATGGAGAAGAGACCATCTGTTAATCTCTTCCATGCACTATCAACTCCAGTGGTTTAAGTTCTTTTTCTAAATATGTAATATTCCTTACATACCTTTTCAGTTCTACACTTTGTCAGGTATGTAAGTGCAACAATGTTGCGCCTTTATCATTCTACAGACTCCGCCCTCTTTTGCCAACAATGTATCAAGAGCAAGTCGATTTTGTAAAACCATTGATCTTACTGCAACTAGTTCAGTATTGATCATCAAAAATCCTCCAGCAGTGTCAGTTGATAAACGATCCACTACTGTTGACAATTTACAAATTCTTTCAGTATTTAAAACCACTCCCACTGAAGGTATCAATGCACTAAATATGTTACCTACAATTTCTGCTATACTATCTCTTTTACTATGTATTAATTCATTAGTATCTTCATTGCTTCCAGTGATTCCATTTATATGGTATACTTCTGGGAATACTATTCCAAAATAGCAACTCCCATACCAATGATCAGGTAATTTGTAATATGCTTTGTTCCCACAAATATAATAAATTCCAGACATACCGGTTCATTTCCATCTTTGAAACCCCAACCCCCAATTACTTTATAATTGTGTTCACATTCACTGGAACCAATGAATATATTGTTATAATAACTCGTTCTCTCCCGGTGGAGACAGTTTCCCTTTCTTTTCAAAATCCAGTTACATAGCAGCATGAGTTTTGCCATTCAAGGTGTATTCTTTGTTTTCTGCCCATTTAGAAATGTTTCGGTTTTTTTCTGTAGCTTTTCTTTGGAAATCCTCTCTCCTTTTCTCAACTAAATTCAAAAATATTTTCTCTTCATGTAAAATGCATGTTAAATTATTTTTGTGTGCTTCAACTAGATCTATTGTACCTATTGTTAGAAAATATTCTCCGATGTAACGAGCTATGTTACCTTTACTATGTACAGGATTCAGGTTACTATAAATAGGAAGTTCAGGAAAAATCACATCTAAATTAGAATAATTTTGTACGGGTCCCTTTTTTAGAATAAACTAGCTAAAATACTACATGAGATACCATATGTCAGGGGCAAATGATAAGTAACGCCTTCTGCTACATACAATGGTAGCTTCATACACACATAGCAATCGCTTATTTCCATTGCCTCTACATAATGTACTAACAGATTTGCAAATACATTCAAATGAGTTCTATTTCTAACTTTATCATAATGTAATCCTTCCTCATCTGATGCTTCTACTTCTACTCTTTGCTGCCTAAAATGATCTATTCTTTCGTGTATATCTGATTTTACAGGTACATCTACTTTCTCATAAATGTTAGTCATTTTTCTCACTTTTACTCATTAGATAAGGAATAGCTACTGTCAATCCAAACCATACTATGAGTATTATTACTACACTACATGTGCATATTCTACAGCATATTTTTAAGCAATTTCTTTTCGGTTTACCATTAACCGTATGATCAGCCATTTTTCGATTAAGGAGACTTACCACCTCTTTGAGACTTTTCACAGAATTTTTAACTTGTACATTTTTCAAGTTGGTTTTACTTCTTCGTCTGTTGGTTCATCAATTAATTCATCATCTTCTTCATCACTCAGTTCTAATTTTTCAAGATCTTCAAAAATGACATGGGTCCATTCAGGGCCTCTGAACTTATTATTCAGTCTTTTCAAACACAGACTTTTTCTTTTTGGTTGTTCTGTGGAAAGCCCAGTTTGACTTGATATTTCGTTTACTTTCTCTGGTTCTTCATTTATTGATTTGAGACGAAATTTCAGTTTCTTGACAAAACCAGGCCAATTATCTCCTTTTCTGAGTCTTTTAACTGGCACTGTGCTCTGTTTTTCTTCAATTGTTCTTTTGTTTTCGTTCAGTTGTGGCACAATTTGTGTATCTTCGTCGTCTGTATCCCTCTCTATCTTTCTTGGTCCAGGTCTTGCTTCCGTTTCTTCTACCTGGATGCTAATCTGGCCTTGTTCAGGTACGTGATCCAATTGACTTTGATTTGGTTTGTTTTCTTCTTCCTGAACACATTTGTCTACATCTATCTGGCCCTGCTCAGGTATCTTGATCTCTTGCTTTACTTCTTCCTGAGCCTTCGCCCTTTTACCTATCTGTCCCTTCTCAGACTCTGGAACTGTGACAGGTGTCTGGAATGTCTGAGTATATTGATCTTTCCTTATCTGTTCCTCCTCAGAATCCCTTTTTGCTTTGATTTCTGTAATCTGAGTACGTTCTTCTATTCCTGACTCATCACTATCACTCTGTCTATCTAAGTAGGTTTGGCTTCTGGTTCTCACAACATCTGCAGGAATGTCAATTACTGGAATCCATTCATCCTGATTGGTGCTCTGTTGTTCATCATCAACTACTTCGAATCACTTTCTCGAGACTCCTCAGCTGCACAACCTTCAGCTACAGTTTCGTCAGGTTCAGCCACTCTTTTTGTATGGCTCGCATGAATCCAATTTGGAACTCCTTTACATTTTACTGCTGTAGTGGTAACCAATGTCACTTTTGTTGGTTTTCCCCACCTTGGAGCTAGGCAAGATTCTCGTTTGTGTTCCTTTATTACAACCCAGTCACCTGGAATCAGATCGTGTGCTGGAGTTGTTTGCCTGGTGACGGCGTCTTCTCCAACCTGGTGAGAAATAGAGCACACTTGGTCAGCCAGTTCTTTGCAGTACTCTAGTACTAAGTCATCAGATATATTTATTAACTTATGTCCCGGCACCCATGCCTGCCTCATTGCTCTTCCCATGAGTATTTCATGAGGACTCAAGCCTGTTTTTCTGTCTGGAATGCTTCTGAGTCCCATCAGAACAAGAGGTAAATCATCTGGCCACTCTAATCGAGTTGATTCATAAATCTTTCCCAATCTTGACTTGATTGTGCCATTCAGTGGTTCTACCACTCCAGAAGCCTCTGGACGGTATGCACAGTGCAGCTTTTGCTCAATTTTAAATGCTTCACAGATTAGACCAATTATTTAATTATTGAAATGTCTCCCTCGGTCTGACTCAATCGTTACTGGAAAACCGAAACGTGGTATGAGCTCTCTGAGCAGTAGTTTGGTGACTGTGATGCTATCATTCCTACGTGTAGGGTAAGCTTCCACCTATTTTGAAAATAGGCAGACAATGACAAGAACGTACTTCATTCCTCTGCAAGGGAGTAACTGAATTAAATCAATCTGAAGTCGAATTAAAGGACCTTCTGTCTTTCCAATCTTTCCTGACAACACTACAGTTCTTTTCCCAGGATTCATCTGTTGGCACACCAAACACCTATGGCAAAGGCTCTCTGCAACATTCCTGAACCTTGCATTGAACCAAGTTTGTCTAATAATCCTATAGCGTCTCGTCATAGATGAGAATCACCATGATACATCCTAGCCATAGGAGCAAGCATACAGTTTGGCAACACAGGCCTCCCATTAAGGTTTAACAATGACTCCATCTCCAGCCCTTCTCTGACATCCTATTTTTGGCCATTCTTCATTTTCTTCCTGGTCTGCACCATTTTGCAAATCTTTCACTTCTTCCCACGTTTTCACTCTCTCAAGCAGCATAACTTGGAAGCTGTTTCTTTTTGGTTCCATTTTTATGTTTATTGCCATCTTATTTTTGACACAGTACTGTGCTAATTGGTCAGCATTTCGGTTACCTGCTGTCACTTTGTTGTTGCCAGATTGGTGAGCAGCACACTTGACCACAGCTACAGTTTCTGGTAATTGGAGTGCTTTTAGCAAATCTTTCACAAAATTTCCATTTTTAATCGGAGTACCTGATGAAGTCAGAAACTCTCCTTGCACCCAGAGTTGGCCAAAATCATGCACAACTCCATAGCAATATTGGCTATCAGTAAAAATAGTCCCTTTCAGATTTTCCCAAAATTTGCAAGCTTTTGTCAATGAGATTAGTTCAGCTATCTGTGCTGATTTTACTCCTGGTAAATATGATGCTTCGATTCCTCATGTCCTCCTTCCTCATGTCGCATACATGAACCATCTACAAACAGCTCATGTTCTGAATTAATTAGTGACTCTTCTCTTATGTCTGGGCGTGGTTTAGTACAGTATTCTGTTAGATCAATACAATTATGTTCGATTTCATTCCTGACCTCTGCAAAGTGCGATTCAGGTAATAATGTTGCTGTGTTCCGAATATTACACCTAGCAATTGTCACATTCTCTGCACCTACAAGATATATGCTCATACTTAGCCAGCCGACTAGTTGTTAGGTACTGAGTTTTAGTCCTGGTCAATAAAATCACAACTGCATGTGGGACGTACACTGTCACTGAATGTTCCATGAGAATAGACTTACTTTGCTCAAGACTCGCACAAGTTGCTGCTACTGCTTCCAGACATCCTGGCAATGCTGCTTCCACTGGATCCAGAGTAGAGGAAAAATATGGAACAGTGCGTCTCATCAGACCATGAGTCTGAGTCAGAACTGAAAGTGCACAATCGTCTTGTGTGTCACAAAATAATGCAAAATCTTTTGTATAGTCAGGCATCTCTAATGCTGGAGCTGAACACAGACAATCTTGTAACTTTAAGAAAGATGACATGCTCTCATCATCCCATTTTACTGGGTCTTTTGCTCTTTTCCTTGTCATTAGTATCAAAGGTTTAGCTAGGACTGCAAATCCCACAATCCATTGCCTGCAGTAACGTACAACTCCAAGAAACATTCTGATTTCTTTCTGTGTTTGAGATAGATTCATGTTTTGAATTATTCTGATTCTTTCAGAGGTACCCCTTCTGACACCTCTCTCTATCTGGTGCCACAGATATTTCACTGATGTAGTACAATACTGCAATTTCTAAGGTGATACTTTGTGTCCACCTTTTCCTAAGTGATTCAGCAAAGCAATCGTATCAGTGACTTAGTCTTTTTGATTCTTAGATGCCACCAGCAGGTCATCTATATACTGCACCAAAACTGATTTCCCGGGCAATATTAGAGATTCAAGACATTTTTTCAAGATCTGATTAAAGATCGATGGACTTTCTGTGTACTCCTGAGGGACGCGATTCCAAACATAGATATGATCATCGAATTTGAACGAGAAATGATACTTACTATCCGGGTGCAGTGGTATTGAGAAAAATGTGTGACAGAGGTCAATCACGGTGAACCAACCTGCTGCCCATGGTATTTGATACAGAATCACAGCAGGGTTTGGTACAACTGGACAACATGGGACAACAATTTAATTTATTTTGCGGAGGTCCTGTACGACCCTGTATTTTCGGCTCGGTTTCTTGATGCCAATTATGGGTGAATTACATGGACTGCTCATTATTTCCTGTAAAATTCCTGCTTCAACCAGACATTGTATTTCTAGTGCGACTCCTGCTTTTATTTCTGGGCTCATTTTGTACTGTCGAATATTTGGATAAACTGCACCTTCTTTCACTGTCACTTTTACTGGGTCAACATTTGCCATTAATCCTACATCTTCTCCTGTGAAATCCCAAACTTTAGGATCTACCGTATGTTGTAATTCTTTCGGCAAATCTTCTATGGTAAATTTTGGTTTTTCAGTTGTTTCTTGTTTTGCTAACATGATTTTATAAATTCCATCTTCATCTGGGGGCTTGAATTTCAACACCATTTGGTGTACAAAAGATAGTGCAATTCATTTTGCACAGCAAATCCCTACCTAACAGATTTACAGGACTAGAGTCACATATGACAAATGTATGCATTTCTTTAAAATTGCCTATTTTGACTTCCATTGGTTCTGTAACTGGGGTACTAATTTGTTTATTAGAAACGCCCACTACTTGGATCGCTTCTCCCGAGAGGGGTAGGTTTCACAGTAGAACGGGTAGCGCCAGTATCCAACAAAAAGGTAACATCAGTTCCTTCAACCTTTCCCTCAATGTATGGACCTGACTGATCTACCTGCAAGGATGCGCCAAGTACGCACTCCTCTTCCTCCCCCCTCAGGCACCGTCAGAAACTGTCTTCATCAAAGTATGAGTCACTCAAAAGAAATTGAGGTGTCACTGTGTCCCTTTTACCATTTCCTTCCCAACTTGTAGTATCTATACTGTATGCTGGTTGACTTCCAGGATTTGGCATAGGCGCCAATGGTAACTGATTTTGTATTACCTGTTTTTGCTGCTTTTTCGATACCTCATTCTGCGTCTGTGGATTCAAATTATTATTATTAATATTTAGTACAGCCTTACACTCGTTCTTCCAATGCCCCAACTTGCCGCACCCATTAAATTTACCTCTAGGTTTATTACCATTTCCATCTCCTTGCGTCTGCATATTTTTCAATTGTTGTTCTTGTTGTTCTGCTAATTTTACCTGTGCCCACATTACTTTTTCTTCCAAATGTTTTCGTTTATTGTCCAATTCATCTTCACAATATTTGGCATATTTCAGTATTTCATCTATAGGTTTGGCCTGCCAACAGATTTTATTATCTTTAATCCATTGTAAAATTTCTGGTCTTAGTCCAGACACAAACCGATAGATAAAATGTGTCATATTTTAGGTGTCTATATTTTCTAAACCACTATACTGTTTAAAAACCTGTAACAGGCGTTCATAATATGCATGCACAGATTCAGCTTTATTCTGGGTGGTTCTGTCTATTCTAGTCCAGTCTGTCTCTTTTGGAGGTACTTTCCCTTTCAAATACAGTATAACCTGATTATATTTTCTCATCACTTCATCTGATGGTGCTCCTGTTTTTGGGTCTCTAGGATACTCATCATTTGGCCAGTTTGCTGCAATTTTACATTCTGTCCATAAATCGACAGGAACAACAATGTCAAATAACCCATCTAAATCTTTTAATAACACTTTTGAAACTTTCACAAATCTCTCGACTTGTCTGTACCAATCTACAGGTTTTGTCTCTGAGTTTTGGAAAATCATTTGTAAATGACAATATATCTTGTCGAGACCATGGAACATGCACATAACCTCCACCTGGTACTTCTGTCATTGGACACAACCTTTCCACTTTTTCTGTTTCTTTCAACATATATTCTGATACAGTGCTTTTCCCTTGAGCTTCTTCCTTTTTCTTTAATCACCTAGCTTTCCATCTATCTATGTCACCCCATTCTTGCAACAATGATAACAATTATTTTATTTGTAATTTACGACCTGACCCATTCATATTTTCTAAATCTTTGTCAGAAAATTCAGCTTGATATGGTTTCTGTAACACTTTTGATTTACCAATATCAATTCCCATTTCACTTGCCAAACTCGTTAATTTTTCATGAAATGTTTTTATATTTCGGGTGATACTTCGACATATAAACAAGAATTCATCTTCATTTAATGCATTCAATCGATCTAATCCCACATTTCCAGCAATCATTTCTTCTAGTTAAACTCTTAATTTTAAAATATCCAATGTCTTTGACTGTGATTTTGGTTTTTCTATTTCTCGCGACCATCTTTCAATTTCCTCTGGAGTAACTACAGTTGCACTTCTCGTACCTGAAGAGCTTTCAATTTGTACTTCTCTAGTATTTACAGGTGTGGTTTTCCTAGCTGAGCTACTTACTGGTTCTCTTATAGGTAAATCCATCAAAGAAATTTCTGACCCACATTCACTTGCTTGGTCATCCACTATTAATGTTTCTTTCATTGGCTGCACTACAGGTGTAGTTAAAACAGAGGGTCTAGGACTGGCTTGTTTTTTTCCATATAAAGTAACAATTGGACCTATAGTCACTGGAATTGTCAAGGCTTCAGGAGTGATGTTTAACTGTGTAATTTTCTGAATGAATTCAATCCTTTGCTTAATTATTGCTTCTAGTTCCCTTTCCTGTAATGCTTTTTCTAATGATGCCTCATGTAATACTTGCGGAACTAAAGGTGGCATTAAGAACGGAGCACTAGGATTTGTCTGATTCTGCTCTTCATTATAAGGTGGCGGATTTTTCATTAATAAATCCTCCAAGTAATCATCTTCTGGATCAGTGCTTGTCATTACATTTTTAGTTTTCTTAGTTCTTTTACTCCCTGTTTGTTCTTCTAATGCTCGAGCAGGATATAATCCTTCCACCAGCATAGATTGTCTCCATTGTTTCATCTGCTTATCTCTTGTCTCTTTAAGAAATTTAGGACAACATTTACTAATACTTTTATCACTCCTGAATCTGTCTCGCTCAAAAGCCTCTGTTTCCCATTCCTCCAATGCCTCATATTGGGTCTTGGATCTAATTCATTCATTCATGCATGTTCTTAAATTGTACAAGACTCTACCATTAAAGGTACCATTTTCTGGAAATGCTAAAATTCCATCATCTTTTGTGTATTCTATCCAGTTTTCTAACCATATACAAGTATGGTAGCCCCTTTCAACCATCACGTATGATGCGGGCGTATTCGGTGGTGGAATAATAATCCCTTCTCTGGTTTTTATTGGCTTATCTTTTTTTAAGAAATTTTTAACTTTCTTGACAAATGACATTTTCTTTTTATCTCCGTACATGATATAAGGTCTCCCTCTTATCATCTTTTCTTTACCAAAACCTAGATATTTTCTATCTGGTCTATTTCCTATGAATCCTGGATCTAAATGCCACATATATTTTATGCCCCTTTACTTCGTGATGACACTCAGTTTGTTTACGAAAAACCTCCAATACAAAAGCTTTTCTTATTTTCAATGACCAATCAATGATTAGAATTCAAAATAAATTCAACCAATAGTTGCGCGGCTTTTCTCGTGCGATAAGTTCTCACACTCCTGTGATCACCCCTCCTTTACAAAATTACCTCAGCTACACACCCGCTGTATCAACCAATACCAGCACGGCTCTGAGGGACGTCAGCGCAGCTCCGCAACGGACTCCCTCCTTTGCAAGGTTTTCTCCAATTCACTTTTAAATGTTAATTTCTTATTAATAACAACGTAAAAACATTCGCCACTGTGTCTGAGTAACTAATTTCAAAAGAAAATGATTTTAATTCACTGTGATTAACTCCCTTCCGTTTGCTCTTCACATACTACAAGTAGATTCCTTCCATCTACCTTTCTTACAAGCATCAGAGAACCTGTTACTCCCTCGGACTTACCCTATCTAAGTTATGTAAGGCCAATGTTTTACCAATGAACCCCTTTGCTGTCAATCAAATCAAGCTCAGAAGAACCTGCTACTCCCTCAGTGTGACCCTTTCTAGGTGATATCACACTAAAGTTTTACTTGCAAACTCTTTGCTATCAATTATTCACTCATTCATACAAGAAAAGTCCCTAAAACAGTGCTTCCGGTACTACCTAACCATGCACTTACTTCTACAAACAAGTGACCTCACTACAGAATGGCTTCCATTTACCATCTGCTTTTCTGCCCCCAGGGTTTCGAGACAAAACATTAAAACAGATACGAACAGTTTTGGTTAATGCATAAAATCAATAAAATCAATAACTAATAACCAATCAATAATCAATATTCACTAATTACCTATCTACACTAATCCCTAACCACTAATCTGCTACCAAAATAACTGATCGAGCGCGGGCTCACCTGCTCAACATACTCACCTGGGCCCATATATTTATGTATACATTAAACAGGTAAACCTACACGCTATTCAATTGGGGTTTTTTACCATTTGGATTTTATACCATTTATCTTATCAATCCAAGTCACTGATACCTATAGTCCTAAAGGATCAAGGAAGTTAGAGAGAAAATAGGTAACAAATATAACGTTTAGCATTTCATGAATAATAACCACAAACTCGGGAAAGTTTTAAAATCTTTATCTAATAAATCTTTGGAAAGTTTATAAAACATGAACTCAATTTAGCTTCTATTTCTGTTTAGACTATTGTAGAATTTAAACATAAACATTGCAGAAACGATTGGAGAGAAAATGTTATTAAGCATTTAGACAGAGGGTGGGTAGGTAAGAAAAAGGAAAACAGTACAATGACAAACCCACACTTTATAGTTACCTAGATTGGTGTGATGACCAACCCTGGTCACGGATTAAACCAAAGAATAAGAATCCCAAGTACAGGTGGGAGCAGGTAAGAAGAGGTGCAAGCCAGAAATCAGAACCAGGACAGGATATGGACCAAATTGGATCAGGACCGGACCACCACAGGCTAAGACTCGCACCACAGGTAAAGTTCAAAACGCCAGCGTTGAAAACCCTCTCTGCAGCTAACAGTCTAACCCGGATCGTGTCATCGATCTCCTTCCCAATAACCCTGATTGGATTATCAAATCTTCTGACAGAGTGCTCCGCCAGTAACTCTGCTCTCGATCACCTATTGAGTGCGTTGGGTCAGTGACAGGTCAGCTATTCAGACAAGTCGGACAATTTTAACTAACTAAGCCTACCCTAGTTATACTATTTTTCAGGTCAGTGTACCACCCCCAAATGTTGCAAATTTGTGAATCCCACAATTTTATTGGACAAGAACGAGTAGCCATCACACCATATTTTTCTAGAAGCAACTTGTCAATCATGTGTTTAATTTGTTCCCTCCCATAACTTTATCAACTCATGTTCTTTATTCCTCCCGGTAGTGAAATGTGTCAATGATTATTTAAAAATAATTTTATCAATTCAGCTTCCTCTGTCAAGGCAAGGATTTCATTCTTCTCTGCCTTCCATGTCCGTGTTGGTCATGATTCAAGGCTACAGCTTCTGTAACTTCAGGACTTGTCGCGCAGTCACAGTTTCTCCAAAGAGGGAGTTCAGTAAAGCATTTAGGCCCGTTCATTTATAGCATGTACAAATAGAAAAGAACAGTTTTAGAGGCACAAAATAAATGAATCCACTGTATACCACTTCTTTCTACTCTATTCCCATTATTTTATTTAAACTATTGCGTTAGATATTAAGCGAAAACAGACTGCTTAGCAAAGTAGCGGTGCAAGCTTCTTGCACGTTAGGACACATACCTGCCATCTTAGTTCTATTGCGCAGAAGCAGATGTATTACCACCAAGCATATCACGTGAGCATAACAGAAGCATGCGCACTAGAAAATCCCGCGTAACGGCAGCCATTTTAGTGCAAGCAGATTATAGTTAGTAAAAGCACATTGCTAAGCTTCCCCTAGATGCCTAATATGTCGTGTAATGCAATATTAATAAGACAAAACATGTTAGTTAGTACATTAATATTATATCCGAGAGGGTTAAGTACAAGCAAGTCACTTTACGTGTAAAACCTTGCTCCATCACGAGTTCATAAGAAATATGGTCTTAGTAAACGCAGTATTGTCTGTTAGAAGTATAAATATGAACAAGGACTACAATTTGTAACAAACTGAACAGAGCACACCTAGATGAATGACTACTTTCTATATTGAATGCCCTCCATTAGCATGTTTGGTACTTCACTTTACATTAATAGGTTAAGGCACAAAATAGATTTTGTGTGCTAATGCATGCCAATTTCGATCTTCTATGACGTATAGGGGTGGAGCCTAAATTATGTGTTTCCACATATTATGGCGTACTACCTCATATTGATAATACATCCCAGGTGCACTGTGCAACCCTCGTCCTGAGTTTAGCCAATGCCAGAAATATCGTGAAAATTGGTGAAATCCGTTGTTTTGTTCCGAGATGAATCCAGACAGCAAAAATATAAAGAACCCAGTTGCATTCTTGAAAGCTGTCTAAATTATTTCAGTGAGATAATTGGAGCTAACAGACGAATAAATAATGACATGTTACAAAAGAACCCAGACCACATCATTTGTCACCTGCCAATGCTTGGCTGTTTCAGAGTTCCAAAATGTAAAACAATTGACTGGTACTTTGGTTATCCAGTATTGGGGTATCTTTCATAGATTCACATGCCTGAAACATTCCCCGTCGTCGAGGCGGGAGTTCCACGGTAAAAATATATACAATAGCACTGCCTAAAAATGTCTTGTAGTAGGCTGGAAAAGCCTAAAGGCCTAACTAGGCCTCAAAACTTAGCAGCCTATCTACATCATTATGTAAAAAGACCTGAAAAAGTAGCCCCAGCCAATCAGCTGTCCTCACCCTCTAGAACCTTCCCAGCCCAGGCAGTTCTCCTCAGATTTTCACCGCACTTCGTGTGTAAGGGAGTCTCCCTGAGTGCCTACTCAGTTTTTTGGCTTTTTTGGCTTTTTTCCTCAAAAATGTCTGAAAAGAAGGCTCTTTTCAAGGCTTGTGGAACCTGCTATAAGAAGAGGGTCCATGTGGATGACCAGCACTCTGACTGCATTTATTGTCTGCACCCCTCACATGTTGTGAAGGACTGTAGAATTTGCCGTACCTTCCCTACAGAAACTCTCAGGGATAGGGAGGCAAGGGTTCTTTTGTGGTTGAAATCTTCTTCCACTGATGATGAGGACAAGGCCTCTACCTCCAGCAAGAGAGCCAGATCCAGGGAAAGCTCTTCTCCTGAGAGAAAGAAAAAACTTAAATCCTCTCAGAGAGCCTCAGAACCCTCAAAGAGTGCATCTTCTCCTCGGACGACAACTGTGAGTACAGCCAAGGCTAAAACTGTTTCTCTGGTGTCTGCTCATACTACTACTTTTACTTCTACTTCTACAACTTCTTCTACGGTCACCACTTCAGCTATTACCTCACCTCTGATGTCTATAAAGATTTTGTCATCACCTGTGAAGTCTTCGACGACGAAAACCAAGTTACCGACTGTCCCGTCGTCGTCGACGACTCCGTCGACGACGGCCCCGTCTACCAAGACTTCCGGCCCGTCGATGACAATCCCGTCGACGAAACCATCATCGTCGTCGACGAAGGTCTCGTCGACGAAGACGCCAACGACGCTCTCGTCGACGAAGGACGCGTCAACCAAGAAACCGTCGACGACCTCGTCGACTAAGGACTCGTCGACGAAGACACCATCGACGCCCTCGTCGACGAAGGACTCGTCGACGAAGACGCCATCGACAGCCTCGTCGACTAAGGACTCGTCGACGAAGACACCATCGACGACGACGTCGACGAAGGGTTCGTCGACAAAGACACCATTGACGACCTCGTCGACGGCAAAATCATTAGTTTCGTCAGCGGACAAGCCATCGACAGTTCCGTCTACGGAGCATCTAATACCAATGGCTACATCGTCATCGACTACGACGACAGCAGTTGCATCTGCTCATCTGTTGCCCAGTTCTACCCCTACGAAAGTCCAATATACGCATTTTCAAATGAGAACATATCATCGAGATTATTCCCACATTTCTCCACTCTTACCATCACACCTTTTGGAGACATATGTGGAGGAAGATTCAGATGACGGTGAAGAGGATGAGGGTCCTTTTGGGATTGCCCGTCACCCGTCTCAATTAAATATCAAATATCAGGAGGACGATGATGATGATGATGACCATGGTCATTATGCGCATGAGGATTTGTCGACACCATATCAGTCACCCCATGCCAGGCCTCCTCTATCAGAGGACACTACTCACCTGCCATCTACTTTATTTCAGGATTTACAAGCAATGTTGGCCGACTATCGCCAGAGATTTCCTCCAACTCCGGTTGCACCTGTGGTGCCGGCTACCCCAGTTAATTTGCCAAAGCCTCCGTCACAGCGGGCATCATTGTCCCCAAGACAGGATACTGATCCTGCACCTCAACATGACACGGATACTTCTTCTCATGATGACGATGATGGCAGGGAAGAGGGCGAATTGCCAGATAATACACCTATAGATCCATGGGAGGATTATGTCATTCCTATGCCTTCACCGCCTGCGCCCCGCCCTTCAGATTCTACACCTGAGGATATTGGCGGATTTCACAATATTATGCAACGTGCAGCAAATAGATTTGAATTGACCGTCACAGTGGAGCAGTCTGACTGCTTTTTGCATGACTTTAAAGAGGGATATCGCAGAGTTACCAGGGCTATCCCCATTATTGAATATATATGGAAGGAGGGCCTCAACATCATGAAAATGCCTGCTTCCATTCCTGCAGTCCTTCCACGAATAGAGAAAAAGTATCGAGCACCATCAGATACTCCATCTTGTTTAATAGGTCATCCTCGCCCAGACTCTGTCATATCCCAGGCTGCACAGCAGAAGTCCAAGAATCCTTCTGTTCCCATTTCAACACCACCTGACAAGGAAGGCAGGAGACTGGATGCCATTGGAAAGAAGTTCTCTGCAAATGCAGCCGCCTCCATTAAAGCTGCTAACTCGTTAGCTATCCTGGCCCGTTACGATAGGCAGATGTGGTCCGATCTCTCTGAATACCTTGATTTGATCCCTGAGGATCATCAACAAGAGGTGCATAGGATCGTACTGGAGGGAGAAAGGGCAGCTTCGGAAATCATTGATTGCGCCCTTGATATTTCGAACACCAACTTCAGACAATTGGCAGGAGCAGCAGTACTTAGGCGTCAAGGTTGGCTCCGGGCTACCACCTTCAGGCCTGAAGTCCAAACAAAAATCTTGGACATGGCGTACGATGGAAATTCACTTTTTGGAAAACACATCGATGACGCTTTGCTGGCAATAAAGACAGATACAGAGACAGCTAAATCCCTTGGTACCCTGCAATACAAGAGGGGGTCCTTTAGAGGAGCAAGAGGCCGTGGTTACTCCTCCAGGGGGAACTATTCCAACCAGCAAAATCGCCAATACCAATCTCAGTACAAACAACCGTACTATCAAACCTCTTACATGCAGCCTGCCTCTGCATCTTTCTCTCGTCAAGGAGGGAAACGACACCCGAACAATCAAGGGCGTGATTCCAACAAGCGCCAATGAGCTTTGCCGGATGTCAGCCGTTCATCCTTCCCTTCCGCGCCAAAATTTCCGCCTTTTACCAACAATGGCGGACAATAACTTCGGATCAGTGGGTCCTGGATCTTGTCAGAAATGGACACACTCTGGAGTTTTTACAGAAGCCACCAACAACGCCGCCCAGGGGTCCCCCTCCCCCACGTCTTCACTTACTCTTCAAAGAAGCCTTAAAGATGCTACACAAGAATGCGATAGAAAGAGTTCCTCCTTCTCAGAAAGGGAAACGATTTTATTCTCGCTTCTTCCTCGTAGAGAAAACTTCAGAAGAGTGGAGTCCAATACTGGATCTGCGCAAACTCAACAAATATCTAAAGAAACAGAGTTTTCGCATGGTAACGTTGACGGACATTCTGAATTGTCTCAACAAAGGGGACTTTATGGCTTCTCTGGATCTGCAAGACGCCTACTTCCACATCCCTTTTCACCCAAAACACCGCAAATACCTCAGGTTTCAAGTGGCTGGCGTCCACTTTCAGTTCAAAGTTCTTCCATTTGGCCTCAAATCAGCCCCCAGAATCTTCACCAAATGTTTAGCCCCAGTGGCAGCAATGTTGAGGTCCCAGGGAGTACAAGTTTTTCCATACCTCGACGATTGGCTGTTAAAAGGACCATCGAAAAACTCCACAATGGAAGCGGTCAGGAGTTCCCTCTCCCTCTTCTCGAATCTGGGTCTGACTCTCAATTCAAAGAAATCTCAGCTTCAACCTCGTCAGGAGTTGACCTTTCTAGGGGCGGTCTTGAACACATGCCAGTGCAAGGCGTTCTTGACTCAGGAGCGGCGGAACAAACTAGTAAATCTAGCAAAACAAATATTTGCAAGAAGGTCACTTTCAGTTCGGACATTTGCTTCCCTTCTAGGGATGTGCTCCTCTGCCATCAGCCTCATCCCTATGGCGAGACTCAGAATGAGACCGTTACAGGAGGAGTTACTTCGCCAGTGGAGGCAAGTCGACGGATCGTTCGACGACCGCATCAAAGTAACTACCAAAATGAAGCAACCCTTCTTTGGTGGTCGAAAGCGCACAATTTGTCACCTTTCTCCAAGACATTCCAGAGTTCACCCTAACTACGGACGCTTCCATGGAAGGTTGGGGAGGTCACCTTCAGGACCTTCAGATCCAGGGACGATGGTCTCGTCAGTACCGGCAGAAACACATCAACAGCCTAGAGCTGAGGGCCATTTTTCTGTCCCTGCAGGCCTTCCTTCCAAGGATTGCGAATTCGTCCGTGCTGTTGCGTACGGACAATACCACCAGCATGTAATATATCAACAAACAGGGAGGAACAAAATCTCTTACCCTGTCGCTGGAGGCTCAGGAGATGTGGGAATGGGCCCTACGCCACGGCATATCCCTCAGAGCGGAACATGTGCAAGGCGTCCAGAACTCTCTAGCCGACAACCTCAGCAGAGCTTTCACGGGCTGTCACGAATGGGAGCTCGAACAACATCAAGTAGAGAAGATCTTTCAAACATGGGGAACACCGACGCTGGATTTGTTCGCCACGCAGCAGAACAGCAAATGCCTGTTTTATGCCAGCAGGTTTCCTCAACAGGGGTCAAGGGGAAATGTCCTTTTGATGAGATGGTCCGGAATATTTGCGTACGCTTATCCTCCGATTCCGCTCATCCTGAGGGTACTGCAAAAGATGAAGAGGGAACATTGCACTCTCATCCTCATTGCTCCCCGTTGGCCAAGGCAGTTTTGGTTTCAGGAGCTCCTTCTGCTATCTCACAGCCTCCACTTCGTCTCAATCCAACAGTGTCAATGTTAACAAGGGAGGGAGGCCAGATCCAACATCCAGATCCTCAATCACTGCACTTGCACACTTGGCTCCTGACTTCCTAGAGTTCAAGGATCTTAACATCTCCTCAGACTGCAGGGTGATCTTATCGCAAGCCCGTGCTCAAAGTACCATCAAGACCTATCATTTTAAGTGGAAACGATTCTGCTCATGGTGTGAAGAAAATAATGTTCATCCACTTCAAGCTCCCCCTGAAGCCATCCTTCCATATCTGCTGTCTTTGGCTAGGGCTGGTCTGGTTTTTTCATCCATTAAGGTGCATCTGGCGGCGATCTCCAGGCTCAGGAAGAGTTCCAACAAACCATCCTTATGTTCGTCATCTTTGATCAAGCAATTTCTTAAGGGGCTGTTCCGAGCTTTTCCACCAGTTCGTCCTCCTCCTCCTGAGTGGGATCTTAATATTGTTCTTTCTCAACTTCTAAAACGACCTTTTGAACCTATTCACAAGGCGGATCTAAAGTTTCTAACTTGGAAAGTGGCTATCTTACTGGCTCTCACTTCAGCCCGCAGAGTCAGTGAGATACAGGCTTTCACTATTACACCACCTTTCTTACAATTCTCCAAAGACTTTGTGACGCTTAGAACTAACCCAAAATTCATTCCAAAAGTACCAACTCAATTCCACATCAATCAACCGGTCAAACTCAAGACTTTTTTCCCGGATCCTACCACTTCAGCGGAGAAGGTTTTACATTCTCTGGATGTGAAACGGTGCCTGAAGTTTTGTCTTCAAAAAACAAAGGACATCCGCAAATCTAATCAACTTTTTGTTGCTTATGGTCGAGCCACCTTGGGTCAAGCTGTAACGAAGGCAACTATAGCTAGATGGTTGTCTTCTACGATTATATTCTGTCATGACAAAGCCAACAAACCTTTAACAAGAAAGGTCAAAGCGCATCCACCAGAACAATGTCAGCGTCAACGGCCCTTTTCGCTGGAGTGACGCTGGAGAACATTTGCCGAGCTGCTACGTGGAAAAGTGTGCACACTTTTACCAAGCATTACTGTCTGCAGTCGGCAATTCATGATGATACAGCAGTTGGAGAAGCGGTACTGCAGCATCTTCTTCACTAAGGTTAGACTTTTTACAGTTTTTTATTCTTCATTTGCCTGTTTGAAGCATATGTTTTCATTATGATGTTTTAGCATTTTCAAAAGCTGTCATATATATAATGTACTTATGAAGGTTTTGATGCATATGTGATGTAACAAGTTTTTGCTCTATTACCTTCCTGGTTGTGTGGGGATATATATGGTTTATTTTGTCTCCCACCTTCCTCTAACGACAGACATGTTGTCACTGCTTGCTACTCTGATTCAGGCATGTGAATCTATGAAAGATACCCCAATACTGGATAAGAAAACAAGTTACTTACCTGTAACTACGGTTATCCAGTATTGGTATCTTTCATAGATTCACATGCACCCACCCTCCTCCCCGGCACGGCAGTTCTGTTTTATGGATACTCATGCTCACTTGTGCTGGGAAAATCTGAGGAGAACTGCCTGGGCTGGGAAGGTTCTAGAGGGAGAGGACAGCTGATTGGCTGAGGCTACTTTTTCAGGTCTTTTTACATAATGATGTAGATAGGCTGCTAAGTTTTGAGGCCTAGTTAGGCCTTTAGGCTTTTCCAGCCTACTACAAGAAAATTTTAGGCACTGCTATTGTATATATTTTTACCGTGGGACTCCCGCCTCGACGACGGGGAATGATTCAGGCATGTGAATCTATGAAAGATACCAATACTGAATAACCGTAGTTACAGGTAAGTAACTTGTTTTCTTTTTCCTCATAACCAAAGTGGCAACCATACCCGAGGCATTGCTATCTGATCAAGAACCTTGTGGCAGTTGAGATTTGAAGCAACAAACTCCTTCATGAAGCTGGTTTTTAGGTCGAGCAGAGTCTGCTCGAGACCTATTGCTGCCCGTATTTGGGAATGTAGACACGAGAGGGGCACGAGCGCAGATTTCACCTCGTGGGCGCGCACGGCGCCGTGCCCCTCTCGTGCCTCACATTCCCGTGTGCACACAGCCAGCCCCCACACCCCTGCACACACACACACACACAGGCACACGTGCACACGCTGCCCCCCCCACCACACACACACATACAGACAGGCACGCATACACACGCCGCCGCCCCCTAACCCCCCCTGCACACACACACAGACACACGCCCCCGCCCCATGCATCGGGAGATCTGCCATACAATCGGTACTTACGCCAGCCTCCACCAACATCGCAGGGAGTGGCGGTTGCAGGCCCCCAGCGTAGGAAACAGGCCCCTCGCGGTGCACACACTGGGAAGAGGAAAAGGGGACGAGACCCACGGCGCGCGCCACGGCACAGGGAGGCGGTGCGCGCCAGGCCTCCGTCGCTGCCTGGAACATGTCCACGCGCTCCCCAGCTGTAGTTGGAAGGCTCTCTGAAAGGATTGTCCTGATATGTTCCGCCCACTGCAACTTCTGTAGCGCGATCAGCCGCCGCGTGCCACGCGGGTAGTTTCACGTCACGAGCGCTCCACCTTCTACGTCACCAGCGTGTCGCCGCCTGCCGTCCCCCTCTGTTTCTCAACAGGCTGTTGAGTCCCGGGCCCCGTGGCTTCCCCTAGTAGCGCCGTCGTAAAGCCCTCCTCTTGCGCGTACGGATCAGCCTGTCGCCGCGAGCGCAGACCAGACCGTTTTTTGCCTATCTCTCCACTAGTCGGTCCTACCACCGTTTAGGTCACGCTACAAGGTCGGTGAGTGTCTACACTTGCTGCGGAATCAATGAACGTCCTTCCGTTTACGGTTTTGGCTGACGCCGGCCTGCAATCAAAGCACAAAAGCACTCCTTCGGGAATGGACGTTCGGACCTCCTCTTAGACGTCATACACCGGGCCCATACTGCAAACATTTTAAATGCATTGACAATTGAGGCTTTGTTAATAATGTGTTACATTTGGAAAGGTGCTCAGTACTATGTCCTGCTTATATATCAACCTGGTAGTTCAATGTGTTGTTTCAATCATTTTAATTGGACCTGTGTGATTTTTGTTTTTGTTACGTAAGCGTAATTTCTGGAACTTGGCGTCATGCTTCGTGTGATAAGATTTCAAAAATTAAGCTTTATGACTGATCGCTTAATTAAATGCTATTCGGGTGGCGATCTTATCATGTGATCACGGGAGCCACTCGAACTACCCGAACGTGTAGTGCTGTTGTTTGTACGTTTATATTTCTTGCTGTTTACTTTTTTGTGCGAAAAACACCACCCAGAGGTGCATTCTGCATTAAAATTTAGCTCTATGTGCCAGATCTCCATTTCGTGACAGTACACAAATGGAAATTACACGAGTTTCGCACACCCCTACTCAGGGCACAAGCCTTAAAAAAAGAAGTGGGGGGGACTAAACTAGTTGGGCAGTATGTAATTTACATCACGGCGTATGACATGACATCAAAGCAAATGGCATCACAGGAATGGACGTCATGGAAAGTGGCTTCTCAGGAAGTGGCATCACAAGTTACATCAGATCTAAAGCCCTCACATATATGTTTAGCAGGTCTATTATGTGTACGTTTGAGCGCATTGTGAGGATAATAGCACAGTGTGCTATGGAAGATGATATGTGGCTTCAGCACCTTGCAATCCCACAGTTTTATGTAACGCATCCTGTACATTTATTTACAAACATAATTTATTGTACATGTAATATGCACGTGTTGACGTTCAGAGCTCTGACACCCTGCATTGGAAAGAGTAGGGCTATATGAGAAAAAGTAGTGGTACTTAAATTATTTCAACGTCTCCTCGGGGGAAGTAAGCTCTAAATAAATGCAATTTGTTTTGTTGTAAATACAGTGAAAGACCAACACATCTGATATTCTTACAGTGCGTGTGCATCTCCTAAACAAGGACTGAACAAAGTGAAAAGCTGCCTCTCTAGTATTTGTGAAGTGATAACCAGGTGTGAGCCTTTGATTCCCCTCCATTGGCATCAGGTGTGTGGCTTCTGTCTGCTCCCAGCCAAGAGACTCAAACAAAAGGAGGCCTCATGACCCCCTCAAATTTGACCTTTGTTACGGGCCCAGCATGAGTCTTAAATAAGAAAGCCCCATCCTGTCCCTGCCTGCACGTGGTTGGAGAATGGATTGTTATTATATTTCAATAGAACTATTATTTTTGGGGAAAATAAAAAATATATGAACAATAGTCACGTTTTTTTCAAACTTTTCCATCACCATTTGCAAACATTTTGTCCATGTTGTTTTTTGGACTTGAGCATGTACAGATTTAAGTAGTGTGATCTGAGGAGATGAGCAGTTAGTTCGACCTGCTGTCACTCAAAAAGGTTCCTCAATGTTATCACTTTGAGGGACAGAAAGCAACCTGATTTATACTCCAGGACTGCATTTTTGGTTTTAATTTTTAGGTCGAGCACGAGCGCAGATTTGACCTCGTGGGCGCGCACGGCGCCGTGCCCATCTCGTGCCTCACATTCCCGTGCGCACACAGCTATCCCCCACACCCCTGCACACACAAACACACAGGCACACGTACACACGCTGCCGCCCCCACCACACACACACATACAGACAGGCACGCATACACACGCCGCCGCCCCCTAACCCCCCCTGCACGCACACACAGACACACACCCCCGCCCCATGCATCGGGAGATCTGCCATACAATCGGTACTTACGCCAGCCTCCGCCAACATCGCAGGGAGCGGCGGTTGCAGGCCCCCAGCGTAGGAAACAGGTCCCCGCGGTGCACACAATGGGAAGAGGAAAAGGGGACGAGACCCACGGCGCGCGACACGGCACAGGGAGGCGGTGCGCGCCAGGCCTCCGACGCTGCCTGGAACATGTGCGCGCGCTCCCCAGCCTGTCGCGAGCACGCCTCCTTCTGGCTACTAGCGTGTCCCAGCCGCCGCAGTCACAGCGGGCCGCCTCTCCTCTGAGCTGGATTCGCTGGCGGTGGTGGGGGCAGGGTGGGGGGCGGTTCATCGGTTCTGTCTGCGCTCGGAGCAATATTACATATCGCATTATATAGGCATCCATTATCGTGTTTTGCAACAGGGAAAACTTGCTGCACGTCACAGGAACATATTGCTCAAAATTCGATCGTACACAACTTGCAATCGTTGGAATCGTGCGCATTAAAACATCTTTATCAACGTGATTGGCTGATGTTGAAGTCTGGTATGCAACAACTTGTTCAAATATGTTATCTCAATGTTTCACGCTTCATTACAAATGTCACCAAAAAAATGTTCATATTTCACTTTTGTTCTTGGATTTTCGTCACAATAAAATACAATGAACATAATCTTCCCAAAAGTTATTTCCAAAAATTTAAGCTAGTGCCATTATAAATTACAATCACTTTTATTTAAGTATTAATTATTTTAAAAAATAAAAGCCATTGTTCTTTGTAATATCAATACATCTAAGTCATGTAAATACCACACCTATTGCATTACAAATGCTAAAGATGTCACATTTGCGAAAGTTAAAACTATTGGCATTATAAATGACAAAGCTATTCATTTCGCTATTCTCAAAAACCAACACATAAATAAAAAATTTGTCATTTACAATACTAATAGCTCAAACTTTCCTAATGCGAGACCTATTGCATTGCAAATGCTTGTTTACTTTCCTACTAGACGATGTGTTTGTATGGTTGGGATCCACAGTGACCAACTGAGTGAAGCAAAGGCCAGGATAATTTGCAGGGATTTTATGCCATAACGTCAAGTTCTGAAAACCAAAATGAGGGTGATATATCCGCCTGCCACGTGGACCCCAAAGTAGAATGGAAACTTCTCTAGTAACAGGGGTGCATCCTAGAGCACAAATGCCCAGTGTCAATGGGCGGAAGTGGAAATGGATTAAAGCCTCCTTTTGAGGGAGATTTGTTCAACATCAAATGTTTGTGGAAAGTTGATAAGTTGTGACCATAGCAATGTAGGTTAGTTGCTTTGGCCCAAATAGATAGTGTTTAAGGCCTGGAACTCTGCCACGGAATATAATGGGATATTTCGCTCTATGATCAACTGTGAAATAAAGAGAAAACTAAGTAAATTGCATCCCAGTGGGATGTGGCATATTCCTTAATTTTTTGGGAAGTGTCATAATTGTGAATTTAAACACAATGGACCGGCAACCGTGGACAAAACTAGAGAAGATAAACATGAGAAATGGGGAAATTTGGCAATTTTCTAACAATTGCAAAAATAGTTCATTTAAGCAGTAAAAACTCTGAGCGTCCGTTTAATTTGCAAATCTTTGTGCACAGCAGCAGGGGATGAGCCAGCCTTCTGGTGATATATTTAACCCCAGTGAAATCACGTGGCATACACAAACAATGGGTGTGCTCTCTTCTGATGATTTGAATGCCTGCAGTGATAGCCCTGCGCACAGAAGCATGGGTGGTGCCCCCTCACCTTACTACTATTTGTAAATGAACACATGATGGGCATGAGACGAGCATTCTGATTATAGGTAGGAAGGTCATAGCAAGAAGCAGGTGGTGATTTTACCCTGGTGCACTGCTTATCGGAGTGAGTTGGAAAATACTAGACCAATTAAAACCTCGGAAACAATCCTAGTGTACAGTTGGAAAAAACTGAGTAGGTTCCCACAAAAGCAAAAAGGCCTAAACAAGCCAAGGGGCGTACTGTGTCAAAATTAGAAATTAGTTGTTGCTAATACATTTTAAAGGTAATGCATGATGCCAATTTTTCTAGAAAAGGAGACCCTGACTGACATTTTGATTGAGGCCATTTTTTCTTGAAAAGGTGTCCTAGACTGGCATTTTTACCAGACACAGAGGTCACAGCCATTTGCTTACAAATGGCTGTGATAGAACCAGTCACAGCCATTTTGCATTGAAATGCAGCACTGTAGCCTATGCGCACCACTGGGGTTGCGACCATATAAATATTTTAAGGACCTAGCTTGTAATATGTTATTCAAGTAAATACTAGCAGTGGCAAAGCCAATAGGTCTCTGCTTTGTGTTTGATAATGGTTTTAGCCACTGTTGCATTCATGTTGGATGCTGTGCAGGGGGTTCCGATGGACATGGGAAGCAACGCGGATGGTTCAAGGAATAGGTGGTGATGGGGAAAAACACTCAGGTGAGTGTGATGGGGTGAGCTTTTGCAATGCAGGAGGATAGAGTACATGATTGAGACAGCTCAAACACGCACATTTACGTGGAATACTCAACCCAAAAGAGAAAAGTAGTGCTTGGAAAGACAGCAATGGAGGCAGAGATGTCAGCTAATCAAAGTAAGAGGCAATGCTCATGGGAGGGACAAGATTGACGAGTTGGGGCACAAAGGAGGGACGTTGGGGCACAAAGGAGGGACATTGGTGACTAGGAAAGCCAACCCCTGGACATGTTCCAAGCCCTCTCTGTTCTTGGTAAGCCACAATGTCTCACAACAGACCATGCGGTCTAGTAGGCTCGACTTAAAAAATGGAAAGAGCAGGCAAATGTGAGTTATGTTCCCCATTGAAATTTATACCTAAAACAGCAACCACATGTAGAGATCACTAACTATTTGATAACTGTCCACATTATTTCTAAATGACTTTAAAGCAAACAGAGGGATATGTGCTTCTTAACTATAGAATACTGGATTTTACAACCCCACCACCTCTTGACCACTCAGTATACCAAACTCCAAGCAGCACGAAGCAAATTTGGACAAAACATGTTAGTCTTTGTTACTATTGTTACGTTACATTATTTTTCATCAGTTAAAGTGAGACTCCCATCTCGGTTGTAATCTGGATTCTTAATTTTGGTTTTAAGCACCCTTGCTTTCACCATGCCCTTTGTGGGGGGCAGGGCCACAAGAGCTCTCTGGAGGATCTTTCCTTTGACCGGGTAGTTGTCCCAATCATATGAGTCTCAAACTTCTAAGTTGATGTATGTCTGGTAGTTTTGGCTTGACAGATCAGGAGCATGGATTGCTCGTACTGTTACTGTCCAAGAGGCAGGGAGAAGCAGTTGGCATAATTGTGCTTCTTGCCTTGAGTTTTGCCCACAGGGCCGTAGTCAACACTAGGAGGTCAAATTCACTATTCTGGGTAAGTATAACGTGAAACTTCCCCCAAATTAGTCCATGATGTTTATTTATTATTTTAACTCAAATCCTGGCATTACTGAGTCTGGTTCTGTATATATTGGTGGTGTAATGAAATTGTAAATGATCTTTATATAACGCTTAGTACCCCTGAGTTGGCATTGTAGTGCTTTGTGGCCAGTAGAATGCCAAACTGGAACACAAGATTCGAGGTTAAAGGTCAGATGTTGGCGTCTCAATGTATGATGTGTATGCTACCCCGAGGCATTGGTGCGTTGTTCGCTTGTGCACAATTGTTTTGTAAAGGATGCTTGTTCATTTTTACAAAAATGTACGATCGCAGTGAATAACCACTAAATGTTGCAAGTAATATGAAAATAAAGATAAAAAAAAGATTAGAGGTTAATAGTTGGCTAGTAATATTTTCCTGTGTGAATTAGTTGTTTTAAGTTTGTACTCTTGATCTCTTGTGTTTTGTAGAGTTTAGATTACGAGGTAGGATGATGGAATGGATTTAAAAGGGGAAGTAGTACGTTGTTTTTGTAAGTTGTGGTTGTGTGTATCTGTTAGTGGGTGACATGGCTAGAAAGGAAAGAAAGTTTGAGAAGGATGTTTGGGGGTACATAGTAGACAAAGGTTTGGAATGAGATAGAGGTGGGATGGGTCAAAGATTGAAAGGATTTTTTAAATGTAAATGATCTTATACACACTTATATGCACATGAAATTTTGTAAGGTTTCATTGGCTGGAGAAAACTCCTCTATAAGTCCTGGCGCATATGCACATAGAAGCAGCAATATATACATGGTCGGAATTGCACCTTTATCTTGGGTGAAGTATGCACATTTTTTCCTGACATTTCTTAAAGTGTTGGTAGCAGACAAAAACTTGCATGTTCACCTATATGTATGTAGAGGGAGGTGACTGGCTTATATACACCAGTGTCCTATGGTGTAATATACATTTTCCCGAATATAAATGTATCTGCTTCTAACAGAAAGCAATGTTGAATGTACATTGATGCATATAAGAACTCCATCTCTATGCCATGAGTAGCATAGTTTGTCAGAGAATACTGTTCTGATACTGTTGTGAGTATATTTGTCCTGTGGGGAAGAGCCAGCTCTTGAACAATTTGAAGTTAAGATGGTTGTCAGTGTAACTTGTGTGGGGGTAGTGAATGCCAAAGTGCTGCTTGAAGAGAGAAATATGTTTATCCATGGTTTTTGTCTTGTATGTTGGAATGCTTAGGTAGGGAGCCATTTTCAAGTGTTAGTTCCTTTGTTGTATGAATTTGTTGATTTTCTTCCTGATGAGGTGTGGTCTTTTACCATGTATTACTTTTTCTACAGCTTGAAGATGGATATTGTGGCAACTATTAACCAGTGCAGGGCCCTCAAGGCAGGGGAGATGTGTGCTTGTGGCTTTACATGTTGGAGTCTAGTGGCAGTGTTCTGAAGTCTGTTTCATAGCTCACCTTTGTCAACAATGAGAAGATTAGAGACCATTAGCATAATCCAGTTTAGATAAGATAAGAGATGGTAGCATTAACCTTATGAGGGAATCCTAGGTGCGGGTAGATGCATCGCAGTGTATTCAGTGTGAGAGAGCTTGATTTGGCAACTTATTCACTTGTGCATTCATTGATAGCATGGCGTCCACGGGAATTCCGCGGTTTCTTTTCTCCTTAGATATTTTTGGTGGTTGTCCTAGATCATAAGGCCAGGGGCAGCGAGCCATAGGTTTTCCAGTTGCCACGGGTGAGTACTTTGGTTTTGGAGGCATTCAATTTGAGATGGCGCCATGTCATCCTTTGGTCAACGGCCTGGAGGGAACTGAAAATATTCGATGTTCCAATGTCCTTTGGGTGTTCTACTTTTAGAAGTATATGTCATCTGCATGTTTATAACAGGTGAAGTCAAAGCCATTTACCAGATCTGGTAATGGTTTCATATAGATGTTAAAAAGCATGGGTGAGGTGATTAAGCTTTAAGGGGACTCCTGCTTTAATGCTGTATGATTTAGAAATGAAATGACGAGTATGTATAATTGATCTGTTGAGTAGGTATGATGCGATCCAACAAAGAGCTGTACCCTCTATTCCGCCTTTCTCATCTCTTTTGGTTAGTGTCATTATCCACTGTCAATGGCTTCCAAAAGGTCCAAGATAAGGGTAGCAACGCTGTGTGACCTACTATGTTAAGGTCATCCCAGGTGGAGATTAGGGCCGATTTTGTGCCTCTTCATAGACAGAATTCAGTTTGGAAGTTGGAAGTATGGAGCTGTCTTCAACGGATGTGACATCTGGGTGAAAGCTGCTCTTTCTGGTAGTTTGCCCAGGAATAGTCTGTAGTTGTCGGAGTCTTGATTGTCTGGGTTAATTTTCTTTTTTTAATAATGGGCAGAAGTATGCCTTTTGACTCTTCTGAGAAAACTCCTTTCAGTAAGGAGTTGTTGATGTGTTCTAACTGGAATGACCACAGAAGGTGATAGAATGTTTTTAAAGATTTGCAGTTGATAACGTTCAGAGGGAAAGGCTGATTGATGGCTTGCTCTCTTTGACAAGATCAGAAATTCAGTCAGTGATAGTTCTATGAAGGAGCATAGATGCTGTTTGTTTTTCCTTGAAGGGTTTTGTAGGAAATGGGTTGGGTTGATGGTATTTTCTTTTAGTTTAAATAAGAATCCAACATGTTTGCTTTAATTGTAACGATTTTCCAGATTTTTTTTTAGAGAAATGGGGTAAGCAGCTTCTCTGTTTTTTGGCTTACGATATTCTGCAAGTTTTAAAATAAAATTCTTTATTAGCACACTTTGCATTGTGGAATCGATCAGACTAGATTTTTAAATTGTTGAATTGTATATTCTGCTGTGACTTGAGGGTTGTGTATTTTGAGCGAATTTCGTTGAAGCTTAGCAATTCGTTTTTTAAAATTAATATTCTTTTTTTAATTCTGCGTTCATTCAAGGGGCATATTTTCTTTTGCAATGCTTAGATGTTTTCAGAGGAATTTCTGGAGCCATTCATAGTGTTTGTCCAGAATTTGCGACCAGATCTATGTTGGAGGTAAGCTGGTTTTCATAGTTGCTACAAATTCAGCTTTCCCAAGGTCAATATGTTGTTGAGGACAAGATGATTTATTTTGGGTGGGTTTTGGTGTCTTATGTTGGAAGGCATTGAGGTAGTGGGGTGACCATGTGACTCTTTGGAATGTGACTAGGTCTGGGATTGTGAAGATATCTGATGTGTGTCTAGAAATATGTGAGATTGGAAACAAGCTCTTGTAGGTTGTGTGTGCTTTGATGTTATGTTGTCTTAGATTACATTTATAAAGCTCACTATCACTCCAGAGAGCATCTTGGCACTATATGATCAAGAGAACAACGGAGACTCCAGGCTACTATGGACCTATGCAAGGATCAGATTTAGAAAAGCAAAGGGAGTCCGGAGCTGCAAAGACCCAGGTTTTCAGCAGTTTCCTAAAGGCGGGTTCTGAATACGAGTGTATGAGATAGTCTGGGAGCAGGTTCCAGGCTTTAGCTCCAAGGACTGTAACCGATTTTCAGAGACGTGACATATGAAGTAAACCTGTCTGCTAGATATTTAGGACCTGATGCCATTTTCGCTCTGAAGGTAATAAGCAAGATTTTGAATAACACACTTTTATGAATAGGCAACCAGTGTATTGATTTGAGGGCTGCCGTCGCAGAAGATCGGGGAGGTAAACTCAACAGCTTAAATCAGTGAGGATAGTTCCGGGGTGTGCCATATTAGGTCTGCCGAACCATACATTGAGGTCACCAAGGATGCATTCATTTGAATATACTGTAAAAGGTTAGAGAGTGTCTAACAAAGTGTCAGGGAATGTTGAATTGGTCCTCTTAACCTTGTAAAGAAACATCGTCTCCTCTCATAAGATTTGTTGTTTCTTCAAAAAAGGAGGTGGCTTAGCTGTCATATTTACATATGCAATTTTGTTAGTTTGAGATCCTGGTGGAACAGTTTCATGCAAGACCAGTGTCATATCTTCGTCAATCCATGGTTCAGTCATAACAAGTCAGGTTCTGTGTCCATCAATATGTCAAATATGTGGTGATTGTTTTTTTTAAATAGCATGGGCATTTATCAGTAAGCAGTCCACATTTGTATTGGGGTGGTGTTTGTGCTGCAGGAGGGTGAGTATTGTCTTTTGACGTTGTGGATGTTGTACTCTTGTTGGCGGTAATTGTTGGAGAACAGAGAAAGTTTTTATAATTTTTCCTCCAAAAGCCATAGAATGTTTTTGTGGCTGGTTGTGTGGGTGGTGTTGAGTCTGCTTAAAGTTAAGGGGTTGGGCTGTGGAGTTGGGTGAAAGGTAGCTTTGTTTTGAGATAGACAATAAGAAATGAGGTTATTAAGAGTGTTGTGGAGTTCCTTTTTTTGCACATGTTGAAGGTGTATAGGTGAGGGTGGTGGAGCATGAGTCATGTGGGTCATGTAGTATGGCTCTGTATTGAGCAATGGATGCAAGACATGAGTATTTGTGCATTGGTGGACTGAGCACTTGGTGCATATGTTGCACGGAGAGTGAGTTATAAATGTTATATTTGTTGGTATTGAGAGAAGAGTGGATGTGTGTAGGTATTTATATTATTTATTTATTGAGTTTTATATAGCGCTGGCTAGACCCGGAGGTATCACAGCGCTTTACATGAGGATTAAACAATGTTACAGCATTAGATCAGTTACATTTACATTAGTTACTAGTGTATTCATGACAGAAAGATTACAACTGATGGAGCGAGTAGAGAAAAAGGGGCAACATTAGAGAGGGCTGGGAGAATATCAGGAGGCAGAAGAAAGATCATGGGGTGAAGAACAGTAGGGGACAGTAGAGGCAGAGGGGGTGAAAGGAGCTTCCTGGGGATCATGCCCCTAGATGCAGGGGAGGGAATGGATAACGGGGAGACTAGGAAAAACAGTGTCCCATGTCCGGCTGGGGAGGTGCCGGCTGAGGGGGTAAATCCCAGGGCCCAACTCCTCTATAGCTACGTATGATAGCTCCACCGGGTATCAGCCAAAGGTTAAGCAGGCTCCGCGGTAATTCCAAACAGTTGAAGATTCAGCCCATGGGGTAACGTCAGAGTTCCATTGAAGGTAGTGTCGGAGGAGAACAGCAGTGGAGAAAAACGATGAGACCTATGTCTGAAGTCCGGCTCGGTAGGTGATGGCTCTAGCGGTGAGCCGCAGCCAATCTCCCCTATAGCTGTCGATGCAGCTCCTCCGGGAATCGGCCATGATGCTCGGGCTCTGCCGGGATAGAATGAAGGTAATTCATTGTCCAAAGGTCTCAAGTCCAGAAAAAGAAGAATGGAGATGACAAGGATGGTATAGGGGTCGCTAGTTCAGTTGCCTGGAAGTCTGCTGCCCCAATACATCAAATGGGGGTGGTTGCAGGTAGAGAACAGTAAATTAGTGTTGTTATTGATCTGGGACGGGTGAGGCACATCGTTAGCTCCCTGGAAGAGTGTACGATTGACAAAGTACTGTTAGTGTGTGAGCGCTATTAGCGCAGTCGCCATTTTAGGGTCAGGCTCGTTAAGGTATGTTGGGATGGTGGAGCTTTTTAATGTTAGTTTGTTCAGCTGCATTTTGTTTTGTTTGTTTGGTCTTGTGGAGTAGGGTTAGCTGGTATATTGGTTTGACTAGAGGTGTAGGATTTGAGTGTGAGGTACTGGTGAGTTTGGTTTAAAGGAGAAGAGGGGTGAGGTTTGTGTTTGAGAGTAGAGCCTGTTGGTGAGCATTGGAAAATATTTGTTTTGAGAGATAGTTATAGGATGGGACAAGGGGATGAATGAGTCTTATTGGTGGAGGAGAGTGGTGAAAGTGTCTTTTGTTGCGTGAGAAGAGTATGTCTGTGTGGTAATGCGGTATGATAGATGGTTGCAGAAAGGGTTCGGAGGGGTGGCTGGGGCAATGCTAGGAGAAAGGGGAGGGTAGTGAAAGGATTTTGTTTGGAAAGGTTGGAAGTTTGTGAAATGAATTGTGAGTTTAATTGGTATTCAAGCAAAATGTATATTTTGTTCTGCTGTAACATAGTTGTGGTTTGTGCAGTTGGTGGGTGTAGGGGTCCAGGGGTATGTAGGCACGTTAAACATTTAGGTAGCGTTTGATGAGTGAATGGAGGATTTAAATTGTTTGTTAGTAGAGAGCTGTGTGTGTGAGCTAGTGTGCAAGGCTATTTGTGGTTGTGTCTTGGAAAGGGGTTGCAAATTGTGAAACAAGCTCAGTCAGGCAACACCCTTAACTAGTCACCCTTGGCCTGGACACCCTTATCCATAGGGTTAAATAGCCCTACTGTTCAGGTGACAGTGGCCCAATGAGAATCCTAGCACTAACCAATCAGAACACTAGCCCTCAGCCTTACAGCCAATGGGAGCTAGCTCTAGGAACCAATTGGAATCCTTGCCTTATCAATCAATCAGAACACAAAGCCCTTGGTCCATTAGAAGCTCTAGCCCAGGGAGTGAATCAGAACCCTGGCATTATTTGCAAGTTTTGAAACCAGATGCGGTTGTGTTCACAAGTATGGTGTACTGCGGAGCGAGTAACTTTGATATTAGTTAATACCGATTAATTATAACTAGTGCCAGTTTGTAGTGTAGTATGATGTTGAGCCATACCTCAGTCATTAAAAATATTGCATTATTTCTCTAGCCAGTAGGTCAAATAGGTGTTCGACCAGTGGGCAATAGATTTTCTTTCACCTGAATCAATCAATCACTCAATCATGACACTTATAAAGCGCACTACATACCCGTGAGGGTCTTAAGGCGCTGGGTGGGCGGGGTGCTGCTGCTACTGATCAAAAAACCAGGTCTTGAGGAGTCTTCTGAAGGCCAGTAGGTCTTGGGTCTGCCGTAGGATTGTGGGGAGGGTGTTCCAGGTCTTGGCGGTGAGGTGGGAGAAGGATCTGCCGCCGGCGGTCGTTCTTCGGATTCGGAGGACTGTGGCGAGGGCGAGGCTGGCAGAGCAGAACTGGCGGGTGGGGGTGTAGAAGCTGAGACATCTGTTGAGGTTTGCTGGGCCGGTCTTGTGGAGAGCTTTGTGTGCGTGGATGAGAAGCTTGAAGGTTATCCTCTTGTTGACGGGGAGCCAGTTCAGCTGTCTCAGGTGGGGTGAGATGTGGCTGCAGCGGGGGATGTCGAGGATCAGACGTGCTGAGGCGTTATGGATGCGTTGCATTCGTCTCAGGAGCTTGGCCGATGTTCCTTCGTAGAGGACGTTTCCGTAGTCCAGCCTGCTGGTGACGAGGGCCTGGGTGACCGTTCTTCTCGTCTCGATGGGGATGCACTTGAAGATCCTGCGGAGCATTCGGAGGGTGTGGAAGCAGGATGAGGAGATGACATTGACCTACTTAGTCATGGAGAGGGTGGAGTCGAGGACGACCCCTAGGTTGCGTGCGTGGTCGGTGTGTGTCGGGGGTGTTTCTAGTGTTGTCGGCCACCAGGAATCGCCCCAGGCTAAAGGGGTGGAGCTGAGGATGAGGACCTCCATCTTGTCCGAGGTCAGCTTCAGTCGGCTGTTTCTCATCCATTCGGCGACGGCCTTCATTCCTTCATGGAGGTTGGTTTTGGCGGTGCGAGGGTCTTTGGTGAGGGAGAGGATCAGCTGGGTGTCGTTGGCTAGGAGATGATGTTGAGGTCGTGCTGTTGGCGACGTGGGTGAGGCCTGCCATGTAGATGTTGAACAGCGTCGGGCTGAGGGAAGAGCCCTGGGGTACGCCACAGATGATTTCGGTGGCAATGGAGCGGAAGGGGGAGGTGGACGCTCTGAGTTCTGCCGGAGAGAAAGGATGTGGTCCAGTCCAGGGCCTTCTCTTGGATCCCGGCGTCGTGTAGGTGTGTTTGTAGTGTGTGGTGGAAGACTGTGTCGAAGGTGGCTGACAGGTCCAGGAGGATGAGGGCCGCTGTTTCTTCGTTGTCAAGCAGGGTCCTGATGTCATCGGCGGTGGCGATGAGAGCGGTTTCGGTGCTGTGATTGCTGCAGAACCCGGACTGGGACGGGTCCAGGATGCTGTTCTCCTCGAGGAAGCGGGTCAGTTGTTTGTTGCGATTTTCTTGGTGACCTTTGCCGGAAACAAGCAGGGAGATGGGTCGGAAGTTACTGAGGTCCTGGGGGTCTGCCTTGGGTTTCTTGAGTAAGGCATTGATCTCGGCATTCTTCCAGCTTTCCGGGAAGGTTGCTGTCTCGAAGGATATGTTGATTACATTCCGGAGATGGGGTGTGATGGCTGTGCTGGCTTAGTTGAAGATGTGGTGAGGGCATGGGTCTAACCGTGATCCGGAGTGGATGGTGTTCATGATCTTGCTGGTGATCTTGTCGTTGATGCTGGTCCAGGAGAGCAGGAGGTTGGTGCAGGTGGTGGTCATGGGGGCGATGGTTGTCGGGGCGGTCATGGCTTTGAAACTGTCATGGATGTCGGCGATCTTGCGGTGGAAGAAGGTGGCCAGCGAGTCGCACAGGTCTTACGAAGGCGGGATGTCGTTGGTGTCGGAGCTGGGGTTGGAGAGTTCCTTCATGATGTTGATGTTGTACTAACAGTTGTGTTTTCTTGATCAAGTAAATGTATTGGCATCACCATGGCCAGCTCATGCTAATAACCTTTTATGCCTATGCTGGGAAGTAGAAAAGTGAACGAGGAATAGGTGGGTTTTTATCTAGCCGATATTGAAGTATAACCAAAGCCAGTTGGAGTGTTGCCTTACCGGGGTGGAGTGCATGCACTTCCAAGGTGCTGCATCAAGGTGATATGTGACTTACTGCTTTCCCCTCATTACTGCTTGAGCCAGCCTCTAGAGCAAACCTTCAGGCCAATTTGTACCTCATCAACTCAAACTAATTAATGTCCCCAACCAAATTGGCCATAAAGGATCCCTCAAGAGGACAGTGTTCTGCCATGCAGACAACTCTGCACAGTTTACATTCATGGCCTGCTGGTGTACACATGTTCTTTGCAGGTGCCGTACATGAAGCATAGAGAAACTAGTACACTGTTGTTAGAATTTCCCTTTATGTGTGGGAACCCATATTTAATGCCCAATTGTATTGCTGGTTTTTAGATTCTGAACATTGGGGTGCTGCTGTCCAGTTACAAGTGTATGTACTCTAACCCTAAAACATGTCAAAATTAGCTAATACCTTAATGGCATACTTGCATGCTCCGGACAAGTTGATGCCGAAAGGAAATCCAACTTTTCTGTGTGGCCATCCCATATTTTTCGCCTTTTGCTCGACACTATATTTTTCAGGCTTCAGAACTCTGTGCACTTTACCGCAGCTATTCTGTGGTAAAGTGCCTGTGTGGCCCCTTTTAACATGATCGAATCGACATACTCTAATTGATATATTTATCTTGCCTATACCTCTCCAGTTTATGGTGCAAAATGTACCTAGTGCCTGGAAGGTAAATTCCTCTGGTGGACTGCAGCACCGAATGAGCCATCAGTTATAATTGTAGTATAAACATGTCTTCAGGCCTAGTGTTGTAACCTGACTGTTACAGGGCAAAAAAAGCACTGTGATCTGTCAAAGTAAAAACCTTCCTTTTACATATTAATGCCACTCCTGTGTAAGCCTTGTGGACCACAGGGCAGGGTATGTTGCATTTAAAAGGGGGCATCTAGAAATGTAATGTTGGTATGGCTGTACAGTGACAAGCGCTCAAAAGCTTTTTTCACTATGGAAGGTCCTGGCTGTCTTAGGAGGAAAATTTGATTTTAGATTAATATATCAACGTTTCTATTCTGGTTTGAGACAAGCTAGAGAAATGGCTCTACCACTGTTTTTCACTGACGTAGCTGGATTTGCATAAATACTTAGGGAAAGTAACTTTCAGAAATTTCACTTTTCTCTGCCTAAAACCCCCTGAAGGCTAATTTGCACTAGCCTGACAGCAGCTGCCATGACAAAGCTCTATCTCAATGAGGTGTGAAAACTGCTCCCACAGTAAAGACAATTGTTTAGGCCTGGTGAAAAAATGGGGGTGAGGATGGGTACATTATCCCTATCAGCTGATGAAGGCCAGCTGAGGAAGTTACAGGCACTTCATTACCTGGTTCTGTAAGTAGGGTTCGGTCAAGCTAACCACCCGTAAGGGTATCCAGGTGCTGAGAACCCTACTGCTCAAGCAGGAGTTCAGTTGAACAGCCAGGTCTTGAGTCCCTTCTTGAATTCCAGCAGAGAGGATGATGTCCGGAGTAGAAGGGCGAGGTTGTTCCAGGACTTTTTGGTGAGGTAGGAAAAGGAGCTTTCTCCACTGTTGCTTCAGTGTATGGGGGTGTGAGCAAGGGAGAGGAAAAAAGAGTACAGGTGTCTGGAGGGCTAGTGGAAGTTCTGGCGGTGGTTGATGTATGCTGGTACATGATTGTGTAGGGTTTTGTAGATGTGGATCAACATCTTGAATTGACATCTCTTCTGAATGGGGAGCCAGTGGAGCTTCTTGAGGTGGGGGGTGATATGGGTCTGCATTGGGAAGTTGAAGATGAGTCTGGCCCCTGAGTTCTGTATGGTCTGCAATCTCTTCAGGTATTATGGGGTGATTCCTACATAGAGTGCATTGGAGTAGTCCAGTTGGGTGCTGACTAGGGCTTGAGTGATGGTTCATCTAATTTTGATGGGGACACATCTGAGGATTTTGCGCAGCATGTGGAGAGTGAGGGAGCAGGCGGAGGAAGCTACGTTGATCTGGCTTTTCATGGTGAGGTTGCTGTCCAGCATGATACCAAGGCTGCAGGCATGGTCTTTCGGAGTAGGTTAGGGTCCTAGTCCAGAGGGACACCAGGAGTCATTCCACAGAGAGGTGGTGTTCTCGAAGATCAGTACTTCAGTGTCGTCTGTGTTGAGTTTTAGGTAGTTGTCTTTCATCCAGTTGGAGACGCTCGTCATGCACCTATGGAAGTTGGCTAAGAAGGTGAGGGGGGGTCTTCTGATAGTAAGAGGATGAGCTGGGTGTCATCGACATAGGATATGATGTTTAGTCCATGGGTTCTGACAATGTAGGCCAAGAGGGTCATGTAGGTGTTGAACAGTGTAGGGCTGAGGGATGAGCCTTGAGGGACTCTGCAGATGATGTTCTTAGGTTCTGAGTTGAAAGGTGGTTGGCAGTTTCTCTGGGTTCTTCTGGTGAGGAAGGAGGCAATCCATTTGAGGGCATCTCCTTGGATTGCCATGTGATGAAGCATCTTGAGAAGGATGTTGTAGGAGAGCAAGGGTTCCTGGAGATAGGGGCAGATGGGCTGCGCGGCGAGCTGTAGCCTCCATTAAGTAGGTCATGGGTGGAGGGAGGGGCGCTGGGTGACAATGGCCCGGGCTGGCATGGTAAGCGGGAGGGAAAATCGGTAGCAAAAACGACGGGAAAAACGAGCGGGCAGAGTTGGCAGCAAAAACAGGCAAAGACAATAGGCAACACAACATGCAGATTACAGTTTACCCACTTGGATGCTAATGACAAGGGTAACTCGTCATGGAGTGCCCATTCATTTCAATGGAAATTAGAGTAAAAGCCTAAGAGTGCCTTAGCATCCAAGTGGTTAGCTAGGCAGTGGAATAAACAGTGGGCAGTATGAAATTGGAAAAATGCAAAATGAATCCGCAAACAGTGAATTATAAAGGGACTTAAACAGGGGACATACTAATGGGAAATAGTATGATTAGGCAAAGTTTAAACCAAAAGCAAATCAACAGTTAAGTGATAAGAAGATAAAGCAAAATGAAACAAGCATGGCAAAAGCAGAAAGGGAGAGCTGGTAGGGACAGAAGTTAAGACTGTCCATTCATAGTTTAGTGTAAAGGGAGACCTGAAGAAGGGGACAGTGCCTTTTTTTTAGACCCAAGGTAATCATTTGGGCACCACCCTAGTGGTAGGGGTAGCTGACCCCAGACAAGTTTGATGTAGCTGACGATGGGACTGCTTATTACCCTAAATACAGCCTAACTGGCTTCATTCAGAAGCAATAAAGCCTTTGCCATCTTAGACTTCATTTAGACTGGTGCAGTGTGGGATAGTTTGTTGTAAGGCCAACAGGATGTGCTGAATAAGTTGAGTTGCCCCTGAGAACTTTCCTCATTGTTTAGGCAGTGTCCAGGAGTTCCCCACCCATTGGCTAGTGAAACCTACAAAGCTGCTGCCTTACCCACAGCCCCTTAGACCGCTTTCTGGACCTGCAGAAGAGGAATTACCCTTGCAGTTGAAACCTGTACGAAGACCTGAAGGACAGGACCTACTTCCACTTTTACCTAAGACAAAGGTGGGCTTCAATGGTCAGTTAGCTAACTTCTTGTGTGGCTACAGTAACATCAAAAGCTACAATAGGTCGTTTTCCTAGAGTTACCAGTTGTAGCTGGAAGAGGGCTAGACCCTGCAGGAGGCCTCTGCTGGTGTGAGTCCTGAAAGTGCAGTTCATGGGATCAAGAAGCCTTGGTTGTGTCCACAGGGACTTATTCTGAAATCTCTGACAAATTTGGACTTGGATACATTTTGGACTTTTACACCTCCAGAGAACCAGGACCAACCATCCAAGTCAATCTACACACAGCACAACCTCTCTGGGCAAGAAAATCCGGGTTCTCCTGCTGATTGGAGCTGATGCCATCTGAAAATCCAGTTCAGGGGACCCTCCTGGGAAGCCTATACAACTTAAATGGGACCATCCCAGATACAGGCAACTGTCTTACCCTGCTGGACCAAGCAGAGCTTCAAAAAGACTAAATCTGAAGGTAGAAATCTTGACCCGATGAAGCTGCTAAAAGTATCTGGCTGATGAGTAGACTTTCCTGGGCATAGAATTTGACTTTTCCTGCCAAAACCAACTACTTCTGCAGGACGTCTCACAACATCTACTTGACTTTGAAGGTGCTTTTCTGGATACAACATGCTGCTGGGTTGTTACTTCCACTTAGATCATCCACCAAGTTCCTCCTAAATGTCCCCAGGGTACGTACTGCCAGAAACGGTGACAGAGCCTTCAGTAAAACAGCTCCCGAAGCCTGGAATTCACTGCCTCTCCAGATTAGGACGGAACCCGACTACCTCAGATTGCGCAGACAGCTAAAAACATGGCTCTTTTAGACCTGCCTCTGCCTCGCTTGGGTTCCTGATAGGAGTTTTCTTCTGCAAGCGCTCTGAGACCTCCGGGTGATTTATGCGCTATACAAATTAATGAAAATGAAATTAAATGAAATTTCAGAGACTAAATCAGAAGGTAACATCTGCTTGGTGTATGTGACCCATGCTTAATTGCTGCCTGCCTGAAATCTCACCTAGATCCCGATCAGCCAGGAACAGTGATTACTCATTTATGCTTTATTTCTCTCTTGATACTTTTTGCCTTAAATCTTTAGCCAAAATCATCTCTGGTTCCCCTTATTGGGTTTTTGTCATTTGTATGTAATTTTTACTTCTTTTAGGTTTTTTTTAACTGTTATGGTACTCCGAAATACTTTACACGTTTTGTTAGGTTAAGCTTGTGTGCGCCATAGCTACCAAGGGTTAAGCTAAGGTTAGTGGTATATATTACTTGTGGTGGACTAGCATTCACCTCAATAAAAATTCACGTTCTTAAAAACTGTCCTATGTGAACTCCAAAGAAAAGCACCTAGACTGACTTGCGTCACACTGGGCATGTATTATTTTGGGGGGGGTGGTGTGGAGGGGTGGGAAGGGTAATAGCTTCTGTGGTCATTGTTAGAAATGGGATTTTTGGAAGGCTAGGGCATGTGAAAAGCCAGACAGAAACCACCACTCTAGTCAGGATAAGGGAATTACACTCCTAAAATAACCCCTGCTCACCCCCTTGTTAGCTTGGCACGAGCAGTCAGGCTTATCTTAGAGGCAGTGTGTAAAGCATTTGCACATAACCAACAGTAATACAGTGTAAGCCCTACAAAAGGACACCAGATCAGTTTAGAAAAATATCCAATATTGGTTTATACTTAAGACAAGACAAAAATCTATTTTAAAAAACCCACTATACAGTACTTAACCCCTTCCATGCTGGGCCGATTCCGCCGCTGTGCGGTAAACAAAAGAACAGGGCTGGGCCGTGACGAACCCCAGCCGTCATCAGCACACGAGCACCGTGGTGCGTGATGGCTGGGGTTCGTCATCAGCATGGAAGGGGTTAAAAATCTTCGGTTATCAAAATATGCTTGAAAAACAGATCCTTGAAGTCGATAGCTCAGTCCAGGGCGATCACGGCGTTGTGAGCAAACAGATCCAAACAGTTCTGGCTGACCGCGGTGTCCAGGGCCAGCTACGCTGTCTGGAAGACCTGCAAACAGTACCTTTTAAAAATACAGGGCTTCGGCGACCTCTCGTTGAGCTTCCAAAAGCATGGCGCCCGCAGGCGTTGGTTCCGGAGGTCAGTGCAGGAGTCGTCGGGGGGCCTCGAAGTCGCACGCATTGCAGATCGATCTCCTCTCTGTTGGAGTCAGGAGCGCTGGCGTCGGTAGGCGTCGGGTGCTGCGTGCGGTGCCCTCAGGTCATGGTGCCAGCAGCGGCTCGGTGGCGGAGTCAGAGGGTGGCATCGGTGAGACCAGGGTCACGGTGCAAGGTGAAGACGGTGCTCGTCGTGGTGCTGGCCGGTCACAGTGCAAGCAGCAGCGGCGTTGTGGGTGAAGCGCTGTAGTCGGCTGATGAACTGGAGTCGATGGCGCCTGCACTGATTGGCTACTGCTGCGGTGCGGGATGAGAGCGGTGCGTTATGTAACTTTACGAGTGGTGCCCTTGAACCACGGTGCAAGCAGCGGTGTCGATTTTGTCGTGGAGCGGCATCGTCGGGGGTACCAAGGAATCATCGTGAAGCGAGGCGGTGCAGAGTGCAGGGCCCATATGTCCCGGTGCGAGCAGCGGCTCGGTGGCGGTGTCAGCAGGCGTCATTTGTGAGACCAGGGTCGTGGTGCGGCATTGTGGAGGTGCCCTCTGAGGTGCCTTCAAGACACGGAGTTGGCAGCGGCGTTGTAGACGTCGTTGGTTTGCTTTTCTTCTGTTGCAGCACAAAACACACAGTCCCCAGTGCTGAGGGCAGAAGAGCTTGAAGTCTTTGCTGTTCCTGAGACTTTCTGAACAGAGGGCAAGCTCTACCTCAAGCCCTTGTAGAAACTCACAAAGTAGATTGCAGAAAGTTCAGTCCAGTCCTTTCACTGCCCAAGACAGAAGCAGCCACTGCAGGCCAACACAGCAAAGCACACAGCAAAGTGGTAGTTCCTCCTCACAGATTCTCCAGCTCTTCTTCTTGGCAGTCTTCTTGGTCTAAAAGGGTTCTAAAGTGCAGGGGCCTGGGCCCCAATATTTATATCCCCAAATCCTTTGATCGCATAGGCAGAGAGTGTCTGTGCCCATCCAGAGCCAGTTCTGCCTTCTCTGGTGTGACTTCCTGGCAGGAGGTGGAGACGGCATGGTCAAAGGCAGACCAGGCCCTTTGAGGTGCAAGGAAATCTCCTCCACCTTCCCCAATTGCAGCCCAGGTCTATTCAGCCCTTTCCTGACCCACCTAGTCTATTGGAGCCACTGCTGCTCCACAGCCTTCTGTCATCCAAAACCCAGACAGGCAATCCACATTCCAAAAAGAGGCACCCGGGATGACTGAGCAAGAAAATACCTACTTTCTAAAAGTGGTATTTTCAAAAACAGAATGTAAAAATTACCTTCACTAAAAGATGCATCTTTAGATTCCTAAGGCATACTAAACTTTATTTTCCTACCTAATTCCCCGGGCCAGTTATGTTTATAAGATATTATAAACAAACTCCCCATACTGTCCTATGGGGAACAGGTAGCCTTGCAATAGCGAAAAAACGAAATTGGCCGTAATTCGCAATCAGGACATGCCACACACACCGGCGCATGTCCTACCTTTCACATACACTGCACCTGACCCACAGGGGAACCTTGGGCCTAACTTAGGGGTGGCTGACATGTAAGAAAATGGAAGTTGAGGCACTGACAAGTGTGCGCACTGACCAATTCGACATGGCAGTTTGCAAACACCGCACAGACTCCGCAATGGCGGGTCTGAGTTACCTTTTCAGGGCTACTCACGTGGGTGGCACAATCAGTGCTGCAGGCCCACTTGTAGCATTTGATTCAAAGGCCGTGGCACACTCAGGTAACTTTACTGGTGACTAACAAGTAAATCAAATATCCAATCATGGAAACACCAATCCATAACAGAGTTTACCACAGGAGCACTTGCACTTTACCACTGATCAGCAGTGAGAAAAGTGCGTAGAAACACTACGCCAGCAAAAACAGAGTCAAAACCGGGAGGTCAGAAGGCAAAAACTCAGGGGAAACACGCCAAAAGATGCCAAGTCTAACAGTCATTGAGTTACTTGTCACATTTTCCCCAGTCTTTGCACACTAGAGGGGTGGGGCTGAATGAAACTTGTAGCAGCACCAAAACAGGGAATTTCCAGGCAAGGCCGGACTATTGCCAGCTAGGAAGTTCACAGGCATGAGCCTGTAATTATTACACTCCAGAATGCACTCTAAATCGCAAGTATGTAGCCTTCAGCTGTTGTGCATAAACATGATACAGAAGGTACCTTGGAGTACCCCTATAGGCCTGGCACTTGTCCACTTGAGAGTTTATTTTGGATGGCTGTTGAATAGATGCCCAATCATAAAATGGACAGCACTAAAACCTTTAGGCATATGCTTCAGAAGAAATGTGTGACACCAAATACCAGAGCTTACTCTGGGTTAGGGAAAAAGTGGTTCCTGTTGTAGCCCCTGAACTAAGATCAGTGGCAAACTATTGACATACTTGAGAATGCTACATTGTGTGGGCACTTTCTTTTCACCGGCAATCTTCTTTTGGCCAGGACAAAATCACAAGAAGAGTGAACACTGTGTTGAAGAAACATTTGACCTTCTGGGAACCACATGTTTGCAGGATAAAATGTAGTCTGTACCTGCCTTAAATCAGATTGCGAAGAACCTGAATTGTGTTTTCGGTGCAGAGCTTATTCTAGCATATGTGCTGTCTGAAGAATGGGGGAGGTTAGTGGTCTTTAAGGTTGCTTCAATGCTTTTCATAATGGTGGTAAGACCTCTGTTCCCAGAGGTTGCTCCTTTCCACTTTGCGTTGGATAAGACTGGAGGATGTGAGCTTTATGAACATTAAAAGATTTGTGGTGCGCAACTACTCACCACCAGGAAAAATCACAACCCTAGTCAGAGAGAATCTTCAAAGTTACTAAACTAACCAGAGCTCAACCCCTTGGTAGCAATGAGATAGAGTATACCGACTTAACTTAGGGAAATGTGTAAACTATTTATGCAGTAGCAAAAAAGTAGTAAGATCAAAATGCAAAACAATAAAAATCCCAAACCGAATTAAAAAGAGTAAAATTTAAATAAAATCCAATAAGGGGAGCCTGAGAGATGAATTTGTAAAGTTTTAAGTAGAAATGGTGAAAAAAATCTAGAAGGATAGTCAATGGTCACAGACTGTGACGTAGGTGTAGTTTGTGACTGACCGTGAAGTAGCGTGGGTCGGAAACACTAACCAGGTTCGTATTGGTCAAAGATTTAACCTTCTGACTTTAGCTCTTTGAATCACAATCCAGCTCCGGCGTACACTTCTAAATCCACGCACAATCTTAGAGGGTGGCACTTAGAGACTCACAGGGTGTTGGGCAGAGGGCAACAGAGGTCCAGTTGCCACTAGTCAGATTGCTTAGTCAAGGAAAAGGCCTTTTGCAGCTTGTTATCTTCCTGTTGCCAAGCCGGAGGTCAGCCAACTGACATCTGGAGTCCACTTCTTTGTCCTGAGGGAGCACGTTCAGTCCATATTGGATCTTCTCAGGTCACAGACAGCAGGTACAGCCCTCTTCAAATTTTCCACAGGTTGATAAAGTGTTCTGAAATGGGTGACTGAAGGTGCCATGTTTATTCCTGGAACCAGGCAGGAGGATTGGAATGGTTCCTGGGCATGCCCTGACTAATGAGGTAAAAGTTCCTGGGGCCAACCTTGCCCCCTTTTCAGATGTAGGTTACTTTCCTGCAAATGGGCCCAAAATGCCATCTGTCATGGCCTTTTAAAGATGGCGAATTCCTTTGGTCACAGAGAGTTCTGCCACATCTAATGCTAAAATCCATTGTAACGCAGGGACTGTACCCACAACAAGCCCAGAGACCGATGTCTGGTAAGAAAGATCCTTTCAGCAACCAGATGGTTGATACCCAAGAATCGTCTTGGCATCCTGTTCTGTCCCTTTCAACAGTGCCCCAGTGTTACAAATGGCTCAATAAACCTGTCAAGCAGGATTTGACACTGCTGTGAAAAGGAGGCCTGCAGCCCCCATCCTGGATATTATGTGGGGTTCAGAGGAGCAATTTCTGTTGATTCAGGTCAGCCTATTATTTGCTCATAAGAACCATTTCACACCTATTTATGGTTCAAATCTCTTCATTTAATTTTAATTGATTGTAGCAAGGAGGAGCGTTGCTGCACTCTGCTTTAGATTGATATATTCGAATCAACAGTTAAAATAAGGAACAAGACAATCCCCTAACAAAATTCCCCCTCCTTCGCCCATCCTCCCGGAACTCAATGGAGAAACATATAGCAGTTACAGCAAATGTGATCAGTTTATAATCTGCCTAGGCTGTGTCCGCTGAGGGTACAGATGGAGAGACCTCAGTGAGGCGGAGTATGTGAAGATATTTGGGACAAGTGAGTTCTCGGAATTCTGTCAAGAGAAGTGCAATGACTGGGAACCAAAGTTCCCCAAAAGAAGCGCCCTGGGAGGCATGAAATTGAGAGATGTTTTCCATGCTCAGAATATGACACAAGCAATGTAACTATCCCTGATGTGTAGGGATGCGGTTTGTTCCCCAGTGCGTGAGTATGTTTTTGGTGTGCGGCCCAAAGAGACAGTTTTATTTGCTTCCCCCATGTAGACTTTAATGGATATCATAGGGTGTGAGGTGTTTTTGTGCCCCAGTGCAGTTTACTGGGTGCCTAAACCAGTGATGGAGTTGCATGTAGTGCATTCTTTCTGTCTCCGGTAGGGCGTAGGTATAGGGTAGTGAGGAAAAGCCAGAATACCTTCCTCATCAAACATGTGACCTACTGACTACTCCTAACTTGGTCCCAGGTCTCCATTGATGCCTTTGTAATCCGGGAGATGTAAATGCTCTTTGGCCGATGTATTCGCTTAAGAAAGGACACCTTCTATAGATGCATTCCTGCTACCGCTCTATCTTGGAATAGCCCATATTTTTCAGATTAGTCTCTGTTCCACTCCACTAGGTAGCGTAACTGCACCACCTGATAGTATAGTTGTAGGTTAGGGAGACCTAAGCCCCCTGTGTCAGGCGGAATGTAACTAAGATGTTTTTTGCATTTGCAGTCTGCTTCCCAACCAAACAAATTGGTTTATTTATTTCTGCAGGGTTAATATCATGCCCTTAGGGAGTGCTATTGGGAGGGTCTGGAAGAGCTACCGGACCCTAGGGAGAGAAGTAATTTTTAAAGCATCTATCCACCCAAGCCATTAGAGTCTGTGTTGGACTTGGCCCTTCTGGCAAGCTCACCCCTGAACTTTTTGTTTCCTCATTATAGTGATTTCTGGTCTTTGCGCACTTTGACACTGTGTCCCAGTGTAAAGTGCGTGCGCTCTTTGAGTGCGTGTGTGAGATTGGCCTGCCCTCCCATAGGAATGCATGGGGGATATGTGTGTCCATGGTAGTTCCTGATGTGTGGGGAGTGCAGGGTCGAGTTTGGTATGTGCGAACTCGTGAGAGTAAATGCTGCGCGATGATGTATGTGGATTTACTGTGTCTAGAAGTTGGCATGTCTGTGTAATAAAGATGAATTGACTGTCTGGCTTGTGATTGGCTGGAGCTGGCTGGTGTGCCTGGCTCCAGGAGTCAGGATGGGTGTGACCCGGTGGTGAATAGAGAGATTGACAGCCAGATGGGTGGGAGGAGTGCACCTGGGATCTGAATAGGGCTGGGCCTCCCCCACACAATGCTGGCTCCACCCCCTGTGGTGCGACTGATGTTCCTAGCCTGTCCTGTGAATGGGGAGAGGGGCTGAGCACAACAGAGTGCTCCAGAACCAGCTGCGTCTGGTTTTCCCCCACCCTGCACCCTTGAGACAAAGGAATTATGTGTATAAAAAGAGGCTGTGACCTCATGTAAAATGTTCTTGTGTCCTGATACTAGAACCTACCAGGGGCGTGCTGCTGCTGGGGCCCAGGGGAAGGCTTGCTTCCCTGGGCCCTGCCCAGCCCCTGGATGCCCTGCCTAGCCCCTAGATTGCCGATGGACTTTGTTGCAGGGGGCCCTTTTCTTTTCTTTAGGGGTCATCCCTTGGGGGCTTTTGCAGTTCTTGTGCCCCCGCACCTGGTAGGCGCTTTATTTTGCATTTATTGGCAGACAGCTGTCGTGTTTCCTGGGGGGGGGGGGGGGGGGGAACGCTCTGCCTTTTGTGGCCCCTGCGGGTGCCCAAACCGCTTATTTTATTATTTACGTGTGCCACCCCGTTTCTGAGAGCCTTAGCGGGTGCCCACCCCGCTTCTACTTTTCATTTGCTTACAGAGGGCGCACGCCCCTTGTTTTCTGATGCCCAAAATCACCGCCACGGCCCGGTTTGGCCGAAAACAGGAAGTCAGGCACCGTAGTGCCTGACGCGGGGTGGGACTTCTGGTTTTGAAGGGAAGTCCCGCCCGCCGCCACGCTGGGATTGGCTGCAGTCCCGTGCCGGCCCGAGAAGGAGAAGAGAAGCCGGCCGACTTATGGCCTCCTGCGGGAGATAGGGAGAGCCCCGGGGCCGCCAGCAACACAGCACCAGTGTTGCGGGGCTCCCAAGCGGTGGAGGGAGCCCCGGAGACAGAGAGCCCCACTCGCAACAACGACCGGAGGAGCCCCCCCGCCAGAGAATCCGCCCGTGCCAGTGGCACAGTGTAAATTGTGTGTTTATTATCTAATGTGTTTGGTATAATACAAAGGCTATTTTTATATATAACCTTGTGTGGAGTTCCTTTTGTGGGGGGCCTGGGATGTTGTTGCTGGTGGGTGCGTGCGCAATTGCTTTACACATTGCCTCCGGGATAAGCCTGACTGCTCGTGCCAAGCTACCAAGGGGGTGAGCAGGGGTTATCTTAGCGGGTGACTCCCTTGCCCTGACTAGAGTGGTGGTTTCTGCCTGGCTTTGGCGCAAGCCTTCGCCAACCAGAAATCCCCATGTCTACCATTAGTGATCAGCGGTGGGAAATTGGACTTGTGTTTGCGCAGTACCACAGCGACAACTAGCTTCACTACAAAACTCTGCATTTTAGATAGTCACATGAAAAGCGATTATTGTTTTTAAGTTTGTTCTAAATGTCATTTCTTTGGAAATGTGTTTCTTGTGCACTGTGAGTTGGGTGTCACTAGCTCAGGAGGGTAGATCATCCCCTAAGTGCAGTGTGAGTTTTCTGGATTCCCCAGGAAGGGTGGGATCCAGTGGTGGCAGCATAAGTGTGTCCAGTGCATGTGTTCCCCGTCCCGTTCCCAGAGTATGGTACCTGGTGCTCAGTAAGAGGGGTGCAGGTTGAGATTCATGGACAGTAGACACTGTCTCACCGGTCTGGGGGGGTGTGTGGATGAATGGTGTGTTGCACTGGACAAATGAGTGTGAGTTCCCTGGGATAGGGAGCTTGCTGAATGATTGGGTGTGAGTTCTTTGAGATAGGGAGCTTGCTGAATACTTTGGTGTGTACTCCTGTTTTAGCTCAGATACCTGGGTTCCTTGTGTTAAACTTTTCTCGAGAACTTCTGCCAAAATGGAGCCTGCTTTTGATTTCTGTGGTCTGTTAAGATACAGTATGTTAGAGTTGGTAAGGTTCTGTGAAGAGAGAGACATAGAGGTGGTAGTGATTCCAAAAGGAGTGGCTGAGGTGTCTTCCAGCCCAGCGTGGTGGAAGAGGTTCAGAGTAGCCCAGCTAGGTCCCGGTGTAGGGGCTCACGTCCTGTCTCAGAGGAGAAGGAGCGGGTGGGACTGCGTGTCTCCAGGTGCCCGAAACCCAGTCTCAGGGCCTGGATTGTTTCTTAAGGGAACATCAGTTCGGGGGCATAGGCTGTACTAATAGGCCATTTGCGGAGGATCTCCCAGTGTCTAGAGAACGTGGAACATCTGTAAGCGGGGTTCCAGCAGTTCTGGTATCTGGCAGTACCACTCCAGTTGGGAGGGTGCAGAAGTCCAGATGGAGGGGTGCGAGGGGGATAGGCTCCCCAGTGGAAGAACCAGTGGGTCAGGGGCCAGCCAGAAGGGCTGAGTCGCCGGCGAGTGACCATGGTGATACCACTTCTGTCCTGGATAACAGGCAGACTTGTGACACGACACATTAATTATGTGTCACCCTCGGGGGACATGCGTGCTTCCCGGGAAGTCCTGGTCCGCCAGGCATCTGACAAAAGGGTACGTCCCTCGGTTGGGGAGCCAGTAGTCGGTGGTTCCAGATCTAGACGTAAGGGCAACTGTAAGTAGTGTCCTACAATTACAAGAATAATAATCCACATTTGTATAGGGCACAATCACCCGTTAGGGTCTCTAGGCGCTGGGGGCCGTCGGGAAGATTAAGCAAGCTATTGCCCAGAGTCACATGGTGCTGGGCTAACCTGCCGCCGGAGCCGGGGATCGAACCCTGATCCCCAGATTCCAGCGTCAGTCGCCCTGGCCGCGGCGCCACACCTCTTCCTCCAGAAGAAACCTCTGCCTGAAGAGAAGGAACTGGGAAAGCTGTAAGGAGGAGAACTATCCCTGCCCTGGGGGATTGGCCTGCGGTGGTCGCCTTGCTGCTGAAGGAGAGGAGAAAGCCTTAGACTTTATTTTCAACTTGTGAAGTCCTAGTGCACCAGGCATCTAACCAAAGGGTCCGTCCCTAGGTTGGGGAGCCAGGTTCAGGTGTTTACCTGTCCTGGACGGCAGGGTGACTGTAACCAGTGTCCTGGCCGGTTTTTCTTCTAGGGGTACCACTCAAGTTGGGAGGGTGCAAAACTCTGGAAGGGGGTGCAGAGGGAGTCTGACCCCTGTGCATCCGGTGAATTTGGATCCCAGGTGGTAGACCAGTGGAGGGAGAGAGGTCCTAAACAGGTGGGAGAGTTGTGTTCTGGAGGGTGCTTCTCCTGGGAGAGTGCGCAACCCCAGAAGTAGAGGTAGGGTGGGGCATTCTTGCCCGTGACCTCTGGTCAGCCTGAGGGTGCGGTCCCTAGGTTGAATGATCAGTGGTAGTTTGGAACTACACTGAGAAAGGGAGTGGAGAATGGCTATTGTATGCCAGGGGTTACCACCCCCACTAGGATTGGCAAGGACCAGTGGTATCTGGGTGGCCTAGGGCCTGATCCTAGTCGTGGACAACTAAGGAGTACCGGTGGGGTAGCCTAGTTGGGCCTGAATTTCTTTTTTTAGGTATGTGCTTGTTTTGTGGAACAACGTGGCGTAGAACCGGCGGGTGTCCCTGCAGTGCAGGCCCGTGTCCGTGTTCTATCGCCCAAAGCAGGGAAGTCCATCACAGTGGCGATTGGTCTGCCCTGCGTTTTGGCTGGAAGGGGGTTGTGTTGGACTTGGCCCTTCTGGCAAGTTCACCCCTGAACTTTTTGTTACATCATTATAGTGATTTCTGGTCTTTGCGCACTTTGACACTGTGTTCCAGTGTAAAGTGCGTGCGCTCTCTGAGTGCGTGTGTGAGATTGGCCTGCCCTCCCATAGGAATGCATGGGGGTTATGTGTGTCCATGGTAGTTCCTGATGTGTGGGGAGTGCAGGGTCGAGTTTGGTATGTGCGAACTCGTGAGAGTAAATGCTGCGCGATGATGTATGTGGATTTACTGTGTCTAGTGTGAAAGTGCCACTTCTAGAAGTTGGCATGTCTGTGTAATAAAGATGAATTGACTGTCTGGCTTGTGATTGGCTGGAGCCGGCTGGTGTGCCTGGCTCCAGGAGTCAGGATGGGTCTGCCCTGGTGGTGAATAGAGAGATTGACAGCCAGATGGGTGGGAGGAGTGCACCTGGGACCTGAATAGGGCTGGGCCTTCCTTACACAATGCTGGCTCCGCCCCCTGTGGTGCGACTGATGTCGCTAGCCTGTCCTGTGAATGGGGAGAGGGGCTGAGCACAACAGAGTGCTCCAGAACCAGCTGCTTCTGGTTTTCCCCCACCCTGCACCCTTGAGACAAAGGAATTGTGTGTATAAAAAGAGGCTGTGACCTCATGTAAAATGTTCTTGTGTCCTGATACTAGAATCTACCAGGGCCGTGCTGCTGCTGGGGCCCCGGGGAAGGCTTGCCTCCCTGGGCCCTGCCCAGCCCCTGGATGCCCTGCCTAGCCCCTGGATTGCTGATGGACTTTGTTGCAAGGGGCCCTTTTCTTTTCTTTAGGGGTCATCCCTTGGGGGCCTTTGCAGTTGTTGTGCCCCCGCGCCTGGTAGGCACTTTATTTTACATTTATTGGCAGAGCACTGTCGTGCTCCCGGGGGGGTGCGCTCCTGCCCTTTTGTGGCCCCTGCGGGTGCCCACCCCACTTATTTTATTATTTACGGATGCCACCCTGTTTCTGAGAGCCTTAGCGGGTTCCCACCCCGCTTCTACTTTTCATTTGCTTACCGAGGGTGCCCATCCCTCGTTTTCTGATGCCCAAAATCACCGCCACGGCCCGGCCAAAAACAGGAAGTCAGGCAACTTAGTGCCTGCCGCAGGGCGGGACTTCCGGTTTTGAAGGGAAGTCCCGCTCGGCGCCGCATTGGGATTGGCTGCAGTCCCGCGCTGGCCCGAGAAGGAGAAGAGAAGCCGGCCGACTTATGGCCTCCCGCGGGAGGTAGAGAGAGCCCCGGGGCCGCCAGCAACACAGCACCAGTGTTGCGGGGCTCCGATGGGGTGGAGGGAGCCCCGGAGACAGAGAGCCCCGCACGCAACAACGACCGGAGGAGCCCCCCGCCAGAGAATAGCGCGGTGAGTGGGGCCCCTGTGTTCTTTAGAGATGAGGTGGGCATCGGGGCACATTGCCGGTGACCGCCCCCCCAGTGGTGCTAGCTTAGTTGTGGGGCATTTTGTGTTTCGAGCCCACGAGACTCCAACGTGTTGGCAGCATTTCTGTTCTAGAGCCCATGGCTCCAACGTTGTTCTGGGCACTATCGTTCCTTTAGAGCCCACGTGGCTCACACCTTGTTTTGGGGGCACATTTGTTTATTTCGAGCCCCAGAGGAGAGCCGGGAGGCACACTGGTGTCAGGCTGAGTTCCCCAGCTGCCCAGCACTTAGTGGGCAGCTGCATCATTTAGGCCTGTTGTGTATTCTTCTTTGGCTGCCTGTGCAGCCAGCCCAGACATTCGCCTTTGAGCCCCTGAGAGGCCAAGTTGGCCTGGGGTCAGTTCTGTGATCTTTTGCGTAAATGTGATACTTGCCTAATGTGATCCATGCATAATATGCATTACCTTTGTGCCTATACCTTAAATGTGTGTTTATGCTTAGGAGGTTGTTTTTCCTTGTATAGTTATGCTAGTGAGTTCATGATTCCGTGTGTGATATATGCCTAAGGTGTTTAGGATTGCGTAGGGTGTACTTACCTTTTACCAGTGGTTACTGGTTGTGTGCTACATTTGCTATTTGGTGCTACAATTATTCTATGTTCTAAGTGCTATTCATACAAAGTGCTATTCATACAAAGTGCTATTTCTACAAAATGCTAGTTCTACCAAGTGCTTATTCCTGACAGTGGTCCATGTGGCCCTGTCCCATGTATATAATCCCCTGTAAATTCCGCCCGTGCCAGTGGCACAGTGTAAATTGTGTGTTTATTATCTAATGTGTGTGGTATAATATAAAGGCTATTTTTATATATAACCTTGTGTGGAGTTCCTTTTGTGGGGGGCCTGAGATGTTGTTGCTGGTGGGTGCGTGCGCAAATGCTTTACACATTGCCTCCGGGGGAAGCCTGACTGCTCATGCCAAGCTACTAAGGGGGTGAGCAGGGGTTATCTTGGCGGGTGACTCCCTTGCCCTGACTAGAGTGGTGGTTTTTGCCTGGCTTTGGCGCAAGCCTTAGCCAACCAGAAATCCCCATTTCTAACAGTCTGTGTTGCTTCCAGGGGAATAGGTCTTGCCTGATTTTTCAAAGTAGCATGTCATAATTCAGTGAGGCGGTCGCTTGAAATGAGGATGCTAATTGATTTCCCAGGTATGGGATAGATGTATGTGCCCAATGAATCGGATGCTTCAATTTAAGGTGCGCCACCAGTGCTGGTAATAGTGAGAGATTGAGGGCCTCTGATTTGTTGACGTTGACCCGGATCCCTGCTGTGTGGCAAAAAATATGCAGCTCCAATAGAAACGCTGGCAGAGCGGGCTAGGATTGTCTAGCGATACCAGTACGTCATCTTCATATAAGCTGATTGTGTGTTGCTCCCCTCCGAAGAGGATCCCTGTAATGTTGGGTTCGTCTCATACTCATTGGGCTAAGGGCTCCATGTAAAGAGCAAATAATAGAGGTGACAAGGGGAAACTCTGTCGAGTGCCTCTGCAAATTGGAAAGGGCTCAGATGTCTGTTCATTCACTCGAACTGTGACACTAGGATGGTTATAGCAGCTGAAGACCCATGCTTTGAATCTTTCACCTATGCCAAAGTGGGATAAGGTTGCTTCCAAATATGGCCAGTGTACTTGATTGAAGGCCTTCTCAGCGTCAGTTGTGAAGAGCATGGCCTCTCTATGGGAACGTTTAGCTGTATCTATGAGGTGTAAAATGTGTTTAGTATTGTCATTACATTGCCTTGGGGAATAAGCCTAGCTTGATCTGGTTAAATTATGTTTGGCATCTAAGGGCCCAGTCTGACAGCTAGGATGCTAGTAAAGAGTTTTAGGTTGACTTTCAGAAGAGATATTGGGTGGGACAAGCTGCATTGTTGTTTATCCTTCCCGGGTTTTGGGATGAACACTAAGGTCACTGTTAACATCGAGGGTGAGACTGACCCAGGTCCTTTAAACAAGTTAAATAGCGTGGGCAAAACACGGGCATGGGTTTAGGAAAAGGTTTTGTAAAAGATAGCTGTGAAGCCATCATGCCCCGGCGACTTCAGGGGGATTTGGTGGAAGACGGCTGAAATTACTTCCTCTATGTGAACAGGACAGTCCATAGCATCTTCTTGTTCCGAGGATAATTGTGTTGTCTTCGCCTCCCATAGATACGTGTGAGGGGAGTCCAGGTCGAGAGGTTGCTCAGTGTAGAATACGGAATAAAGGGTCCTAAACTCAGGGGTGATATTCTTATCATCTCTGATCTCTCTGTCATCTGACACTCATAAGGAGTGGACGCCTGTCACCAGTCTCTGGTTATGTAACTTGTTGGCCAGGAGGCATCCACACTCATCTCCCTTTACGTAAAAAGAGCGTTGCAGTCTAAGTGCTGCATAGTCCTCTCTGTTCACATCTATCCCTACCAGCTGGGAGTGAGCCAACTGATTGCTGCAAACACAAGAAGATGATGGACGGAGTGCTGAAACTTTTCAGACACTCACCCCCAGTCACAGATCTTGGTTTAATCCATTATCGTTCTTTAGCTCACTTCGCCACCCCAGTTCAGACACAGCCATATTCAAATCAGTCTTCCCTTGTTCTTCATCAGAACAGTCCAACCTGAACTGCCAAGCCAGAGCTTCCCAGGATCGAAAATATGGGTTTCACTCCACATCAGCCAGGCTAGCTTGAATCCAGTGGCAAAGTGAGCAAGGGACCGCTGTCTGGGTCTACCCTGTCAACTTGGGGCGAACAAAGCATACACAAGGAGATAATGGACGGAGTGCTGAAACTTTTCAGGCTCTCACCCCCAGTCACAGATCTGGGTTTAATCCATCAACGTGCTTTAGCTCACTTCGCCACCCCAGGATGCTTGTTTCCAGTCCAGGGAAGACCTGGCTTGGCAGTTTGGGCTAGACTCTTCCCATGAGGAACAGGGTCAAGACTGATTTGCATATGGCTGAGTCTGAACTGGGGTGGTGAAGTGAGCTAAACAATGATGATGGATTCAACCCAGATCTAATAGTGACTTGGGGTGAGTGTATCATTTAATTCTAGATAGTTGTGTAATCTCCATTGCCGTGCTGGACATTCTAGCAGGGGAATCTCTAGGGTGAAGGATACTGCTGAATGGTCTGATATGGCTATGGGTCCTATGTCAAATGCAGTGGTTAAGGTGTGTATGCTCTTCGTCCCTAAAAAGTAGTCTAGACGTGCATTAGATTTGTGAGCATGGGAGTCATATGTATAGTCCTGTGTATGCAAATGAAGTTGTCTCGTAGCCCATTGTTTCGTAGCCACTGTGTTGCTTCTTGAGATAAAGCATCCATTTGACCCTGTCTGTGTGCTGTTCTATTGACCGCGTTATAAAGACTAAATTAAAGTCGCCCCCCAGGAGGATCCTCCGTTCTGGTGTGGACATAATTTCGGCTACAGTTTTACATATCAATTGTTCTTGGTCCTCGTTGGGAGCGTAGATCGCGCCCACTACAAAGGAGTGGCCTCCTATGATTATATTGTAAGCCAGGAGCCTTTCAGTTCTGTGACCTTAGTGCCAATTTTTCCACGAAGGGACCAGTATCGCCACTCCCACAGACTTGGTTATCGTGGAAGAAAAGAGCTGTTGGGGAAATGCCCGGAAGTTAAGCCGGTGCCAGTCTCTGGTCAAAATGTGCGTCTCTCGCAGTAGACAGATGTCTGCCCTGAGTGTTTGAGGTAGAATAAAGCCACCAAGCATTTGACTGGGTTGTTAAGACCCTTAACATTTAATGTGAGGATCCGGACTATGGTGGAAGTCATGGTGACTATTGGTATGTTAGTGTAGGAAACTGGCTCTGTATATACTAAACCAAAATGAGGTATAGTGTGCACAGAGTCCAGTGGAACCCCAAAGGTAGGCAGAGGTAAAAGTAGATAGCACCTTACTCTGTGTTTGTGGTAATGTGGGTGAACAGTAAGACTTTGAGGGTAGTGTTAAGCATTTGTTCTACACACTCAGGCAGCAAATGATGTCACAGACTCTAAGACTGAACTCAGACCAATTTGTTTGTATTACAATTATTATTTATTTATTTTATTTCTAGAACCAAGCCCAGCCTGGTGCATGTAAGTAAAATAAATGCTTTGCAAAATCTTATGCAGTGTTTTACAGTTCAATGCAGGTTCAAAGGTAGTTGAATTACAGGTAAGACAACAGTTCAGAAATACTTTTTAGTTACTTTGCAGATTAATTTTGTTAATCAGTGTGATCTGCCTAGATATCACACCGAGACATCTCCTAGACAACAGGTAAGTAATTCACTTTTTGTACATATGCACATTTTCACTGTTTCATCAAAACCAACTCTACACACAGAACAATTATCAAGGAAAAACAGTCAATGTATGCCTATAGAGAAAAACGAAGTTAACGGTTAGCAGGTAAGTACTTATTTGTGGGAGTTGGTATTCTGGGATTAGAATGTCCACAAAAAAAGGGGGAACTAAGGGCTTTTTAAAACAGGTCCAGCATACATGCACTGTGACAGATAAATACAAGAAGGGTATGCAGTTCCTGACAAGATAAAACAGGTCACAACCCGATATAATCAGAGTGAGGGGTAGGTCCTGCGCCACTGCACGGAGTAGACGCGGCACTAGTCTTTACAGTGTCATCACCTGCTGGAATACGATGACATGAATTTCTGACTCGAATGGAGTTGTCTTTCTAGAGTGACAGGTACCACTTCTTAGGGTGCTGTATGTGGTCTCTCACTTTCACTACAGTTGACCACGATTGTTAGTGTAGATAGAAACCGATACTGGTCCCGAGGAATTGCCGTCCAATAGACAGTTTGGCAAGAAACATGTTGACCATAGAGCGGGGTACTCTGTAAAATCAATACAGGGGCGTGCCACACTTAATTTTAACTAGGAGAGGGGCCACACTCATTAAAATAGTTGTGGTTGGACCCCTTCCTCCTATTTTAGCCTCACCTTTCTTTACATCTACACACACTAGGCCCCTCACACGCACCGCACCTCACGACAAGGAATAAAAAGATCTCCGCCAAAGAGCCCCTTCATGGGTGCCCGTCGGGTATTGCAGGGCCGACCCGATGAGGAGCAGACCCAATGATGAAGCATGACACCTAGCTGGCTGGGTGTGTGAGGGTCCTAATTGTAACAAGAGGAAATCCCCCGTATTCTAGGAATTAAACGAACTTCCGCTCTCTTACACAACCTGTTTTATCCTGTCAGGAACTGCATACCCTTCTTGTATTATTCTGGGATTAGAAGCAGGGTTCCCCCAGGGTCGAGGATGCACTCTTGAAACACACTCAGCAGCACTAGGGCGGTTGGGTGCAGAGTGCTGAGCCCAAATGTTATCCAATGGGGAATAGGGGGCCTCCGATTGGTGGCTGTTCACAAGCAGGCCACAAGGTTGTGGGAGCAAAGCTCCTGGTGTTAGGCTCAGGGCAAAGGGGTTCAGAGTTAACACACAAGGTGCACCCGCAGCGGCGCAGGAGCAGCTGGGTGCAGGGTGCTGTTTTGGCATTGGGTGCCCTGTTGTTTTCAATGGGAGTTGCCTGTTTGGGATTTTGGCTGCAGGCTCTGTCCAGGAAGACTTCCGGGAGGAACCAACAGCTGGGCAGGTAAATTGGAGGGTTCAGGGACGTAGGTGCACCTCGGGTTCTCTTCTCCAGTACACAGGGCAGTTGGATGCAGGGGTGTCTTTTGAGGTCGGATTTCACCTTACTGGACCACTCACGGTTGGAGGGTCTCTGTGCAGAGGCTACAGGCGAAGTTGGGGAGTCCTGGCGGGGTCAACCTATGGTGGACTCAGACTCTGCAGTACTTGGGAACTTTGCTGAGACCGGTGGGCCACTCGAACTCGGGCCATAGGTGGTGGGTGCAGTTGTGGTTCCAGGCGTCAGGTTTCTTTGTCCGCAGCAGGCTCAGAGTCTGTTTTGGGAGTTTCTCTTGAACAGAGCTGCTGTTCACAAGAGATCCGATCTTTGTTGAAGGCAGTCAGTCCTTCCAGGGGTTCTGGAGGTCGCTGGCTGCAGGACAAGACACATTTTGATGCAGGATCTCTGGAAACTGCAGACGGGCTGGTAGGGATGGGGCCAAGTCAATTCTTTTTTGCAGTCTCCTCTGCTGGGCGTCTTCTTTCATCCTCCCTCTTCGTAGGTTGCGGGAATCTGGCTTCCTGGTTCAGGGCTGCCCCCTAAATACTGTATTTAGGGGGCATTTTAGGGGTTTCTTTCCCTTGGTGTGCTCACCCCATGTGGAGGAGTGGGCACGATCCCTAATCCTGATTGGGGAGTGCCTGCCATCTGCAAGATGGCGGGCACTGAAGAGTGGGCTTCACCTCTCCTCCCCCACCTGAGGGGTGGGGTTGGCAGAGTTGGGCACACCATCTGAGCTGGCTAATTGTTCCCGCCTGTCTTACTGCCGAAAAAGAGAGGAGACAGGAAGGGGACCTGCTCCTGATAGCAGGAGAGGCTGGAGGTCGCATTACAAAGGCGGCAAAGCCTTTGAAGCCCTCCTGCCACAGATGGCTCCTGGCCTGGGGAGGTGTGAACACCTCCGCCCAGGAAAGGCTTTGTTTCTGAGCTCAGGGAGTAAAGGCTCCCACCTCAGGGGTCCAGAAATATGCCTCGTAGTGGCAGGCTGGTGAGTACCAGTCAGGGAACCCACCAGAGGCTGGTTGTTTTTCAGGGAACTCTCTAAGTGGCCCCCTGAGTGCATTTCCATTAAATCCCACCCTGGCATCAGTGTGAGTTTAATGTGCTGAGAGGTTTGATACCAAACTCCCCAGTTTTCAGTAAAGCCATTATGGTGCTGTGGAGTTCGTAGTGACAGACTCCCAGCACCATATACTCTTAATGGCGTTACTGCATTTACAATGTCTACGAATTGATCTAGACACTGTAGGGGTACATGCTCATGCACCTGTACCCTCACCACTGTTATCGTGCACCCAGCTAGAGGGGCGGGTGACCTATGTCAGGGTTATGGGTTGTAGGCATGGCACACAGGCATGTGTGCCATGTCGACTCTTCAATTTGTTCTGCACCAAAACACGCAGTCTGCAATGGCAGTGTGTGTGTGTAAAGGCAGAGGGCCTCTAAGGGTGGGCATTCCCGGGCCACAGTGCCTTTGGTACCCATGGTACCTTTTACAGGGGACTGACATGTGGCCAGAGAGGTGCCAATTGGGGGTCCAAGGTACAATTTTGGGAAAGAACACAGGCCCTGGGAACCTAATTGGCAGGGACCCAGGGCACATCAAGTCAAAGAGCATCAGTAGTCTGGCAAAAAGTGTGGGGGGTATTGCAACAGAAACCCAGCTTCCTCCTTTTAGATAAGCATCAAACTTCAGTACCCCCCTACATTGATCTCCAATTGGCCTCCATGTCCCCCTCAAGCTCCCAACGGATGTAACTGCTCTGTAAAATGCTAGTCTCAAATGGGAGTACATTCCCCAAATACAAAAGATAACAACTATTGGTAACATAAAAACAAAAGTTATCAAGTCCAAAGGTGTCACTACAAACATACAGTTCCTTCTGTAATGGGGACAGTGGGTCATCATTTGGTCTTCGTTCCCGTATCCCTACCCAGCCTGTTACCTGATTGCTAAGTTTCATCGCTCTCTGCTCGGCTACAAATCCGCCTTGGCTAGTCCGCTCATCAGGGAGTCCAGCACTTCTTGCTGCTCCATTGCGATTGTCTCTGGATTTAGTCGCAAGTCTCCAGGCGCTACCTTGCGTTGCTGCCCACGTGGGCGTTGATGAGTCTGGCATTCGCAGGAGCTCCTCTGTTGTTCTCCTGTGGTAGAGCCTTCAATTCCTGGAATCCTGCAGGTGTCCTCCAGCCATCTCGTTTGGTGCAGTTTTCGTTCCAGGTGGAATATAATACGAAAAGGGTGTCCCCAGGAATATGACACCAATATTCCACAGGTGAGAAGTCATAGGGCAGAAGTCCCACTGTTTTTGTAGGGCTATTGCCACTAGGTCCTGGTAAAGTGTCGGGGTATGTTCCCTGAAGTGCACCAGGTGATGCTCAAGTGATTTTTGGACAATATTTTCTTTTAGCTGAAAGTCATGGACACAGACTAAGATGGTTGAAGGAGGAGCAGAAGGCAAACTCCGTAAGCCCACTCTGTGCACCCGCTCTATTTTGATCTTTAAGTCCGATGGAGCCTCCAGGATATGATGAAAAATATCCCTAACACACAGAATTATATCCAAGCCTTCTGCCCCCATTGAGACCCCTTTAATGCGGACATTATTCAGTTGCAATGTATTTTCACGGTCCTCTGCGTGAGCCTGCAGATCGATATGCTGTTTCCGAAGGCCAATGATTTCTTGTTGCAGGCTTTCCAGTTAATCTTTGCGGCTGTGTTCATGATCCTCAAAGGGCAGATACTCGATCCCCTACAGCGTCGAGGTCCTGCCTGACCTCCTTCATGTTATGATATAGATCTTGTTTGATTGCCTGAAGGTCAACTCACAGAGATGTGACGAGTGCCTCAATGAAGGAGTGAGTAGTTGGCTCCTCTGTGTTATTGCTCTCTTGGAGGTGGCTGGAGAGGGATGACAGGGGGCAGTCACCCGCCGGGGTGGTAGGGGGTCTTGTGAGCATATCTTTTAATTTTCAATCCTTTTTCGCCCTAGCGGCTGCCATGTTCTGAGGCCCAGCAACTGCCGTCCCCATCTCTGCTCCTGTCCTTCGACCTATTAGCAGTGAGTTGGGCAAAGAGTAGCGTGGGTTGCTGTGGAGGGGTTAAGTCGCTGTTTGTGCACTCCCCCAAACGCAGGAGGGGCAGCTATTCCCATGTGGCGATGCCCAGGAGGGCCCTGATGATGTAATACCAAGGTATGACCCAGAGTTATCTGTGCTCCATCCGATCCGCCCCCTTCAGGTATCGTAGGGGGTGGATGTGGCTGAGCGCCTCACCACAGACACTGGTATGGTAGATGCCCTGGAGTGAACCCAGAGCGATATGTCACTTTCTGGGGGGCTGCTGCACACTGTGACAGGAGTGATTGAGCGCCCAAGGATGGTGATTTGTGACTCTTTAGAGTCTCTGTCTGGCAACTCCCTCTGTAGGTAGGTCTGGTAGCTCCTGGGGGTATCCCCTGTCGCAGTAGTGTGAGAGCCAGCTGTGTTTTTGGAGCGGTAGCTAGGTCCAACTAGTCGGTGGTTGAAAGTTCCCGTGGCTTGGAACCTCAATGTTTGGGTCGTGCCCGTGGTAGAGCATGAACCTGGATAGCTGCTGTCTCTTGTTTGAGGGTCTAGTCCAGGGGATGCTGTGATCCAGTGCTGTAGAGGCACCGGTAGGCCCTACCGCTAGAGCGCGCCTCTATCCTCCGAGATGGCCCAATCAAGAAGCTGGTGGCGGGAGAACTCTCAAGGCCCGCAACTCCCCTCCAGGGCCGATCGGGACAGAGCAGCATCTCCAGGGATGTAGAAGTGAAGCAGGCCGGCCCCTGGGACACATGTCACAGGGCAGTGAGCTCCCTAGCCAGTCTTTGCGGCTGCGATCTTGGTCTCCGAACAGGCGCTGCCTCTCCACCTGCCACTGGCATCACCTCTTAAGGAGCTCCCCAGTTCGGTTCAGTCATTGGGTGGCATCGCGTCTCTGACTGCAGCGGGCCTTCCCAGTGCCGGCTACCCTACCAGTGGGAAGGAGCGTTGAGGTACTGGGTTTTTAGGAACCGGTACCGAACCGGTAACCCAGCGGTGCCAGGGGATCAACACACCAAAGACCTCGGGTTCTCCTGAGTCAGACCCACAGAAACTTCAGAGTCTTCCAGGTGAAGTCAAAGATTAGTTTATTGGCTGCAACCAAGGTGACAGGGTCCTAGAAGTACGATACAAGTATATTCAGGAGACTGCACACTTTCATGAAGTCAGGCTTCTCTTCTTATACCTAATATTCACCCTTTGGCGAAACATTCCTTGGGTGCGCGGTATTTCATTTATGGTTACTGATTACAAAAAGAAAAGCAGAGTCATGATGACATGTACATATTTCACGTCGTGCTGCCCATAACAAATCATCCGGCAAGGCCCAACATTTCATCAGATATCGCTGGACCCCTAATAAAAATGGTCACCTCCCCACCATAAAATAAGTGAGGAGAAAGGAGTGAAGAAAGATGTGAGCGAGATATGGCAGGTGTGCGTGCTGAAATGGTTTTATGGCCGGTTGGGCCTAGATACTATCTTGCTTGGCCACTGGGAGGGAACTGACCTAACGAGCTCGGCCTGGGGCAATGGTTCTAACTTGTACTGGGGTCAGGAAGAAGTCGATTAAGGAGTACGTGTCCTTGTGGAATCAAATTCGACTGGATTAAGGCCTATGTAGAGGGCAACATGCAACTGAGGGTTCAGAAGGAAAATGACGATTTCGAGGCGCAATTGTCACTCGAATATACTGAAAATATACGTGCTTGATGTACTCGTCATTTCCGGTCTTTTGATACCAAATTCGTCCTATTTCGACGAAGTTTTTATTCTCGAGTCCGGTACTATTACGGATCCATATTTTTCAGAACCACAGACCCTCCTTTTGCCCTTACATAGGCAATTAATCTATTCTCATGTTAATCTGAGTCCAGATCTATATTCCTAAAGTCGTTGAGGTGTTGCTGCAACATCATTCTAGTGCTGAGTTCGTGTCTTGACACAGGCTTCCTTACACATGATGTAGCACAGAGGCCACATATTGCAGGAGCACACTGTATGCATAGACAGAACAGGAAAAGAATGGCTAAGACCATCCCAATGACCATCAGAATTTTCCATCCCCAGGCAGATATCAGCCCCCAGAACCATCCCATTAATGACCAATCTCCTTTATCCACATGAATAGATTCGGAAATCTTATGTAGTTTGGAGATGGCCCTGTATACTGTTGGAGCATTATCTGGAATAAAGATGCAACAACTGGACTGGATCAATTTGCATACTCCACCCCGGTCCGCAAGTATTACATCCAAAGCGACCCGGTTCTGAAGGGTCATCAGTCGATCCGACTGGAGCTCAGCAGTCAGGTTACTAAGGGCACCGGCAGTCTCAATCACGGTGGATTCAACTACCCTCGTCAATTGCCTTATGTTTCTGCTGTTAACCATGGCTCCCCAGAACGGCAGAATACCCATTGCGAAGTCACCAAATTCTTGACCCGCAGTGTCTTCTTTACTCAGAACACCTCTAACTACCCTTGTCCGATGGTAGTCCGCCGCTGCTGTGTAGGTGGGGGGTAACAGGAATGAAACAAAACATGAGCCCGAGAAGTCAGGGGGCAACCACGTATAGGCTCTATCGTGGCAGATGAAATAAGTACCCTTTGCGGCTAAAAAGGCAGGGGAAGTCTGAGATCCAAAAACGTACGTTTCTGTGCAGACACTCTTCCCTAGCTGAGCTCTGGGATTCCTACCAATACCTTGCAGACACAGGTGACCTTGATGGGGTACGATCCAGATAGGGGACGATCTCTTGGCTTGCTGTTTCTCACTCAATGTAGCGCCATATCCGGTCACATTCCAACCTACATATGCAAGTATCTCATCGTCCGGGGTATCTTCGTAAGAAGTCACTTCCTTGATCATGTCAACTATACCCTTCACTAGGGCGCTAGTCTTGAGGTTGTCTTTTACAGAACGTAGGGGTTGGATTTCTCGTGCATATATGAACATTGTCCTATATGCCCATACTGACCCATTGTGACTAAATGGCAGGACCAAATAGGGGATACCTCTATCCGTGGTGTGGGGCATGAGACCACACACCCAACAGTTGGTTGTGTTCATTACAAGTTGGTGTTGGTGTAATAGCTGAACGAAGGAGTTATTAATGAACTCTAATCTCCTATTTGATTCGTGGTCAGGCAAAGAGTGGAAAGAATGAGAGGAAACAGTAGGGGGAGGTATGGGCGATGTAGTAGGCGTGAATGTCATATGAGAAGAGAATAAAACATAGCTTATCAAAAACACCATTACGCTAAATATCATAAAAATACACATCATTATAAAAATTTTCTTTCTCATTGTTTTCAAAAGCCTCTGCTTAAAGTTCATTTGTCTGGCAGTTCTCTCCACATCAGGAAACTCCATCCTTTCTAAGGTGCTGCCCGCGGCGGTAGGTTGTTTCTGCTAAAGGATGCTTCCGTCAGTCTAGGGTGGCTCCCTTCGACCAACTGGAACCAGCAACCTATTGTTGTCAGCTGCACCCAAAAGTCTTTAATCAACCGCGACCCTAGCAGCGGAACCCGGATGGCGGTTCGAAAAAAACAAAAATAAGCAAGTTACCTAGATGGGAGAATCTGCATTTTCAAAATAGCACTTTGGAAGGAAAAACTTATTATTTTATTAGTCCACAGGTTTTTCTCTCGGATCAAAGAATAAATCACTTTTACTTTAGTCTGTTTTTCTCGGTCGTAGATTATAGCGTCTTTTCCCGGGTGCTGTCTGGTCCGGAAATAGTAGCTCAGGTTCCACAGAGTTCAATTGTTCTGATGGCGGAGTAGTTTCTTGAAAAATGTCCTTACTGTCACAATCGCGTTTAGCTTCTTTTACGCGTTCACCAGTTGTGCGCTTTGAGTCAGTGCCTCCTGTTCGGACCCATTGGTCATGTGGCAGAGGGAAAGGTATTCTCTTACAGTGGATCCCGTGGACCCAATTGGCCTTCCCCTCCACTTTAACAGTCGACCTTGTAGACAGGAGGACGAGGTGAGGTCCGGTCCATCTGGGCTGGTCGTTTCTTGTCCTCTGGAAATTCTTGACCAGAACCCAGGAGCCAGGGTCAATGGAGTGACCCGGTGTCTCGGAAACCGGAGGCAAGGTGTTGTGGACCTGTTGATATAAAACACGCAATTTAGCCGTCAATTCATACAGATAGTCGAGCAAAATGGGGTGTTGCAGCTCGCTAAACTTCGTGGGCCTAGGCACTCCCCATATGTTGGCTGGCCGACCAAAGACTATTTCATAGGGGCTGAGTTTCATTCGCGAATGCACAGTCATTCTGGTGGACAGGAGTGCTAAGGGTAGAGCGTCGGGCCATTTAAGACCCGTGCTCGCTTGGATTTTGGCCAATTTAAGTTTAAGCATGCCATTGTAACATTCCACTAATCCAGCTGATTGGGGGTGATTTGCAGCGTGGAACTTCTGACTAATGCCTAGCCCTTCACACACTCGGTTCATCACACAACCCACAAATTCACTTCCGTTGTCCGACCAGACCATTCTAGGCATTCCGAACCTGGGGAAGAACTCTTTCACAAGGGCTTTCGCTGTGGACAAGGCAGTATTGTCCCTTAGGGGATAGGCTTCTACCCACCTTGAGAAGGCGCAAACAACCACGAGCACATATTTTAAGTTGTTGCACCTCTCCATGTGTATGAAATCTAGCTGCAAAACCTCGAACGGATACGTAGGAGGTGCAAAATGACCAGCTGGAGTTGGGGTTCCCCTACCAGGATTGTGTTTCAGACATACCATGCAATTCTTGACAACATTCTCTGCACACTTGGGAATCCCTGAATTCTTCCACACTGGGGCCAACGACTCGCAAATCCCTTTCGCGCTGATATGGGCCATCCCATGAGCCATTGTAACCACTGCAGGCACGTATGCATCGGGTAACATCCATCTTTGTTGCTCTGTCGATTCAATCCAACAACCATTTACATCCATTCTCCCTGTACTTTCTTTCCACATGCTTAACTCTTTCTCCGTGGCCTCAGCTTGGATGGACTTCACACTTTCTATCATGTCTTCACATATTCCAACATCACCAGTCCATCTTTCTGGGCTCGCAACATACATTCGGCTCATCACATTCTTTGCCGTTTCTTTAGCAGTTTCATCAGCAAATGCATTTCCACGACCAACATCATCGATCACTTTCTTGTGTGCACTACATTTTACAACTGCTACTTTCAGGGGCAACGTCAGTGATTCAAGAAGCTCATTCACCAACTGACCATGCTGAATCTTAGCTCCATGCGAAGTCAGGAACCCACGTTCTCTCCACAGTCGTCCAAAACTGTGAGCCACTCCAAAAGCATACTGACTGTCGGTATAGACAGTCACTTTCATTCCTTTTGATAACACACATGCTCTCGTCAACGCCACGAGTTCGGCGGCTTAAGCCGAACCATGTGGTATTCGCGCAGTTTCAACGATTGTGTGCAGAGTTGTGACAGCATATGCTGTAGTCACATTACCATTTGGGAGTTTAAAGCATGACCCATCCACCCATAATGTACCATCACATTCGGCGAGAGGAGTATCGAATAGATCAACTCTCCCTTTGGTCTCCTCCTCCGTTCTGAGGAAACAATCGTGCTGTTCTGAAGCATCCGATTCCTCAGCAATTGGTAACAATGTGGCTATGTTCAGGGTACTGCATCTTTTGATGTGCACATGGCTTGCTAGTAGCGTCAATTCATAACTGGACAGTCGAGCACTAGTTAAGTGCTGTGTCTTGGTCCTATTTAACAATGTATCTACTGCATGCGGGACCATCACGATTAGTGTATTATTCATTACTAGACCTGCAGACTGTCGAATAGAAACAGCTGCTGCTGCTGTGGCCCTTAGACAACTTGGCAATGCTCGTGCTACCGGATCCAAAGTTGACGAAAAATAGGCGCATGGCCGTTGTCTATCTCCGTATAACTGAGTCAGCACAGACAATGCACAGCCCTCCTTCTCGTGGACATATAATGTGAAAGGCTTACTGTAGTTGGGGTTACCTAACACAGGGGCCGAACATAATGCTGTGCGAAATTCGAGAAAACTTTTCTGACACTCATTAGACCAAGGAATGGGATTGGGTGTATTTGTACACGTTAGTGCCAATAAGGGTTTGGCTAATAACGAAAAATTTGGAATCCACTGTCTACAGTACGATGTAATGCCCAAGAAAGCGCGTACTTCTCTCTGCGTTCTTGGCACATTTAATTTTGCTATTGCCTGAATTCTTTCTGGGGTCAGTTTCCTTCCCTCCTTCGATAAGAGATGACCTAAGTAGGTCACTTCTTGTCGGCAATATTGGAGCTTGGAAAGTGACACCTTGTGATGTAGATCACATAGATGACGCAGTAGTGCCAATGTTGCCATTTTACATATTTTCTCAGTATCCGCGGCTATGAGCAAATCGTCCACGTACTGTACTAGAGTGGAACCTTCGGGCAAAACCATTGCGTCAAGCTGACTTTTCAGAGCTTGACTGTATATTGAGGGGCTTTCACAGTAGCCTTGAGGAGCGCGTTTAAAGCAGAAACTGCGACCACCTAAGCTAAAGGAAAAAATATCCCTGCTTTCCTCAGCAATCGGGATACTGAAGAAAGCATTCTTCAGGTCAATCACCGAAAACCAGGATGCAGATGCTGGAATCATAGTCAATAATGTTGTAATGTCGGGGACAACTGGGAATTGTGGCACCACTATCTTATTTACTTCCCTAAGATCAATCACAAATCTATACACAGGTGGCTGAGAAGGGTCAGTTCGTTTTAAAACAGGCAGAACAGGACTATTGCAAACATTGCCTCGTGTTTCCTCAATTACGTCTTTCTCAATTAACTCGTAAACAATCGCTAGCAAAGCTTTTTCACCCTCATTGGATATTCTGTATTGGGGAATTCGTGGCATTTTGACATTCGACTTCAATGTTACAACATACGGTGGAATTTCTAAAAGACCTACATCATTCGGACCAGTAGCCCAAAGAATATCCGGAAGAAGTGTCAATTCTGTTGGAAGCGTATTCCTCGACAAATACATGGGAGAAACCACTTTCTTACCTAAAGTCAGTTGTACTCCTGAGGGAGAACAGTACAAAGTCGCATACAATCTTTTTAGCAAATCTAATCCTAGCAAATTTTCACCACAACCTGTTGTCAAAATAAGGGGTGCTTCGAATTCACAAGGACCAACAGAAAGAGATAAAGGGTCAGAAATCGGATTTCTAACCGGGGCGCCAGAAAAACCTACGGAAACGTTCATTTCGCCAGACAAAGGTGCGCCAGGGAGTTTGGAGTGCATAATAGAACTCTTTGTAGCACCAGTATCCAACAGAAAAGGTTCTGACACACCCGATGTAATTACCTCAACGTAAGGTCCACTCTGATCTACTGGAACTGAAACAACTCCCTCTCTTCGTCTAAGGCTGTCCTAGCAATCGTTATTCTCCCACTGCTCATTTTCTGGGTAATACTCATCGACGTAGTATTGAGCTGTCCTGTCAGATACGTTATTTTGCTGGTCAAACCTGTTCATAGAGTTTTGTGGTGGAAGGGGACGTGTGTCCTGAGGGGTGTTTCCACGCCCTCTACCTCTGGGCGCTTGCTGACTACCACGATCTCGTACACCAGAAAACTCATTTGTACGTTGCGGCAGGGCAGGACAGTCATATTTGTAATGACCTTCTTGTTTGCAGTATAAACACTGGTTGGGACCTACGCGGTTTTGATGGTAATCGAATCTCTGCAAGTTTCTCTGCGGCTGCTGAAAAGTGTTCCGGTAGTGATTCGGACCATTATTATTTTTATTACCACCACCACGTGGAGGATAAGCTTGCTGTAGCAAAACCTTCGTTTTGAGTTCTCTAGTTTTCTTCTCTACTTTATCTTTCTCATCCTTGTCTCTATTCTCGTAGTACTGTGCAGTAGCTAATATCTGGGCTGAAGATGAGACTGCCCAAGAACTTTCTGAATCTTTTAATTTTCTACACAAGTCTGGAAGCAGATTGTGCACAAATTTATCGACGAACAATCTCTGACCACCTTCTGTGGTCATATCTTGACCGCTGTGGTCAATGAATGTTTCTTCAAATCTGGTGAAGAAATCTGACACAGTTTCTTCTTTCTTTTGCTTGCATGCAGATAACTTATCCCAATTTACACGTATCGCAGGCATTATTGTCTTCATGTAATCTACTATCCTACCAGGTAGTTCCGCTATCAGGGGTTCAGGCTTCGCACCACCAACTTGTCGTGCATCTGCAACAGTAATATTAGCCCACGTGTCACCTAATTCCTGGTCATGATCTTCATGACGAATTTTTCCCCATAAAGGCTGTGGAACGACGTTCCCGAATAACATATCGATATCGGCTAAATTCATAATACATGACCCAGCAGTTTGTGATAATTCTTTATAGTACCCTGCAGGATTTTTACGCGGATCTGGTAGTGTTTGTTTGAGTGCTAAAACTTCAGCTCGTTTCCATGGAACATGTACCCATACTCGGTGAAAGTGGGGCAGGACAGGTGGGACAGCTGTCGCGTCACCCTCTCTCCACTGTGGGGGAACTTCTCTCATAGGGTATTGTCGTGCCTTTTTCCTACTAGATGCACTAGATTCTGATGGTGACCCAGAACTACTTCCCTTACTTCGATGTGATAATAGCATTTCAATTGCTTCTTCTACATCGGGACCTACAATCATACCCAGACTAAACTTAAACCTTATACGACACATCTCTTGTGGGAGGCAATCCTGATCATTGTCTTCTAAATCTTCGCACAGAAAAACACACATCTGTTCGAACACATATCTCTGTGTCGCTGTTTCCCATTGATGGAAAACTTCCATGACAGACTGTAAATCATATTTTGCAGTGTCCATGACCCATTTCCGAGCTAAATTATTCAGGGAATCTCTCTCTTGATAATTGGGCAGTTGACTTCGCAACTGTCTTCTTCCTATGTTAGGGGTCGTAGCAGGCGACCCGAAAAGTGGTAAAAGAAGATTAGTAACAGTACTGGCCATTTTCTGCCGAAGGGAAGGTGAAACGGAAGAACAAACAGATGAAAGAACGGGGTGAGGTAAAGCGGATGCAGAGATGGCAGAAGAGGTATGAGGAATAATAGATGTGGTGCTAGGCAAAATCATAGAAGGGGCATTTGTAGAAAGTACAGTAGGCAAGATCGTAGAAAACACAGGAGAAACAGAAGTGGTCGGTGGGCCTGGAGGAGGCTGCACCGAAGAAGTAGGAGCCAGCTGAAGAACAGCTGGTGGGTGCTGTGGAAAAGCCAGAGGCACAGCTTGTGCAACAAGAGGTTGCGGGGGTGCTGTAGCATTCTGCGCATAGGGGGGTGGCGAAGTTAACAATTGCGACATTAATTGGTCTTTCTCACGCTCTTTTTCTGTCCCTTGCTGAAGAGACGGCAAAACTGGATAGCACTTATCTATTGCCATTTTACGTTGCCTGTGCAATTGCTCATTTATCTGCCCTTCCTCATTATCTTTAAACTGCATGGCAGCTTGCATTACTGAAAGTCCTTCTTCTCTCTTATTTTTCTTAGCTAATTTAATTTCTTTTTGTTTGGCTTCTTTGCGCCATATGCGGAAAGAGTCAAACATCGCCGGCCGGGCTTTCTTTTTGAAGAGTTTAACTTCAAGGTTGTCTAAAATTTCAGAATCAAAGCTACCATATTGGGGCCATTTTAAAACACCGTCTTTCCTAGTGTATTTAATCCATACCTCGTTGTAAACGATGGGGCCTACCCCATGTTTAACGTACAGCTCGTAAGTCGGAGTTCCAACTGGAGGAACCGGACATGAGTCCTCCAATCGGGAGTCCCTATTATTATTACCAAGACAAAACAAATTCCAGAGTCTAAGACTAGGCATCCTTTCTCTCTAGTCTAGTTCCAAAACTTCAAAGGAGTTATCGATTACGATATTGCTCGTGAAAACACGAGTCCTTCGGTTATGGTACTTGCAAGAACCAATAAAAACCTTTATGTATCTCTAAGATATCACAAAGTAAGTCCAACTAAGGACTAGGAGACGCTCCACTTATACTTAACTGAAAATTATCGATGGCTTCACCAGAAGACTCGTCTCAGCGTTTCGCTCTACCGAAAATGTCAAGGGTCCAACATCAGGGCGATAGCCAGGGCAGCAGTCCTTGTAGCCGTCGGGAAGAGGGGAACCTCGTAGTAAAGACCTTCGGACCACGTCAACATGCAGGGGTCGATGAGGTGGTGGGCCCTCCTCCGGAATTTTCACACGAAGCTCCTCACGATCTTCAGGCTGATTGGTACCACTGGAATCGCCCCAACGCTGGGCGCCAAATGAGGTACTGGGTTTTTAGGAACCGGTACCGAACCGGTAACCCAGCGGTGCCAGGGGATCAACACACCAAAGACCTCGGGTTCTCCTGAGTCAGACCCACAGAAACTTCAGAGTCTTCCAGGTGAAGTCAAAGATTAGTTTATTGGCTGCAACCAAGGTGACAGGGTCCTAGAAGTACGATACAAGTATATTCAGGAGACTGCACACTTTCATGAAGTCAGGCTTCTCTTCTTATACCTAATATTCACCCTTTGGCGAAACATTCCTTGGGTGCGCGGTATTTCATTTATGGTTACTGATTACAAAAAGAAAAGCAGAGTCATGATGACATGTACATATTTCACGTCGTGCTGCCCATAACAAATCATCCGGCAAGGCCCAACATTTCATCAGATATCGCTGGACCCCTAATAAAAATGGTCACCTCCCCACCATAAAATAAGTGAGGAGAAAGGAGTGAAGAAAGATGTGAGCGAGATATGGCAGGTGTGCGTGCTGAAATGGTTTTATGGCCGGTTGGGCCTAGATACTATCTTGCTTGGCCACTGGGAGGGAACTGACCTAACGAGCTCGGCCTGGGGCAATGGTTCTAACTTGTACTGGGGTCAGGAAGAAGTCGATTAAGGAGTACGTGTCCTTGTGGAATCAAATTCGACTGGATTAAGGCCTATGTAGAGGGCAACATGCAACTGAGGGTTCAGAAGGAAAATGACGATTTCGAGGCGCAATTGTCACTCGAATATACTGAAAATATACGTGCTTGATGTACTCGTCATTTCCGGTCTTTTGATACCAAATTCGTCCTATTTCGACGAAGTTTTTATTCTCGAGTCCGGTACTATTACGGATCCATATTTTTCAGAACCACAGCGTCGCCCGGCGGGGGGCTCCACGTCTGCGCTGCCTCTGCTGTTTGTCCGCTGCAGGCTCTGGTTCACCACATCTCGTCCGGACCAGCAGGCATGATCTTGCCTCCTCCAAGCACTCTCCTGCCCAGGTTCTAGTTTACTGCAGGGAGAGGGCGCTGGGGCTGCCACAGCTTCACACCGAGTGATCCTTCACCAACGGCACCCCCACTCTCCTTCCGGGTCTTCGGGGGGCAATTAGGCTGTGATACTGGGCTTGGGCCAGCAGACCAGACAGAGAGAACGTCTCACTCGTCCGCCATCTGAGCCACGGCCCTTTCACACCTATTTATGGCTGAGCACAGTCTATGAGCTGGCAGAGACCTATGCTAATTACCCTTTTGATGGTTCAGGAATGTAAAGGGTGACTTTCTAAAAGTGATGTTTCCTTAATATTTGTTAAAAATCTGAGTACACCATTGAATTGATTTTTTAATAACTATTACATGTTTTGCCCTATTACAGTCAGGGTACAATGGTAGGCTTGAAACCATGTTTCCACTTACACTATAGTGGATGGCTCAATAGGTGCTGCAGTTCACTAGTGGCATTTAACTTCCAAGCCTGGGGTACATTTGGGACCATATACTAGCGGCTTCTTGGCAAATTAGATCTATCAATTAGTAAATGCTATGTCACATTAAAAGAGGGAGGCGCAGGCACTTTATTACTGGATAGTATGGGTAAAGTACAGATTAGATTCTTCTAATTTGGCCAATTTTAGGCCTATTTCACTTCTGCCTGGTTTTTCAAAGGTTGCAGAGAAGTTGGTCAACCGTCAGCTCTCCTATCACCTTGAGTCCAACCATCTGTTGGGAGATTTCCAGACTGGTTTCCGCCCTGGTCAGGCAACGGACACAGCCCTACTGGCGGTAGTGGAGGAAGCAAGGAGCACTCTTGATACAGGAGGGTCAGTGGCAGTGATCCTCCTGGACTTGAGTGCTGCCTTTGACACCGTAAGTCATCAGGTGCTCCTCCAACGCCTGTCAGAGGTGGGTGTGTCAGGGATGGCCTGGAAATGGCTGGAATCCTTTCTCTCCAACCGCTTTTACCAAGTCTGGGAAGGGGCAGAGCAATCGACCCTGTTCCCTCTTCAATGTGGGGTCCCGCAGGGCTCATCGCTGAGCCCTACTTTATTTAATATATACATGACTCCGCTTGAAAGAGTGGTTGCCCCTTCAGGAGTGAAGATTATCAGCTACGCTGATGATACTCAGCTGGTGGTGGGCCTTACCCAGCTGGCGGAACAACCTGAAGTTTTGCACGACTGCCTTGCCAATGTCCATCGCTGGATGTCTCACTCTGTCTTAAAGCTTAATGGAGAAAAAACTGAGCTGATGCTCCTGGGTAAATCCAGCCCCTCCATTATTTCTAGCTGTTGGCCCCGGTCTCTGGGTGACCCACCATCTCCCAAGAAGGAGATCAAGACCTTGGGAGTTTGGTTGGAGGAAGATCTATCCTTTAGGACCCACGCCAGGAAGACCGCGGGGGTTTGCTTTGGTCTGCTGCGGTCAGCCCGCAAGGTGCTACCATTGCTCCCCGTCTCAGCAAGGAAGCTTCTGCTGTGTGGTTTAATCCTGTCGAGGCTCGACTACGGGAACGCTGTGTTTCTCGGTGCTCCCGAAGCGACTTTTAAAATCCTCCAACAGGTACAGAATGCAGCCGCTAGAGTGTTAATGGATGTTCCCAGAAGACAGTCTGCTGCCCCGGCCCTGAAAACGCTTCACTGGCTCCCTGTGAAGGAGCGGGTAAAATTTAAAGCGCTATGCACGGCCCATAAAATCCTGCATGGTAAGGGCCCCCGATTCTTTCTACTATACTTATAAGCCCACACGTTCTTTGCGCTCAGACCAAAAACATCTTCTGCAGTCAGCTAGAGTAAGGAGAGTTCACTCGGGGGGCAGGCGTTTCTCAGTGCAAGTGGCGACTTTATGGAACTCCTTGCCCCTTAAGATCCGTTCAGAGCCCAAGATCTTACTCTTTAGGAAACTTCTGAAGACTCATCTGTTTCCACTGTAGTGATTGAACTGAGCCTCTCCTGTGTCCTGTTTTGCGCCGGGATGCCCCTGGGTAACTGAGCGCATTATAAATTTTATATAATAATATAATAATAATAATAGAGTTGTATAGCCAGAAAAATATAGTGTCCTGCAAGATGTGAAAAATCAGAAAGGTGGATTTTCTACAACCTGTCATGGGGAGCAGGTGAATTTGCAGCTGGCTGTCTCTTGGTGATCGGAGCAATCTTTCTCTTCCATCGCCTCAGGTACTCTCTTTACATACGTTTTTTTGGTCTCCAAGTGCTAGTGCTATTGACAGGCATGTGACCTTTTTCTCTAGGCCTTGCAAAATTTCCTTATTGGACCAGCTGTGGCCATTCTGGTTTACTGCTGGTGCCCCAAGGCCTGTGGTACTGTTACAGCCTCATCGGGCAGCCAAGGCTCCCTTCATGCACCAGACATCTGCAGGGGTACTCTGGTCGAGCAGTTAAAAGTATTTCCTGGCGGTGGATTTCATTTTAGAGCTTGTACAGCAATAGTCATCGCCCACATATCAATATCCAGTCTGAGATATATAATTAACTTTATCTACAGTAAATTGACACACCATATAAAGCAGTAGCTTCTGGCATTAGCTGCAGGGCTGAACTAACCCTCATGCTATTTTACTACTCAAATGAGATTGAGGGACAAGCCTCTGCGATGACTGGTACACCAAAAGTACTGTTCAGTCCTATTCCATGTTTTAATATGACCCCATTGGTCACCCAGACTCCAAGCGGGTTTAATTTACCTACTGTATTTAGGGTGCTAGTTTGTCAGTGGTTTGAGTTTCAAGTTATGGTCATTATCAGGTATAAGCCAATTCACACCATTCATGCCTCTCAAATTAAAAGGGTGTCCCTGACCACTGAATAGGGTGAAGCTGGGTGCAGGTTGTTGGCCTGGGAAAGTGTACTAAAGCTATAGCCAATGTGGTGTACTGGTAACTGGGGCAAGGTAGCCTGCAGGACATGCTTCATATTACCAGAAGAGCTCAAGTCCTACCGCAATTGAGTGCTGAAATGGAAAGACCTAATTTTTGGCATCTAATGGTTCAGTCTTTGGGATGTTTTATGTTAAAAACAATTGGTTGCAGGTGTTTTTTCTATTGGTAGGGGTGCCTACTGGACTGGTTTGTATGTGTCATGTATGTATGGGTTTCCTAAGTAAGTGTAATTGCTGCTACCTGTGCTAGGCCTTGTGGCCCTGGTGGGATAGGGTGGGTCAACACGAAGTAGGGCACCACTGGGTAACTCTTGGTAACTAGGAGTCAGCATAAGGTACTTATATCAAATAACCACGACCAAGAACTTAAAGAAACAAACAATAAGATAACCTGAACTGGTTATACTCAACGTACGCAACAACAGGTGGGACCTGGAAGGGAGTGTAGCATGTAGCCGGCGAACAGAGGTAAGTGCAAGGAAGTTGGGTGGAGGCTCATGGATTGATAGCTAAAAGGAAAAATCCCAGGTCGGGAGAAGAAACCCTGGGCAGAAAAGTGCTCCAGAAGAGCGCTGTTTGAAAAGCAAAAGCAAAGTATAAGGAATTTGCAAGGTGAATATCTAAAATAAAGGAAAGAGAAAAAGAATACAAAAAGAGATGGCACCTGGGAAAGCAAGGCCACGTAAAGGCTTAAAAAACCATAAAAACCCTAAAAAGTCTGACGACAATTAAATTGGGGCAGATGGAATGGATGCAAACCAAAAAGAGAACGGGGAAGTAGCTGTACGTAAAAAAAAAAAAAACATACATAGGAAGAAACAACCCTTGAATAAACCCCCTCAGCAAAGTGAGTCAAGAGGGGCAAAAGGAGGATCTTCAGTTACAAAATTGATCAAAGACTTTGTGGGGAAACATTTCAAATGGATAAAGTGATAGAAGTAGAGCAGCTGGATGGTGATAACCAGCCAACATTAGTCAACTCGGTATCCCTGGAGTTAGACTCCCCAAATCAAACCCTTCTCAACATCTCTGAGCCATTCTTGGACCCAAGGCTGTCCTCATCATCCAGACTCTTTCCCCCTTCTGACAATCAAGAATCAAAGGGAGAGGGTGAAGGGTCAGACATAGATGGCGACTCTTAGAGTAAAGGGCATAATAACCATATAACGGAACATCTTGAAGAGAAGGAAGGAGTGGAAATATCTCAGGATAGAGTATATGACACTTCAGGGCCATCTATGGTTAACCTCAAGGTCACAGGAACTTCAAGTGCCTCAATTCTGGACGTAATGTTAATCTTACATAAAACACTGCAAGGCCTGTTAGAGGTATCGGCAATGAATAATGACATTTGAAAAACTCAAAGAGAACAGTTCAAATTTATGGTGGGGGAACTGAAACAAATTAAAGACCTTTTACCCTCCATAGTTAGGCCAGTCTGTGGGGACGAACCAGGGGGGTTGAGACCCGGCAAGGAGGTGTGATGAGTGATACCCCAATGCAAAAGGAGGAGCAAAGCCTATTTATATCACGATACTCAATGATCATAAAGAAACGGGGGGAAAGGAGGAGCTGAAGTCTTCCGGAATTATCCTTCGGCTCTGACGGTTTCAACCTAAACATTGTGATCAGCCCATTGATTGCTACGTCTGACCTTCATATCTTAAACGTGAGGACTGTGGACATGCTATCATTTAACACTGTGCATCCTTAAAATACCACAGAGGCCCAATACGTGCAGCCATCACTATTTTCTGTCTGGACAGTACTTGAATTATATACTTATCTTTCATATCTAAGTTGGTGTTGTCTATTTTCAGCTCCATTTCGGATCTCTGTCCCCATCACGGCAGTTTCCAGCTTTTATAGGCCCATTCATTAGCTTGGTCACGATGGTGTTTGTCTATGTGGTTTCCTTTTGAAGGCGGCATTTGCGCCGAAACGTGTGTCGGAGATACTTTGAAGAGCCAGTGCCACATTGTTATCTGTTTAATGTGATGTGTGTTCATTATTAATTGAGTGGCTTCTGAATCTGTTTCAGCAATTGTATCAAGTCTTTTGTGTCTGTTATATGTTTTTTATAAACACTAATTTCACTTATACAGTATATACATATACAGAGTGATATTACTATACCAGACAGAGAGCAAAATGAGGTTTATCAGCAATGTAATCTCAGTATAAAGTAATGTAGATATTGACATGTTATTCATTTTATTTGTATTGTTGTTGTGGTGTTTTGCCATTTTTTAAAGGATTTTGTAATTGAAATAAAATAATATTTTTGCGAAGTTTCTGGTACCTTAAGTTGTTCCTTTTTATTAATACTCATTTGAAGGTCTGTTATCATATGTTTTTGACCTACTATGTTGCCTAGCGATTCAGTTCTGTTAGCTATAAGGAACGTATACCATGTCCAAGGAGATGGAGGAAAAACCTAAGAAAGGGCCAAACCATACTCCAGCAGAGGAAAAGGGAAGTAGTTATGGAAAGAGTTTAACAAGGAATTTGAATGCAGCTCTGGGAAAAAATATCCTCACAAAAGGAACAGCTATAAGCAACTCAAAAGAAAAGGAGAGGAGGCAAAAAGGTGTAGGAGAATCTAGGATTAGAGAAAGTTGTGCTAGGAAAAAATCTGCGAAAAAAGAAGAGGATGGTAGCAAAATGAAGATGGAGAAGAGAGTGCAAGGAGGAACAAGAAGGTATAGAGGCCACATGGAGAAAGGGAAGGAAATAGAACATCTAGAAAGAAGGGAGGAGGATTCAAAGGAGGACCACAAGATTTAGAGATTAAAGCCAGCCAGGATCTGTGGTTATTCTTCAAACCAAATCGTCGGGGTAAAGGCGGTAAAAAAGTGAGGAAATTAAATCCATTAAATCGATCACAAGTGCTACTCTCCCTATCTAAATGTGCAAGTCTACGGAATATTGGTACTGAGGACCTCATAGAAGTAGGAATTACTGTAAATAGAAAAGGGAATGAAATAACCAAAGTCCTCCTATACTCATGGCTAGTAAAGTCAGCATTAGTAAAGGCAGAGCACAAGTTAAATATGGAAGGTATCAGACTAGTACAAAAGACAGAAATGTTAGAGCATGACAAGTACGAGATTCTACTCCTTTATGAATCATGCATGGTTAAGACTAAGGTAGGTAAGGTTGATCGATCCAGATTGGGGTATGAAGGAAGATCTCGAAATTCTCATAAGATGTAAGGAAACAGATCGACTAGGAGTTAGGGTCATCGCACAGCCTGGCTATATTATCCTATATTATCCTGGAACATAAATGGATCTAAAAGAATATTGAATCTGATAAGCTTTAAAGAAGCTATTGACAGTAATGAGATTGTGTATTTGCAGGAGACTTGGCTGTGCGACGAATCCCAATTGATCGAATGGTTTGTCCAACAGATAAAAGCAGCAAGGAAGAAACAATTTTGTCGACCCTCAGGTGGGCAAATGACGTTGGTCTCTACAAAAATTGCCAGGAAGGTAGTCCCCTTGGAAGTAAAATGCAAATGAACAATGGGTTGTATAGTGTTGTTGATGAACCCAGACCCACGATACGAAGGAATTGTAATTGTAAATGTGTATATACAGAAGGGGAAAGAGAATGAATACAAGTCAGAATTGGAAAAACGTAAAGAAGATATGCTGTCTTTAAC